>NC_091727.1:140965000-142427500 GCF_042477335.2 Ovis canadensis | reverse complement strand
TTAAATATTTATTGTCTTTCCCTTTATTTAAAAAAAATGCTTGCCAAACTATGGTTTAAGCAAATAAATTAATGACATTGGCAAAGAGAATATTGTAAAGAAAAGATACAGCTATACTCTGTCTACAAGGAAACTATTTTAAATATGAGCAGATTTAGAAAAATAAATGTCACACATGCATTAATCAAAAAGAAAACTAACATGGCTATCTTAGACAAGTAAACTTCAGAACAATAAAAATATCAGGGATGAAGAGAGACATTACCTCATGGTAAGTAGATTGATTTTCAAAGATGACATAGCAATCCAAAATAGTTTGATTCACCAAGATGACATAGCAATCCTAAATGTATATGCATCTAACAGAATTTTAAAATATATGAAGAAAAATTTTATCAAATTAAAAGGGTAAAATAAGACAGTTCACAATTATGTTGGAAACACATCTTTTTCTTTCAGTAATCATGGAACAAGACCAAAAAAATCCCCCAAATCATAATCTACCAATTTGACATTTAGAAACACTACATCTTAGAATATAGAGATTTTTTTTCAAGGTTTAATTTTTAATTTTTATTTTTTAAATCAAATGCTTAAAGCATTTTATTTTATTTTTAACCATTAATCATTTATTATTATTTTACTTTACAATATTGTATTGATTTTGCCTAAGATGCATATAGAAGATTCACCAAGATAGAGCAAAGTATGTTCTATAGTATAAAACTCAACAAATTCAGAGAATTGAAATCATACGAAGTGTGTTCCTAACCACAGAGGAATTAAACTAGAAATTGCTTGCAATCATTCTGTATCTGTACAACCATTTTGTTTTTAACTTGCAGTACAACATTTAATAGATTACAAGAGCTATTTAACGATTTATTGTAAAATAGCCTTTGTGCTAAAAGATTTCACCCAACTGTAGGTCAATTTAAGTGTTTTGAGTATGTTTAAGGAAGGCTAGCTTGAACTAATGTTTGGTAGCTTAGGTACATTAAATGTATTTCACACTTTCTACTTGCAATGTTTCTAATTTACAATGAGTTTATTGGGATTTAATCCCATCATAAGTCAAGGAAGATCTGTAGTAGAAAATAAGGAATGTCTAAAATCAATTATCTAAACTTCCAACATAAGAAACCAAAAGAAAAAGAGTATTTGAACCTTAAGGAAACAAAGCAAGGTGCCAGGGTCCAGCCCCAGTGGATCCAGGGAATTCGAAGTGTGGACAGAGTCGGCGAGGAAAAACTTATTTATTTATTAATATAAGATTAGATTAGGAAGAAATAGTGTATTAGGAAAATTAAGTGGAGAAAGAAGGCTGAATAACTTGGATTACATGGAAGACCAATAAAATTCCAGACAAGGAATTTGCACCATCTACGTTGGGCCACCGGCGCTCGCTTGAATATCTAAGCGTGTGTCGCCTTCAACTCCCTTTCGCTCGGGTCTTAACAGCCAGGGCAAGTAAGTAGACTTGGCAAGCCTCCGTGCCCCAGATGGAAATTCAGCCTGAAATTAAAGTAAAGAGCAGAGGGAGGGAAAGGGAAAAAAGGAGAGAGAGAGACACGGGGGAAACCAGTCCAGCGACTGGCTCTGTCTTCTATTGTTTAGAAGGCCTTTTATACTTTTGATAAAACATGGAGATCAATGGGTAACACAAAGTTATGCAGCGTTAGCAGTCCAGACTCTTATCAAAACCAGGCTTTTCTCTCTGCAATACCTAACTGTATACACAAGTCTTAGGTGATTTACATCATCTTCTGGCCAAAAAGGGCCAATTAACATTTTACAGCCTTTTTTCTGATAAAGGTTTGTCAACCAGAAGACTTATTTGTGTTGATCTTCCGAAAGTCTGGTGCCACTCTCCAAAAGCACTAAATAAAGTTACATTCTTACATAGCAAGGACACAAGAGGAGTGCAGTGATATATAACAAAGAGAAAAGTAATTAACTCAAAAGTCTAGTGTTGCTAACATCAAAACTATTATATATCTTTTTCCATATCCCATTTACATTGATTAACATCCTCCCAGATGCCTAAAAGATAAAGAATATGGAGGCCTGGCAGCAGTCATTGAGTCAACAGTGAAAACTCATCACCAATATGATTTTTAACTCTTTAGAAAAGGCTCTGTGTCTTTAAGACGCTTTTAAGCTTTGTGTGTCTCGCAGTTGGGGGGCTGTAAGCAATTCACAAGCCATAAGAGGTCCGGGGAACCTGTTAGGCAAGCTAGAGAGCAATCAGAGGGGGTTTAACTGAAACATCCCTTTCAAATGCAGACGATTAAAGGCCTGAGTTGACTTTTTTCCAGAGAATATCAGAAAAGTGGAAAAGCAGAGTACAAAGGCTGGCAGATTCTTATTTTGTGGGGGGGGGGGGGGGAATGCTCAGGAAATTCCAGAGGGAAAACCTGAGGTCTGATTAGCCTTGCCATCAGAGCTCTTGCCGCATGACCTTGTCACGGGTGGAATTCCTCATGCTGGCTCCCGGCAGCAAGGGAAGTGATAATGATGAGGAGAAATTTATGAAATTGAAAACAAGAATGAATGGACAAAATAATGAAAACAAAAGTGGACTATTTCACCATATTAATAAAATTGATAATTCTCTACCCAAACCAGTCCACAAAAAGAGACAAATAACATTAACCCATAAATTTGACAAAATGATAAGAAATGTACAAATTGGTGAAAGATAACTGCCACATGACAGTCAAGAAGAGACAGATAAATTGATGATTTAAATTTATAGTTAAAAAGATTTCTGCATTAAAAAGAAACTCATTTCTCATGTGTGTTTCTCATTTATTCTCACACTACTATCAAACAATGCTTCTGACATCTGATGTGTGGGTTTCATTCCCACAGCGAGCAATTCTCTGTGACATCAGTTGAATATTCTATGATTTAACTACATTCTGATACTATGTACCCAAAGACAGTGTCAGATACCATAGGTTGAGAGTTTAATCCTGTGAGACTGCACACCACTTCAGGTGCCAATGACAAGTAGTAGGTCTCCAAGTTATCTATAACTTCTGTCTAATTTGGTTTCAAGTCAGAGGTTCCCATGACCTCCTTTAATTCAGATTTGATTATTAGCTAGAAAAGCTCACAGAACTCAGGGAAGCATTCACTTACATCTAACAGTTCATTATATAATAAACGATAAAAGCACTACTATCACCCAGGGAATTCCAAGGGATTTAGGAACTCTGTGTTAAGAGTGAGAGTCAAAGACCAAAGTATTAGAACAAAAGATGCTCCTAGTGCTTTTATAACTTAGGGTATTACAAGGGTTTTGGCAGTTCTACTTCAGGTACCAGAGGTCTAGACCAATGCATGTATTTACTATTATCTCACATTTTCCAATAAAGAAAACTTTAGACAGAGGAGGCCTCACTAATGAAGTATACCCATCCTTGAAAAGATAGTAGTATCTCCTCTAAAAAAGTTCTGCACCACACAAGAGAGCAAAGATTTAAAACTGCTTTCATGCAGACAACAGTTCAGTTCAGTCCCTCAGTCATGTCTGACACTTTGTGACCCCGTGGACTATAGCACACCAGGCTTCCTTGTCCATCGCCAAAGCTTGCTCAAACTCATGTCCATCGGATTGGTGAAGCCATCAACCATCTCATCCTCTGTCGTCCCCTTCTCCTCCTGCCCTCAATCTTTCCCAGCATCAGGGTTTTTGCAAGGAGTCAGTTTTTCACATCAGGTGGCCAAAGTATTGGAGTTTCACCTTCAGCATCAGAACTTCCAATGAGTATTCAGGACTGATTTCCTTTAGAATGAACTGGCTGGATCTCCTTGCAGTCCAAGGGACTCTCAAGAGTCTTCTCCAACACCACAGTTCAAAATTATCAATTCTTTGGCATTCAGCTTTCTTTATGGTCCAACGCTCACATCCATACATGACAAATGGAGGAAACATAGCTTTGACTTTGTTGGCAAAGTAATGTCTCTGCTTTTTAATATGATCTCTAGATTTGTTAGAGCTTTTCTTCCAAGGAGCAAGTGTCTTTTAGTTTCATTTTTGCAGTCACCATGGTTACAGTGGTTTTAGACCCCAAGAAAATAAATCTGTCACTCTTTCCACTGTTTCCCCATCTACTTGCAAAGAAGTGATGGGACAGGATGCCATGATCTTAGTTAAATAAACAGGGTGGCAATACACAACCTTGCTGTAATCCTTTCCCAATCTGTAACCAGTCGGTTGTTCCATGTCCGGTTCTAACTGTTGTTTCTTGACCTGCATACAAATTTATCAGGAGGAAGATAAGGTGGCCTGGTATTCCCATCTCTTTAAGAATTTTCCACAGTTTGTAGTGATCCACACAGTCAAAGGCTTTGACTTATTCAATAAAGCAGACGTTTTTCTGAAATTCTCTTGCTTCATCTATGAACAAACGGATGTTGGCAATTTGATCTCTAGTTCTTCTGTCTATAAAATTCAGCTTGAACATCTGGAAGTTCTCAGTTTATGTACTGTTGAATTCTTGCTTGGGGAGTTTTGAGCATTACTTTGCTAGAATGTGAGATGAGTGCAATTGTGCACTAGTCTGGACATTCTTTGGCATTGCCTTTCTTTGGGATTGGCATGAAAATTGACTTTTTCCAGTCTTGTGGACACTGCTGAGTTTTCCAAATTTTCTGGCATATTGAGTGCAGGACTTTCATAGCATCATATTTTAGGACTCAAAATAGCTCAACTGGAATTCTGTCACCTCCACTAACTTTGTTTGTAGTGATGCTTCATAAGGCCCACTTACACTCAAGGATGTCTGACTCTAGGTGAGTGATCACACAACTGTGGTTATCTGGATCATTAAGGGTTTTTTTTTTTTTTTTTGCATAGATCTTCTGTGTATTCTTGCCACCCTTTCTTAATATTTTATGCTTCTGTTAGGTCCACATAGTTTCTGTCCTTTATTGTGCCCATCTTTGCATGAAATGTTCCCTTGGTATCTCTAATTTTCTTGAAGTGATCTCTAGTCTTTTCCATTTTATTGTTTTCCTTTATTTCTTTTCATGATCATTGAGGAAGGCTTTCTTATATCTCCTTGCTATTCTTTGGAACTCTGTATTCAGATGGGTATATCATTCTTTTTCTCCTTTGCCTTTAACTTCTCTTCTTTTTTCAGGTATTTGCAAGGCTTCCTCAGACAACCATTTTGACTTTTTGTATTTGTTTTTCTTGGGGGTGATCTTGATCCCTGCCTCCTGTACAATGTCATAAACCTCCATCCATAGTTCTTCAGGCACTCTATCAGATCTAATCCCTTGAATATATTTATCACTTCCATTGTATAAACTTAAGGCATTAGATTTAGGTCATACCTGAATGGTCTAATGGTTTTCTGTACTTTCTTCAATTTAACTCTGAATTTTGCAATAAGGAGTTCATGATCTGAGCTACAGTCCCCTCCCAGCCTTGTTTTTACTGAGTGCATAGAGCTTCTCCATCTTTGGCTGCAGAGAATATAATCAATCTGATTTTGATATTGACCATCTGGTGATGTCCATGTGTGGAGTTGTCTCTTGTGTTGTTGGAAGAGGGTGCTTGCTATGACCAGTGTCTTCCCTTGGCAAATCTCTGTCAGCCTTTGCCCTGCCTCGTTTTGTACACCAAGGCAAAAGTTGTCTGTTACTCTAGGTAACTCTTGACTTCCCACTTTTGCATTTCAATTCCTTATGATGAAAAGGACATCTTTTTTTTGATGTTAGTTCTAGAAGGTCTTATAGTTCTTCATAGAACCATTCAGCTTCAGCTTCTTTGGCATTTCTGGTTAGGGCATAGACTTGGATTACTATGATAGTGAATGTTTTGCTTTTGAAACAAAGAGAAATCATTCTGTCAGTTTTGAGATTGCAGCCAAGTATGCTTTTGTTGACTATGAAGGCTACTCAATTTCTTCTAAGGGATTCTTGCCCACAGAAGTAGATATAATGGTCATCTAAGTTAAATTCACCCATTCCAGTCCATTTTACATCACTGATTCCTAAAATGTTGATGTTCACTCTTGCCATTTCCTGTTTGACCACTTCCAACTTACCAATTCATGGACCTAACATTCCTTGTTCCTATGCAGTAATGTTTTTTACATCATTGGACTTTACTTCCATCACCAGTCACATCCACAGCTGGGTGTTGTTTTCACTTTGGCTCCATCTCTTCATTCTTTCTGGAGTTATTTCTCCACTGATCTCCAGTAACATATTGGGCACCTACTCACCTTGAAAATTCAACTTTCAGTGTCATATCTTTTTGCCTTTTCATACTCTTCATGGTGTTCTCAAGGCAAGAATACTGAAGTGGTTTGTTATTCCTTTCTCCAGTGGACCATGTTTTGTCAGAACTCTCCATCATGACTTGTCTGTCTTGGTGGCCCTACATGGCATTGCTCATAGTTTCATCGAGTTAGACCAGGCTGTGGTCCATGTGATCAGTTTGATTAGTTTTCTGTGATTGCGGTTTTCATTCTGTCTGCCCTCTAATGAATAAGGTTAAGAGGCTTATGGAAGCTTCCTGATGGGAGACAATGACTGTGGCGGAACTTGGGTCTTGTTTTGATGGGGGGGGGGGGGGGGGATGCTCTGTTAATCTTTAATCCAATTTTTTGTTGATGGGTTGGGCTGTGTTCCCTCTCTATTATTTGGCCTGAGGCCAAACTGTGGACCCATGCCTCCACCTGAGACACCTGGACACTCACAGGCAAGCCTGATTCAGTCTCTTGGGATACTGCTCCTTTCTCCTGGCCCCTGGTGTGCACAAAGTTTTATTTCTGCTCTCCAAGACTCTTTTTCCCCAGTCCTGTGGAAGTTCTGTAATCAAATCCCACTGACATCCAAAGTCAAATTCGCTAGGGGTTCTTAATCCCTTTGCTGTATCCACAGGTTGGGAAACTGTTGTGGGTCCTAGAACTTTATCGCAGCTCTCTGGTGGGACTCATGGCAACCTCCTCCAAGAGGGCTTATGCCACATGCTGTGTCACCCAGGTCTGCTACAACCAGAGCCCCTGTCCCTGTGGAAGGCCACTGCTGACCCTTGCCTCTTCCCTTAGACTATAACTAAAGCATTAAATCAAAATTACAAGAAAATATCTTTCATTAATACAGACAGAAATACACAACAAATATTATTGTCACATTATTAATGCAGAAATAGGATAATAACTCAAGATGAAGTGAAGTTTATCCCTGGAATACAAAGTTAGTTCAACATTCAAATATCAAACTGTATGAGATATCTCCTGAAAGTGAGAGTAAGGAAGTCTGTATATCCATTCTTCCCTAAAAACTATGAAAATACTAGCATTGTGAAATCAGCTTTTTGAAAATTCCTTAAGTTAACCAAATGCAACAGTTGCAAATGTATTGAAGAAAAACTGTTGAACCTTGCTAAGAAAAGCAAGTTCTATAATATTTTTACTTAATCTCTTCTCATCCCCTCATATAGCTCTATCAGTTCAGTTCAGTCTCTAAGTTGTGTCTATTTGTGACTCCATGGACTGCAGCACACCAGGCTTCCCTGTTCATCACCAACTCCCAGAGCTTGCTCAAACTCATGTCCATTGAGTTGATGATGCCATATAACCATTTCATCCTCTGTTGTCCCCTTCTCTTCCTGCCTTCAATCTTTCCCAGCATTAGGGTCTTTCCCAATGAATCACTTCTTCACATCAGATGCCCAAAGTATTGGAGTTTCAGCTTCAGCATCAGTCCTTCCAATGAATATTTAGGAATTATTTCCTTTAAGATTGACTGGTTTGATCTCCTTGCTGTCCAAGGGACTCTCAAACATCTTCTCCAACACCACAGTTCAAAAGCGTCAATTCTTTGGTGTTCAGCTTTCTTTGTAGTCCAGTTCTCACATCCATACATGACTACTGGATAAACCATAGCTTTGACTAGACTGACCTTTGTTGGCAAAGTAATGTCTGCTTTTTAATGTGTTCTCTAGGTTTGTCATAGCTTTCCTTCTAAGGAGCTAGCATCTTTTAATTTCATGGCTGCAGTCATCATCTGCAGTGATTTTGAAGCCCAAGGAAATAAAGTCTCTCACTGTTTCCATTGTTTCCCCATCTATTTGCCATGAATAGATAGGACTGGATGCAACTATAGCCCCATAGTTACCTTGAAACTCTTCAGTTTTTACAGTGTTAGCTATGAACGCTAGATATACTTCTCATAAAATAGGAACAACATCTCATCAAATACAGAATATCAATAAAGATATAGAAAATATTAAAAATTTTCGTTCTAGAGTCGAAATGAACA
The DNA here is from genome assembly GCF_042477335.2 of Ovis canadensis. Lineage (NCBI taxonomy): Eukaryota > Metazoa > Chordata > Mammalia > Artiodactyla > Bovidae > Ovis > Ovis canadensis. The sequence goes on along the minus strand of NC_091727.1, from coordinate 142,419,211 downwards.
ATAATTGTAATGAAAAATTCACCAAAGGAGTTCAACATCAGAAACAACTAGGAATAAGAAAGAATGAGCCTCAGAGAAATGCAAGACAATGTTTATGTGTCAACTTATGTGTAATGAGAGTTCTAGAAGATAAATCAAAGGGACAGGAAAATATTTGAAGAAGTGATATCTGAAAATTCCTAAATTTGATGAAAAACATTTATATTTATTCACACATCCAGGAAACAAGCTTCAACTAGGATAAACTAAAAGAGAATCACACCTATAAATATCACATTCAAACATACTCAGAAAGAAATGATTGTTAATCAAGTATTCTATATCTAGTATAACTGTATATCAGAAATGAAAAAAAAAGAATAATGTATGAATAAAAGCTGAGATAATACATTCTTAGCAGATCTGCCCAGCCCACAGGAAAACTAAAGTGAATATCAGAAATTAAAGGACACAGACAGTAATTCCAATTCATGTGAAGAAGTATAGAACACAGCTGAAGGTGGTTATATATTCATAGGTAACTATAAAAATAGCATAAATGTATTTTCATTCATAATTATTTGCTTCTCATGTCTGAATTAATATACAATCCATAAAGTAATAGTTATGTTAATGCAACTATGTTGAAGGGCTTATAATGTATAAACATGTAACTTGTACTACAAAAATAATAACAATAAGGTTAAAGGAAGAAGCCATAAAGGAATAATATTTTAAAAACCAAGCCCTCATATTTAAATCCAGTTGATTAAAATCAGTTCAGTGGAGGCGTGGGGGAGCAATCATCTTTTTCAACAAATGGTGCTGACACTTTATACCTTACACAAAACTTACTTTAAAATAGATCAAAACCTAAATGTAAGACCTGAAAATAGAAAACTGCTAGAACAACCCTATGGGTTGTTGTGACTTTGGAATAGAGCAGTGTACTCTTAGATATGACATCTAAAATACAAGCAACAAAGGAAAAATAAATTTGGCTTAACCAAAATTTAAAACTTTTACATAAATCAACTTCAATAAAAAAATTTAAAACTTTCATGCTTCAAAGAACACTGTAAAGCAAAAAGACAACTGGAAAAATGAGAGAAAAAATTTGTAAACCACATGTCTAACAAAAGTCTAGTATCTAGAATGTTTAAAAAAATTCACAACTAATAAAACACAACTCAGTTTTAAAAAGGACAAAGGATTTAAATAGACATTTCTCAAAAGAAAATAAACAAATGGCCAATAAGCACATGAAAAGACAATGCCATTAATTATTTGGGGAATACTACTACAAATCACAATGAGAGGCTTCTTCACCACCATTTGGATGGTTACAATCAAAAAGAGAAGCACTAACACATGTAGGCAAAGATGAAACCCTCATAAAGTTGTTGGTGGCAATGTAGAGTTGTACAACCCCCTGCAGAAAACAATTTTGCAGTTTCTCAAAAAGCTAAACATATCATAACCATATAACTCAGAAAGCTTGCTCCTAGGTATATAGCCAAGATAAATAAAAAACATGTGTTCATGAAAAAACTTATATATCAATGTTCATAGCAACATTAATCATAATAGCTAAAAGGTGAAAAAATGTTCACATTTACCAACTGATGAATGAATAAGCAAATGCGTTATATGGGTCCAGTTGAATGTTACACAGTCATGGAAAGAAATGAAGTACTGATTCAAACTGCAACATGGATGAACCTTAGAAACATTATGCTAAGTGAAAGAAGCCAGATACAACAGACCATATGCTTCATGATTACATTAATTTGAATATGCAGACAAGTCAAATTCACAGATGAATGATGGTATGGGGAGGGAGGAGGGAGGGGGGTTCATGATGGGGAACACATGTATACTTGTGGCGGATTCATGTTGATGTATGGCAAAACCAATACAATATTGTAATGAAATTAACCTCCAATTAAAATAAATAAATTTATATTAAAAAAAGAAAAATGAAATTAGGGATTAATTTTAAATGGGCATCTGCAGTAACAAATGAAGTGCACCCTGCAGCACCTCCCAGCTCTTTAGTTTCAGTGCCATTTCCTCACCTGGCCTAAAGGTCTGCCCAATCCCAACACCCATCAGAAGGGTTAAAGCTCCACTAATTCCAACCTCTTGCCTAGGCTTGGCCCAATCCAAGTGGTGGGCTCCACAGTCTCTCTCCAGAAGATTGGCAAAGTTCAGAAGCCACCACTGAACTTCCCCAGTAAGAAGTGGAAGAGGAGCTGCAGGAACCAAGACACAATGGAACACACAATCACAAGAATGTGATTCCAGGAATGCCTACATTTATCCCCCCCGTACTTACTTGGGAACAAGAAAAAGCTTAGATTGTGCAACTGCAGATAGAAGCCCTGACTTGTAAACTGCACAGAGGAGACCTGGGCATACCTCCTAACCTGGGGGACACGTCCCCTTCCCCAGAGCCCATCTACAATAATGAGGGGAAAGAGGCTTAACACTCGTGACTTCCACACCCACAAGAAGCTTGAGGAGGAGCAAAATAACATTGTCACCAAAATGGCTTCCCTCAACCCTGATTTCAAGCCTCTTGCAGGTTATAAACCTCCAGCAACATATGTGTGCAATAAAGTAATGACCCCACAATATGAATATCCAGAAATCAGCTTTGTGTGGCTCCTAAGTGGGCCCAGAAGGAATACCTTGAAGAACACAAAGAAGGAATATAATGCCAAGATCTTGAATGGGGGGAAAGGCTCTGTGAAAGAAGGGAAAGTAAGGATTAAAGATAGCCAGATGCTGCCAGGAGAAGATGAGTCCCTTCACACCCTGGTGGCTGCCAATACCATGGAGAATGTGAAGATAGCAGTGGAGAAGAAACATCGTGAAGCAAGGTATAGATACCCCTGAGGACCAGAATGATCTACAGAAGATGCAGCTTCGAGAGTAGGCTTGCTTGAACGGGACCCTTTGGGAAGATGATAACAGAATCTTTAGACCCTGGCAGAGCTTGGAGATCCACAGCATTACCAATATCACAGTGTGTATGAAGTGTGGAGGCTGGTGACCCCTAGTTAGCTCAGGGTAAAATGCAGATGATACCTGGAAAGTACAGTTGTGGACTCTGGGGTCTATTGCCTGCATCAAGGAAATTATATGATGTCACCACTGTTGCTCTCTCTGGTCCTCTTCTCCCATCCTAACACCAGTTGCAGCTTCTGCCACCCCCTCCTTCCAGCAGCAGTATGGCTTTCAGAGTCCCTTTGCCAGAGCAGCAAAATACAAGGACTACCACCACCACCACCACCAGCACTGTCCCAGGGTCCATTCTTCCATGGAAACAGCAATAGCCAGCTGCCACAGCTTCTCCAGTAGCCCCTCACATGCAAGGCAACCCCATTGTGGTTCCCCTTTCTCCATGGATCCAGGCACCTCTGTCACATGGTGTCCCTCTGAATCCACCGCATCCACCACCTGGTTACATATATATGTAAGGCATGATATATGGGCATGAAAATGTTTTAAAGCAGATATAGGATGATGGTCACACCACTTAGAAAAATTACTTAAAATCATTAAACTGTACACTAGAAATTAGTAAATTTTGTGATTTGTAAACTATACCTCAATATATTTGTTTAAAATCAATTAATATAAATCAGCATATCAATGGATTAAACATAAAACCAAGAGATCCACACAATTGGTTTAGGAAAATCACTTGAAAGAGTTCAAATGCATTCATGATATAAGTTTCAGGAAGCAAAATACAAAGAAATCTTTAAGGTGATGAAGGAATCTACAAAAACGTGTAACTAACATCAAATTTAATGTTCAAAAATGGAAAGTTTTCCCCCTTTTGGATATAATACAGGAATGTCTATTTTCATCATTCTTACTCAACATTGTACTGGAAGTCTTATCCAGTTCAATAAGGATAAATAAAATAGATGGGAACAGAAGAAATGAATTGTGTTGTCTAACCAAAGTTGTGATTATCTACTTAGACAAGCCCTTAGCTAACATTATGCTCAACGGTGAAAAGTTGAAATTTTTTCTCTAATATCAAGAACAATACAAAGATGTTTATATTCATCACTTATATTCAACATAGTATTTGAAAGCCTAGTCAGAGCAATTATGAAAGAAAAAGAAATGAAAGGCATCTAAATCAAAAGGGAAGAAGCAAAATCTCTGTAGATTATATGATTAAATATATAGAAAGTCTACCAAAAAGCTGTTAAATGTAATCAACAAATTAAATGAAGTTGCAGGATACAAAATCAACTTACAAAAATCAGGGACATTTCTATACACTAACACCAAATTATCTGCAAAAAAAATTTAAAAACAGACCCATTTTGTTTACAATAGCATCAAAAAGAATGAAATATTTAGAAAGAAATTTAAATGAGAACATACAGATCCGTACAGTGAAAACTCTTAAGCATTGAAAAGAAATCTTCGAAGAAACAAATAAATGAAGGGATATCCCATTTTCATGGATTAAAGAATTAATACTTTTAAAATGTGCTTATTACCCAGGACCATCTATAAATTCATTGCAATATTTATCAAGATTCCAATGGGATCTTTTACAGAAGTAGAAAAACATCCTTAAAATGTGTTTGGAATCACAGAAAAACCCTGAATAACCAAAATAATCCTGAGGGATAAGAAAGTTGGAGGCATCCCACTTCCTTATTTAAAACTATATTACAAAGCTATAGCAATCAAAACGGTACAGTACTGCATAAAATCTGATAGATGAACGAACAGAAGAAAATTGGGAACCCAGCAATATATATGCAGTCAACTAATATTTAACAGGGAGCTAAAACTACTCCATGGAGAAAAAAGAATATAGTGCCTTCGATAAATAGTGTTGGGAAAAGTGGATATTCACATGCAAAAGAATGAAACTAGGCCCCTTTCTTATAACACAAGGGTTAAATTAAAATTTATAGGTAAGTAAGACCTGACACTATAAAACTCTTAGAAGAAAAGTATAAGAAGAAAGCTCCTTGACATTGATCATGGGAACAATGTTTTGGATATGACACAAGCAATAAAATCAGAATTCAACAAGCAAGACTATATTGTATGAAAAACCTTCTATATAGCAAAAAGCAATATACAAAATGTAAAGATGACCTACAAAATTGGAGAAAGTATTTATATTTTCAAATCGCAGGCAAAAAGAACAAAAAAAAGAAAGAAAGAAAGAAAGAAAGAAAGAAAACAAACAAAAATAATCTGCCCAAAGGACCTGGGTAGAAATTGTTCAAAGAAAATATTCAAATAACCAATAGGTATACGAAAAAGTGCTCAAAATCACTAATCATGAGAGAAATATAAATCAAAGTCACAACTCACAATAAGATATTAACTCACAGTTGTTAAGATGTCTATTATCAAAATGACAAGAGGAAACAATTGCCGGAGAGGATGTGGAGAAAAAAAAAACCCTTGTGTATGGTTGGTAGGAATGTAAATTGATGCAGCCACTATAGAAAATAGTATGGAGGATTTAAAATTTTACAAGTAGATCTATCAATTCTACTTCTGAATGTATGAAGGAAATAAAAGAGCTATATTGAAGAGATATTTGCATTCCCACATTTACTGTAATATTATTTGAAATAGTTAAGACATGAAAACAACCTAAATGTTCACTGAGAAATGAATGGATAAGGAAAATGTGACTATATATATATACATACAAACACACATATATATATATAAATATATCATGTATACATATGATACACACATATATACATACATATCATGTATACATATGATACACACACATATATATATACATATACATTCTATGCAGCCAAAGATGGAGAAGCTCTATTCAGTCAACAAAAACAAGACCAGGAGCTGACTGTGGCACAGATCATGAACTCCTTATTACCAAATTCAGATTCAAATTGAAGAAAGTCAGGAAAACCGCTCGACCATTCAGGTATGACCTAAATAAAATCCCTTATGAATATACAGTGGAAGTGAGAAACAGATTTAAGGGCCTAGATCTGATAGATAGAGTGCCTGATGAACTATGAAATGAGGTTCGTAACATTGTACCGGAGACAGGGATCAAGATCATCCCCATGGAAAAGAAATGCAAAAAAGCAAAATGGCTTTCTGGGGAGGCCTTACAAATACTGTGAAAAGAAGAGAGGCGAAAAGCAAAGGAGAAAAGGAAAGATATAAGCATCTGAATGCAGAGTTCCAGAGAATAGCAAGAAGAGATAAGAAAGCCTACTTCAGTGATAAATGCAAAGAAATAAAGGAAAACAACAGAATGGGAAAGACTAGAGATCTCTTCAAGAAAATTAGAGATACCAAGGGAACATTTCATGCAAAGATGTGCTCGATAAAGGACAGAAATGGTATGGACCTAAGAGAAGCAGAAGATATTAAGAAGAGGTGGCAAGAATACAAGGAAGAACTGTACAAAAAAGATCTTCACAACCCCCATAATCATGATGACATGATCACTAATCTAGAGGCAGACATCTTGGAAAGTGAAGTCAAGTGGGCCTTAGAAAGCATCACTATGAACAAAGCTAGTGGAGGTGATGGAATTCCAGTTGAGCTGTTTCAAATCCTGAAAGATGATGCTGTGACAGTGCTGCACTCAATAAGCCAGGAAATTTGAAAACTCAGCAGTGGCCACAGGACTGGAAAAAGTCACATTTCATTCCAATTCCAAAGAAAGGCAATGCCAAAGAATGCTCAAACTACCACACAGTTGCACTCATCTCACATGCTAGTAAAGTAATGCTCAAAATTCTCCAAGCCAGGCTTCAGTAATACGTGAACCGTGAACTCCCTGATGTTGAAGCTGGTTTTAGAAAAGGCAGAGGAACCAGAGATTAAATTGCCAACATCTGCTGGATCATGGACAAAGCAAGAGAGTTCCAGAAAAACATCTATTTCTGCTTTATTGACTATGCCAAAGCCTTTGACTGTGTGGCTCACAATAAACTGTGGAAAATTCTGAAAGAGATGGTAATACCAGACCACCTAACCTGCCTCTTAAGAAACCTGTATGCATGTCAGGATGCAACAATTAAAACTGAACATGGAACAACAGACTGGTTCCAGATAGGAAAAGGAGCACGTCAAGGCTGTATATTGTCACCCTGCTTATTTAACTTCTGTGCAGAGTACATCATGAGAAACGCTGGACTGGAAGAAACACAAGGTGGAATCAAGATTGCTGGGAGAAATATCAGTAACCTCAGATATGCACATGACACCACCCTTATGGCTGAAAGTGAAGAGGAGCTAAAAAGCCTCTTGATGAAACTAAAAGAGGAGAGCAAAAAAGTTGGCTTAAAGCTCAACATTCAGAAAACGAAGATCATGGTATCCGGTCCCATCACTTCATGGGAAATAGATGGGGAAACAGTGGAAACAGTGTCAGACTTTGTTTTTTGAGGTTTCAAAATCACTGCAGATGGTGACTGCAGCCATGAAATTAAAAGACGCTTACTCCTTGGAAGAAAAGTTATGACCAACCTAGATAGTATATTCAAAAGCAGAGACATTACTTTGCTTACTTAGGTCCGTCTAGTCAAGGCTACGGTTTTTCCAGTGGTCATGTATGGATGTGAGAGTTGGACTGTGAAGAAGGCTGAGAGCTGAAGAATTGATGCTTTGGAAGTGTGGTGTTGGAGAAGACTCATGAGAATCCCTTGGACTGCAAGGAGATCCAACCAGTCCATTCTGAAGGAGATCAACCCTGGGATTTCTTTGGAAGGAATGATGGTAAAGCTGAAACTCCAGTACTTTGGCCACCTCATGAGAAGGGTTGACTCATTGGAAAAGACTCTGATGCTGGGAAGGATTAGGGGCAGGAGGATAAGGGGATGACAGAGGATGAGATGGCTTGATGGCATAACTGATTCAATGGATGTGAGTCTGAGTGAACTCCTGGAGATGGTGATGGACAAGGAGGCCTGGTGTGCTGCGATTCATGGGGTCACAAAGAGTCGGACACGACTGAGCGACTGAACTGAACTGAACTGACACATCATATATACATATGATACAGACACATATATACAAATATATCATGTATACATATGATACACACATATATACATATATGTCATGTATACATATGATACACACATATGTATACATATGTATCATGTATACTTATGATATATATATACAAAAAAGAAGAAAATTATTTATTTGCAGCAATACAGAAGAAGCTCAAGTACATTATACTAAGAGAATTAAGTCAAACAGAGGAAGACAAATACTATATGAGCTCATTTATATGTGTAATCTTAAAAAAACAAACTCACAGAAACAAAAAACATATGAGGCATTTGCCAGAGGCTGGGGTGTAGGAGAAAGCACAAGAATCTCATTATAAGATTAACAAATTCTGAGTATGTACTGTTCATCATGTTGACTACAGTTAAGAATACTATACTGCATATTTGAAAATTGACAGTACATCTCCTGACAAGATAAAAATATTTATAATGTACAAGATGATGGATATTAAACTAAAATTATTCTGGGAAACACTTCATAATATATACAGGTATCAAATTATATTTTACACTTTAAACTTATACAATATTATATGCTAATTATATCTCAATAAAACTAGAACAAAAGTGCCTTTAAACTAACAACTAAAAACAAACAAACAAACAAAAATTCTAGATATACATTTTTAAAAATTGTTTGCAAGGTATGTATGGTGAAATCTACAAGACACAGAATTTCAAAAATTTATATAAATACAAATATAGCCATCTTTCTAAATTCGATATATATGTGTTAGTATACTGTATTGGTGTTTTTCTTTCTGGCTTACTTCACTCTGTATAATCGGCTCCAGTTTCATCCATCTCATCAGAACTGATGGCAATGATGACCCTGTATGCAAGACAGCAAAAAAGACACAGATGTGTATAATGGACTTTTGGACTCAGAGGGAGAGGGAGAGGGTGGGATGATTTGGGAGAATGGCATTGAAACATGTATGCTATCATGTAAGAATCGAATCACCAGTCTATGTCCGATGCAGGATACAGCATGCTTGGGGCTGGTGCACGGGGATGACCCAGAGGGATGTTGTGGGGAGGGAGGTGGGAGGGGGGGGTTCATATTTGGGATCGCATGTACACCCGTGGTGGATTCATGTCAATGTATGGCAAAACCAATACAGTATTATAAAGTAAAATAAAGTAAAAATAAAAAGTTTAAAAAATGCAATAAAAAATAAAATAAAATAAATACAAATATAGCATTTTCATGGAAAATACTCAATAGTGATGTCTAGATGTTATGGAATTCTAATCAAAGTCCAAGTAACAAATTTAGTTGAATCACATTTGATTCAAAAATTGTATGGAAAAACAGAGAAAGCAGAATGTCCAATACAAAAGAACAAATATTAAGAGCTCATACTACCTGATTTTAGGCAACATAAATCTACAGTAATCAAGACAATGTGGTATTGAACAAAAGATTAATGCATATATCAGTGGAAGAGATCAGAAAGCCAAATAATAAATTCACACATATATGTATTAAAAAGATACAAAAACATTTCAATCATCATAGAATAGTGTTTTCATTAAAATGACAAATATTAATAAATATTTTAGTCAAAAAAATGCAACTAAAGCTAGACACACCTCACATCATATACGTAATTTACCACAAAAATGGATCCTAGTTACCAAACATGTTAAAACACACACACACACACACAGGTAAAAACATTTGAGGCCCTGTCTTGGCAAAATTTTCTTAGTTAAAACATCAACTTTGATCAACATTAAAACTTCTGCTTTTTACTTATGCAAAAGTGTAAAAGAGAATATTTGCAATTCATATATTAGACAAAGAATTAACAGAACAGAAAAGAACTCTCAACAGATAATAATTTTTTGAAAAGCCAATAAAAAGTGTGTAAAAATTTGGATAGACACTTCACCAAGTAAAGTATATGGATAGCAAATTGCCACATGAAACTTGTGCAGCACAATTAATCATTGTGTGCATGCTAAGTCACTTCAGTTTTGTCTGATTCTAGTTGTGCCTGGACTGTAGCCCACCAGGTTCCTCTGTTCATGGGGATTCCCCAGGCAAGAATACTGGAGTAGGTTGCCATGCCTTTATTATGTCTATGACCTATGTCTCTTGTGTATCCTGTTTTGGCAAGTGGGTTGTTTACCACTAGTGGTAACTGGGAAGCCCCAATTAGGAAAACACAAATTATTTCACAATGAGATATCATTCCAAACCTATTGGAATGTCTAAAATAAAAATAACAAAACAGTATACTAACGTATATATACGGAATTTAGAAAGATGGTAACGATAACCCTGTATGTGAGACAGCAAAAGAGACACAGATGTATAGAACAGTCTTTTGGACTCTGTGGGAGAGGGAGAGGGTGGGATGATTTGGGAGAATGGCATTGAAACATGTATAATATCATATAAGAAACGCATCACCAGTCCAGGTTCGATGCTAGATACTGGATGCTTGGGGCTGGTGCACTGAGACGACCCAGAGGCATGGTACGGGAAGGGAGGAGGGAGGGGGGTTTCAGGATGGGGAACATGTGTATACCTGTGGCGGATTCACGTTGATGTATAGCAAAACGAATACAATATTATAAAGTAATTAACCTCCAATTAAAATAAATAAATGTATTTAAAAAATAACGAAACAAACAACAACAAGGAAAAAAGTCTCAATACCAAACTGTAAAGACATGGAACAACTAGAAGTCTCTCTTTCCTAATGGGAATTAAAAAAAAAAATGATATAGTCAGTTTGGAAAACTGATTGGCAGTTTCTTATATTGTTATATATGAACAATATATATATATTTTACATAACTAATACATACATTACCTATGCCTACAATCTCACTTCTAGGTATTTGCCCAAGAGAAATTAAAACACGTTCATACAAAAACTTGTATGTGAATACTTGTAGCAGCTTTAGTATCAATCAGTTAAAAGTGGAAACACTCGTGACTGCATCAACTGATGACTATATGAACAGTGATAACTTCACATGATAGAAATATTCTCAATAAAAAAGGAAATAATTATACACAAAACATCACATATAACTCTCAAATGCCTTATACTAAGTGAAAGAGTCTGACTCAGAAAGCTAGATATTATATAATACAATTTATATAGCATTTTTGTAAAAGGTAAAACTGTAAGGATAAAATGTTACTAGTGGTTGTCAGAGGCTGGAATGTTGGGAAGGGTAGACTAGAAAGGTATAGGACGGAATTGCTCTCCTTGATGAAGCTTCTGTATCTTGACTTTGCCTGTCATATGCATTTTTTCAAGTTCATAAAACTGCATACTAAAAAGGATGAATTTTACTCAATATAAGTTATGCCTCAGTAAATAAGACTTCAGAATATAATGCGATATTAAAAAAAAACCCTCTGGCATTCAATCAGTGCAATACAGTCATATTTCAAATACTATTAAAGAACGTCTAGTAGGAAAGATTATTGTCTTTTACTCTACATATAAAAATATTTTCACCTTCTGCCTTTATTCTATTATTTAGAATATAAATACAATTTTAAGAGCTATTTCAGGTTGTTTAAATATAAAAATGGTTTCTTCTCAAATACAAGTCAAATACAGTGGATATCTGTATAATTGAAGAGGCAGTTATACTTTTAAGAATTTTGCTGGCAAGTCATACGTAACTTTTTAAAAATGTATATGGAAATTCTAAGTGAGTGACTTGGTTTATAAAGCAAAGCAAGATCAACTTGCAGTCCTTTCCTTCTGCATTTTGAAAGAATTTTGTATTGTTTGGATGAAAACACGTTTGCCCTTATAGGGTCATTTCTCTTTGGTCTCTAGGGACTATGGATTGCGTATTTCCTTCTCTCAGAAAATCACTATTCTACCAATTGATCACATAAAACCATCTTAACTATCTCACAAGTCACAAACAAGGCACCAACTTCCATACAAATTATATTGTTTGACATTACTATTGATTTTTTTCTTTGCCTTATTAGAAAAACAGAAATCAATTAATGTCAGTTAAGGCAAGGCCATGGATCATAAGCAAATGGCCATAACTGAAGACTGAACTCTCACAAGGAAAAATATGTTCTTTGAACAATAACATGGAATGCTATAAAACAAATATAACCGAGACTTGTGCCAAAATGTTTCTTATACACAAATGATCAAACAATTAAATTATGCAATATTTTCTATGTCTGAAACATTCAAGAGCTTAAGTTAAAAATAAAGTGCTTAAGTTAAAAATAAAATCCCACTAAGGATTTTAATCCTGCAGGGAATATCCTGTGATAACCTATAATGGAAAATAATCTGAAAAATAACATATATAACTGAATCACTGCTGTAAACTAGAGTCTAAGACAAAACTGTAAATCAACTACACTTCAATTAAAAAAAATTTCTAGGAGGGGAGTAAGCAAGAAGTCTTCATGGAGGAAGTGGCATTCAGTGTGAGGATTTAGATGTGATCGTAGGCAGGGGAAGAAGGAGTGGCTGGGCTGAGGATCCGGTGGGGGTGAGGGGGAAGGGCAGTACATTGTCCCCTGAGTATTAGAAAAAAGAATTCTATGTATAAGAAAGTGGAATTATTTTTTTAATTCTCCAATAATCCTGTTAATATCCTTTAAGACTGTGTTTTTCTAACTGAATTTCTGATACTTTTTTTTTTCATTAAAACTCTGTAGGATTTAAATTTATATGCATTTCAACTAGTAGAATTAGACTTGTTGAACTAGTTTTTAACAAGTAGAAAAACACAGTAAACCTATTAAAATCCTTACATAGACATTTCTAAAACAAAACAAACAAAAACTTAGTGTCTAAATCTGGTCAGATTCTTTATATTTAATATATGAAAACTGAAATTCCATGAACAAAGGCATAGTTTATAAAAATTTTTTGTAAAGTCCAAGGAGATGAATTATCTGTATGTTACAGAATTTCAAATGAGAATTATATATATATATACATATATATGTATATATATATGTAGTTTTACACTGAAAGTTTTGAGAAACAAAGATAACTGGCATATTTCCTAATCTAATATACACTATTTTAACACACAGCAAACCTAACACAATTATTATGACAAAATGTTTTGTTTCAATGAAAGTGAAAAGTGAAAGTTGAAAGTTGCTCAGTCATGTCAGACTTTTTGTGACCCCATGGACTATACAATCCATGGAATTCTCCAGACCAGAATACCGGAGTGGGTAGCCTTTCCCTTCTCCAAGGGATCTTCCCAACCCAAGGATTGAACCCAGGTCTCCCTCATTGCGGGGAGATTTTTTACCAGCTGAGCCCCAAAGGAAGCCCAAGAATACTGGAGTGGGCAACCTATCCCTTCTCCAGCAGATCTTCCTGACCCAGGAATCGAACTGTGGTCTCCTGCACTGCAGACAGATTCTTTACCAAATGAGCTATGAGGGAAGCTCCTGAACATATTATATTTTCTGTTGTGCTGTGTGCGCTGTGCTTGGTTGCTTAGTCGTGTCCGACTCTTTTCAACCCCAGGGACTGTAGCCCGCCAGTCTACAGTCTGTAGCTCCTCTGTCCATGGGATTCTCCAGGCAAGATTATTGGAATGGATTGTCATGCCCTTCTCCAGACAATCTTCCCATCCCAGGGTTCGAACTCACATTGCAGGCAGATTCTTTACCAACTGAGCCACCAGGGAAGCCCATATTTTCTATTAGTACCCAATATTTCTCCTTCATCACATCTATTATAGCCATACTGTATTTCTTTTAGTCTAACAAATGTTTTACTCTTTTTTGACTTACAGCCTTCATATATGTGTTTCTCTCTGGCTAGAAGATCTCAACTCTCCACTCCCACCCCCAATACCAGCTCCATTTTGCTAAATCCTTTGGAACTTTTACTCCAACTCACTCTGCTAAAATATGGCTTCTTGCAGGAAAAATTTTAGTGCTAGAGTGTGTTAGCTCCTTTGTTATACATTTTTATAGCTGATGTTTCCCTTTCTTTTAAACATGCATCACACTTGTAGTGATTTGTAAATGACTATATTTCCCATTTGAGTTTTTACTTTATGAAGAGTATCTCTAGTGTTTACAGCATAGTAATTATTTATCAATATTTGTTGAATGAAAGAACAAATGGATGGTGCACAATAAAGAACATTTTACTAATTGCTGTGTAATCTTAAGGAGTAGGACTATGTCAGTTAAAGAAAATGTATGAGATATAAGAAGAAGTTTATTAACAAAAGAAAAAAGCAATAAACACACAAAAGAGATATTTGGAAAGCAGTTATCAGGAAAAAAAAAAACAAACAAACAAACTATAGAAGAGGGTTTAAGTAGAAAAATGGTGATACCTAAGGGTGAAATTTAGATTTGAGGCAGAGTCTGTATCACATAGAACGCTGTGATAAACCAAAGAAGTTTGTTATTTAGTTTGAAAGGGATGGAAGGCCATATCATGAGGTAGGGAGTGACAAGATAAGGTTGCAAATTAGGAAAAAAAAATATTGTAGGATCACTTAGATCTGGGGAAATATCAAAGCAGTTATGCTATTATTGTGTCATTCACTCTTACTCCGTAACTTAGATAATCCCCAGTTTATAGAAATTAGGAATGGGCCATGGCATTAGTTTCCTATTGATGATTCTGCTACTGCTGTTAGTTTTAGCTAACATTCACTCAGCACTTACTTAGAGGTCCAGAACTATTTTATGACATAATGTGTATTATGTTTATTACAAAAGTAAATCTTTAAAACAATATTTTGAGATATGATCTTTTATTATTCTCACATTTCAGATGACCAAAATGAATCTCTGAGAGGTTATTTAACTTGTCTAAGGTATGCAGGAGATGTGAAGGTATATTGAAGTACTTTTTTCTTGGAAGGGGATACATATGATTCAATTAAGACTAATGTCTGATGGACCTAAGGTAAGCAAGTTTTGAAGAAAGGAATGGCAACTGGAGAAGGAAATGGCAACCCACTCCAGTGTTCTTGCCTGGAGAATCTCATGGACAGAGAAGCCTGGCAGGTTGCAAAGAGGGGTTGCAAAGTGTCAGACACAACTGAGTGACTAACACACACTCAGAGGCAAGCTTTATCCTGGGTATGGTTGATAACTACCATTGCAAGCTACCAGAGTGACAGACACTTTCTGATTTACCTAACATTCTAATAAGATGTTATTGAATGCACATACTATTGATATTAAGGGCTTGTTAATTGCTTCATTTTTCCTTTGCTCCCTATATAATAGGCAGTACTAAACATAGTTTGTACTTTGTTCTTATGTTCCACAATTACTGCCATGCATCTCAGCATTACACAATTCTGTTTGAATACCAATAATTAAGTAATGCTTATTTACAATGAATTATATTTCATAACCAAGAATTTATATTCATTTGCAGATAGGATAACTTTTAGATTAGTATTTCTGAAATGCACTGGGATATTAATGGGTCTCTGTTTCATGTTTGTACAAAGAATCTAATTAGTTTAATACATACTGGCTTAAATAAAAATGAATCAGATTTCTTTACATCATGCCTTTTCAGAAATATTTAGTATGTAAAGATGTAATGCCACCAGCTGAGTGTATATATATATTTGTATTTATGTGTGTGTGTGTATGGGCTTCCCAGGTGGTGCTGGTAGTAAAGAACTCACCTGACAATGCAGGAGATGTAGAAGATGCAGGTTCAATCCCCTGGGTCAATAAGATCTCATGAATGAGGTTGGCCTAAATCTCAACATTCAGAAAATGAAGATCATGGCATCTGGTCCCATCACTTCATGGCAAATAGATGGGGAAAGCGTGGAAACAGTGACAGAGTTTATTTTGGGGGGCTCCAAAATCACTGCAGATGCTGACTACAGCCATGAAATAAAAAGAACGCTTACTCTTTGGAAGAAAAGTTCTGACCAACCTACATAGCATATTAAAAAGCAGAGACATTACTTTGCCATCAAAGGTCCATCTAGTCAAAGCTATGGTTTTTCCAGTAGCCATATATGGATGTGAGAGTTGAACCATAAAGAAAGCTGAACACCAAAGAATTGATGCTTTTGAACTGTGTTGCTGGAAAAGACTCCTGAGAGTTCCTTGGACTGCAAGAAGATTCAACCAGTTAATCCTAAAGGAAATCAGTCCTGAATATTCATTGGAAGGACTGATGCTGAAGCTGAACCTCCAATACTTTGGCATAGATGTGAAGAGCTGACTCATTTGAAAAGACACTGATGCTGGGAAAAATTGAAAGCGGGAGAAGGGGACAACAGAGGATGAGATGGTTGGATGGTATCACCAACTCTATGAACATGAATTTGAGTGAACTCCAGGAGTTGGTGATGGACAGGGTGGCCTGGTGTGCTGCCGTCCATGGGGTTGCAGAGTCAGACATGACTGAGTGACTGAACTGATTGATCACTTATGAAGGTGAGTACATTTTCCATAGTTTATTGGCTATTTGGGTTTTCTTTTTTATGAAACATTGATTCTAAGATTTTGCCCATATTTCTACAGAGCTGTCTTTTTGCCTTTGTAGAAGTTACTTTCAGATTTTGCATATTAACCCTTTGTTGATTTTATATGTTACCAGTAACTCTACCAAGCTTGAGCTTGTACTTTACTCATTTTATGATATAACTTATTGAACAGATGTTCTTTTTTTAATGATGGTGAGTCTAGCAACATTTTGTATTATGTGTGTGTGTGTGTGTGTGTGTTTCTTGTTTAAGAAATCCTTGCCTGCCTTGTGATCATTAAGAAATTATTTTATATCATGTAAACTTTTCAAAATTTTACTTTTCAGATTTAATATTTTAACCTACCTGCACTTCATTGCTGTCTCTGACTACATGTTGGAGTCCTTTTTATGTGTATATGAATTGCCCTGAAAGCATTTACTGAAAAATACATTATTTTTCCCCTAGCTTTTATTCAAAATGCACCATACATATTTCCATATATGTAAGAATATGCTTCTGGATAGAGTTGTATTCTATCCTACTGGTCTATCTCTGTGTAATTATCACACTGTCTTAATTACTATAGATTTGTAATGAGTCTTAGTATACAGCAAGATCACATCCTCCATATTGTTCTCCTTTTTTGATAAAGATTGGCTAATCTTGACCCATGGCATATCCTCTTAAATTTTAGAATCGGATTTTCACTTCTGCAAAGAAGTTTTATTGGAAGATATATGGTATTTCATGGAATTTATACATCACTTTGGGAAACAATTGACATTTTTATAGTACTGAGATTTCCTGGCAAATATATGATATAGCTCTCTATTGAGTTATGTCCAACTTTTACAAATAAGAAAAAAAAAAATCCTTTTAGAGGTTTTCACTTTTAAAGGTCCATATATGCTTGACATCTGAATGTTATTTTGAGAGCTTTCTTTAAAATGCATATTTTGTTTGTTGCTAGCCAATTTGCAATTTATATTTATATTGATTTTTACCCAACAACCTTGACAAACTCTTATTAATTATAATAGAATTTATAAATACAAATTCTGTATCATCCTTTTTTTCCAGTTCTCATACCTTTCTTTTTCTTTGCCTACTTCAGTTGTTAGCACATCCAGTGCAATGTAGAATGGAAACAGTGGTACTAGCTATCCTTGTATTGTTAAAAATATGACAGGTAGAACTTTCATTATATATTTACATTTATTAAGTTTATTGTATATTAATAGTTTTTTAGTTGATTCTTTAGGTTTTTTTGTACAAAAATCATGTCATCTACAAATATAATTTTACTTTTCCTTTTCTAATTTGTATGTTTTTATTTCATTTTCTTGTCTAATTTTTCTGGCTACAACCTGCAGTACAGTGTTGAATAGAAATAGCAAAAGTAAGCATCTTGTTTAATTCCTGAACCTAAGAACAAAGCATTCAGTATTTTGACATTAAGTATAATGTTTCTAGTGGGATTTTTGTTGATACCATGTATCAGGGACATGAAGCTATTTTGTGTTCTTACTTGATTGAGTCTTATTTTCATGAAAGAATGCTAGACTTTGTAATGCTTTTCTGCAACTATTGAATTGATGGTATGATTTTTGTCCTGAATTCTGTTATTATGATAAATTCCATTAATTGATTTACTGAATAATAAACCAACTTTGCATTCCTAGGATAGGTCCAAATTGATCAGGGTAAAAATCCTTTGTATTTCCTGTTGGATTCAGTTGGCGAGTATTTCACTGAAAATTTTTGTACCTATATTTCATAGGGAATATTTATCTGTAGTTTTCTTGTGATATATTTGTCTGGGTTTGGAATCATTATTGGACTCATAGAATGAGTTAAGAAATATTCTTTATTTTTTATTGTAAGATTTTGTGACAGATGGGTAGTATTCTTTTATTTTTTTTAATTTAAATTTATTTACTTTAACCGAAGGCTAATTACTTTACAATATTGCATTGGTTTTGCCATACATCAACATGAATCTGCCACAGGTATGCACATGTTCCCCATCTTGAACCCCCTTCCCACATCCCTCCCCATACCACCCCTCCAGGTCATCCCAGTGCACCAGCACCAAGTATCCTGTATCCTGCATCAAACCTGGACTAGTGATTAATTTCTTATATGATTTTATACATGTTTCAATGCCATTCTCCCAAATCATCCCACCCTCTCCCTCTCCCACATAGTCCAAAAGACTGTTCTATACATCTGTGTCTCTTTTGCTCTCTCGCATACAAGGTTATTGTTACCATCTTTCTAAATTCCATATATATGTGTTAGTATACTGTATTGGTGTTTTTCTTTCTGGCTTACTTCACTCTGTATAATAGGCTCCAGTTTTATCCACCTCAGAACCGATTCAAATGTATTCTTTTTAATGACTGAATAATAATCCATTGTGTTTATGTACCACTGCTTTCTTATCCATTCATCTGCTGATGGACATCTAGCTTGCTTCCATGTCCTGACTGTTATAAAAAGTGCTGTGATGAGCATTGGGACTACATGTGTCTCTTTCGATTTTGGTTTCCTCGGTGTGTATGCCCAGCAGTGGGATTGCTGGGTCATAAGGCAGTTCTATTTCCAGGTTTTTAAGGAATCTCCACACTGTTCTCCATAGTGGCTGTACTAGTTTGCATTCCCACCAACAGTGTAAGAGCATTCCCTTTTCCCCATGCCCTCTCCAGCATTGATTGCTTGTAGACTTTTGGATAGCAGCCATTTTGACTGGCGTGAAATGGTACCTCATTGTGGTTTTGATTTGCATTTCTCTGATAATGACTGATGTTGAGCATCTTTTCATGTGTTTGTTAGCCATCTGCGTCTTCTTTGGAGAAATGTCTATTTAGTTATTTGGCCCATTTTTTGATTAGATCATTTATTTTTCTGGAATTGAGCTGCAGGAGTTGCTTGTATATTTTTGAGTTTAGTTGTTTGTCAGTTGCTTCATTTGCTATTATTTTCTCCCATTCTGAAGGCTGTCTTTCCACCTTGTTTACAGTTTCCTTTGTTATGCAGAAGTTTTAAGTTTAATTAGGTCCCATTTGTTTATTTTTGCTTTTATTTCCAGTATTCTGGGAAGTGGGTCATAGAGGATCCTGTTGTGATGTATGTCGGAGAGTGTTTGGCCTATGTTCTCCTCTAAGAGTTTTATAGTTTCTGGTCTTACATTTAGATTTTTAATCCATTTTGTGTTTATATTTGTGTATGGTGTTAAAAAGTGTTCTACTTTCATTCTTTTACAAGTGGTTGACCAGTTTTCCCACCACCACTTTTTAAAGAGATTGTCTTTAATCCATTGTATATTCTTGCCTCCTTTGTCAAAGATAAGGTGTCCATAGGTGCGTGGATCTATCTCTGGGCTTTCTATTTTGTTCCATTGATCTATGTTTCTTTGAAAGGATAAATAAAATTGACAAAACACTAGCCAGACTCATCAAGAAATAAAGGGAGAAAAATCAAATCAATAAAGTTAGAAATGAAAATGGAGAGATCACAACACAGAAATACAAAGGATCATAAGAGACTATTATCAGCAATTATATGCCAATAAAATGGACAACGTGGAAGAAATGGACAAATTCTTAGAAAAGTACAGCTTTCCAAAATGGTACCAAGGAGAAATAGAAAATCTTAACAGACCCATCACAAGCACGGAAATTGAAACTGTAATCAGAAATCTTCCAGCAAACAAGAGCCCAAATCCAGATGGCTTCACAGCTGAATTCTAACACCTATCCTAGTCAAACTCTTCCAGAAAATTGCAGAGGAAGGTAAACTTCCAATTTCATTCTATGAGGCCACTATCACCTTAACACTAAAACCTGACAAAGATGCCACAAAAACAGAAAACTAAAGGCCAATATCACTGATGATCATAGATGCAAAATTCCTTAACAAATTCTAGCAATCAGAATCCAACAGCACATTAAAAAGATCATATACCATGACCAAGTGGGCTTTATCCCAGGGATGCAAGGATTCTTCAATATCCACAAATCAATGTAATTCACCGCATTAACAAATTGAAAAATGAAAGCCATATGATTATCTCAATAGATGCAGAGAAAACCTTTGACAAAATTCAACATCCATTTATGATAAAAACTCTCCAGAAAGCAGGAATAGAAGCAACATACCTCAACATAATAGAAGCTGTATATGACAAGCCCACAGCAAACTTTATTCTCAATGGTGAAAAATTGAAAGCATTTTGCCTAAAGTCATTAACAAGAATGTCCACTTTCACCACTACTATTCAACATAGTTCTGGAAGTTTTGGCCACAGCAGTGAGAGCAGAAAAAGAAACAAAAGGAATCCAAATTGGAAAAGAAAAAGTAAAATTCTCACTGTTTGCAGATGACATGATCCTCCACATAGAAAACCCTAAAGACTCCACCAGAAAACTACTAGAGATAATCAATGAATATATCAAAGTTGCAGGATATAAAATCAACACACAGAAATCCTTTGCATTCCTATACACTAATAATGAGAAAATGAAACATTTCCATTCACCATTGCAACGAATAGAATAAAATACTTAAGAATTTACCTACTGAAAGAAACTAAAGACCTATGTATAGAAAACTATAAAACACTGGTGAAAGAAATCAAAGAGGACACTAACAGATGGAGAAATATCCCATGTTCATAGATCGGAAAAATCAATATAGTGAAATTGAGTACTACCCAAAGCAATCTATAGATTCAATGCAATCCCTATCAGGCTACCAATGTTATTTTTCACAGAGCTAGAACAAATAATTTCACAATTTGTATGGAAATACAAAAAACCTCCAATAACCAATGCAATCTTGAAAAAAGAAGAATGGAACTGGAGGAATCAACCTGCCTGACTTCAGGCTCTACTACAAAGCCACAGTCATCAAGACAGTATGGTACTGGCACAAAGACAGAAATATAGATCAGTGGAACAAAATATGAAACCCAGAGATAAATCCATGCACCTATGGACACATTATCTTTGAAAAAGGTAGTATTATTTTAAAGTTTTTGATGTGCTGTGCTTAGTTGTCCAGTCGTGTCTGACTCTTTGAGACCCCATAGATTGTAGCCCACCCGGCTCCTCGGTCCATAGGGATTCTCCAGGCAAGAATACTAGAGTGGGTTGCCATGCCCTTCTCCAGCAGAGAGGATTCAGCAATAAGGCCTTCTTCTCCAAGGCTTTATTGGTAGGAATATTTTACGTGACTAATTCAAGCTCTTTATTTATAAATCTGGTCAGATTTTCTATTTCTTCTTGAGTTAGAATCAGTAGTATCTTTCTGAAAACGAAAATTTTTAATCTAAGATAAACATTATTATTTTATAATAAAAATAAATTTTCATCAAATTACTATTTTTAAAAATCTACAATGTGTGCCATTCAGTGGATTTTAGTACATTAGCAATGATATGCAACGTCTCACCACAATCTAATTCTGGAACTTTTACATCAACCAAAAAAGAATACCTGCACTTGATATTAATAGTAATCCCTCAAACCTACTTAAGTTATCAGAGTTTAAAGTTATCCTGTGCTTTTTCTTTCTTCTTGGAAAATCAAGTATCACTGTGTAACTTGAACTCCATCAAAAACACCTCCCAGCTTGTAAGCTATTTCTTTTATGTCTTTCTTTCTCATTCTCTCTTTTCAAGATCAAAAATTACTATTATAATTCAGTGTTTATTTCATTTCACAAGTTTTTGATAGCCTTTAAGCTTTTATCTCAGACCTTATACCCAGGTTCACTTTACTTTAGAATGTCTTTTAATGTTAATTAGAAAACTATATCCTACAGCTTTAATTGTTTTGAAATGTGTTTATGTCATTCTTATTGTTAAAACATATTCTTACTTGGTCAGAACTCAAGTATTGACTTTCTTTTTCCCAGCAATTTGGGGAAAGTATTCCATTGTTAGTAGCAGTGAATTACCTTTCAGTAAAGCTTTTACTCCTTTGAAAGTACTCTATCTGCTTTCAATTCTACTCAGCCAGACAACCAAGAATTTATTTACGGCTGAACAAGTGGTATCTATTACCCATTGCAGTGAGGGAAAATACACACCATGGAGAATTATGAGGTGTGTGAGTAAGCAGATGTGAAAAAAAAAATACTGAATATAGGAAATGGGCTTTGACTGAGTGGTTTGTAGGAAACTCTACCAAAATGGAGGTTAATTATACACTGAATACTACCGTAATGTAAGATCATTTGTAAGATTGCATATATCAATAAATTTTATTTATAGGAATAGAGACTAGAATGGGGTTAACGTTATAATTGCTAAAGAAGTGGTACTCATTCATGTTGATCAAGAGAAGAGGTCTTTGTTACTTATCAGTTTCATAGTACCCCCCATTTTTTGTTGTTCTTTGCTTAGAAAAACTTATGAAGCAGTCTTATTTTATCTCATTTATCAAGGTCCTGGAGTAACCTTGTCTGAGTTTAATATTTAGTGACATTATTTTTAATAGGAAAATGGCATGACCTAGTTGTGAATGTCAGGGCATATCCTGAATGATAGAATCCGCTGTCTGTTTTGTTTGTTTGTTTACTATTATCTCTGGAAAACTTTAACTCTTTATTTTAACCCATAGTGTTCTATGGATTAAAGCTCAAACTTCAAAAAACTAAGATCATGGCATCTGGTCCTATCACTTCATGGCAGATAGATGGGGAAACAGTGTAGACAGTGACTGACTTTATTTTCTTGGGCTCCAAAATGGCTGCATATGTTGACTGCAGCTATGAAATTAAAAGACACTTGCTTCTTTGAATAAAAGCTATGGCCAACGTAGACAGCATATTAAAAAGCAGAGATGTTACTTTACCAACAATGGTCCATCTAGTCAAAACTATGGTTTTTCCAGTAGTCATATATGGATGTGAGAGTTATATCATAAATAAAGCTGAGCACTGAAGAATTGATGTTTTTGAGTTGTGGTGCTAAAGAAGAATCTTTTTTTTTTATATCCAATTTCTTGAAAAATTTTTATTATGAAAGGATGTTGTATTTCCTCAAATTCTTTTCTACATCTCTTAAGATTAGCTAATTTTTTTAAATTTTTATTTTTTTATTGGTGGTGGTTTATTTATTTATTTTTACTTTATTTTACTTTGCAATATTGTATTGCTTTTGCCATACATTGACATGAATCCACCACGGGTGTACATGCGTTCCCAAACATGAACCCCTCTCCCACCTCCCTCCCCATAACATCTCTCTGGGTCATCACAGTGCACCAGCCCCAAGCATGCTGTATCCTGCGTCAGACATAGACTGGCGATTTGATTCTTACATGATAGTATACATGTTACAATGCCATTCTCCCAAATCATCCCACCCTCTCCCTCTCCCTCTGAGTCCAAAAGTCCATTATACACCTCTGTGTCTTTTTTGCTGTCTTGCATACAGGGTCGTCATTGCCATCTTTCTAAATTTCATATATATGTGTTAGTATACTGTATTGGTGTTTTTCTTTCTGGCTTTTTGAGAGTCTTTTAGAAAGCGAGGTGATCAAACGAGTCAGTCCTAAAGGAAATAAGTCCTGAAAAGTCATTCGAAGAACTGATGCTGAAGTTGAAGCTCTGATACTTTGGACATCTGATGAGAAGAACTGACTCTTTAGAAAAGACCCTGATGCTGGAAAAGATTGAAGACAGGAGGAGAGGGGACAATAGTGGGCTTGATGGTTGGATGACATCACCAACTCGATGGACATGAGTTTGAGGCAAGCTCTGTGAGTTGGTGATGGACAGGGAAACCTCACGTGGGCAGTCCATGGGATTGCAAAGAGTCAGACATGACTGACCGACTGAACTGAACTAAAGGTAATAGAAAACAATAAAAAGCATCTAAATAAATATACAATTACAACTTTTAGTAAGTGTCATTAATGAAACAAATAGGGTTCCATAATACAAGGACTTCCCTGGTGGCTCAGACAGTAAAGCATCTGTCTACCATGCGGGAGACCCGGATTCGATCCCTGGGTTGGCAAGATCTCCTAGAGAAGGAAATGGCAATCCACTCCAGGACTATTGCCTGCAAACTCACATGGACAGAGGAGCCTGGTAGGCTACAGTCCATGGGGTCTCAAAGAGTTGGACACGACTGAGCGACTTCATTTCACTTCATTTCAATACAAGGAAAAGAAACCACAGAATGTTTTAAACAGGGAAGTAACATGGTTTAATTTTTGTTTTTGTTTTGAAAAGGTCAAAGCATCAGATTGTTAGCTGTCTCACAATATCTATTCTTCCATTTTTTTTTTTTAAATAACAAAGACTTGACTGGGCTACAATCAACTAATGAAATTTTTATATACCAACTTCCCTTACATCTAGATGTGGCCATATGACTAAGTTCAGACTCATGGAAATTGAAATATAATATAGGTCACTTTTCGGACTTCTTCTTGAAAGGAATGGCCATTCACTTTCCTGAGCTGCTTCTTTCCTCCCTATTCTCTGGCATCTTATAAAAACTTGGAGACACTCTTTTGAGCCCGGAGATGAAAGCTAAATATTGAGAACACAAAGGTGGTGTTCAGTCTTGGACTGCTTACACCTGAATTGTTACATAAAAGAGAAATACAGATACATCTTATTAAACCCACTGTACTTTGGAGTGTCTTTGTCATAGCAGCTTTGTGTCATGAATAATAGCTTCTTTGTGGAGAACGAATTGTTCATGGTCCATAGTGGAAGTGGGAAAATCCATTTGGAGGCTATTGCAGTAATTCAGAAGATAGATGATGGTACTTGAAATAGGATGGTGGTAATAGATGTTGAAAGAAGTGGATGGATTGGTGATATGTTTGAGAGATAAAGGTAACATGACCTGCTGAAAGGTGGGATCTGGGGTTGAGAGAGAATAAAGAATAAAGGATCAGTCCAAGGTTCTAGCTATTTATTGAAATTGGGAAGTATAGATTGGTAGAGCACAAAGTTGTGTAAGTCGTTTGAATAGGCAGTAAAATCAAAAGAAGCAAGAGAGAGAGAATTGATCAATAAGTTGTCCTCTCATCTGTGAAACTTTCCCCAATTTCCTGGGCAGAATTAGTTATAAGGTCTATATATTTTCATGGCATTTTTGTGCAGGATTTCATAAGAATATTTATCAAATTGAGCTACCTTTTTCAGTTGTATATCTCCTTAAGTGCAACAGACCTTGTCAGCATTCATCTTCACACCTCTAGTTTCTATCAAAGTTTTCAAGGACTTACTAGATACTCAACAATTTTATTTCCTTCTTTTGTTTGAAGCAGTGTTAGCAGTAATGCTAAGGCTAATTCTTTTAATTTTTATGCCTATTTTTGTTAATTTTTCTTTCCTTTTCCTTTTTAATTTTTTTTTGAAGATTTGACATACATAAAATAAGATTTTGGCACATACAAAAAATGATTATATGGTAGAGATGATCATAAATGATACATTTCTTCATCTTGGCACTTTCAATACTTTGAACATAATATTTAATTAGAAGTATTGATAAGCAGTAAGGATTAATTTGGAAAATGGAAATAGCAGTCACTTCATATGTGTGGCTACAATGAAACAAAGCAAACAGAATTTGAAGTTATTATTAATACATATACAACTACATTAATTTGAACAAACTAAAAGACATTTACGTAAGTTGTGTAATTGAAAAAGCTCATGGAAAGCAGAAGGATGACAAACTCTGGATTCTACTGAGTTTTAAGCTGATATTTTAAAAGACAACAATTTAGCAGTGGGTTTTCTGATAGATTTCAGTTATAAGAGTGGCATGTGAAAAATGCTTGTGGAAGTAACTTTGACCAACTTCAGGCAAAAAGGAATAAAGTCCGAGGAGCCAAAATACAAGCTAAGAAGTAGGAACTTGGTTATTTTAAACAAAAGTAAAATACTTCAGAAATACACTGAGACATAAATTCTAAAATCAGGTTCACAATTATTGTAGGTAAGTTGGTATCATGTTTTGAGTAATATTCCTGATTCTTTCACATGACTCTTCTGTAGGATAGTTTCCAGTATATTCTGGAATTATGGTACTTAAATTCTTTTCTAAGTAACTGTTAGAAAAAATGAATGAGTTATTTTATACATACATTTCCTTTTGACTATAAGTAGAATAAACCTTATTATATAACCTTAATTCTCAAAGACAAATCTGTAGTTTCCTCAAATACAGAGGACAGTTCAGTTCAATTCAGTCTTTCAGTTGTGTCCAACTCTTTAGGACCCCATGAACCACAGCACACCAGGCCTCGCTGTCCATCACCAACTCCATAAGTTTATCCAAACTAACGTCCATTGATTCAGTGATGCCATCCAACCATCATATCCTCTGTCGTCCCCTTCTCTTCCTGCACTCAAACTTTCCCAGCATCAGGGACTTTTCAAATGAGTCAGCTCTTTGCATCAGGTGGCCAAACTATTGGAGTTTCAGCTTCAACATCAGTCGTCACAATGAACACCCAGGACTGATCTCCTTTTTCTCCAATACTACAGTTCAAAAGCATCAATTCTTCAGCGTTCAGCTTTCTTTACAGTCCAACTCTCACATCCATAAATGACCACTGGAAAAACCATAGCCTTGACCAGATGGACCTTTGTTGACAAAGCAATGTCTCTGCTTTTTAATATGGTGTCTCAGTTCAGTTCAGTTCAGTCACTCAGTCGTGTCCAACTCTTTGCAAACCCATGAATTGCAGCACGTCAGGCTTCCCTGTCCATCACCAACTATCGGAGTTCACCCAAACTTATATAAGTCCATCAAGCCGGTGATGCCATCTAGCCATCTCATCCTCTGTCGTCCCCTTCTCCTGCTGCCCCCAATCCCTCCCAGCATTAGGGTCTTTTCCAATGAGTCAGCTCTTCACATGAGGTCGCCAAAGTATTGGAGTTTCAGCTTCAACATCACTCCTTCCAACGAACACCCAAGACTGATCTCCTTTAGAATGGACTGGTTGGATCTCCTTGCAGTCCAAGGGACTATCAAGAGTCTTCTCCAACACCACAGTTCAAAAGCATTAATTCTTCAGT
This sequence comes from Ovis canadensis, assembly GCF_042477335.2. Classification (NCBI taxonomy): domain Eukaryota; kingdom Metazoa; phylum Chordata; class Mammalia; order Artiodactyla; family Bovidae; genus Ovis; species Ovis canadensis. The sequence continues at coordinate 142,391,639 of NC_091727.1, read as the reverse complement.
GCTCAGCTTTCTCCACAGTCCAACTTTCACATCCATACATGACCATTGGAAAAACCATAGCCTTGACTAGACAGACTTTGGTGGCAAAGTAATGTCTCTGTTTTTTTATATGCTATCTAGGTTGGTCATAACTTTCCTTTCAAGGAGTAAGCGTCTTTTAATTTCATGGTTGCAATCACCATCTGCAGTGATTTTGGAGCCCCCCAAAATGAAGTCTGACACCATTTCCAAAGTTTCCCCATCTATTTCCCATGAAGTGATGGGACTGGCTGCCATGATCTTGGTTTTCTGATTGTTGAGCTTTAAGCCAACTTTTTCACTCTCCTCTTTCACCTTCATCAAGAGGCTACTTAGTTCTTCTTCACTTTCTGCCATAAGGGTGGTGTCATCTGCATATCTGAGGTTATTGATATTTCTCCCGGCAATCTTGATTCCAGCTTGTGCTTCTTCCGGCCCACTGTTTCTCATGATGTACTTTGTATATAAGTTAAATAAGCAGAAGACAATATATAGCCTTGACATACTACTTTTCCTATTTGGAACCTGTCTGTTGTTCCCTGTCCAGTTTTAACTTTTGCTTCTTGACCTGCATATAGGTTTCTCAAGAGGCAGGTCAGGTGGTCTGGTATTCCCATTTCTTTCAGAATTTTCCACAGTTTATTGTGATCCATACAGTCAAAAGCTTAGACATAATCAATAAAGCAGAAATACTTGTTTTTCTGGAACTCTTTTCCTTTTTTGATGGTCTAGCAGATATTGGCAATTTGATCTCTACTTCCTCTGCCTTTTCTAGAACCAGCTTCAGCATCTGGAAGTTCATGGTTCACGTATTGCTGAAGGCTGGCTTCAAAATAGATTGCATTGTTAGGCTTCTCAGGCAGCTCAGTAGTAAAGAATCTGCCTGCCAATGCAGGAGACACAAGAGACACTGGTTCAATTCCTGGATTGGGAAGATACCCTGGAATAAGAAATGGCAGACTTCTCTAGTATTCTTGCCTGGAAATTCCATAGATAGAGGGGCCTGGCATGTTATGATCCTTGGAGTTGCAAAGAGTCAGACAGGACTGAGCACACATAGATACACATGCACACACACACACGTACACACACACGCAATTGCATTATTATCTCCAAATGTTACTCTCCTTTTTTCTAAAAGGATTATACATTTATGCAAGCAACATTAAGCATGAGCTAAAATAATAATACAAATTGTTTTTTAAGCAACAAGTATTGAGTCACTTGTTTTTGTAGTATGACTAATAAAAACTAACTAAAAGAAAATGCATAGACTCAATTTAGAATGTAAGAGAAAAATTACTTAATTTCATTACCCTTTTGTTGGTGTTCAGTCACTAAGTTGTGTCTGGCTTATTACCTTTATTAGGTTTTAAAAGTATGAACTGAAATATGAAAATATCAGAATTAAACTGAAAGAAAACTTCAGATGCTTTGAGATGGAATAGCTGGAATTCAGAGATGACATGATGTTCCTCTGTTCAGTTCAATTAATTTCAGTCCCTCAGTCATGTCCAACTCCTTGCAATTCCATGGACTGTAGCATGCCAGGCTTCCCTGTCCATCATCAACTCCCAGAGTTTACGCAAACTCATGTCTATTTAGTTGGTGATGACATTCAACCATCTCATCCTCTGTCATCACCTTCTCCTCCTGCCTCCAGTTTTCCCCAGCATCAGGGTCTTTTCAAATGAGTCAGTTCTTCACATCAGGTGGCCAAAGTATTGGAGTTACAGCTTCAGCATCAGTCTTTCCAGTGAATATTCGATTATGATTTCCTTTAGAATGGACTGGTGGATGTCCCTAAGATGGTAATAATTCCTGTTTGTTAACACTGCTATTGAATATGATCTACATGATTAAAATATATACAGAGTAGCTCTCTAGAGCTTAAAAGTTCTCACCATAAGAAAAAAAAAATGTATCTATGGTATGGTGATGTATGTTAACTAGACATATTGTGGTGGCCATTTCACAATATCAAATCCCTTATGATTATACAGTGGAAGTGAGAAATAGATTTAAGGTCCTTGATCTGATAGATAGAGTGCCTGAAAAACTATGGAATGAGGTTCATGACATTGTACACAGGTGACAGGGATCAAGACCATCCACATGGAAAAGAAATGCAAAAAAGCAAAATGGCTGTCCGGGGAGGCTTACAAATAGCTGTGAAAAGAAGAGAGGTGAAAAGCAAAGGAGAAAAGGAAAGATATAAGCATTTCAAGGCGGAGTTCCAGAGAATAGCAAGAAGAGATGAGAAAGCCTTCTTCAGTGATCAATGCAAAGAAATAGAGGAAAACAACAGAAAGGGAAAGATTAGAGATCTCTTCAAGAAAATTAGAGATACCAAGGGAACATCTCAGGCAAAGAGGGGCTTTAAAAAGGACAGAAATGGTCTGGACCTAACAGAAGCAGAAGATATTAAGAAGTGGCAAGAATACACGGAAGAACTGTACAAAAAAGACCGTCGCAACCCAGATAATCATGATGATGTGATCACTATTTTAGAGCCAGAGATCTTGGAATATGAAGTCAAGTGGGCCTTAGAAAGCATCACTACGAACAAAGCTAGTGGAGGTGATGGAATTCCAGTTGAGCTGTTTCAAATCCTGAAAGATGATGCTATGAAAGTGCTGCACTCAATATGCCAGCACATTTGGAAAACTCAGAGGTGGCCACAGGACTGGAAAAGGTCTGTTTTCATTCCAATTCCAAAGAAAGGCAATGCCAAAGAATGCTCAAACTACCGTACAATTGCACTCATCTCTCATGCTAGTAAAGTAATGCTCAAAATTCTCCAAACCAGACTTCAGCAGTACATGAACCATGAACTCCCTGATGTTCAGGCTGGTTTTAGAAAAGGCAGAGGAACCAGAGATCAAATTGCCAACATCTGCTGGATCATGGACAAAGCAAGAGAGTTCCAGAAAAACATCTATTTCTGCTGTATTGACTATGCCAAAGCCTTTGACTGTGTGTGGCTCACAATCAACTGTGGAAAATTCTGAAACAGATGGGAATACCAGACCACCTGACCTGCCTCTTGAGAAATCTGTATGCAGGTCATGAAGCAACAGTTAGAACTGGACATGGAACAACAGACTGGTTCCAGATAGGAAAAGGAGTACGACAAGACTGTATATTGTCACCCTGCTTATTTAACTTCTATGCAGAGTACATCATGAGAAACGCTAGACTGGAAGAAACACAACCTGTAATCAAGATTGCCAGGAGAAATATCAATAACCTCAGATATGCAGACGACACCCCCCTTATGGCAGAAAATGAAGAGGAGCTAAAAAGCCTCTTGATGAAAGTGAAAGAGGAGAGTGAAAAAGTTGGCTTAAAGCTCAACATTCAGAAAACCAAAATCATGACATCCAGTCCCATCGCTTCATGGGAAATAGATGGGGAAACAATGGAAACAGTGTCAGACTTTATTTTTTTGGGTTCCAAAATTACTGCAGATGGTGACTGCAGCCATGAAATTAAAAGACGCTTACTCCTTGGAAGAAAAGTTATGACCAACCTAGACAGTATATTCAAAAGCAGATACATTACTTTGCCAACTAAGGTCCTTCTAGTCAAAGCTATGGTTTTTCCTGTGGTCATGTGTGGATGTGAGAGTTGGACTGTGAAGAAGGCTGAGTGCCGAAGAATTGATGCTTTTGAACTGCGGTGTTGGAGAAGACTCTTGAGAGTCCCTTGGATTGCAAGGAGATCCAACCAGTCCATTCTGAAGGAGATCAGCCCTGGGATTTCTTTGGAAGGAATGATGCTAATGCTGAAGCTCCAGTACTTTGGCCACCTCATGTGAAGAGTTGACTTATTGGAAAAGAGTCTGATGCTGGAAGGGATTGGGGGCAGGAGGAGAAGGGGACGACCGAGGATGAGATGGCTGGATGGCAACACAGACTAGATGGATGTGAGTCTGAGTGAACTCCTGGAGATGGTGATGGACAGGGAGGCCTGGTGTGCTGCGATTCATGGGGTCGCAAAGAGTTGGACATGACTGAGCAGCTGAACTGACTGATTTCACAATATATTCAAATACCAAATCATTATGCTGTACACTTGAAACCAGTATATTGTTGTATGTCATTTAATGCATGTAAAAGACTATGATAAGATTAAACTAGAAATCAGCAGTAGAAAGTGTATGTGTTAATCACCCAGTTGTGTTTGACTCTGCTACTCCATGGACTGTAGCCTACCAGGGTCCTATGTCCGTGGGATTATCTACACAAGAGTACTGGAGTGGGTAATCATTCAGGGGATCTTCCCAACCCAGGGATCAAACCTGGGTCTCCTGCATTGCAGGCAGATGTTTTACCAACCGAGCCACCGGGGAAGACCATCAACAATAGAAAGATAGCTGACATATCCCCAAATTCTTGTAGGTTAAATAAAGATTTCTAACTGACACATTGGTCAAACGTGTATGTAGGTCAAGCAGCAACAGTTATAACCAGACATGGAACAATAAACTGTCTCAATACTGGGACAGGAGTACCTCAAGGCTGTATATTGTCACCTTGCTTATTTAATTTATATACAAAATACATCAGGTGAAATACTGGGCTGGATGAAGCACAAGCTAGAATTAAGATTGCTGAGAGAGATAGCAATAACCTCAGATATGCAGGTGACACCATATTAATGGCAGAAAGGGAAAAGGAACTGAAGAGCCTCTTGATGAAAGTGAAAGAGGAGAGTGAAATAGCTGGCTTAAAACTCAACATTCAGAAAAGTAAGATCATGACATCTGGTCCCATCACTTCATGGCAAGTAGAGAAACACCAGAAAAAGTGACAGACTTTATTTTCTGGGCTCCAAAATCACTGAAGATGGTGACTGCAACCATGAAATTAAAAGATGCTTGCTCCTTGGAAGAAAAGCTATAACAATCCTAGACAGCATATTAAAAAGCAGAGACAATTTTTTGCTGTCAAATTCCATATAGTCAAACCTATGGTTTTTCCACTACCCATGTATGGATGTGAGAGTTTGAGCATATAGAAGGCTGAACACCCAAGAATTAATGCTTTTAAGCTATGTTGCTAGGGAAGACTTTTGAGAGTCCCTTGGAGAGAAAGGAGATCAAGCCATTCAGTCCTGAAGGAAATCAGTCCTTAATACTCATTGGAAAGACTGATGCTGAAGCTGAAGCTCCAATACTTTTGACCACCTGATGTGACGAGCCAACTCATTGGAAAAGACTCTGATGCTGGGGAAGATTGAGGGCAGGAAGAGATGTGGGCAACAGAAGATGAGATAGCTGAATGGCATCCTTGACTCAATGGACATGATTTTGAACAAACCCTGTGTGATAGTAAAGGACAGGGGAGCCTGGCATACTGCAGTCAGTGGGGTCACAAAGAGTCAGACACATGCCACTGAACAACAACAACAAATAAACATTTCAGACTGACACCTTGATCCAAGAAGAAATTTCAAGAGACTTTAAAAATATTTTGATAAATGATAAGGAAAATGCAATGAAAGTAGTGATTCAAAGGAGATATATAGCATTGATTTCCTATATTAGTGAAGAATAAAGATATAAAATCAATAATCTAAGCTCCCACTTTAGGAAGCTAAAGAAGAGAAATTTAAATCCAAAGTAAGTAGAGGAGAAGAAACTATAATGAAAATTCATTTGGTATCAATGGAATTGAGAAGATGAAATTAATAGAGAATAGGGACTGCCTCAGCAGCTCAGTGTTTAAGACTCCCAAGTTCTACTGCAAGGGAAGTGGATTTGATCCCTGGTAGAGGAACCAACGGAGAAGGCAATGGCATGCCAGACCAGTACTCTTCCCTGGAAAATCCCATGGGTGGAGGAGCCTGGTAGGCTGCTGTCCAGGGGGTCGTGAAGAGTTGGACATGACTGAGTGACTTCACTTTCACTTTTCACTTTCATGCATTGTTGAAGGAAATGGCAACCGACTCTAGTGTTCTTGCCTGGGGAATCCCAGGGACGAGGAATCCTGGTAGGCTGCCGTCTATGGGGTCGCACAGAGTCGGACACGACTGAAGCAACTTAGCAACAGCAGCAGCAGCAGAGGAACTAAGATCTCACATCCCACATACCTTACAGTGTGATTAAAAAAAATAGTAACAAGAAAACCAAATATGCTTCTTTAAAAACATCAATAAAATTGATAAATTTCTTGTTTTAACAATAATACCTTTGAAGAAATATAGAAATATGGTGAGATTGGACACATGAAAAGAGAGATACCAATTGAGTTGGGAGACTGACCCAAGAAAACATTGGTATAATTTAGGTCAGAGAATGTTTTGCCTATGGTTTCTTTTAGTTTTATGGTGCCATGTTTTATAGTTAAGATTCTAAGTCATTTTGTGTTTGTTTTTGTGTATGGTAAGAGGGTGAATTGTAAGTTCATAGATTTACATGCAGCTAATCAACTTTCCTAGCATCACTTGCTGAAGAGACTGCAGTTTTCTCATTTTATATTCTTACATTCTTTGTTGAAGATTAATTGACTATAGGTGTTTGGTTTTATTTCTGGGGTCTCTATTCTACTCCATTGACCCATATGTCGGTTTTTGTGGCAATATCAATACAAACAAAAGCAAAAAGGAACAAATGGGACGTAACCATACTTACAAGCTCTTGTACAGAAAAGGAAACCATAAACAAAGTGAAAAGACAGTGCACGGAATGGGAGAAAGTATTTGCAAATGATGCCACCGACAAGACTTAATTTCCACTGTCAAGGCTTAATTTCGAAAATATACAAACAGCTCATACAGTTTAACAGCAACAAAAAAATAAGCAAACAACTCAGTATAAAACAGAAGATCTAAATAGATATCTCTTTAAAGGACATTCAGATGGCCAACAGGCACATGAAAAGATGCTCAATATTGTTAATTATTGCTGCTGGGGCTAAGTCGCTTCAGTCGTGTCCAACTCTGTGCGACCCCATAGATGGCAGCCCACCAGGCTCCACCATCCCTGGGATTCTTCAAACAAGAATACTGAAGTGGGTGGCCATTTCCTTCTCAATGCATGAAAGTGAAAAGTGAAATTGAGGTCGCTCAGTCATGTTCGACTCTTAGCGACCCCATGGACTGCAGCCTACCAGGCTCTAAAAACTACAGTGAGGTATCATCTCACACTGATCAGAATGACCGTGTTTAACAAGGTTAAAAATGACTAATGCTGGATAGGTATGGAAGAAATAGAACTTTCCTATACTGTTGGTGGGAATAAGTTAGTGAGGCTACTATGGAAAACAATATGGAGGCTCTTCAAAAAATTGTTTAAGCATTCCCACTCCTGAGCATATATAATTAAACAAGATACATGCACCCCTATGTTAATAACAGCCCTATTTATAGTAGCCAAGGAAAAGAAACTATGCAAATATCCATCAACAGCGTAATGAATAAAGAAAATGCAGTACATATATACAATGGGATAATACTCAGCCATAAAAAAGAATGAAATAATGCCATAGATGCAACTGGAGATTACCATACTAAGTGAAGTAAGTCAGAAAAACAAAATACCATATGATATCACTTATATGACATGAACTTATCTACAAAACAGACACATAGACATAGAGAACAGACTTGTGGTTGCCAAAGTAGAGGTGGGGAAAGGGATGGATGGACTGGGAGTTTGGTATTGGATTAATAGATACAAACTATTATATATAGAATGAATAAACAACAAGGTTCTACTCTATAGCACAGAGAAATATATTAAATATCCTATGATAAGCCATAATGGAAAGAGTATATATAAATCAATCACTTTTCTGTACAGAAGAAATTAACACAACACTGTAAATAAACTATACTTGAATAAAATAAACAAACAAAATATCATACCTTCCTAAACAATGCATAGGTCAAAGAAAACAATTATTATTACTTTGAACTAAAAGAAAATAAAAATACAGTTTATTAAAATGTGTGGATGCAATGAAAGCTTAGAGAAAAGTTTACCTCACTGAATACATACACTAGAAGATAATAAAGATCTAAAATTAATGATCTAAGCTTCTATCTTAGAAAATTTGAAAAAGAAGAGAAAATTAAATTGAAAACATGCAGAGGGAAAGAGACAAGAATTAGAACTTAACTCAATGAAACTGAAAACAGAAAATCAACAAGGAAAATCAATAAAAACCAAAGCTGCATACTTTGAAAAAATATAAGATCAAGAAGGCTTTAGTAAAGCTAATTAAGAAAAAAAAGGAAAACACAAATTACCAGTATCAGAAATGAAAGACAGGTTTGTCACTACTGAGCTCATTAACATTAAAAGGATAATAAAGAAGCACTATGAACAATTCTATGTCTACATATTTGATAACTTTAGTTGATAATTTTCTTGACAGATAAAATTTGCCAAAACTCATAAGAAGTCATAGAGAATATGAATCAGCCTATATATTTTAAGAAATTTAATCAATAATTAATAAACTTCCAAAACTGGATGCACTAGGTCCAGATGGGTTCACTGGTGAGTTCTACCAAATTCTCTATAATATCTTTCAGAAAATAGAAGCGAAAGAGTATGTCCAAACCTATTTTATGAGGCCAGCATTATCCTAAAATTAAAACCAGATAAAGACATTACAATAAAAGAAAACTGCATACCAATATCTCTTATGAACACTGGTGTAAAATTTCTCAGCAAAATGTTGGGAAATCAAATTTTATGTATAAAAAATTATACACTATGATCAAGGTGAATTTATCCCAGTTATGCAAGCGTGGTTCAACATTTGAACATCAATTAATGTACTTCATCACATTAACAAGCTAAAGAATAAAAAATTGCATGATCATATCAATAGATATAGAACATATATTTGACAAAATATAAAAACTATCTATGATTAAAAACTCTCAGCAAGCTAAGAGTACAAGATAATTTTCTAAACTTGGTAAAGAATATCTTCAAAAAGCCTCCAGCTGACGTAATACCTATGAATGAATTTTCTCACTAAGATCAAAAACAATAGAAGAATGTCCCCATTCACCACTCCTTTTCACTCCTGGATCTAATTAATGATTATAGCAAGGTTGCAGGATACAGGGTTAGTGTAAAGAAGTCTGCTTCCCTATATATCATAAATGAACAAGTGAAATTTGAAATAAAAAGTGCAATACTATTTACATTAGCCCCCAACACAGAACACTTATGTATAAATCAAAAATATTTCTAAAATCTATATGCAAGTGAAGTGATATTTGCTCAGTCCTGTCCAATTCTTTACAACCCCATGGACTACAGTCCAGGGGATTCTCAAGGCCAGAATATTGGTTGGATAGCCATTCCCTTCTCCAAGGGATCTTCCCAACCCAGGGATTGAACCCGGGTCTCCCACATTGCAGGCAGATTCTTTACCAGCTGAGTCACCAGGGAAGTCCAAGAATACAGGAGTGGGTAGCCTATAGCCTATCCTTTTCCCAGTAGATCTTCCCAACCCAGGAATTGAACCCAGGTCTCCTGCATTGTATTTGGATTCTTCACCAGCTGAACTACCAGGGAAGCCAGGAAAACTACAAAACTATGATAAAAGAATCAAAGAACTAAATAGTATAGAAATAGTCCATGTTCATAGACATACTGAATATTGTCAAGATCTTATTTCTTCCCAACTTGATCAATGAAATTCCTTCAAAATGCAGAAAGTTATTTCTGAATATCAATAAACTGATTCTTAAGTTTATTTGGAGAGGCAAAAACCAAGAAGAACTAATATAACATTGAAGGAGAAGAACAAAGTTGGAGGACTGACACCACCCAGCTTCAAGACTTACTATAATGCTAGAGTAATCAAGACTGTGTGGTATTAGCAAAAAAAAAAAAGAGAGAGAGAGAGAGAGAGAGAGAGAGAGAGAGAGACAGAGAGACAGAGAGACAGAGAAATAGAGCAATGAAATAGAAAGCTCAGAAATAACTTCTTTAAATATAATTAACTGATCTTTAACACAGGATCAAATGCCATACAATGAAGAAAATATTAGTCATTTCAAAAACTGGGACTGGAAAAAACTGGACATCCAATATAGAAAAAGAGTGAATATAGTCACAGACCTTGTATCCTTTGAAAAAGTAACTCTACATGATTACAACCTAAATGAAAAACTGTAAAATTCCTAGAAGAGAACATAGGTGAAAACCTAGATGACTGTGGTTTTGGTGATTAATATTTAGGTACAACATCAAAACTACAATTCATGAAGGAAAGAACTGATAAGCAGGACTTCTGTAAAAGTAAAATAATCTCTGCTCTGAAGGGGGGAAAAATAAAACACTTTCAAGAGAATGAAAAATAAACAACAGACTTGAGAAAATGTTTGCAAAAGATACACCTGATAAAAGAATACTACCCAAAACATACAAAGAACTCAAATCTCAACAATAAGAAAAAATGGGCCAAGGACCTTAACAGACACTTCACCAAATAATAAATACAGTTGGAAAATCAGCATATGAAAAGCTACTACTCATCATATGTCTTCAGGGAAATGCAAATAAAAACAACAATGACATATCACTACACATGTATTGGAATTGTTAACACCTAAAAAGCTGACAATATCGAGTGCTAGTGAAGATGGTGGAGCAAGGGCTTCCCAGGTGATGCAGTGATAAAGAATCCACTTGCCAATGCAGGAAATGCAAGAGATGTGGGTTCAATCAATGGTCAAGAAGATCCCCTAGACTAGGAAATGGCAACTTCAATATTCTTGCCTGGAAAATTCTGTGGACAGAGGAGCCTGGTGGGCTACAGTCCATGGGGTCACAAAGAGTTGGACACAACTGAGCACTCATGGTGGAGCAAAGCGATTTAGGCATCATGGTAGCCTGAGTCATTCCTTTTTAGCCTTTTCCTTTATTAAAAAGTGGGCATCCATAAATGAATTCACTCTGTACATTATACCAAAACACACAGGTGGTTTCTACTCACCAGTGCATTTGAAAGTGGTGGGAAAGAATATCAGTGAGGGTCGCACATCCAAAGAAGTCAGTAAGTCTATGCCACCCTCACCTGCCAAGATCAGGAAAACGAGCCAAACTGGTCAGATACCCATTAGTGAAATAATTTGTGAGAGTCCAGTCTCCCTAATGGAAAAATCTGGCATATTGTCAGAGTGGGAAGTAAATGAGTTTAGATAGAGAAGGGAATACTTTTTAAGGGAGCGCCCCTCCTCAGGCTGACTCTGCAAGGTATTGGGCTTTTGGTAGCATCTGTGGCAACCTCTCCATCAGATGAGGTAGAAAGCAAAAGTGGTGAGTAACTGCCCAGCTACTCCAGTTGTGTAGGTTGTGGCTGGAGAAACTCATTTCTGTCCTGGCAGCAACCAGATTTCTGAGGAGGTTACATCCATGACTGGGGGAAGGGAAAGGAAAGGGAAGAAGGCAGGAAAGGATGTTACAGGAACTGAAGGAATATGTTTCCTAGTGAACGTTTTGGGACTTCAGCAGAAGGTCTGCTCACAGACCTCTTTGCATCTGTTCCACTTGGGGATCTCTCTAAGTGCGTAGGCATCCAAAAAGCCACAGATGCTGTCCATTTCCCACCACCCTACCTTCCTGCTTGCTTCTTGTGAGTTCTCCAAAGTGCACCCTTGAGAGCCAGCTCCAGTAGGAGAAACTACAGTATGGTTTCTTGAACTCCTGTCATCTTATTTGCATTCAAATCAGCAGTATGCAGCAAAGACAGCCACACTCATTCCTTTTAGGAAGCATCTAGAATTTGCACATATATCCACTTTCAGCTCTTTGACCAGAAATATATTATAAATATACCAATCCAGAAGGTAATCCATATATATTCAGAACAATTGTGTACTCAGCTTAAACTGGGGCCATTGTTAGATTGGAAGAATAGATAATAGGGGACAATTAGTTATTATTATTATTACTATAATAATTTATAGAACAATTTACCATAGAAAATCCCACTTGTGTATATACTCAGACCCTATCAGAGAAGCTAAATGAGTAAATGGAAACATGAACTCTAAATACTTCAATCCTACAAATGAGCCTGCACTTAACAATGGTGAAACCAAGTTGAATATTAAGTGGTTATCTAGATAATTTTAACAAAAGCTTTCTACTTTATACAAAGAAACTTTAATATTATCTGTTTAATAAAATGCAAAAGAAAAATTGAATGATGGCTGCCTTTCCATGTAAAAACAAACTAAAATAAAAAAAATTCTTAGATATATTACGTATTGCTTAACACTAATTGAATATTCAAAATATGAAATTTATTTCTTTTTTCCTAAATAAAAATATTAATGATAAAGAAATCTTGGTACTTTGTGTCACCTGAATGCAGATTCCAAACCAAGATTAGCTGTACAAGACATTTATTAAGTTCAGTACAGTTCAGCCGCTCAGTCGTGTCCGACTCTTTGCGACCCCATGAATCACAACGAGCCAGGCTTCCCTGTCCATCACCATCTCCAGGAATTCACTCAGATTCACATCCATCGAGTCAGTGATGCCATCCAACCATTTCATCCTCTGTCGTCCCCTTCTCCTCCTGCCCCCAATCCCTCCCAGCATCAGAGTCTTTTCCAGTGAGTCAACTCTTCACATGAGGTGGCCCAAGTACTGGAGTTTCAGCTTTAGCCTCATTCCTTCCAAGGAAATGCCACGGCTGATCTCTGTCAAATGGACTGGTTGGATCTCCTTGCAGTCCAAGGGACTCTCAAGTGTCTTCTCCAACACCACAGTTCCAAAGCATCAATTCTTCGGTGCTCAGCCTTCTTCACAGTCCCACTCTCACATCCATACATGACCACAGGAAAAACAATAGCCTTGACTACACGGACCTTAGTTGGCAAAGTAATGTCTCTACTTTTGAATATGCTATCTAGGTTGGTCATAACTTTTCTTCCAAGGAGTAAGCGTCTTTTAATTTCATGGCTGCAGTCACCATCTGCAGTGATTTTGGACTGTTTCCACTGTTCCCCCATCTATTTCCCATGATCTTCGTTTTCTGAATGTTGAGCTTTAGACAAACTTTTTCAACCTCCTCTTCCACTTTCATCAAGAGGCATTTTAGTTCATCTTCACTTTCTGCCATAAGGGTGGTGTCATCTGCATATCTGAGGTTATTGATATTTCTCCCAGCAATCTTGATTTCAGCTTGTGTTTCTTCCAGTCCAGCGTTTCTCATGATGTACACTGCACAGAAGTTAAATAAGCAGGGTGACAATATACAGCCTTGACGTACTCCTTTTCCTATTTGGAACCAGTCTGTTGTTCCATGTCCAGTTCTAACTGTTGCTTCATGACCTGCATACAGATTTCTCAAGAGGCAGGTCAGGTGGTCTGGTATTCCCATCTGTTTCAAAATTTTCCACAGTTTATTGTGATCCACACAGTCAAAGGCTTTGGCATTGTCAATAAAGCAGAAATAGACGTTTTTCTGGAACTCTCTTGCTCTTTTCATGATCCAGCAAATGTTGTTGATTTGATCTCTGGTTCCTCTGCCTTTTCTAAAACCAGCTTGAACATCAGGGAGTTCACAGTACACGTATTGCTGAAGCCTGGCTTGGAGAATTTTGAGCATTACTTTACTAGCCTGTGAGATGAGTGCAATTGTGCAGTAGTTTGATCATTCTTTGGCGTTACCTTTCTTTGGAATTGGAATGAAAACTGACCTTTTCCAGTCCTGTGGCCACTGCTGAGTTTTCCAAATTTGCTGGCATATTGAGTGCAGCACTTTCAAAGCATCATCTTTCAAGATTTAATTTTTCTTTCAAGATTTTAAATAGCTCAATAGGAATTCCATCACCTCCACTAGCTTTGTTCGTAGCAATGCTTTCCAAGGCCCACTTGCCTTCACATTCCAGGAAGTCTGGTTCTAGATTAGTGATCACATCATCATGATTATCTGGGCCGTGAAGATCTTTTTTGTACAGTACTTCTGTGTATTCTTGCCACCTCTTCTTAATATCTTCTGCTTCTATTAGGTCCAGACCATTTCTGTCCTGTATGGAGCCCATCTTTGCATGAAATGTTTCTTTGGTATATCTAATTTTCTTGAAGAGATCTCTAGTCTTTCCCATTCTGTTGTTTTCCTCTATTTCTTTGCATTGATCGCTGATGAAGGCTTTCTTATCTCTTCTTGCTCTTCTTTGGAACTCTGCATTCAGATGCTTATATCTTTCCTTTTCTCCTTTGCTTTTTGCCTCTCTTCTTTTCACAGCTATTTGTAAGGCCTCCCCAGACAGCCATTTTGCTTTTTTGCATTTCTTTTCCATGGGGATAGTCTTCATCCCTGTCTGCTGTACAGTGTCACGAACCTCATTCCATAGTTCATCAGGCACTCTATCTATCAGATCTAGACCCTTAAATCTATTTCTCACTTCCACTGTATAATCATAAGGGATTTGATTTAGGTCATACCTGAATGGTCTAGCGGTTTTCCTTACTTTCTTCAATTTAAGTCTGAATTTGGCAATAAGGAGTTCATGATCTGAGCCACAGTCAGCTCCTGGTCTTGTTTTTGTTGACTGTATAGAGCTTCTCCATCTTTGGCTGCAAAGAATATAATCAATCTGATTTTGGTGTTGACCATCTGGTGACATGCATGTGTAGAGTCTTCTCTTGTGTTGTTGGAAGAGGCTGTTTGCTATGACCAGTGCATTTTCTTGGCAAAACTCTATTAGTCTTTGCCCTGCTTCATTCCGCATTCTGAGGCCAAATTTGCCTGTTAAACTCAAGGTGTTTCTTGACTTCCTACTTTTGCATTCCAGTCCCTTATAATGAAAAGGACATCTTTTTGGAGTGTTAGTTCTAACAGGTCCTGTAGGTCTTCATAAAACCTTTCAACTACAGCTTCTTCAGCATTACTGCTTGGGGCATAGACTTGGATAATTGTGATATTGAATGGTTTGCCTTGGAGATGAACAGAGATCATTCTGTCATTTTTGAGATTGCATCCAAGTACTGCATTTCACATTCTTTTGTTGACCCTGATGGCTACTCCATTTCTTCTGAGGGATTCCTGCCCACAGTAGTAGATAAAATGGTCATCTGAGCTAAATTCACCCATTCCAGTCCATTTTAGTTTGCTGATTCCTAGAATGTTGACGTTCACTCTTGCCATCTCTTGTTTGACCGCTTCCAATGTGCCTTGATTCATGGACCTGACATTCCAGGTTCCTATGCAATATTGCTCTTTACAGCATCAGACCTTGCTTCTATCACCAGTCACATTCACAGCTGGGTACTGTTTTTGTTTTGGCTTCATCCCTCCATTCTTTCTGGAGTTATTTTTCTACTGATCTCCAGTAGCATATTGGGCACCTACTGACCTGGGGAGTTCCTCTTTTGGTATCCTATCATTTTACCTTTCATACTGTTCATGGGGTTTTCAAGGCAAGAATACTGAAGTGGCTTGCCATTCCCTTCTCCAGTGGACCACATTCTGTCTGACTTCTCCAACATGACCTGCTCATCTTGGGTTGCCCTGCAGGCATGGCTTGGTTTCATTGAGTTAGACAAGGCTGTGGTCCTAATGTGGTTAGATTGACAAGTTTTCTGTGAGTATGGTTTCAGTGTGTCTTTCCTCTGATGCCCTCTTGCACCTTACTTGGGTTTCTCTTACCTTGGGCATGGGGTATCTCTTCACGGCTGCCCCAGCAAAGCACAGCCATTGCTCCTTACCTTGGACGAGGGGTATCTCCTTAGTGCTGACCTTCCTGTCCTTCAACGTGGGATAGCTCCTCTAGGCCTTCCTATGCCCACACAGCCACGGCTCATTGGGTTGCTCTTCCCGGCCACCGCCCCTGGCCTCAGGTGCCACCCTTGGCCTCCAGCGTGGGGTGGCTCCTCCCAGAAGAGATAATAAGAATGTGTCTTCCCAGGTAGCTCTATTGGTAAAGAATTTGTCTGCCAATGCAAGAATTATGAGACAAGGTTTCAATCCCTGGGTCAGGAAGAGCCCCTGGAGGAGTGCATAGTAATCCATTCCAATATTCTTGCCTGGAGAATCTTATGGACAGAGGAGACTGGCGGGCTACAGTCCACAGGGTCGCAAAGAGTTGAGCATGACTGAAGCAACTTAGCACACATGCATGTAAGCAGAATAGGTGGAAAGAGAGCATTCAGAGTGCAATGCAGGTCTGACAACTGTGGAAGGAGACTGGGAAGAAAGCAAGTTTGGGTAGAAAGTCTTCAAAAACTGTTTTAGAAAAGTTGATGAGGAGTTCTTCATCCAAAGTCACCTGTTAAAGAAGTCTCATACACTGCCTTAGTACTCTAGTACCCTTTCATTTCAGTCATTGGTTAGCAGCAGCCAATGGGAAATGCAGCTTTGGTGTGAACACGGTGGATTTGGTACGATAACAGGTTGAGCCACTAGTCGATTATGGTGCCCATGTAGGAGATCTGAATGGTACATTTGTATTACTGCCACATTCCACTCTTTGCACAACAATTTTCTTTTGCCACTCCATATCCAAGGGTTTCACAGCTGTCATTTTAACCAAATGTGGATTGAAACTATTTGAAAAGAAAATCCATAAATTTCCAAAAAGCAAAACCTGAATTTTCTGTGTGCTGGCTGTCAACACTTTATGTAGCATTCACATTTCATTAGGGGTTATAAGTAATTTAGAGACAATTTAAAACATAAAGGAAGATGCATATAGGTTATATGTGAATACTATGCCATTTTATATAATGGGGTTAAAGATACTTGGGTTTTGATAATTGAAGATTTCCTTAGGACAAATCCACCATGAATACTGAGGAATGGTTTCTCCATGCACATTCAGGAAGCAGTTTCTCCATGGTTCTGTGAGCCACTGTTCCTTAGGGGAAAGTTAGAATAGAGAGGACAATGAGACGAACTACAACCACTGTAATCATAGTTTGTCTTGGCGCCATAACACTTCCTCTTTCATTCTCTGTTTTAAATTTTTCTCACTCTCAATTATCACCTTAGTAAGTCTTGGTGGCTCATCTGGTGGTGTGATCTAAACCCACATTGCTTAGAGTTACTAGTCTTTGGTAATTATACCATTCTCGGGCTTGGATGGCTCTACCTACAGTCATAGTTACAAAGGGCAAGAAAGTGCCAAAAGTCACCCAGATAGAGCACATAGGTTCTCCACATATTCCTCCCTGATGCTATCATAATTCCTCTTGTTTTCTATGGGTTCCCGGACAAAAAGAGTTAGAAGTGCCCTGTAGTAGCTATAGCTTGTATATCAATTATATCCTTGTCATGTTCCCTGGCAGTAGCAGGACTAACTTTAGGGAACTATAGGTACAACACAAAATCCTTCACTGTTTCACTAAGATTGATAGTAAATGACTTCATCCTCCTTCAACTCCTTGGTTTTAAGTCTCATAGAGTTTTCCTCCTGGGGACACAGTATCATATAGTGGTGTCTTATTTAATGCATACACCACATTATTCCAGAGTTTTCTTTCCAAGCTTTAACTCAGATATGCTTTAAAGTAATTTTATTACTCTATGTGGTTGGCTGCTTCTTGATGGTGCAGTGTGTGATATGATCAGTAGAATCCATATTTGTGGGACCACTCTCATACCTTGTTTGCTGTGAATTGGGTCTTCTTGTTGGATGCTAAGTTATTTGGGATTGTATGGCTTTGGATAAGGTATTTTGTAAGTTTCCAGGTAGTACTGCTTGCTGAGCTTCTGCAGATAAGAAAAGCAGACTCAAACACAGAATATATGTGTCTTCTCTGTGACAACTAATCTGTTTCTTGTAAGATAAAAAGAGCTTGGTCTAGTCAACTTGATACCAAGAGGTTGGTTGGTGTCTTTGAAGAACAGTGCCATATGGAGTATTCATCATTGCTCTCTGTTGCTAACAGAGTAGACATTCAGAGGCTATAGTATTTAAATCAGTCTTGGTAATTGAGAACTGATGTTCTTGGACCCATATGCATTCTCTATCTCTGCCCTTATGGCCATTCTGTTGGTAAGATCATTGTGCCAGTTCCAGGGTGACCATTGATAAAGGCTGATGAATACATGACTGAGCAACGAAACTGAACTGAACTGATGAATATCAATTGGCCAAAATATTTTACTACTTTTTGCTCAGTATCTCTTCCATGGTAGGTGTTAATGTTTGTTATAAAAATATTCACATTTTGTTCCCATTCCCATATGTCCATCCACAGGCCTCTACCTATGATCCCCTTATTAGTAATCTTCCAATCCTTTTATTTCCAGGCCTCTGACTTGATGGCCAATTCTTAACTTTATTTCAATCACCTCCAGAACAAATCAGGATACAAAAATATATCATTTTCCATGTCATCTTAATGGAAATATCTTTTACAGGTGTTCACCATTAAAATCACATTGCTGTTATGTATTTCAGTTCTGGAAGAGCATGTGACTAATATATTGCTTTTATGTCACTAGTAAATAAAATTTGATCATTGTATCATTTTTACATATGTATCTAAGATAACATTTTTTAGGTAGTGGTCATTTGTGAGAGTCCATTTCAGCTCTGACATTGGCTCTATTTCTTTGGCAGCCATTATTCAAATTGAGCATTCCCACAATAATTGCTACACATTCTTTCACCCTCAAAACTAGTCCAAGTGGAATGAGAAAATATAGCCCGTTTTCAAATTAATCTATGTTCCACGATATGAAAGGATGAAGTATATTCAACATTTTCTTATTTTTTGAAAAATTCTCTGATTTTATTTTGACATTTTTGACACTATTCACATGATATGATTCTAAAGTAGTGAAATCAATTATAAACCATGGAAAAATAGTTCTTGATTTTTAACAAGCTTTCACAAATATTAACATTTTGAAAATACCCAAGTAGAAAATTGGGTATCAGGCAGCAGCAAGACTTTCACTTCACAAGGTATATAAACTAAAGTTTCTTCTAAAAGCTTCCCTCACTAGATTAACCATTTTTCACATCTGTCAAAATTTGGCATAGCATATCAGGAAATATTCAGAGAAAATTTGCTTTATATTCTCTTCTGTGCAGTTCATCACTTCTATTTATCTGGCATATGTTGAAATCTTTGAAACATATGCCATAGCATTTTTATATTCCAGGAAAGGAATACCTACTTTACTTGAATAGATATAAAATTTTATAAAGGCTAAATATTACTTTTATCTGTTAGTTTTAAACAAAATTATTTTAAGTAAAATTTTGTAACCATACAAAGACTTCTCACATGCTTCCAAACTTATGTTTATTGTATTTGCATTTCTGATAATTACTTATCTCCCCATAATATCTCCTGTATAAATTGATTATCTTAAACTCTGATGTACAGTAATCTTATGTAACACAAACAAACAAAATCTAGAAAATAAACTCAGAAGTAATTAAGCCTCCTGAGGTTATAAAATAATTTTGACATATAATATCTGAACTACAAGTATAGTAATTGACATTCAGATAAAGGAGATAATACATCTGCATATTCAAAAAGACATCTAAGAACTTTCTTGAAAGTCTTAAACTTAAATTCTTTAGGTTTCGATTATTTACTTCAAGCAAAACAAACTATGTTAAATCTCTGAAGTAAGACACAATAGCCAGTAATTTACAATGTAAAGGCAATGATTTTTCCTTTAAAGATGCCAATCGATTCTCTAGTCATATATGTAAATTATATACATGTATATTATATAAGTATGTGAGATGTGAGTGTGTGCTAAATTACTATAGCTGTTTCCAGCTCTGTGGATGCCATGGACTTTTGCCCATCAGGCTCCTCTGTCCATAGGATTCTCTGGGCAAGAATACTGGAGTGGGTTGCATGCCCTCCTCTAGGAGATTTTCCTTACCCAGGGATCGAACCTGGGTCTCCTGCATTGCAGGTGGACTCTTTACCACTGAGCTATGAGGGAAGCCCTATATAAGTACATATAATATATAATAATATATGCATATATAATATACATTTTAACTAAATCAGCTGCATTTATTTTGAAAAATATATATATTGTAACATTTTAAAAGTTTTTTTTTTCTGCTAAATATATGTCAAATCAACAATCTAGCAAAATTAGTAGTTAACAGCTTCTTAGAGTACTAGATTGGTCTTTTAAAAATATGGTGTTTTGTCACATGTATACTACATAGATTGTATACTACAATGTATACTCCCCTGATTTTCTTATATTACATACATAATTTTGTTTTAAAATAGAAAAATGTGCAATGCCCCAAAAAGGTGTAATATATTCTTACAGAAACTAATAAATATTCTCACTATTGTACTTAAAATAAGTGTGAAACATTCTGCAAGCTACAAATAATTAGTAAAAAGACAGGGAGATCATTAGGAATAACATTAGTGTGTAGCAGTATACTGGTCATTTGTAAGAAGAGGTGACCTCTTGGTCTATTTAGGGGTGAATAGTTCTTTTAAAGAAATTTCTTTTGACAGGAGACTTTATGCCTACAGTAATTTCTGCCTCTACATTGAGCAATTTCCATAGATATTTTAAATCTACCAATACACACTTATTTTGTAAAGACTCTTCCTTTGGTTATCTATGGAATAAATTCTAGATATCAATTCAAATGCCCTGCTCCTTTCAATGTGAAATTAAATGAGGTAAGTTCTAATACAACTAACAGAAACTATTCCTGCAAAAAAAGACCAACATTCAAGTAGTTTCTCAGATATACACTGAAGGACTTCCAAGAAATAGCATGAGTTGCGTGTGTGTGTCTGTGTGCTCAGTCACTCAGTCATGTCTATCCCCTGGAATGTAGCTTACCATGCTCCTCCATTCATGGAATTTTCTTGGAAACAACACTGGAATGGGTTGCCATTTCCTCTTCCAGGGTATCTGCCTGACCCAGGGACTGAACCCTTATATCTTACATCTCTTGCATTGGCAGGTGGATTTTTTACCACTGTACCACTTGCATAGCTAACAATAAATAAATAAATAAATAAATAAATAAATAAATAAATAAATGTAATGGTGGCTTAATACACAGCAGTTCTCCTGGGTTTCCTTACCCTACTGCTCTCCACCCGGGTGCCCTTTGCCAATAAAATCTCTTGCTTTGTCAGCACATGTGTCTCCTAGGACAATTCATTTCTGAGTGTTAGACAAGAGCCCAGTTTCAGGCCCTGGAAGGGGTCCCTTTTCCTGCAACAAATGGTGAATCTGGTGGGATTCTTCTTCGCTGAGACTGACGTCCTGACCACTCAGGCCAGCTTGCCTGCCAATGGACCAGACTCAGTGGCCACAACTGGGACCCTTTTATCCCTGGCCTCCTCCTGACATGAACAACTGGCCAGAGTGCCCCGACTGGTAAGGAACAAGAGACTTTATTGACCTCTCTCCCCTTCCCTCTCTCTTTCCTCTCCTTAACTCTTCCTATCCTTCCCTGTTTTTCTAGTCCCCTGGTCCTGGACACAAGAATCTGGTCGAAGGACCCTCAGCCTGAGCTGAGGATTGGAGACTGATCACCTCCTCTTGACAGAGAACTCGAATTATGGTTCTGGTCTGGTCTGATTTCTGGTAGGGCTGAGTTCCAGTCCTCCCTTCTCTGGAGGCCCAGGGAAAAGTTCCATAACCCCTGAGCATCTGTAGGTGGCAGGAGACATCTGTAAGGCCACCCCTTTTTCCCCCTCTCCCGCCTCCTCCCCGTTCTTCTTTCAACCTGGCTTCCTTTCCTCCCTTGAAATCTTTGATGTTAGTACTTAGATCTGAAGTTCTGTGTCTCTATAGGAGGATTTCTGAGACTGTATTCTTGTATTTAAGGGCTTCCCTGGTGGAGACAAGGTTAAAGCATCTGCCTGTAATGTGGGAGACCTGGGTTCGATCCCTGGCTAGAGAAGATCCCCTGGAGAGGGAAATGGAAACCCACTCAAGTGTTCTTGCCTGGAGAATCCCACGGATGGGGAGGCTTGGTGGACTGCAGTCCACGGGTCATGGAGGGTCGGACATGACTAAGCGACTTCACTTTCACAATACACTGCAAATCAAAACTACAATCAGATATCACCTCACATCAATCAGAATGGTCATCATAAAAAAAATCTACAACAATAAGTGCCAAAGAGGTTGTGGAGAAGAGGGAGACCCCCTACACTGTTGGTGGGAATATAAATTGGTACAACCACTATCAAGAATGCTTCCTAGTGACTCAGTGGTAAAAAATCCACCTGCCAATGCAGGAGATATGGGTTCGATCTCTGAATCAGAAAGATTCTCTGCAGGAGGAAATATCAACCCACTCCCTGGAAAACCCTGGGAAATCCCATAGACAAAGGAGCCTGGTGGGTTACAGTCCAGGGGGTCACAAGAAGTCAGATATGACTTAGCAACCCAACAACAACTATGGAGAACAGTACAGAAGTTCCTTTAAAAAAATTAAATAGAGCTACCGTATGGTCGAGTTATCTCATTCCTGGGTATATATCCCAAGAAAATAATTCAAAAATATACATGCACCACAATGTTCATTGAAATATTATTTACAATAGCCAGGGCCTAAGTGCCCATCAACAGAGGAATGGATCAAGAAGATGTGGCAAATATATACAATGGAATATTACTCAGCCATAGAAAAGAATGAAATAATAAAAACATGGATGAAGCTAGGGCTCATCATATTGAGTGAAGTAAGTTAGACAAAGAAAGACAATTATCATATGATATTGCTTATGTGTTTCCCCAGGAGTCATGTATGGATGTGAGAGTTGAACTATAAAGAAAGGAGAGCACCAAAGAATTGATGCTTTTGAACTGTGATGTTGGAGAAGACTCTTGAGAGAAACTTGGACTTCAAGGAAATCCAACCAGTCCATCATAAAGGAAATCAGCCCTGAATATTCGTTGGAAGGACTGATTCTGAGGCTGAAACTCTAGTAGTTTGGCTACCTGATGCAAAGAACTTACTTATTTGAAAAGACCCTGATGCTGGGAAAGATTGGAGGCAGGAGGAGAAGGGGGCAACAGAGTATGAGATGGTTGGATGGAATCACTGACTCAATGGACGAGTTTGTGCAAGCTCCATGAATCGGTGACGGACAGGGAGGCTTGGTGTGGTGAAGTCCAAGGGGTCACAAAAAATCGGACATGACTGAATGACTGAACTGAACTAAACTGAACTGATTGCTTATATGTGGAATCTTTTAAAAGGGTGCAAACTAACTTATTTACAAAACAGAAATAGAGTTACAGATGTAGAAAACAAATGTGGTGTCCAGAGTTAAGGGGAGGAATAAATTGGGAAAATGAGATTGACATATACAGATTTCCATAAACATGATAGATAACTAAAAAGGTCTTTCTGTCCAGCACAGGGAAACCTACTAAATATTCTGTAATGCCCTATGTGGGAAAATAATCTAAAAAGGAATGGATATATGTATGTGTATAACTGAATCACTTTGCTGTACACTGAAAACTAACACAATATTGTAAATCAACTATACTTCAATAAATTTCTTTAAACAAAAAAGATACTGCAGAAATACTGACTGTTTCTAATTGCTTTGTTTTCACAGTTGGGACCAAATTTTGGACTACTCCTAGGTTGTCTCTTGGTGCCCATTGGTATTTTTACAATGAAAGTCTTGCTCTTCACTCAATGAGTAAGACTTCATGTCCATGTCTTCACAGTAAAGAACAAGATGAAAGTTTCTTTAGTGTCTTAAATGTACTCTCTGCCTTCCAATACATGCAATTTAAATTATTTATCAGAATCTTATTTTAACCAATCTTTATCTTTTCTATTTGACAACGGTTCATATATTTGACTCTAAGAAAACAGTGATTCAAACATGCTGTATGTTTAGTGTCGAATCATATGCCTAAGTCCAAACCCTCATAGATCCTCTCAAAAACCCCAGGGCAGTTTTTCTTCACATTTGCCCTAGCCTTCTTTACATTATAGTCCAATATTGACTTAGGTCATTTATGTATAATGAATGTATTCTCCTCTTCTCTGGATGCATTCTTGAGCTTCTATGTATCACTAGATGGCATAAATTATGGCTTTCTTATCTTTGCTTTGTATCACCTCTGAAATATGTCCATGGTGGTATGACATACTTAACAATATTCTTTAGTAACTTGGTATGCATTTTGAGTTACTTTTGAATATTCATATGTAATTTTGACCAAAAAATATGCCTAAGACTTCTAGTTTCTGATTCCACAGGCAAGGAGCTTGAAAGTCATCAGTCCTAGTTCAGTTCAGTTCACTCACTCAGTGGTGTCCAACTCTTTGCGACCCCATGAATTGCAGCACCCCAGGCCTCCCTGTCAATCACCATCTCCCAGAGTTCACTCAGACTCACGTCCATCGAGTCCGTGATGCCATCCAGCCATCTCAAACTCTGTTGTCCACTTCTCCTCCTGCACTCAATCCCTCCCAGCATCAGAGTCTTCTACAATGAGTCAACTCTTCTCATGAGGTGACCAAAGTGCTGGAATTTTAGTTTTAGCATCATTCCTTCCAAAGAAATCCCAGGGCTGATCTCCTTCAGAATGGACTGGTTGGATCTCCTTGCAGTCCAAGGGGCTCTCAAGAGTCTTCTCCAATACCACAGTTCAAAAGCATCAATTCTTTGGTGCTCAGCCTTCTTCACAGTCCAACTCTCACATCCATACATGACCACAGGAAAAACCATAGCCTTGACTAGACGGACATTAGTCGGCAAAGTAATGTCTCTGCTTGTGAATATACTATCTAGGTTGGTCATAACTTTTCCCCCAAGGAGTAAACGTCTTTTAATCTCATGGCTGCAATCACCATCTGCAGTGATTTTGTAGCCCCCCCCCCCCAAATAAAGTCTGACACTGTTTCCACTGTTTCTCCATCTATTTCGCATGAAGTGATGGGACCGGATGCCATGACCTTCGTTTTCTGAATGTTGAGCTTTAAGCCAACTTTTTCACTCTCCTCTTTCACTTTCATCAAGAGGCTTTTTAGCTCCTCTTCACTTTCTGCCATAAGGGTGGTGTCGTCTGCATATCTGAGGTTACTGATATTTCTCCCAGCAATCTTGATTCCAGCTTGTGTTTCTTCCAATCCAGTGTTCCTCATGATGTACTCTGCATAGAAGTTGAATAAGCAGGGTGACAATATACAGCCTTGACATACTCCTTTTCCTATTTGGAACTAGTCTGTTGTTCCATGTCCAGTTCTAACTGTTGCTTCCTGACCTGCATACAGATTTCTCAAGAGGCAGGTTAGGCGGTCTGATATTCCCATCTCTTTCAGAATTTTCCACAGTTTATTGTGATCCACACAGTCAAAGGCTTTGGCATAGTCAATAAAGCAGAAATAGATGATTTCTGGAACTCTCTTGCTTTTTCCATGATCCAGCGGATGTTGGCAACTTGATCTCTGGTTCCTCTGCCTTTTCTAAAACCAGCTTCAACATCAGGGAGTTCATGGTTCACATGTTGCTGAAGCCTGGCTTGGAGAATT
This sequence comes from Ovis canadensis, assembly GCF_042477335.2. NCBI lineage: Eukaryota > Metazoa > Chordata > Mammalia > Artiodactyla > Bovidae > Ovis > Ovis canadensis. The sequence continues at coordinate 142,366,151 of NC_091727.1, read as the reverse complement.
TTGAGCATTACTTTACTAGCATGGGAGATGAGTGCAATTGTGCGGTAGTTTGAGCATTCTTTGCAGTTGTCTTTCTTTAGAATTGGAATGAAAACTGACCTTTTCCAGTCCTGTGGCCACTGCTGAGTTTTCCAAATTTGGTGGCATATTGAGTGCAGCAGTTTCACAGCATCATCTTTCAGGGTTTGAAACAGCTCAACTAGAATTCCATCACCTCCACTAGCTTTGTTTGTAGTAATGCTTTCTAAGGCCCACTTGACTTCACTTACCAATATGTCTGGCTCTAGATGAGTGATCACATCATCATGATTATCTGGGTCGTGAAGATCTTTTTTGTACAATTCTTCCGTGTATTCTTGCCCCCTCTTCTTAATATCTTCTGCTTCTGTTAGGTCCAGACCATTTCTGTCCTTTATCGAGCTCCTCTTTGCATGAAATGTTCCCTTGGTATCTCCAATTTTCTTGCAGATATCTTTAGTCTTTCCCATTCTGTTGTTTTCCTCTATTTCTTTGAATTTATCACTGAAGAAGGTTTTCATATCTCTTCTTGCTATTCTTTGGAACTCTGCATTCAGATGCTTATATCTTTCCTTTTCTCCTTTGCTTTTAGCCTCTCTTCTTTTCACAGCTATTTGTAAGGCCTCCCCAGACACAACCATTTTGCTTTTTTGCATTCATTTTCCATGGGGGCTGGCCTTGATCCCTATCTCCTGTACAACGTCACAAACCTCATTCAATAGTTCATCAGGCACTCTATCTATCAGATCTAGGCCCTTAAATCTATTTCTCACTTCTGCTGTATAATCAAAAGGGATTTGATTTAGGTTATACCTGAATGGTCTAGCGGTTTTCCCTACTTTCCTCAATTTAAGTCTGAATTTGGTAATAAGGAGTTCATGATCTGAGCCACAGTCAGCTCCCAGTCTTGCTTTTGTTGACTGTATAGAGCTTCTCCATCTTTGGCTGCATAGAATATAATCAATCTGATTTCGGTGTTGACCATCTGGTGATGTCCATGTGTAGTCTTCTCTTGTGTTGTTGGAAGAGGGTGTTTGCTATGACCATTGCATTCTCTTGGCAAAACTCTATTAGTCTTTGCCCTGCTTCATTCCACATTCCAAAGCCAAATTTTCCTGTTACTCCAGGTGTTTCTTGACTTTCTACCTTTGCATTTGAGTCCCCTATAATGAAAAGGACATCTTTTTTTGTGTGTTAGTTCTAACAGGTCTTGTAGGTGTTCATAAAACCGTTCAACTTCAGCTTCTTCAGTGTTACTGGCTGGGGCATAGACTTGGATTACCATGATATTAAATGGTTTGCCTTGGAGACAAACAGCGGTCATTCTATTGTTTATGAGATTGCATCCAAGTATGCACTTCAGACTCATATGTTGACCATGATGGCTACTCCATTTCTTCTGAGTGATTTCTTCCCACAGTAGTAGATATAATGGTCATCTGAGTTAAGTTCACCCATTTCAGTAACTAACACCAGGGAGCATCAAATAGTGAGAACTCACACAAAGGGAACCACTTGAATAAAAGACTTGGCATCACCCAACCACCAGTAGCACACTGTGCAGGATGCCTAATCTGAACAACAAACAAAACAAAAACACAAACCCAGTCATCAGCAGACAAGATTACCACCTCACTCAGCCTTGCCCATCAGAGGAAAAGCAAACAAAACAAAAAACTCAGCACAAATCTCACCCTATATGAAGCTTACAGAAACCACTGGACCAAACTTAGGAGGACAGAAACCAAAAGGAAGAAACAATTCAAGCCTGAAGCCTGAAAAAGGAGACTTCAAACACAACAAGTTAAAAATAATAATAATAATAATGAAAAAGTAGAGAAATACTACACAAATGAAAGAACAAATGAGAAAACACAGAAGTCCAAATAAATGAAGAGGAAATAGACAAACTATCTGAAAAATAATTCAGAATAAATGATAGTAAATATAATCAAAACCTTAAAAACAAAAGGGAGAAAATTAAAGAATCAGTTAACAAAGACTTAGAAGAGTTAAAGAATAAACATGCAGAGACAAACAGAAGAATTACTGAAATTAAAAATACTCTAGAAGGAATCAAGAGAAGTATATCTGAAGTAGAATAATGAATCAATGAGCTGGAAGACAAAATGGTGATAATAACTTCTGAAGAGTAGAATAAAGTAAAAAGAATGAAAAGGACTACGTATAGTCTCAGAGACCTCTGGGACAATATCAAGCACACCAATATTCAAATTATAGAAGTTCCAGAGGAAGAAGAGAAAAAGAAAGTGTATGAGAAAATTTTTGAAGAGATTATAGTTTAAAATTTTCCCAATGTAGAAAAGGAAATAGCCAATCAAGTCCAAGAGGAAAAAGCGTCCCATACAGGATAACCCCAAGGAGAAACATGCCAAGACACATACTAATGAAACAACAAAGACTAAACACAAAGAAAGAATATTAAAAGCAACAAGGGAAAAGCAATGAGTATCATACAAGGGGAACCCTATATGTTTAACAGATGATCTTTCAGCAGAAATTCTTCAGGCTAGAAATGAATGCCAGGATATATTTAAAGTACTGAAAGGAAAAAATGCACAGCCAAAATTACTGTATCTGGCAAAGATACCAAAATCAGACAAAGACGACAAACAAAAAGAAGAAAACTGCAGACCAATATCTCTGAACAACATAGATGCAAAAATCCACAAGATTTTAGCAAACCAAATTCAGCGACACATCAAAAAGCTGATACACCATGATTAAGTTGGGTTTATTCCAGGGATGCAAAGATTATTCAGTATATGCAAATCAGTCAATGTGATACACCATAATAACAAATTGAAAGAGAAAAACCATATGACAATCTCACAACAAAGTGTGGAAAATTTTGAAAGAGATGAGAATACCAGACCACCTGACTGGCCTCTTGAGAAATCTATATGCAGGTGAGGAAGTAACAGTTAAAACTGGACATGAAACAACAGACTGGTTCCACATAGGAAAATGAGTACGTCAAGGCTGTATATTGTCACCTTGCTTATTTAATTTATATGCAGAGTACATCATGAGGAACACTGGGCTGGATGAGGCACAAGCGGGAATCAAGATTGCTGGGAGAAATATCAGTAACCTCAGATATGCAGATGACACCACCCTTATGGCAGAAAGTGAAGAAGAACTAGAGAGCCTCTTGATGAAAGTGAAAGAAGATAGTGAAAAAGTTGGCTTAAAGATCAACATTCACAAAAATAAGATCATGGCATCTGGTCCCATCACTTCATGGGAAATAGATGGGGAAACAGTGGTAGTTTTTTTTTTTTTTTTTTTTGGCTCCAAAATGACTTCAGATGGTGATGGCAGCCATGAAATTAAAAGGTGTTTTACTCCTTGGAAAGAAAGTTATGAGCAACCTAGACAGCATATTAAAAAGCAGAGACGTTAATTTGTCAAGAAAGGTCCGTCTAGTCAAGGCTATGGTTTTTCCAGTGATCATATATGGATGTGAGAGTTGGACTATAGAGAAATCTTAGCACCAAAGAATTGGACTGTGGTGAGCGCTTTTGAACTGAGTGGTTTTGAACTGTGGTGTTGGAGAAGACTCTTGAGAGTCCCTTGGACTGCAAGGAGATCCAACCAGTCCATCCTAAAGGAGATCAATCCTGGATGTTCATTGGAAAGACTGATGTTGAAGCTGAAACTCCAATACTTTGGCCACCTGATGTGAAGACCTGACTCATTTGAAAAGACTCTGATACTGGGAAAGATTTGAGGGCAGGAGGAGAAGGGGACAACAGAGGATGAGATGGTTGGATGGCATCACTGAATCAATGAAAATTAGTTTCGATAAACTCAGGGAGTTGGTGATGGACAGGGAGGCCTGGTGTGCTGCAGTTCATGGGGTTGCAAAGAGTCAGGCACGACTGAGCAACTGAACTGAACTGAATCTCAATAGATGCAGAAAACGCCTTTGACAAAATTCAGCAACAATTTATGAATAGAACTCTTCAAAAAATGGGCATAGAAGGAAGCTAACTCAACATAGTAAAGGCCATATATGATAAGCTTACAGCAGACTTTATTTTCAATGGTGAAAAACTAAAAGCAATCCCTCTAAGATCGGGAATAGGACAAGGGTGTCCACTTTCACCACTATTATTCAACATAGTTCTGGATGTCTAGCTATAGCAATCAGAGAAGAAAAAGAAATAAATGAATCCAGTTTGGAAAATAAGAAGTGAAGCTCTCACTGTTTGTAGATGACATGACACTGTATATAAAAAAAACCCTAAAGATACTATCAGAAAATTGCTAGAGCTAATCAGTGAATTTAGTAAAGTCATAGGATACAAAATCAATACAGAGAAATCACTTGCAGTTCTATACACTAACAACAAAAACTCAGAAAGAAAAATTAAGGACTCAATCCCATTCACAATTGCAACAAAAAGAATTAAATATCTTGGAATAAACAATCAGAGAGAAAAAAAGAACTGTACACAGAAAATTACAACACAGTAATGAAAGAAATAAAAGATGATGTAAACAGATGGAGAGATATTCTATGTTCCTGGATAGGAAGAATCAATATTGCAAGAATGACTGTACTACCAAATCCAATCTACAGATTCAGTGTAATCCCTATCAAATTAACATTGGCATTTTTCATAGAACTAGAGAAAAAATTTCACAATTCACATGGAAACACAAAAGACCAGGAATAGCCAAAGCAGTCTTGAGAAAGAAGAATGTGGCTGGAAAAATCAACCTTCCTGACTTCAGATTATACTAAAAGGCTACAGTCATCAAGACAGTATGGTACTGGCATAAAAACAGAAATACAGACCAATGGAACAAAATGGAAAGCCCAGAAATAAACCCACGCACCCTTATTTTTGACAAAGGAGGCAAGAATATACACTGGGGCAAATACAGCTTCTTCAATAAATGATGCTGGGAAAACTGGACAGCTACATGTAAAAGAATGGAATTAGAACCCTTCCTAACACCATACACAAAGATAAACTCAAAATGGATTAAAGACCTAAATGTAAGGCCAGAAACTATAAAACTCAGAGCAAAACCTAGGTAGAATGATTGATGAAATAAATCAAAGCAATATCCTCTATAATCCACCTCAAAGAGTAATGGAAATAAAAACAAATGTAAGCAAGTGGGACCTGGTTAAAGTTATAAGCTTTTTCACAGCAAAGGAAACTACAAGCTAGGTGAAAAGACAACTCTGAGAATGCAAGAAAATAACAGCAAATGAAACAGCTGACCCATGGTTAATTTCTAAAATATACAAGCAGCTCACACAACTCAATACCAGAAAAAAAACAAAAAACCCAGTCAAAAGGTGAAAAAAAGACCTAAACAGACATTTCTCCAAAGGAGACATATCAATGGTTAACAAACACATGAAAAAATGCCCAATACCACTCATTATTAGAGAAATGCAAATCCAAACTACAATGAGATATCACCTCACACCAGTCAGAATGGCCATCATCAAAATGTCAACAATAAATGCTGGAGAGGGCATGAACAAAAGTAAACTGTCTTGCATTGTTGGTGGGAATGTAAATCGAAACAACCATTATGGAAGGCGGTATGGAGATTCCTTAACAAACTAGAAAAAAAAAAAAAAACTGCCATATGACCCAGCAATCCCAATGCTAGGCATATACCATGAGGAAAACACATTGAAAAAGACACGTGTATCCCATTGTTCATTGCAGCACTATTTACAATAGCTAGAACATGGAATCAACCTACATGTCTATTGACAGATGAATGGATAAAGAAGCTGTGGTACATATACACAATGGAATATTTCAGCCATATAAAAAAACACATTTGAGTAAGTTCTAATGAGGTGGATGAACCTAGAACCTATTATACAGAGCGAAGTAAGTCAGAAAAAGAAGATAAATATTATATTCTAACACATATATTCAGAATATAGAAAAATGGAACTGAAGAATTTAATTACAGGACAGCAAAGGAGAAATAGGCATAAAGAACAGATTTACAGACATGAGGAGGGGGGAGGTGAGGGTGAGATGTATGAAAAAAGTAACATGGAAACTTACATTACCATATGTAAAATAGATAGCCAATGGTAATTTGCTGTATGGCTCAGGAAACTCAAACAGGGGCTCTGTATCAATTTTGAGTGGTGGGAGGGGGAGGGAGATGGGAGAGAGGTAAAAAGGAGGGGGCATATGTATACCTATTGCTGATTAATGTTGAGGTTTGACAGAAAACAACGAAATTTTGTAAGGGAATTATCCTTCAATAAAAAGAAATTACCAAAAAAAGAGAAAAACTCAACATTCAAAAAACGAAGATCATGGCATCCAGTCCCATCACTTCACAGAAAATAGTTGGGGAAATAATGGAAACAGTGAGAGACTTTATTTTCCTGGGTTCGAAAATCCCTCCATATGGTGGCTGCAGTCATGTAATAAAAATACAGTTGCTCCTTGGAAGGAAAGCTATGACCAACCTTGACAGCATATTAAAAAGCAGAGACATTGCTTTGCCAACAAAAGTCCATCTAGTCAAAGCTTATATATATATATATATATATATATATATATATATATATATATATATATATATATATATATATATATATATTTCCAGTAGTCACATATGGGTGTGAGAGTTCGACCATAAAGAAAGCTGAGGGCCCAGGAACTGATGTTTTTGAACTGTAGTGTTGGAGAAGACTCTTGAGAGTCCCTTGTGGGCAAAGATATCAAACCAGTCAATCCTAAAGGAAATCAGTCCTGAATATTAATTGGAAGGACTGATACTGATGCTGAAGCTCCAATATTTTGGCCACCTGATGTGAATAACTGACTCATTGGAAAAGCCCCTGGTGCTGGGAAAGATTGAAGGGAGGAGGAGAAAGGGACAACAGAGGATGGGATGGTTGGATGGTATCACTGACTCGATGGACATGAGTTTGAGCAATCTTGAGGAGTTGGTGATGGACAGGAAGCCTGGTGTGCTGCAAGTCCATGGGGTCGCAAAGAGTCAGACACAACTGAGTGAATGAACTGAACTGTAATAAGTCAGATAGAAAGAAAAATACTGTATGATATCAGTTATATTCAGAATGTAAAAAAATAACACCAATAAATGTATGTAGTAAAACAGAAACAGTTATAGATATAAAACAAACTACAGGTTACTAGTGAGGAGAGGGAAGGAAGGAGGGGCAAGTTTCAGCTATGAGATTAAAGATACACCTGCTATGTATCAAATAGGTAAGCAGCAAACACATATTGCACTATGTAGTGAATTATAGCCATTATCTTGTAGTAAATTTTGAGTTTAATCTGTAAAAATACTGAATCAGTATGGAGTACACAATAGTATAAATCAATTATACCTCAATTAAAAAATAAAATAACTCTTACTGCTACATTCCTTTTATGCCCTATATAGGAGTTAAGCCCTTTAAAACATCACAGTTTATAGCATCATGGCTACACAGAACACTTGATTTCAAACAGGACTATTGCCTCAAGGCACATCAAAGCCACGAAATGGGAATTACAGAGTATTTACACTCAAGAGCTATGACCAATCTGTCATCTAAGACATTCAATATTTCAGCTCCATTCTCTCTTTCCTCTATATTCTTTATTTAATTTTGATCTTACTAACACTTAAAATTTAATCTACTTGATTTTATGAAAAGTTCGCTTTAATTAATATTCTATTGTTTCAGCTCTTTTTTCATATTTTGATGAATCTTCAACTTTCCTTCTAAGTTCAGTTCTGATGTCATTTTCTAGCATTAGTTTATGTTCTGTTACTTTGTGTCATCAGACTCCCTCAAAACCAACCGCCATCGAGTAGACTACTTTTCTGTTGATATTTAATAGTTAGAAAATACCACTTGAGTAATTTTATTACGAAAAACACATGTCAGTATAAGTATAATTTCAATCTTTCAACATGCAAAGTGGACTGTAGTAAAATTTGGTATATGCCCTTCTAATAAAGTTATAACTAACATCAACTACAAATTGGCACTTGCCAAGAGCATTTGTCAGCAACTGAACAACAAGGAGAAGGAAATGGCAACTCACTCCAGTGTTCTTGCCTGGAGAATCCCAGGGATGGGGGAGCCTGGTGGGCTGCTGTCTATGGGGTCACACAGAGTTGGACACGACTGAAGTGACTTAGCAGTAGCAGCATCAGCAGAACAAGAAGAAGGGCATTTGCCATCTGCCTGTGTTGCTGAAGCTGCTGACCTTCCATGCTCCATGAAGGGAATTCAGAGTGGAAAGTGAGGTACTCTGTGCTCCAGTGAAACTGGTGGAACAAGTCTTTAGATAGTTAAATATTTTTAGAAACTGATTTCATGATCCCAATCCTTGCATCTCCTCATATCTAGAAAAGCACTAGATCCCTTCATGATGACATCAGCTCCTAATGAAGAAAACCTTTTGTAAAGTGTGTGATTGCATTGAACTCCCCTTTACCAGAATCATATATATTGATCTTCCACTACCTCTTTGGAGCAGTTTCTCAGAGCTATCTGAGGTACTGTCTCCCAGACTGCAGTCCTCATTTTGTCCTAAATAAAACTTAACTTGCTCTCTCACACTGTGCATCTTTTTAGTCAATAACTAATGTATATATATACTACTCAAAGATAAGTAGGTATTCTAAATAGATGTTTTATAATATTAATTCATATTTAATATTATTCCAAATAAACATCAATATAGCCACCTAAAGGATTTGTTTATCCCATTAATTTTAATTTTTAAGATAAGATTTTGATATCTATGTATAGTTTATTCAAGCATTTTATCATTATTCTTAGTTTTAACTTAAACAAAATAGAAAATATTAACATAATTTGAACAATTTGTAGAGCATTTGATGTTTATTTTGGATGTAGTGAAAGTGTTTTCGACTAAAAAAGATGCACAATGTGAGAGAGCCAGGTCTTTACAAACATTTTGACATTATTTTCTTCCACTGCTTTGGCAACCAAGGTATGTGTATTTTAACTAGCAATAAAAAAAAATGCACTTTAGTAGATGACACTATTCAAAGTACTCATTCTTGAAAATAAATTTGTTTTTAATTTCATGGTCATTTGCTCAATGAAGGTGGCAACAAATTGAAACCTATGTTAACTATGAAAATTGTACTGCTACAGGGAACCACTCATCTTTTGTTCTGATATGTCCATCAGGGAACATTCTATTTTATGTTCTTTTCTTTTAAGACTAGTTTCTCACTGTGAGCTTAAAGGCATCCATTAAACTCAAAAGGAATAAATGGTTTAAAAATTTTTAAAATGTCACTTTTTGCCTTCAAACTCCTATGGCGGAAAGCTGTCAGAGCAAACACCTCTGTTGTCATGACAAAAGAGTCACATGTAGGGGAAAAAAATCTAAGAATGTGTACATGTGTAAATATAGATGAAAGTCAATAGAGACAAAAAAAATAATGACACTATAAATAAGATTTGGGGGCTTTAAAATAATTCATAATAAAAAAGAGACAAGGAAAGAAATAGAATATAACCATGGCTTAGTTTAGTTTTTAGTTTAGTCCAGTCCCTCCATCATGTCCGACTCTTTGCAACCCCATGGACTGCAGCATGCCAGGCCTCCCTGCCCATAACCAACTCCTGGAGTTTACTCAAATTCATGTCTATTGAGTTGTTTATGCCATCAAACCATCTCATCCTCTGTCGTCCCCATCTCCTCCTGCCCTCAATCTTTCCCAGCATCAAGGTCTTTTCAAAGGAGTCAGTTCTTTGCATCAGGTGGCCAAAGTATTGGAGTTTCAGCTTCATCATTAGTCCTTCCAGTGAACACCTAGGACTGATCTCCTTTAGAATGGACTGGTTGGATTTCCTAGTAGTCTAAGGGACTCTCAAGAGTCTCATCCAACACAACATTTCAAAAACATCAATTCTTCTGTGTTCAGCTTTCTTTATAGTCCAACTCTTACATCCATACATGAATACTGGAAGAACCATAGCCTTCATTAGATGGACCTTTGTTGGCAAAGTAATGTCTCTGCTTTTTAATATGCTGTGTAGGTTGGTCATAGCTTTTCTTGCATGGAGTAAGTGTCTTTTTATTTCATGGCTGAAGTCACCATCTGCAGTGATTTTGGTGCCCCCAAAAATAAAGTCTGCCACTGTTTCCCCTGTTTCCCTATTTGCCATGAAGAGATGGGACCAGATGCCAGGATCTTAGTTTTCTGAATGTTGAGATTTAAGCCAACTTTTTCACTCTCCTCTTTCACTTTCATCAAGAGGATCTTTAGTTCTTCTTCACTTTCTGCCATAAGGGTGGTGTCGTCTGCATATCTGAGGTTACTGATATTTCTCCCAGCAATCTTGATCCCAGCTTGTGTTTCTTCCAGTCCAGCGTTTCTCATGATGTACTCTGCATAGAAGTTAAATAAGCAAGGTGACAAGATACAGCCTTGACGTACTCCTTTTCCTATTTGGAACCAGTCTATTTTTCCATGCCCTGATCTAACTGTTGCTTCCTTACCTACATAGAGGTTTCTCAAGAGGCAGGTCAAGTGGTCTGGTATTCCCATATCTTTCAGAATTTTTCACAGTTTACAGTGATCCACACAGTCTAAGGCTTTGGCATAATCAATAAAGCAAAAATAGATAGTTTTCTGGAACTATCTTGCTTTTTCTATGATCCAGCAGATGTTGGCAATTTGATCTCTGGTTCCTCTGCCTTTTCTAAAACCAGCTTGAATATCTGGAAGTGCACCGGTCATGTATTGTTGAAGCCTGGCTTGGAGAATTTTGAGCATTACTTTGCTAGTGTGTCAGATGAGTGCATTTGTGTGGTAGCATGAGCATTCTTTGGCATTGCCTTTCTTAGGGATTGGAATGAAAACTGACTTTTTTCAGGCCTGTAGCCACTGCTGAGTTTGCCATATTTGCTGACATATTGAGAGCAGCACTTTCACAGCATTGCCTTTCAGGATTTGAAATAACTCAACTGGAATTCCATCACCTCTACTAGCTTTGTTTTTATTGATGCTTCTTATGTCCCACTTGACTTCACATTCCAGGATGTCTGGCTCTAGGTGAGTGTGAGTGATCACAGCATTGTGATTATCTGGGTCGTGAAGATCTTTTCTGTACAGTTCTGAGTGTTCTTGCCACCTCTTCTTAATATTTTCTGCTTCTGTTAGGTCCATACCATTGCTGTCCTTTATTGAGCCCATCTTTGCATGAAGTGTTCCCTTCGTATCTCTAATTTTCTTGAAGAAATCTCTAGTCTTTCCTATACCATTGTTTTCCTCTATTTCTTTGCACTGATCACTGATGAAGGCTTTCTTATCTCTCCTTGCTCTTCTTTGGAACTCTGCTTCCAAATGGGTATATCTTTCCTTTTCTCCTTTGCTTTTCACTTCCCTTCTTTTCATAGTTTTGTAAGGCCTCCTCAGACAGCCATTTCACTTTTTTTGCATTTCATTTTTTTGGGATGGTCTTGCTTCCTGTCTCCTGTACAATGTCATGAACCTCCGTCCATAGTTCATCAGGCACTCTATCTATCAGTTCTAGTCACTTAAATATCATTCTCACTTCCACTGTATAATTATTAGGGATTTGATTTAGGTCATACATGAATGCTCCAGTGGTTTTCCTACTTTTTTCAATTTAAGTCTGAATTTGGCAATAAGTAGTTCATGATCTGAACAACAGTCAGCTCCCAGTCTTGTTTTGGCTAACTGTATAGAGCTTCTCCAACTTTGGCTGCAAAGAATATAATCAATCTGATTTCAGGGTTGACCATCTGGTGATGTCCATGTGTAGAGTCTTCTCTTCTGTTATTGGAAGAGGGTGTTTGCTATGACTTTTGCATTCTCTTTGCAGAACTCTATTAGTCTTTGCCCTGCTTCATTCTGTACTCCAAGACCAAATTTGTGTGTTACTCCAGATGTTTCTTCACTTCCTACTTTTGCATTCCAGTCCCCTATAATGAAAAGGACATCTTTTGGGGGTGTTAATTCTAGAAGGTCTTGTAGGTCTTCATAGAACCGTTCAACTTCAGCTTCTTCAGGGTTACTGGTCGGGGCATCGACTTGGATTACCGTGATATTGAATGGTTTGCCTTGGAAATGAACAGAGATCATTCTGTCGTTTTTGAAACTGCATCCAAGTACTGCATTTGGGGCTCTTTTGTTGACTATGATGACTACTCCATTTCTTCTAAGGGATTCTTGCTCACAGTAGTAGATATAATGGTCATCTGAATTAAATTCACCCATTCCAGTCTATTTTAGTTTGCTGATTCCTAAGCTGTCAACGTTCACTCATGCCATTTCCTGTTTGATCACTTCCAATTTGCCTTGATTCATGGACCTAACATTCCAGTTTCCTATGCAATATTGCTCTTTGCAACCTTGGACCTTTCTTCCATCACCAGTCTCATCCACAACTGGGTGTTGCTTTTGCTTTGTCTCTGTCTCTTCATTCTTTCTGGAGTTATTTCTCCACTGATATCCGGTAGCCTACTGGGCACCTACCAACCTGGAGAGTTCATCTTTCAGTGTCCTATTTTTTACCTTTCCATACTGGTCATGGGGTTCTCAAGGCAGACATACTGAAGTGGTTTGCCATTCCCTTCTCCAGTGGACCACATTTTGTCAGAACTCTCCACCATGACCCGTCCATCTTGGGTTATCCTACACAACATGGCTCATAGTTTCATTGGCCTTTAGGCTTCTCAGCCTTTTGGCTAAGATCAAGTGTGCAATCATGGTTAGAACACGATTAAGTTCTAGAAATTTCTCTAAGTAAGTATCTGAATACATTGGGTGTCTTTGCTATATTGGGTCCTTTGTTGTTTTCAGATCACCAAGATAGAGAATACATGATTATGAACATTGCAGTGGTTCTCAGTGGTCAGGATCCTCCTCTCTCTTGACCTCTTATTTCCATAAAGAGACATTTTGTTTGAAACAATTCCACTGGCCTCTATTTCCATGCATCACTCACTTGGAAAGAGGACAGAGACAGAGAAATAATTTACCTGATTATTTCCTTTGGACAAAGGAAATAAGCTCAGTCCACTTCTTATGTTCCCGGTTGAAGACAAGGTATAATCTGGTGCAGTCTTTACAGTATAGTAAGCTCAGTAAGGTAAACTTTGTCTTGAAGTTCAGATTTCCTGTCTCTGATTCTATTATGATGAAGGGTAGAGAGGAGAATATTAGAAAAAGTTTGGCTGTAAATCCAAAACCACATCGTCTTATCATTAACATGATAATATTTTAACCTCTGTCTGACTCCTGTTTCTTTCAAATGGTATCGAAATTTGGTGGGCAAGAGAGGAAATATTTTTTCAATATCTGTATAAACTGGCATTATTTGAGTTAGTTATATGTGTCACAGTTTGAGTTCAGTGGTTTATAGAAATTCTCTCATTTATACTTCTAAATACATTTCTTAGGTAAACTATAATTTTCCTTGTTTTACAGATCAGAAACTTGAGACTCAAAGAGATTATAGAATACATTCAAAGTTGCATGGCTATAAACTGATGGAAGCAAACTTGACTGTCTCCAAAGCCCGCACTCTTTTTTATTATAGTATAGATGTTAGGCAATGTGTAAAATTATTAATATTTCTGGAGAGAGAGAAAGAGGAATTTTTCATTATTCTATTTAATATTTTATATGCAATAAAATTTCTTTTCTAATTCTAGGTCAAATTATACTAGATATGTGGTTTCCTAATAAGAAGAGGAGTGAGCTTCCTTCAATTCCCTGTATGCTCTCATTATAGAACACCTCACCTAATCTTTGTCTTGTTCTGTATGATAGAAGTGATACTTAGAGTAGCCTATGGAGACTGTTTCAAAGAATGAAAGCAAACTTAAAAACAGCAATAGTCATTGTAGGTAGAGTAATGTGATGGGCAGTATTGAATTGGTGACTTACTTTCTTATCCTCTATTCATGAAAGTCTATCAAGAATGTAAACGGCATTTATGTCTGAGAGTGTTTTGCCTATGTTCTCCTCTAGGAGTTTTATAGTTTCTGATCTTACATTTAGATCTTTAATCCATTTTGAGTTTATTTTTGTGTGCGGTGTTAGAAAGTGATCTAGTTTCATTCTTTTACAAGTGGTTGACCAGTTTTCCCAGCACCACTTGTTAAAGAGATTGTCTTTACTCCATTGTATATTCTTGCCTCCTTTGTCAAAGATAAGGTGTCCATATGTGTGTGGATTTATCTCTGGGCTTTCTATTTTGTTCCATTGATCTATATGTCTGTCTTTGTGCCAGTACCATACTGTCTTGATGACTGTGGCTTTGTAGTAGAGCCTGAAGTCAGGCAAGTTGATTCCTCCAGTTCCATTCTTCTTTCTCAAGATTGCTTTGGCAAACTAGTACAGCCACTATGGAGAACAGTGTGGAGATTCCTTAAAAAATTGCAAATAGAACTACCTTATGACCCAGCAATCCCACTTCTGGGCATACACACCGAGGAAACCAGAATTGAAAGAGACACATGTACCCCAATGTTCATCGCAGCACTGTTTATAATAGCCAGGACATGGAAACAACCTAGATGTCCATCAGCAGATGAATGGATAAGAAAGCTGTGGTACATATACACAATGGAATATTACTCAGCCGTTAAAAAGAATTCATTTGAATCAGTTCTGATGAGATGGATGAAACTGGAGCCGATTATACAGAGTGAAGTAAGCCAGAAAGAAAAACACCAATACAGTATACTAACACATATATATGGAATTTAGGAAGATGGCAATGACGACCCTGTATGCAAGACAGGGAAAGAGACACAGATGTGTACAACGGACTTTTGGACTCAGAGGGAGAGGGAGAGGGTGGGATGATTTGGGAGAATGACATTCTAACATGTATACTATCATGTGAATTGAATCGCCAGTCTATGTCTGACGCAGGATGCAGCATGCTTGGGGCTGGTGCATGGGGATGACCCAGAAAGATGTTATGGGGAGGGAGGTGGGAGGGGGGTTCATGTTTGGGAATGCATGTAAGAATTAAAGATTTTAAAATTTAAAAAATAAAAAACTAAAAAAAAAAAAAAAGAATGTAAAGGGCAGCCTGTCCTTTTATTACAAAAGCAGGGAAAAAATAAACTAACATTGGGTGGAATTATTTATCAAATCACAAACAAGGGCACCAGACTAAAAAAAAGGTGGTTTTTTTTTTCATGAAATTCTTAAACTGAAGTGCCATCTTAATTCTTCTGCATAAAATATGCATATAGAAGCAATACTGTGATCCTTCCTGACAAATCAAATGAACTACATGACACTCTTCATATCTTTACAAGAAGCAAGTTCTAGTCATTAGCTTGATGCTATTGTACTAGCCAGACAATTTATTTTCAACCACTTGTCAGTAGAAAAAAATTCACATTTTCTAGACACTCACAATGGCACTGACATTTACTCAGAGTAAATCTAACATGGATTGGCTCAGCACAGCTCAGGATGACAGACATGACATTTACTGCTGCTGTACTTTAACCAGTAATGTGAAGATAAGGTTTTGGATGTCCCATGGAATTGATGAAATATAATATCAAAGCTAATGGATAGTCTACTTACCTCTATGATAAGTTCTAAGAAGAAATAAATTAAGGGCCTGTCTGTTGGTGTACTGTGGGGGAGAAAACTAAGTGAATAGAAATATGTTTTCATCCAATTACTCGAAATATTTCAACTTATTGATAAGTTTATACTTCTTTTCACATCTGTAAATTTGTTATACTGAAGCAAGCTATTTCTCACTTCCATTTGTTCTCCAAACATTCTTTACTGTTTCACAATCAATAGGGAAAGAAAGGCTCATTCTTATGTGCCTATATAAGAATGAAGTTTTTTCTCACTGTATCTTTCTCACTCTCTCCCTTTAATATTATACACATATCTATAATATGACAAATATTATAAATAAACATTCTTGTATGTAAAACAAATATATGATTCAAAGTTTCCTTTACACTTGTTACATAAAATTCCATTTACAATATCATTCCTTTTTGAAAGATATGTCTGTACGTATGCATATATTTTTTTCATTTCTTAAAAATTAAACTCTTTTGCTGAAAACATCATGCACTTAAAATGTATTGTGGGTTACATGTTAGATAATATTTTAACTATAATCTTAGTCAATAGATAAGAAAAAAATTAAAACTCTGATCTCTCCTTCCTACTTAAATCTCATTAAAAGTAATGGAACTATTTTGCACTTTCATAAAGAACTCTTTTTATTTTTCTTACAATTAGGATGATAGTATGTTTCTCAGTTTTCAGCTACCTCTGAAAATTCCCACTCTCATTGTCACTAATGATCTACATTTACCTTTGCATCTCACTTTTTGCTGAAATAAAGCCAAAATAAATGTCTTTGTTCCAAAGTACTCAGAAGCTGTGGACTTATTCCATGAGGATATCAGCAAACAAAGACATTGTTCCAGTAATCTTAAATGTGTTGAGTAAATAAGAGTGACCTTCTGTCCAGATCCATTAAGTATGTTAACAATAGTCCTTGAAATATGTTCTTGAATATTTGAGGCCAAGGACATATCCTTGAGTGTGAAGTCAAGTGGGCCTTAGGAAGCATCACTACTAAAAAAGCTAGTGGTGGTGATGTAATTCTAGCTGAGCTATTTCAAATCCTAAAAGATGATGCTGTGAAAGTCCTGCAGTCAATATGCCAGAACATTTGGGAAACTCAGCAGTGGCCACAAGACTGGAAAAGGTCAGTTTTCATTTCAATCCCAAAGAAAGACAATGCCAAAGAATGCTCAAACTACCACACAATTGCACTCATCTCACACACTAAGAGTTCGATGACTGAGCGAGTTCACTTTCACTTTTCACTTCCATGCATTGGAGAAGGAAATGGCAACCCACTCCAGTATTCTTGCCTGGAGAATCCAAGGAACAGAGGAGCCTGCTGGGCTGCCGTCTATGAGGTTGCACAGAGTCAGACACAACTGATGCGACTTAGCAGCAGCAAAAGCACATGCTAGTAAAGTAATGCTCAAAATCCTCCAAGCTAGGCTTCAACAGTACACGAACCAAGAACTACTGAATGTTCAAGCTGGATTTCAAAAAGGCAGAGGAACCAGAGATCAAGTTGCCAACATCCTTTGGATCATAGAAAAAGCAAGAGAATTCAAAAAAAAAAAATCATCTACTTCTGCTTCATTGACTACGCTAAAGCCTTTGACTGTGTGGTGCACAACAAATTGTGAAAAATACTTCAAGAGATGGGAATACCAGACCACCTTACCTGCCTCTTGAGAAATCGGTATGCAGTTCAAGAAGCAACAGCTAGAACTAGACATGTAACTGTAGACTCATTCCAAATTGGGAAAGGAGTACATCAAGGCTATATCTTGTCACCCTGTTAATTTAACTTCTATTCAGAGTACAGCAAAATGCCAAGCTGGATGAAGCACAAGCTGGAATCAATATTGCTGGGAACAGGAATGTCACTCAGTCGTGTCCGACTCTTTGCAGCCACATGGACTGTAGCCTACCAGGCTCCTCTGTCCATGGGATTTTCCAGGCAATAGTACTGGAGTGGATTGCCATTTCCTTCTCCAGCGGATCTTCCTGACCCAGGGATCGAACCCGGGTCTCCCGCATTGTAGACAGACGCTTTACCGTCTGAGAAATATCAATAACCTCAGATATGCAGATGACACCACCTTTATGGCAGAAAGCAAAGAGGAACTGAAGAGCCTCTTGATGAAAGTGAAAGAGGAGAGTGAAACAAACTGGCTTAAAACTCAACATTTAAAAAATGAAGATCACGTCACCTGGTCCCATCACTTCATGGCAAATAAATGGGGAAACAATGGAATTAGTGAGAGACCTTTTTTTCTTGGGCTCCAAAGTCATTGTGGATGGTGACTACAGCCATGAAATTAAAAGGTCCTTAGAAGAAAAACTATGACCACAATAGACATAATATTATAAAGCAGAGATATTACCCTGCCAACAAAGGTCCAACTAGGCATAGCTCTGGTCTTTCCCATGGTCATATACAAATGTTACAGTTAGAACATAAGTTAGGCTGAGAATTGATGCTTTTGAGCTGTGGTGCTGGAGAAGACTCTTGAGAGTCCCTTGGAAAGCAGGGAGATCCAACCACTCAATCCTAAAAATATTCAACTCTGAATAGTCTTTGGAAGGACTGGTGCTGAAGCTGAAGCTCCAAAATTTTGGCCACCCAATGTGAAGAGTCAATTCACTGGAAAAGACCCTGATATTGGGAAAGATTGAGGGCTGGAGGAGATGGGGTGACAGAAGATGGGTTGGTTGGATGGTATTGTCGACTCAATGGACATGAGTTTGAGCAAACTCCAGGAGATAGTGAAGGACAGGAAAGCCTGGAGTGCTATAGTCCATGGGTTGCAAAGAGTTGGACATGACTGACTAAACAACAAAATATCTACCCAAGTCAGGAAACCAGGAATGAGTTCTTCTCATGGGTAGTAGTAGGTGTATCCAGGAGGGAAGATATTTATCTCAATTTTTAAGGATATCTTTTGGCTGAAATTTATTTTGTAGTTTTTATATGTTCATTTCCATTTCATATTTTAATTGTATATTTAAACATATGAATCAGGTAAAATGTGGAAAAAATTGGGCCTCATCTTTATTAACATATGCATCTTAGAATAACTGAAGAAAGATTATGTGTTTTCAAGGTTATTCCTTAATCTTTCACCCAGTGTACAGGATTATTTAGTTTTACCTTTTTCTACCATATGCTTTCCTGATGGTTCAGACTGTAAAGATCTGCCTACAATGCAGGAGACCCAGGTTCGATCTCTGAGTCAGGAAGATCCTTCTCTACCATAACCTTGTAAAGAGCACACAAAAAATAAACTAAAAAGATTTATGTCAGTTGTTTAACCACATAATTCCTTTAGTACACCTCAGCTTTATTCTTCTGAGCACACAGGAGTCTAGAATTGTGATTCGGCTTTATCTTTTTGCCTGCATTGTATAAGTAACAATTTTCTCTATCATTTGCTTTAACTATGTTTCCTAATTCTTAAGTCATTTATTATTCATACATGTGATTTGCTAATAATATAGCAAAACATACGAACAAGCACAAATTAGCATTCTATGACATCTAAACAGATGGTGCCTAGAAAGCAAACACCTGCAAGTCATCTGGACCACAGTGACTCTAGTGGCTGAATTGAAAATTAGGAATAACCCGAGCCAAAATATCTGCATTCTGAACTGGTTGGCTGAAGCTGATAGACTGAAGATAGTAAATATGCTTCATCTTACATGGCAACTCTGATCATCTGATTGTGGATGCCTGGTGTGCTGTGCAGAAAAGAAATGTATACCAATCCTCACCAGGAAAGAACATCATAATTGAGTTGATGGGGCTATGGCTCTGGGTATGAAGTGTTAAGAAACCTAAAAAATAGTTGCTATTTCTAAGCTAGGCATAAGTTACAGATAAACAAGTTTCTTTATATAAATAAAGTCAGAGTCATGACTTCTGATAGTGTGTATGCATGCATGGGTGCACATGTGTGGGTGTCCTACCATTTTTAAGTTTAGGAAAAAGTTGTATTTTTTATTTTACATTGTTTCCGTTTGATCATTGGAAATAATCTTGCATTTGAACCTTTATAGTTTATGTTCAAATGCATGTACATACATATATTTAATGGCAAAAGAACATTAATCACAAAAGTGTTCAGAGTATATCCTTAAAACTTATGAAGAAAAGAGGTAACTTTCAGGTAGCAGCATGTTTACTAAGTGTCTTATTCTTTAACCAGAAAATTCCATCTAGTAACTATGATCTGCCTTCTGCCACAATCACCTCCATCTCATTGTTAAAGAAGAAATCAATAGATTGGGAGGAGGTAAGAGAAAGAGAGATTAAATTGCCAACATCTAATGGATCATCAAAAAAGCAAGAGAGTTCCAGAAAAACATATATTTCTGCTTTATTGACAACACCAAAGCCTTTAACTGTGTGGATCACAACATACAGTGGAAAATTCTTTAAGAGCTGGGAATAGAG
Source organism: Ovis canadensis (assembly GCF_042477335.2). Lineage (NCBI taxonomy): Eukaryota > Metazoa > Chordata > Mammalia > Artiodactyla > Bovidae > Ovis > Ovis canadensis. Next base: position 142,346,041 of record NC_091727.1, on the reverse strand, counting down.
ACAACCTTACCTGTCTCCTGAGAAATCTGTATGCAGGTCAAGAAGCAACAGTTACAACTAGACATGGACTGGTTCCTTGTCCAAATCGTGAAAGGAATTGGAAAGAGTGGTTCCAAATCGAGAAAGGAATATGTCAAGGCTGTATTTTGTCACCTGCTTATTTAACTTCTATGCAGAGTACATTATGCAAAATGCCTGGATGAAGCATGGATGAATGCTAAGTATACAGGATGAATGTCTGGATGAAGGCTGGATGAAGCACAAGCTGGAATCAAGATCACTGGGAGATATATCAATAATCTCAAATATGCAGATGAAATCACCCTTATGGAAGAAAGCAAAGAAGTTCTAAAGAACCTCTTGATGAAAATGAAAGAAGAGTGTGAAAAAGGTTGGCTTAAAACTCAACACTCAGAAAACTCAGATCATGTTATCTGGTCCCATCACTTCATGCCAAATAGATGGGAAAACAGTGGAAACAGTGACAGACTATATTTTCTTGGGTTCCAGTACCACTGCAAATGGTGACTGCAGCCATGAAATTCAAAGATGCTTGATCTTTGGAAGAAAATTTTTGACCAACCTAGAAGAAAGAAAGAAAGAAGGGCTTCCCTGGTGGCTCAGAGGTTAAAGCATCTGCCTGTAATGTGGGAGACCTGAGTTTGATCCCTGGATTGGGAAGATCCCCTGGAGAAGGAAATGGCAACCCACTCTAATATTCTTTTTTTCTTTTTTCTTTAATTTTACTTTATTTTACTTTACATTACTGTATTGGTTTTGCCATATATCAACATGAATCAGCCACAGGTGTACAAGTGTTCCCAATCCTGAACCCCCCTCCCACCTCTATCCCCATACCATCTCTCTGGGTCATCCCAGTACACCAACCCCAAGCATCCTGTATCCTGCATTGAACCTAGACTGGCGATTCGTTTCTTATATGATATTATATATGTTTCAATGCCATTTTCCCAAATTATCACACCCTCTTTCTCTCCCACAGAGTCCAAAACACTGTTCTATACATCTGTGTCTCTTTTGCTGTCTCACATACAGAATTATCATTACCATCTTTCTAAATTCCGTATATATGTGTTAGTATACTGTATTGGTGTTTTTCTTTCTGGCTTACTTCACTCTGTATAATAGGCTCCAATTTAATCCACCTCATTAGAACTGATTCAAATGTATTCTTTTTAAAGGCTGAGTAATACTCCACTGTGTATATGTACCACAGCTTTCTAATTCATTCATCTGCTGATGGACATCTAGGTTGCTTCCATGTCCTGACTATTATAAAAAGTGCTGCGATGAGCATTGGGGTACACGTGTCTCTTTCAATTCTAGTTTCCTCTGTGTGTATGCCCAGCAGTGGGATTGTTGGGTTATAAGGAAGTTCTATTTCCAGTTTTTTAAGGAATCTCCACACTCTTCTCAATAGTGACTGTACTAGTTTCCATTCCCACCAACTGTGTAGGAGGGTTCCCTTTTCTCCACACCCTCTCCAGCATTTATTGCTTGTAGACTTTTGGATTGCAGCCATTCTGACTGGTGTGAAATGGTACCTCATTGTGGTTTTGATTTGCATTTCTCTGATAATGAGTGATGTTGAGCATCTTTCCATGTGTTTGTTAGCCATCTGTATGTCTTATTTGGAGAAATGCCTATTTAGTTCTTTGGCCCATTTTTTGATTGGGTTGTTTATTTTTCTGGAATTCAGCTACAGGAGTTGCTTGTATATATTTGAGATTAGTTGTTTGTCAGTTGCTTCATTTGCTATTATTTTCTCCCCTTCAGAAGGCTGTCTATTTACCTTATAGTTTCCTTTGTTGTGAAGAAACTTTTAATTTTAATTAGATCCCATTTGTTTATTTTTGCTTTTATTTCCAGTATTCTGGGAGGTTGGTCATAGAGGATCCTGCTGTGATTTATGTCGGAGAGTGTTTTGCCTATGTTCTACCCTAGGAGTTGTATAGTTTCTGGTCTTACATTTAGATCTTTAATTCATTTTGAGTTTATTTTTGTGTATGGTGCTAGAAAGTGTTCTAGTTTCATTCTTTTACAAGTGGTTGACCAGTTTTCCCAGCACAAATTGTTAAAGAGATTGTCTTTAATCTAACGTATATTTTTGTCTCCTTTGTCAAAGATAAGGTGTCCATAGGTGTGTGGATTTATCTTTGGGCTTTCCATTTTGTTCCATTGATCAATATTTCTGTCTTTGTGCCAGTACCATACTGTCTTGATGACTGTGTCTTTGTAGTATAGCCTGAAGTCAAGCAGGTTGATTCCTCCAGTTCCATTCTTCTTTCTCAAGATTGCTTTGGCTATTGGAGGTTTTTTGTATTTCCATACAAATTGTGAAATTATTTGTTCTAGCTCTGTGAAAAATACTACTGGTAGCTTGATAGGGATTGCATTGAATCGGTAGATTGCTTTGGGTAGTATACTCATTTTCACTCTATCAATTCTTCCGATCCATGAACATGGTGTATTTCTCCATCTATTAGTGTCCTCTTTTATTTCTTTCACCAGTGTTTTATAGTTTTCTATATATAGGTCTTTAGTTTGTTTAGGTAGATATATTCCTAAGTATTTTATTCTTTTCATTGCAATGGTGAATGGAATTGTTTCCTTAATTTCTTTTTCTACTTTCTCATTATTAGTGTATAAGAATGAAAGGGATTTCTGTGTGTTGATTTTATATCCTTCATCTTTACTATATTCATTGATTAGCTCTAGTAATTTTCTGGTGGAATCTTTAGGGTTTTCTATGCAGAGGATCATGTCATCTGCAAACAGTGAGAATTTTACTTCTTCTTTTCCAATTTGGATTCCTTTTGTTTCTTTTTCTTCTCTGATTGCTGTGGCCAAAACTTCCAGAACTATGTTAAATATTAGTGGTGAAAGTGGGCACCCTTGTCTTGTTCCTGACTTTAGGGGAAATGCTTTAAATTTTTCACCATTGAGGACAATGTTTGCTGTGCGTTTGTCATATATAGCTTTTATTATGTTGAGGTACGTTGCTTCTATTCCTGCTTTCTGGAGAGTTTTTATCATAAATGGATGTTGAATTTTGTCAAAGGCTTTCTCTGCATCTATTGAGATACTCATATGGTTTTTATCTTTCAATTTGTTAATGTGGTGAATTACATTGATTGATTTGTGGATATTGAAGAATCCTTGCATCCCTGGGATAAAGCCCACTTGGTCATGGCGTATGATCTTTTTAATGTGTTGTTGGATTCTGATTGCTAGAATTTTGTTAAGGATTTTTGCATCTATGTTCATCAGTGATATTGGCCTGTAGTTATCTTTTTTCTTTTGTGGCATCTTTATCTGGTTTTGGTATTAGGGTGATGGTGGCCTCATAGAATGAGTTTGGAAGTTTTCCTTCCTCTGCAATTTTCTGGAAGAGTTTGAGTAGCATAGGTGTTAGCTCTTCTCTAAATTTTTGGTAATTCAGCTGTGAAGCTATCTGGACCTGGGCTTTTGTTTGCTGGAAGATTTCTGAATACAGTTTCAATTTCTGTGCTTGTGATGGGTCTGTTAAGATTTTCTATTTCTTCCTGGTTCAGTTTTGGAAAGTTATACTTTTCTAAGAATTTGTCCATTTCTTCGACATTGTCCATTTTGTTGGCATATAATTGCTGGTAATATTCTTTTAGGATCCTTTGTATTTCTGTGTTGTCTGTTGTGATCTCTCCATTTTCATTTCTAATTTTATTGATTTGATTTTTCTCCCTTTGTTTCTTGATGAGTCTGGCTAATGGTTTGTCAATTTTATTTATCCTTTCAAAGAACCAGCTTTTGTCTTTGTTGATTTTTGCTATGATCTCTTTGTTTCTTTTGCATTTATTTTGCCCTAATTTTTATGATTTCTTTCCTTCTACTAACCCTGGGGTTCTCAATTTCTTCCTTTTCTAGTTGCTTTAGGTGTAAAGTTAGGTTATTTATTTGACTTTTTTCTTGTTTCTTGAGTTATGCCTATATTGCTATGAACTTTCCCCTTAGCACTGCTTTTACAGTGTCCCACAGGTTTTAGGTTGTTGTGTTTTCATTTTCATTCATTTCTATGCATAATTTGATTTCTTTTTTTGATTTCTTCTGTGATTTTTTGGTTACTCAGTAGCGTGTTGTTCAGCCTCCATATGTTGCAATTTTTAATAGTTTTTCTCCTGTAATTGAGACCTAATCTTAATGCATTATGGTCAGAAAAGATGCTTGGAATGATTTCAATTTTTTTGAATTTACCAAGGCTAGATTTATGGCCCAGGATGTGATCTGTCCTGGAGAAGGTTCCGTGAGCACTTGAGAACAAGGAGGTGAAATTCATTGTTTTGGGGTGAAATGTCTTATAGATATCAATTAGGTCTAACTGGTCTACTGTATCATTTAAAGTTTGTGTTTCCTTGTTAATTTTCTGTTTACTTGATCTATCCATAGTTGTGAATGGGGTATTAAAGTCTCCCACTATTATTGTGTTACTGTTAATTTCCCCTTTCATACTTGTTAGCATTTGTCTTACATATTGCGGTGCTCCTATGTTGGGTGCATATATATTTATAATTGTTATATCTTCTTGGATTGATCCTTAGATCATTATGTAGTGTCCTTCTTTGTCTCTTTTCACAGCTTCTGTTTTAAAGTCCATTTTATATGATATTGAGTATTACTACTCCTGCTTTCTTTTGGTCTCTATTTGCATGGAATATCTTTTTCCAGCCCTTCACTTTCAGTCTGTATGTGTCCCTTGTTTTGAGGTGGGTATCTTGTAGACAACATATATAGGGGTCTTCTTTTTGTATCCATTCAGCCAGTCTTTGTCTTTTGGTTGGGACATTCAACCCATTTACATTTAAGGTAATTATTGATAAGTATGATCCTGTTGCCATTTACTTTATTGTGTTGAGTTCGGGTTTATACACCCTTTTTGTGTTTCCTGTCTAGAGAATATCCTTTAGCATTTGCTGGAGAGCTGGTGTGGTGGTGCTGAATTCTGTCAGCTTTTGCTTATCTGTAAAGCTTTTGATTTCTCCTTCATATTTGAATGAGATGCTTGCTGGGTACAGTAATCTGGGCTATAGATTATTTTCTTTCATCACTTTAGGTATGTTTTGCCGTTCCCTCCTGGCCTGAAAAGTTTCTATTGAAAGATCAACTGTTATCCTTATGGGAATCCCCTTGTGTGTTATTTGTTGTTTTTCCCTTGCTGCTTTTAATATTTGTTCATTATGTTTGATCTTTGTTAATTTGATTAATATGTGTCTTGGTGTGTTTTGCCTTGGGTTGATCCTGTTTGGGACTCTCTGGGTTTCTTGGACTTGGGTGATTATTTCCTTCCCCATTTTAGGGAAGTTTTCAACTATTATCTCCTCAAGTATTTTCTCGTGGTCTTTCTTTTTGTCTTCTTTTTCTGGGCATCCTATAATTTGAATGTTGGAGTGTTTCATATTGTCCTGGAGGTCTCTGAGATTGTCCTCATTTCTTTTAATTCGTTTTTCTTTTTTTCTCTCTGATTCATTTATTTCTACCATTCTATCTTCTACTTCACTAATCCTGTCTTCTCCCTCCCTTATTCTACTATTTGTTGGCTCCAGAGTGTTTTTTTATCTCATTTATTGCATTATTCATTATATATTGACTCTTTTTTAATTTATTTTAGGTCCTTGTTAAACCTTTCTTGCATCTTCTCAATCCTTGTCTCCAGACTATTTATCTGTGATTCCATTTTGATTTCAAGATTTTGGATCATTTTCACTATCATTATTTGGAATTCTTTATCAGGTAGATTCCCTATCTCTTCCTCTTTTGTTTGGTTTGATGGGTATTTATCCTGTTCCTTTACTTGCTGGGTATTCTTCTGTCTCTTCATCTTGTTTATATTGCTGCATTTGAGTTGGCCTTTCTGTATTCTGGCAGTTTGTGGAGTTCTCTTTATTGTGGAGTTTCCTTGCTGTGGGTGGGCTTGTATCAGTAGCTTGCCAAGGTTTCTTGGTTAGGGAAGCTTGTGTCGGTGTTCTGGTGGGTGGAGCTAGATTTCTTCTCTCTGGAGTGCAGTGAAGTGTCCAGTGATGGGTTATGAGATGTCAGTGGTTTTGGAATAACTTTGGACAGCCTGTATATTGAAGCTGAGGGCTGTGTTCCTGTGTTGTTGGAGAATTTGCATGGTATGTCTTACTCTGGAACTTGTTGGCCCTTGGGTGGTGCTTGGTTTCAGTGTAGGTATGGAGGCGTTTGATGAGATCCTATCGGTTAATGTTCCCTGGACTCAGGAGTTCTCTGATGTTCTCAGGATTTGGACTTAAGCCTCCTGCTTCTGCTTTTCAGATTTATTTTTACAGTAGTCTCGAGACTATACAGCACCATTGGTAAAACCTCTAGGTTAAAAATGAAAAGTTTCTCCACAGTGAGGGACACCCAGAGAGGTTCACAGAGTTACATGGAGAAGAGAAGAGGGAGGAGGGGGAGATAGGAGGGAGTTAGAGGTGACCCGAATGAGATGAGGTGGATTCAAAAGAGGAGAGAGCAAGCCAGCCAGTAATCACTTCCTTATATGTGCTCCACAGTCTGGACTGCTCAAAGATGTTCATGGAGTTATACAGAGAAGAGAAGAGGGAGGAAGGAGCCAGAGGTGTCCAGGAGTATAAAAGAGGGGAATGAAAAGGAGAGAGACAGACCCAGCCAGTAATCAGTTCCCTAAATGTTCTCCACCATCTGGAACACACAGAGATTCACAGAGTTGGGTAGAGCAGAGAAGGGGGAGGGAGGAGACAGAGGCAACCTGGTGGAGAAAAAGGAGAGTCCAAAGGAGGGGAGAGCAGTCAAGCCAGTAATCTCACTCTCAAGTAAATATGGGTACTGAAGATTGGGTTTTTGAAGGTACAAATTGATAACAAATACCAAAAAACAAAGACTAAAAATCTAGGGTAGAGGTTGGATTTTCAAAAATACAATATTAAAGAAAAGAAGAAGAAGAAAAAAAAACAACAAAGTCTCAAGAATTATTAAATATATATATATATATGAAGTTTGTTTTAAAAATAGGGTCTTTTTTTGAAAAATAATAGTAGGTTATAAAAATTAAAGGAGTAATAGAGGAGTAATAGAGGACTTAAAAATTTTAAAAAAAAGTTTAAAAAATAGAAGAAACAGAAAAAAGAATGATCGTAAAAATGGTAAAGATATATCTAGGATTTTTTCTGGTGTCGTTGTGGGCAGTAGGGTCAATTCAATTTCGGATAGTTCCTTGGTTTGGCTTATATTTCTCAAGATCTATAGGCCCCTTTCTATGTAGTTGGTACTAATGACAGGGTTTTAATCTACTGCACCTGTCACTTCCAAGGCAGTTCCCTCTGTTTTAGCTTCTTCTGTTTGCTGGTCTCTTCAGTGTCTGATTTCCGCCCTGACACAAGGGGGGCGGTGGTGGACACTTTTTTTAGGCTCACTTGCTCAGTTGTGCTGTGAGGAGGGAGGGACGCTGCAAACAATTAACACTGGCACATGCTCGCAGTGTCTCAGCCACAGTGGGCCTGCCCCCACTCACGGCGCACACAGCTTAGGCTCTAGGTTGCTCCACTGGGAACCGTCTGAGGCCAGCCCTGGGCTACATGCACCTCCCAGGTCTAAGCCGCTCAGGTTCAGGCACTCAAGTAGTCCTCAGAGGCGCAGACTTGGTTGGGCCTGCGTTTTATGCCCTTCCTAGGTCCGAGTAGCTCAGGTGTTTATCCAGCGCAGTCGAGGAGACTTATCGCCTCTCCCATCCCTGCTGCTCAGTTTTCTGGGTGTACAACTAGTGCACCTTCTCAGGCGGATGATGACTGTTCAGAATCCCAAGAAGTCTTCCTTAGCAAAGAAGCCTGCTTGTAGTTTGGTAGATAATGTCTCTCTGGGGCTGCGATTGCCCCTTTCCAGCCCTTTTGGCTCTGGCTGCCTGTCACCAGAGGGGGATGGTCTGCAGCCGTCTAATTCTGTTTCTTCCTTTGTTCTGTGTGTGGTCCTGTCGGTGTCTTATGTTAGAGCTTTTTGCGTGGTAGCTATCCCACAGTCTGGTTTGCGAGCCCAAGTTAGTTCGCTCTGGTTACCCTCGGGGCATTCGGGACCGATCCTTAAAAAGCAATGCAGCCCGCGCCTCCCTGCCCAGCCTCTGTTTGCTAGTGGCGGATGCAGGCATCTGTGCTCCTTCTCAGATGGAGGAGTTACCGTTGGGCTCGTAATCTGTGGGGTTTAATTATTTATTTATTTTTCCTGCCTGTTATGTTGCCCTCTGTGCTTCCAAGGCTCGCCACAGATTCTGCAGTGAGAGTGTTTCCTGGTGTTTGGAAACTTCTCTCTTTTTAAGACTCACTTACTGGGACGGAGCTCCCTCCTTATCTCTTTTGTCTCTTTTTTTGTCTTTTATATTTGTTCCTACCTCTTTTGAATACAATGATCTGCTTTTCTGTCTGCCTGATGTCCTCTGCCTGCATTCAGAAGTTGTTTTGTGGAATTTACTCAGCGTTGAAATGTTCTTTTGATGAATTTGTAGGGGAGAAAGTGGTCTCCCTGTCCTATTCCTCCACCATCTTTGCCTACTCCCACTCCAGTATTCTTGCCTGGAGAATCCCATGGACAGAGGAGCCTAGACAACCTAGACATCATATTAAAAAACACAGACATTTCCAGTAGTCATGTATGGATGTGAGAGTTGGACTATAAAGAAAGTTGAACACTGAAGAACTGATGCTTCTGTACTGTGGTGTTAGAGAAGACTCTTGAGAGTCCCTTGGACTGCAAGGAGATCCAACCAGCCCATCCTAAAGGAAATCAGTCCTGAATATTCATTGGAAGGACTGATGCTAAAGCTGAAACTACAATTATTTTGGCCACCTGCTGTGAAGAACTGACTTATTGGAAAAAAAATCTGTTGCTGGGAAAGATTGAAGTTGGGAGAAGGAGATGACAGAGGATAAGATGGTTGGATGGCATCACCGACTCAATGGACATGAGTTTGAGTAAGTTCCAGGTGTTGGTGATGATCATGGAAGCCTGGCGTGCTGCATTCCATGGGGTTGCAATGAGTTGGACACGACTAAGCAACCGAGCTGAACTGAACTGAAGAGAAACAAAGATACAGAAAGATGAGATGGAATGAGAAAAAGGAGGGACTCTAGGAAGAAGAAGAGGAAAAGTGAAATAATATGGAAAATCTGTGAGAGATCTCTTGAAGAACCAGTTAGTGTGTACCGTGAAACTACCTCCCAGAAAGAAGGGCAAGAGTTTTAATTCCTCATGAAAGACAGGGAAAGACATAGAAACTTCAAAATAATGGTTGTAAACTTGCTTATATCATGCTGCTTTGATTATATATGGCTAAATAAATTATGTTCTTCTTATGTGTCTCAGAGAATTATGAAAAGCTTTTTTTTTTTTTTACATTTTATTCTGATTTGAGGCTATCACATTAAGGTAACTTAATGAGATGTTTACAACTGCCTAAAAATTGTATAAGACATCCCATCTTGCACCACAGTAGTGGACTACTTGATTCAAAATGATTTCTTTCATCGTTTCATTTCTACCAGACTTTGCTTAAGTCATTCTGATTCTACCTATTAATATTATAGTAGAATAGAGCTCTAACCTTGCCAGAAAATTTCATCTGTGATCAAGAATTAGTTTTTCTATGTATCTTAACTTTTTTTTTCCTAATGGGATTTTCATGAATGAGTCTATAAATGCATATACATACATACATACATATATATATATATATATTATATATATATATATATATATATATATATATATATATATACTTGGCTGCATCAGTTTCTACAAGTATTGCTTGTGGTACGTGGTACACAGGATCATTTTTGTTGTTGTTCCAGCACAGAGACTTCTCTACTTATGGCATGTGGGCTCAGTAATTGTGGTGCAGGGGCTTAGAATATTATTCTCAATAATTGTGGTATGAAAAATGAAATATTATTCAGATTTTCCAATTCAGTTCAGTTGCTCAGTCATGTCTGACTCTTTGTGACACCATAGACTGCAGCACACCAGGCTTCCTTGTCCATCACAAACTCCCGAAGCTTTCTCAAACTCATGTCCACCAAGTCGGTGATGCCATCCAACCATCTCATTCTCTGTCATCCACTTCTCCTCCTGCCTTCAATCTTTCCCAGCATCAGGGTCTTTTCCAATGAGTCAGTTCATTCACCCACCTGTGAATGGCTACAAAAAAAGAGATTAACTGATCTCTTCCAAAGCCTGGCCCTTCCCAGATATATTTCACAAGAATGAAGACCCTTTTTACTTTACTTTCCCTCTGTCTTTTGACTTTAGCTGCTCTTTGCTTTTCTCTATTTGGTTCTGTTTAAAAAACTGGCATCCAGACTCGGACAGGATGATTACTTTGAGACATAAGTCTGCCACTTTTTGAGTCAGCTAGCTTTCTGAATAAAGCTGTATCCCTTGCCTGAACATCTCACCTCTCAGATTCATTGGCCTATCATGTAGCAAGCAGAGCGCGCTTGGAGTTGGTAAGTAATGTTGAAAATTTTGATCATTTAACACTTTCATTTTATGAGAAAGAAAGATTTTCACATTCATGTAAGTTGAATGGTATAAAGATGGGGCTGAAAGAGCCTTTTTATATCTTGTAAAGATATAATACAATGTTCATGTATGTCCTCAAATGGACCTTATTTCCAACAATGTTGCTTTCATTTGATTTAAACCAAGGTTAATATGTGGTCAGGTTTGCATTTGAAAAAGACACACAATGGGGAATAGGTCGAACTCTTTTGTTAATAACATGATGTTGTTGTTCAGTAACTAAGTCGTGTATGACTCTTTTTGACCTCGAGGACTACAGCACACCAGACTTCCCTGTGCTTCACTAACTCCAGGAGTTTGCTCAAACTCATGTCCAGTTAATCAGTGATGCTATTCAACTATCGAATCCTGTCACCATCTTCTCCTTCTGCCCTCAATCTTTCCCAGCATCAGGGTCTTTTCCAATGACTTGCCTCTTCGCATCAGGTGGCCAAAGTATTGGAGCTTCAGCTTCAACATCAGTCCTTCCAGTATATAGTCAGGGTTGATTTCCTTTAGAATTGACTGATTTGATCTCCTTACTGTCCATGGGATTCTCAAGAATATTTTCCAGCACCATAATTAATGGCATACAAATAAGAAGTTTTTGTTCCTTGAATTAATATGTAAGATCAACAATTAATTGTGCTGAAAAGTTAAGTAGTATTTGTAGAGAGCCAAAGTTAAACAGTACTTGTTGAGAGTCTTCTGTTTCATTTGTCCCTTCACTTTATAATTTTTATTTACTTAAGCCTGTATCAGGTGGCTAATTAACTACAACTTTATATTATCATTTTGAGCATGCAATATGTTAAAGTGACATTTTATTTCTTTCTATTTGAGCAGCACCTACACAAAAGGGGGGGAATAAATATATAATATAATTCTGGTGACTGAGTGGTAAAGAACACACCTGACAATGCAAGAGACATGGGTTCAATCCCTGCTTCAGGAAGATCCCCTGGAGAAGGAAATGGCAACCCACTCCATTATTCTTGCCTTGGAAATCACATGGACAGAGGAGCCTGGCGGGGTACAGTCCACAGGGGTCAAAAAAGAGTGGGACATGATATAGCTACAATGTAACAACAATAAGAACAATGTAACAGTACATTTTCTTTCAAACAAATAATGATTTTTATATTGAAATCAAGATATATTGACATTTTTATAGTGAGAAATACAGATTATGCAAAAAAATAATAAATTTTATTTTAGTCCTGAAGTAGAGATAAAGGGAACATTTGCCTCCACATAGGAAGAATACTCGTTGACACAAATTATAGGAATATTTTTCAAATCTGTCTCCTAAAGCAAAAGAAAAAAATAAACAAATGGGCTTAATTAAGTTTTGCAACTTTTTCTCAGCAAAGTAAGCTGCTTATCAGTTCAGTTCAATCGCTCAGTAGTGTCCAACTCTTTGCGACCCCATGAATTGCAGCACGCCAGGCCTCCCTGTCCATCACCAACTCCCGGAGTTCACTCAGATTCACGTCCATCGAGTCCGTGATGCCATCCAGCCATCTCATCCTCTGTCGTCCCCTTCTCCTCCTGCCCCCAATCCCTCCCAGCATCAGAGTCATTTCCAATCAGTCAACTCTTTGCATGAGGTGGCCAAAGTACTGGAGTTTCAGCTTTAGCATCATTCCGTCCAAAGAAATCCCAGGTACAACCTACCAAATGGGAGAAACTATTTGCAAGTGATATTACCACTAAATGGTTAACATCCAAAACAAACAGTCATAAAACTCAATATCAGAAAATAACCCAACCCAATCAAAAAATGGGCAGAAGTCTTAGAGAGATATTTTTCCAAAGGAGACAAACAGATTGCTAACAGGCATATGAAAATATACTTAATATCACTATTAAAAATGTAAATCAATATAACAATGAGGTATCACCTCACATCTGTCAGAATGACTATCATCAAAAAGTCTACGAATAACAAATGTTGATAAAGTTCTGGAAAAAAAGTGAATCCTTGTACATTTTTGATGGAAATGTAAATTGCTGCAGCTTTACGGTGAGCAGTATGGTGGTTTCTCAAAAAGCTAAAAATAGGACTACCTTATGATCCAGAAAATCCACTCAAGAGTATATGTCCAGGAAAAACAAAAGCATTAATTTGAAAAGATACATGCAATTCAATGTTCATAGCAGCACTATTTACAATTGCCAAGGTATGGACACAACCCAAGTGTCCACTAACAGAGAAATGGATACATATGTTATATATATAGTGCAATATTAATCAGCCATAAAAAGAATAAAATTCTTCCATTTGTGGCAACATGAATGAGTCAAGAAAATTTAATGCTTAGTGTAATAAATCAGCATCAACTTTCAGGGATTAAAATAGCTCAGCTTAAATTGCATCACTTCCACTAGCTTTGTTCTTCATGATGCTTCCTAAAATTGACTTGACTTCATACTCCAGGATGTCTGCCACTTGGTAAGTGACCACACCATCTTGCTTATCTCAATCATTAAGATCTTTTTGTATAGTTCTTCTGTGTATCCTCACCACCTCTTCTTAATGTCTTCTGCTTCTGTTAGGTTCATGCCATTTCTGTCCTTTATTGTGCCAATCTTTGCATGAATTGTTCCCTAGGTATCTTTAACTTTTTTGAGGAGATCTCTAGTCTTTTCCATTCTATCGTTTTCCTCTATTTCTTTGTATTGATCATTTAGGAAGGTTTTCTTTTCTCCCTTTGCTATTCTTTGGAACTCTGCATTCAAATGGGTGTATCTTTCCTTTTCTCCTTTGCCATTCGCTTCTTTTATCTAGAGCCTTCTTTCACCTAGGCCTTTCACCTAGAGCCAGACATTCTGGAATGGGGAGTCAAGTGGGCCTTTGGAAGAATCACTACAAGCAAAGCTAGTGGAGGTGATGGAATTCCAGCTGAGCTATTTCAAATCCTAAAAGATGGTTCTGTGAAAGTGCTTCACTCAATATGCCAGCCAATTTAGAAAATTCAGCAGTTGCCACAGGACTAGAAAAGGTCAGTTTTTATTCCAATCCCAAAGAAAAGCAATGTCACTCGATGGACATGAGTTTGAATAAGTTCCAGGAATTGACGGTGGACAGGGAAGCCTGGCATGCTGCAGTCCATGGGGTCACAAATAATCAGACATGACTAACGGACTGAACTGAATGGACATATAATGTTATCATTTCACATGTATAAAACAATGATTTGATATTTGTATAAACTGCAAAATATAGTCACAAATCTATTTACCCTCTATCATCACACAAAGTTACAAAATGTGCAATATTTGTGCCTCTTGAAATGGTCTCATTTTAAACTGGAAATCATTAAACTATGGCCCAAAATGCTGTGTAGAACTTATATTTCCCTAAACTGTTTATCATCCCTATAGACATTAGTTGTTAATCCTTTGAACTTCTTTTCCTTCCTATTTATCCTCATCTTCTTTGTTATTTCTTCCATTCTTATGTTTTAATTACCATTTATATGCTGAAGACACCCATATTTATTTCTTAAAGCAGGGCCGATTATATGGACTCCTGACATATGTCTGTTTATTAATCATTTTCACTTATATGTTAAATAAATATCTCAAGTTTACCATATCTTAAACTGAAATACTGATCCTAAATCTTATCATTTCATCACATACCACATCATTGAAATTTACATTATCTATGAATCTGAGCATTTCTCATCATATCTTAAAGTCATAAACCACCAAGACCTCTCATTTGATTATTGCAAAAGCATTCTACAAAGTTTCTTCACTTCTTCTGTTTTCAATGTAACAGCAAGAGTGACCCTGTTAAAATACAAAGCAGAAGGTGTAACAAATCAAATATCCAAAGCCCTGTAATGTTACCAGTCTCAATCAGAAAAATGTTTTCCTTGTCATTCCATATGTAACTCTATGTTATCTGTCCTCCACTTTCTCTTAGTATCCTTTCCCCACTCACTCTCGTATAGACTAATTAATCTCAGGCATTAATTTGTGTCCAGTGAAAATTAGGCAAGACAGGAGTAGATGTACAAGAGATTTATTGGAGGAAGGAGGTGAACAAGTCAAGAGAACCATTGGCCCATGGTGCAGATCTGAGACCTGTGAGAGCATGGACATGGTGCAAACACCTTGGTGAATATAGAAGACTTGTAGTTGGAGCCATACACAAGGATGAGCAGCATATTTTCATGATTATCACAAATTACTCTACAGGATCCCTTATCTTTGCTGCACCTTAAGTATTCTAGCTGGCATGATCCTCTCTTCTATGGCTACAAAGTTTGATAACTCATCTCCTCTAAAAACCTTACTCAAATTTCACTTTATAAACTAGGACTACCCTAATACTTTTATTAAAGCATAGTTGATTTTAAATACTATATTAGTTTAAGATGTATAGCACAGTGATTCAGAATTTTTACAGATTATACTCCCTTAGAAGTTATATAAGATAATGAATATAATTACCTGTGTTATACAATATATGCTTTTACTTATTTGTTTTATACATGGTAGTTAGCATCTCTTAATCCCATAACCATAAGTTGCCCCTCTCTCTTTGCCTACACCAGCTGGTAAACACTAATTTGTTTTCTGTATCTGTAAGTCTGTTTCTATTGTGTTAAATACATTTGTTGTTATTATTTTTTAGATTTAACATATAAGTGATATCATACAGTATGTTTTCCTCTAATTTCACTATTTCACTAAGCATAATATTCACTAGGTCTACATGTGTTACTACAAAAGGCAGAATTTTATTTTTGTGTATGTGGCTGAGCATCCCATTATACATGTATATGTTGATCCTTTGGTGAATACTTGGATTGCTTTCATATCTTGGCTATCATATATTGTGCTGCTATAAATTCCATGGATTATATTTTATTTTTATTTTATATTGCAGCATAGTCGATTAACAATGTTGTGTTAGTTGCAAGTGTACAGCAATGTGATTCAGTTATAATATACATGTAGCTATACTTTTTCAAATTTTTTTCCCATTAGATTACTATAGAATATCAGGCAACATTCTCTGTGCTATGCAGTGGGTCCTTGTCGGTTGTCTATGCTTTAATTTCTCATTTGATATTGGAGTATAGTTGATTAGCAATGTTGTATATTTTCTTGGAAAGTTTTTATAGTATTTTGGATAAAATTTTTAAGAAAGTGTGATTCAAATGAATTTCATTACAGATGTACAGTAAAGTGATTCAGTAATATATATATATATACATGTATCTATTCTTTTACTGATTTTTCCCATTTAAGTTATTGCACAATTATTTTACAATGAGGTTTTTTATCATTTCCATTATTTATTTTATTTTTTCCATTCTTTTCAAATTTTTTTTCTATTTAGGCTATTAAAGAATATTAAGCAGAGTTCCTGTGCTAATACAGTAGGGCTTAGTTGGTTATTTATTTTAAATATAGCAGTGTGTACATTGGGGGAAACAGAGAATCTTGGGAAAATAAAGCCTTGTGTGCACCAGAACCCAGGGGAAAGGATCCAGGAGAACCCGAAGGAGGAACGGCATTGGCAAAGAAATTTAGAAGTCTATGTTCGATACAGGATACAGGATTCTTGGGGCTGGTGCACGGGGATGATCCAGAGAGATGATATGGGATGGGAGGTGGGAGGGGGATTCAGGACTGGGGGTTCGTATACACCCGTGGCAGATTCATGTCAATGTATGGCAAAACCAATACAGTATTGTAAAGTAAAATGAAGTAAAAATAAAATTAAAAAAAAAAAGAATCTGGTAACTGTGTCATTAGGCCAAGTAATAAAAACTTCAGGGGATTACATCAAATAAAGATGACATCTTACTTACAAAAAAAGAAAGAAAGAAAGAAAGAATGTTGTAGATTAAAAAAAAAAAAAAACAGAGGAGAGAAAGAAAGAAAAACACGGGGGAACCAGGCTTTCATGGAACAGATCCTGGTCCATCACTTTATTTTTCAGAGAAGCTTCTATACCTTAACTTGTACATAGAGGGAAATGAAAGATGCAAAGTCATACAGAGTCAGCCCAAACATTACATCTGTTTTGTCTTTATCAAAGCCAGGGTTTTTTCTGCATACCTTTCCCATAAACAATATTGTGTACATTATCTTCTGGCCTTGGAAGCCTGTGAACATTTTATGACTTTCTTTTGATAAAGGCTGCTCAACCAGAAAACTTATTTTCTCTCAAAGTGTTTTTTCTTTGCATTTCTAATCTATGTCACCTCAGAAAATATTAAACAGAGTTACATGTCTCACTGAGCAAAGGTGCAGTGAGTCAAAAGAAAGAAAGAACCAATTAGCTTAAAAGTCTGATGTGGTTAATTCCAAGGTTACACTTGTTTTTCTTACATTCCAACTATGTTAACTAATGCACTCCCAGGTGCACAGTGGATAAGAGATGTGGGAACTTAGCAACAAACATTGGCCCAATAATGAAATCTTACACCAGCACTACTCTAATAACTTTTAACTCTTTAAAAGGCTCTATGTTTTAGGCTTTCCATGCCTCTCACAGTTGGGAGGCTGTGAACAATCATATGCGTAGCTACAAGAGTGTGGATAAACCTTCCAAGCAAGCTAGAATGCTAACAGAGGGGGTTTGATTTGAAATATTCCTCTCATGTCCAGGAGACTTATTAGCTAGAGCCCTAAGTTGATTTTTTTCCAGAGAAAGGTGGTCAGGGATAGCCCCCTGTTAATGTCAGGAGTGTTGGTGAAAGTCATGAAATAATAAAACAGACAGATTCTGGTTTTGGGGTAGATGCTCAAGAAGGGGGGCCCCTTGAGGCCTGATCTCGCCTTTGCCCATCAAGTCTCTTCCTCATGACCTTTGTCATGGGTGGGATTTTCCACGCTGGCTCCAGGCAGGTTGACATAGGTTAAACAACTAAACAGGAGAGAGTACAGCACCACACATCAGCATAAAATCAGATTAAAGATTTACTGAGCATGGCCCTGTCCACCAAAGCAAGACTTACTTATCCCTACAGCCAGTCCCTCTCATCAGGAAGGCTGCACAAGCCTTTTAACTTCATCCATAAGAGGGCAAACAGAAAAAGCAAGAACTACAATATCACAGCATCAATAACAAAAGTCACAATCAGAAATATAGCCAAAATGATCACATGGATAAGAGCCTTCTGTAACTCAATAAAGTTATGAGCTATGCCATGCAGGGCTACCCAAAAGGCATGGGTCACAGTGGAGAGTTCGGACAATACACGATTTACTGTAGAAGGGAATGGCAAACAACTTCAATATTCTTGCCTCAAGAGCCCCATGAACAGTATGAAAAGGCAGAAAGAAAAATAAAATGACACCAGAAGATGAGTTGCCCAGGTTGGTAGGTGTCCAATATGCTACTGGGGTAGAATAGAGAAATAGTTCCATAAAGAATGAAGTTCAGTTCAGTTCAGTTTCCCAGTTGTGTCCAACTCTTTGTGACCCCATGAATCGCAGCACACCAGGCCTCCCTGTCCATCACCAACTCCTGGAGTTCACTCAAACTCACATTCATCGAGTCAGTGATGCCATCCAGCCATCTCATCCTCTGTTGTCCCCTTCTCCTCCTGCCCCCAATCCCTCCCAGCATCAGAGTCTTTTCCAATGAGCCACCTCTTCTCATGAGGTGGCCAAAGTACTGGAGTTTCAGCTTTAGCATCATTTCTTCCAAAGAAATCCCAGGGTTGATCTCCTTCAGAATGGACTGGTTGGATTTCCTTGCAGTCCAAGGGACTCTCAAGAGTCTTCTCCAACACCACAGTTCCAAAGCATCAATTCTTTGGCACTCAGCCTTCTTCACAGTCCAACTCTCACATCCATACATGACTACTGGAAAAACCATAGCCTTGACTAGACAAATTTTGTTGGCAAATAATATCTCTGCTTTTGAATATGCTATCTAGGTTAATGGTAAAGACACTTAAACATATGAAGCATATTTTATACTGAAAATAAATTCATCTTAGAATTTCAATTAAGACAGATAAATTGCCTTGAGCCAGGGATGGTGTGGAGTAAAGTTTCTGAAACTCTTTTAAACGTATGTCTGGCTATAGTTTGCTGTCTCTAGGCCAATAGTCCTTCAAATTCAAGTTAAAGCCTGAATTAAAGATGAGCAACTTGAGAAAGAACTGGCAATTCATTCTTTTTGGGTAATTGCTGTCATTTTCAATTACAGCAAAGTAATATCATCTACTTCAATTTCAATAGATTAATGTTGTAGATAGCCTAAATAAGAAAGGAGAGGTAATATATTTCTTAAATTCTGAATTTCAGGGAATATTTTGAGGGAGAATGTGTTTTAGGTATTTGGCAGGGGATATCTAGAATAGATCCTAAATGTGAAATCATTTAAGAGAAGCAGATGCTTTATGACTCTCTTGGTAATATATGTTTTTACTCTTTCTATTTAGAGTTTTAGAAGTAATATGATTCAATAAAATTCATGTAAAGACTAAGAGAAACCATAGAAAGATATTTTGAGGAACTAAGAGGCAGACAAATTGGTCCCAGCTAAATTGCTGTGAAACTGATGAAAAAATATGCTGAGTTGCAACATTAATTTGACCTAATTCTAAGGAAACAGGTAGTACTCAAGTTGATTTATTGCTTTTGCTAAACTAAGAGTTCCAAGTTCTGTTGGGACAGACTCGAGGTAATTTGAGCATCTTCAAACCCCTCCATGTCTAAGATTGGGCTGTTCATCTGTTTTATGTTTTTTCATAGTTACACAGTGACATTAATTAGAATTGGCAGGCTTGTAGTAGAAATGCTTACATTTATCTCACATGATTATTATTGAATTACAATATTTGGAATATTTCAAATACCTCTATGTATAATGACTTGAAAGTAGAAAGTAAGAAATGAAAGGGATTTAACACCCAAACAAACTTATCTATGTTAATCGAGACTTCCCATAATAGTGACCTGGTTGAGGCAAAAACAAAATTCTTTTTATTTTGGGTTCTTAGGACTACAGATGGGAAGCACAAGTCCAAGAAAGCACAGACTACAAAATGGGAAAGGTTTATAAAGGCAAAAACTGCAAGGTTACCTAAGTTCTCAAAAATTAGGTTTGAATTGGCAAGAAATAAGTGTGCTCATTAAGCAAGTATTGGTTTGGATTTAAAATCTTTACATAGTTGTGAAAGGAGGGGGACTTTGAAACTACAGAGTTGTAACTAGGAGCTGCTAGCAAATATTGATTTGAAAACAGGGCTAGTGGTGAACTTTTTGATACAGATCAGAAAGTCCAAGTTCTAAGTGATGCAGGGATGTGTCTGAAACTATCCACAAAGGCCAATCGGTTTAATTTAGATGCCTGAACCACTGTTAACTTCATTTTAATTTTTTAATGACTTTAAATATCATCATCTAAAATATGTTAAAATATATGTTGTTATTCAGGCTATAGCTCTTATTCTCATTTATTATTGAAGTTAATTGAATGTATCTTAATAGTGAGGAAAATTGAAATCCAATTTAATCTCATAATTTAATTCCTTATTGTGGTAAACTCCATGGTATTGCTTTATGAGGTCACTGGCCATATTTTATCCATATGTATGTATAGCACACATGAATCAAGTAGCTATATGTATTGAGTACAAACTTTACAATGGATAGAGTGAGTAATTAAAGAAAGCTCTTATATAAACTAAAATCGAATTGGAATACAAAAACTAAATCATGTGACATGATTAGAGAATAAAGAATTACTAAATTTTATAGAATTGACAACTTATTAACTCTCTAAGCATCAAAGACTGTAGCTTTCTTTTCCCCACTATCTCCTTAGTAGTAGTACAATGACTGGAAAAATACTAGTCACTCAATGAATATTTTTAATAAACACGTATATGCATAGTAAATATATTCATTTGACATTTCACATCACTTAAAATCTCTATTTCTCCATCATAGAATGAGACTTTTGTGCTGTTATTATCTTGATTGCTTCCTATTTACTCCATTGTTTAGGAAAGGATTTTTGCCCTAGATTTTTGGAGATGACCAGACACATGACACCAGAACCTGGAAAAATATACTGAGAGTACTTTATTAGTTTCATATATTCACAGTCCAAATGGTGTTTGCACTCAGGATCAGAGTGAATCATCAGGATTTCTCACTGTTAAGCTTTAAAGTATCAAGGTGATGAGGTGTTCCTTGGTTACCCCTAGGTGAGACTGGCTTGTTGAATTCCATGGGCTAGCAAAAGACTGAAACCCATCACTCATGGATAAGCAGGAACTGTACTTAGTCCTTTTGATAACGAGTGTTGACTAAGGGATCTTACCTGTGGGAGGATACTGACGGGAGGAGAACTGGTAGTTAGGGCACTTGAGGCCCTCCTGATTTACCCTAGATACAATGGCAGCACATATTGAGTCTTAATTTTTGGCCTTGCATCAGTCATCCTCAGCTTAAATGAAAAGTTGTCTTTGTTGTTTTATTACTTTGTGTTTGTATGTGCTCAGTTGCTTTAGTCGTGTCCAACTCTGTGACCCCATGAACCATAGCATGCCAGACTCCTCTGTCCATGAGATTCTCCAGTCAAGAATACTGGAGTAGGTTGCCATGACTTCGTTCAGGGGATCTTCCTTACTCAGGGACGAAACTCACGTCTCCTTCACTTACTGCATTCCAGGTGGATTTTTTTTTTTTTTTTTTTACCACTGAGTCACCAAGGAAGCACTGCTTTACTATTTTAGGTCTCTCCAATCTAACAAAGATATATTTTTCAAATATTTCTTGCTATTAATAGATTTATAGCTCTTCAATGTGATACCAAGGGAACATTTTATGCAAAGATTGGCATAATAAAGGACAGAAATGGCATAGACCTGACAGAAGTGGAAGATTAAGAATAGGTGGCAAGAATACAGAGAAGAACTGTACAAAAAAGGTCATAAAGACCCAGATAACCATGATGATGTGGTCACTCACCAAAAACCAGACATTCTGGATTATGAAGTCAAATGCACCTTAGGAAGCATCACTATGAACAAAGCTAGTGGAGGTGATGGAATTCAACATAGCTATTTCAAATCCTAAAACATGATGCTGTGAAAGTGCTGCACTCAATATGCCAGCAAATTTGGAAAACTCATCAGCGACCACAGGACTGGAATATATCTGTTTGAATTCCAATCCCAAAGAAGGGCAATGCTAAAGAATGTTCAAACTACCATACCATTTTGCTCATTTCACATGCTAACAAGGTAATGTTCAAAATCCTTCAAGTCAGACTTCAGCAATATGTGAACCCAGAACTTCCAGAGGCACAAGCTGGATTCAGAAAAGGCAGAGGAGCTAGAGATAAAATTGCCAACATCTGTTGGATCATAGAAAAAGCAAGGGAATTTCAGAAAAAAAATCTATTTCTGCTTCTTTGATTATGCTAAATCCTTCGACTTTGTTAATTACAAGAAACTGTGGAAAAATTCTTAAAGAAATAGGAATTCCAGACCACCTTATTTGCCTCCTGAGAAGACTGTGTGCAGGTCAAGAAACAACAGTTAGGGCCAAACATAGAACAACATACTGGTTCAAAATTGAGAAAAGATGACATCAAAGATGTATATTGTCATCCTACTTATTTAACTTATATGCAGAATACATCATGTGGAATGCTGGGCTGGATGAATCATAAGCTGTAATCAAATTTCTGGGAGAAATAACAATAACCTCAGATATGCAGATGACTCCACCCTAATGGCAGAAAGCAAAGATAAACTAAATATCCTCTTGATGAAGGTGAAAGAAGAGAGTGAAAGTGAAAATCACTCAGCTGTGTCTAACTCTTTGTGACACCATGGACTATACAGTCCATGGAATTCTCCAGGCCAGAATACTGGAGTGGGTAGCCTATCCCTTCTCTAGGGTATCTTCCCAACCCAGGGATTGAACCCAGGTCTCCTGCATTGCGGGTGGATTCTTTACCAGCTGAAGCACATGGGAAACCCTAGGAGAGTGAAAAAGCTGACTTGAAACTCAACATTCAAAAAACTAAGGTCATGGCATCCAGTCCCATCACTTCATGGCAAACAGATTGGAAAATAATGGAAACGGTTTCAGACTTTATTTTATTGGGCTCCAAAATTACTGCAGATGGTGACTGCAGCCAGAAATTAAAAGACACTTGTTCTTTGGAAGAAAAGCTATGACAAAAGTAGACAGCATATTAAAAAACAGAGACATCACTCTGCCAACAAAGGTCTTTATAGTCAAGAACGTATGGTTTTTCCAGTAGTCATGTATAGATGTGAAAGTTGGGCTCTAAAGAAGGCTGAGCACTGAAAAATTGACACTTTTGTATGGATGCTAGAGAATACTTTTGAGAATCTCTTGGACAGCAAGGAGATCAAATCAGTAAATCTTAAAGGAAATCAACCTTGAATATTCATTGGAAGGACTGATGCTGAAGCTGAAGTTCCAATACTTTGACACTCTGATGCAAAGAATCAGCTCATTGGAAAAGACTCTGATGCTGGGAAAAATTGCAGGCAGGAAGAGAAGGGGGTAATAGAGGGTAAGATGGTTGGATGGCATCATTGACTCAATAGACATGAGTTTGAGCAAACTCTGGGAGATAGTGAAGGATAGAGAAGGCTCAAGTGTTGCATTCCATTGAGTTTCAAGAGTTGGATACGGCTGAGCAACCTAACAACAACTGAGGTACAAGAACAACATTTGCATATTTTGACTTTCCATTTATGTTTCTATCAGAGAAGAGATTATGTTTTCTTCACTCATTTTAGTTCTTTAATGATCCACAGCTAAAACAAGAAGTAATATATGACTTAGATTCTTGTAGACCTCTTGTTACCATAATGGGTGAAAGAAAGAAAGTGAAGTCGCTCAGTCGTGTCCAACTCTTTGCGACCCCATGGACTCTAGCCTATCAGGCTCTTCCGCCCATGGGATTTTCCAGGCAAGAGTGCTGGAGTGGATTGCCGTTTCCTTCTCCAGGGGATCTTCCCGAGCCAGGAATAGAACCTGGGTCTCCCACATGGCAGGCAGACGCTTTACCGTCTGAGCCACTAGGAAGATGTAACCATATTGGGTAGTGAAAGGGATTCGATATTCTGTGGAGTCTCTTTTATAAGGACACTAATCTTATCCATGATATCTCCACCCTCATGACCTAGGAACCTCCCAAAGTCCCCACATCCCAATACTATCATATTGGACATTCAATTTCAACATATTGGATAGACACAAATATGTAGTCTACAGCAGGGGGCAATAACTGTGTCCAGTGCTCTTTGAAGATCAAATAATAAGATAGAGATGTGATTATTGGATTTTGCAATGTGAAGGCAATTAGTAGTCTTGAAACCAACAGCTCTGTTTCACTGGAGTGATGTGAAGTGAAGCCAGATTGTAATGTGTTCAAGGGAGAGTAGGAGGACCAGAATTACACAAGGTGAGGATATACTACTTTTAAAAAGGATTCTTATAAGAAGGGAACAGAGATTTGAGCAGTAAATGTCTGCCTGCAATGCAGAAGACCTGAGTTTGATCCCTGGGTTGGGAAGATACCCTGGAGGAAAAAATGTCAATCCACTCCAGTACTCTTGCCTGGAAAATTCCATGGATGGAGGAGCCTAGTAGGCTATAATCCATGGGATCACAAAGAGTCAGACACTGCTGGGAGCCAGCGTGAAGAATCCTGCCCGTAGCAAAGGTCATGAGAAAGGAAGCCAGACATACGCAAAGGCATGATCTGGCTTCAGGGGTTCCCCTGGGTTTTCCTGAACATCTACCCCCCAAAACCAGAGTCTGCCTGCCTTATTGTACTGTGCTTCTGCCTCTAAAAGGAATTAACTTAGGGCTCCAGTTAACAGTCTCCTGCATATAAAAAGAATGTCTCGGCTTAAACCCCTTTGATAGCTTTCTAACTTACCTGACCAGTCTGCCTGGACTTTTACAAGTTGTGATTGTTTACAGCCCCCAAGCACGAGAGGCACGAAGCTTAAAGCATCTTAAAGATACAGAGCCTTTTTTAAAAAAAGAGCTAAAAATTATATTGGTGACGGGTTTCACTGTTGAGTCAATGAATGCTGCCAGGCCTCTATATTCTTTATCTTTTAGACATCTGAAGGATATTAATCAATGTAATTGGGATATAGAAAAAGGAATATAGTAGTTTTGATGTTAGCAACACTAGACTTTTGAGTTAATTACTTTTCTCTTTGTTATAAACCACTGTACTTCTTTCAATGTTATAAATTGTTGTGTCCTTGATATGTAAGAATGTAACTTTATTTAGTGCTTTCTGAGAGTGGCACCAGACTTTGGGAAGAACAACACAAATAAGTTCTCTGGTTGACAGACCCTTATCAGAAAAGGGCCGTATAATGTTAATTGGCCTTCTGGCCAGAAGATGATGTAAATCACCTAAGACTTGTGTATAAACTAGGTATGCAGAGAGAAAGCCTGGTCTCAATAAGAGTCAGGGCTGCTGAAGCTGCATAATTTTGTATTATCCATTGATCTCTATGTACAATCAAAAGTATAAAAGGCCTTTCTGTACAATAGAGGAAGGGCCAGTCATTGGGAAAACTGGTTCCCCCATGTCTTTTCTTACTCTACTTTCTGGCTGAATTCCCATCTGGGGCGTGGAGGTCCATGTCTACTTACATGCCCTGGCTTCTAAGACCCATGAGAGAGGGAGCCCAAGGCGGGGCACCTTCCGCTATTCAAGTGGGCACTGGTGGCCTAACGTAGATGGTGCAAACCTCTTGTCCTGAGGTTTTATTAGTTCTCCACATAAACCAAGTTATTCAGCCTCTTTTCTCCACTGAATTTTCCTACTGTACTATTTCTTCCTAATCTCTCTTTATATTTCTAAATAAATAAGTTTTTCCTCACCACACCATCTCCGCTTTGAATTACCCTGGATCCACCGGGGCTGGACTCCTGCAAGACATGACTGAACAACTTCACTCATTCACTGGTTCAGGAGATTGGAGAGATAATTAGGGATTTTAAAAAGATGGCTGTATGCCAAGTAAAACATTGAGAAAGAGAGAAAAAAAAAACTCATGCTGTTGCAAGAGAGAGAAGATAGCTTCAAAAGAATAGTCATTGAATAGACTGGGACTGGATTGGAGATGGAGTCCAGTGTGTGTGAGAAAGGGTTAATTTGGACTAAACAGGCAATTCATCCATTGTAACAGAAAGATAAATAAGATTACATGACTTTGGTAGATTATCTGATAGTACAATATAGAATTTCTCTGATTTTTCTTATGTTTCTCAGTGAGCTGATGAGTATGGTTATTGAATATATGAATGAGTGACAGTAAGATTGGAATTTGGAAAGAAACAACAAAGTTTGACATATGTGACTGATAAATTAACTGAAGAATTTACAGAGTGACTTAAGCACATAAATGTAATAGAATGCCTAAGCATTGCTGATGGTCATTTAACAAGATTGTCATATCTTTATAATCAGTTAGTATAATTAATATGATTGTATGTTTCCCCCTAACCAGCTTTGATGTGGATGTGGAATGAGTACAAAGTTGAATTTAAAAATAGTTGAGGTATTTTTAAATAAGACAAGGAGAAGAGATCAAGATATGTGAGTAAATATTCAAGAGAATGATTACTACCAGATATTATATGTGCATGTGTGCTAAGTAGCTTCAGTCATGTCTGCCTCTTTGTGACCCTATGGACTGTAGAGCCACAGGCTCTACGGGAGCCGCAGGACCCACTAGGCTCCGGTATTCATGGGATTCTCCATGCAAGAATACTGGACTTGGTTGCCATGCCCTCCTCTAGGGGATCTTCCTGACCCAGGGAACAAATCTACATCTCCTGGGTCTCCTGCATTGCATGTAAATTCTTTACCACTTAGCCACCGGGGAAGTCAAATACTATAAAAAGTTGGATAATAAAGAAAGTAAGGATGTGTGGTAATATTAAGCAGCAAATTTGATTAGATCAAGAAATTTATGGTCATAACAGGATGGGAAAATTATGGTGGCTCTTTTAGAAGATGTGAGTAGGAAAGTCAGAGGCTTAGGTTCACTCAATGTTATGGGAGGGGAGTTAGGGGGAGAATGGATACATGTATATGTATGGTTGAGTCCCCTCATTGTTCAACTGAAGCTATCACAAAATTGATTTTCTAATCAACTGCACCCCAACACAATACAAAAAGTTTTTTTTTTTTTTTTTTTAAAGCTTGTGCTTGGAGGGAAGGATGATTAAACAGATTTTGGAGAGGACACGGTGACTAGATATTGCATATAACCACAAGAATGGATAGTTTAAATGGTATACAAGTAAAAAAGTGAAAAGGAAGTGAACTAGGAGACTCAGCGGTTATATGGATCATCTGAACTGATACTAAACTCATCAAATATTTTGGTAAAAATAATGTAAGAGACAATACTAATGACCAATAAGCTAAACTCTCCAAGGAATAAAAGTGAGTGAGAAACCTCAAATTCTAAAAATGACAGAAGCAGCGAGGCGGTCCTAAGATAGCACAGGAATAGAACGGGGAGACTACTTTCTCCCCTATAAATTCATTGAAAGATCGTTTGAACACTGAGCAAATTCCACAAGACAGCTTCTGAACACTGACAGAGGACACGAGGCACCCAGAAAGGCAGCCCATTGTCTTTGAAAGGAGGTAGGACATAATATACAAGATAAAAAGAGAGACAAAAAGTTAGGGATGGAGACCCATCCAAAGGAGGGAGTTATGAAGGAGGAGAAGTTTCCAAACACAAGGAAACCCTCTCACCAGCGGGGCTGTGAGGAGTTTTTGAGTCTCAGAGGGCAACATAACCAGGAGGAAAAAATAATCAAAACCCACAGATTACTTGCCTAACCACAACTCCCAGAGGAGAAGTAGCTCAGACACTTGTGTCTGCCACCAGCAAGTGGGGGCTGAACAGGGAGGCACAGGCTGCATTGCTTAAGGTAAGGACTGGGCCTGAATGCCCTGAGGACAATCTGAGGGAGCTAATATGAGATAGCAACTCAACCTGTGGAGATGAAAGAAAGAAAGAAAGAAAGAAAGAAGGAAAGAAAAGAAAGAAAGAAAGAAAGAAAGCGCGAGAGAGAACTTTCCTGTGAAAAGATCTAACCTAAGGCACTGCCGCCGGCTCACAGAACAAAGGACTGAGCAAATACCAGAGGAGAGCTAGCCAGTTGCGGACAAGCCCATCCCCTCCCTGAGACAGAGAGTCAGTCGGGCAACAGCCAGAGCCAGTGAGGGGCCATCTCAGCCCCAGAGATAGCATCCTCTACCAAACTGCGAGCAGGCTCCCAGTTTCTAACCAAATCTTCCTGGGATCCTAGATGGCTGACATCTGCCAGGAGGGTTGCTGCCAGAGGTCAGCTCCCCAGAGGAGACACACAGCACACCTGAGACAGTGTTCCCACTGCACACCCAGGAAACTGAGTGGTGGGACTGGGGAGGTGATAAGACCTACCGCCCAGCTGGGAGAATGTGCTCACCAAGCACCTGCTCACCTGAGCTGCTTGGACATGGGAAGGGCACCAAACAAAGGCCCAACCAAGTTTGTGCCTTTGTGGAATACCCGAGAACCTGAACCTGAGCAGCTTAGACTGGGAAGTGCATGCAACTCAGGGCCTCCTTTAGACAGTTCCCCTGCAGATCAACCCGAAGCTTGAGCAGTGTAGATTGGGAAGGCACACACGTCATGAGTGGGGGCAAACCCAGTGTGGCCCAGACACTGCGAGAACTCCCCACACACGCCAGTGATATTTGTTTACAGTATTCCTCCCTCCCCACAGCACAAATGAACAAGTGAGACTAAATAAGTGACCACTTCCTCCCCTTTGTGTCAGGACAGAAATTAGACACTGAAGAGACTTGCAAACAGAAGAAGCCAAAATAAACAGAGGAAACTGCTTGGGAAGTGACAGGTTAAAACACTGTAGTTAGCACCAACTACATTGGGAGGGGCCCATAGACCTCAAGAATGTATAAGCTGGGACAAGGAACGATCTGTAACTGAACTGACTTCACACTGCCCGCAACAGCTCCAGAGAAATTCCTATATATATTTTACTATTATCATTTTTTTAATTTTTTTAACTTTATTACTCCTTTAATTTTCATTTTTATAACCTACTATTACCTTGCAAAAAAGACCCTATTTTTAAAGCAAATTTCATATATATTTTTAATAAATTTTGTGATTATTTTAATATTGTATTTTTAAGAATCTAACCTCTACTCCAGATTTTTAATCTTTGCTCTTTAGTATTTGTTACCAATTTTGTACCTTTTAGAATACAATCTTCAGTAGCCATTTTACTTAGCAGTGTGATTACTGGCTTGATTGCCCTCTTCCCCTTTTGACTCTCCTTTTTCTCTCCCAGGTCACCTCTATCTCCTCCCTCCCCCTTCTCTTCTCTACCCAACACTGTGAATATCTTTGGCTATTCCAGGCTGCGGAGAACACTTAGACAACTGATTACTGGCTAGATTTGTCTCTCTCCCTTTGATTTCCCCTGTTCTCCTCCTCGTCACCTCTATCTCCTTCCTCCCTCTTCTCTTCTCTCTGTAACTCTGCAAACCTCTTTGGGTGTTCCAGGCTGTGGAGAGCACATAGCGAATTGATTACTGTCTAGATTACTCAATCTCCTTTTGATTCCCCCTCTTCTCATCCTGGTCACCTCTATCTCCCTTCTTCCTCTTCTCTTTTCCATGTAACTTTGTGATCCTCTGTGAATGCTCCTTACTGTGGAGAATCTTTTCTCCATTAACCTAGAAGTCTTTACTGTAAGAATAAGACTGAAAACCAGAGGCAGGAGGCTTAAATTCAAAACTTGAGAACACTAGCAAACTTCTGACTCCAGGGAACATTAATCAACAACAGCTCATACAAAAGCCTCCATACTTACATTGAAACCAATATCCACCCAAGGGCCAACAAGTTTCAAAGCAAGATGCCACACTAATTCTCCAACAATGCAGGAACATAGCCCTGAGCATTGATATACAGGCTGCCTAAAGTCACACCAAGCACATAGACACCTCAAAACTCACTACTGGACACTTCATTGCACTCCAAAGAGAAGAGATCCAGCTCCACCCACCAGAACACTGACACAAGCTTCCCTAACCAGGAAACATTGACAAACCACTCATCCAACTCCACCCACAGGGAGGAATCTCTACAATAAACAGGAAACACAAACTTCCAGCATATAGAAAGGCCACCTCAGACACAGCAATCTAAACAAGATGAAAAGGCAGAGAAATATTCAGCAGGTAAAGGAACATGATAAATGCCCATCAAACCAAACAAAAGAGGAGATAAGGAGTCTGAAAAAGAATTCAGAATAATGATAGTAAAAATGATCCAAAAATTTGAAAACAAAATGGAGTTACAGATAAATAGTCTGGAGACAAGGATTGAGAAGATGAAAGAAATGTTTAAGAAGGAGGTAGAAGAAATTTAAAAAAAAAGTCAATTAATAATGAATAATGCAGTAACTGAGATAAAAAACACTCTGGAGTGAACCAACAATAGAATAACTGAGGCAGAAAATAGGATAAGTGATGTGGAAGATAGAATGGTAGAAATAAATGAAGCAGAGAGGAAAAAAGAAAAAAAAAGAATTAAAAGAAATGAGGACCACCTCAGAGACTCAGGGACAATGTCAAATGCCCCAATATTGGAATCATAAGACTCCTAGAAGAAAAAGACCAAAAGAAAAGCCATGAGAAAATACTTGAGGAGATAATAGTTGAAAACTTCCCTAAAATGGGAAAGGAAATAGCCACCCAAGTCCAAGAAACCCAGAAAGTTCCAAACAGGATATACCCAAGGCTAAACATCTCAAGACATATTTTAATAAAATTAATTAAGATCAAACACAAAGAACAAATATTAAAAGCAGCAAGGGAAGAACAACAAAGAACACACAAGGGGATTTCTATAATGATTACAGTTGATCTTTCACTAGAAACCAGCCAGAAGGGAATGGCAGGACATACTTAAAGTGATGGAAGAGAAAAACCTACAACCCAGATTACTATACTGAGCAAGGATCTCATTCAAATATGAAAGAGATATAAAAAGCTTTACAAACAAGGAAAAGCTGAGAGAATTCAGCACCACCTAACCAGCTCATCAACAAATGCTGAAGGATCTTTTTTAGACAGAAAACACAGAAAAGGTTTATAAACTCAACCCAAAACAACAAAGTAAATGGCAATGGGATTATGCTTATCGATAATTACCTTAAGTGCAAATGGATTGAATGCCCCACCCAAATGACAAAGACTGGCTGAATGGATACCAAAAAAAAAGAAAAACAAAACAAAACAAAAAACCCTATACTTGCTGTCCACAAGAGACCCATATCAAACCTAGGGACACATACAGACTGAAAGTAGAGGGCTGGAAAAAGGTATTTCATGCAAATGGAGGCCAAAAGAAAGCAAGAGTAGCAATACTAGTATCAAATAAAATAGATTTTGAAATAAAGGCCTTGAAAGGACACTACATAATGATCAAAAGGTCATTCCAAGAAGAAGATATAACAATTATAAATATAGATGCACCCAACATAGGAGCACTGGAATATGTAACACAAATTCTAATAAGTATAAAAGGGGAAATTAACAGTAACACAGTAACAGTGGGAGACCTTAATAATCACACTCACATCTATGGATAGATCAACTAAACAGAAAATAAGCCAGGAAACACAAACTTTAAATGATACAATGGACCAGTTAGACCTAATTGATATCTATAGGACATTTCATCCCAAAACAATGAATTTCACCTTTTTCTCAAGTGCACATGGAACCTTCTCCAGGATAGATCACATCCTGGGTCATACATTTATCCTTGGTAAATTCAAAAAAATTAAAAACATCTCAAGCATCTTTCCTGATAACAATGTAGTAAGATTAGATGTCAACTACAGGGGGACAAAAAAAAAAAAAAAAAAAAAAAAACTATTAAAAATACAAACATACAGAGGCTAAACAACACGGTTCTGAATAACCAAAAAATCACAGAAGAAATAAAAATGAAATCAAAATATGCATAGAAATGAATGAAAGTGAAAACAAAAAAAGCCAAAATTAATGGGACTCAGTAAAAGCAGTGCTAAGGGGAAAGTTCATAGCAATACAAGCTTACCTCAAGAAACCAGAGAAAAGTCAAATAGATAATGTAAAGCAAGTAGCAAAAGAAGAAATAAAGAACCCCAGGGTTAGTACAAGGAAAAAATCACAAAAATTAGGGCAGAAATAAATGCAAAAGAAACAAAGGAGACCATAGCAAAGATCAACAAAGCTTATTTATCTTCTCAAAGGAGACGATAGATAAAATTGAGAAAACCATTAGCCAGACTCATCAATAAACCAAGGGAGAAGAATAAATTGACAAAATCAGAAATGAAACTGGAGAAATCACAAGAGACAACACAGAAATACAAAGGATCATAAGAGACTACTATCAGCAACTATATGCCAGTAAAATGGACAACTTGGAAGAAATGGACAAATTCTTAGAAAAGTATAACTTTCCAAAACTGAACCAGGAAGAAACAGAAAATCTTAACAGAATCATCATAAACATAGTAATCAAAACTGTAATCAGAAATTTTCCAGCAAACAAAAGCTGAAGACCAGACAGCTTCACAGCTGAATTCTACTAAAAATTTAGAGAAGAGCTAACACCTATCCTACTCAAACTTCCAGAAAATTAAAGAGTAAAGTTCCAAACTCAATCTATGAGGCCACCATCATCCTAATACCAAAACCAGACAAAGATGCCACAAAAGAAAAAGAAAACTACAGGCCAATATCACTGATGAACATAGATGCAAAAGTCCTTAATCAAATCTTAGCAAACAGAATCTAACAACATATTAAAAAGATCATACATCATGACCAAGTCAGCTTTATCCAAGGGATGCAAGAATTCTTCAATATCCACAAATCAATCAATGTAATTCACCACATTAACAAATTGAAAAATAAAAGCCATATGATTATCTCAATAGATGCAATGAAAGTCTTTGATAAAATTCAACATCCATTTATGATAAAAACCCTCCAGAAAGCAGGCATACAAGGGAACATACCTCAAAATAATAAAAATCATATATGACAAACCCACAGCAAACATTATCCTCAATGGTGAAAAATTGAAAGTATTTTGTCTAAAGTCAGGAACAAGACAAGGCTGCCCACTCTCACCACTACTATTCAACATAGTTTTGGAAATTTTAGCCACAGCAATGAAAGAAGAAAAAGAAATAAAAAGAATATAGATCGGAAAAGAAGAAGTAAAAGTCTCAGTTTGCAGATGACATGATCCTCTACATGGAAAACCTTAAAGACTCCACCAGAAAATTACTTGAATTAATCATTGAATACAGTAAAGTTGCAGGATATAACATCAACATACAGAAATCCCTTGCATTCCTATACACTAACTATAAGAAAACAGAAAGAGAAATTAGGGAAACAATTCCATTCACCATTGCAATGAAACGAATACAACACTTAGGAATAAATCTATCTAAAGAAACAAAAGAACTTTACATAGAAAAGTATAAAGCACTGATGAAAGAAATCAAAGAGGACACAAATAGATGGAGAAATATACCATGTTCATGAATCAGAAGAATCAATAAAGTGAAAATGAGTAAACTACCCAAAGCAATCTACAGATTCAATGCAATCCCTATCAAGCTACCAACAGTATTGTTTGGAGAACTAAAACAAATAATTTCAGAATTTGTATGGAAATACAAAAAATCTCCGACAGCCAAAGCAATCTTGAGAAAGAAGAATGGAACTGGAGGAATCCACCTGCCTGACTTCAGGCTCTACTACAAAGCTACAGTCATCAAGACAGTATGGTACTGGCACAAAGACAGAAATATAGATCAATGGAACAAAATAGAAAGCCCAGAGATAAATCCATGCACCTATGGACACCTTGTCTATGACAAAGGAGGCAAGAAAATACAATGGGGAAAAGACAATTAATCTCTTTAACAAGTAGTTCTGGGAAAACTGGTAAACCACCTCTGAAAGAATTCAACCAGAACACTTTCTAACACCATACACAAAAATAAACTCAAAATGGATTAATGATCCAAATGTAATACCAGAAGCTGTAAAATCCCTAGCGGAAAACATAGGCAAAACACTCTCCAACATAAATCACAACAGGATCCTCTATGACTCATTTCCCAGAGTAATGGAAATAAAAGCAAAAATAAACAAATTGGCCCTAATTAAACTTAAAAGCTTTTGCACCACGAAGGAAACTGTGAGGTGAAAAGACAACCTTCAGAATGGAGAAAATAATAGCAAACAAAGAAACTGACAAAGAATTAATGTCAAAAATATACATGCAACTCCTGCAGCTCAACTCCAGAACAATAAACGACCCAATAAAACAATGGTCCAAAGAGCTAAACAGACACTTCTCCAAAGACATACAGATGGCTAACAAATAGATTTAAAAACGCTCACAATCAGTCATTATAAGAGAAATGCCAATCAAAAGCACAATGAGGTACCCATCTCATGCCAGTCAGAATGTCTGCTATCCAAAAATCTACAAACAAATGCTGGAGAGAGTGTGGAGAAAAGGGAATTCTCTTATACTGTTGGTGGGAATGCAAACTAGTACAGCCACTATGGAGAACAGTGTAAAATTAGAACTTAAAAAACTGGAAATAGAACTGCCTTATGACCCAGCAATCCCACTGCTGGGCATACACACTGAGGAAACCAGAATTGGAAAAAAAAACGTACCGCAATATTCATCGCAGCCCTGTTTACAATAGCCAGGACATGGAAGCAACCTAGATGTCCATCAACAGATGAATGAATAAGAAAGTAGTGGTACATATACAAAATGGAATATCACTCAGCCATTAAAAAGAATGCACTTGAATCAGTTCTAAAGAGGTGTATGAAACTGGAGCCTATTGTACAGAGTGAAGTAAGTCAGAAAGAAAAACACCAATACAGTATACTAAAGCATATATATGGAATTTAGAAAGATGGTAACAATGACCCTATATGTGAGACAGCAAAAGAGACACAGATGAAAAGAACAGACTTTTGGACTCTATGGTAGAAGGCAGGGTGAGATGATTTGAGAGGGTAGCATTGAAATGTGTGTATTATCATATGTGAAGTGGACCACACGTCCAGGTTCAATGCATGAGACAGGGTGCTCAGGGCTGGTGCACTGATCCTGGGGAATGGGATGGGGAGGGAAGTAGGAAGGGGTTAGGGATGGAGAACATATGTGTGTCTGTGGCTGATTCATGTCAATGTATGGCAAAAACCACTACAATATTGTAAAGTAATTAGCCTCCAATTAAATAAATAATTAAACAATAGAAATGACAGGAGCACACAGGTTCAATGAGTGATACAGCATAATGACACATGCATAAAACAGAGTGGAGATGGTAAGATATTTCTAAGTAGTAGACATCATTTAAAGTAAAAAAAAAATTGTGAAAATAGTAGCTGAAAAGCTAGGTTTATAAAAAATGTTATGGTAAAATACTAAGATGCTTGAATTAGTGAACTTGTGTGTAAAATGTTCTTCGTGATGACAAAATCAGAGAGGTTGGCTTATGTAGGGTGAAGCAGAAAGTGCTTATGGAATAGAAGTTAACAACAGTGAGGCAAAGATGTTGAATGGGATGTGTACAGACATTGAATTGATCCTCAGTGATGCTAAGAAGTAAGATAACAAGAAAGACGGCATAGTGGAAAAAAAATTAATAAGACAAGATAGGTGAATGGTCTCTAGATGATAGAGACAATGAAGAGAAGTGCTTGGTATACTGAAAAGGCATGTCTTATAAAGAAGCAGAGAGATTATATATATATATATATATGTATATATATGTATATATATGTATATATATGTATATATATGTGTGTGTGTGTGGTAATATACATTAATATATATAATTTTTTCAGAAGAGATAGAAATTAACCAAATGGAAAAGAAAGAGTAATAGAGAATAAAAAGATAATATGAACATAATTTCCTCCCTTGATTCTGAGAAATATTGATTATAAGGAAATAAAACAGTCATATCTTTAAAAGGTCATGCAGGAGAGGGAGTGCTCTCAGAAATGATGTCAAAGATATAGTAAAGTTATGTTATGGTTATTAAGCAATATCAGAGGCTCTATGGATAAACACTTTCTTGCTTTGTCTTAAAAAGTCAAGTTAGATTAAATGATTGTAATAATGCCAAATATTTTTAGGCAATAACAAGACATCCCTCAATGGAGATGATTTTTCTTTCATGACAAAATTTTATTTCATTTTAAATAGTCTCCTCAATTGTTACAAACAGTTACCTTAACCAAATTTCTTATAATTTTCAACAAATTTTAAAGCTGAATAAAATCTATTAGCCACAATTTAAGTAGGAAAATAACACCTGAAAGAGTTGGAAATGCAACTTCTTTAGTAAAAAGATCATGAGAACAATGAAGACTATCAGTGATACATTCATCTTAAATGCTTGTTAGAAAAAAATTCCTAGTTTAAAATTATGCCATCTAAGAGTGGTATTCCTTACCTCTTTTCATAATCATAACTGGTGTATTATTCCCCATTAAATATTTAATATCAGGGTAATCTTGAAATATCCTCTAAAGTGAATTTATATTTTATCAACAAAAAATATCATTGACACTATCTTTTGTATGTTATAAGGACACTGGCCTTTTAAAATAATTTGCATATTTTTCAAGGCTGCTGTAGAGTCATTTGATCTTTTCACACAGAGTTATCTGAAATTGCAATTGTAACTTTGAACATAAGAAGAGAATATAGCAAAGAACTCTAAACTACCCTTTATCTAGTTTGATGAGAGTCTTATGATGGTGAATACAAGTGAAGAAGTGACTATCTGGCACTGAAAGATAAGCTTTCTGTAAATTAAAACAACAACAACAACAACAGTCAGTTTCTGTAGATAGGGCAGTTGACAATATAAAAGTCAAAAGATTTCATGTTTTATCTATCCTCAATGAACAATTTGGAACAATTAATCCTAAATGCTTAAGTTCCAGACTAGCATTTTCTATGGTGCTTTCTCAAATATAGCCCTGCAGTAATATTTACTATTCTGACCAAAACATTATTGAATAGTATTTTGAGGCTATCTTAACTTATATGAATATGAAATGAGACCAAAAAGTGAATTTGGAAATAAAATATCTGTTGATTGATAAGGTGCCAACCAGAGACTCAAAAATCCTAAGTATCTCATCATGTGTATGAAACACTTACCTGAATTTTATCTCATCATTCTAAGGTCATTCTCAGTTCTCATGTTTTGATACTAGGATTAAAATGTTAAAAGTCACTTGCTTATTTTCTTCCATCTTTTGACTCCCACAATTAGAATACAAATCAGAGATTTGGCATGAGGCTTACAGATTATCTTAGCAGTAGTACTACTTTTCACTAGGAAGTATATAAAATATGCCATATGACCCAGCAATCCCACTGCTAGGCATACTCACTAAGGAAACTAGAATTGAAAGAGACACATGTGCCCCAATGTTCATCACAGCACTGTTTACAATAGCCAGGGTATGGAAACAACCTAGATGTCCATCAGCAGATGAATGGATAAGGATGCTCTGGTACATATACACAATAGAATATTACTCAGCTATTAAAAATAACACATTTGAATCAGTTCTAATGAGGTGGATGAAACTGGAGGCTATTATACAGAGTGAATTAAGTCAGAAAGAAAAACACCAATATAGTATATTAATGCATATATATGGAATTTAGAAAGATGGTAATGACTCTATATGTGAGACAGCAAAAGAGACACAGATGTAAAGAACAGACTTTTGGTCTCTGTGGGAGAAGGTGAAGGTGGGACGATTTGAGAGAATAGCATTGTTACGTGTATATTACCATATGTGAAATAGATCGCCAGTCCAGGTTCAATGCATGAGACAGGGTGCTCAGGGCCAGTGCACTGGGACATCCTTGAAGAATGGGATGGGGAGGGAAAAGGGAAGGGGGTTCAGGATGGAGGACACATGTTACACCCATGGCTGATTCATGTAACTGTATGGCAAAAACCACTACAATATTGTAAGGTAATTAGCCTCTAATTGAAATAAATAAATCAATATACAAAAAACATATGGATTAAAAGAAACAGCAAAGGCTTAATAGTTGGGCAAATAAGGGCTCAGATTTGCTATATGAACTATTAGGGCTTTTTGTATCTGTTTTTGTTGTTATAGTTTTTAAATTTAGCAAGAGATTTATCCACTTTAAATATGTCTGTCTAAAATAACAACAGCAATTTTACCTTTCAAGATTATAATTAAGACTATATGTATTGTGATATAAAAGAATATGGAGCAAAAGTGGAAATGGGTTAAATAAAAATAATTCTAAAATACAAGTAGAGGCTGAATGAGAGACATTTAAGAATTCATTATGAAAGCAGTTTAGAAGCATTCACTATTTCAAGCATGAGGGTGTTTGGATGAGATGTTTCAGAAATGTAAGAACACTAACACTGTGGATTTGAATTGATATGGGGAAGAAATCAGTTACAGAGAGGACAATGAGAAGGCTATTGATTTGGTTTATCAGCATCCCAAACTGAACATATGTGGATTGGGCCACTGGGCATTATAAACTCTCTACCTTGGATCAGAGAGGCAAGGTTGTCTTGCCATGATGTTTCATAGTCAAACTTACAAGATTCTAGAAAAGGGAGTAAAACTAGATTATTAAAGATTTTAAAATTAAAAAAAAATAATAATAATAATAAATCAAAAAATAAAATAAAATAAAATAAAATAAAATCTTCAATCCAAAAAAAAAAAAAAAAACTAGATTATGGATTAAGGAGCCTAATGAAGATGAGGGAGAGGTTAAGTCTTTATGGAAATATAGTACCTGTCTTTTATTTTGAACAGACCAACTGACTTTGGGACATCAAGATTAATTGTAGATTCTTCCTGCCAGAGTAGAAGAGGTTTTTGATACTTAAAAGATAGCCATATACATATAGTAAACAAAACTAAGAGTGAAATATATTGCTTTGGGTCTGTGAGCTCTGGTTCAAGCTCCAAGTTAATGTGTGTGATCCCAGAAAAATCAGATCAGGTAATACTTATTATCAAGTATCTAAAGCCTCTTTACATCACATATAAGAGTAGAGATAATGTAGCCTTCTTACCTTCATATAACTATTTCATGGGTCAAATATTACAATCAAAGAAAGTTGTGAGACTGTGGAAGTAACATCAGCATCATGGTAGCATAAGATGTTCCTCTTTTCTGTGTGTCCTTTTCAAAACAGAATTAAACATTCATCCACTAACAAAAGCCCCTTTTTGGGAGCTATGGGATCCCAGACAATATGCCAAGGGATCCAAGAGTAGTCTCATCTATCTGTGAATCCAATAATAAGCATGCAGACCTCGTTATGGGCTGTGGTACCAGTCTGGTTGTGAACTTACTCCAACTCCTCTTGTCAAGGCAGGGAAAAACAAAACAAAACAACAACAACAACAGCAGCAAAAACCTGGACAGTATTGGCCTGAGATGATATCAAAGAAATGGTAAGCAAAATGAAGTCTTTCTGTGGGGAGATTTAAAAGTTTGGTTGCAGCAGAGGTGACTATAAACATAATATTATCAGTACAAGACAAAACTGCATGAACTATCATTTGGCATCTCTCTTTCTTGGTGAGAAAAAAGGAGAAAAAAGTATGAGACTCTGGCGACTTTAGTGATGTGGGACTCGGCAGGAAGAAACCCATTCCTTTCTAGCACATCCCAGAATACTGAGATGGGACCTCCATGACTAGGCAGAGGCAAGGAATCAGGAAAGAGACAAGTGAAAATATTAAAGGGCATTGAAGGGACACAGTTCCCAATAACTGCTGAGCAGAAAGTCTAATGATGAGTATCTGATAATACTACACATAGAGATTACCCTTCTGGGTCCCTGGGCACCCACAGAGTCCCAAATGCTAAATCCACGTGCATGCATGCCAAGTCGCTTCAGTCATTTCCATCTCTTTGCAACCCTATGGACTGTAGCCCACCAGGCTTCTCTGTCTATTGGTTTCTCTATGCAAAAATACTGCAGTGGGTTGCCATGCTCTCCTTCAGGGGATCTTCCCTACCCAGGGATTGAGCCTGAGTCTCTTATGTTTCCTGCAATGGCAGGTGGGTTCTTTACCACTAACACCACCTGGGAAGACCTCACCTCTTCACAATCTTCAGCTGGCACCTTGTGCACACTCCCAATTGTGGCACCAAGAGAGAGAACCAGCAGATAGGAAGTACAATAAGAAAACAGGCCATGGTGTGTGGACAAGTGGGAAACCACAAACTTGACTTATAGAGCCACTTCTGGGAAGCAAAAGAGAGGTTTCCAGTAGCCACCATGATGAGTTGTAAGAACCAATTCAGCTCACTCAGTCACATCCAACTCTTTGTGACCCCATGGACTGCAGCACACCAGGCTTCCCTGTCCATCACCAACTCTTGGAGGTTGTGATGCCATCCAACCATCTAGCTTAAGAAGCCTGCCACTGACATGGGATCCTGTCCACCCAACTGCTGAAGTGCCCACAACTCTGGCCTACTGTCCCTTCACTCACAGAGGCGGAGTCCACAAACCTTAAAACTTTGGACATGGCAGAGGCAACTGAGTAACCCCTTCTCCCCTTGCAGGGGTAGACCTGTGACAGGGATCTCAGATGCAGAATAGGAGTCAACCACACCCATGTACCAGGTAGTGATGCCAAAGAAACTGACAGAAGTAAAGCACTACTGAGATTCACAAAGCTATAAAAAGGGTATAGGGTGACACTTTTGACAGAGGAAACAGAAGGGTGGAAAGTACAAATTCTCAAATATAACTAGGGATGGTGCAAATAAAAAGCAACCAAAAATTTGTGCTCTAGCACCACCTACTGAAAAACAAAAGCCCATAATTTATAGTCTGTTAAATCAGGAGAATCAATCTAATAGGTGTTTGATGCTTATGAATCACCAGCAGAGGAACAAATCATCAAGAACCATGAAGAACCACAAAGAACCTCAGTAACACTATATACTACAAAAAGAAAATGATAATTCTACAGAAACCAAACTTAAAGTTACATAATATTGCTATTTAATTGAAGAGAATTCAAAATATCTATCAATAACAGACTGGTTCAAAATTGGGAAAGGAGTATTTCAAGGCTGTATATTGTCATCCTGCTTATTTAACTGATATGCAGAGTACAACACACGAAATGTGAGGCTAGATGAAGAACAAGAGCTGGAATCAAGATTTCCAGGAGAAATATCAACAACCTCAGATATGCAGATGATACCATTCCAATGACAGAAAGTGAAAGGCCTTTTAAAAAATGGGGATGACCCAGAAAGATGTTATGGGGAGGGAGGTGGGAGGGGGGTTCATGTTTGGGAATGCATGTAAGAATTAAAGATTTTAAAATTTAAAAAAAAATAATAAAATAAAATAAAATTAAATTAAATAAAATTTAAAAAAAAGAAAAAAAATGTATTATTTTTTAATTGAAGGATAATTGCTTTACAGAATTTTGTTGTTTTCTGTCAAACTTCAACATGAATAAGCCATAGGTATACATATGTTCCCTCTCTCTTGAACCTCCCTCTCATCTGCCTTCCCATACCACCCATCTAGGCCAATACAGAGCCCCTGTTTGAGTTCCCTGAGACATACCACAAATTCCCATTGGCTATCTATTTTACATATGGTAATATAAGTTTCCACGTTACTCTCTCCATACATCTCATACTCTCCTCCCCTCTCCCCATGTCCATAAGTCTGTTCTTTTTGTCTGTTTCTTGATTGCTGCCCTGCAAATAAATTCCTCGGTACTATCTTTCTAGATTCTGTATATATGAGTTAGTATATGATATTTATCTTTCTGTTTCTGACTTACTTCACTCTGTAGACTAGGCTCTAAGTTTATCCACATCATTAGAATGGACTAAAATGTGTTCCTTTTTATGGCTGTATAATATTACATTGCTCACTAAGTGCGGCTGAGAGGAGCTACCCCACGTCTGAGGTAAGGGGCAGTGGCCTAGAGTGCCAGGCTGCGACAGCATAGGAACGGCCGAGAGGAGCTACCCTGCGTCTGAGGTCAGTGGTAGTGGCTGGGAGGAGTTACCCCGTGTCTGAGGTCAGGGGCAGCGGCCAAGAGGAGCTGCCCCATGTCCGAGGTCCGTGGCGGCCGGGAGGAGCTAACCTGTGTCCGAGGACAGTGGCGGCCGGGAGGAGACACCCCACGTCCGAGATAAGGGGCAGCCAGGAGAAGCCACCTCATGCCCGAGGCCAGGGGCAGTGACCTTGAGGAGCCACCCGGAGCCCAAGGCCAGGGGCGGCAGCTGGGAGGAGCCACCAATGCCCGAGGCCAGGGCCGGCGACTGGGAAGAGCAACCTGAGGGGTGGTGGCTGTGCAGGCACAGGAGGGCCTAGAGGAGCTATCCCACGGTGAAGGTCAGGAACGGCGGCGGTAAGGAGATAACCCCCCTCCAAGGTAAGGAGCAGCAGCTGTGCTTTGCTGGAGCAGGCGTGAAGAGATACACCACGTCAAGGTAAGAGAAACCCAAGTAAGATGGTAAGTGTTGCAAGAGGGCATCAGAGGGCAGACACACTGAAACCATACTCACAGAAAACTAGTCAATCTAATCACACTAGGACCACAGCCTTGTCTGACTCAATGAAACCAAGCCATGCCTGTGGGGCAACCCAAGACGGGTGGGTCATGGTGGAGAGGCCTGACAGAATGTGGTCCATTGGAGAAGTGAATGGCAAGCCACTTCAGTATTCTTGCCTTGAGAACCCCATGAACAGTAGGAAAAAGGCAAAATGATAGGATACCAAAAGAGGAACTCCCCAGGTCATTAGGTGCCCAATATGCTACTGGAGATCAATGGAGAAATAACTCCAGAAAGAATGAAGGCATGAATTCAAAGCAAAACCAATGCCCAGCTGTGGATGTGACTGGTGATAGAAGCAAGATCCAATGCTGTAAAGAGCAATATTGCATAGGAACCTGGAATGTCAGGTCCATGAATCAAGGCAAATTGGAAGTGGTCAAACAAGAGATGACAAGGGTGAACATCATCATTCTAAGAATCAGCGAACTAAAATGGACTGGAATGGGTGAATTTAACTCAGATGACAATTACATCTACTACTGCAGGCAGGAATCCCTCAGAAGAAATGGAGTAGCCATCATGGTCAACAAAAGAGTCCGAAATGCAATACTTGGATGCAATCTCAAAAATGACAGAATGATATCTGTTCGTCTCCAAGGCAAACCATTCAATATCACAGTAGTCCAAGTCTATGCCCCAACCAGTAATGCTGAAGAAGCTGAAGTTGAACGGTTTTATGAAGACCTACAAGACCTTTTAGAACTAACACCCAAAAAAGATGTCCTTTTCATTATAGGAAGTCAAGAATGCAAAAGTAGGAAGTCAAGAAACATCTGGACTAACAGGAAAATTTGGCCTTGGAATCAGGAATGAAGCAGGGCAAAGACTAATAGAGTTTTGCATAAGAAAATGCACTGGTCATAGAGAACACCCTCTTCCAACAACATAAGAGAAGACTCTACACATGGACATCACTGGATGGTCAACAATGAAATCAGATTGATTATATTCTTTGCAGCCAAAGATGGAGAAGCTCTATACAGTCAACAAAAAACAAGACCAGGAGCTAACTATGGCTCAGATCATGAACTCCTTATTGCCAAATTCAGACTTAAATGGAAAAAAGTATGGAAAACTGCTAGACCATTCAGGTATGACCTAAATCAAATCCCTTATGATTATACAGTGGAAGTGAGAAATAGATTTAAGGGTCTAGATATGATAGATAGAGTGCCTGATGAACTATGCAATGAGGTTCATGACATTGTACAGCAGACAGGGATGAAGACCATCCCCATGGAAAAGAAATGCAAAAAAGCAAAATGGCTGTCTGGGGAGGGCTTACAAATAGCTGTGTAAAGAAGAGAGGTGAAAAGCAAAGGAGAAAAGGAAAGACATAAGCATCTGAATGCAGGGTTCCAAAGATCAGCAAGAGGAGATAAGAAAGCCTTCTTCAGCGATCAATGCAAAGAAATAGAGGAAAACAACAGAATGGGAAAGACTAGAGATCTCTTCAAGAAAATTAGAGATACCAAGGGAACATTTCATGCAAAGATGGGCTCGATAAAGGACAGAAATGGTATGGACCTAACAGAAGCAGAAGATATTAAGAAGAGGTGGCAAGAATGCACGGAAGAACTGTACAAAAGAGATCTTCATGACCCAGATAATCATGATGATGTGATCACTAATCTAGAGCCAGACATATTGGAATGTGAAGTCAAGTGGGCCTTAGAAAGCATCACTATGAACAAAGCTAGTGGAGGTGATGAAATTCCAGTTGAGCTGTTTCAAATCCTGAAAGATGATGCTGTGAAAGTGCTGCACTCAATATGCCAGCAAGTTTGAAAAACTCAGCAGCAGCCACAGGACTGGAAAAGGTCCGTTTTCATTCCAGTTCCAAAGAAAGGCAATGCCAAAGAATACTCAAACTACCGCACAATTGCACTCATCTCACATGCTAGTAAAGTAATGCTTAAAATTCTCCAAGCCAGGCTTCAGCAATACGTGAACCGTGAACTCCCTGATGTTGAAGCTGGTTTTAGAAAAGAAGAGGAACCAGAGATCAAATTGCCAACATCCGCTGGATTGTGGAAAAATCAAGAGAGTTCCAGAAAAGCATCTATTTCTGCTTTATTGACTATGCCAAAGCCTTTGACTGTGTGGCTCACAATAAACTGTGGAAAATTCTGAAAGAGATAGGAATACCAGACCACCTAACCTGCCTCTTGAGAACTCTGTATGCAGGTCAGGAAGCAACAGTTAGAACTGGACATGGAACAACAGACTGGTTCTAAATAGGACAGGGAGGATGTCAAGGCTTATTTAACTTCTATGCAGAGTACATCATGAGAAACACTGGACTAGAAGAAATAAAAGCTGGAA
The DNA here is from genome assembly GCF_042477335.2 of Ovis canadensis. Lineage (NCBI taxonomy): Eukaryota > Metazoa > Chordata > Mammalia > Artiodactyla > Bovidae > Ovis > Ovis canadensis. Next base: position 142,301,327 of record NC_091727.1, on the reverse strand, counting down.
TCAAGATTGCCAGGAGCAATACCAATAACCTCAGATATGCAGATAACACCACCCTTCTGGCAGAAAGTGAAGAGGAATTAAAAAGCCTCTTGATGAAAGCGAAAGGGGACAGTGAAAAAGTTGGCTTAAAGCTCAACATTCAGAAAACGAAGATCATGGCATCTGGTCTCATCACTTCATGGGAAATAGATGGGGAAACAGTAGAAACAGTGTCAGACTTTATTTTGGGGGGCTCCAAAATCACTGCAGATGGTGACTGCAGCCACGAAATTCAAAGACGCTTACTCCTTGGAAGAAAAGTTATGACCAACCTAGATAGCATATTCTAAAGCAGAGACACCTGTCTAGTCAAGGCTATGGTTTTTCCTGTGGTCATGTATGGATGTGAGAGTTGGACTGTGAAGAAGGCTGAGCACAGAAGAATTGATGCGTTTCAACTGTGGTGTTTTGAAAGACTCTTGAGGGTCCCTTGGACTGCAAGGAGATTCAACCAGTCCATTCTGAAGGAGATCAGCCCTGGGATTTCTTTGGAAGGAATGATGCTAAAGCTGAAGCTCCAGTACTTTGGCCACCTCATGCGAAGGGTTGACTCATTGGAAAAGAGATTGGTGGCAGGAGGAGAAGGGGACGACAGAGGATGAGATGGCTGGATGGCATCACGGACTCGATGGATGTGAGTCTGAGTGAACTCCAGGAGTTGGTGTTCAACAGGGAGGCCTGGCGTGCTGCGATTCATGGGGTCACAGAGTTGGACACGACTGAGTGACTGAACTGAACCACAACTTTATCTACTCATCTGTCGATGGACATGTAGGCTGCTTCCATATCCTAGCTATTGTATATAGTGCTTCAGTGAACATTGGGGTACATGTGTCTTTTTCATTTTTGGTTTCTGTAGGGTATATGCCCAGAAGTATGACTATTGGCTCACATGGTGTTTTTTTCCCTAGTTTTTTGAAGAAACTCCATACTGTCTTCCATAGTGGCTGTATCAATTTATACTCCTGCCAATCGTGCAAGAGGGTTCCCCTTTACCACACCCTCTCCAAAATTTATTGTTTGTACACTTTGTGATGATGGAGATTCTGGTCTGTGTTAGGTGATATGTCACTGTAGTGTTGATTTCCATTTATCTAATAATGAGTGAGGTTGAGCATCTTTTCATGTTTTTTAGCAATCTGTATGTCTTCTTTGAAGAAATGTCTGTTTATGTCTTTTTCCCATCCTTTGATTGGGTTGTTTGTTTTTCTGGTATTGAGTTGTACGAGTGCTTGTGTACATTGTATACTTTCTATCTTGGTCTGTTTGGAAATTAATCCTTTGTCAGTTGTTTCATTTGCTATTATTTTCTCCCATTCTGAGGGTTGTCTTTTCACCTTTCTTATAGTTTCCTTTGCTGTGATAAAGCATTTGAGTTTCATTGGGTCCAATTTGTTTATTTATTATTTTTATTTTTCCATTACTCTAGGAGGTGGGGCATAGAGGATCTTGCTTTGACTTATGTTATCGAGTGTTCTGCCGACGTTTTACCCTAAGAGTTGTATAGTTTCTGGTCATACATTTAGGTCTTTAATCTATTTTGAGTTGATCTTTGTGTATGGTGTTAGGAAGTTTTCAAATTTCATTATTTTACATGTAGATGTCCAGTTTTCCCAGAACTGCTTATTTAACCACTTATTTCCCAGAACTGTCTTTGCCTCATTGTATATTCTTTCCTCCTTTGTCAAAAATAAAGTTCCCATAGGTTCATGGGTTTATTTCTGGATTTCCAATCTTGGTTCATTGGCCTATATTTCTATTTTTGTGCCAGTACCATACTGTCTTGATGACTGTAGCTTTGTAGTATAAACTGAGAGCAGGGAGGTTGATTCCTCCAGCTCTGTTCTTTCTCACGACTGCTTTGGCTATTCGTGGTCTTTTGTGCTTCTATATGAATTGTGAAATTTTTGTTCTAGTTCTGTGAAAAAATGCCATTGGAAATTTGTTAGGGATCACATTGAATGTATAGATTTCATTTGGTGGTATAGTAATTTTCACAATATTGATTCTTCCTACCCAAGAATATGGAATATCTCTCCATCTGTTTATGTCATCTTTTATTTCTTTCATTAGTGTATTATAATTTTCTATGTACAGTTATTTTTTCTAATTCAGCTCAGTTCAGTTCAGTTCAGTCGCTCAGTCATGTCCGACTCTTTGCAACCCCATGAATCGCAGCATGACAGGCCTCCCTGTCCATCACCATTTCCCAGAGCTCACTCAGACTCACGTCCATCGAGTCAGTGATGCCATCCAACCATCTCATCCTGGGTCGTCCCCTTCTCCTCCTGCCACCAATCTCTCCCAGCATCAGAGTCTTTTCCAATGAGTCAACTCTTCTCATGAGGTGGCCAAAGTACTAGAGTTTCAGCTTTAGCATCGTTACTTCCAAAGAAATCCCACAGTTGATCTCCTTCAGAATGGACTGGTTGGATCTCCTTGCAGTCCAAGGGACCCTCAAGAGTCTTCTCCAACACCACAGTTCAAAAGCATCAATTCTTCTGTGCTCAGCCTTCTTCACAGTCCAACTCTCATATCCATACATGACCACAGGAAAAACCATAGCCTTGACTAGACGGACCTTAGTCGGCAAAGTAATGTCTCTGCTTTTAAATATACTATCTAGGGTGGTCATAACTTTTCTTCCAAGGAGTAAGCGTCTTTTAATTTCATGGCTGCAGTCACCATCTGCAGTGATTTTGGAGCCCCCCAAAATAAAGTCTGACACTGTTTCCATTGTTTCCCCATCTATTTCCCATGAAGTGATGGGACCGGATGTCATGATCTTCGTTTTCTGAATGTTGAGCTTTAAGCCAACTTTTTCACTCTCCTCTTTTACTTTCATCAAGAGGCTTTTTAGTTCCTCTTCACTTTCTGCCGTAAGGGTGGTGTCATCTGCATACCTGAGGTTCTTGATATTTCTCCCAGCAATCTTGATTCCAGCTTGTCTTTCTTCCAGTCCAGTGTTTCTCATGATGTACTTTGCATAGAAGTTAAATAAGCAGGGTGACAATATACAGCCTTGATGCACTCCTTTTCCTATTTGGAACCAGTCTGTTGTTCCATGTCCAGTTCTAACTGTTGCTTCCTGACCTGCATACAGAGTTCTCAAGAGACAGGTCAGGTGGTCTGGTATTCCCATCTGTTTCAGAATTTTCCACAGTTTATTGTGAGCCACACAGTCAAAGGCTTTGGCATAGTCAATAAAGCAGAAATAGATGTTTTTTTTCTGGAACTCTCTTGCTTTTTCCATGATCCAGCGGATATTGGCAATTTGATCTCTGGTTCCTCTGCCTTTTCTAAAACCAGCTTCAACATCAGGGAGTTCACGGTTCACGTATTGCTGAAGCCTGGCTTGGAGAATTTTGAGCATTACTTTACTAGCATGTGAGATGAGTGCAATTGTGAGGTAGTTTGAGCCTTCTTTGGCATTGCCTTTCTTTGGAATTGGAATGAAAACGGACCTTTTCCAGTCCTGTGGCTGCTGCTGAGTTTTTCAAACTTGCTGGCATATTGAGTGCAGCACTTTCACAGCATCATCTTTCAGGATTTGAAACAGCTCAACTGGAATTTCATCACCTCCACTAGCTTTGTTCATAGTGATGCTTTCTAAGGCCCACTTGACTTCACATTCCAATATGTCTGGCTCTAGATTAGTGATCACATCATCATGATTATCTGGGTCATGAAGATCTCTTTTGTACAGTTCTTCCGTGCATTCTTGCCACCTCTTCTTAATATCTTCTGCTTCTGTTAGGTCCATACCATTTCTGTCCTTTATCAAGCCCATACCATTTCTGTCCTTTATCAAGCCCATCTTTGCATGAAATGTTCCCTTGGTATCTCTAATTTTCTTGATCTCTAGTCTTTCCCATTCTGTTGTTTTCCTCTATTTCTTTGCATTGATCGCTGAAGAAGGCTTTCTTATCTCTTCTTGCTCTTCTTTGGAATTCTGCATTTAAATGCTTATGTCTTTCCTTTTCTTTTTTGCTTTTCACCTCTCTTCTTTACACAGCTATTTGTAAGCCCTCCCAGGCAGCCATTTTGCTTTTTTGCATTTCTTTTCCATAGGGATGTTTTTTTCTCATTAGGGAAGTTTATTCCTAGATATTTTATTATTTTTGTTGCAAAGATGAATGGGATTGATTTCTTAATTTCTCTTTCTAATTTTTCATTTTTAGTATATAGAAATGCAAGTGATTTATTTGTATTGATTTTGTATTCTACGACTTTGCTAAATTCTCTGATTAACTCTAGTAATTTTCTGATAGCACATTTAGGGTTTTCTATATCATGCTATTTTCAAACAGTGAGAACTTTACTTCTTTTCTGATCTGGATTCCTTTAGTTTCTTTTACTTCTCTCATAGCTAGGACTTCCAAAACTATGTTGAATAATAGTGGTGGCACTGAACACCTATGTCTTGTTCCTGATCTTAGGGAGAATGCTTACATTTTTTCCCCATTGAGAAAATTGTTTGCTGTAGGCTTATCATATATGACCTTTACTATGTTGAGGTGGGTTCCTTATAAGTCCATTTTTGAAGAGTTTTAATCATAAATGGGTCCTGAAATTCTTCAAAGGCTTTTTCTGCATCTATAGAGGTTGTCATATGGTTTTCATCTTTCAATATTTTAATATGGTTTTTCACATTGATTGATATGGATATATTGAAGAATCCTTGCATCCCTGGAATAAACCCAACTTGATCATGTGTTTGAGCTTTTTAATCTGTTGTTGAATTTTGTTTGCTAGAATTTTGTTGAGGATTTTTGCATCTATATTCATCAGTGATATTGGCATTTAGTTTCCTTTTTTAGTGTTGTATTTTCTCGTTTTGGTATCAGGGTGATGGTGACCTAGTAGAATAAGTTTGGAAGTGTTTTTTCCTCTGCAATTTTTTGAAAGAGTTTTAGAAGGATAGGTATGAGCTCTTTTCTAAATGTTTGATAGAATTCTCCTGTGAAGTCATTTGCCCCTGGGCTTTTCTTTTTGGGAAGATATTTGATCACAGTTACAATTTCAGTGCTTTTAATTGGGTTGTTTCAACTTCTATTTATTCCTGGTTCAGTCTTGGAAGATTGAAATTTCTAAGAATCTGTCCATTTTTTCCAGGTTATCCATTTTATTGTCATATAGTTGTTCGTAACAGTCTCTTATTATCATTTATATTTCTGCATTTTCTGATGCAACCCCTCCTTTTTCATTTCTAGTTTTGTTGATTTGATTTTTCTGTTTTTCCTTGATGAGTATGGCTAATGTCTTGTCAACTTTGTTTATCTTCTCACAAAACAAGCTTTTAATTTAATTAATCTTTATGATTGTTTCTTTCATTTCATTTTTCATTTATTTCAGCTCTCATCTTATGATTTATTTCTTTCTGTTAATTTTAGGAATTTTTTTGTTCTTCTTTGTCCAGTTGTTTTGAGGTGTAAAGGTCGGTTGTTTATTCAATGTTTTTCTTGTTTCTTGAGGTAGGATTGTATTGCTATACACTTCACTCTTAGAACTTATTTTGCTGCATTCCATATGTTTTGAGTTTTCATGTTTTCATTGTCATTTGTTTCTAAGAATTTTTTTCATTTACCTTTTAATTTCTTCAGTAACCTGTTCAGTATTTAAAAATGTATTGCTTAATTTCCACGTGTTTGTGTGTGTGTGTGTGTGTGTGTGTGTGTGTTTACAGTTATTTTTCTTGTAATTGATATCTAGTCTTATAGCATTGTGGTCAGAAAAGATGCTTGATATGATTTCAATTTTCTTAAACTTACTGAGGTTTGGTTTGTAACCCAAGATGTGGTCTATCTTGGAGAACTTTCTATGCTCACTTGAGAAGAATGTGTATTCTTTTGCATTTGGATGAAATGTCCTGAAGATGTCAATGAGATCCATCTCATCTAATGGATCATTTAAGACTTGTGTTTCCTTATGAATTTTCGGTTTGATGATGTTTCCATTGGTGTGAGTAGGCTGTTAAAATTTCCTATAATTGTGTTACTGTTAATTTCTCCTGTTATGTCTGTTAGTGTTTGTCTTATGTATTGAGGTGATCCTATGTTGGGTTCATAAATATTTATGATTATGTCTTCCCCTTCGATTGATCCCTTGAATATTATATAGTATCCTTCCTTATCTCTTGTAATTTTCTTTATTTTAATTTTGTCTGATATGAGGATTGCTACTCCAACTTTCTTTTGCTTTCCATTTGCATGGAATATATTCTTCCATCCTCTCACTTTCAGTCTGTGTGTTTCTTAGGTATGAAGTGGGTTTCTTGCAGACAGCATGTATATGGGTCTTGTTTTTGTATCCATTCAACCAGTCTATGTCTTTTGGTTGGAGCATTTAATCTATTTACATTTACATTTAAAATAATTACATATATATATATATATATATATATATATATATATATATATATGTTCCTATTGCCATTTTCCTGTTTGCAGTTTGTTTTTGTAGACCTTTTTATTCTCTTTTATTTTCTGACTAAATAAGTCTCTTTAATGTTGTAAAGCTGGTTTGGTGAATAGCTTTTGATTTATCCATCAACTTTGAATGAGATCCTTGCAGGGTAGAGTAATGTTGGTTGTAGATATTTCCCTTTCAGTACATTAAATATTTCCTGCCAATCCCTTCTGGACTGCAGAGCTTCCCCCGAAAGATTATCTGCTAAACATATGGGGTTTCCCTTGTATATTACTTAGTGCTATTCCCTTGATTCTTTTAATATTATTTCTTTGTGTTTAATCTGTTAGTTTGATCAGTATGTGTCTTGGTGTGTTTCTCTTTGGGTTTATCCTGTATAGAACTCTTTGTACCTCTTGGACTTGATTGGCTATTTGCTTTTCCATGTTGGAGAAATTTTTAACCATAATCTCTTCACAATTTTTCTCATACCCCTTCTTATAATCCTCTCCATCTGGGACCCCTATAATTCAAATATTGGTGGGTTTAATATTTCCCCAAAGGTATCTGAGACCATTCTCCATTCTTTTCATTCCTTTTATTTTATTCTGCTCTTTAGCAGTATTTCCACCTTCTTATCTTCCAGCTCACTTATCCATTCTGCTGCCTCAGATATTCTGCTATTTATTCCTTCTAGAGTATTTTTAATTTCAGTAATTGTGTTGTTTGTATGTTTATTATTTAGTTCCTCTGTTCAGTTCAGTTCCATCACTCAGCCGTGTCCGACTATTTGTGACCCCATGAATCGCAGCACACCAGGCCTCCCTGTCCATCACCAACTCCCGGAGTTCATTCAGACTTACATCCATCGAGTCAGTGATGCCATCCAGCCATCTCATCCTCAGACGTCCCCTTCTCCTCCTGCCCCCAATCCCTCCTAGCATCAGTCTTTTCCAATGAGTCAACTCTTCGCATGAGGTGGCCAAAGTACTGGAGTTTCAGCTTTAGCATCATTCTTTCCAAAGAAATCCCAGGGTTGATCTCCTTCAGAATAGACTGGTTGGATCTCCTTGCAGTCCAAGGGACTCTTAAAAGTCTTCTCCAACACCACAGTTTTTAAATTGATTCTTGTGTTTTCTCCATTCTATTTTCAAGGTTTTTGATTGTCTTTACTATCGTTATTCTGAATTATTTTTCAGGTAATTGCATATTTCCTCTTCATTTATTTGGACTTCTGTGTTTCTACTTTGTTCCTTCAATTGTGCAGTATTTCTTTGCCTTTTCATCATCATCATCATCATCATCATCATTATTATTATTACTTATTGTGTTTGAAGTCTCCTTTTCCAAGGCTTTAAGGTTGAATTCTTTCCTCCTTTTGGTTTCCACTCTCCTAAGGTCGGTTCAGTAGTTTGTGCAGGCTTCCTCTAGTGTGAGATTTGTGCTGAGTTGTTTTGCTTTTTTTTTTTTTTTTCCTCTAATGGGCAGGCCTGAGTGAGTAGGTGATCTTGTCTGCTGATGATTGTGTTTGTATTTTTCTCTTGTTTGTTTTTTGGAAGAGGCATCCTGCACAGGGTGCTACTCATAGTTGTGTGATGCTAGATGTTGTATTCAAGTGATTTCCTTTGTGGTAGTTCTCACTATTTGATACTCCCTAGGGTTAGGAGTTCTCTGATAGTCTGGGTTCTTGGAGTCAATGTTCATACTCCAAATGCTCAGGGCTTGATCTCTGGCCAGGAACAGAGATTCCACAGGTTGTTTGTTATGGCATTAAATGAGATTAAACAAATATCCCAAAATGAGAAACCAAAAATGAACCTCAAGTAAGTGGCAGTTACAAAGTCAGGCAAATAATAATTAAAATAATGGAACATACATATACATATACACCCATAAGCAAAATTTAAAAATTCCAAAAAATAAAGTACTATAGATTGACCGGGTGAACAAAGGAAACCAAAAATGATATCCACCAGTTAAGAACAAAACTAACTAAAGCACAGTATTGGAAAACAAAACTAAAGCAAGGTGGCAACTAGGGAATAAAACAATGCAAACAAATCTAACAAATTCAATGAGGAAAAAGAAAGGAAAGAAAGGAAAGAAAGAAAGAATAGAAATGTAAAGTTAAGTAGAGTTAGATAAGATTTATATATATTAAAGATTAATTGCAATGGGAAAATACAGTAGGTAAAGTAAAGGAATAAATGTAGAAAAAAAAATAATAGGTTAAAAATTAAAATTAAAAAAGAGAGAAGAAAAAAAAACAAGAAAACGAAGAAAAATGAAAAGTCCCCAGAACTGCAAAAGGTCAATGTAGAAGCAGAAGTTTATGACAGCAATAAAAAGTATAATTTTAATAATCAATAGCTTAATTAGATTTCAAAATGCTATTAAAATCTACGACTACAACAGAGGGGGGAAAAAAGAAAATAATTCCAAAAGAAACTATAAAAACAAGTCAAAATATAAGATTAATAAGTGTTTTTTTCTTGAGTCTCTGCTGTCAGCCTCCTTTCCCTCGCTAGGAGTCACAGCACCTCACTTCCCTAGGGTGTTCTCCAACACTGCCACTGGTATCTGCGGTGGGGGCAGCTCAGACTCGAATCTGATCCTACTCCTGTATGTCCTTGCCTCAAATGTCCACAGCTATCAGAAGTAGTGTGTTTCCTTTTGTGGGAGATCTCAATGTCCTTTTATATATTCCATAGACACAGAGTCTGCCTAGTTGATCATGTTGATTTAATCTACAGCTTGAACAGCTAGTGGAAAGGTTTTGGGTCTTCTTCCTTCACCACACTGCCCCTGGGTTTCAGTTGTGGTATTATTTCCATCTCTGCATGTGGGTGGTCCACTAGGGTTTACTCCTGAGAATGCCCTGGAGGACTCGGGTCTACCCCAGTGAGGGCCATGTGTGGAGGTGGTACAGCTACTTAGGTCACAGGGCCTCTGGCAGCACAAGGTACTCAGGGGATTTGATGGCTAGGGCAGCAGGAAATACAGTGCTCTAGAAGGTTATGGCAACCAGTATTGGCCAATACACTCCAGTATTCTTGCCTGGAGAACCGCCCTGACAGAGGAACCTTCCAGTCCACATTCTACAGAGTCACAAAGAGTCAGACACGATGGAAATAACCCCACGTGTACAGACATAAGACTTCTTTTTTACCTGCAGCAGCTCTGCCCCAGTGAGGGTTGAGCATGAAGGTCCCACAGTTGTTTGGGTCATGGAGACCCTGACAGCACCAATTGTGCAGAGGTATGGACTACTGCAGCTGCAGGAGTTATGGCCCTAGCAGAGTCTTTTTTGGAGCCTCCAGTAGATGGCTATCAAAAGGCCTCTTTGGCTAGCCTTTCTCCATAGCTTCACCTGTTCAAGTACATAGAGAGAGCCCCCTGGCTGGGGTCCTACTCTGTAGACTGGCATACTAGGCACTTAAAGGGGCACCCTGGCTGAGATCCTACTCAGTTGTTCTGAGCATCAGGTACTGAATGGACCAGTTTCTCTATTATTCAGCTGCCGATGCTGGCATGTGGGGAGAGAGAGGCTGTTGTGATGGCTCCACCACCTATGCGTGACTCAGCAATATTGCCTTGCTTCCGTGACTGCCTGAATTTCCTTTACAGACATTTCCCACCATAATCTCCTCCTTAATATCCCTTCAGTCCAACTCTCTGCAATCAACAGCAGCCCTCATCTTGGGATTGCTCCGCCATCCATATGTTCCAGCTCCCAGTCACTGTGCCTTCTAGGGGACCTACATCCCTGTCCAGGGTATGTATGGCTGTGGCAAGGGCTGTCTGATTCTCATTCCATTTAGGCTGCCACAGATCAGCTGCTTCATTCTCATCCTTAAATATTTCTCCTCTGACCCAGACACTTGTCCTGATCTGGGAATTGGACCCCTGCTTCATTTCCCAAACCCACTGAGGGCAGGTTAACTCCTACTAACACTACTGCTTTTCCCCCCAGTTCCTTTGGCCTACCAAGTTATTTGTGGTTCTATATATTCTTTTCTGGTGGTCAGGTACTCCTTTCTTTTCTCATCTGGTGTTCTGCAAGCACTTCTGTGTCTGAAGGTGTTTCCTCACGTATCCACATCCACCTACTACTCCACCATCTTGTTCCAACTCAAAAAGCCTCATGATGAGGGTGAAAGAGGAGAGGGAAAAAGCTGGCATAAAATTCAAAATTCAAAAAATGAAGATTATGGCATTCAGTTGTCACTTTATGACAAAAAGGTGGGAGAAATAGGAAACAGTGACAAACTTTACTTTCCTGGGGTCCAAAATCACTGCAGATGGTGACTTCTGCCATGAAATTAAAAGATGCTTGCTCCTTGGAAGAAAAGCTATGGCAAACCTAGACAGCATATTAAAAAGCAGTGATATCACTTTGCCAACAAATGTCTATATAGTCGAAGCTATGGTTTTTCCAGTAGTCATGTATGGATGTGAGTGCTGGACTATAAAGAAAGCTGAGCACCGAAGAATTGATGCTTTTGAACTGTGGTATTGGAGACGACTCTTGAGAGTTTCTCAGACACCAAAGATATCAAATCAGTCAATCCTAAAGGAAATCAAACCTGATTATTCATTGGAATGACTGATGCTGAAGCTGAAGCCCCAACTTCAGGCACATGATGTGAAGAGCCAATTCATTGGAAAAGTCCATGAAGCTGGGAAATATTGAAAGCAGGAGAAGGGGACGACAGAGGATGAGATGGTTGAATGGCATCACTGACTCAGTGGACATGAATTTGAGCAAACTCTAAGAGATGGTGAAGGACAGGGAAGCCTGCCGTGCTACAGTCTTTGGGGTTTCAAAGGGTTAGACACGACTTAGTGACTGAATAACAACAAATCCCAAATAAACTCAGTGAGCTAAAGGGAGAAAAAAATTCAATGAGCTCAGGAATAAAATTAGTGAAGAAAAGAAATAGTTTACCAAAGAGATCAAAACTCCAAATAAAATCAAATAGAAATTCTGAAGTATTGGACATCATAGCCACAATATACAGGGGGGAAAGCACTCAAATTAAAAAGAAATGAGTAAAACTGAGTTTGCAAATGATATACTATACATAGAAAATCTTAAAAACACCATGAGAAAAATGTTAAAATTCATCAATGAATTCAATAAAGTTGCGTGATACAAAGTTAGTATACAGAAATCTATTTTTTTAATACAGTAAAAATGAACTATCATAGAAATTAATAAAACAATCTCACTTACAATTTTATAAAAATAATAAAATATCTAGGAATAAATTTTACCCAAATAGGTGAAAACTTCTACTAAGAAAGCTTTAAGACACTGATGAAACAAACTGAAGGTGACATAAACAAATAAAAAAATATACCCTGCTCAGAGATTGGAAAAATGAATCTTGTTCAAAGGATTGTACTACCCAAAGAAATCTACAGATCCTTTGTAACTTCTACTAAAATACCACTTTTCACAGACCTAGAACAAATATTTCAAAAATTTATATGGAAAAATAAAAGACCTTGTATAGCCAAAAAAAACTTGAGAAAGAAGAACAAAACTAGAGTTATCATGCTCCCAAATTTCAAACTATATTATAAAGCTACAATAATCAAAGCAATATGATTTTGACATTAAAATAGATATGTTGAGCAATGGATAGGATAGAGAGCTTAGGAATGAAACTACACTTTTATGGTTAATTAACCTATGGCTTAGAATGCCAGAATATGGAATGGGGAAAAAACAGACTCTTCAACAAACACTGTTGAAAAAACTGGACTCCTCCATGTAGAAGAATCAAATTGGACTAACTTCTCACACCATGTACAAGTATAAACAGGATTAAAGACTTAAATATAAGACCTGAAGCCATTAAACTCTTAGAAGAGAACATAGGCAGCACACTATTTGACACTGGCTTTAGCAATTGTTTTTTTGAGTATGTCCTTTCAGGTGAGGGAAACAAAAGCAAAATAAACAAATGGCAATATATCAAACTAAAAGTTTTTGCACAGCAAAGGAAACTATCAACAAAATAAAAGAGCCAGCTACTCAGCTACTGAATGGGAGAAGATATCTGTACACCATATATCTAATGAGGAGTTAATATTCAAAATATGCAAAGATCTCATACAACTCAGTATCACAAGAACAAACAACCCAATTAAAAATGGGCAGAATACCTGAATAGATATCTTTCCAAAGAAGACATACAGACAGACAAGAGGCCCGTGTAAATATGTTCAACGCTCATCTAGGAAACGCAAATCAAAACCACAATAAGCTATTAGACCACACCTGTCAGAATGGCTATTATCAAAAGACAACAAATAACAAGGATGTAGAGAAAAGTGAACCCCAGTTCACTGCTGGTGGGGATGTAAATTGGTAGAATCGCTAATGAAAACAGTATGGAAATTACTCAAAATATTAAAAATATAGCTACCATTGTTGTTTTTGTTATTGTTTAGATTTAAGTCATGTCTGACTCTTTTGTGACCCCATGAACTGTAGCCCACAAGGCTCCTCTGTCCATGGGATTTCTCAGGCAAAAATACTGCAATGGGTTGGCATTTCCTTCTCCAGGGGATCTTCCCAACCCAGGAATCGAACCCACATCTCCTGCTTTGACAGTTGGATTCTTTATCACTGAACCACCAGGGGAGTCCATAGCTACCATATAATCCAGTAATTCTTTCTGTTACAATATACATATTTTTTCAGTCATATCATTAAAGTTATTGCTGTTTTGTCTATTATTGTTTTCCATGGTTTTATTTTTGTTAACTCTATTATCATTTTTAATTTTATTCTATTATTTCATATTATAAACTGCAATTGGCATTAATAACAGTAATATAAAAACAGAAAACATTCTCTCTTTGTAGGAGCCACCCAGATTGTTTTTTAAAATATGAAGTTTTTAAACATTTTTTGAAAGTTCATCTCTATACAAAGTAGTGTATAATAGTTATTTGATAAAGGTTGAAAATTGAACTGATAAATAATGGGAAATGATTGATGAAAAATTCAATAAACACTATATGATCCAGTAATTCTATTTTTGGGTATTTTTCCAAAGAAAACAAAAGTACTAATTCAAAAAATATATGCACTGCTATGTTCATTGCTGCACTGTTTACAACAGCTGAAATATGGAAGTATCCTAAGTGTCCATCAATATATGAATAGATAATATATAGGATAATATATGGAGAAGGCAATGGCAACCCACTCCAGTACTCTTGCCTGGCAAATCCCATGGACGGAGGAGCCTGGTAGGCTGCAGTCCATGGGGTCGTTAAGAGTCAGACATGACTGAGCGACTTCACTTTCACTTTTCACTGTCATTCATTGGAGAAGGAAATTACAACCCACTCCAGTGTTCTTGCCTGGAGAATCCCAGGGATGCGGGAGCCTGGTGAGCTGCCATCTATGGGGTCGCACAGAGTCGGACATGACTGAAGCAACTTAGCAGCAGCAGCAGCAGGATAATATATGATATAATATATATATGATAGACTATTACTTATCCATTAAAAAGAATGAAATATTGCGATTTGTGACAACATAGTTGGACTTAAAAAGCATTAGAGCTTCCCTGGTGGCTCAGCCAGAAAAGAATCCATTTGCAATCACATTGCAGGTTCAGTCCTTTTACTGGGAAGATCTCTTGAGAAGAGAATGGCTACCCACATCAGTATTCTTGCCTGGAGAATCCCATAGACAGGGGAGCTTAGCAGACTACAGTCCATTGAGCTGCACAGAGTTAGACACTACTGAACAATTAAGCACACACAAAGGGTGTTATACTAAATGAAATAAGTCAAACAAAGACAAATATGATATAATTTCACTTACATGTGGAATCTAGAAAATAAGACAAAGGAACAAATGTAACAAAAATGACTCATAGAAAACAGATTGTTATCATAGCAGAGCCCTGTTGGGGAATGAGTGAAAAAGGTGAGGAATATTAAAAAGCACAAACTTCCAGTTACAAAATAAATGAGTCCAGGGGATGAAATGTACAGCATGGGGAATATTGTCAATTACATTGTAATATGTTTGCATGGTGAAAGATGATAACTAGTCATGAGCACGGTGATCAATTTGTAATCTATAGAAATATCAAATCATTAAGGTATGCACTTAGAACTAATGTAGACATACAGGTCAATTAGACAGCAAGTGAAAAAAAATATGTAGACATTGGGATGAAATGTATCAAAATGTTAATGATGATTATTTCTGGGGGTTCAGATTATAGGTGATTTTTAATTTCCACTTTAGACTTTTATGTATTTCTAGTTTTCTTCAATGAACATGAATTTTAAAGTTAGAAAGAAAACAATAAATGCCATTTAAAAAGAAAGAAATGCATTAAAGAAAACACAAAAAAATTGGGGAAAAAATCCATGTTTATTGATCTGAAGAATAATTATTAAAATGTCCATTCTACACCATGCCATCAATAAATTCTACACAACTCCTATCAAAAAGTCTTTTCTTTTCCCCACAGAAATAGAAAAACAATCCTAAAATTTGTATAACAAAAGACTCCAAACAACCAAGGCAATTGTGAGAAGGAAGACAAAGCTGGAGGCATCACATTTCCTGATTTCAAACTTTACTACAAAGCTTTAGTAATTAAAAGAGAATTACACTGGCATAAAATTATACACATAGACCAATGGAACAGAACAGAGCCCACAAATAAATCGCTGCTTTTATGGTCAGCTAAGACAAGGGTATCCATAACATTCAGCTGGGTTTGGAAAGTCTTTTCAACCTGGGAAACTGCATAATTCAATGCAGAAAAATGAAATTGGACTCATCCATTAAACCATTCACAAAAATTAACTGAAAATAAATTAAAGCCTTAAACATGACATTGGTATCAGCAAAGATATTTTTAAATATGACAGCAAGAGCACAAGAAACAAAAGTAAAGATGAACAATTATGACTACATCAAGCTTTAAAAAAAAACTTCTTCACACTGAAAAAAAATTAAAAATACAAAGACAATCTATGAATTAGGAGAAAATATTTACACCAAAATATCAGATAAGGGATATATTATATCCAAAGAATTCATGCAACTTAATAACAGCAACAACAGAAAAAATCCTTTGTAAAATGAACAGAGAAACTAAATAGACTTTTTCCCAAAGATATCCAAATGTGCAATGGGTACATAACAAGATACTCAGCATCAGTAATAATTGGCAATTCATATCAGAATCACAATGAAATATCCCACACATGTTAGAAGGGCTACTGTCAAGAATGCAAGAGATTAACAGTGTCAGCAAGGATGCTGAGAAAAAGAAACTGTTGTTCACTGTTGGTGGGAATGCAAATTTATTCAGACACTGTGGAAAATAACTTGGAGGTTTCTCAAAGAATTAAAAATTGAACTACCATATGTAGTCCAACAATTCTCTCAGTGTGTCCATATACAAAGGAAAACATAAGCATTCCTATGTTTACTACAGGATTTTTCAGTATAGCCAAGATACAGAGGCAACCTAAGTATCTGTAAATGGATGAATAGATAAGGAAGATTTCATAATTTCCTCCACTCACATAGGAGAGTATTTTTCAACTATGAGAAAAAAAGGAACTTTGAGAAAGTGTATTATGTAAGTCAGACAGATGGTATCACTTATACATGTAAGTAAAAAAGCTGAATTCAAAAAAACAGAGTGCAGAATTATGGCTGCCATGGCCTGGCAGTAGGACAGCTGGGGAAATGTTGTTTAAGGATACAAACTTACAACCCATAGATAAATAATTCCTCAAAATCTTATGCATTCCATAGTGAATATAGATAAAAATGTTGTATGTAAACTTCCAGTTGCTAGAATACTTTTAGATCTTAATGGCTCCCAACACAGAAAGTAAATAATAAGTGTGTGGCAATATAGAACTGCTACTAACAACACTATGGTAATCATAATGCAATATGTAATTATATCAAATTAACACATTGTATATCATAAACTACACAGTTTTACATGTCAAATATATCTCAAAAATAAATTTCAAAAAAATGATGTAAAAAATGTTAAGTTTTGAAAGTCTTTGAAATTCTGTAAAAATACAAGGAAGTATTGTTATTATTGGAGCATCCCTGGTAGTTCAGAGGTTAAGCCATCTGCCTGCAATGTGGGAGACCTGGGTTTGATCCCTGGGTCAGGAAGATCCCTTGGAGAAGGAAATGGCAACCCACTCCAGTATTCTTGCATGGAGAATCCCATGGACGGAGGAGCCTGGTGGGCTACAGTCCATGGGGTTGCAAAGAGTCGGACATGACTGAGTGACTTCACTTCACTTCATTGTTATTATTACATATATAATGATAATTGAATATATTGACTGACAAAGTATCCCATGCACTGGAACATCTTCTATTCGAGGTAACTTATGTATCAAAGATAGTTAATATGAGGTGAAATTCTTTTTATCCCTTTTAAGAGTTTGATGTTAATCTGAGTAGTAACTATTAATCTAACATGACTAGTACTACATAAGACTTTAGAATTTCTACTGTATTTGAAAATGATTGGTCGATTTACTATACAAATACATATAGTGTACTTTGGATTTAAGAAACTGATCCATTAATTATTTTGGTGTTATAGAATCCCTTAATAAAAATGGATATTCATTTGAAATGAGGTTGTGAAATAAAATGTCAACAGTCCAGTAACACAATGTATTTTTAAAGGTTTTATAGTACTCAGAGTACAACACACATTTTTATTCATGTTTTAAAGAAAAGAAATAAAATCAGCAACCAGTTTATATGACTTCCTTTTCTTCTTTTTTATCTTCCTTTCTGCTCATCCACATCAATGACATGAGATGTGGGTTATCTTTGCCAAAGCAGAACAAAGATATGCATGTAAGACCTGTCAGAATGAGATAGTAAGTAGAGTTATGTCAGAATTTGAAGATGACATGACCTTTAAAGTAAAGAAGTGCTCCCAACTAACAATTAATTGTCATATAGAAAGCAAAAGCTTGATTAAAGATTTGCATCATTTTGCATCAAATATCTAGAAAAAGCAGTTTGAAAGGAAATAGATTGAACGTGTATCATCATCTCTGGATCACTAAAGAAATAATATGAAGTGAAAGAAAGTTTCAATTAATCACCTTTATTTATAAAGACTATATTTTTTAAAATGAATGCTAATATTGTAAGCATTTAAAGTAGTTAAGATCTCACAGGAGCTCTGACTTCTTACTTTTTGGGTAAAACGTTGAAAAGACGGAAAGAAGCTCAATGCTGAGTAATAAACAATGTTTATAAATCTTTAGTCAGGGTCACTTAAAGGCAGTTAAGAAAGCAACACTTAGGGGAAAAAATACAAGATTGGTGTAATAGGAAAAAAATCTGAAAGTGTCTTATAAACCTTCACGTTAATATTATTCTCATTATCTTGTTCAATTTTATCTATTTCTGTGTTAATACATTACTGGTAGCTCTCTTTTCTCTTAATTTATGTTATGATTTTTTTTCCCTTGAGCTGAGAGATACTTTTTATACATTTGAGGTCTTTTAACAGAGTGCTTTATGAAGGGTGTAGATTTCTCATTTCAAGCTGTGAAACTTACACAAGATAGAACTCAGTGGGGGAGGTTTTACCTAGCCTAACAGCTATTGCTAAGCAGTCAGAACAGAATAAGAATTGTATTAAAGATGGAAAATACCAAAAGTAAAATCTTTGCTGAATATGGCACAGCTAACTAAATGTGAACTTTCTCAGAATATGAAATGTGTAGCTATACTATTTGGATTCTAACACATGACACATATGGGCAGTTTTAATTTGGACAAAAGTTTTATATAGCTTGACCCAAAGAGTTGATAGAATTTCCCTGACTCTAATGCAGGAGTTTTCAAACTATTGCCATGGGTCAAATCCATTCTACACCATTTTTTTAAATTATTATTTTATTAAAATGTTGCCAGAATTATTTTTTTTATGTATTGTCTATGGCTGCTTTGAGGCTATACCAGCATAGGTGAATAGTTGCAACAGAAAATTTATGGTCTGAAAAACTGAAAATATTCACTGTGTGTCCCTTTACAAGAAAGTTTGTTGATACCAGCTTTAGTGTTTCTTTCTATTGCAAAGTGATAGAATTTTACAAGAAAAGACACAAGATTTGTTTATATTTCCACATATATAACAAGACATCTGAAAACAAATTTCTAAGCATCTAAAACAGATGCAGGAACACTTCACAATGGGAGCCAAGTTGGCAAATATCACTAAGAAAAAACTCTGTTGACCAGTGTGTCATTGTTGCATGCATAAACAATGCATGACTGTGTCATATGTTGCAAGGTTGGTTTCCAAACATCCTTGAAGATTTTATAAATATTCATTAATTTATTCATCTGGGAAGTAAACCAGTCTTTATTTGATTGGCTATTTTATAATTATCAAACACTGAGTTCCAGTTAAGTTGTGGACTATAACATTAATTTTTGTTATTGTTTAGGGTAGAAAATTTGTAGTTCTTTCAGAAAGTGTTAGAACATTAAAGACTAGCAGTTTAAAACAAGTAGATAAATGTCAACATGTATAAACTCCATGTGCTATGCTTGGTTACTCTGCCATGTCCAACTCTTTGTGACCCCATGGACTGTATAGCCTGCCAGGCTCCTCTGTCCGTGGAGATTCTCCAGGCAAGAATACTGGAGTGGGTTGCCAGGCTCTCCTCCAAGGGATCTTCCTAACGCAGGGATCGAATCAGGGTCTCCTGCATTACAGGTGGATTTTTTACCAGCCGAGCAACCAGGGAAGCCCTATATAAACACCATGGCAACCACAAATCAAAAACTTGCAATAAGTGAAAGTGAAGTTGCTCAGTCCTGTCCGACTCTTTGCGACCCCATGGACTGTAACCCACCAGGCTCCTCCGTCCATGGAATTTTCCAGGCAAGAGTACTGGAGTGGATTGCCATTTTCTTCCCTAGGGGATCTTCCCAACAGATACACAAAAACTAGAAACACAAGCATACCAGTAGAGGATATCATCAAATCACAAGGGAAGGAAATAAAAGAAGAAAATGAGAAAGAAGAACTACAAAAATTAAAGGCAGGGAGAAGTAATAAATGTCAGTAAGTACATATGTATCAATAATCACTTTAAAAGTCAATGGACTAAATGCTCTAATAAAAAGACATAGTGTGAATGATTGGATAAAAAATAAAACAGAATCCATCTAGATGCAGCCTATAGGAGATTCACTTTAGAGCTACAGATTGAAAGACACACTATGTGTATCTTTAGACATACACAGAATGAAAGCGAAGGGATGGAAAAATGTATTTCATGCAAGTGGAAATGACAGGAAATTGGAGATAGCAATACACACATCAGACACAATACACTCCAAAGTAAAGTCTGTAACAAGATAAAGAATGGCATTATATAATGATAAAGGGCCAATAAAATAAGATATAACAATCATTTACTTATATGCACTCAGTAGAGGAGCACCTAAAAATATGAAGCAAATATCATCAGATAAAGGGAGAAAATGGCAATAATAAAATTAAAGTTTCAGACTTTAACACCCAACTTACATCAATGGACAGATCATAAAACAGGAAATTAGTAACAAAATAGCATTTAAGTTGTTAAATGGCACATTTATATAGGTTAGACTTAATAAGAAATGCTATCCAAAAACAGAATACACAATCGTTTCAAATGCATATTTGAAAACATGGAATGTTCCTGAAAGGTTGTTGCTGAATGAAAAGATGCCTGGGATTCTTGGCCTCGGGAGGAGAATTCAATCTGGGGCCAGAGATGAGGTTTGATCACTCAGAGCTTTGTGTAATAAAGTTTTATTAAAGTATAAAGGAGGTAGAGAAAGCTTCTGACATAGGCATCAGAAGGGGGCAGAAAGAGTGCCCCACGGCCAGTCTTCAGCTGGATGTTATATAGTCACTAGCAGTCTGTTAATGAAAGAAAGGAATGTCTTAAAACTCAGAATGGCACCAGGCCCTCACCCATAAGATGCATTTTGGGATAATCTTGGCACCAAATGGTTCATCCTGGGCCATAAAATTATTAACTTGAATCTTGTAGAAGGGCAGATTACCATACAAATAGTTTCGTTTAAATAGATTAGGGGGAAAATATCTGAGTATAACGTACTGGTTTGTCAAGTAGGTTCTGAGCCATTTGACAAAACCGACTTGAAGACAGAGTTTGGGGTAAATGCATAGTACATTCTGCTAAGTCACTTCAGTTGTGTCCGACTCTATGTGACCCCATAGACGGCAGCCCACCAGGCTCCCCCATCCCTGGGATTCTCCAGGCAAGAACACTGGAGTGGGTTGCCAATTCCTTCTCCAATGCATGAAAGTGGAAAGTGAAAGGGAAGTGACTCAGCCGTGTCTGACTCGTAGCAACCCCATGGACCACAACCTCCCAGGCTCCTCTATCCATGGGATTTTCCAGGCAAGAGTACTGGAGTGGGGTGCCATCGCCTTCTCCGGCATAGTACATTAGCATAGTTTAAGAAAAACATTTCCATAAGAAAAATGCATTGGTTATCTCAAGGTTTGAGAATAGTTAACTTCAGGTGAAGCCAGGTGTCTTTATGGCAACACAGTATTTTAAGAGAAACCTCTTTTTAAATTTGTATAGAGAAGGAAAAAAATATCGTGTTTGTTTCTTCTTGCCACTTAAGAGAAATAAAAATGTCTGACCCTTGCAGGCTATTTCCTCCATTTGGAGACCCTTGGCCTTCCTGCCAGTTACCCTTTCATTCCCCAGGAGATATAAAATGACAGGTCACAAAACAAGCCTCACCAAACTAAAAAGATAGAAATTATATCAAGTATTTTTTTACAAACATCAGTGCTATGAAACTAGAATTCAACAACAGATGAAAAATGGCAAAAAAAAAATGGAGACTAAATAACATGCTATTAAAAACAAAACAAAACAACAACAACAACAAAAAAAAAAACAACCCCACAGGTCAATGAAAAAATAAGAGAAGAAATGAGAAACTAACTTGAGACAAATGGAAATGGAAACACAACCTTCCAAAATCTATGGGAGGCAGCAAAAGCAGTTCTAAGGGAAAAAAAAAAAAAAAAACATAGCAATACTGGCTTCTATCAAGAAACAAACAAAAAAAATAAAATAAATAGCTTAATCTAAAGGTATCAGAGAAAGAAGAATAAACAAACCACAAAGATAACAGAAGGAGGGGAATAAGAAAGATCATAGAGGGATTTAATAAAATAGAGACTAAAAAAGAAAGATCATAGAGGGATGTAATAAAATAGAGACTAAAAAACACTAGAAAAGTTCAAAGACATCCAGACATTTAAACAAAACAAAACAAACAAAATTAATAAGCCTTCAACCAGGCTCATCAACAAAAAAAGTAAAGACAAAGGACCCAAATAAACAAGATAACAAATGAGAGGACAAATAACGACCATTATCACAGAAATACAAAAGATCATTAAAAATACTACGAACAATTGTATGCCAACAATTGGACAATCTATAAGAAATGGACAAATTTGTTAGAAATGTACAACCATTCAAGACAGAATCAGAAAAAAGAAAGACAATCTGAACAGAGCCGTCACTAGCTGTGAAAGTGAATTAACAATAATAATTTTAAAAAAAAAATCCAGCAGAAGAAAAAGTCCAGTAGTAGATGGTTTCATAGGGGCATATTCTGCCAAACATATAAAGCTGATACCCATTCTTTTCAAACTATTTCAAAAAATTGTAGAGTATATTCCCAAATTCATTCTATGAGGCCGTTATTACCCTGATACCAAAACCAGGTAAAGATAATGCAAAAAAGAAAACTACAGATTAATACAGATGAAAAATTCAGTGTCTTTTGCATTTTAGGATTATTTGTTCTAGGTACATGAAAAATATTTTATTATTGTGATACAGATGTATGAAATCTGTAGACTGCTTTGAATACTATGGGCTTTTTAGCAATGCTAGTTCTAACAGTCCCAAGAATACATGCTATCTTTCCATTTCTTTGTATCATCTAAAATTTTCTTCATCAACATTTTATAATTTTCAGATTATATGTATTTCACCTCCTTAGTTAAGGTTACTCTGAGGTATTTATGCTTTTTGGTACGATTTTTAATAGGATTCTTTCTTATTTGCTCTTTCTGATATTTTATTATTAATTTATAGAGAAGCAATCTATTTCTGTATATTAATCTTTTTCCTTACTGATTTCTGTGGCAAGGATTTTTGATACCAAATCAAATAGAAGCTGTAAGAGTGGGCATCCTTGTCTTGTTTCAGAATTTAGAGAAAAAAAATTTCAGCTTTTCACAACTGAGTATTATGTTAGCTGTGCATTTGTCACGAATGGCCTTTATTATGTTAGAATGAATAAATAAATTCAACAAAGTTGCAGGATACAAGATTAATATACTCTGGAACTCTGCATTCAAATGGATATATCTTTTCTTTTCTCCTTTGCTTTTCAGTTCCCTTCTTTTCACAGCTAATTGTAAGACCTCCTCAGACAGACATTTTTCTTTTTTTCATTTCTTTTCCAAGGGGATGGTATTGATCCCTGTATCCTGTACAGTGTCACAAACCTCCATCCTTAGTTCATCATGCACTCCGTCTATGAGATCTAGTCCTTTAAATCTATTTCTTATTTCCACTGTATAGTCATAAGGGATTTGATTTAGATCATACCTGAATGGTCTAGTGGTTTTCTCCACTTTCTTCAATTTCAGTCTGAATTTGGCAATAAGGAGTTCATGTTCTGACCCATAGTCAGTTCCCACTCTTGTTTTTTCTGACTGTATAGAGCTTCTCCATCTTTGGCTGCAAAGAATGTAGTCAATCTGATTTCAGTGTCGACCATCTGGTGATGTCCATGTGTAGAGTTTTCTCTTGTGTTGTTGGAAGAGAGTGTTTGCTATGACCAATGTGTTCTCTTGGTACGCTGTATTAGCCTTTGCCCTGCTTCATTCTGTTCTACAAGGCCAAATTTGCCTGTTACTCCAGGTGTTTCTTGATTTCCTACTTTTTGCATTCCAGTCCCCTATAATGAAAAGAACATCTATTTTGGGGGGTGTTAGTTGTAGAAGGTCTTGTAGGTCTTAATAGAACTGTTCAACTTCAGCTTCTTCAGCATTACAGGTAGGGGCATAGACTTGGATTGCCATGATATTGAATGGTTTGCCTTGGAAAGGAACAGAGATCATTCTCTTTTTGAGATTGCATCCAAGTACTGCATTTCAGACTTTTTTGTTGGTTATGATGGCTACTCCATTTCTTCTAAGGGATTCCTGCTCACAGTAGCAGATATAATGGCCATCTGAGTTAATTTCACCCATTCCAGTCCATCTTAGTTTGCTGATTCCTAGAATGTTGATGTTCACTCTTTTCATCTCCTGTTTGGCCACTTCCAACTTACCTTGATTCATGGACCTGACATTCCAGGTTCTTATGCAATATTGCTCTTTACAGCATTGAACCTTGCTTCTATCACCAGTCCCATCCACAACTGGGTGTTGTTTTTGTTTTGGCTCCATCCTTTCATTCTTTCTGGAGTTATTCTTCCACTGATCTCCAGTAGCATATTGGGCACCTACTTTCCTGGGGAGTTCATCTTCCAGTGTCCTACCTTTTTGCCTTTTCATACTGTTCATGGGGTTCTCAAGGCACAAATACTGAAGTGGTTTGCCATTCCTTTCTCCAGTGGACCACATTCTGTCAGACCTCTCCACCATGACCTGTCCATCTTGAGTGGTCCCACATGTCATGGGGACCACTTAGTTTCATTGAGTTAGACAAGGTTATGGTCCATGCGGTCAGATTGGCTGATTGTCTGTGATTGTGGTTTCTATCTGTCTGGCCTCTGATGCCCTGTCTTAGTGCCTACTGTCTTACTTGGTTTTCTCTTACCTTGGACATGGGGTATCTCTTCACGGCTGCTCCAGCAAAGTATAGCCTCTGTTCCTCACCTTGAACATGGGGGTAGCTCCTGCCCACCATCTTTCTGGGGGGCAGTAGCTCCAGCAAAGATCCCATGGAGAGGTAAGTGGCTGGTAGCCATGATGATGTGCTGAGAGGGCTACTTCAATGTGGCTACAGAAATAGACATGGCTATCACTGCCAAAACTGAGAGGGGTGCCAGAGTCAGTGGACAAAACCATTGGGGGTCAGGACACCACCAATGGGGGTCCTAATCCCACAGGTTGCAGCTACCACCAGGCTTTGTGCAGGCACAGGTTACTGCTGGGAGCTTAAACAGCTGAGCTCTTCTAGGGACCCATGTACTGAGGCCTTTGCCTCTGGGAGAAATGAAGACCTTCCTCAGAACATGTCAACATCCAACAGGTCACTACTGCCAGAGGCACTCCCATTACAACCCATGTGTGTCTGCCATATCCTCTTCTCTTCACAGTCCACAAGAGCAACTGATCCATAATGAGCCTTGGCCTTCAACCTCTCATGTCTGTGATGGGCAACACTAGGGGCAACTCTAAGGGCAACTCTAAACACAAGGAGCAGCTACAAGTGGGAATAAGACCAGACCTGAGACTGAGCTCACCCCACACTGCCCACAACAGGTCCAGAGACTTTCCTAGAAACATTAAAGGGTGTTGGTGTGAACCTCACTGGGTGCTGAGTGTTGCCTTCACCAAGAGTGTTGGGAACTTATCTTTTGTACTGTATGGCTTGTGAAGTCTTGGACCTTAAATAGTCATTGAGCCTGAACCTCTGAGGTAAGAGTCTCAAACCCAAGACTTTGAAACACCAGAGAACTCCTGACCCCAAGGAACATTAATAGTCATGACCCTTCCCAAAGACCTCCATCTCAACACCAAAACAAAGGCTACTCAAAGGCCAGCAGGCACCAGTTCCCAGATACCCCACACCAATCCTTCAACAAAACAGAAACACAACACTCTACGTGAGCAGACAGGTTGCCCAAAGTCATACTGAACCCATATACGTCCCAAAGCATACTACCCAATGTGGTGCTGCCCTTCAGAAAGAAAAGATCAAGCACCATCAACCAGAACACATGCACAAGTCTCTCCAACCTGGAAATCATCAACAGAGAACTAGTCCAACTGCACCCATGGGCAGCAGACTTCACAACTGAGGAGAGCTACGACCTTTACAACATTTTTATTTTTTTAAATATAAAAAATTCACTTTCTATCCCCCTTACATACTTTTACTTCTACATTGGCCTTTTGCAGCACTATAGACTTTTCCTTTTTTCTTTTTATTCCATTTTTTCAATTAAAAAAATTGTTCTGTTTGACTGCTTCTCTTATTGCTCTTTTCCTAATGTAGCTATCCATATATATATATATGTTCAGTTCAGTCACTCAGTCGTGTCCGACCCTTTGCGACCCCATGAATTGCAGGCCTCCCTGTCCATCACCAACTCCCGGAGTTCACTCAGACTCACGTCCATCGAGTCAGTGATGCCATCCAGTCATCTCATCCTCTGTCGTCCCCTTCTCCTCCTTCCCACAATCCCTTCCAGCATCAGAATTTTTTCCAATGAGTCAACTCTTCGCATGAGATGGCCAGGGTACTGGAGTTTCAGCTTTAGCATCATTCCTTCCAAAGAAATCCCAGGGTTGATCTCTTTCAGAACAGACTGGTTGGATCTCCTTGCAGTCCAAGGGACTCTCAAGAGTCTTCTCCAACACCACAGTTCAATAGCATCAGTTCTTCGGTGCTCAGCCTTCTTCACAGTCCAACTCTCACATCCATACATGACTACTGGAAATAATTTCTCTGCTTTTGAATATGCTATTGAGGTTGGTCATAACTTTTCTTTCAAGGAGTAAGCGTCTTTTAATTTCATGGCAGAAGTCACCATCTGCAGTGATTTTGGAGCCCCACAAAATAAAGTCTGACACTGTTTCTACTGTTTCCCCATCTATTTCCCATGAAGTGATGGGACCGGATACCTTGATCTTCATTTTCTGAATGTTGAGCTTTAAGCCAACTTTTTCACTCTCCTCTTTCACTTTCATCAAGAGGCTTTTTAGTTTCTCTTCACTTTCTGCCATAAGGGTGGTGTCATCTGCATATCAGAGGTTATTGATATTTCTCCCGGCAATCTTGATTCCAGCTTGTGTTTCTTCCAGTCCAGCATTTCTCATGATGTACTCTGCATAGAAGTTAAATAAGCAGGGTGACAATATACAGCCTTGACATACTCCTTTTCCTATTTGGATCCAATCTGTTGTTCCATGTCCAGTTTCAACTGTTGCTTCCTGACCTGCATGCAGATTTCTCAAGAGGCAGGTCAGGTGGTCTGGTATTCCCATCTCTTTCAGAATTTTCCACAGACATGCACAAAACCTGGTATCACTCAGCTGCCAACAGGATGGAGTGCAGGACACCTCATCCAAACAAAAAGCAAGACAAAAAACACAAAATCAATCATCAGCAGACAAGATTCCCATAGACACTTCAAAATATACCATCTTGCACAGCCCTGCCTGTCAGAGGGAGAAGAAAAAATCACCTCCTCCCACTAGAACACAGGCACAAATCACCCCTAACATAAGTCAACAGAAACCACTGAACCAACCTTATCCACCGAGGGCAGAAATCAAAACAAAGAAAGGAATGTGACCCTAAACCTGGGAGAAGGAGATCTCAAATGAAGTAAGTTGGGGGGCGGGGAATGAAAAAAAAAAGAAATATAGCACAAATGAAAGAACAAGGTAAAAATTTACAAGACCAAATAAATGAAGAGAAATAGGCAAGCTACCTGAAAAAGAATTCAGAGTAATATAGTAAAGATATACCAAAGCCTCAAAAATAGAATTGTGAAGATGCAATTAACACAATTAACAAAGACCTAAATAAAATAAAAATAAGCAGAGATGAATAATATGATTACTGAAATTAAAAATAGTGTAGAAGGAACCAATAGTAGAATAAATGAGGCAGAAGAATGAATAAGTGATTTGGAAGATAGAATGGTGGAAATAATGGCTGAAGAGCAGGATAAAGGTAAAGATAATGAAAATAATTGAGAATAGCCTCAGAAATCTCTGGGAGAATGTTTGAGTTATACAGGTCCCCAGAGGAAGAAGAGAAAAAGAAAAGTTTGAGAAAATCTTTGAAGAGACATGGGAAATGAAATAGTCAATCAAGTCCAAGAAGAACAGAGAGTTCCATACAGGATAAACTCAAGGTGAAACACATCAAGACATATCTTATCAAGCTAATAGAAATCAAACTCAAATAAAGAATATTAAAAAAAAAAAAAGGAATGGAAAAGCAACAAGTACCAAACAAGGGAAGCCCCATACAATTAACAGCTTATCTTTCAACAGAAACTCTGCAGGCCAGAAGGGAATGACAGGATAAACTTAAAGCACTGAAAGTGAAAAATCTACAACCAAGATTACTCTCCCCAGCAATGATCTCATTCAAAACTGATGGACAAATAAAAAGCTTTACAGACAAGCAAAAGTTAAGAGAATTTAGTATCACGATATCAGCTTTACAGAAAATATTAAAGGGACTTATATAGCCAGTAAACACAAGTGAAAGAAAAGACCTACAAATATATACCCAAAACAATTAAGAAAATGCCAACAGAAACATACACATCAATAACTACTTTAAATGCAATTAAATGGAATAAATGCTCTAATGAAGACACAGGCTGGTGGAATGGCTACAAAAACAAAACACATATATATGTTGTCTGCAAGAGATTCACTTCAGACCTAGAGACACATACAGACTGAAAGTAAAAGGATAGGGAAAGATATTTCATGCAAAGGGAAATTTAAAAAAAAAGCCAGAGAGGCAATTCTCATTTCAGACAAAATAGACTTTAAAATAAAGAATATTACAAGAGATTAAAAAAAAAAAGACAGTACACAATGATCAAGGGATCAGTTCAAGAAGAAGATATAACAATTGTAAATATATATGCACCCAACATAGGAACACCGCAATACATAAGTCAAGCACTAACAAACATAAAAGGGGAAACTGACAGTAACACAATAATAGTAGGAGACTTTAACACCCCATTTACAACAAAGGTTGTTTTTGTTCAGTGGCTAAGTCATGTCCGACTCTTTGAGACCTTTGTACTGCAGCACACCAGTCTTCCCTGTCCTTGACCATCTCCCAGAGTTTGCTCAAACTGGTGTCCATTGAAGTGGTGATTACATCCAACATTCTCATCCTCTGTAATCCCCTTCTCCTCCTGTCTTCAGGTGGCCAAATTATTGGAGGTTCAGTTTCAGCATCAGTCCTTTCATGAATAATATTCAGGGTTGATTTCATTTAGGATTGACTAGTTTCATCTCCTTGCTGTCCAAGGGACTCTCAAGTGTCTTCTCCAGCACTACAGTTCAAAGGCATCAATTCTCCAGCACTCAGCATTTTTTATTCTCCAGCTGTCATACCCACACATGACTACTGGAAACATGATTAACTTTGACTATATGGACTACTGTAGGCAAAGTAATGTCTGTGCTTTTTAATATGCTGTTTGGGATTGTCATAGCTTTTATTCCAAGGAATAAAAATCTTTTAATTTTATGGCTGCAGTCACTATCTGAAATGATTATGGAGCCCAGAAAAATAAAGTCTGTCACTGTTTCCATTGTTTACCCATCTATTTGCCAGAAAGTGATAGGATTAGATGCCATGATCTTAGCATTTTGAATGTTGAATTTTAAGCCAGCTTTCTCACTCTACTCATTTACCTCCATAAAGAGGCCTTTTAGTTCCTCTTCACTTTCTGCCATAAAAGTGGTGTCATAGGCATATCTGAGGTTATTGATACTTCTCTTGACAATCTTAATTCCACTTGTGTTTCATCCAGCCCAGCATTTTGCAAGATGTGCTCTGCATATAAGTTAAATTAGCAGGGTGACAATATACAGCTTTGACACACTCTTTCCCCAATTTTGAACCATTCTGTTGTTTCATGTCCAGTTCTAATGGTTGTTTTTTGACCTGCATACAGGTTTTTCAGGAAATAGGTAAAGTGGTCTGGTATCCCCATCTCTTGAAGAATTTTCCACAGTTGTAATCTACACAGTTAAAGGCTTTAGCATAATCAATGGTGCAGAAGTAGATTTTTTTTTTCTGGAATTCTCTAGCTTTTTATATGGTCCAACGGATGTTGCCAATTTGATCTCTGGTTCTTTGAATTTTCTAAATCCAACTTGTATATCTGGATGTTGTCGGTGCACATATTGTTGAAGCCTAGCTTGAAAGATTTAGAACATTATTTTGCTAGCATGTGAAATGAGTGCAATTGTGTGGAAGTTTGAACATTCTTTGACATTGCCCTTATTTTGCATTGCAATGAAAGCTGACCTTTTGAAGTCCCATGGCCAGTGCTAAGTTTTCCAAATTTTCAGGTTTATTGACTGCAGCAATTTAAAAACATCATCTTTTAGGGTTTGAAATATTTCAGCTGGAATTCCATCACCTAAACTACCTTTGCTCTTAGAGATGCTTCCTAAGACCCACTTGACTTCACAGTTAACGATATTTTGCTCTAGGTGAGTGATGACATCATCATAGTTATTTGGGTCATTAAGATATTTTTTGTATAGTTCTGTGTATTCTTGCCACCTCTTCTTAATAGCTTCTGTTTCTGTTCATTCCATACCATTTCTGTCCTTTATTGTGCCCACCTTTGCATGAAATATTCCCTTGGAATCTCTACTTTTTGAAGAGATCTTTACTCTTTCCCATTCTATTTTTTTTCCTGTATTTCCTTGAATTGTTCACATAAAAAGGCTTTATTATCTCTCCTGCTATTCTCTGGGACTGTGCATTCAGGTGGATATATCTTTCCTTTTCTCCTTTACCTTTTGCTTCTCTTCTTTCCTCAGCTATTTACAAGGCCTCCTCAGACAACCATCTTGCCTTTATGCATTTCTTCTTCTCTTGGGGATGGCTTTCTTCACTGCCCCCTCTATAATGTTATGACCCTCTATCCATAGTTGTTTGCTTCTCAGCCTTTTGGCTAGGACCAAATGCAGTACTCCAAGGGACAGATCATCAAAACAAATAACTAATAAGGAAACACAAACTTTAAATGAAATATTATACCAAATGTACCTAATTTATATCTTCAGGCTTTTCATCCAAACGCAGAAGAATACACTTTCTTCTCAAGTCCACATGCAACAATCTTTAGGATAGACCACATCTTGGATCACAAATCAAGTCTCAGTAAATTTGAGAAAATTGAAATCGTATCAGGCATCTCTTCTGAACACAACACTATGAGACTAATCAATTAATGGGGGGAAAAAACTGTAAGCAAAACACAAACATGCAAAGATTAAACAATATGTTTCTAAGTAATGAACAAGATACTTAAAAAATAAGGAGGGAAATCAAAAGATTCCTAGACAAATGACAACAAAACCATGATGACCCAAAATCTATGGGAAACAGCAAAAGCAGTTCCAACAGGGAAGTTTATAGCAGTACAATCGTACCTCAAAGAACAAGAAAAACATTGACTCAAAGACCTAAGTCTATCTCTAAAACAGCCAAAATAAGAAGAACAAAAAAAAACCCCAAAGTTAGTAGAAGGAGAAAAATCAGAGCTGAAATTAAAATAAATGAAGGAAACCATAGTAAAGATCAATAAAAACTAAAAACTAGTTCTTTCAGAAGATAAACTAAATTAAGCCTTACTCATCAAGAAAAAAGGGAGAAAAATTAAATCAAATTTAGGAATGAAAAAGGAGAGGTTACAATAAAAATGCATAAACACAAAGATCATAAGAGACTATTATGAATAACTATATGCTAATAGAATGGACAATCTATAGCAAATGTACAGATTCCTAGAAAAGTTCAACCTTCCAAGGCTGAATGGAGAAACAGAAGTTTTAAAGAAGCTAACTACAAGCACTGAAATCAAAAGTGTGATCAAAAACCTCCCATAAAACAAAATTCCAGGGACAGATGACTTCACAGATTAATTCTGTCAAACACTTAGAGAAAAGCTGAAGCCTATCCTTCTGAAACTCTTTCAAACATTTGCAGAGGAAGGAACATTTCCTAACTCATTCTACAAGACCACAACCACTCTGCTACCAAAGCCAGACAAAGACACTGCAAAAAAAAAAAAAAAAGAAAGAAAGAAAGAAAAAAATTCCAGGCCAATATAATATCATTGATGGACAAAGATAAAACATCCTCAATAAAATTCTAGCTAACAAAATACAACAACATATTAAAAAGAGCGTATACCATAATCAACTTGGGTTTATCCCAGGGATGCAAGGATTCTCCCATATATGCAAATCAATTAATGTGATGCATCATATTAACAAATTGAAAGATAAAAAACATGATAATTTCAATAGGAGCTTCCCTAGTGGCTTTACTGGTAAAGAATCCACCTGCAATTCAGGAGACCCCAGTTCGATTCCTGGGTCAGGAAGATCCTCTGGAGAAGGGAATGGCTATCTACTCCAGTATTCTGGCCTGGATACAGTCCATGGGGTTGCAAAGAGTCAGACACGATTGAGCAACTTTCACTTCACTTCAATCTCAATAGATGCAGAAAAAGCTTTTGACAAATTTCATTACCCATTTGTGGTAAAAATTCTTCAAAAAGTGGTCTTAGAAGGAACCTATCTTAACATAATACAGCCCATATACAAGAATCCCACAGAAACCATTATTCTCAATGGTAAGAAACTGAAAGTATTCCCCTTAAGATCAGGAACAAGACAAGTGTGCCCACTCTCACCACTATTAGTCAACATAGTTTCAGAAGTCCTAGCTATGGCAATCAGAGAAGAAATAGAAGCAAAAGAATCCAGATTGGAAGGGAAGAAGTCAAACTCTTACACTATTTGCAGATGACATGATACTGTACATAAAAAACCTTAAATACATCATCAGAAAATTACTAGAGCTAATCAGTGAATTTAGTAAATTCACAGGATACAAAATCAATACTCAGTAGTCACTTGCATTCCTATATACTAACAGTGAAAAATCAGAAAGAGAAATTAAGGACTCAATCCCATTTACCATTGCAACAAAAAGAATAAAATGCCTAGGAATAAATCTACCTAAGGAGACAAAAAGCTGTATACAGAAAACTATAAGACACAGATGAAAGAAATAAAAAATGACATAAACAGGTGGAGGGATATTCCATGCTCTTGGATGGAATAACCAATACTGTGAAAATGACAATACTGCCAAATGTAATCTACAGATTCAGTGCCATCTCTATCAAAATATCAATGGCATTTTTCACAAAACTACAATAAAATTTTCACAATTTGTATGGAAACACAAGTGACCCCAAATAGCCAAAACAATCTTGAGATAGAATAATGGAGCTGGAAGAATCAAGTTGATTCTTGATTTCAGAAATACTACAGATCTACAGTCATCAAGACAGTATGGAACTGACATAAAAAGAGATTTATAGGCCAAGGGAACAAGATAGAAAGCCCAGAGATAAACCCACACAGCTATGGGCACCTTATCTTTAACAAAGGAAACAAGAATATATAATGGGAAAAAAACTGTCTCTTCAATAAGTGATGCTGGAAGAACTAGACAATTATGTGTAAAATAATGAAATTACAACACTCCCTAATGCCATCCACAAAGATCAACTTAAAATGGATTGAAGACCATGGATTAAATGGATTTAGTGGATTAAAATGGAATGTAAGACCAGAAACTATAAAACTCTTAGGGAAAAGAATAAGCAGAACACTGTATGACATAAATCATAGCAAGATCCTCTATGACCCACCTCCTGAAATAATAGAAATAAAAACAAACAAGTGAGACCTATTGAAACTTAAAAGCTTTTGCATAGCAAAGCAAGTAATAAACAAGATAAAGAGACAACCCTCAGAATGGGAGAAAATAATGGTAAATGAAACAACTGACAAAGGATTAATTTCCAAAATATACAAACAGCTCATACAACTCAATATGAGAAAAACAACCCAATCAAAAAGTGGGCAAAAGAACTTAACAGACATTTCTCCAAAGAAGACATACAGATGGTTGATAAACTCATAAAGAGATACTCAATACAGCTCATTATTAGAGAAATGAAAATCATAACTATGAGATATCACCTCACTCCAGTCGGAATGGCTATCAACAAAAAATTTACAAACAACAACTGCTGGAGAGGGTGTGGAGAAAAGGGAACCCTCCTATACTGCTGATGGGAATGTAAATTGATACAGCCACTACAAAAGACAGTATGGAGATTCCTTAAAAAACTAGGAATAAAACCACCATAACCCAGAAATACCACTTCTAGGCATATACTCTGAGGAAACCAAAACTGAAAAAGACATCTGTACTCCCAATGTTCATTGCGGCACTATTTACAGCAGATAGAACATGGAAGCAACCTACATGTCCATTGGGAGATTCATGTATAAAGAAACTGTGGTACCTACATACAATGGAATACTAATCAGCCATAAAAAAGGAATGCATTTGAGTCAGTCCTAATGAGTTGGATGAACCTAGAACCTATTATGACTTCCCTGGTGGCTCAGATGGTAAAGCGTCTGCCTACAATGAGGGAGACCTGGGTTCAGTCCCTGGGTTGGAAAGATCTCCTGGAGAAGGAAATGGCAACCCACTCCAGTATTCTTGCCTGGAAAATCCCATGGATGGAGCAGCCTGCTAGGCTACACTTCATGGGGTCGCAAAGAGTCGGACATGACTGAGTGACTTCACTAGCATCCACTAGCATCACTAGAACCTATTATACAGAGTGAAGAAAGTCAGAAAAAGAATACTGTATATTAACAAATCTATATAGAATCTAGAAAGATGCTACTGATGAACTTATTCATAGGGCAGCGATGAAGATGCAAACACAGAGAACAGACTTATGGACAAGGGCAGGGGAGAGGATGGAGAGATGAATGGAGAGAGTAGCATGGAAACATATACACTCACATGTGTAAAATAGATAGCCAATGGAAATTTGCTGCATGACTCAAGAAACTCAAACCAGGGCTCTATTACAGAGGTGGGTAAGGGTGGGAGGTGGGAGGGAGGTTCAAGAGAGAGGGGACATAT
The DNA here is from genome assembly GCF_042477335.2 of Ovis canadensis. Lineage (NCBI taxonomy): Eukaryota > Metazoa > Chordata > Mammalia > Artiodactyla > Bovidae > Ovis > Ovis canadensis. The sequence continues at coordinate 142,266,755 of NC_091727.1, read as the reverse complement.
GTACAACTATGACTAATTCATGTTGATATATGGCAGGCATCAAACTAATATTGTAAAGCAATCATCAATCAATTAAAAATAAAGCATAATAAAACATGCACACCAAGTCTAGTAAATAAGTTATAAAGTCATATTTTACAGCATAGGACAGTGTGGCCATAATTTTATAATAAGTTTAAATGGCATATAATCTATACAAATACTGAATCACTAAGTTGTAATTGTACACATGAAATTAACACAAAATTATTAATTAAACATATTAAAATAAAATAAAACATAAATTTTCTGGATCATTTTTTCCATTCAATCAAAATTTTCCTTATTTACAAATTCCTGTGTGATGACACTTCATTATCATAACATTCATTTCAGCTGGCCTCAGGCAGGATTGTGAAGCTACCAATTATCCCAGAGAACTTATAAGAGATTTTCCATGAACAACAACAACAAAAAAATAAATCCATTTGCTCATAACTCTTCCTGTTACTCTGTAAGGAATTTATAAAAATTATTACATATTACTGAGTACGTAGAACTATGTCAAAGAATGAATGATGGTGGTATAACAAGGAAAGGATGGTATGAGAGACTGTACCAAAACAAATAATAAAACTTTCACATTTATCACCTAATTGTATATGAAGGTCAAAAACTAGAATGTGCAGATGATTCCAAGGTTTTGATCACTCTGACAGAGATAACTTTTCTGTCCTTCCCATGCTGGTATTCAGATCAGTTCTGTTCAGTCACTCAGTCGTGTCCAACTCTTTGTGACCCCATGGAATTCAGCACACCAGGCCTCCCTGTCTATCACCAACTCCCAGAGTTTACCCAAACTTATGTCCATTGAGCTGGTGATGCCATCCAACCATCTTACTCTCTGTCGCCCCCTTCTCCTCCTGCCTTCAATCTTTCCCAGCATCAGGGTCTTTTCCAATAAGTCAGATCTTCGCGTAAGGTGGCCAAAGTATTGGAGTTTCAGCTTCAACACCAGTCCTTCCAATGAACACTCAGGACTGATTTCCTTTAGGATTGACTGCTTTGATCTCTTTGAAGTTCAAGGGACTCTCAAGAGTCTTCTCCAACATCACAGTTCAAAAGCATCAATTCTTCAGCACTCATCTTTCTTTATAGTCCAATTCTCACATCCATACATGACTACTGGAAAAACCATAGCCTTTACTAGACTGACCTTTGTTGGCAAAGTAGTGTCTCTGCTTTTTAACATGCTCTCTAGGTTGGTCATAACTCTTCTTCCAAGGAGTAAGAGTCGTTTAATTTCATGGCTGCAGGCACCATCTACAGTGATATTGGAGCCCCCCAAAATAAAGTGTGCCATTGTTTCCCCATATATTTTCCCAAGAGTTTGAAATCTTTTGGGGAATAAACTGAATGATGAGGCATTTTCATTCTTTCATTCATAATTTACATATTTGAATTGTGTTTGTTCTTATTATAGGTACATTAAGAATTGATGAAGTTTGCATATGATTCTCTTTAATGTGTTATCTAGTTAAGAAACTTTTTTCAGCCCCTGTGTGCAAAGTATGACATTGAGGATAAAATTATAAATGATTCTTGATATGAATACATTTGCAAAACAGGGATCAAATGCAGGAAAGATAAACCTAATCTCTTTCTTTTTGAGCTAAGATCTTGGTCTCTCAAGTAACATGATTAATGTATAAATCCCTCATTGAATTAATGGTGCAAGGTAGCCTGTCAAACTGAAGTGGTAATGTATACAAATTAAGTATGTGTGCGTGTGTGTGTGTGTGTGTGTAGTACACATATCATACAAATATGTATGTTAAATATATTTATGTTGCTCCACCCATATGCCTGACTGATTAGAGAAGTATGAAATAAAAACTGAATTAGAATTACCTTATCTAACAATCTCCATTCTCAATGTTTTCATATTTAATTTCATGTTTGCGTGTGTATGTCTGGGATATGTATGTATCTCATATATTATATAACATAATATAGCACTCATCCACCTATATATCTGTCCAACTAGAATAATACGAACTAAAACATGAAAGAAAAATTAAATTAGAATTTCCTTGTCTAACAATCATTCTTAACGTTTATTCTCAGAAAGACTAGCCAAAACTCCTCTCACCCTTTAATGTAACATATACCTTGTATTCAATAAAGCCATCAATTTTCATGCATTTCTGGAGCTATTACCATGTGTTTTTCACTTCTTGGGTGCAGGATGTGCATGTCCCCCATATATTCCATATTCTGCCGTGCTTATCTTCAGCCTGCTTGCCCCTCCCTTGCCCTGTTCTAAGGAGATTTGACCATATAGACTGTTTCCCAGAAGCCTCAGTGAGTCAACTTCAGTATAAAGGATGTAAAGTTAGAGCCTGGAGGGCAGAATACACAGCAGTTTTTCCTTCATGGTTCTAGTCAGTATCAGATGGGCCTTCCTTAGTTTACCTTTCACCCAATGCCTCACATCTTTCTAGCCTACCCTTAAGAGGAGCTGTTAATACATCAGTTGCCTCACTGTCTCCTCTTTGGCTTTTCAGCCCCTTCATAATATGTACAAAAAAACCACCTGCATTGAAGTCCATCTGCTTTAAGTTCTCAGGGTTCTCTGTCCTGGTTTCATTTTGACTAATTTCATAAGACCAAAATTTACACACAGTAAGGCATTCAGAGGAAAGTTTGGAGAATAAAGGAAACTTGTAAAACAAACCACTTATTTCAGATATTTTCCCTTTTCTGAACAAAAGAATCCCTTTCATGATTTTTTTTTAGAAAATATTAAAGAATCAGACTTCTTACATATTTTGATAATAGCAACAAAATATTAGCATGAAAAACTTAACATTCTTTTAGTTATATAGCTTTCTTTCTTCAAATGAAAGAAACCTTTCAGTGTATTCATTGGGTGAGATTTAACTGGTCTCTTTCACAACAATAAATCAATCAATAACCATATATTTCTTGAATTTTTGTGTGAGCAAAACATTGATGTTGGATAAGGAGAAACAAAGACATACAAATGCATGTGCAAGGAAAAGGTTGAAGGTGACTAACTAATACATATCTATCACCACTGCCAACACCCAGAGCTACAGCCGGCCAGGGAGAAAGCTCTCCTGCCTCGTACCCACGTCTCCAGGCCCCTCACCCACTACCCTCCTTAGCCAGTTACCCTCTCTGGGACTGAGGGTACTACTCCGCCCGGGGACACCACCGGCCAAAGGAGGCCGGTGGACGACACCCAAGTGAGGTGAGGCCGGCTCGGTCCGACAGGAGAAGGGTGCGCGGGCAGTTGTTCCTGCGGGGCTGGGGTCGGCAGCGACTGGAAAGGGCAGCAAGCAGGCAAAGCAAGGGCCGCGGGACAGGGGCGCGGGCGCTGTCCAGGCAACAGAAAGACCAAGACACGACGGGGCCACCAGAAAAACAAGCGCGGGGCCCCACCGTCACACACACGAGGGCGGTCTCGCGACGCCTGGGACGCCGGCCGGCGTGCCACAGCCCCACCAGGTGCAGCGGAGGGGCCGCGTCCACCCATCTCGTCCGTCTGTCCTTGGCAGATCCCTCTTTCGTCTAGTCCAACTCCAAAGCTCAAGTCCTGGGGACACCCTCTCTAGCGAGGTGGCCCGGCCCATGCCCGTAAACCGCCACCAGCTGCGGCTCGGGCGAGGGCAGGCGTGACGGGCTCCTCATGGCTGCGGGACCGGGGAGCCAGGACCTGGCGTCCCCCTCTTGGGCTCACCACGGGGATTTGCCGCACGCAGACAGCACACATGCAGGCCCCCTTATGGCTTACCGAAAGCCAGGCGGGTCCAGCGGGACCCTTCCCCAACTCTGAGTCCAGAGTTGCCGGCCGCGGTCTGAAATGTTTACTGATTTCTAAAGCAAAACACTGGAATTTTAATTTAGAACATTTGGTTTGATCAATTTAATTCTTACAGAGGGATAGAAATGAATTGACTTATTTTTACAAGCAGAGAGAGCCAATTACTCACATTCTTGGCCACAACTAAACCATTCCTTATCTTTTTCAAGACAGGTATTTGTAGGTAGCTGACAGTTGGTTTTGAATGTTTCAATCAACTCACTTTTTTTCTGTGTGTGAGCAAAAACTGAAGCCATAGAATCAACTTAAAGAGAACTGTATGTCTTGAATCCAAAAATACCATAGTTTACTTGATCATGTATATGTATTTCACTCAGTCGTGTCAGACTCTTTAAGATCCCATGGACTGTAGCCTGGCAGGCTCCTCTGCCCAAGGCATTCTCCAGGCAAGAATACTGGAATAGGTGGCCATTTCCTCCTTCAGGGGATCTTCTCAACCCAGGGATAGAACCCAGGTCTCCCGAATTGTGGACAGATTCTTTAACATTTGAGCCACCAGGGAAGATGTTTAAATTTGTTTTAGACAGTTTTCTAGTGCCGAGTACATGTAATTACCACAGCATCTAGATTATAGATCATATATCTTAAGAAGGGCCACTATCATTACAAACATTTAAGATTATTTTCTAACATGAGGCTGCATTTAGCTCATTGAAACATAAGTGGTAATGTTCTGATCTGAAAATTACTAGAAAAAAAAACACAATATTGCAATTTAACATAGCTTGAAATTATTATTTTCCCCTCCATACACATTTGAATTTACAAACTTGAATAACTTTTTAATTGAATTACTATGTCTTCATTTGAAAATGCAATAATTTCTAAGAATAAAGTAATATTCTTAGATAAAAATTCATAATTTTCAAAGACATTTTAATGACTTCCACCTACTCATTTAAAAAATGAAAATAGATAAATTTATGTCAAGCAAAGGAAAGCTAAGTGAAAAAGCATATGTATTCTGGACAAAAGAGCAAAAGTTTCACTTTCTCCAATGGTTGAAATAAAACTTAATGAATTAAAGCACAAAAAATTGGATAAAAGGTATTTTAATAAAGCATCCAAATAATAATTAAATGAGAATCTCTGATGAACACAAAGATATTTCTTAGATACATTTTCCCTCCAAATTAGTCTAATATAATGAGATGTTTCCTCAAGTGTGATTTTTGTTCTACAATCCACATCCTGTGGATTTGAAAGTTAGGAAATATAACTTTAACATTAATACATTAAATAGATGAAAGCAGATTTTTATCACAAGGTTTGGGTTCATTTTTGTAATTTTTTTTTTTTTGCTATTTGTAATTAGTATGGGAGTTTGAAATATTTTCTACTTGAAATATGGAGTATAATCATAACCAACATTGAAAAGGAAATTTTAATACAAAAATAATAATTATCAAGATGGAGGCAGGTTCCAGTGTGTACTAAAGGGTTTTATATGAAATCTGATCTTTAATTTTACTTTTTCTCATCTTTTTGCTCTCCAATGTTTGGAGAATTTCTATGTTCTCTGTTGGAAATCATTTATCAGTTTAATGAACACAGTCAAGGAAAGCTGACCATGAGGGAAGAGGAAAGGAATATCTAATTCTTTTGGTGCACACATAGTATAACTACTCATCTCTCAGTGACAGACTCCAAACATTAAATTAACTGAAATGAAAACTTCATTCTGAACTGTGATTCCCCATACATACCAAATAGTCTGTGAAATGCCTTAGATTTTATGTCCAAATCCATTAAGCACACTGCAGAGAAAAGTATAGCAAATGCATGGTTGACTATATGCTCATAGAAAGCTTCCATACTGTGTTAACTTCATAGCTGAATTGATCCACAGGGTGCACTGAGTGTACTAAATGGCCTAGCATAATCGGGAATGGAATCGCATTCTGAATGAAATCGCAACATTGGGAAGAAACTAAAAATCAGAATCACTTTCTATTCTGTGATCTTTCTACTATTCCTGTGAATTTAAGTATGTGGAAATGAAGCTTGTAAGAGATTGCTGCTCAAAGGCAATGCCGGCTTTTGGAGTAATGACGCTTTAGTAAAGACTTGTTTGATGAAAACCTTCTCAAGCATACCTCCTTCATTATTTATACATCTCTTATGGATTTTTAAGAGTTCCACTAGATCACTAACAGATATTATTAAGCTCTTCAATTCTTTTGTTATTATCCTCTTTGACAAGTTTCACTGGCATACAGACCAGGATTTTCTTTCTTTTTTTTTTTTTCTTTCTTGATAATGGACCATATACAACTATCTGAAGCAGCAGGAAGTTAATGGCAATGAACTAGAATAAAACTAAATGTCACCACATCTTACTTTTCTCTAAAACTTTCTAAGTAGATTAGACATGTGCAAAAAGCTGTAAAATTTGCCCTTTGCTTACAAGAAAAAGGTTACTTCTGTGCTAAAAAATTGTAATAGGTTACTCATAAATGATGACATCAGTCACTGAAATATATTGCCTTACACAGTTTAAATATTGGTACAATTACCTTGACTCTAACCAGTGATTTTTTTGTTGTTGAAAAAAATACATTAAAGCTTTTGAGAGATTACAAAGGTTAATATAAATTTACAAACTAACTGAAATGAATCAATGTTAACAAAAAATTCAGTTTATTTTGGATGTTATAACATTCAATAAACTGTATAATTTACTTTTTGAGGCTACATTTTTAATTCTGCATGACTGTAGACCTTCCAGTTATACTGAAGAGACATAAAACAACCTTTTGGACTACAGCAGACATAATGGGCAGCTGAAAAGCATACATGGGAAGGTGACAAGGGCATGCTCTTTTACAATATATTCTGTTGAAAAAATACTGTATAAGCTGTCACAAAGGGCAGCTTAAAACCACATGCACATCCTCAGTTAATGTAAAAATTTCAATGTAAATGTTTTAAAGCTACAATGACAACTGTGGAGGATAAAGCATGGCAAGGCCATTAGCATAAGTTTCACGTTCTGTATCATTAGTTTAGAGTTGCTTTTTTAACATCATTGATTATTTGAAAACTTTATGAAACCATTTGCTAGAGATAATTCTTATTCTCATGGAAAATATCCAATTTACTACTCTAAATAAAATGTCTCAAGCTTCCCTAAATGAGAAAAGACATCTTATAATTGCATGCACATGTCAATAAGTTTGCAGCTAATATAATAGGCATCAGATAATGTATATTGGATGCTTTTTTAAATGGTAGGCTGATGACAAACATTTTTATCAAGAAGTAGTGGCATAGTCATAAAGAAGTAATATTTAAACCTAAAACTTTTGTGCAATTGTGAAAGAGCAGTTTTGATTCTAAGCTGGTAGTAGCTAACCTGTACTATAGTTGTTAAAATGCAATGTCGATATTCCCCAAACCTCCTATGAAAGAAAGAATCTGATGCAGAATTGACACATGAGAAGATTTCATGAGGTGAAAAAGCCCAGCAACACATAGCATCATCTGGTTATTAGGCAGTGTACCTAGGATCCAATTTTATGAGAAAATCACCTATGTGAAAACAATACATCTTAGTCTGGAGAAAGTTTTCTTATGGTGTATAGAGATGACTTTTCAATTTTTATTTTATAATACTTTAAAAAAATTACAAATGTTTGAGACAGATTCTTCCTTTTTTGCTCTTTCCATTATAACAAATAACTCAGTATTTCATTATTTTGCTTACAAATTGTCAATATTTTATGATTACCCTTGGAATAAATTCCAATTTTCTTTGTCTTTCATCCATTGCTATTCATATTTTGGTCCTAAAGAACTGTTCTAGAATAAACTTTTAAACTGTATGATACTGTTACACAAAAATTGGCTAATTGCTGCTCCTCACACATGTCATTCATTTTGGTCTCTGTAATTTTGCTCATGTTTTTCTTTCTGCCTGGAAAGTGTTTCTTATCCTTTTTTTTCTCCTAAAAATATACTTTCCATCTCATAACACTCACCAAAATATCTCTTCTACAAAACTTTCCTAGAATACTCCTTTAATCTTATTTATTCAACAAACATTATTGAGTGCTTACCATGTGACAAGCACTTGTTCACTGAAAATTCTGCCCGAAAAGAAATATAAGTATGTATATAAGATGAAATTAACCACTTATTTTGTTTTACTCCCATATGTTTTTGTTCATGTGAGTAATGGTTATTATCACTGTTGGTGTTTTCCCCCTTAACTTGAGATATCTGGTTTTTGTTTTTTAATTAATTTTTATTGCAGTATAGTTGATTTACAATGTTGTATTAGTTTCTGCTATACATAAAAGTAAATTATATGTATTATATATAAATAACATATAAATATATAAAGAACTATTAAATTATTGAATAATGATTTATGACAAATATGTGAGAAGCACATTAGCTTTCTTTCTCACAAATGTAGTTAATCTAATATATGCAGGATAATAGAAATAATTGTGTGTTGATGTGAAAAGAGCAGCCAATATAACATCTGCATCATATGCTGGGAATTCAACTTTTCAAGGTAGCCTATAGATTTAGAATATTATAGAATGCACTGGTCATATCAAACACTGTCTTCCAACAACACAAGATGACTCTATACATGGACATCACATATTTCAGATGGGGTGAAAAAATTAAATGTCAACAAGATTACAGGGCCTCTAACTAATAAGTACTTTGTACTAATGTTCTATTCCATAACAGTGTCTAGAATGATTCTCAGAATATCTTAAGGTTTCAATGAAAATGTGGTTAACTAATCAGAATATTTCTTATGTTTCTAGGAAACAGATTTATATCAGGGAATTAAATTCTTAGGTCAAAGTAAGGAACATTCTGATTTCCCAGGTGGCTCAGTGGTAAAGAATCTGCTTACAAACTCAGGAGACCCAGGAAATGTGGGTTTAGTCCCTGGGTTGGGAAGATCCCATAGAGTAGGAAATGGCAACCCATTCCCACATGCTTGCCTGGAAAATTCTATGGACAGGGTCTGGTGGGCTACAGTCCATAGGATCACAAAGTTGGACATGACTGAGCACGCACATACACTAGGAACATTTTGCACACACTCCATTTTCTAAGAATCATATTCTGGAATTCATTTTCCTTCAAAACATTATAATATATTTATATAAATTTAACTTGAAGAATATATAACAAACGTGTGACAGGTTTCAAAAAACAGAAAAATAACTTAGACTCTTACGGCACATTTCAAAAAATGAGAGCATTAAGATTTCCAATAAAGCTACTACTGAAGAGTTTTTATAAAAAATGCTATGACTTCTGTAAAAAAAAGGGAAAAGAGGGTATATGAGATTTTATTCAATAACATAATCTGATTTTTCTGGGTTTTAATAATGGTTTATTGCAAGCCTTTGTTCAACTTCCTTATAATTTTTATGAAGACACAAATATAGATTAAAAGTAATAACTTACCCTTTCCTCCAAAATAAAGTTAATGTGCTATTTACTGTCAGGATCAGAAGGGAATGTTCAATCATAACAAGGGAAACAGAGATCATATAAGTTCTACAATGAGAAAGAAATAAGGCAACTGAGCTAATCAGATAGATATTAAGGATTTCTAACCAACCAGCCCTCACTGGCATAATATTTTTTGTGAAAGTGCAAGAATATTACTAGCCCTTAGATTACTTTTAGTTTACATTCAAAGACTATACGCATCCCTCCTCTACCTCCAAAAAAGAGTTAGAGCTACGTAGATAAAGTAGTACATTACACACTTGAAAGTGCAGGAATATAATAAAAATAATTGTGTGCTGATGTGAAAAGAACAGCCAATATAACATCTGCATCATATGCTGGGAACTCAACTTTTCAAGGTAGCCTATAGATTTAGAATATTATAGAATGCACTGGTCATATCAAACACTGTCTTCCAACAACAAAAGATGACTCTATACATGGACATCACCAGATGGTCAATACCGAAGTCAAACTGATTATATTCTTTGAAGCTGAAGATGAAGAAGTTCTATACGGTCAGCAGAAACAAGACCAGGAGCTGACTATGGCTCAGATCAAGAACTCCTTATTGCAAAATTCAGACTTAAATTGAAGAAAGTTGGGAAAACCATTAGACTGTTCAGGTATGACCTAAATCAAGTCTTTTATGATTATACAGTGGAAGTGACAAATAGATTCATGGGATTAGATCTGATGGAATGCCTGAAAAACCATGAACAGAGGTTCATAACATTATATAGGAAGCTATGATCAACCATCCCCATGAAGAAGAGATGCAAAAGCAAAATGGTTGTCTGAGGAGGCCTTACAAATACCTGAGGAAAGAGAAGCAAAAGGCAAATGGGAAAAGGAAAGATATATCCATCTAAATGCAGAGTTCCAAAAAATAGCAAGGAGAAATAAAGAAGCCTTCTGAAGTGCAAAGAAATAGAGAAAACAATAGAATGGGAAAGACTAGAGATTTCTTCAAGAGAATTAGAGATACCAAGGAAATATTATATGCAGATGGGAACAATAAAGGACAGAAACTGTATGGACCTAACAGAAGCAGAAGATATTAAGAAGAGGTGGCAAGAATACATAGAAGAAGTATACAGAAAAGATCTTCATGAACCAGATAACTGCAATAGTGTGATCACTCACCTAGAGCCAGACATCCTGGAATGTGAAGTCAAGTGGGCCTTAGGAAGAATCACTATGAACAAAGCTAGTGGAAGTGATGGAATTCCAGCTGAGTTATTTCAAATCCTAAAAGATGATGCTGTGAAAGTGCTGCACTCAATATGCCAGGAAGTTTGGAAAACTCAGCAGTGGCTACAGAACTGGAAAAGTTCAGTTTTCATTCCAATCCCAAGGAAAGGCAATGCCAAAGAATGTTCAAACTACCACACAATTGCACTCATCTCGCATGTTAGCAAAGTAATGCTCAAAATTGTCCACAGTAGACTTCAACAGTACGTGAACCAAAAACTTCCAGATGTACAAGCTGGATTTAGAGAAGGCAGAGGAACCAAAGATCAAATTGCCAACATGCAATAGATCATAGAAAAAGCAGGACAATTCCAGAATAAATATCTACTTGTGCTTCATTGACTATGCTAAAGCCTTTGGCTGTATGGATCACAACAAACTGTGGAAAATTCTGCAAGTTATAGGAATACCAGACCACAATACCTACTTCCTGAGAAATCAGTATGCAGGTCAAGAAGCAACAGTTAGAACCGGAAATGAAAAAATGTACTGGTTCCAAATTGGAAAAGGAGTATATCACGCTGTATATCATCTCCTTGCTTACTTAACTTATATGTAGACTACATCATGTGAAATGCTGGACTGAATGAAGCACAATGTGGAATCAAGGATGCTGGGAGAAATATCAACAACCTGTGATATACAGATGACAGCACTCTCATAGCAGAAAGTGAAGAGCAACTAAGAGCCTCTTGATGAAGGTAAAAGAGGAGAGTGAAAAAGCTGGCTTAAAACTCAACATTCATAAAACTAAGTTTATGGCATCTGGTCCCAACACTTCATGGTAAATACACAGGGAAACAATAGAAACAGTGGCAGACTTCATTGTCTTGGGTTCAAAAATCAGATGGTGACTGCAGCTGTGAAATTAAAAGATGTTTGCTCCTTGGAAGAAAAGCTATGATAAACCTAGACAGCATATGAAAAAGCAGAAACATTACTTTACTGACAATGATCCATCTAGTCAAAACTATGATTTTTTCCAGTAGCTGTGAGAGCTGGACCATAAAGAAAACTGAGCACTGAAGAATTGATGCTTTTGAACCATGATGTTGGAGAAAACTATTGAGAGGCCCTTGAACAGCAAGGAGATCAAATCAGTCAATCCTAAAGTAAATCAGTCTTGAATATTCATTAGGAGAACTGATGCTCAAGCTGAAGTACCAATACTTTGGTAACCTGATGTGAAGAGCTGAATCATTGGAAAAGACCCTGATGCTGGGAAAGATTGAAAGCAGGAGGAGATGAGGATGACAGAGGATGAGATGGTTGGATGGCATCACTGACTTGATGGACAAGAGTTTGAACAAGCTCCAGGAGTTGGTTATGAACAGGGAAGCCTGGCACACTGCAGTCTAAGGGGTTGGAAAGAGTCAGTCACAACTGACTGACTAAACTGAACTGAACTAGTCATAAAAGATAAATTATTTTACATAGTAAAAATTGGAATATGATATAGATACATCAACCTTCTGTATCTTTTGTTCAGGGTAAAAGTGTTACAGTTAATATTAAAAATAAGTTGTCTCCATTTTTAATTCAACAGCTATGAATTTAAGGTTTATATACAGGGAAACTGGATGTGCCATGAAAAAATATAAATGAATGTCGATTTATAATGCAGAGAATAGCATCATGTAAAAACTATAATTTTTCCATTTTTATAGAAATTATAAGATTTAGTGTGACCTATCCAAACCACATTCTGTCTCATAGGAAATATCATGCCTATATCTCTCTTCAGTTCAGTTCATTTCAGTCACTCAGTTGTGTCCGACTCTTTGCTACTCCATGAATCACAGCATACCAGGCCTCCTGGTCCATCACCAACCCCCAGAATTCACTCAAACTCATGTCCATCTAGTTGTTGATGCCATCCAGCCATCTCATCTTCGGTCATCCCCTTCTCCTCTTGCCTCCAGCCCTGCCCCAGCCAGCATCAGAGTATTTTCCAATGAGTCAACTCTTCGCATGAGGTGGCCAAAGTATTGGAGTTTCAGCTTTAGCATCAGTCCTTCCAATGAACACCCAAAACTGATTTCCTTTAGAATGGACTGGCTGGATCTCCTTGCAGTCCAAAGGACTCTCGTCTTCTCCAACACCACAGTTCAAAAACACCAATTCTTCGGTGCTCAGCCTTCTTCACAGTCCAACTCTTACATCCACACATGACCACTGGAAAAAGCCTTGACTAGACGGACCTTTGTTGGCAAAGTAATGTATCTGCTTTTAGTGCCTGATGAACTATGGAATGAGGTTCTTGTCATTGTACAGGAGACAGGGATCAAGATCATCCCCATTGAAAAGAAATGCAAAAAAGCAAAATGGCTGTCTGGGGAGGCCTTACAAATAGCTGTGAAAAGAAGAGAGGTGAAAAGCAAAGGAGAAAGGGAAAGATATAAGCATCTGAATGCAGAGTTCCAGAGAATAGCAAGAAGAGATAAGAAAGCCTTCTTTAGTGATCAATGCAAAGAAATAGAGGAAAGGAAGAGAATGGGAAAGACTAGAGATCTCTTCAAGAAAATTAGAGATACCAAGGGAACATTTCATGCAAATATGGGCTCGATAAAGGACAGAAATGGTATGGACCTAACGGAAGCAGAAGATATTAAGAAGAGGTGGCAAGAATACACAGAAGAACTGTACAAAAAAGATCTTCACGACCTGGATAATCACGATGGTGTGATCACTAATCTAGAGCCAGACATCCTGGAATGTGAAGTCAAGAGGGCCTTAGAAAGCATCACTACGAACAAAGCTAGTGGAGATGATGGAATTCCAGTTGAGCTGTTTCAAATCCTGAAAGGTGATACTGTGAAAGTGCTGCCCTCAATATGCCAGCAAGTTTGGAAAATTCAGCAGTGGCCACAGGACTGGAAAAGGTCAGTTTTCATTCCAATTCCAAAGAAAGGCAACTCCAAAGAATGCTCAAAATATCACACAATTGCACTCATCTCACATGCAATAAAGTAATGCTCAAAATTCTCCAAGCCAGGCTTCAGCAATACGTGAACCGTGAACTCCCTGATGTTCAAGCTGGTTTTAGAAAAGGCAGAGGAACCAGAGATCAAATTGCCAACATCTGCTGGATTGTGGAAAAAGCAAGAGAGTTCCAGAAAAGCATCTATTTCTGCTTTATTGACTATGCCAAAGCCTTTGACTGTGTGGCTCACAATAAACTGTGGAAAATTCTGAAAGAGATCGGAATACCAGACCACCTGACCTGCCTCTTGAGAAATCTGTATGCAGGTCAGGAAGCAACAGTTGAAACTGGACATGGAATAACAGACTGGTTCCAAATAGGAAAAGGAGTACGTCAAGGCTGTATATTGTCACCCTGCTTATTTAACTTCTATGCAGAATACATCATGAGAAACGCTGGACAGGAAGAAACACAAGCTGGAATCAAGATTGCCGGGAGAAATAGCAATAACCTCAGCTACGCAGATGACACCACCCTTCTGGCAGAAAGTGAAGAGGAACTAAGTAGTCTCTTGATGAAAGTAAAAGAGGAGAGTGAAAAAGTTGGCTTAAAGCTCAACATTCAGAAAACGAAGATCATAGTATCCAGTCTCATCACTCCATGGGAAATAGATGGAGAAGCAATGGAAACAGTGTCAGACTTTATTCTTTTGGCTCCAAAATCAGTGCAGATGGTGATTGCAGCCATGAAACTAAAAGGTGCTTACTCCTTGGAAGAAAAGTTATGACCACCCTAGATAGTATATTCTAAAGCAGAGACATTACTTTGCTGACTAAGGTCCATCTAATCAAGGCTATAGTTTTTCCTGTGGTCATGTATGGATGTGAGATTTGGACTGTGAAGAAGGCTGAGCGCCAAAGAATTGATGCTTTTGAACTGTGTTGTTGGAGACGACTCTTGAGAGTTCCTTGGACTGCAAGGAGATCCAAGCAGTCCATTCTGAAGAAGATCAGCCCTGGGATTTCTTTGGAAGGAATGATGCTAAAGCTGAAACTCCAGTACTTTCGCCATCTCATGCAAAGAGTTGACTTATTGGAAAAGAGTCTGATGCTGGAAGGGATTGGGGGCAGGAGGAGAAGGGGACGACCAAGGATGAGATGGCTGGATGGCATCACGGACTCGATGGACGTGAGTCTGAGTGAACTCTGGGAGTTGGTGATGGACAGGGAGGCCTGGTGTGCTGCGATTCATGGGATCGCAAAGCGTCAAACACGACTGAGCAACTGAACTGAACTGAACTGAAAGTTCTTAAGCTGCAAAGAAATGACAATGAAAAGGGTGAGAAATTTATATGAAGATCAGAAGGATCACAGTAGGCTTCTAATTGAGATTGCTTCTTTTATTTCAGAGCGTGGGCTATAGGGCATGTGGGCTTCAGTAGTTGTGACTCCTGGCTCTAGAACACAAGCTGGATAGTTGTGGTTCAGGGGCTTAGTTGCTCCACAGCATGTGAAATCTTCCTGGATCAGGAATTAAACTTGTGCCTCCTGCACTGACAGGAAGATTCTTTATCACTAAGCCACCAGAGAAGCCCTGGATACCGTTTTTTATCCATTCTAAGTTATAAGTCTTGCTATGGGAATTCCATCTATTTATATTTAAAGTATAGAGAAGGAAATGGCAAGCCACTGCTGTATTTTTGCCTGGGAAATCCATGGACAGAGGAGGCTGGTGGGCTACAGTCCATGGGGTTGCAAGAGTCAGACATGACTGAGCCACTGAACAACAAATAACAAAATTTAAGTCAGTTCTAAGAGATAAGGACTTTCTTTTGCCATTTTGTTATTTTCTGTAGCTCTGACACTTACTCCATCACTGCTTTCTTAATACGTTAGCCAGTTTTTGTAGTGATACCTTTAAATTCCCTTCTCATTTCCTTTTGAGTATATTCTGTAGATATTTTCTTTGTGATTACCATGTTAATTGTATATAATATCTTAAAGTAATAATAATTTATGTTAAATTGTTATCAAGTTAACTTCAATAGCGTACAAATCTTTATTCCTGTATAGCTCCCACTGTATAACATATTTATGTATTTTGTACACTTTAGCATAGATGTATACGAGGGTCATTCTGAGTGGTATGAGGTGATAACTCATTTTAGTTTTGATTTGCATTTCTCTAACAATTGTTTCTTTAAGAGATGGGAATACCAGACCACCCGACCTGCCTCTTGAGAAATCTATATGCAGGTCAGGAAGCAAGAGTTAGAGCTGGACATGGAACAACAGACTGGTTCCAAATAGGAAAAGGAGTACGTCAAGGCTGTATATTGTCACCCTGCTTATTTAACTTATATGCAGGGTACATCATGTAAAACACTGGGCTAGAAGAAGCAGAAGCTGGAACCAAGATTGCCAGGAGAAATATCAATAACCTCAGATATACAGATGACACCACCCTTATGGCAGAAAGTGAAGAGGAACTAAAAAGCCTCTTGATGAAAGTGAAAGAGGAGAGTGAAAAAGTTGACTTAAAGCTCAACATTCAGAAAATGAAGATCATGGCATCAGGTCCCATCACTTCATGGGAAATAGATGGGGAAACAGGGGAAACAGTGTCAGACTTTAATTTTTGGGCTCCAAAATCAGTGCAGATGGTGATTGCAGACATGAAATTAAAAGACACTCCTTGGAAGAAAAGTTATGACCAACCTAGATAGCATGTTGAAAAGCAGATACATTACTTTGCTAACAAAGGTCCATCTAATCAAGGATATGGTTTTTCCAGTGGTCATGTATGCATGTGAGAGTTGGACTGTGAAGAAGGCTGAGCACTGAAGAATTGATGCTTTTGAACTGTGGTGTTGGAGAAGGCTCTTGAGAGTCCCTTGGACTGCAAGGAGATCCTAAAATCATATTGAAGTACTGCAGTTCCACTAAAAACAGTTGGAAAATAATTATTTTAAAAATTTACAGTAAATGAAACTACATGAGTATAGGGGAGGATTCTACTCCAAATTTTGTACTTACGTTAACAGGAAATATCCCTCCAAATAATCTACATTTTCCCATAGTTACAGCATTGACTATAAGCATGGTATAGTTATTCAGAAAGCCATTAAGTGGAGACAAGTATTTCCATTCAATTTTGTAAATATTAAGTGTTTCAGTCCTTCCGGCAAGAATATTGTTAAGAGTTTTCTAAATATGCTGCTGCTAAGTCACTTCAGTCGTGTCCGACTCTGTGCGACCCCAGAGATGGCAGCCCACAGGACTCCCCCATCCCTGGGATTCTCCAGACAAGAACACTGGAGTGGGTTGCCATTTCCCTCTCCAATGCATGGAAATGAAAAGTGAAAGTGAAGTCGCTCAGTCGTGTCTGACTCTTAGCGACGCCATGGACTGCAGCCTACCATGCTCCTCCGTCCATGGGATTTTCCAGGCAAGAGTACTGGAGTGGGTCGCCATTGCCTTCTCCTGTGCTTTCATGCAAAACTAAGTTTTGAGAAGAGCAACAAAAATAAAAAGGTATCTTTAAAAATGTGTAATATATTTATGTTCTCTAAAAGTCCAGGAATCTTCAGTGTCTCTTTGATTGATAAATTTTTGAAAGAATGGACTTACCATAAATGTTGCCTAAATAATTTGATATGACAATTCCTTGCAACTGCTGATATTGCCTGCAAAAATTTTAAACTTCCATTGCCCGAAACTTGCAATGATCTACATTTAAAATACTGTGTTCCCAATTAAAAACCATGAGCTGACAGATCATTGGAATGTAATTTATTGATATTAAATTTTAGGACCAAAGAAAAGATTTCTTTTCCAAATTAACAATTCAGATACTCAGACTCTTTCATGCAATACTGTTGTCAGAAAACTTCGAAAGATTTTCCTTGATTTGCTCTTAAAATAAATGGATCAACAGTTCTAAGCATTGATAAATACCTTCATAAAAATTACATGTCCAAGCAAAGACTAGTATATATTATCAGTATAATTTCTAAATGAATTTGCATTATTTATTGAAAAGTTTACTTACTCCTAAGTTCATCAGTCTTTTTTTTTCCCTAATACTCTGCTTTGAATGTAAACCTGTTGATATGTAAAAAGTAAGAGACTTTTTAGTTTTTATTGATGGGCTTTGACACAAAGAATAAAAAATATTTAGCAATAAAGAAAAGAAAAAGAAACAATACACACACACACACGAATGCACTCACAATACCCTCAGAAAGCTTTGCAAATATTTTAAAACCTAGCAATCTGATTATTACAAAAATGGCTTAATTATTACTTCAAAAATGTTGAATAAATATGGATTGCTGTTTTAAGTGATTTTATAATGATAAGACACTTGTCTGTCTTCTGAATTTTCATCATCAACGTATTGCTGTGCATACCTACAAACACCCTCCTTTACATGTGCATATGTGTGTGAGAGTGTGTGCATGTGTATATCTTTTACCTGTAAATGGTGAACTATCAGACAGATATAAGTTAGTGCTAAAGCACTATGCATCTGAATGCTGTCTGGGAAGTATGTGCAGAATGTTGAGCAACTGTGTGATAGGAAATATTAAATCCAACCACGTTATACTTAAGATATAGTCTACTCAACGTGTAAATACAATTTGAAAATATAAAAGGAAAGAAAATATTGGGTTATAAAATGCTGGTGGGAAAACAGACCATATAAAATATAACTTATGAGGTGGAAAAAAGAAAGTTGGCATAAATAGAAGTTGCTACAAATATTGTCATCCATTATCATCATTGTCATCACCATCATAAGTAGACAAGTATAAAAAAAAAGTACAAAATTCAAATGTCAACAAAAAAGAATCCTGCAAAAATTCAAAAAGGAACAAATAACCGCATAGGGTGAATTAGCAGACTGGTTTGAGCAAGCTTTGAACCACCTACATCCAAGGGGTGCCAAGGCAATATAGACAGAATTTTATGGACTTTGTGATCTAACAAAAAACCCAACCAAGGTGTAAAACACGTTCATACTGGTGGTAATGTTCACACTAGCATATTAAAGTTATACTATACTCAAGTAATAGATGAAAGTTAAATAGCTATATATGTATATCTTTATATATATTATATTAAAATAAAATACATATTAGTATAATAATTATAGGTTTAAAGACACAGTGATCACACATATCATAAATAAGTTTAAATTGTGAGAATAGATTATAAATATTTACCAGAAGAAAGCTAAATAGAACATGGCTAATAATAAATAGATGCATCTGACACACTTTCAAAAATCAAGAATGAAGAAAATAGGTGTGGCCTGCCAAGACTGAATTATCAGACTTATGTGAGATGTCAGTCACTCTCTTTGTGCATCATAAGTTCACCTGGACAGCTTTGAATTTTGAGGAACTTTACAACTTTTGGAAAAGGAAATGTCAACTCACTCCAGTATTCTTGCTTGGAAAATTCCATGGACAGAGGAGCTGGGCAGGCTACAGTCCATAGGGTGGCCTCAAAGAGTTAGACACAACTCTATGACTAACATTCACTTTCACTTTTACAACTTTATATTGAAAAATTCAACCTGTTTGGTCACATACCTAGAGCACTAGATATTGTGAGTTTCTGATCTTACAACAAAAAAGCCAGTCAAGATGTTCACGTGTTCACAGCACTAGGTTTGACTGAGGCTAAGATATTGAGTATATAATGTAAAGTTTAAAAAAAAAAGTATATATACAAGTGATAGATATAAATTCAAAGGCATAAATAGATAAAATTATACAGATACTATGGTTTAAAAGTATGGTGATTAAAGGGATAATTATGGTGATTAAAGGGATAAAAAGAGAATAATTTGCAAAGAGTGATAGAGTGAGAATGGTCAATAAGGGAAGATGTTGAAAATTTGATCATTATAATTAGAATTTTTTAATAGAAAAGTAAAACATCCAGGACTAAAAATATAAAACAAATACAACATAATATGCCAGAATAATATTAAAAGAAAGAAATCAATATATACAAATAATTCTGCAAAACTTTCAAAGGACAAAAATAAAGCCTTTTTTTTTTTAAAAAAAAAATCCATAAAAGATAAGACTGTATAACCTGGAAAGTGTGAATAATCAGACCGGTCTAAGTTGGCTGTATAACACTGTGCACATGAAGGATGCCAGGAAAACCTAAAATTTTAAGGGGCTGGCATCACAATGAAAAAACTAACCAAGAGGTCCACATGCTCACAGTACTAGAATTGGCCTAGGCTAGGATATTAAAGGGCTGGTAAGCCAGCGGGGACAATGGCTCAGCTAACAAAGAGCCCACCTGCCAATTCAGGTGACTCAAAAGACATTAGTTCAATCCCTAGGTGGGGAAGATTCCCTGGAGAAGAGAATAGCAACCTGTTCCAGTATTTGTCACTGGAAAACTCTATGGTCAGAGGGGCCTGGCGGACTAGAGTCCCTGGGTTTACACACACATGTGGTATAAATAAAAATAAAATGAAAAAGAGAAAGCAAGGCACAGAAACATTATGATAGAAAGTATATGATTATTAAAAGATATTTTTAAAATGAATGATTTGGAAGGAAAATAGTAGAGTGACAAGCAGACATACAGAAGGTTACTGAAAAATAAACCTGTTACAATTACAGTTTTTGAAAATCCCAGAACTGAAGATGTAAATCAAACAAATACCACATTATATAATAATAAAGATAACAATAAAAATAAAGCCAATATCTAAGCATAATATACTGGAATTTGAAAAGATTAAAGTTGAACTGAACTGAACTGAACTGAACTGGAAATTGAAATTAGAAACACAAAAAATCCAGAAAAGATTTAAAAATACATAACCTGGAAAAGGTAAATTATCAGACTAGTATAACTTGGCTCTTAAATGATATGTACACAAAGGTTGCCATGATAACCTAGAATTTTGAAGGACCTAGACTAGGATATTAAAGGTATACACAAGTGATAGATATAAATTCAAGTACAAAATTCAAAAAGAAAAAAATCACTTAGATATTATCCTATATAATATACCTTGATCAAAGAGATAAAAACAATAATTTGGAAGGAGTGACAAGAGAATGAGCAATGTATATATGAGTGGGAGATATCTGAGGAAGACCACTGCAATTACAGTTTCTAAATAAGAAAAAAAATTCCAAAAAATGTGAATCAAACAAAAATAACTATATATCAGAGTATGTATCTTTCATAAAAGAAAGATGTCAATATTTATGTACAATTTGATTGAACTTTTGAAGTCAGAGTAAGATTCATACAAGTCTAGAGAAGGCAAAATACATGTTACTTTGAGAAGGATGAATGATCAGATTGCTCTGTGTTGGCTCTGAAACATACTACATGATGGTTACCAGGACAGCACAGACAGAATTATGAGGGATTCTATGACATCACAGTTTCAAAAAACATCCAACATGGCCACATTCACACAGTGCTGGATGATCCTAAACTAGGATATTAATGGTACACTCCACTCAACTGAAGATTGAAAATAGAACATTAAAAAATGCTGATTTATGGCATAGAAGCCTTGATGGTGAAGGAGATGAGAAAAGATTAACTTAATAGGACTGATAATATAGTCAAAATTCATAGTGATGTTGCTAAAAATTGGACTGTTACAAATATATTGGGAAAATATTAAAATATTTTTTGTCAAAGTTTAACACATGAACCAAATTAAAATTTTACCATTGTTGTTGTTCATTTGCTCAGTTGTGTCCAACTCTTTGGAGAAGGCAATGGCACCCCAATCCAGTACTCTTGCCTGGAAAATCCCATGGACAGAGGAGCCTGGTAGGCTGCAGCCTATGGGGTCGCGAAGAGTGAGACACGACTGAGCGACTTCACTTTCACTTTTCACTTTCATGCACTGGAGAAGGAAATGGCAACCCACTCCAGTATTCTTGCCTGGAGAATCCCAGGGATGGGAGAGCCTGCTGGGCTGCCATCTATGGGGTCGCACAGAGTCAGACATGACTGAAGTGACTTAGCAGTAGCCCAATTCTTTGCAACCACATGAACTGCAGCACACCAGTCTTCCCTTTCCTTCAATATCTCCCTGAATTTGCTCAAACTTATGTCCATTGAGTCAATGATGCCATCCACCCATCTCATCCTCTGTCATCCCCTTTTCCTCTTGCCCTCAATCTTTCCCAATGTCAAGGTCTTTCCCAATGAGTCGGTTCTTCTCATGAGGTGGCCAAAACATTGGAGCTTCAGATTCAGCACCAGTCCTTCCAATGAATATTCAGCACTGATTTCTTTTAAGACTGATTGGTTTGATCTCCTTGTTGTTCAAGGGATTCCCAAGAGTCTTTTCCAGCACATTTTGAAAGCATCAGTTCTTCAATGCCCAGCCTTCTTTATGGTCCAACTCTCACACCCATGCATGACTATTGGAAAAACTGTAGCTTTGATTATATGGACCTTTGTTGGTAAAGTGTTGGCTCTGCTTTATAATACTCTGTCAAGGTTTGTCATAGCTGTTCTTCCAAGGAGCAAGTGTCTTTTAATTTCCTGGCAGCAGTCACTGTCCATAGTGATTTTGGAGCCCAAGAAAATGAAATCTGACTCTATTTCCACTCTTTCCCCATCTATTTGGCATAAAGTGATGGGACCGGATGCCATGATCATTGTTTTCTGAATGGTAAGTTTTAAGCCAACTTTCTCACTCTCTTCTTTCACTTTCATCAAGAAGCTCTTTAGTTCCTCTTCACTTTCTGCCATTAAAGTCATATCATCTACATATCTAAGGTTGTTGATATTTCTCCTGGCAATCTTTATTTCAACTTGTGAGTCATTCGGCCCAGCATTTCACATGATGTACTCTGCATATAAGTTAAATAAGCGAGGTGACAATGGACAGCCTTGACATACTCCTTACCCAGTTTGGAACTAGTTCATTGTTTCATGTCCTGTTCTAACTGCTCCTTCTTGTCCTGCATATAGGTTTCTCATGAGGCAAGTTAGGTGATCTAATATGCCCATATCTTTAAGAATTTTCCACAGTTTTTGTGATCCATACAATCAAAGGCTTTGGCATAGTCAATGAAGAAGTAGATGATTTTCTGGAATTCCCTTGCTTATTTCATGACCCAGTGGCTGTTGACTATTTGATCTCTGGTTCCTCTGTCTTCTCTAAATCCAGCTTGCACATCTGGAAGTTTTCAGTTCATGTACTGCTGAAGACTAGCTTGAAGGATTTTGAGCATAATATTACTAGCATGTGGAATGAGTACAATTATACGGTAATTTGAGCATTCTTTGGCATTGCCCTTCTTTGGGATTGGAATGAAAACACCTTTTCCAGTACTGTGGCCACTGCTGAGCTTTCCAAATTTGTTGACATATAGAGTGCAGCACCTTAGCAGCAGCAGCATTAAGGATTTGAAATAGCTCAACTGGAATTCGATCACCTCCACTAGCATTGTTCATAGCAATGCTTATTAAGGCCCACTCAAATTCACTTAAATTAAAATTCATCCCACTCAAGCCAGGATGTCTGGCTCTAGGTGAGTGACCACACCGTTGTGGATTTCTGGGTCATTTAGACCTTTTTTGTACTGTTCTTCTATGTATTCTTGCCACCTCTTCTTAATTTCTTCTGCTTCTGTTAGGTCCTTACCATTTTTGTCGTTTACTGTGCTTATCTTTGCATGAAATATTCCCTTAATATATCAAATTTTCTTAAATAGATTTCTAGTATTTCCCATTCTATTATTTTTCTCTATTCCTTTGCATTGTTCACTTAAGAAGAATATCTTATTTCTCCTTACTATTCTCTGGGACTCTGCATTCAGATGAGTTTATCTTTCCCTTTCTCCTATGCCTTTTGCTTCTCTTCTTTTCTCAGCTATTTGTAAGGACTCCTCAGACAACAACTTTGCCTTCTTTCATTCGCTATTCTTGAAGACGGTTTGGTCACCAACTCCTGTACAATATTATGAACCTCTGTTCATAGTTCTTCAGGTACTCTTCTACCAGTTCTAGTCCCTTGAATCTATTCATTATCTTCACCATATAATCATAAAGGATTTAATTTAGGTCATACCTCAGTGGGCTAGTGGTTTTCCTTGCTTTCCTCATTTTGAGCTTGAATTTTGCAATAAGGAGCTCATGATCTGAGCCAAGGTCAGCTCCAGGTCTTGTTTGTGCTGACCATAGACAGCTTCTCCCTCTCTGCAAGGAATATAATCAATCTGATCTCACTATTGACCATCTGTTGATTTCCATATGTAGTCATCTCTTGGGTTGTTGGAAGATGTTTGCTATGACCACTGCATTCTCTTGACAAAACTCTGTTAGCCTTTGCCCTGCTTCATTATGTATTTCAAGGCCATACTTGCCTGTTACTCCAGGTATTTCTTTACTTCCTACTTTATGATTCCAGTTCCTCTGCCCCAGGGTGCCCCACTGCAGGGGAGAGGCCAGGGTGCAATCCACTCCTGTGCATCCTCCAACATTGGCTCCAGCCTCCTCCAGCCTCCCTTCCAAGCCACTCTAGCAGGGCTTTTGCCTTGACCTTGGGCCACATGTTGATCAACACCTAATAGCCAGTGAAGGTTTACACGATCAACAAGGACCAGCTGTGGGACAACCAGGGCAGGGCACCAGACATGTCCTCCAGCTATGTGGAGCAGCTGAAAGACATGGCCCTGCAAGTTTGGGCCTGAAAAAACTTGGTTCACTGGAGAAGGAAATAGAAAACCACACCAGTATTCTTGCCTTGAGAACCCCATGAACAGTATGAAAATGCAAAAATATATAACACTGAAAGATAAGTCCCCCAGATTGGTAGGTGCAGAATATACTACTGAGGAAGAGAATAGAAATAGCTACAGAAAGAATTAAGAGGCTGAACCAAAGTGGAAATGATGCCTAGTTGTGTTTGTGTCTGGTGGTGAAAGTAAATTTTGAGTCTGTAAAAAACTCTAGGAGACAGGAAGAATAAAAGAAAAGCAGGCCCTGGCAAGGGCCATAAAAGGAATTTATAATTTTTGGTAAACTGGATGCTAAGGCATGAGACTCTTGGAACAAGTCCGGAGGGAACAGTTCGTAATCTTGAAAACAAGATATAATCCTAGGGTCAGAAAACCAACCCCAGACTGTTTCCCAACTGGCGTCTCAGAGTCATATATTTTATGTATCTGGAGGAAACCTATAGATAAGAATATTAGTCTTAGTTGCTGATTTGTTATTGATCACTGTTTCTTAGTTACTCAGTGGTTAATGATCACTTTGTTCTTTGGCCCTGAAGACTACATGAGTGAAACTTTAACTCGCTGCACATTCTTTCATTCATGGCTGAGAGTATAATAAACCTGGCCAGGATTCAGTTTCAGCACCTTCACCTTGGAGTGATGTTTTTCCCCTGATCCTCACTTTTCATTGAAGTCTTGTGTCTTGTTTCTCATTTTCCCGCTGCACTACACTTTCAGAAACCCTTCTTGTCGAGCTGCTTTCAACAAAGAACAATACGGCATAAGAACCTGGAATGTTAGGTCCAGGAATCAAGGTAAATTGGTTGTGGTCAAACAGGAGATGGCAAGAGTGAATATTGACATTTAGGAATTGGTGAACAAAAATGGACTGGAATGAGTGAATTTAATTCAGATTACCATTATATCTACCACTGGGAGCAAAAAATCCCTTAGAAGCAATAATGTAGTCCTCATAGTTAACAAAAGAATCTGAAATGCTGTACTTGGTTGCAATTTCATAAATGACAGAATGGTCTTGGTTCATTTCCAAGGCAAACCATTCAACATGACAGTAATCCAAGTCTATGCCCCAACCACTAATTCCAAAGAGATGAAGTTGAACGATTCTTTGAAGAGCTACAATATCTTCTAGACCTAAAATTTAAAAAAAAAAATTCTTTTCATCATAGGAGACTGGAATGCAAAAATTTTGCCATATTTAAGGTTAATAATTGTTGCCATTATGAGTAATAAGGAAAGCAGGCCAGCATCTACACAAAGTCAGACAAAATGTTCAGTGGAAAGGATAAAAAGAGAGACACACCAATATCCAGAAAAGGGAAAAAACAAATACTGTCTATAAAGGATAAATTGTCAGACTGATTGAAAACTGCTCTGAAAATGTAATTGCAAAAGTATCTGGGAATTTATGCAGAATGTTGAGCAATTCTGTGACAAAGTGTAAAACCCAAACAACTTGTGTTAGCATCCTGAAAGATATATTCTATTCACCTGATAAATGAACATATTTAAAATTTAGAATATGAGAATTTTTTTAAAAAGAATAGTGAAAGAAATGAAAAAAAATTGAAATATATGAACAGACAATAGAGTGACCATACAGATAATTGTGATGAAAAGGAAAAAAAAAAAAATTCACAGCTAAAGTCTGAATTTTAATATAGTCTCACAATTTAAGTGAATAATAATAAAGACTGTAAGACAAAGTCATTACAGTGAAAATTTCAAAATCAAGTGTCTTTTTTGTCTTTAGCTTTGGCAAATTGATTATAATGTATCTCACTATGCATGGTATTACAGTCACACAGGACTGAATGGCAAAGAAACAATACATTATACTGCACCTATAAAGAAACGCTGGGCTGGAAGAATCATTAGCTGAAATCAAGATTGCCAGGAGAAATATCAAGAACCTCAGATATGCAGATGACACCACCCTTACTGCAGAAAGTGAAGAGGAACTAAAAAGCCTCTTGATGAAAGTGAAAGAGGAGAGTGAAAAAGTTGGCTTAAAGCTCAACATTCAGGAAATGAAGATCATGGCATTTGGTTCCATCACTTCATGGAAAATAGATGGGGAAACAGTGGAAACAGTGTCAGACTTTATTTTTCTGGGCTCCAAAATCACTGCAGATGGTGACTACAGCCATGAAATTAAAAGACGCTTACTCCTTGGAAGGAAAGCTATGACCAACCTAGATAGCATATTCAAAAACAGAAACATTACTTTGCCAGCAAAGGTCTATCTAGTCAAGGCTATGGTTTTTTCCAGTGGTCACGTATGGATGTGAGAGTTGGACTGTGAAGAAGGCTGAGCACTGAAGAATTGATGCTTTTGAACTGTGGTGTTGGAGAAGACTCTTGAGAGTCCCTTGGACTTCAAGGAGATCCAACCAGTCCATTCTAAAGGAGATCAGTCCTGAGTGTCCATTGGAAGGACTGATGTTGAAGCTGAAACTCCAGTACTTTGGCGACCTGATGCGAAGAGGTGACTCACTGGAAAAGACCCAGATTCTGGGAGGGCTTGGGGGCTGGAGGAGAAGGGGATGACAGAGGATGAGATGGCTGGATGGCATCACCGACTCGATGGACATGAGTTTGAGTGAACTCTGGGAGTTAGTGATGGACAGGGAGGCCTGGCGTGCTGTGATTCATGGGATCACAAAGAGTCAGACACGACTGAGTGACTGAACTAAACTGAACTGATGGACAAATTATTATGTACTAGTTTCTTTATGTGGCTTTTATCATGCTCATCCTTGCATGAATGTTCCCTTGGTATCTCCAATTTTCCTGAAAAGATCTCTAGTCTTTCCCATTCTATTGTTTTCCTCTATTCGTTGCATTGTTTTTTAAGAAGGCCTTCTTATCTCTCCATCATAAAGGACAGAAATGATAAGGACCTAACAGAAGCAGAAGAGGTTAAGAAGAATACACAGAACAATTGTACTAAAAAGCTCTTAATGATATGGATAACTATGATGGTGTGGTCACCCACCTAGAGCTGGACATCCTGGAATGCAAAGTCAAGTGCCTCAGGAAGCATTACTACTAACAAAACTAGTGGAGGTGATGAAATTCCAGATGAGCTATTAAAACGCTAAAAGATGACGATATTAAATGTTAAAGGGCTGCACTCAGTTTATCAGAAAACTTGGAAAACTCAGCAGTAACCACAGGACTAAAAAGGTTCAGTTTTTATTCCAATCTCAAATAACTGCAATGACAAAGACTGTTCAAACTACCATACAATTGTGCTCACTTTTCATGCTAGCAAGGTTATGCTCAAAATCCTTCAAGCTAGGCTTCAGCAGCATATGAACCAAGAATTTCCAGACATAAAAGCTGGGTTTAGAAAAGGCAGAAGCATCAGAGATCCAATTGTCAACATTCATTGGATCAATGAGAACGCAAGGGAAGTCCAGAAAAACATCTACCTCTGCTTCATTGACTAGACTAAAGCCTTTGACTATGTGAATCACAAAATCTGTGGAAAATTCTTAAAGATATGGGAGTACCAGACCTGATGTGGGAAAGATTGAAGGCAAAAGGAAAAGGGTAGCTGAGGAAGGGATGGCTAGATAGCATCATGGACTCAATGGGCTTAAGCTTGAGCAAACTCTGGGAGATAGTGGAGGAGGGAGAGTCTGGCTTGCTGCAGTCCATGAGTTCACAAAGAGTCAGACATGACTTAGCAATGAGAATAATTTTTTTATGTGAAAAATATAGATACTAATAATATATTCTGTATAGGTTTATCTGGGGGAATCAATATGTTACCAAATGTAACATAGTTATATCAATTAATTTTATAGTTAAATCAGTTTATAATTATATAATTTTCACAATTTTAAAATACTTTAGTTATAATAATATTTTCAAAGTATCTGACACATAGTAAGGAGTATATATTGTATTTATTAAATTAAAACTATTCTTATACTATATGTTTCTTAAGATCAGAATGTGCAATTTATTTTGTACCTGAATAACATCTAATACTAATAAAAGCTATACTTCATTTATAGTGCAAGTATGCTTTAAGATTTTTTCCTTCCTGATTCACCATCTAATATGATACAGAGTACGGAGTACATGATGTATAATCATTCAAAATTGTTTCTTACAAATGAATAACTATTTACAAATAACAAGCTGGAGAATGGGAAATAGTTCAGTAGCAATAAAATGATGATTGGACGAGGTAGACAGTGATTATATATTAATGTATCCAAAAAAGTTCTGTATCAGACTCCATGGGGTGTAAAAATCAATAGCAAATGGAATTTTTTATGAAAATCATATGTAGCATTGGCATTGGGAATAATGAACAATTCTGTAAGAAGCAATGTTGGAAAATTGGAAAGAGTTTTGATTTTAGTTTTAAGTTGAATCTGGGGTTCAAGTGTAACCTACACTGTGTATTTGCTATTACCTAGAGCAATTCATTTAACTTTTCCCAGTTTCTCATTGTGAAATGAGGATTATAATACTTACAGATATATTAAAATTAAATTTTATAATTTACTTAAAGTGTTTTGTACATGGAAAACACATGGCAACTTACACATTATAAGCATTAATTGTAGTTAGGGCTTTGCAGGTGGTGCATTGGTAAGGAATTCACCTGTCAATTCAGGAGACCCTGGTTCAATTCTTGGGTTGGATGATTCCTTGGAGTAGGAAATGGCAACCCCACTTCAGTATTCTTGCTTGAAAATTCCATGGATACTGGAGCCTGGCAGGCTACAGTCCACAGGATTGCAAAGAGGGGGACAGGACTGGGCGACTGAGCATTATCAGAAAAACCTTGTGCATTTTAGAAGCATTACCAATTAAATTCTTTCTGTTTGGATGGCAGACCGGAAGAGGTGGGTGAAAGATATTTTCTGTTTGTTTAAATGTGTTTATATGTAGATTTTAGTTCCTGAAATAATATTTCATTAGCAGCTCTCTATTAGCAAGGTTAATGTTGCCTATATAGAGTTTATTTGCAGCTTACCACATTTATAACCTAACTAACCCAATGAACTGATATAATTAGACATTGCAAGCTTAATTGGTAAATAACACCATTATGCCACTCTCAGAATGAATCAACATGCTCAATAGAATATCTTTGTATATTTAAAAAAATTATTCAGGGGAACATCTGTTTTATAAAATTACAGAAATAATGCATATTCATACAGAAAAAAATTAGAAACTGCTCATATTTATAAGAAAGAAAATACCAAAAATAGTCAAATTTCATAACTCAAAGAAATTCTCTATTAAAATCTGAACATATATCATTTCAGAGTATTTTTCCTGCCTGTACTATTTATACTTTGTTCCTATACAGGCTGCATGTTTTTTTCATTACTTAATACTTTTTATGAGAAGAATTTTCCAAGCAGTTTTCTTGGAAGCTAAATATAATTTCTTTCCGTAAATGTATCATAATTTACTTAGGCAATCTCCTATTACTAATCATCATCTCACTTGTCCCAAAATATTGAATATTATGTGTGTGTGTGTATAAATTGCCTCTGATTAAATAATTGGCAGCTTTAAATAAATGGATTTAAGCCAGTTAAAAGTTGAAAAGTTAAAACATTTTGAAAAACAATAGGTTTATTTCACATAGCAGGAACATCTTTTTTTTAAAAAAGGTCTTTAGATAGTGGTAAAACCCTCACTTTTGTAGGTTAAGTTTATGAAAAGTTAGGGCTACAGAGTGTGTGAAAGAAATCTGGAAAACTTGTACATATATATATATACGGCTCAGGAAACTCAAAAGGAGCTCTGTATCAACTTAGAGGGGTGAGATGGGGAGGTAAATGGGAGGGAGTTTCAAAAGAAAGGGGATATACATATATATATATATATATATATATGTATATATATATATATATATACATACATACATGAACCGTGAACTTCCTGATGTTCTAGCTGGTTTTAGAAAAGGCAGAGGATACAGAGTCAAATTGCCAACATCTGCTGGATCATTGAAAAAGCAAGGGAGTTCCAGAAAAACATCTATTTCTGTTTTATTGAAAATGCCAAAGCCTTTGACTGTGTGGATCACAATAAACTGTGGAAAATTCTACAAGAGGTGGGAATACCAGACCACCTAACCTGCCTCTTGAGAAACCTATATGCAGGTCAGGAAGCAACAGTTAGAACTGGACATGGAACAACTGACTGGTTCCAAATAGGAAAAGGAGTATGTCAAGGCTGTATACTATCACCCTGTTTATTTAACTTCTAGGCAGAGTACATCATGAGAAACGCTGTACTGGAAGGAGCACAATCTGGAATCAAGATTGCTGGGAGAAATATCAATAACTTCAGATATGCAGATGACACCACCCTTATGGCAGAAAGTGAAGAGGAACTAAAAACCGTCTTGATGAAAGTGAAAGAGGAGAGTGAAAAAGTTGGCTTAAAGCTCAACATTCAGAAAAATAAGATCATGGCATCCAGTCCCATTACTTCATGGGAAATAGATGGGGAAACAGTGGAAACAGTGTCAGACTTTATTTTTGGGGGCTCCAAAATCACTGCAGATGGTGACTGCAACCATGAAATTAAAAGACACTTACTTTTAATTAGAAAGGAAAGGAAAGTTATGACCAAATTAGATAGCATATTGAAAAGCAGAGACATTACTTTTCCAACAAAGTTCTGTCTAGTCAAGGCTATGGTTTTTCCAGTGGTCATCAATGGATGTGAGATTTGGACTGTGAAGAAGGCTGAGCACCGAAGAATTGATGCTTTTGAACTGTGGTGTTGGAGAAGACTCTTGAGAGTCCCTTGGACTGCAAGGAGATCCAACCAGTCCATTCTGAAGGAGATCAACCCTGGGATTTCTTTGGAAGTAACGATGCTAAAGCTGAAACTCCTGTACTTTGGCCACCTGATGCGAACAGTTGATTCATTGGAAAACACTATGATGCTGGGAGAAATTGTGGGCAGGAGGAAAACGGGACAACAGAGGATGAGATGGCTGGATGGCATCACTGACTCGATGGACGTGAGTTTGAGTGAACCACGGGAGTTGGTGATGGACAGGGAGGCCTGGCGTGCTGCGATTCATGGGGTCACAAAAGTCAGACATGATTGAGTGACTGAACTGAACTGAACTGATGGCTGATTCTTGTTGAGGTTTGACAGAAAACAAGAAATTCTTTAAAGCAACTAGCCTTCAATGAAAAATAAATTATTTTAATATAAATTTATTTATTTTAATTGGAGGCTAATAACTTTACAATATTGTATTGGTTTTGCCATACATCAACATGAATCCACCATTGGTGTACATGTGTTCCACATCCTGAACCCCTCTCCCACCTCCCTCCCCATATCATCCCTCTTGTTCAATCCAGTGCACCAGCCCTGAGCATCCTGTATCACACGTAGAACCTGGACTGATGATTCGTTTCATATATGATATTATACATGTTTCAGTGCCATTTTTCCAAATCATCCCACCCTCTCCCTCTCCCACAGAGTCCAAAAGACTGTTTTATACATCTGTGTCTCTTTTGCTATCTCGCGTACAGGATTATCGTTACCATCTTTCTACATTCCCTATATATGCGTTAGTATACTGTATTGGTGTTTTTTCTTTCTGGCTTACTTCACCCTGTATAATCGGCTCCAGGTTCATGACCTCATTAGTACTGATTCAAATTTATTATTTTTAATGGCTGAGTAACACTCCATTGTGTGTATGTACCACAGCTTTCTTATCCATTCATCTGCTGATGGACATCTAGGTTGCTTCCATGTCCTGGCTATTATAAACAGTGCTGCGATGAACATTGGGGTACACGTGTCTCTTTCAATTCTGTTTCCCTCGGTATGTATGCCCAGCAGTGGGATTGCTGGGTCATATGGCAGTTCTATTTCCAGTTTTTTAAGGAATCTCCACACTTTTCTCCATAGCGGCTGTACTAGTTTGCATTCCCACCAAGAGTGTAAGAGGGTTCCTTTTTCTCCACACCCTCCCCAGCATTTATTGCTTGTAGACTTTTAGATAGCAGCCATTCTGACAGGCGGATTCTTTACCAACTTAGCATATTCCTTCTTCAGTGGATCTTCCTGACCCAGGAATCTAACCGGGATCTCCTGCACTGAAGGCAGAACTTTACCAACTGAGCTATATAGATGTGTGTGTGTGTGTATTCTTCAATTTGTATATACATATATATACACATATACATATTTTTATTTTTCATCTTAGATCTCAGCATCTAATGGTAGGTGCTTTTTTCATTGAAATGAAAAGAAATTATTTTCTGCAACAGTGACAAACCTAATTCTCATACAAAGGAAGAATCATAAATATTAAAAGTGCTGAATAATCCACCACCTATGAAATCTGAAGTAGGTATATGCTCAGATCACTTATAATTTTTATTTCTTCTAACCAAAATGAAAGAAAAGAGGTTTTTACTAAAATAAAAATAACAAATCCAAGTAACTTTTAGAAATGAGTATCCTTATGCTAACATCAAATTTTTTTTTAGTTTTCTTTTCACAAAGCATTAATTTTATTTTAGTTTTGTTACTATAAAAATTCGATTGTGATTTCTTGACATGTACAAACCATATTTTTCTGAAAATAATTTATAATTTAAATTGAATTATTTTTGGTAATTAGTAATTGGTTACCATTTCTTTTACCAAATAACAGGCCCTATTACACATTAACTATTCCTTTCTCATCTTTCATCTCCCAAACTTATTCTGAAACTGCTCAGGCAGCTTTACGTTTTCTGCTTTATTTAGATAATACAAAAACATTTGATGACAGTTGCTAATATTCATTCAAAAACACAGAGGCTCTGATTGTATTTTTGCAAACGTTTTCTGAGAGTAAAACACAAATCTGATTCTCCATAAGAGGAAAAGTTAGATGTTTGACTGCATTATTAGAATATGCTTACAAATGGGCAGAGGCATTGTGTTGAAACAAACCCAGGCAGGGCTTTCTGTCAAGAGAAATCTGTAATCAGTCTCCTGCCTCTCTCCCTCTCTTTCTTCCTGCTTAAGTTTGCTCACCATTATTTTGTGTTCCTGCATAATATGGCTCACTAGAAGATAGAAAAAGTCCAAGATTTTGATTTATACTTAAAGTAAATAGAATGCAGTTTTTACTGCAGTCTTCAGCCTAAACTGCTTTGAGTTTGGTGATGGGTGATTTTGAGACTGCCCTAGATAAGAATGACAAAGCGCCTTATTTCTCATTGGCTCTATTCCACATTTTAACATATATATTCAGAAATCTCTTAGAGAAGCAGGGTAATTTACACACAGTTCTTCATATGACTGTTATCACATTGTAATATCCTCACAGTTCAGTTCAGTCGCTCAGTCGTGTCCGACTCTTTGTGACCCCATGAATCACAGCACGCCAGGCCTCCCTGTCCATCAGTCACTCCCGGAGTTCACTCAAACTCATGTCCATCGAGTCGGTGATGCTATTCAGCCATCTCATCCTCGGTCGTCCCCTTCTCCTCCTGCCCCAACCCCTCCCAGCATCAGAGTCTTTTCCAATGAGTCAACATTATACTAAATTGTCACAATTGACAAGATGTAGATATAATATACAGATCACTGATTTTTATTATACCCATTAAAAGGATAATTTAATATCACATGACTGTAGACTGAAATCTGTATGATAGAATGCATATATTTTGAAAAAATAAATTCAGTAGAAAAGTGAGTTGGTATTTTAAAAATAAAACAGATATTATTATGAAGTAGTATTTAATAATATATGATTATCACCATATAAATGTGTTTTAATTGGCATATTAATAACAAAAATATCTTCATTCAGGGCTGAATGAATCAACATATTTTAAAAACACATTTAGAAAGAAAAAGTAAAACTGAGAGTTTTAAAATGAGAAATCATTATAGAAAGTTCAAAATCCATTAGAATCAGCTGATTTTACCATCATACATGTGTTATATATGAAGACAGGTTGCTAAAGAGATATGATAAGCATGGAAACGGTAGGCTGGTTATGTGAAGCATGGTAATTTCCTTTTAGTTACAATGATGAGTCTTCTTTGAAGAGGAAATCTTTTCCTAGTTAAATTCAAATGTTTCTGGGTTTGACTTGAACTGTGGGTGCCTCTTTCAGTGTCATATCTTTTTGCATTTTCAATTCTGCAAGTCAATATGTGCCCAATATGCCACTGGAAAATAGTGGGGAAATAAATATAGAAAGAATGAAGAGACAGAGCCAAAGTGAAAACAACGGCCAGCTGTGGATGTGACTGGTGACAGAAGTAATGCCTGATACTGTAAAGAACAATATTGTATAGGAACCTGGAATATTAGGTTGATAAATCAAGGACAATTGGAAGTGATCAAGCAGGAGATGGCAAGAGTGAACATCAACATTTTAGGAATCAGTGAACTAAAATGGGCTGGAATAGGTGAATTTAATTCAGATGACCATTATATCTACTACTGTGGGCAAGAATCCCTTAGAAGAAATGGAATAGCCCTCATAGTCAATGAAAGAGTCCAAAATGCAGTACTTGGATGCAATCTCAAAAATGACAAAATTATCTCTATTCATTTCCAAGGCAAACCAAACAATATGACAGTAATCCAAGTCTATGTCCCAACCACTAATGCCGAAGAAGCTGAAATTGAACGGTTCTATGAAGACTTACAAGACCTTCTAGAACTGGCACCAAAAAAAAGATGTCCTTTACTTCACAAGGGACTGGAATGCAAAAGTAGAAAGTCAAGAGATACCTGGCAAGTTTGGCCTTGGAGTACAAAACGAAGAAGATCAAAGGCTAATAAAGTTTTTCCAAGAGAACACACTGTTCATACCAACCACCCACTCCCAACAACCCATGACTCTACAAATGGACATCACCAGATGGTCAATACCAAAATCAGATTGATTATATTCTTTGCAGCCAAAGATGGAGAAGCTCCATACAGTCAGCAAAAACAAGACTGGGAGCTGACTGTGGCTCACATCATGAACTGCTTATTGTTAAATTCAGACTTAAATTGAAGAAAGAAAAGAAAACCACTAGACCACTCAAGTGTGACCTAAATCAAATCCCTTACAATTATACAGTGGAAGATTCAAGGGATTAGATCTGATAGACAGAGTGCCTGAAGAACTATAGATGGAGGTTCATCACATTGTACAGGAGGCAGTGATCAAGACCATCCCCAAGAAAAAGAAATGCAAAAAGGCAAAATGGTTGTCTGAGGAGGCCTTACAAATAGCTGTGAAAAGAAGAGAAGCAAAAGGCAAAGGAGAAAAGGAAAGATATACCTATTTGAATGTAGAAATCCAAAGAATAGCAAGGAGAAATAAGAAAGCCTTCCTCAATAATAACTGTAAAGAAATAGAGGAAAAGAAGAAAATGGGAAAGACCAGAGATCTCTACAAGAAAATTAGAGATACCAAGGGAATATTTCATGCAACAATGAGCAAAATAAAGGACAGAAATGGTATGGTCATAACAGAAACAGAAAATATTAAGAAGAGGTGGAAAGAATACAGAGAAGAAGTGTACAAAAAAAGATCTTCATGACCCAGATAACCATGATGGTGTGATCACTCACCTATTGCCAGGCACCCCTGGAATGAGAAGTGAAGGGGGCCTTAGGAAGCATCACTATAAGCAAAGCTAGTAAAAGTGATGGAATTCCAGTGGAGCTATTTCAAATCCTAAAAGATGTTGCTGTGAACGTACTGCACTCAATATGCCAGAAAATTTGGAAAACTCAGCAGTGGCCACAGGACTGGAAAAGGTCAGTTTTCATTTCAATCCCAAAGAGAGGCAATGCCAAAGAATGCTCAAACTACCATACAGTTATACTCATCTCACACGCTAGCAAATTGATGTTCAAAATTCTCCAAGCCAGGCTTCAACATTACTTGAACCGTGAACTTCCAGATATTCAAGCTGGATTCAGAAAAGGCAGAGGAACCAGAGATCAAATTACCAACATCCAATGGATCACAGAAAAACCAAGAGAGTTCCAGAAATACATGTATTTTTACTTTATTAACTATCCCAAAGCCTTTGACTGCGTGGATCAAAAAAACAAACAACAACAACAACAAAAAAAAAACCTGTGGAAAATTCTTAAAGAGATGGAAATACCAGACCACTTGACCCACCTCCTGAGAAATCTGTATGCAGGTCAAGAAGCAACAGTTAGAATTGGACATGGAACAACAGACTGGTTCCAAATCAGGAAAGGAGTACTTCAAGGCTGTATATTGTCACCCTGCTTATTTAATTTATATGCAGAGTATATCATGTGAAATGCCAGGCTGGATGAAGCACATGCTGAAATCAAGATTACCAGGAGAAATATCAATAACCTCAGATATGCAGATGACACCACCCTCATTACAGAAAGCAAAGAACTTAAGAGCCTCTTGATGAAACTGAAAGAGGAGAGTGGAATAGTTGGCTTAAAACTCAACACTCAGAAAACTAAGATCATGACATCTGATCCCATCACTCCATGGAAAATAGATGGGGAAAGAATGGAAAAAGTGACAGACTTTATTTTTTGGGGCTCCAAAGTCACTGCAGATGGTGGCTGCAGCCGTGAAATTAAGACACTTGCTCCTTTAAGAAAAGCTATGACCAACGTAGAGAGCATATTGCAAAGCAGAGACATTACTTTACCAACAAAAATCCGTCTAGTCAAAGCTATGTTTTTTCCAGTGGTCATGTACAGATGTGAAAGTTGGGCTATGAAGAAAGCTGAGTAGCAAAGAATTGATGATTTTGAACTGTGGTGTTGGTGAAGACTCTCGAAAGTCCCTTGGACTGCAAGGAGATCCATCCAGTCCATCCTAAAGGAAATCAGTCCAGAATATTCATTGGAAGGACTGATGCTGAAGCTGAAACTCCAATACTTTGGCCACCTAATGTGAAGAACTGACTCATTGAAAAAGATCCTGATACTGGGAAAGATTAAAAGTGGGACGAGAAGGGGATGACAGAGGATGAGATGGTTGGTTGGCATCACCGTCTCAATGGACATGAGTTTGCATAGGCTCCAGTAGTTGGTGATGGACAGGGAAGCCTGGGGTGCTGCAGTCCATGGGGAGACAAAGAGTCGGACATGACTGAGCAACTGAACTGACTGACTGTCTGAACTGTGGGTGCCTCAGAACCAGTTTATTTCGTTATATTTATCTTTATTCAATTGTGATAGAAGTCTATAGTAAGCAGCACAACACTGTTTATTCTGTTTTCAGTCCTTTACGTTTTTAACATAAAACTGTTTTCCTCAAAATTTATTTTTCTGCAATGTATTCTTTCTTTGATGCATTACTAACTTCAATAATAAATTATCTGTTTTTTCTCATTACAAATTTGCAGATGATCACCTCCTAGCTCTATATATTC
Source organism: Ovis canadensis (assembly GCF_042477335.2). Taxonomy (NCBI): domain Eukaryota; kingdom Metazoa; phylum Chordata; class Mammalia; order Artiodactyla; family Bovidae; genus Ovis; species Ovis canadensis. Next base: position 142,229,018 of record NC_091727.1, on the reverse strand, counting down.
ATAACCATTCTTACCTCAATAATACCTCTTATCTCTCTGTTTCCTTTTTTCTCATTTACACTCTATTCATTAAAGAGAATATTCACAACCATTCATTTAAGACTACAGAAGATTATCTTAAGTAATCTTGTGTTTATAGTATTTCCTCAGTCAAATAAATCTATATAATGCCATCAAGGCATGCTTCTAAAACAGCAGTCAGATCACATTTCTCAAAATTATTCAGTGAACTTTCTCCTTGACTTCCTGTGTATGTATGTGATGCATACATTGTCCATTTTATAATTTGGAAGGAAAAAAAGTTTGAATACTTTAATGAATTTTTATCATGCTTTGGTTGGAAAACATTCTGAGAACAATATTTCTGATCACAAAATTGTAGGTAAGGTCCTTCTTTGTCCACTATACAGTGGGGAATAAACTAAAGAAATATTCACATTATTCCCAATATAACCTCTTAGATAATGTCAATCTTTTTAAGAAGTATCAAGGTGATTTATATAAAATCACCCTTGAAATATTTAGATTATTGCTCATAGTTTGCTCATATTATTTTCTTTTTTTTTTTTTTTTTTTTTTTTCTACTTTTTTTTTTTTTTTTTTTTCACTTTCTTTTTTTTTTTATTTTATTTTATTTTATTTTATTTTTTTAGTTTTTTATTTTTTACATTTTAAAATCTTTAATTCTTACATGCATTCCCAAACATGAACCCCCCTCCCACCTCCCTCCCCATAACATCTTTCTGGGTCATCCCCATGCACCAGCCCCAAGCATGCTGCATCCTGCGTCAGACATAGACTGGCTATTCAATTCACATGATAGTATACATGTTAGAATGTCATTCTCCCAAATCATCCCACCCTCTCCCTCTCCCTCTGAGTCCAAAAGTCCGTTATACACATCTGTGTCTCTTTCCCTGTCTTGCATACAGGGTCGTCATTGCCATCTTCCAGCAATCCCACTTCTGGGCATACACACCGAGGAAACCAGAATTGAAAGAGACACATGTACCCCAATGTTCATCGCAGCACTGTTTATAATAGCCAGGACATGGAAACAACCTAGATGTCCATCAGCAGATGAATGGATAAGAAAGCTGTGGTACATATACACAATGGAGTATTACTCAGCGGTTAAAAAGAATTCATTTGAATCAGTTCTGATGAGATGGATGAAACTGGAGCCGATTATACAGAGTGAAGTAAGCCAGAAAGAAAAACACCAATACAGTATACTAACTCATATTATTTTCTAATATTTGTCTTCCTGATTTAGTTACAAGTTTTGTCTGCTTTATCTAATAATCACTTTGCCAGAGATCATGCTATGCCAAAATATATGCTTTTGTCTTTAAAATATGATAACTCAGGGTTATGCATTTGTCTGATTAAAATTACGGCATATTCCCTTGAATACTCCTTTAAAATATGAAATGTAAGCATATAGCTTTATTAACCGTTTAACAACATTTTCTACTCTTTATAAAGCCTTCATAATTATATCAGCACTGAAATTGACTTGTGTATGTACCAAGCAACACTGTGAGTTGGTTTTAATTTAGATTTTTTTTTTTTTTTAGAGTTCAATGTGATCTTGAACACGTTTGAGGTGAGTTTTTATTATTTTTTTTATTTTAGCCATGCTAAAAATTAATATTTTAAAAATCCATTATTGGACTGTAGCATAATTCAAGTTATTGCTATTTTTTTGGTCAGCCAAATAAAATATGTGTCTCTGCAGTGATTTCTAAGGAGAAACAGCTCCATCTAAAGGCTATTATGGGTCATCTCATCTTTCTTTTTCACATCCAAGTTTTCAGAAACCTGTTGCAAAAAAATGACATTGCTGGTAGAAATAGAAACCCCTGTATAACTGCAATATGAAATTTTATTTAGCATATATACTTAAGCATATTTGCATATATTTGATTAATAAACAAAGAGTACATTAGACTGGCCCTGATGCTGTGGCAGGGTATGTAAGTAAGCAAACCAAAATCTAAGCCTGTAAACAATTATTTTTGCCTGTAAGCAAACCAAAATCTAAGCCAGTAAGTTAAAAATTGAAACTAAGAGACACATTCAATTAGGCTTTAAACTAAAACCAAACAACAATCTCCTTACCTTACTTCTACTTTTTCTCTATAAAAGGCTCTCCTTGAGTTTCTGTCCAGGAGCACTCCTAAACACTTCCTATTTGGTACTGCCCAAATCAAATATACTTTTGTTCGGTTAAATTCTCAAATTTTTTTTTTAAATTTACTTTTATTAAAGGATAATTGATTTATAGAATTTTGTTGTTTTCTGTCAAGCCTCAACATGAATCAGCCATAGGTATACATATATCCCCTTCCTTTTGAACCTCCCTCCTATCTTCCAACCCATCCAATCCCTTGTTTGAATTTCCTGACCCATACAGAAAATTCCAGTTGGCTATCTGTTTTTCATATGGTAATGTAAGTTCCCATGTTACTCTTTTCATACATCTTATCCTCTTCTTCCCTCTCCCCATGTCCGTAAGCCTATTCACTATGTCTGTTTCCCCATTGCTGCCCTGAAAATACCCATGGACAGAGGAGCCTGGTGGGCTGCAGTCCATGGGGTCACAACCGAGCAACTTCACTTTCACTTTTCCCTTTCCTGCATTGGAGAAGGAAATGGCAACCCACTCCAGTGTTCTTGCCTGGAGAATCGCAGGGATGGGGGAGCCTCTTGGGCTGCAGTCTATGGGATCACACAGAGTCGGACATGACTGAAACAACTTAGCAGCAGCAGCCCTGGAAATAAATTCTTCAGAACAATTTTTCTAGATTCCATATATGTGCATTAGAATACAATATTTATCTTTGACTTTCTGACTCACTTCACTCTGTATAATAGGTTCTAGGTTCATCCATGTCATCAGAACTGATTTAAATTTATTCCTTTTTTATGGTTGAGTAATATTCCATTGTGTATATATACAACTTCTTTATCCATTCATCTGTTGATGGACATCTAGCTTGCTTCCATATGCTAGCTATTGTAAATAGTGCTGCAGTGAACAATGGGATACATGTCTCTTTTTCAACCTTGGTTTCCTCAGGGTATATGCCTAGGAGTGGGATTGTTGGGTCTTGTGGTGGTTTTATTCCTAGTTTCCTTAAGGAATCTCCACACCATTTTCCACAGTGGCTGTATCAATTTACATTTCCACCAACGGTGCAAGAGGGTTCCCTTTTCTCCACACCATTTCCAGCACTTATGTTTTGTAGACATTTTGATGATGGCCATTTTGACTGGAGTGGGGTGTTACCTCATTGTGGTTTTGATTTGTGTTCTCTAATAATGAGTGATGTTGAACATCTTTTAATGTGTTTGTTAGTCATCCATATGTCTTCTTTGGAGAAATGTCTGTTTAGGTTTTTTTCCCACTTTTTGATTGGGTTGTTTGTTTTTCTGGAGTTGAGTTGTATGAGCTTCTTGTATATTTTGGAAATTAATCATTTGTCAGTTGTTTCATTTGCTATTATTTTCTCCCATTATGAGGGTTGTCTTTTCACCTTGCTTAGAGTTTCCTTTGCTGTGCAAAAGCTTTTTAAGTTTAACCAGGTTTCTCTTGTTTACATTTGTTTTTATTTCCGTTACTCTAGGAGGTGGATCATAGAGGATATTGCTTTGATTCATGTCATCGAGTGTTCTGCCTATGTTTTCTTCTGAGAGTTTTATAGTTTCTAGTTTTACATTTAAGTTTTTAATCCATTTTGAGTTTCTCTTTGTGTGTGTTGTTAAGAAGTGTTCTAATTTCATTTTTTTTTCATGTAGCTGTCCAGTTTTCCCAGCACCATTTATTGAAGAGGCTGTCTTTGCCCCATATGTATTCTTAACTCTTTTGTCAAAAATAAGGTACCCATAGGTGCGTGGGTTTATTTCTTTACTTTCTATCTTGTTTCATTGCTGTATATTTCTGTTTCTGTGCCAGCACCATACTGTCTTGATGATTAGCTTTGTAGTATAATCTGAAGTAAAGAAGGTTAATTCCTCCAGCTCCATTCTTCTTTCTCAAGACTGCTTTGGCTATTCAGGTCTTTTGTGTTTCCATATTGAATTGTGAAATGTTTTGTTCTAGTTCTGTGAAAAATGCCACTGGTAATTTGATAGGGATCACATTGAATCTATAGATTACATTTGGTAGTATAGTCACTTGCACAATATTGATTCTTCCTACCCAGGAACATGGAATATTTCTCCATCTGTTTATCTCATCTTTGATTTCTTTCATTGGTGTCTTATAATTTTCTATGTACAGTCAAGTTTATTCCTAGATATTTAATTCTTTTTGTTGCAATGGTGAATGGAATTGATTGTTCCTGATTTTCTTTTTCTGAATTTTTCTTTCTGATTTTTCATTGTTAGTATATAGAAGTGCAAGTGATTTCTTTGTACTGAATTTGTACCCTACAACTTTGCTAAATTAACTGATTAGCTCTAGTAATTTCTTATACTTTTTAGGGTTTTCTGTGTACAGTATCATGTCATCTGCAAACAGTGAGAGCTTTACTTCTTCTTTTTATATCTGGATTCCTTTTTTCTTTTTCTTCTCTGATTGCTATGACTAAAACTTCCAAAATGATCTTGAATAATAGTGGTGAGAGTGGACACCCTTGTGTTGTTCCTGATCTTATGGGGAATGCCTTCAGTTTTTCACCTCTGAGAAAACTGTTTGTTGTAGGGTTATCATATATGGCCTTTACTATGTTGAGGTGGTTTCAGTCAAAGTTACCTTGTAAAAGAATGAGATTAAAACGCTTCCTTACACTGCTCAAAATGAACTCAAAGTGGATTAAAGAAGTAAAAATAAGACATGAAAATATGAAACTCTTAGACTAGAACATAGGCAGAACACTCTTTCATATAAATGATAGCAAATTTTTTGATCTGACTTCTAAGACACACTGCTGGGCATACACACTGAGGAAACCAGAATTGAAAGAGACACATGCACCCCAATGTTCATCGCAGCACTGTTTATAATAGCCAGGACATGGAAACAACCTAGATGTCCATCAGCAGATGAATGGATAAGAAAGCTGTGGTATATATACACAATGGAGTATTACTCAGCCATTAAAAAGAATACATTTGAATCAGTTCCAATGAGGTGGATGAAACTGGAGCCTATTATACAGAGTGAAATAAGCCAGAAAGAAAAACACCAATACATTATACTAACGCATATATATGAAATTTAGAAAGATGGTAATGATGACCCTGTATGCGAGACAACAAAAGAGACACAGATGTGTAGAGCAGACTTTTGGACTCTGTGGGAGAGGGAAAGGGTGGGATGATTTGGGAGAATGGCATTGAAACATGTAAACTAGCATGTAAGAAACAAATCGCCAGTCTATGTTTGATGCAGGATACAGGATGCTTGGGGCTGGTGTACGGGGATGATACAGAGACATGATATGGGGTGAGAGGTGGGAGGGCGGTTCATGTTTGGGAACTCATGTACACCCGTGGTGGATTCATGTCAATGTATGGCAAAACCAGTACAGTATTGTAAAGCAAAATAAAGTAAAAATAAAAATTAAAAAATAAATAATATATATAAAAGCAAAAATGAACAAGTAGGACTTAATTAAACTTAAATGTTTCTAAAAAGTAAAGGAAACCATTAACAAAACAAAAAGACAGATTACTGAATTGAATAAATATTTGCAAAAGGTTTGGTCAATAATTGGCTAATATTCAAAATTTATAAATGTCTCATACAGTTCAGTATCACAAAAACAAACAAACAAAAAAAAACAAATTTAAAAATGGTAACAAGTCCTAAATAATTTTTTTTTCCTAAGAAGATACAGAAGTGGCCAACAGTCACATGAAAAAAAGTGTTCAACATAACTAATAATCAGAGAAGTGCAAATCAAAATAGCAATGAGATATAACTTCCTATTTGTCAGAATGGCTATCATCAAAAAGTCTATAATTAATAAATATCAGCAATAATGTGGAGAAAAGAGAATTCCAGTACACTGTTGGTAGGATTGTAAATTGGTGTAGTCACTATGAAAAACAGTATGGAGGTTCCTCAAAAAACTAAAATTACCATAACAACTCAGAAATTCCAGTCCAGAGTATATATCTTAAGAAAGTAAAACATTAATTCTAAAAGATAGAAGAATTCCAATACTATTTATAGTAATCAAGATATAGAAGTAACCTAGAATGAATAAAGAAGATATGGTGCATATATATATATACACACACACACACACACACACAATGTACTACTATTCAGTTCAGTTCAGTCACTCAGTCGTGTCTGACTCTTCACAACTCCATGAATCACAGCACGCCAGGCCTCCCTGTCCATCACCAACACCTAGAGTTCACTAAAACTCATGTCCATCAAGTAGGAGATGCCATACAGCCATCTCATCCTCTGTCATCCCCTTCTCCTTATGCCTCCAATCCCTCCCAGCATCAGAGACTTTTCCAATGAGTCAACTCTTCGCATGAGGTGGCCAAAGTACTGGAGTTTCAGCTTTAGCATCAGTCCTTCCAATGAACACCCAGGACTGATTTCCTTTAGAATGGACTGGTTGGATATCCTTGCAGTCCAAGGGCCTTTCAAGAGTCTTCTCCAACACCACTGTTCAAAAGCATCAATTCTTTGGCACTCAGCTTTCTTCACAGTCCAACTCTCACATCCATACACGACCACTGGAAAAACCATAGCCTTGACTAGATAGACCTTTGTTGGCAAAGTAATGTCTCTGCATTTTAATATGCTATCTAGGTTGGCCATAACTTTCCTTCCAAGGAGTAAGTGTCTTTTAATTTCATGGCTGCAATCACCATCTGCAGTGATCTTGGAGCCCCCCAAAATAAAGTCTGACACTGTTTCCACTGTTTCCCCATCTACTTGCCATGAAGTGTTGGGACCAGATGCCATTATCTTAGTTTTCTGAATGTTGAACTTTAAGCTATTACTCAGCTTTAAAAAAAATAACAAAATCCTGCTATTTGCAGCAACGTGGATGAACCTTAGGAATATTATGCTTAGTGCAATGTCAGACAGAAAAGAAAAATAATTTATAATATCACTTGTTCATGGACTCTAAAAATACAAATTAATGTACATGCAAAACAGGAACAGATTCACAGATATAGAAAACAAACTCATTTTACTTAAGGGACGTTACTTAAGGGAAGAGGGAGAAGGATTACTAAATGACAGGTACAAATCTGGGATATGGAATTAACTGCTCTGAATATAATAGATAAGCAATAAAGATATATTGTGTAGCATAGGGAATTATAACCATTATGTTGTAAAAACCTATGATGCAGTATAATCTTGAAAAAAATAATGAATCACTATACTGTACAACAGAAACTAATATTGTAAATCAACAATACTTCAATTTGAAAAGATCTGCAGATTTAATGTAACACCCAAGGTAATCTACAAATTCAACATATTCTCTTTCAAAATATAAATGGCATTTTTCACAGAACTGAAGCAAAAGCAAATAATCCTAAAATCGGTATGTAACCCAAAGACCTGAAATAGCAAAAGCAATCTCAAGAAGAAACACAATTGGATGTATCTTGTTCCTTGATTTCAAATTATATTACAAAACTATAGTAATCAAGAACTCTATGGTACACCCATGGCAGATTCATATTTATGTATGGCAAAACCAATACAATATTCTAAAGACATTAACCTCCAATTAAAATAAATAAATTTATATGTAAAAAATAAAATAAATAAAAACAGGCACATAAATCAATGGAATAGAACAGAGAACCCAGAAATAAACCATTTTTATATGGTTAATTAATTTACAACAATAGAGCCAAGAATCTACAATAGGGAAAAGACATTTTCTTCAAAAAATGGTTTTAGGAAAACTGAGCAGCTACATACAAAAGAATTAAACTGGATTATTTTATTAAACCATATGCAAAAGTAAACTCAAAACATATTAAAAATTTAAATGTGAGACATGAAATAATAAAACTCCTAGAAGACTATATAGGCAAGATGATCTTTGACATCAATCTTAGCAATATATTTTTTTGATATGTCTCTTCAGGCAAAGGCAGCAAAAGGAAAAATAGACAAATAAGACTACATCATGCTAAAAAGCTTTTGCACACACACACAAAAAGGAACTATCAACAAAATGAAATGCAAATGTACTGATTGGAAAAATATATCTGCAAATAATATATCCCATAAGAGGTTAATATTCAACATATACAAAGATCTCATATAACTGAACATGTAAAAATAAGGAAACAATTAAAAGCTGGGCAGAGGACCTGATTAGATATTTTCCCAAGGAAGACATACAGATGACTGACAGACATGTGAAAACCTACTCATCATCACTAATCATCAGGAAATTGCAAATCAAAGCCATAATTAGATATCACCTCACACCTATCAGAATGGCTATTACCAAAATGACAGCAAATAACAACTGTTGCTATGATGTGAAGAATGGGGAATCCTTGTGCACCGTTGGTGGGAAAAGTAATTTGGAGTGGCCACTATGCAAAACTGTATTGAGATTCCTTCAGTTCAGTCGCTCAGTCATGTCCAACTCTTTGCGACCTCATGAATCGCAGCACACCAGGCCTCCCTGTCCATCACCAACTCCCGGAGTTCACTCAGAGTCATGTCCATAGAGTCAGTGATGTCACCCAGCCATCTCATCCTCTGTCATCCCCTTCTCCTCTTGCCCCCAATCCCTCCCAGCATCAAAGTCTTTTCCAATGAGTCAACTCTTCGCATGAGGTGGCCAAAGTACAGGAGTTTCAGCTTTAGCATCATTCCTTCCAAAGAAATCCCAGGGCTGATCTCCTTCAAAATGGACTGGCTGGATCTTCTTGCAGTCCAAGGGACTCTCAAGAGTCTGCTCTAACACCACAGTTCAAAACCATCAGTTCTTTGGTGCTCAGCCTTCTTCACAGTCCAACTCTCACATCCATATGTGACCACTGGAAAAACCATAACCTTGACTAGACGGACTTTAGTCAGCAAAGTAATGTCTCTGCTTTTGAATATACTATCTAGGTTGGTCATAACTTTTCTTCCAAGGAGTAAGCGTCTTTTAATTTCAGGGCTGCAGTCACCATCTGCAGTGATTTTGGAGACCAGAAAAATAAAGTCTGACACTGTTTCCCCTGTTTCCCCATCTATTTCCCATGAAGTGATGGGACCGGATGCCATGATCTTCGTTTTCTGAATGTTGAGCTTTAAGCCAACATTTTCACTCTCCTCTTTTACTTTCATCAAGAGGCTTTTTAGTTCCTCTTCACTTTTTGCCATAAGGGTGGTGTCATCTGCATATCTGAGGTTATTGATATTTCTCCTGGCAATCTTGATCCAGCTTGTGTTTCTTCCAGTCCAGCGTTTCTCATGATGTACTCTGCATATAATTTAGACATTCTACTATTACACATTCACTAAGCCCTGTGTACTATTTATCCCTAGAGTTTATTGGAGCTGTAATCTAATACTTATTTAATTATTTGATTATTATCAGAATCCTTTACTACCCTTTAAATTTCAAGAGACATGTTTTTTTTTTTTTTTTTTCCTGTTTTGCTCATAATTGTATCCCAGTTGCATAAGACAGTACCTGGCAACACAGTTAAGTATTCAATAAAAATCTGTAAATAAGTGATTTTAAAAAGTAGATATAATACTAATAATTTTCAGATTTATAATACAAAACTGTTATTTTGTATTTCTAAAGGCTTTGTAACAATTTTATTTTTAAAAATAGCTATAAGGGTAAATTTGTAAAAGCTTAACATCATTAAACATACATGTATAATATCATATATGAAACGAATTACCAGTCTAGGTTCAATTCATGATACTGGATGCTTGGGGCTGGTGCACTGGGATGACCCAGAGGGATGGTACAGGGAGGGAAGAGGGAGGGGGGTTCAGGATGGGGGACACGTATATACCTGTGGCAGATTCTTGTTGATGTATGGCAAAACCAATACAATATTGTCAAGTAATTAACCTCCAATTAAAATAAATAAATTTATATTAAAAAATGTCATGGATATTTTGATAAGGATTGCATTAAATCTGTACAGTTTTGTAAAGTATGGCCATCTTAGCAATGTTAATTCTTCTGATCCAAGAGCACTGTGTATCTTTCCATTTCTTTGTGTCATGTTCAATTTCATCAATATGTTATAATTTTCAGAGTGTAGGTCTTTCACCTCCTTGGTTAAGTTTATTCCTAGGTATTTTATTCTTTTTGATGCAATTTTAAATGTTTTTTTTCTGATATTTCAATTTTAGTGTATAGAAAAAACAAATTTCTGTATATTAGTATTTTTATCTTACAGTAGTTCTGAATTCACTTATTAGTTATGTTTTTTGGTTGTATACTTTAGTGTTGTCTATATGAAGTATCATGTCATCTGCAAATAGTGAAAATTTTACTTCTCTTCCAAAATGGATGTGTTTTGTTTCTTTTTTCTTTTCTAATTACTGTGTCTAGGACTAACAATAATATGTTAAATAGAAGTGTCCAAAGTGGCCATTCTTGTCTTGTTCCTGAAAATAGAGGGAAGGTTTTCAGGTTTTCATCTTTGAGTATGATATTTGCTGCAAGTTTATTATAAGTGATCTCTATTATGTTGAGATATATTCCCTCTATACACACGTTGATGAGAGTGTTTACCATGAATAGATGTTGAATTTTGTCAAATGCTTTTTCTGCTTCTGTTGAGATGGTCATGTGATTTTTAATTTTTCCTTTTGCTAAGGTGGTATATAATATTAATTGGTGAGTATTGAAATACACTTCTGACCCTGGAATAAATCCAGCTTAGTCATGGTGTATGATCCTTTTTATATATCATTATATTCAGCTTGCTAACATTCTTTTGAGGATTTTTACAACTATATTCATCAAATATATTAGCCTGTACTTTTGTGTAGTGTTTTGTCTAGTTCTGGTATCAGGGTAATTGTGGCATCATGGAATGAATTTGAAAGTGTCCTATTCTCCTCATTTTTTTTTTTAATACTTTGAGAAGGATAGGTATTCGTTCTTCTTTATATGTTTAGTGGAATCCCATTGTGAAGTTGTCTAGTCCTGGCATTTTGTTTCCTAGGAACTTTTATCACAAGTTCAATTTCTTTTCTAGTGACTGGTCTGTTCAATTTGTTTCTTCTTGATCCAACCTTGGCAGACTGTATGTTTGTAGAATTTTGTCCATTTCTTCTAGGTTGTCCAATTTGCTGGCATATAAGTACTCTCTTATAATTTTTTCTGTGTCTGTGGTATTGATTGCTATTTGTCTTTCATTCCTTATTTTATTTGGTTTCTCTCTCTTTTCTTCTTGGTGAGCCTAGCAAGGTGTGCTCTGTACTTAGTTGTGTCTGACTTTTAGCAACCCTATGGACTGTAGCCCACCAGCTCCTCTGTCCATAGGACTTCCCAGGCAAGAATACTAGAGTGGGTTGCCATTTCCTCTTCCAGGGCATCTTACTAACCCAGGGATCAAACCTGTGTCTCCTGCATTGCAGGCAGATACTTTACCACTGAGCCATCCAGAAAGCCTAGCAAAAGGTTTATTTAGTTTATCTTTTAAAATAACAGCTCTGTTTCATTGATCTTTTCTATTATTTTCTTGGTCTCTGTTTTATTTATTTCCTCACTGATTTTTATTATTTTCTTCCTTCTGCTGACTTTGGGCTTTGTTCTATTCTGATTCTTTAAGGTGGTAGTTTAAGTTGTCTGTTTGAGATTTTTCTTGTTTCTTGAAGACCTATATCACTTTGAACGTCTCTGTTAAAATTGTTTTGCTACATCTTATAGTTTTTGGAAAGTCGTGCTTCTATTTTTATTTATTTTGATGATTTTTCTGATTTCTTGATTTGATTTCATCATTGATTCATTTTTTTTTTCCTCAGTAACATGTTGTTAAGTCTCCACAATTCTGTCCTTTTCCTGTTTTCCTTTCTGTAGTTGATTTCTAGTTTTATACCATTGTGTTTGTGGGGAAAATGAGTGGTATAATTTCTATCCTTTTAAACTCCTTGAGGCTTCTTCTGTGGAGACCCTTTCATGTGCATTTGAAAAGAATATGTATTCTGCTGTTTTTAATATAATGATCTGTAGATACAAATTAAGTCCGACTGACCTATTATTTCATTTAAGAGCACTGCTCCCTTACTGATTATCTGAATGTCATGCCCATTGATGCCAGTGTAGTGTTAAAGTTCCCTACTTTTAATACATTATTATCAATTTACCTCTTTATGTCTCTGAGTATTTCCTTTTTATATTTACGTGGTGGGTGTGTATATATTAAAAAAATATAATGTCCTCTTCTTGTGTTGATCCCTTTATGACTATATAATGCTCATTTTTGTTTTTTTGTTATAACCTTTGTTTAAAAGTCTATTTTATCTAGTGTGAATATTGCTACTTAGGTTTTTTTGTCATTTCTCTTTGCATGAAATATCTTTTTCCATCCCCTCACTTTCAATCTGTTTCTGTCTTTAGCCCTGAAGTGAGTCTCTTATAGGCAGCATATTAAAGGGTCTTATTTTGTAATCCAATTGGGCACTTTATTCCCTTGCTTAGTGCATTGACATTTAAACTGATAGGTATGTACTTATCGTTATTTTGTTGCTTGTTTTCCAGTTGTTTTTGTGGGTCTTCTATATTCATTTATTTTTCCTTGTGTTTCTCCTATTTTGTGTATTTTATTTTATTTTTTTTAGTAAGTTTAGTTTCATTTATTTTTACTTTTTGTGTATCTATTCTAGGTTTTTGATGTGTGGCTGCCATGGGATTCATATATGTTGACCGTAGGTGTTGCAAGAGGGCAGACACAGTGAAACCATACTCACAGAAAACTAGTCAATCTAATCACACTAGGACCACAGCCTTGTCTAACCCAATGAAACTAAGCCATCCCCTGTGGGGCCACCCAAGACGGGTGGGCATGGTGGAGAGGTCTGACACAATGTGGTCCACTGGAGAAGGGAATGGCAAACCACTTCAGTATTCTTGCCTTGGGAACCCCATGAACAGTATGAAAAGGCAAAATGATAGGATACTAAAAGAGGAAATCCCCAGGTCAGTAGGTGCCCAATATGCTACTGGAGATCAGTGGAGAAATAACTCCAGACTCATTGGAAAAGACTCTGATGCTGGGAGGGATTGGGGACAGGAGGAGAAGGGGACGACAGAGGATGAGATGGCTGGATCGCATCACTGACTCAATGGATGTGAGTCTGAGTGAACTCCTAGAGTTGGTGATGGACAGGGAGGCCAGGCATGCTGCTATTCATGGGGTTGCAAACAGTCAGACATGACTCAGCGACTGAACTGAATTATATTTACTTGATTTAAGCTGATATTCATTTAAGTTAAAACACATTCTAAAATATCTACATTTTATTACTTCAGTCCACAATTTTTTCTTTTGATGTTATATTTTACATATTCATGCCTGTGCCTTTATTTTTTATCATAACTACAGTTACTTTTTTTTTTTGTCTTTTAGTCTACATATTAGCTTATGAAAATGATCTTCAACCCTACTGTATGTTTGGCTTACCTATTGGGATTTTCTCTTTGTAAATTATTTTTACCTCTTTTCCATTTAGAGAAAATACTTCAACATTTATTTTAATATATGTTTTATATCACTGAATTCATTTAGTTTTTGGCTGTTAGTGAAGTTATTTATCTCTCCTTCCATTCTAAATGATACATTGCTGGTAAAGTATCCTAGTTTACAGGGTTTTTTTCCTTTCAGCATTTTGTTTTGTGTCACTCCCTTGTGGATTGCAAATTTTCTGAAAAGAAATTTGCTGATAGCCTATGGGATTCCTTTGTATATGACTCATTCTCTCAATGCCTTTAAAATATTTTCTTATATTTAATTATTCCCATTTTAATTATGATATATCTTGTTGAAGGTTTGTTTGAATTAATTATGTTTGGTATCGTCCTTGCTTTCTGTATGCCAATATCTGTTTCCTTTAGATTTGGGAATTTTTCAGCTATAATTTCTTCAAGGTCATTTTTGATAATTTTTTCTCTCTTTTATCCTCTGGACCACTATCATGTGAATGTTGCTGTATCTGATGTTATCTCAGAGATCTCATACATTACATTCATTTGTTTGTTTGTTTGTTTCATTTGTCTTTCTACCTGATACTGTGACTGGGTGATTCCTATTATTCTTTCAGATCACTTATGTGTTCTTTCGTGTTGATTAGTTTTCTTTTTATTGCTCCTGTTGTTGTTCAGTTGCTCAGTCATGTCCGACTCTTTGCAGTACCATGGACTACAGCATGTCAGTCTTCTCTGTCCTTCACTATTTCCCAGAATTTGCTCAAAATCATGTCCATTGAGTGGATCATTGCTTCTAGAGGGCTTTTATCTCATATATTCAATTATCTATTTTTGATTGTTTTTTTTCTAGCTCCTTATTACAATGATCTGTGTTTAAATCTATTATCTTCACTAATAAGCTATTTTTATACCTATGTTTGGAATTCTTAGAAAAATTGCTTACTTATAATTTATTTTTTCCAGTTTTTTTCTCTTGCTTTTTAAATTAAAAGTAGTTCGTCTGCATTTTCACTTTACTTGCCTTTCTCTGCCTCTAAAAATTTAAGTAAAATAGTTATCTCTCATGACCTTGAAGGGGTGTTCTTATGTGGGAGCATTCACAACCTGGCTACATGTGTTCAATGTCTTAGGTGGGAGGGTTGGACTTTATGTGAATACCAGCTACATCTTTCCCTCAGGGTGTGCTAGAAGCTATCAACTTAGTAGGGTGTGTGGCTGCTGATAGAGAAGCGAGAGCCTTAGGTTGTGGGGCATGATGTCCCCTTTGCTCAATGGCCATCACCATCCTGTCAGGATCAGGGCCTGTCCCCGGGTGACTGAAACATGAGCCCTGAGGTTCAGGCTCAATATGATTTTGTTCTTTTTAAGCGTGTGACTCTTTCTCCTCACACTGGAATATTTACCCCACAAGAGGGGAGTGCTGAAGCAAGTGGGGGTAATGTGCTTACAGAGGTCTGATACTCTGACTTTGTAAGCCTCCACAGCTCCCCTCAGACACTGCATAAGGTTATGTCTTTCCCCCTGTTGTACATGCTCCAGATCTAGTGATAGCTTTAGTGTGGAGTGGGCAAGGCCAAACCCTTTGCTTGGTCTATATCAGTCCAGAGTATATAGCAAGGCTGTCTCAAAAATTCAGCTCTGCTGCTGTCAGAAGTCTGGGCTGCTTCTTGAGTGACACTTGGGTAAGTGCCAACAATGACTGCCACTACCCTACCTGGGTTACACCCTAGGCCCCTGGGTTGCCTCTGAGTCTATAGGTGGCATCTTTTCCCAGGTCCTCACTACCCTAGATCCAGTAAAAACTTGTATCTTTACCTTTACTTTTTTCTAGTAAGAGCGCTTAAGATGAAATTTAGTCACTTAACAGGTTTTTAAGTGTACAACAAAGAATTGTTATCTACAGGCAAGATGTTGTATAGCAGATATCTAGATTTTCTTCATCTTGCATAACTAAATAACTATATTACTTAATTAGCAATTGTCCATTTTCTATACCTTAACCCTTGATAGACTTTCCTGGTAACTCACATGATAAAGAATCTGCCTGCAGTTCAGGAGAACCCCAGTTTGATCCCTGGGTTGGGAAGATCCCCTGGAGAAGGTTACTCCAGTATTCTTGCCTGGAGAATTCCAAGGACGGAGGAGATTGGTGGGCTACAGTTCATGGGATTACAAAGAGTCAGACAGAGTAACTAACACTTTTACTTTCACTTTAACTTTCACTTTCATGTAGATACAGATTTTTTAATTTAACCTGCTTATAATACACTTGGCTTTTTGAATCAGTATATTGCTACCTTTCATAAGCTCTCAATAACATTTTTTTAATGCAAACAAAGGTTCTTCATTATTACCATAGTTTCCTTTAAATTTCCAATAGCCTAAATTTACAGCTTCTCACACTGTCCATCATGTCTTTTAAAATACTGCTTATAATTTTCCACCTTTTATTATTCCATGCTCTATTATAGATTATTTCTTTAGATCAGTCTATATATTCATTTATCTTCATATGCATTACATTTATTACAATACAACTCATAAAACTTTCTGTAAACAAATGTTTTACTTTAGAATATCTATATTTATAGAAAATTTGCAAGTGGTACAGTCAGTCTTCATATACCCACATAGTCAGTTTTTTCCTAGTGGTATTATACAGACTGAGTTTTAAAATACAAAAGAAATGAAAAAAAAAAAAACAACTGACTATTTATTTGGGTGTGCTGGGTCTTTGTTGCTTGTGTGCAGGCTTTCTCTAGTTGTGGCAAATGGGGGCTACTCTCTAGTCATAGTGAGCAGGCTTCTCATTGCAGTGGCTTCTCTTGTAGGAGAGCGTGGGCTCTAGGACACATGTCCTTCAGTAATTGTTGTACATAGGCTTAGTTGTCCCAGGCAATGTGGAATCTTCCCAAACCAGGAATCAAAACTATGTCCCTTACATTGGCAGGCCAATTCTTAACCACTGGACCCCTTTTTATTGTCATCTGTCTCTCTCTGCCTGGGGTAACTTTTGTTGTTGTTATTTGTCCCTGTTTGCCAAAGATATCTGATTAAAATTGCTAGCATTAACAGATCAGTTTGCCTCCACCCTCTAGTCATTGTACCTCACACTAAGAAAATACAAAAATCAAAGTTCCTAGCTTTAGCAAATGTCTTTAAGGTAAAAGGTAACTTTAGTGCCTAGATATATTCTTTGAGTATCTATTTTCATTTACTGTTTGATCTCTGAGTATGTCAAGATTTTCATTTCATTGATACATTTGTTTTAGTTTTTATTTTATTCAGCATTTTTAGGTGTTTACAGTAGAAGAAAGTGAGAGGATCATTCAGGATATGGAATACACTATACCACTGCAAGAGTTCGAGTTTGATTCTAAAACTTATGACAAATAATTATATATGTATATTACTTAACTATGATCAAAGAAAGAAATTCTTACTTTTTATATATGGAAATTATCCATAGGGATAACAGAAACAAGGAATCACAAATCTGCCATTGAAACTCAGCTCTTTAAAAAATCACTCTCTATATATCATTAAAGCAGAAATTTTTGATGTGATCATTTGGACGACCTGTGCATTTTAGTTTATTTTTTAATTTTACTTTTACTTTATAATATGTATTGGTTTTGCCATACATCAACATGTACATTTTAAGTTAATACCCAGCATAAGCTATCAGCAGCAACAAAATGGTCTATTCTTCAACTACTATCTTAAGAAGACAAAGCAGGACACTGACTGTGACTAATTTTTGTCTAGGAAGCAAAATCTTGAATTAAAACTTGACAAGTTCAGTTCAATTCAGTTCAGTCACTCAGTCGTGTCTGACTCTTTGTGACCCCATGAATCACAACACGCCAGGCCTCCCCATCCATCACCAACTCCCAGAGTTCACTCAGACTCACATCCATCGAGTCAGGGATGCCATGCAGCTATCTCATCCTCTGTTGTCCTATTTTCCTCCTGCTCCCAATCCCTCCCAGCATCAGAGTCTTTTCCAATGAGTCAACTCTTCCCATGAGGTGGCCAAACTACTGGAGCTTCAGCTTTAGCATCATTCCTTCCAAAGAAATCCCAGGGCTGATTTCCTTCAGAATGGACTGCCTGGATCTCCTTGCAGTCTAAGGGACTCTCAAGAGTCTTCTCCAACACCACCGTTCAAAACCATCAATTCTTCGGCACTCAGCCTTCTTCACAGTCCAACTCTCACATCCATATATGACCACAGGAAAAACCACCTTGACTAGACTGACCTTAGTTGGCAAAGTAATGTCTCTGCATTTGAATATGCTATCTAGGTTGGTCATAACTTTTCTTCCAAGGAGTAAGAATCTTTTAATTTCATGGCTGCAATCACCATCTGCAGTGATTTTGGAGCCCCCCAAAATAAAATCTGACACTGTTTCCCCATCTATTTCCCATGAAGTGATGGAACCAGATGCCATGATCTTTGTTTTCTGGATGTTGAGCTTTAAGCCAACTTTTTCACTCTCCACTTTCACTTTCATCAAGAAGCTTTTTAGTTCCTCTTCACTTTCTGCCATAAGGGTGGTGTCATCTGCATATCTGAGGTTATTGATATTTCTCCCGGCAATCTTGATTCCAGATTGTGTTTCTTCCAGTCCAGCGTTTCTCATGATGTACTCTGCATAGAAGTTAAATAAGCAGGGTGACAATATACAGCCTTGACGTACTCCTTTTCCTAATTGAAACCAGTCAGTTGTTCCATGTCCAGTTCTAACTGTTGCTTCCTGACCTGCATACAGATTTCTCAAGAGACAGGTCAGGTGGTCTGGTATTCTCATCTCTTGAAGAACTTCCCACAGTTTATTGTGATCCACACAGTCAAAGGCTTTAGCATAGTCAATAAAGCAGAAGTAGATGTTTTTTCTGGAACTCTCTTGCTTTTTCCATGATCCAGCAGATGTTGGCAATTTGACTCTGGTTCCTCTGCCTTTTCTAAAACCAGCTTGAACATCAGGAAGTTCACAGTTCACATACTGCTGAAGCCTGGCTTGGAGAATTTTGAGCATTACTTTACTAGCATGTGAGATGAGTGCAATTGTGCCGTAGTTTGAGTATTCTTTGGCGTTGCCTTTCTTTGGGATTGGAATGAAAACTGACCTTTTCCAGTCCTGTGACCACTGCTGAGTTTTCCAAATTTGCTGGCATATTGAGTGCAGCACTTTCACAGCATCAACTTTCAGGATTTGAAACAGCTCAACTGGAATTCCATCATCTCCACTAGCTTTGTTCGTCGTGATGCTTTGTAAGGCCCACTTGACTTCACATTCCAGGATGTCTGGCTCTAGATTAGTGATCACATCATCATGATTATCTGGGTTATGAAGATCGTTTTTGTACAGTTCCTCTGTGTATTCTTGCCACCTCTTCTTAATATCTTCTGCTTCTGTTAGGTCCAGACCATTTCTGTCTTTTATTGAGCCCATCTTTGCATGAAATGTTCCCTTGGTATCTCTAATTTTCTTGAAGAGATCTCTAGTCTTTCCCATTCTGTTGTTTTCCTCTATTTCTTTGCATTGATCGCTGAAGAAGGCTTTCTTATCTCTTCTTGCTATTCTCTAGAACTCTGCATTCAGATGCTTATATCTTTCCTCTTCTCCTTTGCTTTTCACCTCTCTTCTTTTCACAACTATTTGTAAGGCCTCCCTGGACAGCCATTTTGCTTTTTGCATTTCTTTTCCATGGGGATGGTCTTGATCCCTGTCTCCTGTACATTGTCATGAACCTCATTCCATAGTTTATCAGGCATTCTATCTATCAGATCTAGGCCCTTGAATCTATCTCACTTCCACTGTATAATCATAAGGGATTTGATATAGGTCATACTGAATGGTCTAGCAGTTTTCCCTACTTTCTTCAATTTAAGTCTGAATTTGGTAATAAGGAGTTCATGATATGAGCCACAGTCAGCTCCTGGTCTTTTTTTGTTGTTGTTGTTAAGTTAAAAGGATTCAAATTTCAGCATATTTCCTAGAAAATATATATTAAAGTACTCTTTTAAAAAAATAATTAGTTTATCTTAATTGGAGGATAATTCTTTTACAATATTGTGGTAGGTTTTGCCATACATCGACATGAATTACACACGGGTTGAAAGTACTCTTGTGTAGCCCACTGCTGCCATCGCTTATCCACAAGGTGGCATTGCAAGCCTTCAATATAAAAACAGTTTCATCAAGTGATTGTCCTGAGATTGTGATAAGATTCTAAAGGGAAGAAGAGATAGATAAAAACAAAGTTCTACTTGCTTGAAACAAAATTTTCTTAGATGTGATCTTTAACAAGAAAAACTAAGGACTGAAATTAAAAATTGTTAATGCATCATAAGAACAAAGGGAACCATGAAGTATATCACTTCAAGTTATTTAGATTATTATTATTTTTTTAACTTTTAGAAGATTCCTTTCCTGATATACTTGGTAAAGTGGTATGGGCATTTCATCAATAGACAATAGCAGCAACCACCTCAGAATATTATGATGTTTCAAGGAGTTAGCCAAACTAGGGTTTACAAGCTTGTAGTTGATAACATACGAGTCCTGACTCTACAGAGAATAATTAGGACAGCAAGGAGACCAAGCCAGTCAATCCTAAGGGAAATCAATCTTGAATATTCATTGGAAATACTGATGCTGAAGCTCCAATACTTTGGTCATCTGATGTGAAGAGCCGACTCACTGGAAAAGATTCATGCTGGGAAATATTGAGGACAGGAGGAGAAAGGGACAACAGAGGATGAGATGGTTGGATGGCATCACTGACTCAATGAACATGAATCTGAGCAAACTCCAGGAGACAGTGAAGGACGAGTAAGCCTGGCGTGCTGCAGTTCGTGGGTTCGCGAACAGTCAGACACAACTGAGTGACTGAGCATGGGCACGAGCACAAAAGAGATTATTGAAAAATGATTTATTTTCTCATTTTCAATTGGTCTAGGGGCTTAATTTCTTTACTTCCACTGAAAGGAGAATCAAAAGTTTATAATCTTAGGATTTCCAAATTGAAAGATTCTCAAAAACTGTATAATTCAATACTTCCATTTTACAATTTAGAAAACTGAAATCAACATAGGTTAAAAACTTCTTCAAAATGACATGGCTTACCAGGGTTGTAGTCATCCCTTCAGCTGTTACATTTAGTGAACACAGATTCTTGATGAAAACGCAGCAGCAATGTGAAACTATTAAGAAAATCAGTAATTGCATTAAAGGAGAAAAAAAATAAAACTATATCTAAATGACACCAAAAAAATAACTGATTATAACTTTCCAAAATCACACAGATACTAATTGGCATAACAGACACTCAAACAATGAAGTTAGTGGTCTTAACCAAATTAAGATAGCTTTTATCCCTAATGCCTAAGTAAAGGTTTGGATATTAAATATTTGGTGTTTAGTTACTATAGGCACAAGTAAATATTTATCAAACAAAAAACTAAACAAAATGAACATTATTTGCAGAGCTTTTGTGGAAGCAGCTAGAGGAAGAGTACAGAACTAAATTTAGTTTAAATGTTTAACTCCTTCAGATTTTCTTATTTCATTTATTTTTAATATAAATTTATTTTAATTGGAGGTTAATTGCTTTACAATATTGTATTGGTTTTGCCATACATCAACATGATCCACCAAAACCTATACTCCCCTTAATAATTCTACTTTTCTTTTAATTTCTGCTAAGTAATTTGCAAATTTAATAGTGTTGTGAAAATTATCACTGATTTTTTTCTACCTCCCACTGAAGTAAAATATTAGAAGGGTCTTGCTGCTCTTAACTGCAACAGAAACTCCTACAGTGAAATATTAGAAGGGTCTTGCTGTTCTTGACTGCAACAGAAACTCCTACAGTGAAGTGCTGGCTACTTCATTTCCCTTATTGAACAACAGGAGCTACAAAAGCAACGGGGTCACACCATATGGATTAGAATGCTGAGCCCACAACAGGAAAAGTCACTTAGGGGTTACAAGTAATAAGGGAAACCGTTGGTTGTGCTATAGTTTGTATGAATGTGAATATAAGCTCTGTACATCTCAGGGGCTGATATTTGGGACTGAAATAATTTCAAAGGACTTCTTTGTTTTAATTTACCAACTCATACAGAGAGGAAATGAAAAGGTACATTCTCTTGGGGCCTAAAAGATACTGTAGGGAAGTATATCAGGAATTCTCATTTTCAGACTCTCAGGGTAGTACTTATTAAACCCATGTCAGTAGAGCTTGGAGGTCTGAAAAAGTAAATATTTAACTTACCACCAGGGGTAGCTCAGACTTTTGAAGAAGCTGACTCAGCATGTTTCAAAGTTAAATTCAAAAGTTGTTTTTCGATCACCTGGCTCTACTAAAAAAACTAAATGGAGCAAAGCAGGCTCAATAGACCAGCTAGCCTTAGAGGGAATCCTACTCCCTGAAAAGAATGAACTGGATTTTGGACATGTTTTCTGTCTAAATGATAGGTCATTTCACATCACTGTCCATTGTAGCATTCAGTTCAGTTCAGTTCAGTTGCTCAGTCATGTCCGACTCTTTGCGACTCCATGAATCGCAGCAAGCCAGGCCTCCCTCTCCATCACCACCTCCCAGAGTTCACTCAGATTCACGTCCATTGAGTCAGTGATGCCATCCAGCCATCTCATCTTCTGTTGTCCCCTTCTCCTCTTGCCCCCAATCCCTCCCAGCATCAGAGTCTTTTCCAATGAGTCAACTCTTTGCATGAGATGGCCAACGTATTGGGGTTTCAGCTTCAGCATCATTTCCTCCAAAGAAATGCCAGGGCTAATTTCCTTCAGAATGGACTGGTTGGATGTCCTTGCAGTCCAAGGGACTCTCAAGAGTCTTCTCCAAAAGTTCAAAAGCACTTTCACCACAGTTCAAAAGCATCAATTCTTCGGCGCTCAGCCTTCTTCACAGTCCAACTCTCACATCCACACACGACCACTGGAAAAACCATAGCCTTGACTAGACAGACTTTTGTTGGCAAAGTAATGTCTCTGCTTTTGAATATGCTATCTAGGTTGGTCATAACTTTTCTTCCAAGGAGTAAGCGTCTTTTAATTTCATGGCTGCAGTCACCATCTGCAGTGATTTTGGAGCCCCCAAAAATAAAGTCTGACACTGTTTCCCCATGTATTTCCCATGAAGTGATGGAACCAGATGCCGTGATCTTCTTTTTCTGAATGTTGAGTTTTAAGTCAACTTTTTCACTCTCCTCTTTCACTTTCATCAAGAGGCTTTTGAGCTCCTCTTTACTTTCTGCCATAAGGGTGGTGTCATCTGCATATCTGAGGTTATTGATATTTCTCCCGGCAATCTTGATACCAGCTTAGTGACATAAAATACAAAGATCAGTCAATTGTTTCCTTTTCACCTATTACTCTTGACCCCCTTTGAAGAAACATTCTTTGGGGCAAAATTATGAGATTTTCTCTTCCTACTACCTCTCTAGAGCTTGAAAGAATATTGTTTTGGATTTTGTAGGATGGTCATAAATAGATAAATAACACTCAAAATAGGTATATTCATAACATCTGCTACAAATTATCTATCATGGTAGTAAATGTGTCTTGCACAAGTCTCAAAAGAAGAGGCAGACTGAGTTGGCCTTGACTGTTCATTGATAATCAGCCTTTACAGAGTAAGCTTCAGGAAACATTATTTTGATGGATGGTGTTCCTATGAGAGTGCCTGCAAAATTGGAGGCAAAATGTCTTCCTACCTCGGGCTTTCCTGATAAACCATGGCAACTTGGTATAGCTAGAGTGGGATCCCCATGCCTAATCATAACCACCTGGCTCCTTTGTGATTTGCTTCGTTTTTTATTTTGTTTGACAGTTCTGAATCTGTGCTTTTCTAACAGCTGAGTGGCCTGTGGCAGGTGGCTGCTGAAAGTAGTTTTCACTCGTATAGAGACCACAAACACAAGGAGAAAGAGAAAGAGAGAGAGAGAGTGAGAATGAGAATGAAAGAGAGAGAGAGAGGAAATGTGTGAAAAATTGCAATGGCAAGGACTATGAGAAATTGAAATGACAAAGACTAATAACCACTTGTCTCATTGTCACAGACAAACTGAAAAGGTTATTGGCAATCTGAGCATTTGAAAGGTGACAGGACATGGCTATTGAGGGTCCCTCTCCCCACATGAGTCTTACAAAGGTCAGGTTCAAGGGATTCTGGTTCACTTCTAAATCTATTGGGCTTAAGATATCACAGTAAGACTACTTGGAAGGATGTGGTTTTCACTGCTTGACAAATTGAAAATTATTTAACTCTTCAGAATTGATTCTGTTTGGCCCCTGATGATAGTAGCTTCATAGATTTAGAAAAATTCCAGAACAATACTCAAAAAGAGTGATGATTCAACTTCTCATTGAACAATATTCAGTGCAATAAACGATTTTTGAGATGGAGAGTGAATTTAGAATCTAAATGAGGTAATGAAATAAATCATATATAGAAAGTGATACATAAATAAGAACACATAGAAGGGAAGATATAGATGCTAATAATAATTGAAAAGGATGACGTATAAATCTGTATCATTATCACATATCACAATAAAATCTCCATTCAGGAGTTTTATGCAGATTCATATATGAAGGAATTTCCCATCTTATCTACATTATATCTTATCTACATCTTACCTACATTATAGCCACATGAAAGTTTTTGAGAAAGAACATCACCATGCATTTTCATTTCAGTGGTGGCTGAAATAATGATGCAGGGAATATGACAGCTGGCACATGTGTGTTTTCAGTTATACAATTAGCAAGTATACCAAAGATGTCCTTGTACAAAGAAGCATACCAACCTCTACTTGAAAAGGATGATACATAAACCTGCATCGTTATCACATATCACAATAAAATTTCCATTCAAGAGTTTTATGCAGATTCATATATGAAGGAATTTCTCATCTTATGTACTTATCTAAATTACAGCCACATAAAAGATTTTGAGAAAGAACGTCAACATGCATTTTCATTTCAGTGGTGGCTGAAATAATGATGCAGGGAATATTACAGCTAGCACATGTGTGATTTCAGTTATACAATTAGCAAGTATACCAAAGATGTCCTGATACAAAGAAGCAGTACCAACCTCTACTTCATTTTCTTAGGTATGAGAAAAGAGAGCTGAGATGTGATGAATACAAACTAACCAACAGAGATCAATGTATACACTGTTACTCTTAGAAATAATAGTCCCAATATTAAAAAGCACACATAAACCACCACCACCATCACTTACTGACATCCTGCTATTGTTATGCCCAGAGTCCGAGTCCCCAAAACTGAGAGAATAAGATGTCCACAGCAATGCAAAAGCATGAAGGGGTTTTATTTCTAGCTTGAGCTAGGGCTTCTGCCACATCCAACGCAGTGGAGTGGAGCAAGGAGCCCCGAGCCCAGATTTACAGCAGTATTTATAGGTTTTAGAACAGAGAGTCGGCAAGGGCTGATTGGCTGCAGGAGTTTCCTAGTATTTACTAATTGGCTAATCTTTATTGGCTGCAGGGGTTTCCTGGTATTTACTAATTGGCTATTGACTGCAGGGGGATGTCTTTTACGTCCTGATAAACTCAAACCAGGTTATGGGGAGTATGCTGATTTAGACAAGTCCTGGCATCCGAGGGGATGATCTCACTGGGCAATGACTCAGCCTTTCCCGTGAGTCCTACCTTAGCCCCTGAAGCCTATCATGGTGTTTGTTAGGTCCCAACACTATGTACTAGGAAATCATATATAGAAATAAATAAATAAACAAGGGCACACAGAAAGGAAGATATAGATGTTAATAGTAATTGAAAAGAATGACAAATAAGCTTATATCATTATCACATGTCACAATAATAAAAACTCTGTTCAGTAGTTTTATGCAGGATCATGGGTGAAGGATCATGGATGCAGTACCACTTCTTTATATAGTACCTTACAAAAAACGTCAATGAAACTCTTCATCCCTGTTTTCCAGGGTTAAGAAAGTGACTCTCAAAGAGATTAAGCACTTTTCCCAAAGTCTCACCTAAGTAGCAAAATTAGAATATAAAATGCCCAGTGTTTTTTTCCCATAAATCTTCCCCTGTCCAAACATGTATTTTTTAAAGATATTTTCTGAGAGCTATTTCATAAATATTACACACACACACACACACACACACAAAAGGTTGAGGAGAAAAATAGCTATGGAAAAGCCACACTATTTCATGACTGTTGGCAAAGTTCATTGTATATTAAGAGTATTGATGGTTCAAAGAAGTATCACAATAAATAAGTTAATTTTTAATTATAATTTATAATCTCTGACTGATCTGAATATAGAAGTCCTTTTTTGAGAACATTAATTAATATCCTTGAGACTGTTCTTTGACCACTGGTTTAAGAAATCTCACTAATATAATAAAACTAAAGATACAAACTGACTGCATCATGATTTTATATTTGTTTTGCAATACATGCTTTTCAAAGTACTTTCAACATAAGTTCTCATTTAATTTTTATAACAATGTAAGGCATATTTTGTGATGTTGGCTTCATTTTACGAGTCAAACATTATCAGGTTCAATGAGGTTATATGTTGTTCAAGGTCACAACTAGTAAGTAGTAAAGTTTGGACAAGAATTTGTTTTTCTTTCCAACTCCTAGTCTTATGTTCTTTATGGCATACTATATAACATTGCTAAAGTACTGCCTTTCCTCTAAGTCTCAAAATAAGATTAATTTACATGTTTTAATGTGTGCTGAAATAAACGTTGGTGATAAGATTTGAAACAATGCATAAATGTGAAAAACAAACAGACAAAAAAAGTCCTGTAAGTTTTGTAGCCTAAGTATAAAGAAAAACATCATAAGCCTCCCCCCTCCCTGCACCAAAGAAAGTTGCAAGACAAAATTTGATGGGTTGCTATATCAAGATTAAGGGTTT
This sequence comes from Ovis canadensis, assembly GCF_042477335.2. Classification (NCBI taxonomy): domain Eukaryota; kingdom Metazoa; phylum Chordata; class Mammalia; order Artiodactyla; family Bovidae; genus Ovis; species Ovis canadensis. The sequence continues at coordinate 142,202,427 of NC_091727.1, read as the reverse complement.
CTATGCAGTGAATGATTCCAATCTATTGATCGACATTATTTACAATTTCTAAAGCTGATCAGGGACTAATGTCTAAAATAAACAATTGAACCACATATGAAACAATGAGAAAAATAAATTAAAAATAAGCAAAGAATAAGAACAGACAGCTGGGAAAAGGAAACTTCAGTGATCAAGTATAGGAAAACTTGCTCAAAATCATCAGTAATCAGAGAAGTGTACATTAAAACCATGATATGCCATTTTATATTCACATTTTCAGAAAATTGAAACAATATGTTACTCTTTGGCAAGAATGGGGGAAATATATACTTTATTCACTGTTGGTAGATGTAGACAGGCTTCTCAGGTGGCGTTAGTGGTAAAGAACCAGCATGTCAATGCAGGAGACATAAGAGACCCAGGTTCGATCCCTGGGTTGGGAAGATCCCCTGGAGTAGGAAATAGCAACCCACTCCAGTATTCTTGTCTGGAAAATTTCATGGATTGAGGAGCCTGGCAGGCTACAGTCAGTGGAGTCACAAGAGTCAAACTCGACATAGCAACTATACCACCACCACCACCTGATTCAGAAGCAGAATTTTCCCAGAGCCTGAGGGGCTAAAAGAACTTCTCTGGTGGCTCAGATGGTAAACAATCTGCCTGCAATGCAGGAGACCTGGGTTCCATCCCTGGGTCGATAAGATCCCCTGGAGCAGGGAAAGGGAGTCCACTCCAGTATTCTTGCCTGAAGAATGTCATGGACAGAGGACCCTGGTGGGCTACAGTCCATAGGGTCGTTAAAAGTAGGACACAACTGAAGCAACTTAGCATGCATGCTGCTGCTGCTGCTGCTAAGTCGCTTCAGTCGTGTCCAACTCTGTTCGACCCCATAGACCGCAGCCCACCAGGCTCCCCCATCCCTGGGATTCTCCAGGCAAGAACACTGGAGTGGGTTGCCTTTCCTTCTTCAATGCATGAAAATGAAAAGTGAAAGTGAAGTCACTGAGTCGTGTCCAACTCTCTGTTACCCCATGGACTGCAGCCCACCAGGCTCCTCCATCCATGGGATTTTCTAGGCAAGAGTACTGGAGTGGGGTGTCATTGCCTTCTCCGTTAGCACACATACAGGCATGTAAATAAACTTCTGTAGCCATTCTGGACACCATTGTGGTAGAACTGGCCAAAGTAACTACACACATAAACTATGACCTAGTAATCTCTCTACTAGATCTATAATCCAGGAAAATTCCCACATAGCATTGATACCATAGGAGAATATATAAAATAATATTTATTGCAGACTTGCTTGAAATCTAGGAGTCTATCCCTAGAAATTTCTCAATAGAAAGTAAAACGTGGTGGATGTCACTTCTGGCTTTTGCTCAGAAATATAGAGAGCTCCATGTATCAGATTCCCTGGTGGCTCAGACGATAAAGTTTGCCTATAATGTGGGAGACCTGAGTTCCATCCCTGGGTAAGGAAGATTCCCTGGAGAAGAAAATGGAAACTCACTCCAGTATTCTTGCTGGAAAATCCCATGGACAGAGGAGCCTGGGGGGCTATAGACTATGGGGTTGCAAAGAGTCGGATATGACTGAGAGACTTCACTTTCATAGAGAGCTGAAAAGAGCATCTTTCTCATTCTTACGAAAAGAAAATCATGGAGAAAATGAAAATCAGGAACTTTCCTAATCCTAACCTTAGAGCCAATAGCCAAACATCCTAAAATCTAATGAGAGACTGACACCTACAGCAAGAAACCAGACTCTAGCATTGACTTACTTGGAGAAGATACCATTGTTTACCATATAAGACAGTAAGAAGATCCAGGTAAAAATATTAACAAGTTGATAAAGGCTGAGAGCGTGGGCTAGGGTGAGAGTATGAAGAGTTTGGGAGTGGCTAATATATCGTGGTTAGTACTCTACGGGAAACTTTTAGAACAACATGAAGTGCATCAGGTTCTCACTAGGAAGGTGAGAGAGGAATCTTGACAAAATCTTCTTCATGGTGCTGGCTCAGTTCAGTTCAGTTTCTCAGTCATGTCCGACTCTTCACAACCCCATGAATCACAGCACACCAGGCCTCCCTGTCCATCACCAACTCCCGGAGTTCACTCAGACTCACGTCCATCGAGTCCGTGATGCCATCCAGCCATCTCATCCTCGGCCGTCCCCTTGTCCTCCTGCCCCCAATCCCTCCCAGCATCAGAGCCTTTTCCAATGAATCAACTCTTCTCATGAGGTGGCCAAAGTACTGGAGTTTCAGCTTTAGCATCATTCCTTCCAAAGAAATGCCAGAGCTGATCTCCTCCAGAATGGACTGGTTGTAAATCCTTGGAGTCCAAGGGACTCTCAAGAGTCTTTTCCAATACCACAGTTCAAAACCATCAGTTCTTTGGCACTCAGCCTTCTTCACAGTACAACTCTCACATCCATACATGACCACTGGAAAAACCATAGCCTTAAATAGACGGACCTTAGTCGGCAAAGTAATGTCTCTGCTTTTGGATATGCTATCTAGGTTGGTCATAACTTTTCTTCCAAGGAGTAAGCGTCTTTTAATTTCATGGCTGCAATCACCATCTGCAGTGATTTTGGAGCCCAGAAAAATAAAGTCTGACACTGTTTCCACTGTTTCCCCATCTATTTGCTATGAAGTGATGGAACCAGGTGCCATGATCTTCGTTTTCTGAATGTTGAGCTTTAAGCCAACTTTTTCACTCTCCTCTTTCACGTTCATCAAAAGGCATTTTAGTTCCTCTTCACTTTCTGCCATAAGAGTGGTGTCATCTGCATTTCTGAGGTTATTGATATTTCTCCTGGCAATCTTGATTCCAGCTTGTGCTTCTTCCAGCCCAGCGTTTCTCATGATGTCCTCTACGTATAAGTTAAATAAGCACGGTGACAATATACAACCTTGACATACTCCTTTCCCTATTTGGAACCAGACTGTTTTTCCATTTCTAGTTCTAACTGTTGCTTCCTGACCTGCATACAGGTTTCTAAAAAGGCAAGTCAGGTGGTCTGGTATTCCCATCTCTTTCAGAATTTTCCACAGTTTATTGCGATCCACACATTCAAAGGCTTTGGCATAGTCAATAAAGCAGAAACAGATTTTTTTTTTTTTTTCTGGAACTCTCTTGCTTTTTCGATGATCCAATGGATGTTCGCGATTTGATCTCTGATTTCTCTGCCTTTTATAAATCCACCTTGAATATCTGGAAGTTTATCGTTCCCATATTGCCTAAGCCTGGCTTGAAGAATTTTGAGCATTACTTTGCTTGTGTGTGAGATGCGTGAAATTGTACGGTAGTTTGAGCCTTGTCTAACCCAAAATATTTTCAGACCATAGAGGCCTCACCAGGTCTGACAAACTGGTAGGCAAACTGAGTTGCCAAATGGACCTTAGGAAGCATCACTACAAACAAAGCTAGGGGAGGTGATAGAATTCCAGCTGAGCTATTTCAAATTTTAAAAGGTGATGCCGTTAAAGTGCTGAACTCAATATGACAGTGGTAGGTATTTAGAATAGGAAAAAAGAGTCCAGAATGGTGGTGGCTAAAAGACAAGGAAGGGAAAAGCTCATGAAAATAGAACAAAAGAAGGTCTGAGGATCTGAGTGAGGACCTCAGGCAGAACAAACAGCATTCCTGGCTAGCCCCATTTACATAGGGCAGACCCGGGGGGAGGGAAAAAACAAATTAAAAGAGGAGTCAAAGGGCAGAGGTTCTCTCTCCCTTGTGCACACGTGCACTCTCTCTGTCTGTCTCTCTCTCTCTCTTCTCTTTGTGTCTTTTGTGTTGGCATGCCTTCGTGCCTTGAAGATGTATTTTCATTTATTTTCTAAATAAAACTGAGGTGTAACACGGAGCTGTAACACTGATCTGTCTGAGAGCTATAACACTGTCTGAGACCTGAGCGCTGTAACACCGTCTGTCCAAGAGCTGAGACACGTTCTGTCCGAGGGCTTTAACGTCCATTGCCTCAAATTTTTGTTGTAATGAGACAGAACCAAGGAAATTACACAGTCCCCTGATATCAGCAAATTTTGAAAACTCAGCAGTGGCAGAGGTACTGGAAAAGATCAGTGATCATTCCACTCCCAATGAAAGGCAATGCCAAAAGATGTTCAAACTATTGCACAGTTGCACTCATTTCACATGCTAGCAAGGTAATGCTTAAAATCCTTCAAGCTAGGCTTCAACAGTGTATGAACTGAGAACTTCCAGATGTACAGACTGGATTTAGAAAAGGCAGAAGAACCAGAGATCAAATAGCTGATATCCACTGGATAATAGAAGAAGGAAGAGAATTCTAGAAAACTTCTACTTCTGCTTCATTGACTATGTTAAAGCCTTTGACTGTGTGGATCACAACAAACTGTGGAAAATTCTTAAAGACATGGGAATACCAGAACACCTTACCTGCCTCATGAGAAATCTCTTTGCAGTCAAGAAGCAACAGTTAGAACAGGACATGCTTCCAAATTGGGAGAGGAGTACATCAAGGCTGTATATTGTCACCCTGCTTATTTAATTTATATGCAGAGGACATCATGTAAAATACAGGGCTGAATGAAGAACAAGCTGGAATCAAGACTGCAAGGAGAAATATCAATAACCTCAGAAGTGCAGATGACACCACCCTTATGGCCAAAAACTAAGAAGAACTAAAAACCCTTTTAAAGAAAGTGAAATAGGTGAGTGAAAAAGCTGACTCAAAACTCAACATTCCAAAAAAGAAAATCATGGCATCCAATGTCATCATTTCATGGTGTTGTAGCCATGCGTTCTGGGAAACAAACTCACTCAGAAGGACAATGCAGATAGTGGAGGGAAGTTTATTACATCGGCGGGCCCAAGGCAGAGTCTCCTCTTAGCAAAGTACTCCGACAGGTTTTTGTGAAAACCTTATATACCCTAAATGTACATGCCCAAATTCACCTCCCCCAATTCCCTGAAACTAGTCTGAACAAAGGAAAAGAAAGATACAATCAAAGTTAACCCATGATTCATATGCCTTAAGCCTAGGTAGTTAACGGTGGACAATTATAAATAAGCTTGTGGTCATACCCCAATAAGCATAATTAAATATATGATTATCTTAAGGTAGATAATTATGATATTCTTTTAGGTGACAGAGAGTCTAAGTAAGAGCCCTGGGGCTCTTCCTTCTGGGGGCCTGGTTTTCCCGTAGGTATGTCGCTTCCATAGATACTGGACACATAGCTCAAAATCTGCAGTCCAGCCCAAGATGGAGTCCTGCTTTCAAGATGGAGCCTGTTCTGTCTGTGTCCTCCTTCAATGGCAAATGGATGGGGAAGCAATGGAAACAGTGACATAGTTTATTTCTTGGGCTCCAAAACCACTGCAGCTTGTTGCTGTCTGTGTGTGGGTTGGAAAATAATTTCCAGACCTGAGACAGAATGAGAGGGAAATAAAGTTTATTAGAGTGGGAGATGCTGTTAGAACAGCAGGCCAGCTCAAGGGAGAACAGACGTTCAACAGGGGTCCTTAGTCCACTTTTATACCCAGGGTACAAGGAGTGGGATAGGGGTTTTGCACATCATTTGCTGATTGGATGAAACACGTATCCTGGGTGGGGGAAGAGTAAGGCAAATACCTTCCCCCTATGGGGTCAGAGGGGAGACAGGTTATACTGCTCAGGAGGACCTGAAATCTGTTAATAGTTACAACATAGGGGAGGGAAGGATGATAAGGGTCTGATTTTTGTTGTTGTTGTTGGTGTTGTTGTTCCTGCATTCCAAGACCCTCTTTGGTTTTATCTGCTCTTTCATCCTTGGGTCACTACATAGATGGTGACTGCAGCCATGAAATTTAAAGACTCTTGCTCTTGGGAAGAAAAGCTATGACAAACCTAGACAATATATTCAAAAGAAGAGACATTACTGCTTTGCTGAAAGTAAAAGGTCTGCTTTGTCAGACCTTTGCTGACAAAGGTCTGTATAGGCAAAACCATGTTTTTTCCAGTAATCATGTATGTATATGAGAGTTGGACATCCATAGGTTGAGCACTGAGGAATTGATGCTTTTGAACTATGGTGCTGGAGAAGACTTTTGAGAGTCCCTTGAACTGTAAGGATATCACACCAGTCAATCTTAAGGCAAATCAACCCTCAATATTTATTGAAAGGACTGATGCTGAAATTCAAACTCCAATACTTTGGCCACCTGATAGGAAGAGCCAACTCATTGGAATAGACCCTGATGTTTGGAAAGATTGAAGACAGGAAGAAAATGGAATGACAGAGGACAAGATGGTTGAATGGCATCACTGACTCAATGGACATGAGTTTGAGCAAACTCTGGAAGATGGTGAAGGACAGGGAAACCTAGCATGCTATTTTCATGGGGTCACAAAGAGTCAGACATGGCTGAGCGACTAAACAACAATTCCACACTATAATTAAATGAGTTGTAACCACCTTATATAAAGCCCATTTAAATATACTAATTTTATACACCTTTATCTAAATTTTGCCACCTTTTATATCTTTAACTTTAGTTTTCATTAGGATCCAGTCAACAAGCTTTGGCCTTATGGGAGAGTTTGAAGTGAAGTGAAGTGAAAGTCACTCAGTCATGTCTGACTCTTTGTGACCCCATGGACTGTATAGTCCATGGAATTCTCCAAGCTAGAATACTGGAGTGGGTAGCCTTTCTCTTTTCCAGGGTATCTTCCAAACCCAGGGATCAAATCCAGATCTCCTGCATTGCAGGCAGATACTTTACCAGCTGAGGCACAAGGGAAGCCCATGGGAGAGTTTGGATGGCTTTTCTTTTTGTTCTCTATCTATTGTGCCTATGTTTATATAAAACGCTATGGGATCCCCAGAATGGAGTAGAGCCAAGGAAGTCAGGCTGTGTTACCTTTTCATAAGTTTAGAGCTCAGCTTAGCACAATCAACTCAGTTTACTGTGCAGATATTCCATAGCTACTGCATACCCTGCATACCTCTGACCCTCCCTCACAAAACTACTGCCATCAGGAAACAGGTCCCAAACAGCCTTGCTTAGAGGCTTATCTGACAAATCCAGTCAACTAAGTACTTATATGCAGAGTACATCATGAGAAACACTGGACTGGAAGAAACACAAGCTGGAATCAAGATTGCTGGGAGAAATATCAATAACCTCAGATATGCAGATGACACCACCCTTATGGCAGAAAGTGAAGAGGAACTAAAATGCTTCTTGATGAAAGTGAAAGAGGAGAGCAAAAAAGTTGGCTTAAAGCTCAACATTCAGAAAAGAAAGATCATGGCATCCGGTCCCATCACTTCATGGGAAATAGATGGGGAAACAGTGGAAACAGTGTCAGACTTTATTTTTGGGGGCTCCAAAATCACTGCAGATGGTGATTGCAGCCATGAAATTAAAAGACGCTTACTCCTTGGAAGAAAAGTTATGACCAACCTAGATAGTATATTCAAAAGCAGAGACATTACTTTGCCGACTAAGGTCCGTCTAGTCAAGGCTATGGTTTTTCCTGTGGTCATGTATGGATGTGAGAGTTGGACTGTGAAGAAGGCTGAGCACTGAAGAATTGATGTTTTTGAACTGTGGTGTTGGAGAAGACTCTTGAGAGTCCCTTGGACTGCAATGAGATCCAACCAGTCCATTCTGAAGGAGATCAACCCTGGGATTTCTTTGGAAGGAATGATGCTAAAGCTGAAGCTCCAGTACTTTGGCCACCTCATGCAAAGAGCTGACTCATTGGGAAAGACTCTGATGCTGGGACGGATTGGGGGCAGGAGAAGGGGACGATCCAGGATGAGATGGCTGGATGGCATCACGGACTTGATGGACATGAGTCTGAGTGATCTCCGGGAGATGGAGATGGACAGGGAGGCCTGGCGTGCTGCAATTAATGGAGTCATAAAGAGTCGGACACGACTGAGGGACTGAACTGAACTGAAGTAAACAGGGCTGGTGGCTCAGATGGTAAAGAATCTGCCTGCAATGCAGGAGATGCTGGTCAGTCCCTGAGTGGGGAAGATCCCCTGGAGAAGGGAATGTCTATCCACTCCAGTATTCTGGCCTGGAGAATCCCATGGACAGAGGAGCCTGGAGGGCTACAATCCATGGGATTGCAAAGAGCTGGACAGAAATGAGCATTAACACATTTATGAGGGTAAATTGTCTCCAAAAACCTCAGGCAGTCATGGAGGATCTCTTTCTCAGGGAGTGAGGGAATCATGGTAGGATTTAATGACTTGTTCACTCAAATGATAACATTGGGATCATCAAGGAGCATTCCATTATAGTTTCCCATTGAAGGAGTCTTCGGGCCTAGAAGATAAAACAACGGTCTCAAAGACCCTTGCTGAATCTTCTAACTTCAGAGAAAACAAAGCTAAACTTTAGGTCCTGCCCTGATGCTCCAGGCCAGTTGTATCTATCTGGGACTTATTGACCCCTGTCCAGAAATCTTCCACCCCCTACACCTGCCCAGAAGACTTATCACCCCCTGCCCAACTACAAATGCTATCTCAATTAAATAATACCCAAACATTTGGCCTGATTGACTTTTCCCTTATCATTTCCACAAACCTCCTTATAAATATGGAGCCTCCCTGATCCCTCTTGGCCTCAGCCTGGTCCTTAGGCCGACTGTTGCCCCTCCTTGCCTGAATAAAGGTAACCTACTTCCATTGAGATTGTCTCTCCTTTTCTGCCTCGGCCTGAACAATACCTTATACCCATCCTCCCTAATATCAACCAGTATCCACACTTTTTTTCCAGAAGGACTAGGACTAGAACTTCATGTGGGACCTACCCTGTGGTTGGTTGACCCTAAGTGAACTTTTCTGTTTCTTTTAGCAGTTCACAAGCGCCAGTTACTTCTCTCAAGCAAGAGGAGAGGGGACAGCCAGCAGTTGTGGGGTCCAGCTCTTTTGAAAGATAATGTACTGGTCTGGGAATATCTTCCATGCCCAGGGCCAGCCCCTGTCTCTCATACACATATAGTTTGAATTCTTTCTGGAAATCAGGCAGGCTTAGGGCTTTTACCAAGTCCAAACTCCATCTGCTTGCCCCATGACAGGCCAATGAATCCAAGAGACTGGTTTGAGGAAAGGAAGAGACTTTCAACAGAGAGGTAGCTGACTGAGCTGGCTCCTCAAAATACACATTTTGTCAGGGCATGGTTTCCAATTTCTTTTAAGAGTCAGAGGAGGGGGGGTGGGGGAAAGGGGACAGGGGGGGAGTGAGGAAACAAAGTAAAAAGACTATTCAATCCTTGCAAATGTCCCCTAGAATGGCAAGCCTCAGGCAGGGGATGTGTTAGTTTCATTTCCTTAAAATCCCTGACAGGTGGACTGCTCAGGTTATCTCCCTAAGGTAGCTCATTATGAATGTTTATAATAACAACAACAACAACAAGGAGTTAAAGTCACAGAAGACGGTCCAGTGTAAATTTAAAATTAACTCTTTCAGATTAAAGGGCCAGTGAAGTCATGAGTTTAAGTTTCAGAGTCTCCTAAGACTTTCAACAGTTGCCCGTTAAAAACAAAGCCTCAGAATCTGGACATTTTGAAGTATTTTGCAATTAACCCAAAGTTCAGTATCCAAATGTGACAAAATCCTACCATTCCTAGGAAAGCCCTGGAGCTTTCAGCCGCTTTTTGGTCTGTGCACTAGATTTAGTAATTTCCTAGTCTCTCTAATTTTCAAAGAATCCATCATTTGGCCACCAACAGAGTATAAAAAGACCTCTTTTAGGCCTAACAGGATCAAACACACAATAGAACAACTTACAAAGATCAAATAGAACATTTACATCTCAAAAACAATTAGAAATGTAAGTTTTCCCTAAGGAGTTCTTTGTTGAAAGCTACCAAGTCAGCAGTTCTTTTTTTTTTTTTTTTTAATCACCTTAACTATGTAGGCAATAAAAAAAGAACTTCCTGGGGAAAAAAGAAAAAACTTTTATGTGTGTGTGATCACCTTTAATTTCCAGTTAAGTAAATACTTGTCTTAACTATAAATAGATCACTCACTTAGGACTTTCCCTAGGGGGCTCTGAGATGGAACTTCAGAGGAAGTGCTTCCCATTCTAGCTGGAGCAGTTCCTATCAGATGTCTGAATGCACAAGCCAAAGTAATCAAACCAACCAGACTAGCAGGAAGTCACCAAAAACAAAGCAAATGGCAAAGAGATGCCCACAAATCCAAAAATCAAATGTCAAGACAGCCCAAGTCCCACTAAGACTGTAATGCTTCTTCAAAGTGAGGCCTTGCAATCAAGCACCCCTTCCATAAGGAGAAGCCCCCTATGCCTCAGCCCAGAGTTCCATGTTGAGTCAGCAGGTCAGTTTGATAAGGGCACAGCCCTATGGTAGGCATACCAGAGGGATTGCATTGAATTTATAGATTGCTTTGGGTAGTACACTCATTTTCACTATATTGATTCTTCTGATCCATGAACATGGTATATTTCTCCATCTATTTGTGTCCTCTTTGATTTCTTTCATCATTGTTTTATAGTTTTCTATATATAGGTCTTTTGTTTCTTTAGGTAGATATATTCCTAAGTATTTTATTATTTTCTTTGCAATGGTGAATGGAATTGTTTCCTTAATTTCTCTGTTTTCTCATTGTTAGTGTATAAGAATGCAAGGGATTTCTGTATGTTAATATTATATCCTGCAACTTTACAATATTCATTGATTAGTTCTAGTACTTTTCTGGTAGAGTCTTTATCATGTCATCTGCAAACAGTGAGTGTTTGACTTCTTTTCCAATCTGGATTCCTTTTGGAAGAAATTAAGAACCCGAGGGTTAGTAGAAGGAAAGAAATTTTTAAAATTTGGGCAGAAATAAATGCAAAAGAAACAAAAGAGACCATAGCAAAAGTCAACAAAGCTAAAAGCTGGTTCTTTTAGGAGATAAATAATATTGACAAACCATTAGTCAGACTCATCAAGAAATAAAGGGAGAATAATCAAATCAACAAAATTAGAAATGAAAATGGAGAAATCACAAGAGACAACATAGAAATACAAAGGATCATAAGAGACTACCATCAGCAACTATATGCCAATAAAATGGACAACTTGGAAGAAATGGATGAATTCTTAGAAAAATATAACTTTCCAAAACTGAACCTGGAAGAAATGGAAAATCTTAACCGACCCATCACGAGCATGGAAATTGAAACTGTAATCAGCAATCTTCCAGCAAACAAAGCCCAAGACCAGGCGGCTTCACAGCTGAATTATACCAAAAATTTAGAGAAGAGCTAACACCTATCTTACTCAAACTCTTCCAGAACATTGTGGATAAAGGTCAACTTCCAAACTGATTCTGTGAGGCCAACATCACCCTAATGCCAAAACCAGACAAAGATGCCACACACACACACACACACACACACACACACACACACACACACACACACACAAACTACAGGCCAATATCACTGATGAACATAGATGCAAAAATCCTAAACAAAATTTTAGCAATCAGAATCCAACAACATATTAAAAAGATCATACCTCATGACCAAGTGGGCTTTATCCCAGGAATGCAAGGATTCTTTAATATCTGCAAATCAATCAATGTAAGGTAATACACCACATTAACAAATTGAAAGATAAAAACCATATGATTATCTCAATAGATGCAGAGAAAACCTTTCACAAAATTCAACATCCATTTATGATGAAAACTCTCCAGAAAGCAGGAATAGAAGGAACATACATCAACATAATAAAAGCTATATATGACAAACCCATAGCAAACATTATCCTCCATGGTGAAAAATTGAAAGCATTTCCCCTTAAGTCAGGAACAAGGCAAGGGTGTCCACTATCACCACTACTATTCAACATAGTTTTGGACGTTTTGTTGAGGATTTTTGCATCTATGTTCATCAGTGGCATTGGCCTGTAATTTTCTTTTTTTGTGGCATCTTTTTCTGGTTTTGGTATCAGGGTGACTATAGCCTTGTAGAAAGAGTTTTGGAGTTTTCCTCCTCTGCGATTTTCTGGAATATTTTAAGCAGGATAGATGTTAGGTCTTCTCTAAACTTTTGCTAAAATTAGACTCTGAAGGCATCTGGACCTTGACTTTTGTTTTTGGAAGACTTCTGATTACCATTTTGAATTCTGTGCCTGTGATTGGTCTGTTCACATTTTCTATTTCTTCCTGGTTCAGTTAAGGTAGGTTATATTTTTATAAGAATTTGTCCATTTCTTCCAGGTTGTCAATTTTATTGGCATACAGTTGCTCATAGTGGTCTCTTATGATCCATCGTTTTTCTATGCTGTCTTTTGTAACTACTTTGTCATTTCTAATTTTAATGATCTGAGTCTTCGCTCTTTTTTCTTGAGAAGTCTAACTAATAGTCAATTTCTTTTCTTGTCTCAAAAAAAAAAAAAAAACCAGCTTTCAGCTTTATTGAGCTTTGCTATATTCTCCTTCCTTTCTCTTTCATTTATTTCCACTCTGAATTTTATGATTTCGTACCTTCTACTAACTTTGAGGGGTTTTTTAAAATTATTTTTCTAGTTGCTTTAAGTGTAAGGTTGCATCGTTTATTTGATGTTTCTCTTGTTTCTTAAGGTAGGCTTGTATTGCTATCAACTTCCTTCTTAGTACTGCTTTCTTTGCATTCCATAGGTTTTGAGTTATCATGTTTTCATTGTCATTCGTTTTTATGTATATTTTAATTTACTTTTTTTGTTTCTTCAGTGGTTTGTTGTTTATTCTGAAGCATATTGCTTAGCTTCCATGTGTTTGTGTTTTTGTAGGTTTCTTTTTTCTTCAGTTCATACTTAATCTTATAGTTTTGTGGTCAGAAAAGATGCTTGAAATGATTTCAGTTTTTTAAAATTTACCAAGGCTTGATTTGTGACCCAAGATCTGATCTATCCTGGAGAATGTTCCATTTTCACTTGAGAAAAAAGTGAAATCTTTTTTTTTTTTTTCATGAAATGCCCTGTAGATATCAAATCCAACTGGTCTGATGTATTGTTTCAAGCTTTTGTTTCCTTATTAACATTCTGTCTGGATCATCTGTCCATTGGTGTGAGTGGGATATTTAAATCTCCCACTATCATTGTGTTACTGCTGAGTTCCCCTTTAATAGATGTTAACATTTGCCTTATGTATTGAGGTGCTCCTATGCTGGGTGCATATCTTCTTGGATTGACCCCTTGATCATTATGTAGTGTCCTTCCTTGTCTCTTGTAATAGTCTTTATTTTAAAGTCTAATTTGTCTAATATAAATATTATTTCCAGACAGATGATCTAGAAATTTAATAAGGATTTTAATAAACTTCCTGGATTGGGTGGCTATTTCTTTTCCCATGTTAAGGAAGTATTTGCCTATAATATCCTCAATTTTTTTCTCCTGCTTCCTTTTGATATCTATTTGCATGGAAAATCTTTTCCCTACCCCTCATTTTCAGTCTGTGTATGTCCCTAGGTCTGAGGTAGGTCTCTTAAGGACAGAATATATAGTGAATGGTCTTGCTTTCGTATCCATTCAGTGAATCTGTGTCTTTTGGTTGGAGCATTTAGTCCATTTACATTTAAGGTGATTATTGATTTGTGTGATCCTATTACCATTTACTGTATTGCTTTCAGTTTGTTTTTGTAAGACATTTCTTTCTCTTGCATTTCCTACCTAGAGAAATTCTTTTAGCATTTGTTGTAATGTTGGTTTGGTGGTGCTGAATTCTCTTAATTTTTGCTTTTCTCTAAAGCTTTTGGTTTCTCCTTCAAATCTGAATGAGATCCTTGCTGTATAGAGTAATCTTGGTTGTAGTTTTTTCTTCCTTTCATCATTTTAAGTAGATCCTACCACTCCCTTCTGTCCTGCAGAGTTTCTGTTGAAAGACAAGCTGTAAAACTTATGGGGATCCACTTGTATGTTACTTGTAGCTTTTCCTTTGCTGATTTTAATATTTGTTCTTTGTATATAATATTTATTAGTTTGATTAATATATATCTTGATGTGTTTCTCTTTGGGTTTATCCTGTATGGGACTCTCTGAAGTTCCTGGATTGGGTGGATATTTATTTTCCCATTAAAAAAATATCTTTTTTTTAATTGAAGGATAATTGCTTTACAGAATTTTGTTGTTTTTTGTCAAACCTCAACGTGAATCAACCATAGGTATACATATATCCCCTCCGTTTTGAAACTCCCTCCCATCTCCCTCCCCATCTCACCCCTCTAGGTTGACACAGAGCCCCTGTTTGAGTTTTCTGACCCATACAGCAAATTCCTGTTCGCTATCTATTTTAAATATTGTAATGTAAGTTTCCATGTTACTCTTTCCATACATCTCACCCTCTCTTCTTCTCTCCCAATTGCCATATGTCTATTCTCTGTCTTTTTCTCCACTGCTGTCCTGTAAAAAGTTCTTCAGTACCATTTTTCTAGATTCCATATATATGCATGAGAATATGATGTTTATCTTACTCTTTCTGACATACTTCACTCTGTATAATAGGTTCTAGGTTCATCCACCTCATTAGAACTGATCCCAGTGTGTTCCTTTTTATGGCTGAGTACTATTCCATTGTGCGTATGTACCACAACTTCTTTACACATCCATCTGTCTATGGGCATCTAGGTTGTTTCCATGTTCTAGCTATTGTAAATAGTGCTGCAATGAACAATGGGATGCATATGTCTTTTTCAATTTTTGTTCCCTCAGACTATATGCCTAGGAGTAGGATTCCTGGGTTCTTTTCCCATTTTAAGAAAGTTTTTGACTACAATATTCTCAAATATTTTCTCATACCATGTCTTTTGTTCTTCTTCAAGGACACATAAGATTCTAAAGTTGGTACCCTTAATGTTGTCCCAGAGGTCTCTGAGAATGTCCTCAATTCCTTTTTATTCTTTTCTGTTTATTCTGCTCTGCTTCGGTTTTTTCCACAATTTTCTCCTCCAGCACACTTATCCAATCTTCTGCCTCAGATATTCCATTATTGGTTACCTCAAGTGTATTTGTAATCTCAGTTATTGTGTTGTTCATTGCTGACTGTCTATTTTTCTAGGTCCTTAAACATCGTTAAACATTTATCGTATCTTCTCGATCTGTGCCTCCAGTCTATTTATCTTTGCCTCAGTGTTATTGCCAAGGTTTTAGATCATCTTTACTATCACTGAATTCTGAATTTTTTTCAAGTAAATTGCTTATTTTCTTTTCATTTTTTTGGTATTGTGGGTTTTTACCATGTTCCTTCATCTGCTCCAAGTTTCCATGTCTTTTCATTTTGTTTAATTTACTGTGTTTGGGGTCTCCTTTCTGCAGGCTAGAGGATAATTTGTTGTCCAGTCACTCAGTCATGTCTGACTCTTTGTGAACCCATGAACTGCAGCACACCGGGCTTCCCTGTCTTTCACTATCTCCTGCAGTTTGCTCAAACTCATGTCCATTAAGTCAATGATGCCATCCAACAATCTCATCCTCTGTTGCCCCCTTCTCCTCCTCAGTCTTTCCAAATGTCAGGGCCTTTTCCAATGAGTCAGCTCTTCACATCAGGCGACCAAATTATTGAAGCTTTAGCTTTAGCATTACTCCTTCTGATGAATATTCAGGATTAATTTCATTTAGGATTTACTTGTTTGATCTCCTTGCTATCCTAGGAATCCTCAAAAGTCTTTTCCAGTACCACAGTTCAAAAGTATCAATTATTTCGTGTTCATCCTTTCTTATGGGTCAACTCTCCCATCCACACATGACTATTGGAAAAACCATAGCTTTGACTATATGGATCTTTGTCAGCAAAGAAGGATCTCTACTTTTGAATATGGGATCTAGGTTTGTCATAGCTTTTCTTCTAAGGATCAAGTGGCTTTTAATTTCATGGCTGTAGTCACTGTACACAGTGATTTTGGAGACCAAGAAAATAAAGTCTGTTACTATTTACATTTTTTCCCCATCTATTTTCCATGAAGTAATGGGACCAGATGCCATGATCTTCATTTTTGGAGTGTTGAGTTTTAATACAGCTTTTTCACTCTCTCATTTCACCTTAATCAAGAAGATCTTTAGCTCTCCTTCACTTTCTGCCATGAGGGTGTTGTCATTTGCATATCTGAGGTTATTGATATTTCTCCTGGCAATCTTCATTCAAGCTTGAGCTTCATCCAACCTGGCATTTCACATGATGTACTCTGCATATATGTTAAATAAGCAGGTGACAATATACAGCCTTGATGCACTCTTTTCCAAGTTTGGAACCAGTCCACTGTTTCATGTCTGGTTCTAGCTGTTGCTTCTTGACCTGCATCCAGGTTTCTCAGGAGGCAGGCAAGGTGGTCTGGTATTCCCATCTCTTTAAGAATTTTCCACAGTTTGTTGTGATTCATAGAGTCAAAGACTTAAATGTAATCAGTGAAGAAGAAGTAGAAGTAGATGTTTTTCTGAAATTCTTTTGCTTTTTTTAATGACCCAATAGATGTTGGAAATTTGATCTCTGGTTCCTCTGACTTTCTTAGACCTAGCTTGTACATCTGGAAATTCTTGGCTCAGATACTGTTGAAGCCTCTCTTGAAGGGTTTTGAGCATTACCTTACTATCATGTCATAGTTCCTCTTATTTGTGGATTCTGCCACTGTGGGTGAAGTTGAACCAGTTCCCTGTTAAAGTTTCCTGGGTGGGAGTAATTGTGCCTGTTCTCTTGTGTGTGAATCTGAATCTTGTCTCTTTGAGGGCAGTTCTGTGTCCAATAGTGTGTTTTGAGGTGTCTATGGGCTTGGTATGGCTTTGGGTAGCCCTTCTATTAATGGGATAAGTTTTGTTCCTGTTTGCTAATGATGTGGTATGTGGCATTCAGCACTGGATCTTGGCCATTGGGTGGGTCTTGATCTTATTGTTGAGATGGAGGCTTTTGGAAGAGCTCTCTTTGATTAATGTCCCATGTGATCACAAGTTCTCAGGTGGTTCAAAGTCCTGGACTTGGGTCTCCCACCTCAGGGGTCCAGGCTCAGCCCCTTACTGTAGCACCAAGACTTCACAGGTCTCACAACACAGAAAACAAAATCCCAGGACTAATGGTTAGATAGCCAATAGCCAAGATTACCCAAAGATACTTGTGCACTTACAATGAGAAAACAGAAAAAAAAAGAGGGGGGGGGGCGGTGGTGGTGAGGGTGGGGAGAGATAAAAACAGGAGTCAAAAAAGGTGAATGTAAACAAACCCCTAAGTGTAAATGCATACTAAAAACTAGACTAGCAAAAATACAAAATCAAATGCATGGGGAAAATGCAGTATAATTAAATAGTACTTTAAAAATAGGGAGAAAATAAAATGAATTTATTTAAATATGTTTTAAAATGGAAAAAGTCAGTTATAAAATATAAATTAAAGGGATAATTGATAAAGAACATCATGAGAAGAATATGAAAAAAAAAAGGATTAAAACAAGTCGTTCCTTGAGAGGACTCAAGCCAATAAACAAACCTCTAAGTGAAAATGAACACTAAAAATTCAATCAGCGAAACTATAAAATCAAAACATGGAAAAATGCAATATAACAAAATAGCAATGAAAAAGTAGGAAATAAATAAAATGAATTTATTTTAAAAATAATATATTTTTAAAATGGAAAAATTAAGTTATACAAAATAAAAAGAATAATAAAGAAAGAATGGCATGAGAACAATATGAAAAAGGAAAAAAAAAACAGGAAAAATATATATAATGTCATAGTTCCACTTCCTCCTCTTAGGAGGCCCGCCAATGTTGGACTGTTCTCTGGATCTGCTGTGGGGATAGATTAGACTCTAATCTGGCCCTCCTACTGTATGCACTTGCCTCTATTGTCCATGGTCGCAGAGGTAGGGCTTTTCTTTTGTGTGAACTCTCACTGTCCTTTTATATAATCCATAGACAGAGTCTACCTATATTGATCATGTGGATTTAATCTGCAGCTTGTACAGCTGGTGGAAAGGTTTTTGATCCTTTTCATTACCCCCTCTGCCCTTGGAGTTCATTGTGGATTTATCGCCACCTCTGCATGTGGGTCATCTACAGGAACTTGTTTCTGAGGCTGCCCAAAGGACTTGGGTCTGCCCCTGTGATGACTGGGTGTGGCAGCGGCACAGCTGCTTGGATTGAGGGGAATCTAGTGGTGCCAGATGTGAAGGCAAGCCAGCAGCCATGGGAGCAGGAGATAAGGCACTACTAGAGCCTTTTTCTAGCCTCTGGCAGCTTTCATTCAAAGGGGTTCCCTGGCTGGTCCTTCTTCATTGTTTGGCACAGTAAGCACTCAAAGAGCACCCCGGGCTGGGGTCCTTCTCTATTACTTGGTGCATCAGGCACTCAAAGGGCTGCTCTCTCTGAGGTCTTTCTCTTGTTCAGCTGCAGGCACTGGCATGGTGGGAGAGAGAGAGACTACAGTGATGGCTCCACCCCGTGTGTGTGACTCAGCAATATCACCCTGCCTCCATAGCTGCCTGGCTTTCCTCCAAGGGCATTCTCTGAAATAGTTTCTTCCCGCATGTCCACTTGGACCATCTTCCTACAGTCAACAGCAGTCCTTACTGCCCTAAGATTGTTATCAATCCCTTCACCCCAGCTCCTAGCCACAACATGTACCAGGGGAATCTGTCTCCCTGTCCAGATTATGTAGGACTGTGGTACTGATTGTTTGTGTGGTTCTCACTCCCTTCAGACTGTGACAGATAGCTGCTTCACTCTCCAACTGTCTCAGATGCCTCTCCTGGATCTCAAACTATTGCTCTGATGTGGGGAATTTCACCCCTGCTTTAGTTCCTTCACCTTTAGTGTGCAGGTCAAGTCCCATTCAATCCTCTTTTTCCCTTCCTTCCTTCATCCTATTGAGTATTGCATGGGTCTATATATTTCTTTCTGGTGGTCAGGGACTCCTACCAGCTCTCGGCTGGTGCTCTGTGAGATCCTCTGCATCTGAAGATGTATTCCTGATGCATCCACGGAGAAAGAAGTACTCCACATCCACCTACACATCTGCTATCTTGTCACCCTCTACCAATATTTGTACTTTATGTTCTTTCTTCATCCCTCATGTTCTGAGATTCCATTATCATTTCTCTCTCTGATTCAAGCATGTCTTTTAATGATATTTTTAGAAGTAGGTCTCCTGTAAACATATCCTCTTACCTGTCCTTTATCTGAGATTTTTCTTGATTTTCCTATATTATTAGAGGATAATTCAGCAGAATATAGAATTTTGGCTAACAGATTTTTCTTTCACCACATAAAGAATATAGTACCCATTCTAACTTCCATATTGTCTGATGAGAAATGCTATCATTTGAATTATTTTTCAACTATAGGTAAAATTTTATCTTGCTGATTAGGGTTTTCTCTCTTAACTTTCATATACAACACAAGGCACAATAAATTATCATGTTGTACATTACATCCCATGTATTTATCTTATAACTGAAAGCTTGTACCTGTTGACTATCCCCGCCTCTGGAACTCACTGCTGTGCCAATTTTTCAAGTCCCAAGGTCCCTAGCCCTAGTGTCCTTTTCCTCTCTACTTTTCGTAACTTTGCTTTATGTGTAATACTCATGGTTTTTAGGTTTACATAGCAGGAGATATTTCATCTTATTCTGGAACAGGAAGTTACTATAATCTTGTGAAGTTTTATTAACATTAAATGGGCTAATGTGTATAAAGTACTTAAGACAGTGCTGACACATATTATGTGTTCAATTAACATTTACATTACTTGTTCTAAAAGGTAATAACCTGTAAACGTTTGCTTTTTATATTTTGAAAATATAGGTTTTATTATTTATTATGTATCAAAAAATAAATATCAATGAATTTTTGAACACTAGCCTTGATGCTGTCATTAATTTGCTGTGTACCCTTGAGTAAGTCATTTAAAACTTGTCTATATCTCGTTTGTTTTAATTTTTTTTAATTCAATAAATAAAAGAAGGTAAAATGTGCCCTACCTTATAGAATCAATGTATCAAATGAGATGAATATAAAAGTAACTTGTGAGAATAAAATATTGCATAGTTTCTCCCATTAATATATGCTGGATTTATGGAAAATAGAAATACATTTAAAATGTACTTCCATAGAAAAACAAATTTTTATTAGAAACTTTTTCAATAATTAAAAAAATAGTATATATAGAGAGAATTTTAAAATTCTCTCTCTATATATATCAGTTCAGTTCAGTTCAGTTCAGTTCAGTCGCTCAGTCATGTCCTACTCTTTGCAACCCCATGAATCGCAGCACGCCAGGCCTCCCTGTCCATCACCATCTCCCGGAGCTCACTCAAACTCATGTCCATCGAGTCCGTGATGCCATCCAGCCATCTCATCCTCGGTTGTCACCTTCTCCTCTTGCCCCCCAATCCCTCCCAGCATCAAAGTCTTTTCCAATGAGTCAACTCTTCGCATGAGGTGGCCAAAGTACTGCAGTTTCAGCTTTAGCATCATTCCTTCCAAAGAAATCCCAGGGTTGATCTCCTTCAGAATGGACTGGTTGGATCTCCTTGCAGTCCAAGGGACTCTCAAGAGTCTTCTCCAACACCACAGTTCAAAAGCATCAATTCTTCGGTGCTCAGCCTTCTTCACAGTCCAACTCTCACATCCATACATGACCACAGGAAAAACCATAGCCTTGACTAGACGAACCTTAGTCGGCAAAGTAATGTCTCTGCTTTTGAATATACTATCTAGTTTGGTCATAACTTTTCTTCCAAGGAGAAAGCGTCTTTTAATTTCATGGCTGCAGTCACCATCTGCAGTTATTTTGGAGACCCCCAAAATAAAGTCTGACACTGTTTCCACTGTTTCTCCATCTATTTCCCACGGAGAGATGGGACCAGATGCCATGATCTTCATTTTCTGAATGTTGAGCTTTAAGCCAACTTTTTCATTCTCCTCCTTTACTTTCATCAAGAGGCTTTTTAGTCCCTCTTCACTAACTGTCATAAGGGTGGTGTCATCTGCATATCTGAGGTTATTGATATTTCTCCCAGCTAGTGGAGGTGATGGAATTCCAGTAGAGCTATTTCAAATCCTGAAAGATGATGCTGTGAAAGTGCTGCACTCTATATGCCAGCAAATTTGGAAAACTCAGCAGTGACCACAGGACTGGAAAAGGTCAGTTTTCATTCCAATCCCAAAGAAAGGCAATGCCAAAGAATGCTCAAAATACTGCACAATTGCACTCATCTCACACGAGTAAAGTAATGCTCAAAATTCTCCAAGCCAGACTTCAGCAATATGTGAACCCTGAACTTCCTGATGTTCAAGCTGGTTTTAGAAAAGGCAGAGGAATCAGAGATCAAATTGCCAACATCTACTGGATCATGGAAAAAGCAAGAGAGTTCCAGAAAAACATATTTTTTTTACTTTATTGACTATGCCAAAGCCTTTGACTGTGTGGCTCACAATAAACTGTGGAAAATTCTGAAAGAGATGGGAATATTAGACCACCTGACCTGCCTCCTGAGAAATCTGTATGCCGGTCAGGAAGCAACAGTTAGAACTGTACATGGAACAACAGACTGGTTCCAAATAGGAAAAGGAGTATGTCAAGGTTGTATATTGTCACCTTGCTTATTTAACTGTATATATATAGAATTTTAGAATATATATAGAATTTTTGAATAACCAAACTTTTTGCCTTTGTTATTAATATAACTTGCTCATGAGTGAAGAGGAAATTTGGGCCACTGTCAGTAAAAGTCTGTCATATTTGATGAAGTCAAATAATTTCCTCAAGGACACTAGGAAATATTTCTCAATTGAGCACCTGTGTTTTCAGAACAGATTGCATTTTCTTCCATTTTACCTAAACCACCAATATATGTAGAAGATGAACAATTCTATTTCTACAATACTCGAAGCAAACACTTGATCCATGCCAAAAATTATCACACATTATTATCAATATAATCTGTAGATGATTGCATAACTGTTATCATTTTCTCCTTCACAATATTAATCAACCTATGAAAGAGATCTTTTAATCCAAGATAATCAAGAAAAAATTAGATCAGCATAATTGAATTATCCTTCCATATTCCCAGCTATACAATAATGTTCTAAAATACAATATCATTGAATTTTAATTTGAGCCATTAGAAACATAGTTTTATCTATGATTTCAATAGGTTACACTTCAATCTAAGAATATAAAATTCCAGGTCTGAGGTTGTTGAGTTTGCTTTATTTTTTTATTTTTATTTTTTATATATATTCTTTTTTAAAAAAGAAAACTTTTTTTGTTTTTACAGTGAAATAAAGCACATATCATTTTTGGAGTTGCAAATGTTCAGAGAAGGAATATCTACCTGAAACCATGCCTTAAACTTGTGGAGGGTAAGAATGTGAAGAGAAATGCCAGAATTCTAATTTTGCTCTTTCCTAGAGATACTGAGGCCCTCTTGGTGCTATACTGCTATAAACAGAACATAGTGAGGGGAGTACTAAAGTCTGGGTCACTAGATAAGTTTTAATGCAACCATAAAGCAGATGACATTATACTTATTAGCTAATCTGTTTAATGGGAAAAAGTCACACTGTCTTTCTTTACTCTAAAGCTTATATTCCTAGAAGTCTCTGAGCAACTAGCATGTGGCTTCCCTGATAACTCAGTTGGTAAAGAATCTGCCTGCAGGGCAGGAGACCCCCGTTCAATTCCTGGGTCAGGAAGATCCCCTGGAGAAGGGATAGACAACCCACTCCAGTATTCTTGGGCTTCCCTTGTGGCTCAGCTAATTAAGAATCCTTCTGCAATGTGGGTGATCTGGGTGGGATCCACGGGTTGGGAAGAATGCCTGGAGAAGGGAACTGGCTACCCACTCCAGTATTCTGGCTTGGAGAATTCCATGGACTATATAGCCCATGGGGTCACAAAAAGTTGGACACCGCTGAGGGACCATATGTCTCAGATATTTTTAAATAATCTCATCAAGGATATCCATGTTTTAATGTTCATTGATAGAATTTGAGTTAAAATGCAACTGGTAACCATCAGGGCTTACTGATGAAAATCAGCAAATAGAACCATAAGTGGAAGGAAGGAAAGGTCAATTTAAATATTATTTCTAGGAGACCTGTATCCAGAAGAATGCAATCAGTCATGGCCATTTGTAGAAGGAGCCACATGTCGCCAAAGGTAACAATACTTAAAAAATCCCTGTTCTATTGGTGTTTGGGTACAAGCTATATTTATCTCCCTGTCTTGTGCTGCTGCTGCTGCTGCTGCTGCTGCTAAGTTGCTTCAATCGTGACTGACTCTGTGCGACCCCATAAACGGCAGCCCACCAGCCTCCCCCGTCCCTGGGATTCTCCAGGCAAGAACAATGGAGTGGGTTGCCATTTCCTTCTCCAACGCATGAAAGTGAAAAGTGAAAGTGAAGTCCGTCAGTCATGTCTGACTCTTCGCGACCCCATGGACTGCAGCCTACCAGGCTCCTCTATCCATGGTATTTTCCAGGCAAGAGTACTGGAGTGGGGTGCCATTGCCCTCTCCCTGTCTTGTGCAGCCACCAATAATTAGTGGTATAAATCCAAGTTAATATTATATGATAAATTAAAATAATGTATACAAGTAACTTTAGTGACATGGTAAAAAAAAATACCTATACAATATATTATTAACTGAAAAACCTAGAAGCAAAACTAAATGTTTACTGTTATGTAATCTCAATTATATCAAATGGGTTTGTAGACAGATAGATAGATGTGCTAAACTATTGCAATTAATTGTTTTGAATGATGATATTACAGACAACTTTTGTTTTCATTATACTTTTCTCTATTTTATACATTTCTCACAATGAATATGTATTACTTTTATAATCACAAAAGAGCATTTTTTTTTAAAGCAAGCTGAAAACTTTTCAACCAAACACTTCCAACTTCTGAACTGAAATCTGGACATGCCTTCAGCAGTAAGAGTAAGGCAGAAGGATCTTAGAATCTAGCACAAAGCCTATGAGAAACAGGAGTTGGGGTTGAGGAAATGGTAGCTTAGAGAATTTTTTCTTGTCTGTAGATAGAAGCATAGAGAAGAGACAGAGTAGAGTTTTTAAGTGTGCCTTATCCATCTGCATCTTTGTTAGAGGCAGATTATCCCCTGTTGTGCCATCATTTTGGGAAGGAGAAAGAGCAACACCAGTCAAGCACTCACAGGAGTCAGAGAGGTTACATAAAGGCAAAAAAGAAAATGAACTGGATCTGCAAGCAGATAACCAGAATATTCTGGTACAACGGTTAGGCAAATGGGCATCCCAACCTTTCTTTAAAACCTTTCATTTTTATACCAAAGGTTAGGTAATTACAACCAACACAGAGAGCTCTTCTAAAATAAGAGCATCGGGACAGAGAATCAGAAAGTTCACAGAGTGAGGAACGGAGGAAAGGAAACCAAGCATGTTATCAGTTCAGTTCAGTTCAGTTCAGTTCAGTTCAGTCACTCAGTCGTGTCCGACTCTTTGTGACTCCATGAATCGCAGCACACCAGGCCTCCCTGTCCATCACTAATTCCCGGAGTTCATTCAGACACGTCCATCGAGTCAGTGATGCCATCCAGCCATCTCATCCTCGGTCGTCCCCTTCTCCTCCTGACCCCAATCCCTCCCACCATCAAAGTCTTTTCCAATGAGTCAGTTCTTCACATAAGCTGGCCAAAGTACTGGAGCTTCAGCTTTAGCATCATTCCTTCCAAAGAAATCCCAGGGTTGATCTCCTTCAGAATGGACTGGTTGGATCTCCTTGCAGTCCAAGGGACTCTCAAGAGTTTTCTCCAACACCACAGTTCAAAAGCATCAATTCTTTGGCTCAGCTTTCTTCACAGCCCAACTCTCACATCCATACGTGACTACTGGAAAAACCATAGCCTTGACTAGACGGACTTTGTCGGCAAAGTAACGTCTCTGCTTTTGAATATGCTATCTAGGTTGGTCATAACTTTTCTTTCAAAGAGGAAGCGCCTTTTAATTTCATAGTTGCAGTCACCATCTGCAGTGATTTTGGAGCCCCCCCCCCAAAAAAATAAAGTCTGACACTGTTTCCCCTGTCTCCCCATCTATTTCCCACGAAGTGATGGGACCGGATGCCATGATCTTCATTTTCTGAATCTTGAGCTTTAAGCCAACTTTTTCACTCTCCTCTTTCACTTTCATCAAGAGGCTTTTTAGTTCCTCTTCAGTCTCTGCCATAAGGGTGGTGTCATCTGCATATCTGAGGTTATTGATATTTCTCCCAGCCATCTGGATTCCCAGCTTGTGTTTCTTCCAGTCCAGTGTTTCTCATGATGTACTCTTATAGCCCATATTATAGCAATAAGTGTTCTCTTTAAAATCTCTGCTCTGAGGCATGTTCCTGACATTCCCCTTTCCTATATCCATGGGGTAGGATTTCTGAGACATATAAAAAAATTGAAAATATACTAGAAAAAATGGAATTGATATGGCAGAGATTTTAATAACATAAAACAAGTTATAATGAATATTACAGTAAAAGTAATCCAGAATATTATAAAATGAAGACAAAACCACCCACACAAAACAAACGAGTTACTTTATATGAAAAAACTTATATTGGAAATAATTTAGTAGAAGAGTTGAAGAGCAGAATGGATGCAGCCAGTAAAAATAAAAATAATTAAAAAAAGAAATAATGAGTTAGAAGGGAGAGAAACTCTTCCTGATAGCATTAGGAAGAGATGGAAAATATAAAAGTTTAAAGATATTGTAGATAGAAGTATTCATTGCCATAGTAGTGATTGTAAAGGAGATAAATAAATAATTTAACTGTATAAGGCCAAACATTTCCATGAATTAAAGAAGCAGAGATGTGAAATCTCAGATTAAAATTGCATTTAGAATGCAAAGAGTAGACATTAAAATTTCACTTAATGCTTAAATATACAGATAAATTGAAGATATGAAAGAGAAAATCTCTAAAAGCTTCCAGATATTTAAATCAAATCATTTATTCATGACCAAGCAAGCAGGAAGATATTATATATTTTATACAGCTACATATAAACTATAGATGCCTATTTCAAAACTACACAAAATTTCATTGATATATATATAAACACATGATATTAAGTGTCTATGGGAGGGCAATGGAAGTGAGATTTTGAAAGGAGCCTGGAGGGAAAGAGATATTTGCAAATAAAAGAATATAGAATGAATGTTGTAGAAAGAAACAATTGGGGCTATTAAGCTATTAATATACACAATAACAACAGAGATATTATAGTAAACTCTCAGTATTTACAAAGAAATTTAGAGATATGAGAATAATAATCACTGTGATACCATGGAGAAAATTCAGAATTTTCCACAGTTTAGTATGATCCACACAGTCAAAGGCTAATATGTAATTAAATCTCAGTGTGGATTACAATAAACTGTGGAAAATTCTTCAAGAGATGGGAATACCAGGCCACCTGACCTGCCTCTTGAGAAATCTGTATGCAGGTCAGGAAGCAACAGTTAGAGCTGGACATGGAACAACAGACTGGTTCCAAATAGGAAAAGGAGTACATCAAGGCTGTATATTGTCACCCTGCTTATTTAACTTATATGCAGAGTACATCATGAGAAATGCTGGACTGGAAGAAACACAAGCTGGAATCAAGATTGATGGGAGAAATATCAATAACCTCAGGTATGCAGATGACACCACCCTTATGGCAGAAAGTGAAGAGGAACTAAAAAGCTTCTTGATGCAAGTGAAAGAGGAGAGCAAAAAAGTTGGCCTAAAACTCAACATTCAGAAAACAAAGATCATGGCATCCGGTCCCATCACTTCATGGGAAATAGATGGGGAAACAGTGGAAACAGTGTCAGACTTTATTTTTCTGGGCTCCAGAATCACTGCAAATGATGACTTCAGCCATGAAATTAAAAGACGCTTACTCCTTGGAAGAAAAGTTATGACCAACCTAGATAGTATATTCAAAAGCAGAGACATTACTTTGCCGACTAAGGTCTGTCTAGTCAAGGCTATGGTTTTTCCTGTGGTCATGTATGGATGTGAGAGTTGGACTGTGAAGAAGGCTGAGCACCAAAAAATTGATGCTTTTGAACTGTGGTGTTGGAGAAGACTCTTGAGAGTCCCTTGGACTGCAAGGAGATCCAACCTGTCCATTCTAAAGGAGATCAACCCTGGGATTTCTTTGGAAGGAATGATGCTAAAATTGAAACTCCAGTACTTTGGCCACCTCATGCGAATAGTTGACTCATTGAAAAAAACTCTGATGCTGGGAGGGATTGGGTGCAGGAGGAAAAGGGGACGACCGAGGATGAGATGGCTGGATGGCATCACTGACTCAATGGACGTGAGTCTGAGTGAACTTCAGGAGATGGTGATGAACAGGGAGGCCTGGAGTGCTGCGATTCATGGCGTCACAGAGTCAGACACGACTGAGCGACTGAACTGAACTGAACTGAACTGAACTGAACATATATTTTTTATGGCTTGGTAGATTATTTCTTCTTAGTAGTGAACACTATTCCCTTGTGTGGATGGCCCACAGTTTATTGGTATATGCACCTACCGAAGGACGTCTTGGTCTCTTCCAAGTTATAGCAACTATGAATAAATCTTTTATAAATAACCATGTGCAGGTTATTTTATGGATATATATTTTCAACTACTTTTGGTAAATACCTAGGGGTATTATATGGCAACTGTATGCTTTATTTTATTAAAAAACAAAACAAACAAACAAAAAAAAACTGTCTTCCAAAGTGGATGAACTATTTTTGATTTCCCAGCTGCAATGTATGAAAGCTGCTTTTACTCCAGATTCTCATCAGGATTCGGTGTTGCCAGTGCTCTGGATTTTAGACATTGTAATATTTTCAGCCTGCTTATTTAACTTGTATGCAGAGTACATCATGAGAAATGCTGGGCTGGAGGAAGCACAAACTGGAATCAAGATTACTGGGAGAAATATCAATAACCTCAGATATGCAGATGACACCACCCTTATGGCAGAAAGTGAAGAGGAACTAAAAAGCCTCTTGATGAAAGTGAAAGAGGAGAGTGAAAAAGTTGGCTTAAAGCTCAATATTCAGAAAACTAAGATCACGGCATCTGGTCTCATCACTTCATGGGAAATAGATGGGGAAAGAGTGTCAGACTTTATTTTGTGGGGTTCCAAAATAACTGCAGATGGTGACTGCAGCCATGAAATTAAAAGACGCTTACTCCTTGGAAGGAAAGTTATGACCAACCTACATAATATATTCAAAAGCAGAGACATTACTTTGCCGACTAAGGTCCATCTAGTCAAGGCTATGGTTTTTCCAGTAGTCATGTATGGATGTGAGAGTTAGACTATAAAGAAAGCTGAGCACTGAAGAATTGATGTTTTTGAACTGTGGTGTTGGAGAAGACTCTTGAGAGTCCCTTGGACTGCAAGGAGATCTAGCCAGTCCATCCTAAAGGAGATCAGTCCTTGGATTTCTTTGGAAGGAATGAGGCTAAAGCTGAAACTCCCATATTTTGGTCACCTCATGCGAAGAGGTGACTCATTGGAAAAGACTCTGGTGCTCGGAGGGACTGGGGGCAGGAGAAGACGGAGACGACAGAGGATGAGATGGCTGGATGGCATCACTGCCTCGATGGACAGGAGTTTGAGTGAACTCTGGGAGATGGTGATGGACAGGGAGGCCTGTCGTGCTGCGATTCATGGGGTCACAAAGAATCGGACACGACTGAGCCACTGAACTGAACTGAACTGAATATGAGTTTAGTGTAGCTCATTGCCATTTTTTTTTGTTTGTTTGTTTCTGTTTTTTTTTTTTTTGCATTTCTCTAAAAACATATGATGCAAAGCACTTTTAATATGCTTATTAACTCCCTGTATATATTCAGTGAGGTGTCTGTTAAGGTCTCTTGTCTATTTATTGACAGGTTGTTTTCTTACTTTTGAAATGTGAAACAGTCATTGCCATAGTAAGGCCATCTAGTTTTCATCCTATGTTATCTTCTAGGGATTTTGTAGTTTTGCATTGTAAGTTTAGATCTGCATGATCCATTTTTAATTTTGGGGAAGAGTGTAAAGTCTAGATCTATATTCATTTTTTGCTGGTGGATATCCAGTTGTTCAAGCACCATTTGTTGAATAGATTTATCTTGTACTATCTTGTCTCTTTCGTTAAAGTTTAGTTGACATATTTATAGAGGTCTATTACTGGACTCTCTGTTATTTCCCATTGTTCCCATAGTGCTATTTGAAAATTTTATCTTTCCCCAATACAACACTGTCTTTTTTCTTATTTATTTTAATTGAAGCATAATTCCTTTACAATATTGTGTTGGTTTCTGCCATAATTCATCATGAATCAGCCATAGGTATACATTTGTCCCCTCCCTCTTGAACCTCTGACTTGAGACATGACATCACGATTGAGAAACAACATGTGGAACCAAAACCAGAAACCCCTTGGATTTTTTGGCAAACATGTGTCAGTATTCCCTTTCACACCAAATAGAACCACTTTAAGATCCTGAGGGCTAGAACTTCTCTGGCAGTCCAGTGGTTAAGACTTTGCCATCCAATACAAGGTGTGCCAGTTCAATCCGTGGTCGGGGAGCTAAGATCCCACATGCATCATGGCCAGAAAACCAAAACTTAAAACAAACAATATTGTAACAAATTCAAGGTTGTTGTTGTTCAGTCTCTAAGTCATGTCTGACTCTTTACAATGCCATGAACTGCAGCACACCAGGCCTCCCTGTCCTTCACTATCTCCCGGAGTTTTCTCAGATTCATGTCCATCGAGTTGGTTTATGCTATCTAATCATTTCATCCTCTGCTCCCTCTTCTCCTTTTGCCTTCAGCCTTTTCCAGAAAATTCAATAAAGACTTAGAAAAAAAAAAAGTCTTAGGGCTGAGTAGAAATCTCAGTTCATCAGAGCTATGGATACTAGGCCCACAGGTTATAAGTTCCTAGGTTGTTCTGACCAATTATTGTACTTGCATATCTCTTGGAGCTCTGTTGTTAATTACTTCTGTTTCATACCCAACATCCATTTCTGGGTTCTGGCTCTTGAACTCATATATCTTTTATTTCTCAGCTCAACTCAACTCAGTTTATTTCTCAGAAGTTTCTGTTTCTTAAATCTTGGCTCAACATTATTCTCAATTTTTATTGCATTACTGATATGCCAGATCACTCTTTTTTTGTTGTTGTTTTTTGGGTTTTTTTGGTAAATTTTTTACTGTTGCTATATGCTAGATCCAGCTGATTCAGAATTAACTCAATGTAATCTGATAATAAGTTTTAAGTAAATAAACCTAAGACTCAGATTTAAGCTCCTAGATGAAATACCAAACTTTCTGAGCCATCTACATACATGTGAAATATGTAGAATTTGGGTGTATGTACATTTTTTCCCCTGTGGATCAGTAACAAATCACTTCTAAACAGCAAAATTAAATGAACTTTAATAAGGCCAAGCTCATAATACATAGGGTGATTTTAAGAGAGTTAAAAGATAATATTGAAATAAAACTTTTCTAAGAACCATAAATGTTATTTAGATTTTAATATGAACAATCTTAGATTTTATCATTTGTGTTCCCAGGCCCATTCTGAACATCTTTCTAATTCTTATTCATCCTATTGCTGGTCATAAAGAGGCAATGTCTGTTCATGAGCATCATCTAGTAGATGATTCTGTATTTAAAAGTGTATTTTCTAAAGAATCTAATCACTATTGGAAATAAATGTGCTACAGTAAGTCACTGATTACAGTTAAAATAATCCTGTTAGAATTCACTTAATTGAAACTAAAATCAATATACTACATCCATTTAAAAGCATGTGAGTTTATGAATACCTGACTCTGTCACGTGTAAATGTTTAGAACACATAAATTTCTCTTCATGCAACACTTGTTAAATACACCTAAAACTTTGCATTTTGTGAATGTATCTGTGTATTTGAAAATAATTATTAGTTCTTTTCATTCTAAATATTTCTGCACTCATTCAAAATGTCCAAGCACACTGCTATATAGTTTTTTTTTTTTTTTTGCTTTTTATTTTTTTTTATTTTTTTTTGATTTTTTTTTTATTTTTTTTAATTTTAGTTTTTTATTTTTTAAATTTTAAAATCTTTAATTCTTACATGCATTCCCAAACATGAACCCCCCTCCCACCTCCCTCCCCATAACAACTTTCTGGGTCATCCCCATGCACCAGCCCCAAGCATGCTGCATCCTGCGTCAGACATAGACTGGCGATTCAATTCACATGATAGTATACATGTTAGAATGTCATTCTCCCAAATCATCCCACCCTCTCCCTCTCCGAGTCCAAAAGTCCGTTATACACATCTGTGTCTCTTTCCCTGTCTTGCATACAGGGTCATCATTGCCATCTTCCTAAATTCCATATATATGTGTTAGTATACTGTATTGGTGTTTTTCTTTCTGGCTTACTTCACTCTGTATAATCGGCTCCAGTTTCATCCATCTCATCAGAACTGATTCAAATGAATTCTTTTTAACGGCTGAGTAATACTCCATTGTGTATATGTACCACAGCTTTCTTATCCATTCATCTGCTGATGGACATCTAGGTTGTTTCCATGTCCTGGCTATTATAAACAGTGCTGCAATGAACATTGGGGTACATGTGTCTCTTTCAATTCTGGTTTCCTCGGTGTGTATGCCCAGCAGTGGGATTGCTGGGTCATAAGGTAGTTCTATTTGCAATTTTTTAAGGAATCTCCACACCGTTCTCCATAGTGGCTGTACTAGTTTGCAGTATGGAAATACAAAAAACCTCGAATAGCCAAAGCAATCTTGAGAAAGAAGAATGGAACTGGAGGAATCAACTTGCCTGACTTCAGGCTCTACTACAAAGCCACAGTCATCAAGACAGTATGGTACTGGCACAAAGACAGACATATAGATCAATGGAACAAAATAGAAAGCCCAGAGATAAATCCACACACATATGGACACCTTATCTTTGACAAAGGAGGCAAGAATATACAATGGAGTAAAGACAATCTCTTTAACAAGTGGTGCTGGGAAAACTGGTCAACCACTTGTAAAAGAATGAAACTAGATCACTTTCTAACACCGCACACAAAAATAAACTCAAAATGGATTAAAGATCTAAATGTAAGATCAGAAACTATAAAACTCCTAGAGGAGAACATAGGCAAAACACTCTCAGACATAAATCACAGCAGGATCCTCTATGATCCACCTCCCAGAATTCTGGAAATAAAAGCAAAAATAAACAAATGGGATCTAATTAAAATTAAAAGCTTCTGCACAACAAAGGAAACTATAAGCAAGGTGAAAAGACAGCCTTCTGAATGGGAGAAAATAATAGCAAATGAAGCAACTGACAAACAACTAATCTCAAAAATATACAAGCAACTTATGCAGCTCAATTCCAGAAAAATAAACGACCCAATCAAAAAATGGGCCAAAGAACTAAATAGACATTTCTCCAAAGAAGACATACGGATGGCTAACAAACACATGAAAAGATGCTCAAAATCACTCATTATTAGAGAAATGCAAATCAAAACCACAATGAGGTACCACTTCACACCAGTCAGAATGGCTGCGATCCAAAAATCTGCAAGCAATAAATGCTGGAGAGGGTGTGGAGAAAAGGGAACCCTCCTACACTGTTGGTGGGAATGCTATATAGTTTTAATTGTTGAAAAGTTATTCATATATACCAACTACAAGTTTACCTTCTCTAATTATCCACTAATCATAATTCGGCTACCTGTAGCTATATAAAAAAATCTAAATGCCTCTTTTGCATGAGTGTCTTTAAAATATTTTAGTGCCATTGACATTCCAATTATTTCTGCCAGGTAGAACAGCCATATCCTTTTTTTCAATTGTTCCTCCACTGATAAGCAGGAAGCACAGGGGTGTTCTCACTACTTTTGTTAAAAATATTGAATATTTTGTTAATCATCCATGTGATAACACTAGCTATCCCTTCCCCAGCCTTCATGCCTTAGGTTGACTCCAGTTAGACAAACATTTGAACGAAATAGCCTTTCCTTGAGAATGATTATTAATATTCTACCATGCTTTTTAAAAACTAAATGCAGGACTTACTCATATTCCCATTTAATTTCACATTATGAACTTAGATTTTCATTATAGATGTAAAATCTTTTATAATTTTATTTCATTTCTCTTTTCCAAATATTACTTGGTTCCTGTGTTTAAAAGGTTTGCCTTTATATTTTCATTCAAATTATTTTTTTTTACTTTTATTGAGGTATAATTGACATATAGCACTGTATAAATTTAAGGTGTACAGTATAATAATTTGACTTACATATATTGTGGAATGATTATCAAAATAAGTATAGTGAACATCCACTATCTAATGTATGCACCAAATAAATTATTTTAAAAAAGAAAAACACATTTTTCTTGTCATTAGAACTTAGAATTTACTCCCTTAACTTTCATATGTTAAATTTAGAAGCAGTTATTTTATTTACAATGTTGCAAAATACATTTCAAGTACTAATTTATCTTATAATTGAAAGTTTAAACTTTTGACTGTCTTCAACAAATTTCCCCTCCTGAACCCCCTGCCTCTGCTAACCACAAATATGATTTCTTTTTCTATGACTTTGTTTTGAAGTATATACTACATATATACTACAACACTATGCTAGTTTTTAGTGTGCAACATGGCAATTCAATATTTCTATACATTATAAAATAACTACCTCATTAAGTCCAGTTACCATCTGTCACCATACAAAGATATTATATTAACATTGACTATTATCTCTAATACTTTACATTTCACACCTGTGATTCATTAATTTTGTAAATGGAAATCTGTACCTTTTAGTCTCACTCATCTATTTCTCTCATTCCCATATTCCATTCCCCTCTGAATAAGAACCTATTTGTTTCCTATACCTATGACTTTGTTTCTATTTCTTTGATTTGATTTTTAGATTTTATGTATGAGTGAAATCATACAGTCTTTGTCTTTGATTTATTGGACTTTATATCCATGTTGTTTCAAATGGCAAGAATTCATTATTTTTTATGTGTGAAAGTTGCTCAGTCATGTCTGACTCTTTGCCACTCCATGGACTATACAGTCCATGGAATTCTTCAGGCCAGAATACTGGAGTGGGTAACCTTTCCCTTTTCTGGGATCTTCCTAACCCAGGGATTGACTTCATTCTTTTTCTATGGTTGAGTAATATTCCATTGTGTGAATGTGTATGCATGTATATGGGTGTGTGTGTGTGTATGTTATTTCTTATCTTTTTTATAATAGCCATTCTTACAGGTATGAGGTGACATTTCATTGTTGCTTTCATTTTCATTTCCTTGATATGTAGTGATACTGAACATTTTTCCATATTTTCATTGGTCATCTGTATGTCTTCTTTGGAAAAGTTTCTACTCAGATCCCCCTTTCATTTTTTTTTCTCCTTTATTTTTTAAAATATAAATGTATTTATTTTAATTGGAGGTTAATTAGTTTACAATATTGTATTGGTTTTGCCACACATCAACATGAATCTGCCATGGGTGTACACGTGTTCCCCATGCTGAACCCTACTCCCACCTTGTTCCCCATACCATCCCTCTGGGTCATCACAGTGCACCAGCCCAGAGCATCCTGTATCATGCATCGAACCTGGACTGGAGATTCGTCTCACATTTGACATTATACATGTTTCAATGCCATTCTCCCAAATCATCCTACCCTTGCCCTCTCCCAGAGGTCAAAAGACTGTTCTATACATCTGTGCCTCTTTTGCCATCTAGCATACAGGGTTATCATTACCATCTTTCTAAATTCCATATATATGTGTTAGTATACTGTACTGGTGTTTTTCTTTCTGGCTTACTTCACTCTGTACAATAGGCTCCAGTTTCATCCACCTCATTAGGACTGATTCAAATGTATTCTTTTTAATGGCTGAGCAATACTCCATTGTGGATATGTACCACTGTTTTCTTATCCATTCGTCTGCTGATGGACATCTAGGTTGCTTCCATGTCCTGGCTATTATAAACAGTGCTGCGATGAACATTGGGGTACACGTGTCTCTTTCAATTTTGGTTCTCTTGGTATGTATGCCCAGCAGTGGGATTGCTGGGTCGTATGGTAGTTCTATTTCTAGTTTTTTAAGGAATCTCTACACTGTTCTCCATAGTGGCTCTACTAATTTGCATTCCCACCAACAGTGTAAGAGGGTTCCCTTTTCTCCACATCCTCTCCAGCATTGATTGCTTGTAGACTTTTGGATAACAGCCATTCTGACTGGCGTGAAATGGTACCTCATTGTGGTTTTGATTTGCAATTCTCTGATAATGAGTGATGTTGAGCACCTTTTCATGTGTTTCTTAGTCATCTTTATGTGTTCTTTGGAGAAATGTCTGTTTCGTTTTTTGGCCCATTTTTTGATTGGGTCGTTTATTTTTCTGGAATTGAGCTGCAGGAGTTGCTTGTATATCTTTGAGATTAATTCTTTGTCAATTGCTTCATTTGCTATTATTTTCTCCCCTTCTGAAGGGTGTCTTTTCACCTTGCTTATAGTTTCCTTTGTTGTGCAGAAGCTTTTAATTTTAATTATGTTCCATTTGTTTATTTTTGCCTTTATTTCCAATATTCTGGATGGTGGGTCATAGAGGATCCTGCTGTGGTTTATGTCAGAGAGTGTTTTGCCCTCTTGGTGAAAGTGAAAGAGGAGAGTGAAAAGTTGGCTAAAAGCTCAAAGTTCAGTAAACTAAGACCATGACATCTGGTCCCATCACCTCATGGCAAATAAATGGAGAAATAAGAGAAACAGTGAAAGACCATTTTGGGGGGGTGGGCTCCAAAATCACTGCAGATGGTGACTGCAGCTATGAAATTAAAAGAGGCTTACTCTTTGGAAGAAAAGCTGTGACTAATCTAGACAGCATATTAAAAAGCAGAGACATTACTTTGCCTACAAACGTCTGTCTAGTCAAAGTTATGGTCTTTCCAGTAGTCATGTATGGATATGAGATATTGACTATAAAGAAAACTGAACACCAAAGAACTGATGCTTTTGAACTGTAGTGTTGGAAAATACACTTGGACTGCCAGGAAATTCAACTGGTCCATCCTAAAGGAAATCTGTCCTGAATACTCATTGGAGGGACTGATGTTGAAGCTGAAGCTCCAATACTTTGGCCACCTGATGCAAAGAACTGAGTCCTTTGAAAAGACCCTGCTTCTGGGAAAGATTGAAGGCAGGAGGGGGCGACAGAGGATGAAATGGTTGGATGGCATCACTGACTCAATGGACATGAGTTTGAGCAAGCTCTGGGAGATGGTGAAGGACAGGGAATCTTGGTATGCTGCAGTCCATGTGGTTGCAAAGTGTGAGACATGACTGAGCAACTGACCTGAACTAAAGGAATTTTTATTTCCTTAAGTCTATAGCCTGTCTTGTATATTTTTACATGGAAGGGTGAGTACTTAGCACTTGCCAGGCACCATGCTGAAATCATTATGTTACCTTATTCAGTCTTTGGGAGTGGGTAGTTTTTTCTTCATATTACACTGATCAGAAAGGTAAGGAGTTGTAAGGCAAAGTAATTTGATCAAAGTCACCTGGTACTTAGGAATAAGTTTTTTGCATAGTAGAGAAGACATGAGCTAGCCCACTTATCTCTTGGTACTCATTTCCCACACTTCCTCCTAACTGAATTCAACCACAGTTTTTAGTCTTCTCAATACTCAGTGCTTTCTTTTGCCTTGACTATTAGCATTTTAAATTACATATGAATGCATAGCTCCTGATAGCCATTCCCAAAACTCTTTATTCTACATGTTTAATTTTACAAGCAATTATTTTGTGTATTCCCTGACCCTTCTCAATGGAAGATTAATAATTCTATGTGGGCTTATTGTATATTTACATAGTCCCTACTAAACGCATATCACAATATGTTATGGATACTGTGCTGAACTGCCTGGAGCTCTCCTTCATACATGAGGTGTTCATTACTCCAACTGTTTTAGAATATTGATAGCTGATGGTTCTAAGCAGAGTCATTCTTCCAGAATTACCATTCGACAAAGAAACAGCTCTTAATTTAAGGTCATACTCCCTCCTCTGAAGTAGGCCACATCCAATGATTGGTAAATGCAGGTATACAAAGGTCCAGGGCCCTTGACTCAGGATAATACAACTTTGAAAATCATATCAGCCCTAGAATATTTGGAAGAACCTTCTGAGACCTTTGTTAACACTTCATCTCATCTCTTTCTAATCTTACTGCCTTATTTCCCATCACAAATGTTGATCTTGAGAACACTTCTCCCCCCAAAATTATGGTATGCCTATTGACACCTCAGGCTGTCTTCTAAAAGACACAGTCTAAAGCTCCTATTTTTTTTTACTTCTTGGTTGTCTACCTCAATAAATTTTAAATCCCATGAAGGCAAAAGATATGTTTATCTTTCTCTTCACTCTCCAGAGTAGAGAGGCCATTCAATGCCAACTGAAAATGTACTCACCAAATGAATGAATAAGAAAAAAATGGAATCCAAACTAGTATCTGGCTGACTCAAAAGTCTAAGCTTCTTCAACTATGGAATATAATACTGCTTTCTTAGGGGACTCAAACACAAAATAGGAGGGAAAAGATACACTTCTGTCAAGATCAATTAGCCTCATGTTATGCCAATCGAAAAATCTTCAAGAGAAGACAATAAACCTTTTAGAAAACCTGCAGCATTTCATTATTTAAGCAAAGCCAGTCTGTATATAAGTAAAACATGTAATTTCTCACCTAATTAAGCCAACTAGTCAAATCATGCACCATAAAAACTTATTGTGCATTAATCATTGCTTTAATTAAAACAAAGAACTCAATTCTACCTCCAGGTATATTAGAGTGTGCAAATTTCTTTATTCTTCTAACCTAAGTTCTACTATATGACTTGAACTGATGGGAATATTTGCCTAATATGAATCTGTAAAACACTAAGCATAATAAATATCATAATTTCACACCTATAACACATTTCACCAAGAATTCCCAAACAGATTTCAAAATAATTCATAACTGATTAGGATAATAGAGCAATGCACTTCATAATGGATTATCAAAAACCTGAAGCTAAATTTCAGAGGAAACTTAATTTGTAAAACTCTATTTTATTATGAGGACAAACTTAAGATAACTACATTAAAAGATGCAAGAGTCATCATTTTTCAAATGTTCATATTTATAGAAATGCAAATTAAATTCAATTGTCATATCTTGCTAACCTAATTTTTAAATACAAATTTCACTGAGATTCTGAAATCCAACATTTTGGTGTATAACACATACCTATATACATTCAGTTCATTTTATTTCAATCACTCAGTCGTGTCTGACTCTTTGCAACCCCGTGGACTGCAGCATGCCAGGCATCCCTGTCCACCACCAACTCCTGGGGTTTGCTCAAACTCATGTCCATCAAGTCGGTGATGCCATCCAACCATCTCATCCTCTGTCGACCCTTTCTCTTCCTGCCTTCAATCTTTTCCAGCATCAGAGTCTTTTTCAGTTAGTCAGAATTTCACATCAGATGGCCAAAGTACTGGAGCTTCTACTTCAGCATCTGTCCTTCTAATGAATATTCAGGACTCATTTCCTTTAGGATGGACTGGTTTGATTTCCTTGCAGTCCGAGGGATTCTTAAGAGTCTTCTCCAACACCACAGTTGAAAAGCATCAATTCTTTGCCATTCAGCTTACTTTATGGTACAACTCTCATATCCATACGTGACTACTGGAAGAAAACATAGCTTTGACTAGATGGACATTTGTAGGCAAAGTGATGTATCTGCTTTTTACTTTTTTTCTTTTTAAATTCATTTATTTATTTTTAGTTGAAGGATAATAGCTTTACAGAATTTGTTGTTTTCTGTCAAACTTCAACATGAATCAGCCATAGGTATACATATATCCCCTTCCTTTTGAACCTCCCTTCCATCTCCCTCACCATCCCACCCCTTTAGGTTGATGCAGAGCCCCTGTTTGAGTTTCCTGAATCACACAGAAAATTCCCATTGGATATTTATTTTACATATGGTAATCTAAGGTTACGTGTTACTCTCTCCATACATCTCCTCCCCTCTCCCCATGTTTATAAGTCTATTCTCTATGTCTGTTTCTCTACTGTTGCCCTGTAAATAAATTATTCAGTACCATTTTTCTAGATTCCATATATATGTCTTAGAATACAATACTTATCTTTCTCTTTCTGACTTACTTCATCTGTATAATAGGCTCTAGTTTCACCCACCTCATTAGAACTGACTCAAATACATACCTTTTTATGACTAATATTCCATTATGTAATGTACCAAACTTCTTTATCCATTCATCTTTTGATAGACATCTAAGTTGCTTCCATGTCCTAGCTATTGTAAATAGTGATGCAGTGAACAATGGGAATACCAGAAAAAAAGCAACCCAATCAAAAAGTGGGGAAAAGACCAAAATAGACATTTCTCCAAAGAAGACATACAGATGGCTAGCAAACACATGAAAAGACGCTCAACGTCCCTCATTATTACAGAAATGCAAATCAAAACTGTATTGAGATATCACCTCACACCAGAATGTCTACAAACGATAAATATTGGAGAGGGTATGGAGAAAAGGGAATGCTCTTTCACTTTTGCTGGGAAAGTAAATTGATACAGCCACTATGGAAGATGGTATGGAGATTCCTTAAAAACTAGTAGTAAAACCAACATATGACCCAGCAATCTCACTCCTAGGCATATACTCTGAGGAAACCCAAATTGAGAAAGACACAAGTATCCCATTGTTCCTTGTATTTATTTTTTAATATGGAGTCTAGGTTTGTCAAAGCTTTTCTTCCAAGGAGTGTCTTTTAATTTCATGGCTGCAGTCACCATCTGCAATGATTTTGGAGCCCAAGAAAAAAAAGTCTGACACTGTTTCCATTGTTTCCCAGTCTATTTGCCATGAAGTGATGTGACCAGATGCTATGATCTTTATTTTTTTGAATTTTGAATTTTAAGCCAGCTTTTTCACTCTCCTCTTTCACTTTCATCAAGAGGCTCTTTAGTGCCTCTTCATTTTCTGCCATAAGGTGGTGTCATTGACATATCTGAAGTTTTTTATATTCCTCTGAGCAATCTTGATTCCAGTTTGTGCTTCATCCAGTCCAGAATTTTTCATGAAGACACTGCATATAAGTTAAATAAACAAGGTGACAATAAACAGCCTACAC
Organism: Ovis canadensis; assembly: GCF_042477335.2. NCBI lineage: Eukaryota > Metazoa > Chordata > Mammalia > Artiodactyla > Bovidae > Ovis > Ovis canadensis. The sequence goes on along the minus strand of NC_091727.1, from coordinate 142,162,189 downwards.
ACACTCCTTTCCCATATTTGAACCAGTCCATAGTTCCATGTCTGATTGTAATTGTTGCATCTTGATCTGCATTTAATCTGATGCAAATCCTCTTGATCCTCTTGATTTCTCAGGAGGCAAGTAAGGTGTTCTGGTAGTCCCATCTCAAGAAGAATTTTCAGTTTGTTGTGATCCACACAGTCAAAGGCTTTAATGTAGTCAAAGAAGCAGAAATAGATGTTTTCTGGAATTCTCTTGCTTTTTCTATGATCCAATGGATGTTGGAAATTTATTCTCTGGTTCTTCTGCCTTTTCTAAATCCAGCTTGTACATCTGGAAATTCTAGGTTCATGTAGTGTTGAAGCCTAGCTTGGAGAATTTTGAGCATTACTTTGCTAGTGTATGAGATTGAAAGACTAATTTCCTAGGCAGGTTGATAAGAACTCTAGGGGTCCCCAAGAAGAGAGGGGTCTGGAATTCTCAAGGAAGAAGAAAGGACAAACTTTGTTTTTTCCCCTCTACATTCTTTAGGATTATATAGCAAAAAATGTATCCTGTTTGAGGACAGTCTCTGGAAAAAACCTTCGGGATAATCCTGTTATCTTAAAATGTAAATAATGAGAGTAGGCCTAGTGAGGTCTTTACAACCTCCAGACATTCTTTCAATTCATTGTAATAACTAATTGGAGAGTATATAACTCCATTGCTAACACTAGCAAGGAGGTACTCTTTCTGCCCCCTTCTGATGCCTATGTCAGAAGCATTCTCAATCTCCTTTATACTTTAATAAAACTTTATACCACAAAAGCTCTGAGTGATCAAGCCTCATCTCTGGCCCCGGATTCAATTCTTCTCCTCCAGAGGCCAAGAATCCCGGCATCTTTTCGTGGTTCAGCAACAACCTTTCATTTGGGGGGCTCGTCCGGTATTCTTCAGGACAATGTAAGGATGCTTGGAGCTCTAGTTCTTTGTTCTCCTAGTGAACACATTTTCTGCTGTACTTTACTAATTCTATGGTGTGCTTGTGTGAATGAATGAAATGCCCTGTACAAAGAAAGTGAGGAGCCCTGCTCTGTGATTCCACGGTGACCTCATACAGCTTATGGCAGAAACGTGTCGGGGGTTTATACCTACCTGCCAATGCCAAGAGGTACCCAATGTCTCCTTCAGGGACCGATCAGAAATGGTCAAAGCGTTTGGACCAAACTCTCCTTTCTCAGTCAAACTTTTTGGTCTCTTTGACCATTTCATAACTCCTTGGAAATTAGAAGTACTAACCTAATTATACAGATCATAGATTTTCAAGGGACTTGTGATCTATGCTGTTACTGTGTACTATGCCTTAGGTCCCAAACTTGGGTTGGTAGTTAGGAAGCACCTAGCCTCGCTAGGAGTTGAAAGTTCAGAAGTTAGATGGACCTCTAGCTCCAACAGCATCTCTGAAATTAAAGGTTACTCAGATTGGAACTGCAATGTTTTTTTTTTTTTCCTTTGGTAACCATGGCTCTTATTGGACCAGAGGAGGCTCTTATACTGGTGTGGTGACGCCTGGAAAGAACATTTCAGTTTTATGTTCGTATCGGTCTTATTGTGGTCAGGAATAGACTCAGGGTCGTGCACAGTCACTCAGGTGATGAATGTTTCCCTCAACGGCCTTAGCTTGGAAGGCATTCCAGAAGGTTCCTGTGATTGCACCCTGGGTGGCATCAGAGGTAAGCAAGGTTTTAATGGTGAGGAGCTGGACGGCAGTCAGGAATGCCATCAGGTCTACCGCTGGTGCATCCCCACCCCATCTCAGTGGTAGAACTGGGAGGGATGAGTATGGCGCTTGAATCAGTAAGGGACAGACTAAGTCCAACCAGGAAAGAAAACTTTGGTGTAAACTCTGTCTACACCCCCGTCTAGAGCAGGGAGGGACACCTCTGGTAGAAAGAGGGTACTGGTCACTTTCTCTCTTACAGATGGGAGCTAACAATACCAGCCTCACTCCTTTGAACTGTGTCCTGAAAAATTGGGATAGATTTGATCCCCAAGGCTTAAAGAAGACACACCTGGTCTTCCTATGTGATACTGTATGGCTGTGATACCCACTGGAGGACAGTGAACAGTGGCTGGTTGGAGGGTCTCTTAAGTATAATACTGTTTTACAACTAGGTGTGTTCTGTAGAAAACAAAGGAAATACGTAGAAGTAGCATATGGGTTGCCCTTTGTCTCTGCAAAATATGCCAGACTTGTGTCCTAAGGGTATAGATTTGGGTATGACACCTTCAGCTCCCTCCAGTCCTCATACTTTGCTAGATGAGATGGAGGACAGGAGACAAAGAGAATAAGAAAAGCAGGTTTCTCCAATCTATCTCTGGGTTCATATGTGCAAAGCAGCCAGAGAGACTGAGGAAAAGCCACACAAGCTGTTGCCTCTTCATGAAGCACCCACCAGGAGAAATAATCAGTCTATGAGAGTTAATAAGCCTTTTTCTTATCAAGAAATACAAAGAAGCAAGGAGAACCTGAGAGACTATTGAGAGGACACAGAAAAATATATTAGAGCTTTTAAAGGTGTTACTTTGCTTTATGACCTTACTTGGAAGGATGTGATGTATATCTGGGACAAACGCTGACTCCCAACTCAAAAACTCGAGTTTTGGGAAAACCGGTTGCTTATGGAGATGAATGTCTTGGCAATGAATCAGTAGGGAAGAGGGATGATGAGATAACCGCCCTCCCCACTGGGAATCAGTTCAGTTCCGTTCAGTCCCTCAGTCGTGTCCGACTCTTTGCAACCCCATGAATTTCAGCACGCCAGGCTAAAGCTGAAACTCCAGTACTTTGGCCACCTCATGCAAAGAGTTGACTCATTGGAAAAGACTCTGATGCTGGGAGGGATTGGGGGCAGGAGGAGAAGGGGACGACCGAAGATGAGATGGCTGGATGGCATCACAGACTCGATGGACGTGAGTCTGAGTGAACTCCAGGAGATGGTGATGCACAGGGAGGCCTGGCATGCTGTGATTCATGGGGTCGCAAAGAGTCGGACACAACTGAGCAACTGAACTGAACTGAACTGAACTGAGGCCTCCCTGTCAAAATTAAACCTATACTAAATCGTCCATTACCTATGACTTTAAGACAATTGAGAGGATTTTTGGGAATTATAGGTTACTGTCCTATTTGGATTCCCGGTCATGGGGAACTTGCCTGGCCTTTATATAAACTTATAGCTGAAACTCAGCAGGCCCAAACCAACAAACTGGTTTGGTCTCCAGATACTCAAAAGGCTTTTAAGGTTCTTCAGACTGCTCTCCTGCAAGCTCCCGCTCTGAGCTTGCCCACAGGGTCAGAATTTAATTTGTTTGTCACTGAAAGAAAAGGTATGACCTTGGGAGTTTTGACACAACACCGAGGGCCTCACCAGCAACCTATTGCTTATCTAAGAAGAGAATTAGATGTAATTTCACATGGGTGGCCTCACTGGCTGAAGCTTTAAAAATAATTAATGTACGAAACCTTATTGTACTGACTTCTCATGATGTGAGTGGAATCTTAAATTCTAAGGTTAATATTTGGATGACAGACAGTAGGCTTCTTAAATATCATTGTTTTTAGAAGGACCAGTAACTAAGCTTAAAGTTTGTAGAAATTTAAATCCTGCCACTTTCCTTCCTGAGAAGGAAAACAAAACACCTTATTATGATTGTTCCCAATTTCTAACTTTAAACTATGCAGCTCGAGAAGACCTAATGGATACTCCATTAGACAATCCTGACATGGAAATATGTACAGATGGCAGTTCATTTGTTCGGAATGAAATGGGGGCTTCCCTGGTGGCTCAGAGGTTAAAGCATCTGCCTGGAATGGGGGAGACCTGGGTTTGATCCCAGGGTCAGGAAGATCCCCTGGAGAAGGAAATGGCAATCCACTCCAGTACTCTTGCCTGGAGAATCCCATGGAGGGAGGAGCCTGGTAGGCTACAGTCCATGGGGTTGCAAAGAGTCGGACACGACTGAGGGACTTCACACCAAAGCAAGTTACGCAGTGGTGACTGCTGAACAGGTTTTAGAAGCAAAATCTCTCCCCTAGGGAACCAGTGTTCAGTTAGCAGAGCTTGTGGCTCTGACCAGAGCTCTAGAGTTAAGCAAAGGGCAGTGGGTAAATATCTACACTGATTCTAAGTATGTTTATTTGACTTTACATGCTCATATTGCAGTATGGAAAGAAAGTTTAAAACAGCAACAGGAGAACCTATTAAACATTTCAGAGAGATTGAGAGACTTTTAACTGCTTTATGTTGTCCTAAAGAAGAAGCTGTTATGCATTGCAAAGGGCATGGCAGGGATGGGAGTAAAGTAGCCAAAGGTAATCTGTTGGCTGACTGTCAAGCCAGAAAAGTGGCACTTTACAAAACCCTTTCACTGCAGATACCTTAGATCTGGACAGGTCCTGTGGAACAGGAAAAAGCACAATATACTGAGGAAGAATTAGAAAGATACGAAAAAAGAGGAGCAAAGACTACTGATAAAGGATGGTTACAGTCCTAGGATGGACGACAAATAATTCCTGGAAATGCTCAGTGGAAAATTCTTAAGGGTTTACACCAGAGCTTTCATTTGGGTGCAGAGAGGACTTACCAGATGGCTTCTCATTTGTTTGAAGGTAAAAATGAAAAGAAAACTTTAAAGAATATTATCAAAAAGTGTGAGGCTTGTCAGAAAAATAACCCAAAGACTGAAAAACTAGCAAAATCTGGATTACAACAAAGTGGGAAGTATCCTGGAGAGGATTGGGAAATTGATTTTACTCATATGCCAAAAGCTAATGGGTATTCTTGCTTACAAGTTTGGATGGATACTTTTACTGGATGGATTGAAGCTTTTCCCTGTCGTAGTGAACAGGCTAAGGAGGCTATAAAGATCTTAATCCATGAAATTATCCCCAGGTCTGGGCTGCCACGGAGCCTTCGGAGTGACAATGGCTCTGCCTTTAAAGCTGCTGTAACTCAGCAGGTGTCTAAGGCTCTAGGAATAGAATGTCACTTACACTGTTCCTGGAGTCTCCAATCCTCAGGAAAGGTTGAAAAAGCTAATGACATTATCAAAAGACATCTGCAGAAATTAACTCAAGAGATGTAGGACAATTGGATTAAAGTCTTACCCATAGCTTTAATGAGGGCTCAAACTGCCCCCCAAAAGAGGCACTGCCCCCCTTTGAATGTATTTATGGAAGGCCTTTCTTATGCACAGACATTGTTATAGACCCTGAAGCCTTGGAATTAACTAGTTATGTAACTCAGCTCTCAGCTTTTCAACAGGCATTAACAGAATTCTAGGAGATGACTCCAGACCCAGCCTCTGAGTCAAACAAGCCTCTATTTGAGCCAGGAACAAAGGTCTTCATAAAATCATTGGGGTTTGGGGGCCAATCCCTCTAGCCCTTCTGGGAAGTCCCTTACCAGGTTATTCTTTCTTCTCCCACAGCCGTCAAAGTCCCAGGAATTGATTCGTGGGTACATCACACTCGAGTTAAAAGGTGGCACCCTGACCAGAACTAAGTGACGTCATTTTATGTCTTTACTTTCTATGCTCTGACTTTGTACTTTTCAGATGAGCCTGATAATCTATGTGAGCCTACTTCTGCTGACTCCTAAAATCCTGAGTATGCTGTTTGATCCTCAAGATAATGCCTTCTTATCCTGGGCTCATTCCTATGCTGAATTCCACAATCAGTTTAACTACTGGGTCTGTGGAGCACTCCCCTCTTCATCAGTAGAGGGGTTCCTGTGGTGGACATCTCCACTTCAAGGAAAATACTTTCTCCAAGTCTGTCAATACCTTTAACAACAATCATTTGTGATGCCTCTTCTTCATCTGAAGATGTCTCACAACCTTAAGATGGACTGATGTAACTATGGCCATAATGTGACTTTTCATTTTGATTTTAACTCGGTTGGCAAATAAGTCTAGATCTAATTTTTTATTTTAACCTGACGTTTATCAAATATGGGATGGGGTTATATGGTTTACTCCTGAAAAAAGATGTCTAATATCTACTACCCCTGTATGCTGGGAACAAATAGAGCCATCCCCAGCAGTTAGTCAACAATTTAATTATAATGATTGAAAACACTTGGGATTTTTGCCTCAGGAAATATGCAATGTAATTATTCCCTTGTTTTCCAGTCCCAACTCAGGTCTTCCCTTTGTCTGGCTAGGCACTGATTGGTACTGGATGTCTCAGTTACACTGACTTGCTCCAAACGAGACATATTGGATATGTGGCTCTTACCTATGAGCATGGCTTCCCCCTGGCTGAATAGGGAGATGCACCCTAGGTCTAGTCTTTACTCATGTCTTTATATTTTCAGAGCTTGAGAAAAGCCTGTTAGTTTACCCCATCCTTAAAACTCCGTGGGCATGGTCTGTATTTCACCAGTAAGATTATTTGGCTGCAGCGTTTGTTCCCTCTTTGGGAACTACAGATGCTATGCTATGAGTGGATGCTTTGACTAATTTTACTCAACAGGCATTACAAGATTCTCAAAAAGCTATTTCAGCTCTTAATGCCAAAGAAGCACAAATTAGAAAGGTGGTTTTACAAAACAGATTGGCTTTAGATATTCTGACAGCTGTGCAAGGAGGAACTTGTGTTATTATTCATACCTAATGCTGTACACATATACCTGATATGAGCACTAATGTTACTCATTTTACTAAACACATGAACAAGATGACTGGGCCTATGGATACTCCTGAAGCCTCAGTTGCCTCACTTTGGGAGATAGTAACTTGTTCCCCATGGTGGAAAACTATCTTAATTACAATAATTCTGATTTTTCTATTTTTGCTGTTGGCTCCCTGCATCTATAACTGTGTAACTGGGTTTGTTTCTAGTCGTATGATGGCTTTTAAGTTACTAATGGTTGTCCAAGCTCCTACCAGAGCCTAGCCTCATCCAACCATTACTTGGGGCCCCTGTATCAGAGACCCTCAATATGAGGGTTAGGAGAATATGTTGCCTCAACAATTTAGGGACCATGCCCCTAAACAGCAGGAAGTAGTTATGGAATGAAAATGAGGCCCCTTCCCCTTGGCAACATAATTCTCCTAAAAGAAAAGGGGGATGAGAGGTTCATTTCCTAGGCAGGTTGATAAGAACTCTAGGGGTCCCCAAGGAGAGAGGGGTCTGGAATTCTCAAGGAGGAAGAAAGGACAAACTTTTTTTTTTCCCTGTACATTCCTTAGGATTATATAACAATAATCTATCCCACTTAAGCACAGTCTCTGAAAAAAGCCTTCTGGCTAATCCTGTTACCTTAAAATGTAAATTATAGGAGTAGGTCTAGTGAGGTCTTCACAACCTCCAGACATTCTTTTGATTCACTGTAATAACTGATTGGAGAGTGTATATAACTCCATTGCTAACACTAGCAAGGAGGTACTCTTTCTGCCCCCTTCTGATGCCTATGTCAGAAGCTTTCTCTATCTCCTTTATACTTTAATAAAACTTTATTACACAAAAGCTCTGAGCGATCAAGCCTCATCTCTGGCCCCGGATTGAATTCTTCTCCTCCAGAGGCCAAGAATCCTAGCATATTTTCGTGGTTCAACAACAACCTTTCAAGATGAATTCAATTGTGTGGTAGTTTGAACATTCTTCACATTGCCCTTCTTTGGGATTGGAATGAAAACGGACCATTTCTAGTCCTGTGGCCATTGCTGAATTTTCCAAATTTGCTGGCATATCAAGTGCAGCATTTTCACAGATCATCTCTTAGGATTTGAAAGAGCTCAACTGGAATTCCATCAATTCTAATAACTTTGTTCACAGTGATGCTATCTAAGGCCCACTTAACTTGGCATTCTAGGATGTCTCATTCTAGGTGAATGATCACACCATCATTGTTATCTGGGTCGTGGAGATCTTTTTGTATAGTTCTCTATATTCTTGCCACCTCTTCTTAATATGTTCTGCTGCTGTTAGGTCCATACCATTTCTGTCCTTTATTATGCCCATCTTTGCTGGAGTACCAGTGAAGAGATACCCCATGCCCAAGGTAAGAGAAACCCAAGTAAGATGGTAGGTGTTGCAAGAGGGCATCACAGGGCAGACACACTGAAACCATACTCACAGAAAACTAGTCAATCTAATCACACTAGGACCACAGCCTTGTCTAACTCAATGAAACCAAGCCATGCCCGCGGGGCAACCCAAGATGGGTGGGTCATGGTGGAGAAGCCTGACAGAATGTGGTCCACTGGAGAAGGGAATGGCAAGCCACTTCAGTATTCTTGCCTTGAGAACCCCATGAACAGTAGGAAAAGGCAAAATGATAGGATAAGAAAAGAGGAACTCCCAGGTCATTAGGTGCCCAATATGCTACTGGAGGTCAGTGGAGAAATAACACCAGAAAGAATGAAGGGATGGAGCCAAAGCAAAAATAGTACCCAGTTGTGGATGTGACTTGTGATAGAAGCAAGATCTGATGCTGTAAAGAGCAATATTGCATAGGAACCTGGAATGTCAGGTCCATCAATCAAGGCAAATTGGAAGTGGTCAAACAGGAGATGGCAAGAGTGAACGTCAACATTCTAGGAATCAGTGAACTAAAATGGACTGGTGTGGGTGAATTTAACTCAGATGACCATTATACCTACTACTGTGGACAGGAATCCCTCAGAAGAAATGGAGTAGCCATCATGGTCAACAAAAGAGTCCGAAATGCAGTACTTGGATGCAATCTCAAAAACGACAGAATGAACTCTGTTCGTCTCCAAGGCAAACCGTTCAATATCACAGTTATCCAAGTCTATGCCCCAACCAGTAACGCTGAAGAAGCTGAAGTTGAAAGGTTTTATGAGGACCAACAAGACCTTTTAGAACTAACACCCCCAAAAGATGTCCTTTTGATTATAGGGGACTGGAAGGCAAAAGTAGGAAGTCAAGAAACACCTGGAGTAACAGGCAAATTTGGCCTTGGAATGCAGAATGAAGCAAGACAAAGACTAATAGAGTTTTGCCAAGAAAATGCACTGGTCATAGCAAACACCCTCTTCCAACAATACAAGAGAAGACTCTACACATGGACATCACCAGATGGTCCACACCGAAATCAGAATTATTATATTCTTTGCAGCCAAAGATGGAGAAGCTCTATACAGTCAACAAAAGCAAGACCAGGAGCTGACTGTGGCTCAGATCACGAACTTCTTATTACCAAATTCAGACTCAAATTGAAGAAAGTAAGAGAAACCACTAGACCATTCAGGTACGACCTAAATCAAATCCCTTATGATTATACAGTGGAAGTGAGAAATAGATTTAAGGGTCTAGATCTGATAGATAGAGTGCCTGATGAACTATGGAATGAGGTTCATGACATTGTACAGGAGACAGGGATCAAGACCATCCCCATGGAAAAGAAATGCAGAAAAGCAAAATGGCTGTCTGGGGAGGCCTTAAAATAGCTGTGAAAAGAAGAGAGGTGAAAGGCAAAGGAGAAAAGGAAAGATATAAGCATCTGAATGCAGAGTTCCAAAGAATAGCAAGAAGAGATAAGAAAGCCTTCTTCAGTGATCAATGCAAAGAAATAGAGGAAAACAACAGAATGGGAAAGACTAGAGATCTCTTCAAGAAAATTAGAGATACCAAGGGAACATTTCATGCAAAGATGGGCTTGATAAAGGACAGAAATCATCTGGACCTAACAGAAGCAGAAGATATTAAGAAGAGGTGGCAAGAATACACAGAAGAACTGTACAAAAAAAAATCTTCATGACCCAGATAATCATGATGGTGTGATCACTAATCTAGAGCCAGATATTTTGGAATGTGAAGTCAAGCAGGCCTTACAAAGCATCACTACGAACAAAGCTAGTGGAGGTGATGGAATTCCAGTTGAGCTGTTTCAAATCCTGAAAGATGATGCTGTGAAAGTGCTGCACTCAATATGCCAGCAAATTTGGAAAACTCAGCAGTGGTCACAGGACTGGAAAAGGTCAATTTTCATTCAAATTCCAAAGAAGGGCAACTCCAAAGAATGCTCAGACCACCGCACAATTGCACTCATCTCACATGCTAGTAAAATAATGCTCAAAATTCTCCAAGCCAGGCTTCAGCAATACGTGAACCGTGAGCTCCCTGATGTTCAAGCTGGTTTTAGAAAAGGCAGAGGAACCAGAGATCAAATTGCCAACATCCGCTGGATCATGGAAAAAGCAAGAGAGTTCCAGAAAAAACATCTCTTTCTGCTTTATTGACTATACCAAAGACTTTGACTGTGTGGATCACAATAAACTGTGGAAAATTCTGAAAGAGATGGGAATACCAGACCACCTGACCTGCCTCTTGAGAAATCTGTATGCAGGTCAGGAAGCAACAGTTAGAACTGGACATGGAACAACAGACTGGTTCCAAATAGAAAAAGGAGTATGTCAAGGCTGTATATTGTCAGCCTGCTTATTTAACTCATATGCAGAGTATATCATGAGAAATGCTGGACTGGAAGAAACACAAGCTGGAATCAAGATTGCCGGGATAAATATCAATAATCTCAGATATGCAGATGACACCACCCTTATGGCAGAAAGTGAAGACGAGCGAAAAAGCCTCTTGATGAAAGTGAAAGAGGAGAGTGAAAAGTTGGCTTAAAGCTCAACATTCAGAAAAACGAAGATCATGGCATCCGTTCCCATTACTTCATGGGAAATAGATGGGGAAACAGTGGAGACAGTGTCAGACTTTACTTTTTGGGCTCCAAAATCACTGCAGATGGTGACTGCAGCCATGAAATTAAAAGACGCTTACTCCTTGGAAGAAAAGTTATGACCAACCTAGATAATATATTCAAAAGCAGAGACATTACTTTGCCGACTATGGTCCGTCTGGTCAAGGCTATAGTTTTTCCTGTGGTCATGTATGGATGTGAGAATTGGACTCTGAGGAAGGCTGAGTGCTGAAGAATTGATGCTTTTGAACTGTGGTGTTTGAGAAGCCTCTTGAGAGTGACTTGGACTGCAAGGAGATCCAACCAGTCCATTCTGAAGGAGATCAGCCCTGGGATTTCTTTAGAAGGAATGATGCTAAAGCTGAAGCTCCAGTACTTTGGCCACCTCATGCGAAGAGTTGACTCATTGGAAAAGACTCTGATGGTGGGAAGGATTGGGGGCAGGAGGAGAAGGGGATGAAGGAGGATGAGATGGCTGGATGGCATCATGGACTTGATGCATGTGAGTCTGAATGAACGCTGGGAGATGGTGATGGACAGGGAAGCCTGGCGTGCTACGATTCATGGGGTCACCAAGAGTTGGACACGACTGAGTGACTCAACTGAAGTGAACTGAACTTGCATGAAATATTCCCTTGGTATCTCTAATTATCTTAAGAGGTCTGCGGGAGTCCAGCTCCAGCCACCAGGGAATCAGCCTTAATTTGTGACCGGTGTGGGCAGAAGATGATATAGCCTCTGACTCATAGTAGGGAACTACATGTTTATTTCAAGCTTCAGGTTTTCTTTTATACTTTGAAAAAAGCATTAGGTCAAAGATTTGACATTTTTAGTTTCCTCCACTCAGATTTACTGTACATAACTTGTGATTACAGTGTAACTCATGCTACATTCCTGTTTACTTCTTATCTTTCTAAATCCTGTTTGTCCCTAGCATCTTAAGATCTCTATCTCCTAAAAAGGCTCCTAGCTATTGTTAATTATTCCTAAACCCTAAACTCAGCAAACTTCTATTGCCATAAATATTTCCCTCACAAACAGGTCTCAGAAAACAATCCTTCCGTGGCCTCAAGCTGTGGCTTACATGCTCATCCTGGAACATTTTTTGTAAAGATCCTTGAACAAATGTCAATGGTTACTGTATAGATCATTTTTCTGGGCACAACTGCAGAAGGCTTTGTGCTTTCTCATGCTTCTCTCAAGCACCTTAACATTCTTTCCAGCCACTTAAACCGATGATAGAAAAGAACAAGTCAGAATCACAAGGCCTAACTCCTTCATCCCGGACCGTGCCTGTGAGATGAGGAGAGGGGGTTGGGGTCGTATCTCCATTTTGTCAGTAATGCCTAACGTGGCTCCTGACAGAGATCTCTAGTCTTTCCCATTCTATTATTTTCCTCTATTTCTTTGCACTGATCACTTAGGAAGGCTTTCTTATCTCTCCTTGCTGTTCTTTGTAACTCTGTGTTCAGATTGGTATATCTTTCTTGTTCACCTTTGCCTTTAGCTTCTATTCTTTTCTCAGCTATAGGTAAGGTTTCCTCAGACCACCATTTTTCCTTTTGCATTTCTTGTTTGGGGATGGTTTTGATCACCACCTCCTGTACTATGAGCCTCTGGCCATAGTTCTTCAGGCACTTTATCTGTCAGATCTAATATCTCATGGTGCTGTTGCTGCTGCTGCTAAGTCGCTTCAGTCGTGTCCAACTCTGTGCAACCCCATAGATGGTAGCCCACCAGGCTCCCCCGTCCCTGGGATTCAAGGCAAGAACACTGAAGTGGGTTACCATTTCCTTCTCCAGTGCATGAAACTGAAAATTGAATACCTCATACATGTTAATAACTATATGCATTTATGTACATTTGAACTAACAGAAAATTTCATTTTCTGCTCTCAGGATGAAATAAGATTATTCAAATTATCATAGAAACATAGGCCCAACAACAAATGTAAAATCATCTTCATGGGACAATAATGGGTTCCATTGTGTGTAGTTCTTAGGAAGCAATTGTGGATACCATAGCCCTTAAGTAGAGTTTTGCCAATGGAATGAAGGACAGTATAAAGCAAATTCTTAGCTACACAATAGAGCATTACATAATTTCATGACTGGATATTAATTGAAGATACCATTAATAATTTATATGAAATGGTAATTACTAAATGTGAAATTAAAGTATGCTTTATTATGAATATGATATATGTAATGTGCTCTTATAGCATTTAGGAACAAATGGAATTCATATTAATATCAGCCTGAATTAAACATAGAAGCAAGTCTCAATTTTAGCCTTTAGTTACTATAAATATAGACCAAATAATGCATTAAGATACAGATTATGGTCAAGAAGTTCAGAAATTAATAACTAAGATGGGGAAGGATATACATATTTAATCACTCAATCTATTAACATTTGATCATTCACAGTTTATAATGATAAAATATTATATTGTAGTAATGACACTTGCTTTTTGGAAAGAAAGCTATGACAGGTCTAGAGAGAATATAAAAAAGCTTCCCTAGTGGCTCAGATGGTAAAGAATCTGCCTGACATGCAAGAGACCTGGGTTCAATCTCTGGCTTGGGAAGATCCCCTGGAGAAGTGGATGGCAACTCACTCCAGGACTGTTGCTTGGAAAATCTCATGGACTAAGAAGCCTGGCGTGCCCCAATCCATGGGTTCACAAAAAGCTGGACATGTCTGAGAGACTAACATACTCACTCAATTTTCTGTGAAAGGTCTATGTAGTCAAAGCTATGGTTTTTCCAGCAGTCATGTACAAATGTGAGAGGTTTTACTAGCAGTCATGTACAAACGTGAGACTTGTGCCTAAAAGAAGGCTGAACACCAAAGACTTGATACTTTGAAATTGTGCTGATGGAGAAGACTCTTGAGAGTCCTTTGGACTACAAGGAGATCAAACCAGTCAATCATAAAGGAAACCAACCCTAACCGTTCACTGGAAGGACTGATACTAAAGCTAAAGGTCCAATACTTTGGCCACCTTATATGAAGAGCCAACTCACTAGAAAAGACCCTCATGGTGAAAAGATTGAAGGCAGAAGAAGAAGGCAGCAGAGGATGAGATGATTTGATAGCATCACCAAATCAATGGACATGAATTTGCGCACACCATGGTAGTGGAGGAAAGAGGAGCCTGGCGTGCTGCAGTCCATGGGGTCGCAAAGAGTCAGACATGACTTAGTGACTGAACAACAATAACAACAACCAGAAATAAGGTTAGAGTAAGAAAAACAATTTGTCTTGCCTCATTTTCAGTTTTGTCACTCCTCACACCAAAATCACCTATAAATATATTTTGTCTCTATATAAATGTCATACTGTAACAACTACCAGAGATTATGTAAATGTTTTCTTCTCTTTAGAAAGTGCTGATGGGATGTTATACACTGGTAAAGATCAAGTTCAAAGCATCTTAAACTTTTAAACCCAAAGACAATAAAGAAAATAAATTCACCCAAAGCATATGCAAATGACCAAACTAAGAGGCCACACACATCATTTAAAATTTAGATAAAATGACAAATAAAAATTTCAGGGAAATAAATTAAAATTAGAATAGTATTTCATGATCTCAGCACTTGGTTTATCTTATTTTCTTAGTTCACAGAGGTTTCAGAAACCAACTGCCTCAAAGTCCATATTCCCTCTACGAATAGAATTGCTGTATCTTACACTGGCTTCTTAGAGTAGGGCATGCTAGCTCCACCATTCTGGAACATAAGCATTAAATTACAGGTCAGAGAAACAAAGACTATTAAATGACTGAGGTTCAATTTGCCTCACTGCCTCCTAATCTCTAATACAATTGGCTAGAGCAGAATTGGAATATGTAAAATATAATGGAACTGGAGGAATCAATCTGCCTGACTTAAAATTATACTGCAAAGCTACGGTCCTCAAGACAGTATGGTACTGGCACAAAGACAGAAATATAGATCAATGGAACAATATAGAAAGCCCAGAGATAAATTCACTCACCTATGGACACCTTATCTTTGATAAAGGATGCAATAATACAATGAAGAAAAGACAGTCTCTTTAACAAGTGGTGCTGGGAAAACTGGTCAACCAACTGTAAAAGAATGAAACTAGAACACTTTAACATCATACACACAAATAAGATCATAATTGATTAAAGATCTAAACATAAGACCAGAAACTATAAAACTCCTAGAGGAGAACATAGGCAAAACACTCTCTGACATAAATCACAGCAGGATCTTCTATGACCCACATCACAGAGTACTGGAAATAAAATAAAAAATAAACAAATGGAACATAATTAAGCTTAAAAGATTTTGCACAATGAAAGAAACTATAAGCAAGGTGAAAAGACAGCCTTCAGAAGGGGAGAAAATGATAACAACTGACAAAGAAATAATCTCAAAAATATACAAGCAGCTCACGCAGCTCAATACCAGAAAAATAAATGACCCAATAAAAAAATGGGCCAAAGACCTAAACAGAAATTTTTCCAAAGAAGACATGCAGATGGCTAACAAACACATGAAAAGATGCTCAACATCACTCATTATCAGAGAAATGCATATCAAAACCACAATGAGGTATCATCTCACGGTGGTCAGAATGGCTGCTATCAAAAAGTCTACAAACAGTAAATGCTGGAGAGGGTGAAGAGAAAAGAAAACCTGTTAAACTGTTGGTGGGAATGCAAACTAGTACATCGACTATGGAGAACAGTGTGGAGATACCTTAAAAATTGGGAAATAGAACTGCCATATGACTGAGCAACCCCACTGCTGGGCATACACACCGGGGAAACCAGAATTGGAAGAGACATGTGTACTCCAATGCTCATCATAGCACTGTTTACAATAGCCAGGATATGGAAGCAACCTAGATGTCCATTGGCAGATGAGTGGATAAGAAAGCTGTGGTACATATACACAACAGGATATTACTCAGCTATTAAAAAGAATGCATTTAAATTAGTTCTAATGAGGTGGATGAAACTGGAGCCTATTATACAGAGTGAAGTAAGTCAGAAAAACACAAATACAGTATATTAACACATATATATGGAATTTAGAAAGATGGTAACAATGACCCTGTATGTGAGACAGCAAAAGAGACACAGAAGTAAAGAACAGACATTTGAACTCTGTGGGAGAAGGCGAGGGAGGGATGATTTGAGAGAATAGCATTGAAACATGTATATTAGCATATGTGAAATATATCACTGGTCCATATCTGATACACTGCGACAACCCTGATGGAATTGGGGAAGGAGGTGGGGGAGGGTTTCAGGATGGGGACTAATGTACACCCTGATTCATGTCAATGTATGGCAAAAATCACTACAATATTGTAAAGTAGCCTTCAATTAAAATAAACAAATTAATTTTAAAAATAAGGTAATTAAATAGGAAACAATCTCTGGGTGAAGCAATTCAAGAAGAAAATGTTATTTATGCATGAATTCACTAATTACATTATCATTTCTATAAATTTAATCAAGACATCTAGGTGTTTTTAGTGTTCATATTTTAAGTCCGCTCGAGAAAGATGTTTTAAAGAAATTATAGAAGCTGACTTCCCAGTACCTAAAGAATTTTAAAACTCCTTGTGCAGTCATTAGCACATTTAAATGTTTATCTGAGTATTCACCAATGGCTATTTCACTAGTGTATTTCAGTTCAGTTCAGTTCAGTGTCTCAATCTTGTCCAACTCTTTGTGACCCCATGAATTACAGCACGCCAAGCCTCCCTGTCCATCACCAACTTCCGGAGTTCACACAAACTTATGTCCATCGAGTTGGTGATGCCATCCAGCCATCTCATCCTCTGTCGTCCCCTTCTCCTCCAGCCCCCAATCCCTCCCAGCATCAGAGTCTTATCCAATGAGTCAACTCTTCGCATGAGGTGGCCGAAGTATTGGAGTTTCAGCTTTAGCATCACTCCTTATAAAGAACATCCAGTACTGATCTCCTTTAGGATGGACTGGTTGGATATCCTTGCAGTCAAAGGGACTTTCAAAAGTCTTCTCCAACATCACAGTTCAAAAGCATCAATTCTTCGGTGCTCAGCTTTCTTCACAGTCCAACTCTCACATCCATACGTGATTACTGGTAAAATCACAGCCTTGACTAGATGGACCTTTGTTGGCAAATAATGTCTCTGCTTTTAAATATACTATTTATGTTGGTCATAACTTTCCTTCCAAGGAGTAAGCGTCTTTTAATTTCATGGCTGCAGTCACATCTGCAGTGATTTTGGAGCCCCCCCAAAATAAAATCAGGCACAGTTTCCGCTGTTTCCCCATCTATTTCCCATGAGTTGATGGGACCGGATGCCATGATCTTCGTTTTCTGAATGTTGAGCTTTAAGCCAACTATTTCGCTCTCCCCTTTCACTTTCATCAAGAAGCTTTTTAGTTCCTCTTCACTTTCTGCTATAAGGCTGGTGTCATCTGTGTATCTGAGGTTATTGATATTTCTCCCAGCGATCTAGATTCCAGCTTGTACTTCATCCAGCCCTGCGTTTCTCATGATGTACTCTGCATATAAGTTAAATAAGCAGCGTAACAATATACAGCCTTGATGTACTCCTTTTCCTGTTGGTTCCATGTCCAGTTCTAACTGTTGCTTCCTGACCTATATATAGGTTTCTCAAGAGGCTGGTCAAGGGGTCTGCTATTCCCATCTCTGTCAGAATTTTCCACAGTTTAATGTGATCCACAGAGTCAAAAGCTTTGCATAGTCAATAAAGCAGAAATAAAAGTTTTTCTGGAACTCTCTTGCTTTTTTGATGACCCAGCAGATGTTGGCAATTTGATCTTTGTTTCCTCTGCCTCAACAGTCTCCTCTGTCCATGCAAGTTTCCAGGCAAGAATGCTGGAGTTGGGTGCCATTGCCTTCTCCGTCCTCTGCCTCAGGGATCAAGACCATCCCCATGGAAAAGAATACAAAAAAGCAAAATGGCTGTTTGGGGAGGCCTTACAAATAGCTGTGAAAAGTAGAGAAGTGAAAAGCAAGGAGAGAAGGAAAGATATAAGCATCTGAATGCAGAGTTCCAGAGAATAGCAAGAAGAGATAAGAAAGCCTTCCTCAGTGATCCATGCAAATAAATAGAGGAAAACAACAGAATGGGAAAGACTAGAGATTTCTTCTAGAAAATTAGAGATACCAAGGGAACATTTCATGCAAAGATGGGCTCGGTAAAGGACAGAAATCGTCTGGACCTAACAGAAGCAGAAGATATTAAGAAGAGGTGGCAAGAATACACAGAAAAAGTGTACAAAAAAGATCTTCACGACCAAGACAATCACGATGGTGTGAGCATTCATCTAGAGCCAAACCTCCTGGAATGTGAAGTTAAGTGAGCCTTAGAAAGCATCACTACCAACAAAGGTATTGGAAGTGATGGAATTCCAGCTGCGCTATTTCAAATTTTGAAAGATGATGCTGTGGAAGTGCTGCACCTAATATGTCAGCAAATTTGGAAAACTCAGCAGTGGCCGCAGGACTGGGAAAGGTCAGTTTTAGTGTATTTAGTTAAATTCTGACTAGAATTGAAAATTGAATACCTAATTTATAGTCTGCAGTTGTTTTCAAACATTGTATCCTGAAACCCTTTTACACTCTTAAAACATGGACTTGAGGGACTCCCTGGACCAGCTTGAGCATCTACCCCAAACCAAAATCTGTCTGTCTACTGTTTACTATATTATGCCTTTCACCAACTCTTCTGACATTAACATGGGGCTATCCCCGACCACCTTTCTCTGGAGAAAATCAACTTAGGACTCTAGTTGATAAGTCTCCTGGGCATGAAAGGAGCATTTCAGTTCAAACCCCCCTGTTAGCATTCTAGCTTGCTTGGCAGGTTTATTCAGACTCTTGCAACTACACGTATGCTTGCTCACAACATCCCAACCATGACACAGGAAGCCTAAACATTCTAAAAATATAGAGCCCTTCGAGGGGTAAAAAAGTTTTATTAAAATAATACTGGTGAAGGGTTTCATTGTTGAGCCAATGCTTGCTGCCAAGTTCCCATATCCCTTATCCATTGTGTGCTTGGGAGTGCATTAGTTAATATAGTTGGAATATAAGAAAAACAAGTAGTAACCTTGGTATTAACCACATCAGATCTTTGAGCTGATAAGTTCTTTTTTGTTGTTGTTGTAACCCATTGCACCTTTGCTCCATGAGAATGTTACTCTGTTTAGTACTTTCTGAGGTTGACACAGATTAGAGGTATAAAGAAAAAAACACTTCAAGGGAAAACAAGTTTTCTGGTTGATCAACCTTTATCAAAAAAGGGTCATAAAATGTCAACAGGCCTCCAAGGCTAGAAGATAATGTACACAACATAAGACCCTTGTTTATGGGAAAGATATGCAGAAAAAAATCCTGGTTTCTGTAAGGGCAAAACTGCTGGAGTGTTTGAGCTGACTCTACATGACTTTGCATCTTTCATTTTCCTCTATGTACAAGTCAGGGTATAAAAGCCTCTTTTGAAAATTAAGTTATGGGCCTTGCTCACTGAAGCTTGGTCTCCCTGTGTCATTCTTTTGCCAACGCTATTCATCTTGAGGGTATCCCTGGACTCTGCTGAGGCTGGACCCCAGCATATGACCTCATAGAGATTTTTTTTTGAAAAGGTAAATTTTAATAATACTTTACAGATGATTATGAATATCTATCTTTGATACTACATCAAAATTCCCAAGTGGTAGTTTCTTAAAATGGTGCTTACCATGCAGAATCAGATCATATGGCTAACATTAAAATCAATTAGTCTGGTTTTGGATCCATTCATCCCTTTGCAATATCATGAATTGTCCATTTGTGAAATAGTTCACTGAGTTATGCAGAACATCCAAATGTTGACATATCATTAACATGATATTATGATATAAAAAACTCACATTCAGGAGCACCATCACCAGTATCATAAGTCTTTAGATATTGAGAAGCTTTTGAGCTCACAGTGGTAGATATATTTTCCAAATTTCTAATTTTCACTTTAAAGTTTAAATTTTATCATTGAGAAAAAGTAAATTAAGTTGCTTTCCTTTAAACCACAGGGTTATTTTGTTCATTTTTGACAAAATGTCTGTCAAATACCCATGGATGAATGAACATAGTTGTTCTGCCCATTGCTTAAGTAAAAATAGTGATCCTCAAGAAAAGTTACTAGTTGAGCTCACAGCAATAACAATTGCATAATCACTTTCCTATAAATAATTATTTAATTTCAGTATTGAAAACTAAGGGTTTTATGAACTTCTAAACTTGTCACACAAATATTTAAAAGAAATGTATTCTAGAGTTGAGTTTTTTAATGAATATTATTTAAATTTTAATCAAAAAAATTCTTGAGTGAAGCTATTTGTTGCTTTTTACCCCCTGACTCTGATGTTGGGAGAGATTGAAGGCAGGAGGAGAAGGGGACAATGGAGGATAAGATGGTTGGATGGCATCACTGACTCGACAGACATGAGTTTGAGCAAGCTCTGGGAGTTGGTGATGGGCAAGGAAGCCTGGCCTGCTGCAGTCCATTGGGTCACAAACAGGATGAAATGACTGAGCAACTGAACTGAACTAAACTGAGTTCATATAAACTTTGAGGCCACTGCTTAAGGCTCCAAGAGTTATATCAGAATTACTTTAATTGCTTTTGCACTGTCAACCCAGTGCAAATGTCAACCCAGTAGAAAGTAAAAAGTAAATAATGTCAATATTTTTATGAAAATTATTTAGATATTGCAGAGCCCTAAAAGAATCACACTTTGGGAAGTGGACCTACACAAAGTGTATTAGTTTTCTGTTACTGCTGTAACAAATTACCAAAATAATAGCAGGTTAAAACAAAGCAAATTTATTATCTTAAAGCCTCTGCATGTCAGAAGACTGGGTGAGTGAACTTAGATCCTTAGTCCAGAGTCTCACAGTGCTGAAACCGAGGTATCAGTAAGGCTGAATTCCAATCCAAAATATGTAGGGAGGAATGAGCTTTCATGATCATTTAAGCTGTTAGCAGAATTCAGTTACCTTTTGTTGTAGAACTTATATCCTTGTTTACTTGCAGGTTGATAGCTGTAGGTCAGTCTTGCTCCTAAAATTTGTTCACACTCATTCTCAGGTCTTCCATGTCCTCTCTCTAGCAACAGGAAATCAAATTACTCTTACTCAGGAGTCTGGCATATTGCTGACTCCAGCCAGAAAATTTCTGTTCTTCTGACAGCTTATATCATTACAGTGGCCCCACCTGGATAATCCAAGATAATCTCCCTAATTTAAGGTTTGAAACCTCAGACAATATTTGCAAAGTTCATGTTGCAATGGAATATAACATATCTAGAGATTTCAGGGTTTAAAGCACAAACATCTTTGAGAGATTACTCTGCCTACCATAGTCTTCCCTCTGGCCTCCAAAGGTACATATTTTTATCAAATGCAAAATACAGTCATCATATTTTAAGGTCCCCAAATGTCTGATCTCATTACGGTATCAACTAAAAGTCTAGAATCCCAGAGGAGAGGTTCAAGATGGCAACAAAAGTATCAACTAAAAGTCTAGAATCCCAGAGGAGAGGTTCAAGATGGCAACAAAAGGAGATCGTGAACTCACCTCCTCCCATGGACACAACAAATTTGTAGGTACATATGGCATAATTTCTGGAGAATGAAATGGCACCCCGCTCCAGTACTCTAGCCTGGAAAATCCCATGGATGGAGGAGCCTGGTGGGCTGCAGTCCATGGGGTCGCTAAGAGTCGGACACAACTGAGCAATTTCACTTTCACTTTTCACTTTCATGCATTGGAGAAGGAAATGGCAAGCTACTCCAGTGTTCTTTCCTGGAGAATTCCAGGGACAGGGGAGCCTAGTAGTCTGCCTTCTATGGGGTCGCACAGAGTCAGACATGACTGAAGTGTCTTAGCAGCAGCAGCAACAGCAGCATGGCATAAGTTTCTTCTGAGAAGGATCTGATGACTAGATGAACAGCACTTTCTTAAAAGATACATTGAGATGGGTAGGAGAAGAATAGATATAGCCTTACCCAGGGACTTTCCCCAAAAAATCAATGGCCCACAATATGGAGGGATTCCTCTAAAATACAAAAATTTCACTCTAGGAGTGAAGGGATTCTGCCCTACATCAGACACAATTATATTTGGATCTGGCACCAGAAAAAGAGGCCCTACATTTTCTGCTTTTCAAAATCAGTGGAGACTGAGTCCAGGAGAAGCACAGAACCATAGGGAACAGAGAACCTGCTCTTAAAGGGCTCATGTACAGACACATTCACCCAGAGATCCAGTGGTAAGGCATTAGTTTGAAAGCACCTAGACCATAATAAGTGAGAGAGACCCACTTACTGAAATTAAAGCAGCTACTGGAGAGTCAACAACCTCCTGGAACTTTCTTGACTTTTTCTAGGGATGGAAGCACTGGCAAGCACCATCTTTACATCTTATTCTAGTTTCCTGATGGAGCTTGTGGGCACCCTTTTGGATGCCCTCCCACTAGCCTACTAACACCAGTTGATATGCTCTTGCCCATTCCACACCACAACCTGTCTAGGAAAGCACCCAGAGTTCCCACCCATTTGGTACAGCAGTTATGCCATAACCAGGCTAGGGAAGCACACTATCACTGTTCTCCCCACATAGCAGCTATGCTCTAACTGGCATAGGAAAAGTCCCTGAGATCCCACACACCCTGCACAGTAGCAGCACCAAAACCCTGCTGGCAAGAACATGATGCCATGCCCTCCTTGCACAGATGCTGCATGGTAACCAGGACAGATGAAAAACCTGAGCCTCTGCCTACCACCTACAGAAGCCATGCCAAAACAAAACTGTGTAAGAACACTGCATCCCACCTTTCCCAGACAGCAGCTGTGTTGCAACAAGGTCATGAGACCATCCTGAGTCTTACATATCCTAAAGCAGCAGCTGTGCTGCAATCAAACCAAGCAATTATGTAAAGTACAATCTTCCCCACAGAGTAGCCATGATGCAACCAGGCTGCAAAATACCCTGTTCCCCATCTATCCCACACCACATTAGCTGTACCACAACAGAACTTGGCAAGTGCATCATATCATATTCTGATCTCCCTGTGCAACATCCACAGTGTGACCATAGCCAGTGGGTATATGGAGCTCAAACAAGGGACACCTCTTGAGTGTCTGGGTATAGTGGCCAAGGGACATTTTGCTTTTAGGCCCCATAGATCATCTCCATCTCCTATATAAGAACACCCCTTTAAGTCTAAGAAACATAGCTGTTTCACCAAGTATATAGACAAACAAAAAGGCGAGCAAAATGAAAAGAGAGAGAAATATGTTCCAAACCAAAGAATCAGAATAAGACAAAGAAAGAATAAGACAAATCCCCAGAAAAAGACTTTAATGAAATGAAAATAAGCAAACTATCTGATAAATAATACAAAATAATAGTCACAATAAAGCTCACTGAACTTGAGAGAAGAAGAGATGAACACAGTGATAATCTAAAAAAGAAAAGAAAAGAAAGTACCAACAGAAGTTACAATTGAACTGAAAAATATACTTGAGTTCAACAGTAAACTTGATGAAGCAAAAAAAACACATTGGTGAGCTTGAAAACAAAGCAATAGAAATTATAAAGACAGAGCAATAAGATGAAAAAGTAATTTTAAAAAGAGACAACATCTTAAGGAACTTCTGGGATAGCATCAAGAAAGGAAATTTGCTTATAAGGATCCAAAAAGGAGAGAAAGGGCCAGAAAAAAAAATTGAAAAAAAAAAAATGACTGTAAACTTTCTCACTTTGGGAAAGGAAATAGATATACAGGTCCAGGAAGTCCAGGGAGTTCCAAGTAAACCCAAATAAGACCATGACAACTTATTATATTTAAGAGTATAAATACAAGAGAAATCACATAAGGATATTAGCAGATTTTTCAGGAGAAACTTAACAGAACAAAAGGGAATGGCATGACATATTCAAAGAAATGACAGAAAAAAAAATTTTTTCAACCAAAAATTCTCTGCTTAGAAAGGTTATAATTGAGAATTGAAGGAGAGAACAAAAGTTTTATAGATAAGTAAAATCTAAAAGAATTCACCATAATTAAAACAGGTTTACAAGAAACTTTAAAGATACTGCTCCAAGCTAAAAAGAAAAGGCGCTAGTTGATAATAAGAAAACTTACAAAAATAAAAATTTCACCTAAAATATAAATATATTAACAAAGGTAATGGATCAAACTTTTATAAAGCAAGTATGAAGCCTAAAACACAGAAGTAGTAAAATTAACTGAAATTAAAATAATTTAGGGATGCATAACATATATATATATTTAAAACATCATAAAAATGTAAAATATACATAGAGAGAGTAAAAATGCAAAGTCTGGGAATGTGTTCAAAGTTTCTGTCAACTTAAAAGAGACTGACATATATGTAGGATATTATATGTGAACCTCATAGTAACCACACATAAAAAAAATAGTAAAATACAAAAAGAAAATCAGAAGGGAAATTAAGCACAACAATAAAGCTAGTCAGAAAACCATAAAAGAAGAAAGATAAGACAAAAGAAACAGAGAGGAGCTACAAAAACAACCAGACACAATTAACATAATGAGAATAAGTACATACGTATTAATAATTACTTTAAATTAAAATGTATTTAAGTTGCTAATCAAAAGACATTGAATGGCTGAATGGATTAAAAAAGCAAGAAACTCAATTCAGAAAAAAGGATACACCCATGGTAACTGTGAAAGGAGAGAAAAGAGACATACCATGCAAAATGGAAATGAATGAAAACTTGTATAGTTATACTCATATCAGATAAAATAGATTTTCATGCAAGGACTGTAATAAAAGACAAAGAAGGGTACCACATAATGATAAAGAGGTCACTGCAATAAGAGATTTTTATAAATGCATATACACTCAATATAGGGACATCAAAATATAAAAAGTAAATATTAATGAACCTAAAGAGAGAAATTCAAAGCAATAAAATAAGAGTAAAGGACTTAACACACCACATACAGCAATGGATAGGTTATCCAGACACAAAATCAATACAGAAACATCAGCTTTAAACAGCATATTAGACTAGATAGATAGACTTACTATATATATACATATACATATACATATACATATATATATATATATATATATATATATATATATAAATACTCCATCCAAAAATAACAGAGTACATATTCATCTCAAGTGTACATGGAATATTTTCCAGGATAAATCACATGTTAAACCACAAAGCAAACCTCAATAAATTCAAGAATGCCTGAAATATCTCAAGTGCCTTTTCCAACCACAGTGTTATGAAACTCAAAATCAATAATAAGAAAAAATTAGAAAGAAATACAAAATATGGAGATTGTTGATTTGCATTAAAAAAATATGGTACTGAAAAATCAAAGGGTAAATAAAGAAATCAAAGAAGAATATTTAAAAATACCTATAGAGAAATGAAAACAGAAATATACTAAAATCTATGGGGTGTGGCAAAAGCAATGCTAAGAGGGAAGTTCATAGTAAGACAGGTCTATTTCAAGAAACAAGAAAAATCTGAAACAATCTAATTGTAAACCTAAGGAAATTTGAAAAAGAAAAATGAATTCCAATGTTAATGAAAGGAAAGAAATAAGATCAGAGCCTAAAAGTAAAAATTAAAATTAAATTAAATTTTAAAAAGTGATTAACAAGACACTTTCTTGCTGTTGTTATTTAGTCACTAAGTCATGAACAATTCTTATGCAACCTCATGGACTGTAGCCCACTAGGCTTCACTGTCCATGAGATTTCCGAGGCAAGAATACTGGAGTGGGTGGCTATATTGTTTTTAAAGCAAACTTCCTGACCCAGGGATTGAACTTGCGTCTTCTGCTTGGCTGGCAGATTCTTTACCACTGAGCCACCAGGGGAGCACACAAAGAAAATAGAAATATCAATAAAATTAAAAGCTGACTCACTGAGAAGATATACAAAATATACAAGTCTTTAGCTAGGCTAGCTAAGACAAAAAAGTGAGAGGGCTCAAATAGAAATGGGAAGTTCCAACTGATATTACAGAGAAACAAAGGATCATAAGAAAATTCTAGGAACAATTGTACATCAATAAATTAGACAACATGAAACAAACAGAGAAATCTTGTAAATATAAAATCCATAAAGAAATACAAATCTTCAATAAATTAATTACTAATAGGGAAATTAAATCATTAATCAAAAGTATCTCAACAACAACAAAAAAAGTCCAAGACCAAAGGGTCTCACTTTTTAATTCTTCCAAATATTTAAGATTTAATACCT
Source organism: Ovis canadensis (assembly GCF_042477335.2). Classification (NCBI taxonomy): domain Eukaryota; kingdom Metazoa; phylum Chordata; class Mammalia; order Artiodactyla; family Bovidae; genus Ovis; species Ovis canadensis. The sequence continues at coordinate 142,136,154 of NC_091727.1, read as the reverse complement.
ATCCTTAAACTACTCCAGGATATTAAAGAGGAGTGATCCCTTCCAAACTCATTGTATAAGGAGAACATAACACTGATACCAAAACCAGACAAGGACATCACAAATGAAGAAAACTACAGGCCAATATCCTTGATGAACACATACAAAAATGATCAATAAAATATTAGTAAATAATATCCATGGAGATTGGTTGAAGACAGCAGAGCAGAAGGATGTGCACTCACTTCCTCATGTGAGAGCAACAAAATCACAATGAATTGTTTAATAACCATCCAGGAAGATGATGGAGCCCACCAAAAAAGATATCCCATGTACAAAGACCAATGAAAGCTTCTTCCACCATGAGATAGTAGGAGGGGCACAATCACAATAAAATCAAATCACATACACACTGGGCAGGCAACACACAAACTAGAGCACAATTTACCACAGAAGATCTCCTACTGTTATGAAGGTTCTGAGACCTACATCAGTCTTCCTGGCTTGAGATACGGCAAAGGGACCAGATTCCAAAGGGAATCTGACTTTGAAGGCCAGTGAAACTGAATTATAGGATTTCCACAAGATTAGGGGAAACAGAAACCAGAGATCAAATTGCCAACATCCATTGGATCATGAAGAGTTCCAGAAAAACATCTACTTCTGCTTTACTGACTATGCCAAAGCCTTTGAATGTGTGGATCACCACAGACTGTGGAAAATTCTGAAAGAGATGGGAATACCAGACCACATGACCTGGCCCCTGAGAAATCTGTATGTAGGTCAAGAAGCAACAGTTAGAACTGGACATGGAACAACAGCCTGGTTCCTAATAGGGAAAGGAGTACATCAAGGCTATATATTGTCACTCTGCTTATTTAACTTATATGCAGAGTATATCAGGAGAAATGCTGGGCTGTTTGAAGCACAAGCTGGAATCAAGATTGCAGGGAGAAATAGCAATAACCTCAGATATGCAGATGACACCACTCTTATGGCAGAAAGCAAAGATCTAAGAAGCCTCTTGATGAAAGTGAAAGAGGAAAGTGAAAAAGTTGGCTTAAAATTCAACATTCAGAAAACTAAGATCATGGCTTCTGGTCCCATCACTTCATGTCAAGTAGGTGGGGAAACAATGGAAACAGTGAGACAATTTATTTTGGGAGGCTCCAAAATCTTAGCAGATGGTGACTACAGCCATGAAATTAAAAGATGCTAGCTCCTTAGAAGAAAAGTTATGACCAAACTCAGTTCAGTTCAGTTCAGTTCAGTTGCTCTGTCATGTCAGACTCTTTGAGACCCCATGGACTGCAGCACACCAGTCCTCCCTGTCCATCACCAACTCCCGGAGTTCACTCAACCTATGTCCATTGAGTCCGTGATGCCATCCAATCATCTCTTCCTCTGTCATCCACTTCTCCCGCCTTCAATCTATCCCAGCATCAGGGTCTTTTTAAATGAGTCAGTTCTTCACATCAAATGGCCAAAGTATTGGAGTTTCAGCTTCAGCATCAGTCTTTCCAATGAATATTCAGGACTGATTTCCTTTAAGAGGGACTGGTTGGATCTCCTTGCAGTTCAAGGGAATCTCAGAAGTTTTCTCCAACACCACAGTTCAAGAGTGTCAATTCTTTGGCACTCAGCTTTCCTTATAGTCCAACTCTCACATCCATACATGACTACTGGAAAAACCATAGCCTTGACTAGACCGACATTTGTAGAGAAAGTAATGTCTCTGCTTTTGAATACGCTATCTAGGTTGATCATAACTTTTCTTCCAAGGAGGAAGTGACTTTTAATTTCATGGCTGCAGTGACCATCTGCAGTGATTTTGGAGCCCCCCAAAATAAAGTATCTCACTCTTTCCATTTTTTCCCCATTTATTTGCCATGAAGTGATGAGACCAGTTACCAGGATCTTAGCTTTCTGAATGTTGAGCTTTTAGGCAATATTTTTGCTCTCCTCTTTCACTTTCATCAAGAGGCTCTTTAGTTCTTCTTCACTTTCCACCATAAGGGGCGTGTCATCTGCATTTCTGAGGTTATTGATATTTCTCCCTGCAATCTTGATTCCAGCTTGTGCTTCATCCAGCCCAGCGTTTCTCCTGATATACTCTGCATATAAATTAAATAAGCAGGGTGACAATATACAGCCTTGTGTACTCCTTTCCCTATTTGGAACCAGTCTGCTGTTTCATGTCCAATTCTTACTGTAGCTTCTTGACCTGTATACAGATTTCTCAGGAGGCAGGTCAGGTGGTCTGTTATTCCCATCTCTTGAAGAATTTTCCACAGTTTTTTGTGATCCACACAGTCAAAGGCTTTGGCATATCAAGTAATGCAGAAATAGATTTTTTTTTTTTCTGGAACTCTCTCACTTTTTCAATGATCCAACAGATGTTGGCAATTTGATCTCTGGTTCCTCCACTTTTTCTAAATCCAGCTTGTGCATCTGAGAGTTCACAGTTTACATACTGTTGAAGCCTGGCTTGGAGAATTTTGGGCATTACCTTACTAGCATGTGAGATGAGTGCAATTGTGCTGTAGTTTGAGCATTCTTTGGCATTGTCTTTCTGTCATATGCAATGAAATCACAATCATTATCAATGGTATTTTTCACATAACTAGAACAAAAAAAAAGGCATTAAAATTTGTGTTGGACACAAAAGGCCGTAAATAAACAAATCAATCCTTAGAAATAACAATGAAACTGGAAGTATCAGGATTCCTGCTTTGGACTTCTCTACAAAGCTACAGTTTATGGTACAGGCACATAAACAGAAATATATATAAATGGACCAGGATAGAAAGCACAGAAAAAAAACCAGGCATATTAAATTAATCTGTGACAAAGGAGGCAGACTACACATTGTTGGAAAAACAATCTCTTCGGTAAATGATGCTGGGAAAATTGTACAACTCCCGGTGGCTAAGACGGTAAAGCGTCTGCCTACAGTGTGGGAAACCTGGATTCAATCTCTGGGTTGGGAAGATCTCCTGGAGAAGGAAATGGTAACCCACTCCGGTATTCTTGCCTGGAAAATCCCATGGAAGGAGAAGCCTGGTAGGCTACAGTCCATGGGGTCACAAAGAGTTGGACACGACTGAGTGACTTCACTTTCACTCTCATATGTTTAAAAAATGAAATTCAGTTATTCTTATCAGCATACATAAAGATAAGCTAAAAATAGATTAAATATCTAAGTGTGAAATCATATACTATAAAGCTCCTGGAGGAAAATAAAGCCAGAACACCATATGACATGAATCAATGTGATATCTTTCTTGATATGCCTCCCAGAACACTGGAAATAAAAACAAAAAAAATAAATATGACCTTGTTAAACTCAAACATTTTGCACAGTAAAGAAATGGTAAGCAAAACCAAAAGACAACCTACAGTATGGAAGAAAATATTTGCAAACAATGTGACAAATAAGGGCAAATGTGACAAAATTTACAAACAACACATGAGGCCCAACTACATCAAAATAAAAAATCCAGTCAAAAATGGGCAGAAGACCTAAATGGACATTTCTCCAAAGACCACATTCAGATGGCCAAGAGTCACATGAAAGGGTGTTCAACATTGCTAATTATTAGAAAAATGCAATTCAAATCTACAAGGAGATGTTACCTCACACCAGTCAAAATGGATGGGAAAAGGCAATGGCACCCTACTCCAGTACTCTTGCCTGGAAAATCCCATGGATGGAGGAGCCTGTAGGCTGTAGTCCATGGGGTCCTGAAGAGTTGGACACGACTGAGCGACTTCACTTTCACTTTTCACTTTCATGCATTGGAGAAGGAAATGGCAACCCACTCCAGTGTTCTTGCCTGGAGAATCCCAGGGACTGGATGGGCCTGATGGGCTCCCGTCTATGGGGTCGCACAGAGTTGGACATGACTGAAGCAGCTTAGCAGCAGCAGCAGCAACAGCAGCAGTCAAAATGAATATCATTAAAAAAAATCTATAAACAAATTATCGAGAAAGTGTAGAGGAAAGGGAACCATCCTACAATGTTTGTGGGACTGTAAATTGTTACAGCCATTATATGGAGAACACTATGACGGTTCTTTAAAAAACTAAAAACAGTGCTACCATATGACCTTGCAGTCACACTCCTGGGCATATACCCAGAGAAAAATATGATCTGGAAGGACACATGCAGCCCAATGGTCATTGCAGAACTGATTGCAATAGTCAAGGCACAGAAGCAACCTAAATGTCTATCAAGAGGAATGGATAAAGAAAATGTACATATCCACATTGAAATATCACTCAGCCATTAAAAAGAATGGAATAATTTCATTTGCATCAACATGGATGGACCTAGAGATTGTCATACTGAGTGAAATAAGTCAGATAGAGAAGGATAAATACTGTATGACATCCCTTATATGTGGAATCTAAAAATATATGATACAGAGGGAACAAGATGGCAGAAGAGTATGTGGATGTGAAGTACATCTCTCTCCACAGATACAGCAGGAGTACAGCTTCAGACACAGAAGTGCATGCAAAACTTCAGCTGAGAGCAGACAGGAGTACCTGTCTAGAGGAAAAGAATATATAGAACCACACAAAACTCGGTAGGATGAAGGAACAGGGCAATTGTCTGAGTCAGAGGAGAAACATTTAAGGCTGAGAGTGAAACAGCTGATCTGTGGCAGCCTAAATAAAATGAGAATCAGACAGTCCTTGCTGCAGCCACCCTGGACAAGGATGAGGGTCCCCTGGAAGACACAGTGTCTGGGAGCTGGAGTTTGGGGAATGTGAAGCAATTCCAGGGTGAGGGTTGATGTTGACTGTGGAGAGACAGATCTAAGGGAGGTGAGGGAGGAAATTGTTATTGGAAATGCCTGTGGAGGAAAGCAGGGCAGCCATGGAAGAAAGGCAATACTGCTGAGTCAGGCATATGGGGTAGAGCCATTACCATAGCCTCTCTCTCCCCACACAACAGCATCAACGGTTGAACAATAGAGAGTCTGGTCCATCAAATACCTGACACACTGAACTACAGAGCAGGACCCCACCCAGGGTGTTCCTTTAAGTGACTGACACGCTGATCTGCAAAGTAGGACCCCAGCCAGGGAGAGCCCTCTATGTGCCCGCTGAGCTGAACAGCAGAAAAGGACCCCAGGTACGGGAGCCCTCTAAGTGCCTGAATGGATGGAGCTATGAAGAAAGACTGGCCAAAAAGGCCTTCTGATCACCAGCTACAAGAGGCTCAAAAAAAGACTTTGATAGGACCATAACTCCTTTGGCAGAGGCAGTCCATGTCCCTGCACACTTGGTGCCAGCAAGGGTCCCCGCAAGCCAAGCAGCTGTGACACCATCACACTCAACTCTCACTGGGGCAGTGCTGCCACAGGCAAAAGAAGTCTTGTGTCTATGTGTGCAGGGTGGCTCAGTAGTGTCTGACACTTTGCAACCCTGTAGACTGTGGCCTGCCAGCCTTCTCTGTCAGGGACGGGGGTTTTCAGGCAAGAATACTGGAGTGTCTTGGCCAATACTGGTTGCCAAACACTTCTACAGCACTATATTTCCTACTGCCCTAGCCTCGAACTCCCCTGAGTATCTGGTGCTGCCAGAACCCCTGCATCTCAACCAGCTGCACCACCTCCATACCTGGCCCTCACAGGGGCAAATCCAAGTCCTCCAGGGCAGCCTCAGGAGCAAACACTAGTGGATGACTCCATGGAGAGGTGGAAATAAAACCACAATTCAAACCCAGGGGCAGTGTGGCTAAGGAAGAAGACTGAAAACCTTCCCACCAACTGTAAAAGCTGCAGATTAAATCCACACAGTCAACTAGGCAAATTCTGTGTCTATGGAATATATAAAATGTCATTGAGAGCTCCCACTAAAGAAAACACACCAGTTCTGATAGCTGTGGACATTGGAGGCAAAAACACGTAGGAGTAGGACCAGATTAGAATCTGAGCTGCTCCCATAGCAGGTCTAGAAATCAGCACAATGCTAGAGAGCATCCGAGGGAGATGAAATGGACTGTGACTCTCAGCGAAGGAAAGGATTCTGACAGCAGTGACACAAGAAAAATATTTACTATTCTTATCTTTTGACTTGCTCTTTAAATTCTTTGGATATTTTTTCTCCCCCCCCCCCATTGTAGTTTTCAATTTTATTGTCACTATGAAATCTAATTAAGCTTTTGAGCTTTTTTTTATGTGTTTTTCCTCAGTCACATATGTTATTGCTGTTATAAGCCTTTGCCTCTACGTTAAGCTTTTGCAATTCTGGGAGTTTTCCTTTTTTTTTTTTTTCATCTTTTTTTTAACTTTAGTTTTTAATTTTTTAAACCTATTATTTTTCCAACATTTATTCCTTTGTTTGCTTTTCCTACTGTTATTTTACCTTTGCAGGTAATCTTTAATGTATATATTTCTTCATCTACCTCTATTTACTTTTGCATATCTATTCCTTCTTTCTTTCCTTTCCTCTCAACATATTTGTTAGTTTTATCTTCATTACTTTATTCCCCAGTTGGCACCTTGCTCAGACTAACACATAGCTGCACTCATCTCACATGCTAGTAAAGTAATGCTCAAAATTCTCCATGCTAGTAAAGTAATGCTCAAAATTCTCCAGGCCAGGCTTCAGCAATATGCGAACTGTGAACTCCCTGATGTTCAAGCTGGTTTCAGAAAAGGCAGAGGAACCAGAGATCAAATTTTTGAGAAACCTGTATACAGGTCAGGAAGCAACAGTTAGAACTGGACAAGGAACAAAAGACTGGTTCCAAAGAGGAAAAAGAGTATGTCAAGGCTGTACATTATCACTCTGCTTATTTAACTTATATGCAGAGTACATCATGAGAGATGCTGGGCTGGAGGAAGCACAAGCTGGAATCAAGATTTCTGGGAGAAATATCAATAACCTCAGATATGCAGATGACACCACCCTTATGGCAGAAAGTGAAGAGGAAAAAAAAAGCCTCTTGATGAAAGTGAAAGAGGAGAGTGACAAAGTTGGCTTAAAGTTCAACATTTAGAAAACAAATATTATGGCACATGGTCCCACCACTTCATGGGAAATAGATGGGGAAACAGTGGAAACAATGGCTGACTTTATTTTTATGGGCTCCAGAGTTAATGCAGACGGTGATTGCAGCCATGAAATTAAAAAAACAAAACAAAACAAAACAAACAAACAAACAAAAAAAAACCCACTTACTCCTTGGAAGGAAAGTTATGACCAAACTAGATAGCACATTCAAAAGCAGAGACATTACTTTGCCAACAAAGGTCTATCTAGTCAAGGCAACAGTTTTTCCAGCAATCATGTATGGTTGTGAGAGTTGGACTGAGAAGAAAGCTGAGCACTGAAGAGTTGATGCTTTTGAACTGTGGTGTTGGAGAAGACTCTTGTGGGTCCCTTGAGCTGCAAGGAGATCCAACCAGTCCATTCTAAAGGAGATCAGTTCAGTTCAGTTCAGTTCAGTCGCTCAATTTCTTTCCCCACAAGACCATTTCACTACTGTTATTCACCAGTTTACTAAAACTATTACCCTGTTCAATCAAAAAAAAAAAAAATTAGTAAGAGGCATTCGGTTTGGAAATGATGAACTAAAACTGCCCTTATTTGCATACAATACATTCATCTATGAAGAAAATTTGATAAAATTCACACATAAAAGACAGTGGAACTAATTAGTTTAACACAAGATGCAGGATACTAGAGTAATATATAAATTCAATTATATTTTTATAAAGTAGTAACAAGCAATCAGAAATTGAAATAAAACATTGCAATTTAATATAGCATTAAACATTCAAAATATTTAGAATCAAAAATATGAAAAATACGGCAGAAGTTGAAACACATGCCAATAATTACAAAATATCAGAAATATTTTGAAAAGACCTAAAAAAGAGAAAGTACTGGTCATATAAACACCATCTTCCTACAACGCAAGGGCTGAATCTACACATGGACAAAACCAGATGGTCAATACCAAAATCAGATTGATTATATTCTTTGCAGCGAAAGATGGAGAAGCTCTATACAGTCAGCAAAAACAAGACAGGGAGTTGACTGTAGATCAGATCATGAACTCCTTATTGTGAAATTCAGACTTAATTTGAAGAAAGTAGAGAAAACCACTACATCAAATCCCTTACAGTGGAAGTGACAAATAGATTCAAGAGCTTAGATTTGATAGAGTGCCTGAAGAACTATGGGCAGAGGTTCCTGACATTGTACAGGAGGCAGTGATCAAGAACATCCTCAAGAAAAAGAAATGCACAAAGACAAAATGGTTGTCTGAGGAGGCCTTACAAAAAGCTGAGAAGAGAAGCTAAAGGTAAAGGAGAAAAGGAATTTATACCCACCTGAATGCAGAGTTCCAGAGAATAACAAGGAGAGATAAGAAAGCCTTCCTCAGTGATCAAGGCAAAGAAATAGAGCAAAACAACAGAATGGGAAAGATTAGAGATATCGTCAAGAAAATCAGAGATACCAAGGGAACACTTCATGCAAAGATGGACACAATAAAGGACAAAAATGGTATAGACCTAACAGAAACAGAAGGTAATAAGAAAAGGTGGCAGGAATATATGGAAAATCTATACATAAAAGATCTTAATGATGCAAATAACCACAATGGTGTGATAACTCACATAGAGCCAGACATCCTAGAGTGCAAGGTCAAGTGGGCCTTAGGTATGTGCTGTGCTGTGATTGTCGTTCAGTCATGGCCAACCCTTTGTGATCCCATGGACTGTAGGCCACCAGTCTTCTCCGTACTTGGAGATTCTCCAGGGAAGAATACTGGAGTGGGTTGCCATGCCCTCCTCCAGGGCATCATCCCAACACATGTCTCCCACAGTTCAGCTGGATTCTTTACCCACTGAGCCATCAGGGATTTCCAATATTACGAACTGAAACATATGAATAGAACATGTAAATAAAGAGAGAATTTTGGGGCAAGGCTCTGTGAAAGTAAGAGTTTCAAAAGCACCAGTGTGTACCAATAATGATGTCTACTAAAAAAGAAAATAAGTGTTGCCAAGTGTGTGGAGAAGCTAAAAATCTCTGTGTATTGCTGGGAATCTAAAATGGTGAACTTGTTGTGGAAAATAGTATGATAGCACCTCAAAGAAGTAAACAATAATGGTATGGTTCAGCAATTTCAATTCTATGTATATATCCAACTGTTTAAGTAGGGATTTGAACAGATATTTGTACACCAATGCTCACAGTAACATTATTCACAATAGCCGAATAGTGGAAACAATCAAACATCCATGGACAGATGAATGGATACATACAATGTGTTCTATACATAGAATGGAATATTATTCAGCCTTAAAAGGGAACAAAATTATGATAAATACTACAACATGGATGAACTTTGAAGTCGTTATGCTAAATAAAACAAGCCATACAAAAAAGGACAAATATTGAACCATTTCACTTATACAGCAAGGATAGTTAACTTCATAGAGACAGAAAGTAGCTTCATTGGTACCAAGGGCTGGAGAAGGGCGTAACGAGTTGTTTACTTAGGCGTTATTGTTCAGTCACTCAGTCACGTCTAACTCTTTGTGACCCCATGGACTGCAGCACACAAGACTTCCCTGTCCTTCACAATCTCCTGGAGCTTGCTCAAATTCATGTCCATTGAGTCAGTGATGCCATCCAACCATCTCACCCTCTGCCGTCCCCTTCTTCTCCTGCCTTGAAACTTTCTCAGCATCAGGGTCTTTTCCAATGAGTAGGCTCTTCACATCAGGTGGCCAAAGTACTGGAGCTTCAGCTTTAGCACCAGTCCTCCAAATGAATATGTAGGGTTGATTTCCTTTAGGATTGACTGGTTTGATCTCCTTGCAAAGAGTATTCTAAAGAGTTTTCTCCAACACCACAGTTAAAAAGCATCAATTTTTCAGTGCTTAGCCTTCTTTATGGTACACTCACATCCATACATGGCTCCTGGAAAAACCATAGCTTTGACTAGATGGACGTTTGTTGGCAAAGTAGTCTCTGGTTTTCAATATGCTGTCTAGGTTGGCCATAGCTTTTCTTCCAAGGAGCAAGCATCTTTTAATCATAGATTCAAGGGATTAGATCTGATAGAGTGTCTGAAGAACTATGGACAGAGGTTCTTAACATTGTACAAGAGCAAGTGATCAAAATCATTCTCAAGAAAAAGAAATGCAAAAAGGGAAATGGTGGCTGGAGGAGGTCTTACAACTAGCAGAGAAAAGAGATTCAAAAGGCAAATGAGAAGAACAAAGGTATAGCCACCCATCTGAATGCAGAGTTCCAAAGAATAGCAAGGAAAGATAAGGAAACCTTCCTAGGTGTACTTGGTAGAGAGTTTTCATTTCTGTTGATGAAAATGTTCTGGAGGTGGATAATAGTGATGGTCGCACAACAATGAGAATGTACTTGATACCACTGAACTTAACAGTTAAAAAGGATTGAAACTGTAAATTTTATGTTCTGTATATTTTAACACAATAAAAAATTTAAAACATCAGATAGCAGTGCATCAGGTACTAAAGCAAAAGAAAAATCATTCAGAGAAAAAACAAGTCACAGAAGAATATGTGCATTCATACATTATGCTTCAACTTATTTAAAGTTTAAGAATTGGTAATAATAAAAATGTTCTATATAGAAACAAATACATCATGGATTCAACTATGAAAATCAATATAAAAATTAATAAGAACAATAAGGCTGTACATGTGTGTCTGATTCATACAATTATGATATAGTTCACAAGAAAGAGTTTAAGAGAAAGGTTGGGGAAGAACATCAATTCTGCAATGTGTAGGCAAGATATTCCATCTAAAATCACCCAACATTGCCTAGTACAGGAAGAAAATGCTTATTGAGAGACCATCTCTAATATAAAACATTGAAACTTTCTTCAATTCTTGTTTTGTTAATATCTTACTTTGGAATTAATTAAGAAAATACTGTGTCTCAAAACCTAGCTAACACAGGACTCACTTTATGCACATTCCAAAATCAGTAATAGTGAACTCAATTTTCTACTAAAAATACTTATTACACTTAGATGACTTCTACATCAAGTGTTTTAGTCACTGATACTAGCTCTGGTTTTTGTCATCTGAAACACTGAAAATTCTTTTTTCACTAAATGGAAAAAGTGTAGAAAATATTACCATGGGGAGGGGTACAGCAGAAAGAAAAATTTTAGATTTCTGTCATTAACACAGCTTGGACTTTACTTGTAATACAAGTTGTTGTTGTTGTTATTTTTCAGTTGCTAAGTCATGTCTGACTTTTTGGGACCTCATGAACTGCAGCACACCAGGCTTCCCTGTCCTTCACTGTCTCCCAGAGTTTGCTCATGCTTATGTCCATTGAGTCAGTGATGCCATCCAACCATCTCATCCTATGCCTACCCCTTTTCCATTTGCCTTCAGTCTTTCCCAACATGAGGGTCATTTTCAATGAGTCAGCTCTTCACATCAGCTGACCAAAGTATTGAAGTTTCAGTTTCAACATCAGTCCTTCCAATGAATATTCAAGGCTGATTTCCTTTAGGAGGTTTGATCACCTGAAGACCTCAATTCTTTGGCACTCAGCCTCTTGACGGTCCAACTCTCACATCTGAATATAACTACTGGAAAAACCATAGCTTTGACTAGATGGAACTTTGTTGGCAAAGTGATGTCACTGCTTTTTAATATGCTGTCTAAGTTTGTCATGGCTTTTCTTCCAAGGAGCAAGTGTCTTTTAACTTAATGACTGCAGTCACCACCCACAGTGATTTTGGAGCCCAAGAAAATAAAATTTGTCACTGTTTCCACTTTTTCCCCATCTATTTGCCATGAAGTGATTGGACCAGATTCCATGATCTTCATTTTTTGAATTTTGAGTTTTAAGCCAGCTTTTTCACTCTCCTGTTTCACCTTCATCAAGAGGTTCTTTAGTTCCTCTTCACTTTCTGCCATTAAAATGGTATCATCTGCATATCTGAGGTTGTTGATATTTCTCCTGGCAATCTTGATTCCAGGTTGTGATTTGAAAATAAATCTGATAACATTTCTCTACTTCTATAAAGACTGAATGACTTAATAAATAATCATAAAGGAATTTTATGTCCAATGTATCTCTATTAATATATTAACAAACTCTTAGTTTTTGTGCCATTTTTTACTCTTTTAAAACATACCTGATCTCCCTCAGCATCATTTTAGAAAGTGTAAAGGAAAAAAAAAATATGTTAAATCGTAGCTATATAATCCTAGCTAAGTTTCAGTAGATGTTTCTGATTCTGCAAAGTAGGAAAGAGTGACAGAAATAATAGAATTTTTACAGAATCTTTTAAATAAGATCCCTACCTTTTCATTAAGTATAAGTGCTTTCTTCTAGAATACAGAAATCTAAATTCATATACTGAATAAATGAGGCAGCTGAGAAATAAAGTGTGATGGTCCTCAGTTAAACAAATGAATTAACAATAAACAAAACTTGAAAAAATGCTCAAATTTTAATAAGATTTCAAAAACATATAAGTCTAGAGACAAATTCCATGTCTCAATGTAACAAAGAAAAATACTTCATATTTATAGAGCACTTTACATACACACTGCTTCCACATACTTATCTTACTCTATACTCATAACAATCTTATAAGTTAATATACTTCATAGCTGATAAAACATCTCAGAGAGGTTTGTGGCTTATCTGATATCACACAGCTAATGAATCAGAAAACCATATATCAGGCCAGATCTTTTTAATCTTAATAGCTTATTATCAGATTCCACACCTTGAAGGGAACAACAAGTCCAGATGCACTTCATATAGGAGAGAAATTACACGCTCATTCAGAAAAAAAATGTTGTGATGAGGACCCAGTTTGATTAGCCAGATGGTTACTAACACCACCAGATATAATTTAACAATGTTTGCTTTTGAATTCATTGAATATCTAGATTTTTCAGAAAATGATCTTGGTTTTGTAACCAAATTTTAATGAAAAATTTAGAGAGGCAACTATTAGCAACCTAATAATATGCCAAGGTGAAAAATAATTGAACCATTTCTTCTCTTCTTTTTTTTATAGAATCAACTACCTGTCTTATAATTAAAGAGCATTTAGTGTGTGAGAGCATGTACAGTCATGTATGTGTGTGTGTGTGTGTATTTGTATAAGACAGAGAAAATTTTGTATACAGTATTAACATGTCATTTTATAATGCATGTTAACTATCATCTATCTATCCATCCCTGACAAAAATGCTAAATATAAGTATCCTTAAACAAATACACAACTTTCTAATCATATATTCCCATTCAGAATAATAATATCTAATATCTATATTGCAGCCTATTTGCTGGGAAAATCACACTTCAAAATGATATGTACTTAGGAATCAGTCAATCAGAAATATCCAAATTTGTATCTTTCAGTTTGAGCCTTAAAAGAATTGATTCCCAGGAACAATTACATCCAATAATTCAACATCAGTAGTAGTCCAGAATTAGAGCTTCTATTTTTATTTAAATAACTTTGAATATGGTTGAGAATACAAATATTATTCTATTTGACTAAGATAAAATAACTAAACGTCTTTTTATCTTTTGTTTTTGTGTTTTTTCCCTTTGGGTATGGTGTTTCCTTGGGAATACTGAATGAAAGTCAAGAGAAATATTCTCATAAGAACATGGGGAAGTGGTTGGAATGGGACATTATTGTTCAAAGGCAATAAGAAATGTATGTGTGCACATACATATGCATTTTCAGAAAAAATGCTTACAGTTAAGAAGTAAATATATGAGATTTGAAGAATGAAATGAGAGATTATCATCCTTTCATGGAAAATACAATGGCTGTTAAGAGTATACTGGCCCAGTTTCTGGTTCCACACATGAGAACATTAGAAGTCATCACTTCATCCTAACAAAAACTAAAAAGCTTAATGGACTAATAAATTCAACAATTATTTTTGGGCCCTAAGACAAAGGAGGATACCAGGTAAACCAGTACAGTCAATATTGGAGAGACCTAAAGCAAATTCAGGGAGTCACCATGTACCAGAGGAGACTTAGTAGTGGAAACCACCACAAGAACCCATGTTGGATAGGAAAACCTTAAGTGTAATTGATGCACCTCTGGAGGCTCAGTGTTCACAATTCATAGAGGTAAAATTTCCAAGGCAGTTCAGTCATAAGAGGTCACCGATAATATCATAATACTTACCTCTGTAAGTTTGACCGGGTCTTTACACTAAATATTGGATAAAAATCTCCCTTTGCTTCTGGCAGAGGGAGGGAAAGAGAATCACTTTGAAATATTCCAGAAAACTCTATTCTTATTAACAAAAAAGATAATAAATATTTAATCAGACCCTAATGGAGAAGGCAATGTCAACCCACTCCAGTACTCTTAACTGGAGAATCCCATGGACGGAGGAGCCTGGTAGGCTGCAGTCCATGTGGTCGTTAAAAGTCAGACATGACTGAGCGACTTCCCTTCCACTTTTCACTTTCAAGCCTTGGAGAAGGAAATGGAAACCCACTGCAGTGTTCTTGCCTGGAGAATCCCAGGGACGGGGGAGCCTGGTGGGCTGCCTTCTACAGGGTTGCACAGAGTCGGACATGACTGAAGCGACTTAGCAGCAGCAGCAGCAGCAGACCCTAAACAGCTGGGGTGTTTTCAGAGACTAACTGGGAAAGGGAAACACTCAATTCTTGTTACCTCTAGCCTTACATTTGGCCAAAGGGAACTATCTACCTCTAGTTCACTTTGTTCATGTTAATGTCCCACCGAACTAAGGAGAAAAAACTTCAGAAACTCTTACAAAGTTTACAGTGCAGAAGCATATGCTCACTGAGTGACAGGCCTAATCATAGGGCTACAAGATGTTTTATCTCCCCCACTGACACATATTAATACATTAGTGAGCTATATTTATGGCAGTTCCTTTTACCCAGTGCATTATGTACAGCTATCAAGAAAAAAACTGCAAAGCCTACCAAGAGACAAAGCATACACACAATTTGAAGGAATATAGCAAGAATCATAACCAGGCATATCAGGATATTGGAATTATCTGTCAGGGAATTTAAAGCAACTATTATTAATATGCCAGGAGCTCTAACAGATAAAGTAGAATGCAATAACAGATAGGCAATATTAGCTGGAATATGGAAATCCTTAGAAAGTGCCAAAAATAAATTCTAGAAATAAAAGACACTGTAACGTAAATGAAGAATGCCTTTGATATGCTAATTAACAGACAACATAATTGAGGAAAGACTATCTGAGCTTGAGAATGTCTCAACAGAAACCTCCAAAACTGAAAAGCAAAGAGAAAAACACTGACTTTGTTGAATGAAGAGAGTTGAATGAAATATTTAAAAGGAAAAAAACCACCAACCTCGAAGTCTGTAGTCTGAAATTATCTTCCAAAAGAGAAATGAAGACTTTCTTAGACAAACCAAAAATTAAGCATTTTTTGCCAGTGGACATGCTTTTAAAGAAAATGTTGAAAGAAGTTCTTTAGAGATATGGAAATTATAGGTCAGAAACTGATCTATATAAAGTAAGGAAGAGCATCAAAGAAGGAAAAAGTTAAAGTAAATTAAAAAAAAATTATTTTTATTATTTAACTAACCTAAGAGATAACATTTTGTTCAAGGTAATAATGCCAACAATGGATTCAATTATGTATGATTGTATATGGTTATGTATACTTAACTGTAAGTGGAATAAATGATAGCAATAATACAAGGGACAGGAAGAAAGAATTAGGAAATATTGTTATTATAAGATACTTGTACTACCATGGAATGGTATAAGATTATTTGAAAGTAGACTAACATTAGCTGTAAATATATATTTAATATATGTTGCAAACTCTAGGAAAACCACTAAAAAATAAATATAACTGATATTCTCAGAAAGGGGAGAAATGGGAATCACAAAATATGCAATTAAAACCATAAAAAACTAAAAAAGAATAGAGATTAACACAGGAAAAAAAGAAGAGGGGCAACAAATAAAAGAAATAATTATAGCAAAATATCAATGGTTACTTTACACATTAATGGTCTAAATGCAACAATTAAAAAGCAGCAGTCATCATGGTAGATAAATAAAAAAGCAGGACCCAACTATAGGTTGTCTACAGGAAATCCACTTTAAATATAAAGGCACACTTAGATCAAAGTAAATACAGGGCAAAAACATACCATGGTAACATTTATCAAAATAAAGTGAGAGTAAGCATATAAATTTCTGACCAAGCAGATACAAAGCTAGGAAAATTATCAATGAGACATAAAGATATTGAACGAGAGTAAAGGGGTCACTTCTACAAGAAGATCTAATAATCTTTAATTTATACACACCCTACAATAGCACATTAAACTACATGAGGCAAAAACTAATAGAATTTCAAACAGGATATACAACTCCACTCTTGTAACTGGAGACATCAACTACAACATATATAAAATATCTTTATATAAGATATAAAGGAACTGCTTTATAAAAATGGACAGATCAAACAGGAGGAGAATCAGTAGGGGCATAGTTGAATTCAACAACACCATCAATCACTGGATCTAATCTATACCTATATACTACTTTATCCAACGAGACCAGAATACATGAGTGCACATTCTTTTCAATTTCACATGTAACATTCACCAAGATAGATTGCATTTCGGATCACAAAACAAATTCAAAAATTTTAATATTATAGAAATCATACAAAGTCTGTCCTCAGACTATAATGGAATTAAGCTAGAAATTAATAACATAAAGATAACTGGAAAACTGCCAAATGCATATAGGGATTCAATAACATCCTTCTAAATAGCACATGGAGCAAAGAAGAAGTCTCAAGAAAAATTTAAAAGTATTTTTAACTGAATGAAAATTAAAACACAATTTATCAAATGTGTGAGATATAGTAAAACAGCACTTAATAGGGCTTCCCTGGTGGCTCAGAGGTTAAAGCCTCTGCCTGCAATGCAGGAGACCTGGGTTCAATCCCTGGGTCAAGAAGATCCCCTGGCAACCCATTGCAGTATTCTTGCCTGGAGAATCCCATGGAGGGAGGAGCCTGGTAGGCTACAGTCCATGGGAGTCGCAAAGAGTCAGACACGACTGACCTACTTCACTTCCTTCTCTTAGCAGGAAAATAATAGCATTTAATGCATATATTAGAAAAGAAGAAACATTTAAAATAAATGATCTGATTTTGCATTTTAGGAAATTAGACAAAGAAGAGCAAATTAAATTCAAGGTAAGCAGAAGAACAGAGGTAAGTATTGCATTAGAAATCAATGGAATCAAAATAGAAATTCAATAGAGAAATCAATGAAACTAAAAGGTGGTTATCTGAGAAGATTAATTGCTACATCTCTATCCAGGATAATAAGGAAAAGAGAGAGAACACAAATTACTAGTCCCAGAAATAAAAGAGGAGATGTTATTATGGACATTGAAAGGGTGGTGGTGGTGTTTTAGTTGCTAAGTCATATCTGACTCTTGTGACCCCATAGACGGTAGCCCTCCAGGTTCCTATGTTCATGGGAATTCTCTAGGCGAAAATACTGGAGTAGGTTGCCATGCCCTCCTCCAGGGGATCTTCCCAACCTAGAGATCGAACCCAGGTCTCCACATTGCAGGCAGATACTTTACAGTCTGAGCCACATGGAAGCCCATGAATTCAGTAGTGGGTAGCTTATACCTTCTCCAGCAGATCTTTACAATATTGTAAAGCAATCATCCTCCAACTAAAAATAAATACATTTATTAAAAAAAAGAAAGTCATTGACTTCTGTATATTAACCTTCTATTCTGCAACCTTGCATTGTGGAGAAGAGAATCACTGCTCTGTCAGCTCACTTGGTAGAGAACCCACCTGCAATGCAGGAGACTTCAGTTTGATTCCTAGATCGGTAATATTGGCTGGAGAAGGGATAGGCTACCTGCTCCAGTATTCATGGGCTTCCTTGTGCTTCATATGGTAAAGAATATGCCTGCAATGTGGAGACCTGGGTTCGATCCCTGGGTTGGGAAGATCCCCTGGGGCAGGGCATGGCAACCCATTCCACTTGCTCCTTGAAAGAAAAGCTATGGCTAACCTAGACAACATATTAAAAAGCAGAGACACTACTTTGCCAACAAAGCTCTGTCTAATCAAAGCTATGGTTTTTCCAGTAGTCAAGTATGGATTTGAGAGTTGGACCATAAAGAAAGCTGAACACTGAAGAATTGATGCTTTTAAACTGTGGTATTGGAGAAGACTGTTGAGAAACCCTCGGACTGCAAGGATATCCAACCAGTCCATCCTAAAGGAAATCAGTCCTGAATATTCATTGAAAGGACTGATGCTGAAGCTGAAACTCCAATATTTTGGCCACTTGATGCAAAGAGCTGACTCGTTGGAAAAGACCCTGATGCTGGGAAAGATTGAAGGCAGGAGGAGAAGGGGACAACAGAAGATGAGATGGTTGGATGGAATCACCAACTCGATGGACACAAGTTTGAGCAAGCTCCAGGAGTTGGTGATAGACAGGGAAGCCTGGCATGTTGCAGTCCATGGGATCCCAAAGAGTTGGACACGACTGAGTGGCTGAATTGAACTGAACTCAATTGTGTTAGTTTCTGTCATACATCAACATGAGTCAGCCATAGGACATATGTCCCCTCCCCTCCCTCTTGGACCTCCCTCCCACATCCCATTCCATTTCATCCCTCTAGGTTGTCACAGAGCACTGGGTTTGAACTTCCTGCATCATACAGCAAATTCCCACAGGCCATCTACTTTACATATAGTAAATATAAAATAATTTATGAAACATAATTATATATGTTTCAATGTTACATTCTCAATTTGTCCCTCCCTCTCCAGGCCCCGCTGTGTCCACAAGCCTGTTCTCTATGACTGTATCTCCACTGCAATCCTGAAAATGGTACCATCTTTCTAGATTCTATATATATGCATTAATATATGATATTTGTTTTTCTCTTTCCGACTTACTTTACTTTGTGTAATAGGCTCTAGGTTCATCTATCACATTAGAACGGATTCAAATGTGTTTTTTTTTTTTTTCATGGCTGAGATATATTCCATTCTTTATATGTACCACACTTCTTTATCCATTCATCTCTCGATGGGAATAAAGTTACTTCCACGTCCAAGCTATGGTAAATACAGCTGCAATGAAGATGTGTTTTTCTCAATTATGGTTTCCTAGGGATATATGCCCAGTAATGGCATTGTTGGATCATATGGTAGTTTTATTCTTTGTTTTTTAAGGAATCTCCATACAGTACTCCATAGTAGCTGTATCAATTTACATTTCTACCAACAGTCCAAGAGGTTTTCCTTTTCTCCACACCCTCTCCAGCATTTATTGTTTGTAGATTTTTTGAAGATGGCCGTTCTGACCAGTGTGAGGTGATACCTCTTTGCAGTTTTTATTTGCATTTATCTAATAATGACCCGGTGGACTGTAGCCCACTCAGGCTCCTCTGTCCATTAGATTCTCCAGGCAAGAATACTGGAGTGTGTTGCCATTTCCTTCTCCAGGAGATCTTCCCAACCCAGGGATCGAATCTGGGTCTCCTGCATTGCAGGCAGATGCTTTATCCTTTGAGCCATCAGGGAAACCCAATAATGACCAGTGTTAAGCATCTTTTCATGTGTTTATTAGCCATCTGTGTGTCTTCTCTGGAGAAATGTCTAGTTAGATCTTCTACCCACTTTTTGATTGAGTTGTTGTTTTTCTGTCATTGAGCTGCATAAGCTGCTTGTACATTTTGAAGATTAATCCTTTGTAAGTTGTTCCTTCTTCTATTGTTTTCTACCATTCTGAGGGCTGTTTTTTCACCTTGTTTATAGTTGCCTTTGCTGTGCAAAATCTTTTAAATTTAATTAGGTCCTACTTGTTTACTTTTATTTCCATTTTTCTAGAAGGTGTGTCATAGAGGCTCATGCTGTTATTTATGTCAAAGAGTGTATTACCTATGTTTTCCTTCAGAAGCTTTATAGTTTCTGGCCTTACATTTAAGTCTTTAATTCATTTTGACTTTATTTTTGTGTGTGGTGCTAGGTGTTCTAGTTTCATTCTTTTACACATAGCTGTCCAGTTTTCCCAGAACCACTTATTGAAGAGGCTGTCTTTTCTCCATTGTATATTCTTGCCTCCTTTGCCAAAGATAAAGTGTCCATAGTTCTGTGGGTTTATGCCTGGGCTTTTTATCTTGTTCCATTGGTCTATATTTTAGTTTTTATGCCAGTATCATACTGTCTTAATGATTATAGCTTTGAGAAATAATTAAGTCAGGCAGGTTGATTCCTCCAGCTCCATTTTTCTTTCCCAAGATTGCTTTGGCTATTCGAGGTCTTTTGTGTTTCCACACAAATTTTGAAAATTTTTGTTCTAGTTCTATGAAGAATACCATTGATAGCTTGATAGGGATTGCATTGAAGCTATAGATTGTTTTGGGTAGTACAGTCATTTTCACAACATTGAATCTTCCAATTCATGTACATGGTATACCTCTCCATATGTTTATGTCATCTTTGATTTCTTGCATCAGTGTCTTATTGTTTTCTGCATACAGATCTTTTGTCTCTTTAGGTAGGTTTATTCCTATGTATTTTATTCTTTATATTGCAATGGTGAATGGGATTCTTTCTTTAATTTATCATTATAATTTTTTATTGTTATTGTATAGGAATGCAAGTTATTTCTGTGTATTAATTTTATATTCATTGATTAGCTCTAGCAATTTTCTGGTGGCATCTTGAGGGATTTCTAGGTACAGAATCATGTAATCTGCAAACAGTGAATGTTTTGCTTCTTTTTTCAGTTTGAATTCCTTTTATTTCTTTTTCTTTGATTGTTGTGTCAAAAACTTCCAAAACTAAGTTGAATAATAGTGGCAAGAGTGAAAACCCTTGTCTTCTTCCTGATCTTAGAGGAAATGCTTTCAGTTTTTCACCTTTGAGAATGAATCGCTTTCCTATATACTATCAGTTAATTAGTAGAATTTGCAATTAAAAGTAGAATATGATTTATATTAGTAACCCCAAAATAAAATAATTAGGTATAAACATTTTTAATATACATAGTATATAAGAAGAACACTACCATACTCAGATAAATAAAGTCAAATAAGAACTAAATCAATGGAAAGACATTCCATGTATATGAATAAGAATACTCAGTGTTATCAAAATATTAGTCCTTCCCAACTTGCAATCTGATTTGAAATACCAGGAAGTTGCTTAGTAAGTATGAACAAAGTGATTCTAAAATGTTCATGGAGAGGCAAAAGAAAGAATGTCCAACACAATACTGAAGGAGAAGAAAAATTTAAAGGACTGACTCCACTTGATTTCACTATAAAGATTCAGTGATCAACATAGTGTTACATTGGTAAAAGAATAGACAAGTAGATAAATGGAAACAAATGGATAGCCTAGAAATAAAGCCACATAAATAGAGTTAACTGATCTTTGACCAAAGGCAATACAGTGGAGACAAGACAGTCTTTTCATAATTGGTGCTGAAAGAACTAGACATATACAAGCAAAAAATGAATCTAAATATAAATCTTTCCCTTTCACATATATTAACTCAAATGAATTATAGACCTATAATCAAAATGCAAAAGTATCAAACTTTAGAAAATTACATAGGAGAAAATCTAGATGATAGCCTGACTTTTTATATATAATACCAAAGACACATGCTTCCCAGGTTGTACTAGTGGTAAAGAACCCACTTGCCAATGCAGGAGGCGTAAGAGACATGAGCTCGATCCCTGGGTCAGGAAGATCCCTTGGAGAAGGGAATGACAACCCACTCCAGTATTCTTGCCTGAAGAATCCCACATACAGAGGAGCCTGGCATGCTACAGTCCACTGGGTTGCAAAGAGTCAGACACAACTGAAGCAACTTACCATGTACACACACACCAAACACACAATCCATGAAAGAAATAATGGTTAAGTTGGACTTTATTAAAATTTAAAACTTCTACTCTGCAATAAATAATATCAAAATAATTAGAAGATGATACCCAGATTGGAAGAAAATATTTACAAAAGATACATCTGATAAGGGGCTGTTATCTAAAATATTAAAAAGGATGATTAATACTCAGTAATAAGAACACAAACATCCCAATTTAAATATGGGCCAAAGACCTTAACAGACACCTCACTGAAGAAGATATAGAGATTGAGGACAATCATATGAAAAAATTCTCCACATGTCATCAAGAAAATGTAAAATAAAAACAATGAGATACCACTGTACACTTTTCAGAAGGCCAAAATCTGAACTATGAAATAGCAAGTGCTAGTAAAGATGTGGAGCAACAGGAATAGGTGGTAGGAATGTATATTGTGCACTCACCATGCAATTAATTACTGGTGGCAATGTATAAAGATGCAATCACTTTGGAAGACAGTTTGGAGATTACTTACAAAGTTAAGTATAATCTTACTATACAATCCAGTCATCATACTACTTGGTATTTATCTGAAGGATTTGAAAACTTATGTAAACAGAAATCTACACTTGAATGTTTAATTGCCAAAACACAGAATCATCTAAGATGTCTGTCAGAATGTGAATGGATAAATAAACTGTGGCACATCCAGACAATGAAACATTATTTAATACTAAAAAGGAGCTTTCAAACCATGAAAAGATATGTAATGACTTAAAATATACACTACTAAATGAAACAAGCAAATGTGAATAGGCTACATATTCCAATCACAGGACATTCTTGAAAAGGCAAAACTGTGGAGAAAGTAAAAAGATCCATGGTTTCCAGGTGGGAAGATGTATAGGCAGAACACAGAGGGCTTTTAGAGCAGTACAAATGCTCTAAATATTATTATAATGAAGAAAATATGCCATTATACATTTGTCCAAACCCATAGAATGTACAATACCTAGTAAACCATATTGGAAACTATGGATTTTGTGTGTTAAAATGTGTTAACGTAGACTCATCAATTGTTATGAATGTAGCATTCTGGTGGGAGATGTTGCTAATGGAGGAGGCTATGCATGGGGTGGGTGGGGCAGGAGCTGTATTAGAACTCTCTGTACCATCTCCTTAATTTTGCTGTGAAATTTAAACTGTTCAAAAAATTAGTCTTAAAAAAAAGGTACTCTAATCTTTCTATCTAAAATGATGTCACTAATATTTGCATTATAGATAAAGACTAAGTGCCTGATTTTCGACTCAACCCCACCCACTAGTTTATGAATGAGTAAAACGTGGGCAATACTGTCTTGCCTCTGCTTTTGTTATTGAATGAATAGCTAGTTTTACCCTCCACATCTCTTGTCATTTGCCACCTTTTCTTGAGATATCCATAGAATAGCCTGTCAATTTATCTCTTCTCCTTAATTCCACTGTGCTCAGATTATTATTATAGCCATTTTCCCACTTCCTATCATCTACCTGATTCTGCTTCTTCAATCATAGACCCTAAGAGGTACTGCAAAACTCACCACTAATGGTATCTCTTAAATGATCCCTAAAGATAAGAACTGCAGGGTTATTATTCAAAGTTCTAAGGCAGAACAGGATTTAGAGCCCTAGAAACAAGACTTCACCTTTCTTAAAGAACACATTACATTTTATCAATTGACCTGAGGAAAATTATCACATGATATGATAGAATAGATTGGCTTATATAGCAATCATTTTTAAAAACCACAATTGTTTAAAAAGAAATGGCTTAGCTTTTAGGGTATACCATTAAGAAACATAAACTAGTTTCATTTCTCCTCAATTGGTTAATGTTTACTGTGTAAATGTACATAAACAGAAATTGTGTCTTACATATACTCTCATTAAATCTATTTGTTGAAGAAGGTAGTGAGAAAGGACTTTCCGACAAGCAATTACATAGAAAACTGGCCAAATTCATAAAATAGACAGGATATAATCACTTTCACATTTGAAATACAATGTTTTCAAATTAAATAAAATTTATTGTTTTCAAATATGTTTTTTAAAAATATATAATTGATTCATTCAACTTGTTTCTACACAAGCACAAAGTAACCAGTGTGACTGAAAGTTGGTTCAATTATTGAAATGCTATTGAAATTGACAGATAATCCCAGTCAAAACAGTGAAACTAGATCAGTACAGTTCAGTCGCTCAGTCATGTCCGACTCTTTGCAACTCCTTGAATCGCAGCACGCCAGGCCTCCTTGTCCATCACCAACTCCCAGAGTACACCCAAACCCATGTCCATTGATTCAGTGATGCCATCCAACCATCTCATCCTCTGTCGTCCCCTTCTCCTCCTGCCCTCAATTTTTCCCAGCATCAGGGTCTTTTCCAATGAGTCAGCTCTTCGCATCAGGTGGGCAACATATTGGAGTTTCAGCTTCAGCATCAGTCCTTCCAATGAACACCCAACTGATCTCCTTTAGGATGGACTGGTTGGATCTCCTTGCAGTCCAAGGAACTCTCAAGAATCTTCTCCAACACCACAGTTCAAAGGCATCAATTCTTCGGCACTCAGCTTTCTTTATAGTCCAACTCTCACATCCATAAATGACCACTGGAAAAACCATAGCCTTGACTAAATGGACCTTTGTTGACTCCAGTTTGTGCTTCTTCCAGGCCAACGTTTCTCATGATGTACTCTGCATAGAAGTTAAATAAGCAGGGTGACAATATACAGCCTTGATGTACTCCTTTCCCAATTTGGAACCAGTCGGTTGTTCCATGTCCAGTTCTAATTGTTGCTTCCTTACCTACATCTAAGTTTCTCAAGAGGCAGATCAGGTGGTCTGGTATTCCCATCTCCTTCAGAATTTTCCACAGCTTATTGTGATCCACACAGTCAAAGGCTTTGGCATAGTCAATAAAGCAGAAATAGATATTTTCCTGGAACTCGCTTGCTTTTTTGATGACCCAGCAGATGTTGGCAATTTGATATCTGGTTCCTCTGCCTTTTCTAAAGCCAGCTTGAACATCTGGAAGTCCACGGTTCACGTATTGCTGAAGCCTGAAACTAGATATATCCCCTTAAATCTCCGTTTTACAAAACTAACACTTTTGTACCATTTTATACAGTATTCCCACTAGATGGCAATCTTCAGTCATAAATACAGAAGTCATTTTAAAACCATGATAAGGTTTTTGTTATAATGTGACAAAAATGGCTAGCAAGATGTTAACATTAATTTTAATCATAGACATCAAATTATCATGCTTAAGATAAAAAGATTAACAAGATATTTGGGGAAGTAGCTCTAAAATACCAAATTTGAGAAGGAAAAAGAAGATAATCTCCAAAGTAAGACATAAAATAAAAGGTGTGGCAGTACCAAGAAATCTTTCAAATCCTTGCTAAATCTAGCATTGCTGAACCCCTCTTCAGAGGAAAGATTGATCTTACACAGACTAGAAAGAAAACTATGAAAGAAATTATTTTACTAATTTGAATTCAATTTCCATAATGCTTATTATAATTTTCATATTGGTAACATTTGATTGCCAGAAACACAGATAGTTGATAACAGATTTAAAAAAGACAAAATATGGTAAAGGAAAGCTTCATGTGAAGCGTGAGTTCTAAATAATAGAACCTAATTTTCTGGTGAATTTTAAAGTTAGAGATACTTAAGAGATTTTGTTTGATTGCTTGTTTGTTTTCATTTACTATTCAATGCAATTATAACCAGATACATCTTTGAAAAACCATATGGCCACACATCTGAAAATCTAGGTGATTTTTTATTTACATTCCATAATACTAATACAAATATTTTGAAAGGTTTTCAAGTAGAGATTTTCTATCAGTTCAAATGCTAAATCAAGAAAAAGAACATTTCTGTGTTTGAAAATCATATATTGATTTTGAACATGATTACCTATACAAATATTACAAGATTTTCCAACAAGACTGTCTTACAGATTGGAAGTTAACATTCTGTGTTTAGATGAATTTTCATTTATTTCTGTTATGCAAATATGAATAAGATAAATGAAAAAGGCAACCCAGATTGTTACTTAGAAATGTCCACTGACATAGTCGTTGGCTGTTAGTTCATTATATTTTCACTGGAAAGTAATTTAATCTCTGATTTTGCAGCTTTAAAGCAATTGTGCTACCTAATCAACCACTACCATCTACAGTTCTTGATTCAGCAGATGCTGAAATTATTAATGAGAGAATATGTAATGGAATTATAGAAACTCACTCTTGCAGTTAAGTACAAAAGTATTTAATGGTTATAATTCATAAGAAAATTGATAATTTATGGCTTTTTATAACATGCAATGTAATTTATAGAATGTAGTACATTGTTGTGTATGCCCAAAGTGATATAAAGCCACTGGTGTTCCTGGATTCTGCTTAGGACCTCATGGATTGCATTGTCCAGAAGAACAGTTCCAAAAGGGAAGCACACTTCTATAATCAAAAATGTTAATACACACACACACAGAGGAAAGGGAGAATTATAGCAATCTGTGTTACACTTTTTTGGTATTTTTATATAATGAGTTTAGTTTAAAATGTTAAATTCTGCAATGCTTTTTAAGTGTGTTACATAATAGGAGAGAAAGCAGTTAGCTATTAAATAAAAATAACTATATCTGTTCAGTTCAGTTCAGCTGCTCAGTCATGTCCGACTCTTTGAGACCCCGTGGGCTGCAGCACTCCAGGCCTCCCTGTCCATCACCAACTCCCACAGTTCATTCAAACTCATGTCCATTGAGTCGGTGTTGCCATCCAACCATCTCATGCTCTGTCGTCCCCTTCTCCTCCCGTCCTCAATCTTTCCCAGCATCACGGTCTTTTCCAATGAGTTAGCTCTTCACATCAGGTGGCCAAAGAATTGGAGTTTCAGCTTCAACATCAGTCCTTCCAATGAATATTCAGGACTGATTTCCTTTAGGATGGACTGGTTGGCTCTCCTTTCAGTCCAAGGAACTCTCAAGAGTTTTCTCCAACACTACAGTTCAAAAGCATCAGTTCTTCAGTGCTCAGCTTTCTTAATAGTCCAGCTCTCACATCCATACATGACTACTGGAAAAATCGTAGCTTTGACTAGATGAACCTTTGTTGGCAAAGTAGTGTCTCTGCTTTTTATATGGTGTCTAGGGTGGTCACAACTTTTCTTACAAGGAGCAAGTGTTTAAGATTTACTTTATTATTATCAGAGGAATATATAGAAAAGTTTTTATTTGATATATATAGTACACTTAACCACAAAACAACACTTAAAAATCTGTTATGTCAAAAGAAAGTGTAACTACATTCATCCACCAGTATTGACCCCAAAGATGAATTTCCAATGCTGCAATTGCAAACACACAAAACCTAAATTGTACAACTTTAATTATTATGAATATCAAATTTAGGTGTAAAGGTTAGTGGTTACAATATTTTTATACTCACCCAGTCTTCACTTCCTTTTCATGTGCTTCAATTACCTACCCCTCCCTCCCTTTACCCCACTATATGTAGGAATATTGAATTATTTTTCAGATCCAAATGCCAATTTATAATGAAAACGTAAATATCTTCTCTCATTACTTATTTCTTCTGGACTTCAGCCATTAATAGAAAATTTTCTTTAACCTAACCTGGTCAAAAAAATACTTGTGGGATTAATTACTTCAGTATATTATTGGCACAATTGCTGGAGATAATTTGTCTCTTTATGTACTTATTGCTCAATGAAGAAAAGAAAGTCTGGTACACATTTGAAGGCAATGGATTGATTGATTTTTTTCAGAGACAGAGCATAGCTATGAAGTGGGAAGCCTTTCCATGGGTACCTGATGATGACTTCCCTTCTTTTTCTGTACTCTCTTTTCTAATTTAATTTGTGGTTTACTTCTAGTTAGACTCAGGTTTTTGTTCATTTCAGTCATTTTTAATCTCTGTTTTTGTTTTTTTGTTTTTTTTGGCTTTGTTTTGCTTTGTCATTGTCTTGTTTCAAATCTAGTCTCTCTTTTTAACTCTTCATTGAAATTTCAACAAATGGAAAATAGTGTAACTATCAATATTACTGACTCATTAGGCAAATCAGAAAAAAAACAGAGAAACAAATATTTTTAGACTGGGTTTTCCACATAATCTCTTCTTCCTTAGCTATTTTTTCCTATTTCCACACATATAAAATATTTTTAATATTTTGTCCCACTTTCAGGAAAACTCATATTTTGTCAGTTTTGAAAATACAGAAGACTCAAAGTATAATATAGATATATAGATCACAGCAGGTCAGAATATGTTTATGTCTGTTTATATGACTCTCCTCACATTCCATCCCAAACACATGGAAAAAAAAAAAAAGGGTAGTAAAAAAAAAATCTCAAAATGAGTAGCCTAAATAGATTGTTGCACAGCCAAAATAGCAGGCAGAGTTTATTTTTGGCTGCTAAGAGAAAACTGTGTTAATCCTACGGTACCAGGTTCAAATAAGTTTTAACCCATTTTAACCATCTCTCTAATACATGCACATATTTTCCTATTTGTAAATATAATCCAAGAAAAATCAGTGAGGTGTCTCTGATTTATAAAATATAAACTTAATATCATACGAATTGGTGCCACTAATTCTTACTGATAAAGCAGCATGTGAAGAGAAAAGAGAACTGGGTGTATAGGAATAAAAGTTAATTTTATAGCTTGATATGATATATGCAAACTGATCAGAATGTTGGCTAATAATTTATTCCCATTGAGTTGTTGTGATTTTATGTAGTCAGAATCATAAACATACAAGATATTAGAAAGAGCTCATGTCCCCAAGGACCCAGTCTTTTTTTCCTAGTATGACCATTATGACCCCTTTTTATCTGTTTCTTCTTCTTCATGGGACAAAAGGATAATATCTGACTCCAAATTCACTCACAACCAGTTCTATTGGTAAAATTCATTTTTGAGAAATGGGAAATAAGCATCCCTCCTGATTTTTAATGCTGAGCCAAATTAATGCCCCAAATTCATTAAAGCCCATGAAGATTTCCCTATTTTCCTTTAAAGCAGAAATTAAAGGGTCATTTATAAGATGGAGTTCAAAATATACAAATCAAGCACATTATAACACTGAACCTGGAAAAGAAATCAAGACTACTCAGTGGAATAAAATAGACTAAAAGATGCCTTGCTTTTCTGTCAGTTTGAAACAGCAAGGATTCTCCTGAAAGCACAGCTCTCACAGGAATACATCCACCTTTGTTTACCTCTAATTAAAATTGGAGGAGCAGAAGTAAGGGCATCTCAGCTGATCCTAATTAATAGGCAGATGTAAAGGAGCACTTGGAAATAGTTTAAGATCCATATATTATGGTTTAAAGCAATGAATAAACACTTGTATGCTGGAAAGAAAAGGCATAATCATATCCTCTTAGGTTGTCTCAAACGGACCTGTAAAGTGGCCTTTGAGGATGGGGTCAGTCTGCTGCTATCCTGTCTATTAGATTGTGTAGACTGCTTGAAAGACACAAGAAAAATTGTTGTAACATTCATCTTAATACCATTGGATGACAGCTCTCCATAGCTGCCACACAGAAGTCAAATAGCAGCTGTAAAACTCAGAATATTTTGAGATGGTGAACTTCCATGCCAGGGAATAAACTAGGCACTTCAACTGAGGGAGCACAAATCAGGGCTGTCATGGGCACTTGATGTTCCTCTTCTTGGAATGACACCTGTTTGGGGGTTATGCTTAGGTCAGGATTACTGAGAACTTTTAAATGCATGAAACCCTAAGCAATCTTTATTTTGTTAACCCATGCATACTTT
Organism: Ovis canadensis; assembly: GCF_042477335.2. NCBI lineage: Eukaryota > Metazoa > Chordata > Mammalia > Artiodactyla > Bovidae > Ovis > Ovis canadensis. The sequence continues at coordinate 142,106,386 of NC_091727.1, read as the reverse complement.
GAATACTGTTAAATTTCATTTAGAAACAAATCCTTGAGATTAAAATTGGTCATTTGCACACTGTAAATAAGGTGTTCTTATCAATTTTTGGTTCACAGACCTCTGAATATCTCATGAAAATTTTGACTTTTTCTCTAGTAGTTTCATATATTCATAAAATGTTGAAAGCAAATATAAACACTTGCTGTAGTCTCTTAGGTTTGAGACAGGCTGCAGCCTGCAAACTCTACTACAGTCCTTGCACATGGACAAACAATTCTTTCAGCAACAGAATATGAAGAAACTATAAGGGACTAAAAATAATTGCACATGTGTGCAGTTGGGACAAATTATGAACAACAAGATGCAAAAAAAAAGGCCAAAACCTAACCACCACTTCTGTGGTGAAAGGAGCAAAAGCCGGATACCATGCATGATCCCTGCACACAGTACCACCAAGAAGGCGGACAGATCACCTAAGTCACCCATACAGGCCAACCTACTCATTTGCTCCACCCTGATCCCATTTAAGGAACCAGCTAGCCCCCCTCACCACCATGAGGGACCGAGCAAGGGAACCTATTACTTAGTTTTGCTTCCTCTTGCTGCAGCACAAATCACAATAAAGTCTTGCCTGAGTTCCTTCTCTGTTCTCATATTAATTGCTATTGATTAAAGAATTCAAGAACCCAGGTCAGTAACAGGCCCATGGACCTACATTAAGAACTGCTGATCCTCAATAGCAAGTGTGGAAATAAAGCATTCAAATTTCAAGGAAAATAATTTAAAATCATTGGCTTTCTTTGGCCAAACTATTCTGAGAAGATGATTTTGACAATGCTAAAATAGCTGAGCGCCGAAGAATTGATGCTTTTGAACTGTGGTGTTGGAGAAGACTCTTGAGAGTCCCTTGGACTGCAAGGAGATCCAACCAGTCCATTCTGAAGGAGATCAACTCTGGGATTTCTTTGGAAGGAATGATGCTAAAGCTGAAACTCCGGTACTTTGGCCACCTCATGAGAAGAGTTGACTCATTGGAAAAAACTGATGCAGGGAGGGATTGGGGGCAGGAGGAGAAGGGGATGAGAGAGGATGGCATCATGGACTCGATGGACGTGAGTCTGAGTGTACTGCGGGAGATGGTGATGTACACAGAGGCCTGGCGTGCTGCGATTCATGGGGTTGCAAAGAGTCGGACATGACTGAGCGACTGAACTGAACTGAACTGAACTGAACTGAAAATAGCTGAAGTAAAGTGCCTATATAATTCCATGATTCAAACCATATAAATTTATAAATTCTTTGGAGAACATATTGATTGAGTGACAGATCTTATGCCAACAAGCTGAGGATGTCCAACCATTGGCTTGAATCAAAAACAGCTAGTGAAGATCAGCAATTATGGTCTGGATCAGAGAATGAGCACTGTCTTCCCAAGGTGTACTTTACATGCATAATTACATGCAGTGCAAAACTTACTTCCTAAGAGTATTTGAATTAGGAGAGAGTATAATTAAATGCATAGTAGTAGTTTTTATCTTGGAAATTTAAGCTGCAGCTTAACAAAATGATTCTCATCATCTTGTATTCCTCAGAAGATTCTAGTTTCAAGTTCCCTCAAGCACTTCAATCTGCATGATGATAAAGGTTTGAATTCCTGAGGTTTTAAAAATAATTAACTCCACTCAGTTTTACCAGTTGTAAAATTAAAAATTATGGCTTCAACCAAGTCCTTACTTGAATAGTGTATTTTACTGTGAACCATATTATAGCACTAAGCTAGATGTTTGATTTACACTTTTCTTTTAAAACTGTGCTTAATCCCAGTGCCCACAGCAGTATCTTATTCAGAAATGCATATAGTCCCATAGAATATGGGACAATGTATCTCCCTTTTGATAGCACCTTTGTAATCAAAACTCTACGGTCAAGTGTTCTCTGCTTTCTACTTCTAAAACCTACACACTATCTAGGTGAAACAATTTTTATATTGTCTTTAGTTACTTTAAATAAGTGAAACAATTCACCACATCCAACCCTACTTTTATCTAAATCTTTCCTTGGTTAATACAACACACTCAGCTATGACCTTAAGAAATCAAACATGACTGGTTACTTAATTGAACCACTGAAGAACTCTGATTATATATTTTTTCAGTGATTATGTCTGAAACTGATAGATATTCTTCTATGTAATACTTATTTAACATTTAACAGGAAGTTACTGCTCTGTATAATTCATCCCTTATTAAAGTGATGAATTCTTGTAAGGCATGAGATGCTAAAAGAATTGAAATGAGATTCAAACCAAAGTATTTTCTTGTAGTTTATTTTTGGGAGTGTTTATACAGAGAGTTGAGAAGTCTATGTTAAGTGGAATGAAAGCAAGCCCTATTAGTTTCTTAGCAATTTCCAAAGAAAATAGTTCAACTCTTCTCAGCTTGAATCCTGATGCCTATGTCAAGCAAGCTTGATGAAAAATCCAAAATAATAGAAGCCTGACAATTTTAATTGTCCTATACCCCTGACCTCTGAACATAATAGTGGCTGAATAAAAATTGGGTATTTATAAACTGAGGAAATATGCATACTCACTATCCAGTTCTGCCACCCTTAACTATGTTGGCACTCATTTGGATTTTGCTTTGTTTTCATACTACAGCACTTGCTTTCTGGATGGATCACTTTTCTATTAGGCTTATTAATTGAATAAACTTTGTTTTTGCTTTCAATGATATTCCTTTGGGTTTGGTGAATATTGTTTCATAAAATAGCATCACAGCTGTGCAGTGGCTAAGAGAAGCCTCATTGTACTGTTGATTCTTTGGTTACCACCTAGCCCAGAAACTCCTCTCACTTAACTGAAAAACCAAAGTAATTTATAGTGGAATTTTCCTTCTTACCACTGACCTGGGTTCTTGTGTCTCTGGCATAAACACTCACATCTTCCTTACTATAATCTGAATGCTCATGTCTCTCTCTGTGAACAAAGAACAAAAAGTATGCTCACCAACCAGTTTTGTAAAGGTTAAGTCATAGCCCGCTGCATTCACTGAGTGGAAATAAAGTGCACACTGAGTGGAAATAAAGATAGTAACAGGAAGAGGCACTCTGTGCTTCGGATAATCAGGCCCCTCACATAGTTTGATGCATATCAGAGGAAGAATATTAATAACCCCAGATTTTCACATCTTCTCATATGTAGAAAAACACTAAAATCATTAAATTGAGTTATCTGTTCCTTGTGATTAGCAGTAATCTTTTACCACTGTGTATGCTTGATTGTACATATTTCTTAGCCAAAAATCATATATAAACCGGATTTTTCTCACCTGTTCACAAGTGTTTCATCAGAGCTAACTGAGCAGCTGTCCCAGGCTATAGTTCTCAGCATAAACAAATAACTTATGAATTATCTGAATAAAACTTAAACTCACATTTCTTGTGTTGTATGTTTTTCTTTAAGCTGACACCATCAAATTTGTATTTTGAGATCCTGACCCCTAAAAGTGATGGTATTAGGAGGCCTGGCCTTTAGGGGGTCATGACGGCTTGGCCCTCAAAAATGAGGTTAGTGCCATTATGAAACAGGACTAAGAGAACTCTCTCCCCACTTCCACCACATGAGGATACAGCAAGAAAGTGAACCAGGGTGAAAGACCTCATCAGACACTGGATTTGCCAGGATTTTGGTTTTGAACTCCCCAAGAATTTGAGAAATAAATCTCTGTTGCTTATAAATTACCCAGTCTACAATGTTTCGTTATAGTAGCCCAAATGAACTAAGACATTCTTCAGTATTCAGACCAAAGAATTGGGATTTTCAACCTGACTTACACTCTAATACTCTGTAGGAACCAAGTTGTAGTCTATCGGACCATTTCTAGCTGTTTTTAAAATACATGGAGAGGGAGGTGGGTGGGGGGTTCAGGATGGGGAACACATGTAAACCCATGGCTGATTCATGTCAATGTATGGCAAAACCCACTACAATATTGTAAAGTAATTAGTCTTCAATTAAAATAAATACATTTGAACAATAAAATAAAATTCAATACACTAGGGAAGGGATATGAAGATCAATTGCATTGTTTGTCTCCCTTGTCAATTGAAGGGATGACACTGTAAGTATGCTGAGTACTCATTTAAGTAATGTCTCTCTCTTACAATTCCAACATCACATCCTTTTCACCACATTAGATTCCCTTGGACATCAATGCCTGTATTTGCCAAATTCTATTTTGAAAATATATCATGGGACACTAGGCCAGTCCTCCTCAGCCCTTCTCTGAGAAAGCCTCTCCCTATGCTTCAGAAGCTTAGGTATCAGAAATTCTCAATACATTTCATGTAGGAACTCATCTCTGTTATTCCACAGGTGATATTCTACTGCCACACATCTCCCTCCTTTCAGTTTCTAACGGTATCCAAGCTGGGCTCAGGCTCATTGTCTGCGTTAATCTATCCTCACTCTAGCTCCTATCCTTTTCCTCCATAAAATTTCCTTGTATCCCTTCAGAGAACTGATCTTGCAATTTTAGTTGGGCATTCCTGAAAACATAAGAAATTCATAAAATGCCCCTGAATATTTGAGTCCAGTTATCTACAAGAATTAGTTCAGGTATCTAAAGTTAAGCTATGGAATTCAAAGTTTACAGGCTCCTTCATTACTTGAACAAAATATTTTACTACAAAGATCTATTTGACAAAATCCAAAGATCATGGCAAGCAGTATAACAGTAATGTAGCTAAAAATCTATTTTTTGAAAATCTGTATTGAAAGAAACGGTGATAGTGTATAGATAAATATTGTGTTTATTTTTTCTCTAACTGTACAGTGATAACTGAATTTTTTTTGTTTTATAAGGGTACTAAACAACATGGATCTTGAAAATATTTGATACATTTTTATTATTTTTATGAAGGTTATTAAAAGTAGAAAACAGAGTTTTAAAAATTCATGTCATAAGAGATTTACCTTTCAGACTCCCTTTCAAAATCACAAGGTCAGGGCCTTAATCCACATAGCAAATTTGTGATTTATCAATATCTCATGAATCATCTGATCTTCAAGGTTGTGTCTGCTGCTGCTGCTGATAAGTTGCTTCAGTAGTGTCCGACTCTGTGCAACCCCATAGACAGCTGCCCACCAGGCTCCACTGTCCCTGGGATTCTCCAGGCAAGAACACTGGAGTGGGTTGCTATTTCCTTCTCCAATGCATGAAAGTGAGAAGTGAAAGTGAAGTCGCTCAGTCGTGTCCGACTATTAGCAACCCCATGGACTGCAGCCTACCAGGCTCCTCCATCCATGGGATTTTCCAGGCAAGAGTACTGGAGTGGGGAGCCATTGCCTTCTCCACAAGGTTGTGTCTAGGTTCTACTAAAAGCGCTATACTTCATTTGCATTTACCTCTACAGCCATGAAAGACACTTACTCCTTGGAAGAAAAGTAATGACCAATCTAGATAGCGTATTCAAAAGCAGAGACATTACTTTGCCGACTAAGGTCCATCTAGTCAAGGCAATGGTTTTTCCTGTGGTTATGTATGGATGTGAGAGTTGTACTGTGAAGAAGGCTGAGCGCTGAAGAATTGATGCTTTTGAACTGTGGTGTTGGAGAAGACTCTTGAGAGTCCCTTGGACTGCAAGGAGATCCATCCAGTCCATTCTGAAGGAGATCAGCCCTGGGGTTTCTTTGGAAGGAATGATGCTACAGCTGAAGTTCCAGTACTTTGGCTACCTCATGTGAAGAGTTGACTCACTGGAAAAAAACTCTGATGCTGGGAGGGATTGGGGGCAGGAGGAGAAGGGGACAACCGAGGATGAGATGGCTGGATGGCATCACTGATTCGATGGATGTGAGTCTGAGTGAACTCCGGGAGTTGGTGATGGACAGAGAGTCCTGGCGTGCTGTGATTCATGGGGTCGCAAAGAGTCGGACACGACTGAGCGACTGAACTGAACTGAACTGATTATATATATATATATATATATATATATATATATATATATATATATAGAGAGAGAGAGAGAGAGAGAGAGAGAGAGGTTGTGCTGGATCTTCATTGCTGCATGGGCTTTTCTCTAGTTGCAGCAAGCAGGGACTACTATCTAGTTGTGGTCCATGGGCTTCTTACTTCAGTGGGTTCTCCTGTTGTGGAGCATACAAGGTGTGTGGACTTCAGCAGTTGTGACATGAGGGCTCAGTAGTTGCGGTTCCTGGGCTCTAGAGCACAGGCTCAATAGTTGGGGGACACAAGATTAGTTGTTCAGTGGCATGTGGGATCTTTTTGGACCAGAATCGCACCCATGTCACCTGCATTGACCAGCAAATTCTTTATCACTGAGCTACCAAGGAAGCCCTCTTCTCTGTAATCTTGCCACCTCTTTTTAATCTCTTCTGTTTCTATTAGGTCCTTGCCTTTTTGTCTTTTTTTTGTGTGTGTGTGCCCATCCTTGCGTGAAATGTTCTCTTGGCATCTCCAATTTTCTTGAAGAGATCTCTAGTCTTTCCCATTCTAACACTTTCCTCTATTTCTTCGCACTGCTCACATCAGAAAGCTTTTTTATTTTTTATTTTTTTAATCTCTCCTTGTCATTCTCTGGAACTCTGGATTCAGTTTGGTATATCTTTCCCTTTCTCCTTTGCCTTTTGCTTTTTTCTTTCTCTCTTTTCTGGTAGTCTATAAAACTACTGGGAAATAATTCTCAGTGGGCTATAAACAGGCAGAAATAACATATTTCTAGCTGGAAATAGTTTTGCAACCTAAGGAGAAAAAACAAAAAAGGTCTTGTGCATACTGGTAACAAGAATAATTTACTTAATCTAAATAGGAAGCATATAGTCTGTTTTTTGCTCCATCATAAGTTCTCAGAGAGATATTCAGTTAAGCTAATGATCAAAATTTTGTTCCTAAATAAAATATACAGGAAAAAAATTGGGACAAAAGTTTCATTATTCTAATCCACAAGTATCAAAGGTTATAACTCTCTCACAAGTATCAAAGGTTATAACTCTCTTTATGGTTTCACATGATACTACTCATGCTGCCATGCAGTAAATTACAAGCTGGATAGAGTCCAGTCACTTAAGTCAAATTATTATCTAATTTATACTAAAGAGTGAAAATCCAGAATGGTATGCTAGTTTTAAATTTTTCTAAATTGGAAAAAGGATTCCTAATAAAATAAATGTGTATAGATAAATTACCATCTTTCAGTTCAGTTCAGTCAATCAGTTGTATCTGACTCTTTGCAACCCCATGAATCGCAGCATGCCAGGCCTCCCTGTCCACTCACCATCTCCTGGAGTTCACTCAGACTCAGGTCCATCGAGTCCGTGATGCCATCCAGCCAACTCATCCTCGGTCGTCCCTTTCTCCCCCTGCCCCCAATCCCTCCCAGCATCAAAGTCTTTTCCAATGAATCAACTCTTCGCATGAGGTGCAAAATACTGGAGCTTCAACTATAGCATCATTCCTTCCAAAGAAATCCCAGGGTTGATCTCCTTCAGAATGGACTGGTTGGATGTCCTTGCAGTCCAAGGAACTCTCAAGAGTCTTCTCCAACACCACAGTCCAAAAGCATCAATTCTTCGGCGTTCAGCCTTCTTCACAGTCCAACTCTCACATCCAACATGACCTCAGGAAAAACCATAGCCTGGACTAGACGGACCTTAGTCGGCAAAGTAATGTCTCTGCTTTTGAATATGCTATCTAGATTGGTCATTACTTTTCTTCCAAAGAGCAAGCATCTTTTAATTTCATGGCTGCAGTCACCATCTGCAGTGATTTTGGAGCCCAGAAAATTAAAGTCATCCACTGTTTCCACTGTTTACCCAATTATTTCCCATGAAGTGATGGGACCGGATGCCATGATCTTCATTTTCTGAATGTTGAATTTTAAGCCAACTTTTTCACTCTCCTTTTTTACTTTCATCAAGAGGCTTTTTAGTTCGTCTTCACTTTCTGCCATAAGGGTGATGTCATCTGCCTATCTGAGGTTATTGATATTTCTCCCAGCAATCTTGATTCCAGCTTCTGTTTCTTCCAGTCCAGCATTTCTCATGATGTACTCTGCATATAAGTTAAATTAGCAGGGTGTCAATATACAGCCTTGACATACTCCTTTACCTATTTGGAACCAGTCTGTTGTTCCATATCCAGTTCTAACTGTTGCTTCCTGACCTGCATACAGATTTCTCAAGAGGCAGGGTAGGTGGTCAGGTATTCCCATCTCTTGAATAGTCAATAAATCAGAAATAGATGTTTTTCTGGAACTCTCTTGCTTTTTCCATGATCCAGCAGATATTGGCAATTTGATCTCTGGTTCCTCTGCCTTTTCTAAAACCAGCTTGAACATCAGTGAGTTAACGGTTCACGTATTGCTGAAGCCTGGCTTGGAGAATTTTGAGCATTACTTTACTAGCATGTGAGATGAGTGCAATTGTGTGGTAGTTTGAGCATTCTTTGGCATTGCCTTTCCTTGGGATTGCAATGAAAACTGACCTTTTCAAGTCCTGTGGCCACTGCTGAGTCTTCGAAATTTGCTGGCATATTGAGTGCAGCACTTTCACAGCATCATCTTTCAGGATTTGAAACAGCTCCACTGAAATTCCGTCACCTCCACTAGCTTTGTTTGTAGTGATGCTTTCTAAGGCCCACTTGACTTCACATTCCAAGATGTCTGGCTCTAGATGAGTGATCACACCATCATGATTATCTGGGTCGTGAAGATCTTTTTTCTACAGTTCTTCCATGTATTCTTGCCACCTCTTCTTAATATCTTCTGCTTCTGTTAGATCCAGACCATTTCTGTCCTTTATCGAGCCCATCTTTGCATGAAATGTTCCCTTGGTATCTCTAATTTTCTTGAAGAGATCTCTAGTCTTTCCCATTCTGTTTTTTTCCTCTATTTCTTTGCATTGATTGCTGAAGAAGGCTTTCTTATCTCGTCTTGCTCTTCTTTGGAACTCTGCATTCAGATGCTTATATCTTTCCTTTTCTCCTTTGCTTTTCACCTCACTTTTCACAGCCATTTGTAAGGCCTCCCCAGACAGCCATTTTGCTTTTTTTGCATTTCATTTCCATGGGGATGGTCTTGATCCCTGTCTCCTGTACAATGTCAGGAACCTCATTCCATAGTTCACTAGGCACTCTATCTATCAGATCTAGGCCCTTAAATCTATTTCTCACTTCCACTGTATAACCATAAGGGATTTGATTTAGGTCATACCTGAATGGTCTAGCGGTTTTCTCTACTTTCTTCAATTTCAGTCTGAATTTGGCAATAAGGAGTTCATGATCTGAGCCACAGTCAGCTCCTGGTCTTGTTTTTGTTGACTGTATAGAGCTGCTCCATCTTTGGCTGCAAAGAATATAATTAATCTGATTTCGGTGTTGACCATCTGGTGCTGTCCATGTGTAGAGTCTTCTCTTGTGTTGTTGGAAGAGGGTGTTTGCTATGACCAGAGCGTTTTCTTGGCCAAACTCTATTAGTCTTTGCCCTGCTTCATTCTGCATTTGAAGGCCAAATTTGCCTGTTAGTCCAGGTATTTCTTGACTTCCTACTTTTGCATTCCAGTCCCCTATAATGAAAAGGACAGACCCACCCATCTTGGGTTGCCCCGCAGGCATGGCTTGGTTTCTTTGAGTTTTGGAGGAGATTCAGATGTAGCAACAAGACTTTTTAAAGTCTGGAGATAAGCCTTATGCCTGTTATATCAATCATTTTAATGTAGGAAATAGTAAATATAGGCATTCATGGTTGATTCTAGAGAAACGTGTTTTCAGCATCCCTTACTTCTCTATTTGAATTTTTTTTTTTTTCCAAACTGCAAGGTCCCTTTGCAGAGATGTCTAATAATCTCACCAGGTTGATTACTACTCTTAAAGAAATTGAAATGAGGAACTCATTTAAATATATTGGTAGTTAAAGTGTGAATCATCCCAGGAATATTAAATACTAAAATAAGAATGTCAGATGAAGAAAATGCTTGATATAAAGGATTGTCAAGGACAGCATTTGACTTCAGGTGGGGATGTATTTTGGATAGAGCTCTTTCCTAGTATGAATCAGGCATGCAAATTCCCTTCCATAAGTGATTTAAAAATCAAGACTTCAGCCAAGGACACTAAGCTCTCTTTCTATTGTGTTGTTTATTCCACAAAGAGGTCATTTCTTTACGTTAAGTCTCAATTTCTAAAATTTAAGGCAAGGGAGGTATTCCAGACTCAAAGCAATAATGTTTTACATAAATGTATTTTATTTCATTTTTAAATTATTAAAATAAGAGTGTGAATTTGGGAAAAAAATGTAAAATTATTCCATCTAAGAAAATCACTAAAAATGAAACAAATATTGAAAATATATCAACTCCAAAAAAGGGAAAAATGGTAATTTTATCTTTAAAAGTCTACTCATTTTTATAAGGCTTAAAATGCCCTAATTCTAAACTTCCAATTCTAAGTTAGGCAAGAATGTGTGACTAGTTGATAATAACCATTAAAATTAATAGAAACATTTTTATTTTTTACCTGTGAGTAGAATTGAATATATAGGACTTTTTGAATCAGAAAATATCAAACCTCCTAGGAATACTTGTAGTTAATAAAGATGTTTTACGGAAACAGAATTTATAAATTACATTCCATGCAAATCCTCTATGGAATTTATCCAGCACTAGTTGTCAGTTGTCTGTTTACACTGTATTATAAAACATATTTCATCTAACAGACACAACAACTTCCCCTTAGTCTTTTCTTCCAATTTGATTAACTGCACATTTACCAAGTACTAGTTATTCTTATATCTTTAATACCTTTGAAGGAGCTTACAATGTATTAATGAAATGCAAACTTTAGGGTTCTCCATTTTCTTGGGTCCTTTACACACTCTAGTGGGGAGACCAGCAAATTTATAATCATAACTTTGTATCATTTTTCTTTTTTTTAATTTTTATTTTTACTTTATTTTACTTTACAATACTGTATTGGTTTTGCCATACTTTGACATGAATCCACCACGGGTGTACATGCAATCCCAAACATGAACCCCCCTCCCACCTCCCTCCCCACAACATCTCTCTGGGTCATCCCCGTGCACTAGCCCCAAGCATGCTGTATCCTGCATCGGACATAGATTGGCGATTTGATTCTTACATGATAGTATACATGTTTCAATACCATTCTCCCAAATCATCCCACCCTCTCCTTCTCCCTCTGAGTCCAAAAGTCCGCTATATACATCTGTGTCTTTTTTGCTGTCTTGCATACAGGGTCATCATTGCCATCTTTCTAAATTCTATATTAGCAAATGAAACAACTGACAAACAACTAATCTCAAAAATATACAAGCAACTTATACAACTCAATTCCAGAAAAATAAACGACCCAATCAAAAAATGGGCCAAAGAACTAAATAGACATTTCTCCAAAGAAGACATATGGATGGCTAATAAACACATGAAAAGATGCTCAACATCACTCATTATTAGAGAAATGCAAATCAAAACCACAATGAGGTACCACTTCACACCAGTCAGAATGTCTGCGATCCAAAAATCTGCAAGCAATAAATGCTGGAGAGGGTGTGGAGAAAAGGGAACGCTCCTACACTGTTGGTGGGGATGCAAACTAGTACAACCACTATGGAAAACAGTGTGGAGATTCCTTAAAAAATTGCAAATAGAACTGCCTAATGACCCAGCAATCCCACTGTTGGGCATACACACCGAGGAAACCAGAATTGAAAGAGACACATGTACCCCAATGTTCATCGCAGCACTGTTTATAATAGCCAGGACGTAGAAGCAAGCTAGATGTCCATCAGCAGATGAATGGATAAGAAAGCTGTGGTACATATACACAATGGAGTATTACTCAGCCATTAAAAACTAACACATGTATCATTTTTCTTAAACAGCACTCAAACAAAATCGTATAACCTTCAAACCTATAAATTCTTGATTTCTCCCTGCCTTAAAAGTGAATTACTTTATCAGTTGCCACTCTTGGCATCATGAAAATTAGCAAATACATGAAAGAAGTGCTAAAAAGATGATTTCCTCCTCATTTGCTTTTAGTAAAATTGAGATATAATTAATATGTAACATTATATTAGTTTTATGTGTGCAGCATAGTGATTTGATATATGTATATACTGCAAAATAACTACCACAAGAAGTTTAGTTAACATTATTACCACATATAGTTACATTTCTTGTTTGTGATGAGAACATTCAAGATCTACTCATAGTAATTCTTAAATATAAAACACAGCATTGTTAACTATATTCACTATGCTGTACATTACATCCCCACAGCATATTTATTTTACAGCTTGAAACTGTTACCTTAAGACCACCTTCACCCATTTTGCCACCTCTTATTGCCACCTTCCTCCTCTGGCAACCACCAATCTGTTTTTTGTATCTATGAATGCAGTGTCTTTTTTTTTTTTAATTTAACTCTCATAAAAGTGAGCTCATACAGTGTTTGTCTTTGTCTGACTTATTTCACTTAACATTAATGCCCTGAAATTTCATCCCTGCTGTTTCAAATGACAGGAAAAACTTTTTTCATGGCTAAATCGTATTCTGTTGTGGATATATAGTTCTTTTCTAATACATGCATCTGCTGACACAAGATTATTTCCATATCCTGAGTGTCTTAAAAGATGCTGCATTGGATGTGGAGGCACAGATACTGCCTTGGAATAGCATTTATGTTCTCTTCAGATATAAGCCAGAAGTGGAATTGCTGGAAAACATAGTAGTTTGATTTGTAATCTTTTGAGGAACCTCCATAATGGCTGCAACAATTTACATTCCCACCAACCATGTACAAGGTTTCCTTTTTTCCACACTCTCTCCAACACTTCAGAACAAAACACTGGTTCCAATTAGGGAAAGGAGTACATCAAGGCTGTATATTGTCACCCTGCTTATTTAACTTATATGTGCTCCAGGCTGCATATTGTCACCCGGCTTATTTAACTTATATGTAGAGTACATCATGTGAAATGCTGGGCAGGATGATAAACAGCTGGAATCAAGATTGCTAGGAGAAATAGCAATAAACTCAGATATGCAGATGTCACCACCCTTATTACAGAAAGTGGAGAACTTAAGAACCTCTTGATGAAAGTGAAAGAGGAGAGTGAAAAAGTTGGCTTAAAACTCAACATTAAGAAAACTAACATCATGGCATCTGGTCCCATGACTTTATGGCAAATAGATGGGGAAACAATGGAAACAGTGAGAGACTATTTTCTTGGGCCCCAAAATCTGCAGATGGTGACTGCATCCATGAAATTAAAAGACATTTGCCCCTTGGAAGAAAAGCTATGGCCAACCTAGATGGCATATTAAAAAGCAGAGACATTACTTTTCCAACAAATGTCTGTCTAGTCAAAGCTATGTTTTTCCAGTAGTCATGTATGAATGTGAGAGTTGGACCAAAAGGAAAGCTGAGGGCTGAATAATTGATGCTTTTGAACTGTGGTGTTGGACAAGACTCTTGAGAGTCCCTTGAATTGCAAGGAGATTCAACCAGTCCATCCTAAAGGAAATCAGTCCTGATTATTCATTGGAAGGATTGATGCTGAAGCTGAAACCCGAATATTTTGGCCACCTGATGCGAAGAAATGACTCATTGGAAAAGACCCTGATGCTATGAAAGATTGAAGGCAGGAGGAGAAGGGGATGACAGAGGATGAGATGGTTGGATGGCATCACCGACTTGATGGACATGAGTTTGAGCAAGCCCTGAGAATTGGTGAAGGACAGAGAAGCCTGGCATGCTGTAGTTCATGGTGTCACAAAGAGTTGAAAACTGAGCAATTTAACTGAACTGAACTCCAACACTTCTCTCTTGCCTTTCATTTCCTTGATGATTAGTGATGTTAAATACCTTTTCATGTATTAATTGTCCATTTGTATGTCTTCTTTGGAAAATTTTCTCATTAGTTTCCTTGCCTGTATTTAATTTGATTCATTTTTGGAGGTTGAGTTATATGTGTCCTTTATATATTTTAAATATTAATCCCTTATTAGATAAATTTGCAAATATTTTCTCCTATCTTATAGATTATGTTTCATTTTGTTGATAGTTTCCTTTGCTGTATAGATTTTTTTTTCTTACTTTGATGTGGTTTCTCTTATTTATGTTTGCTTTTGTTACCTTTGATTTTGGAGTCAATATGAAATTTATTATCAAAACCAATGTCAAGGAATTTTTTCCTATATTTCTTTCTAGGCATATTATGGTTTCTAATCTTATATTCAATTCTTTTATTCATTATGAGTTTATTTTTGTGTATGATATGTTAGTGTTTCTGTTTTTATCATTTGCGTGTCTGTCCGGTTTTTTCAGCACCATTTATTGAAGAAATGCAAGGTAACTTCCTCTTAACCTGGTCTACTAAACTAATACATTTCACTTTTATGAAAAGTACTAATTTTAAATTGCTAAACTTTGCACATGCAAAATTTAGAAGATCACAGTCTGACCTAATGTCTTTGGGATATTGATCTGAGGATGGCCCGTCACTGCCAAGAGACAGTGTGGGAGATCCCACCCATGACAAGGAGACCTGACAAGCAAGGCTTCAGGACTCGAGGGACTCCCTGGGCCAATTCCCACCCATGATAAGGTCATGTGGAGAGACCTGATAAGCAAGGCAGATCAGGACTCGAGGGACCCCCTGGACCTGCTCGAGAATCTACCCCAAAACCAGAATCTGTCTGTCTTACTATTTTATGCCTTTCACCAGGTCTTCTGACATTAACAGGGGGCTATCCCCGACCACATTTTTCTGGAAAAAATATTAACTTACGGCTCCAGTTGATAAATCTCCTGGGCATGAAAGGAGTATTTCAAACCCCCTGTTAGCATTCTAGCTTACTTGGAAGGTTTATCAAGACTCTTGCAACATTGTTGAGCCAATGCTTGTTGCCAAATTCCCGCATCCCTTATCCATTGTGTTCCTGGGAGTACTTAAAGTCAGGACGTAGAATAAACAAGCAGTAGCCTTAGCATTATCAACATTAGACTTTGAATTAATAAGTTCTTTCTTTGCTGTAACCTACTAAATCTTTGCTCCATAAAAATGCAACTCTGTACTTAAAGGGTGATTCAGGCTAGGAATTTAAGAAGAAATACTTCAAGGGAAAATTATTTTTCTGGCTGACCAACCTTTATCAAAAAGAGGTCATCAAATATCAACAGGCCTCCGGGCCAGAAGATAATGTACAAAAAATAAGACTCTTGCAGGAAGTACCTAGTATTGATAAAAGTTAATACTGATGGAATGTTGAGTCAACTCTGCATTTTTCACTTTGCTCAACGTACAACTCAGGGTATAAAAGCCCTCTCTATAAATAAAGTGATGGGCCTCACTCACTGAAGCTTGGTCAGCCCGTGTCACTCATTAATTGATTCACCAACATCGTCCATCCTGAGGATATCCCTGGACTCTGCTGAGGCTGGACCCTGGCAAATGACCATATTACTTTATGCTAATAAAACTACTGCCACTCAACCAGAAGTCATGGTTCTGTATTTACTTTTCTTTCCAATAAAGGTACTGTTTATCATATGAAGCTATTATGTGATAAATCATCACTCTTCTTGGAAACCTTCTTGCTCAACACGGGATATTCTAAGCTGAAAGAGCCTCTTTGAATAGCTAAGTGTTCTTTAACATTTCCTGGAAGTTAAGGTGACATGTTCATGGAAGTTTAAAGGAAAATATACCTTATTCATTACTACATCTGTGAGAAAAATGGTCTCAAAAATGAGAAAATGCAACTCTGTATGAACATTCAGTGTTATGAACAATGTAGAAGTAGTTTTCATACTGGTTACATTTTCAACTGTTTTATCTGCATTGATCAGTTACTCAATATGCAATGAACAATTTAATAAAATGTCCAGTCATTACTATAAGTTGCTCAAATTAACAGCTTTGAAAATAACAAAATTAAAACTAAATAGAAACTTGATTACAAGTTTATGGAATATTTATCCTGCATCATTGCGGGATCTTCAAGCACACTTGCTTTTTTCCTTTTCTTTTACTATCTAGGGTTACTACCTATGGTAATAGAAAGGAAAGAGCTGTAAGTGGTTTGTTAATAGGGGAAACATTTTCACTATTTTCTAAAAATATACCAGGGAAGAAAAGATGAGAATAAATGACTCTAGAAGATAGTCATCTCATTACTGCTATGTTCATAATAATCAGTACCTCTCAGATTGTTTATGGTTTTACAATGTGGAGACAATTTTCAATAATCTAGTTTTCAGTTGAGTTCAGTTCAGTCACTCATTTGTGTCCAACTTTTTGCGACTCCATGAATTGCAGCATGCTAGGCTTCCCTGTCCATCACCAACTCCTGGAGTTCACTCAGACTCACGTCCATTGAGTCCGTGATGACATCCAGCCATCTCATCCTCTGTTGTCCCCTTCTCCTCCTGCCCCCAAATCCCTCCCAGCATCACAGTCTTTTCCAATGAGTCAACTCTTCACATGAGGTGGCCAAAGTACTGGAGTTTCAGCTTTAGCCTCACTCCTTCCAATGAACACCCAGGACTGATCTCCTTTAGAATGGACTTATTGGATCTCTTTGAAGTCCAAGAGACTCTCAAGAGTCTTCTCCAACACCACAGTTCAAAAGCATCAATTCTTTGGCGCTCAGCTTTCTTCACAGTCCAACTCTCACATCCATACATGGCCACAGGAAAAACCATAGCCTTGACTAGACGGACTTTAGTCAGCAAAGTAATGTCTCTGCTTTTGAATATGTTGTCTAGGTTGGTGATAATTTTCCTTCCAAGGAGTAAGTGTCTTTTAATTTCATGGCTGCAATCACCTTCTGCAGTGATTTTGGAGCTCCAAAAAATAAAGTCTGACACTGTTTCCCCATCTATTTCCCATGAAGTGATGGGACCAGATGCCATGATCTTCGTTTTCTGAATGTTGTGCTTTAAGTCAACTTTTTCACTCTCCTCTTTCACTTTCATCAAGAGGCTTTTTAGTTCCTCTTCACTTTCTGCCATAAGGGTGGTGTCATCTGCATATCTGAGGTTATTGATATTTCTCCCGGCAATCTTGATTCCAGCTTGTGTTTCTTCCA
Source organism: Ovis canadensis (assembly GCF_042477335.2). Lineage (NCBI taxonomy): Eukaryota > Metazoa > Chordata > Mammalia > Artiodactyla > Bovidae > Ovis > Ovis canadensis. The sequence goes on along the minus strand of NC_091727.1, from coordinate 142,089,270 downwards.
GTCCAGCGTTTCTCATGATGTACTCTGCATATAAGTTAAATAAGCAGGGTGACAATATACAGCCTTGATGTACTCCTTTTCCTATTTGGAACCAGTCTGTTGTTCCATGTCCAGTTCTAACTGTTGCTTCCTGACCTGCATATAGGTTTCTCAAGAGGCAGGTCAGGTAGTCTGGTATTCCCATCTCGTTCAGAATTTTCCACAGTTTACTGTAAAGGCTTTGGTATAGTCAATAAATCAGAAATACATGTTTTTCCTGGAACTCTCTTGCTTTTTCCATGATTCAGCAGATGTTGGCAATTTGATCTCTGGTTCCTCTGCCTTTTCTAAAACCAGCTTGAACATCAGGAAGTTCACAATTCACGTATTGCTGAAGCCTGGCTTGGAGAATTTTGAGCATTACTTTACTAGCGTGTGAGATGAGTGCAGTTGTGTGGTAGTGTGAGCATTCTTTGGCATTGCCTTTCTTTGGAATTGGAATGAATACTGACCTTTTCCAGTCCTGTGGCCACTGCTGAATTTTCCATATATATATATATATATATATATATATATATATAATATTTATGTGGCTGATTATAAGTAGGAATTTTGTTTTCTGTTCTGTTTCCTGAATGAATTAACTACTATATACTCACCATGTCCAGATAAGAAGAATAGACTAAAACTTGAATTACACACTTTGTCATCTGAAGTTGTATTTCCAATACTTTTCTCTATGAATTCACCAGACAGATTTGATATCTCTGCCATGATCACACAAGGATGTCATACTAGTTTACTATGACAATGTAATAAATTACCAGAAATTTAAATTCCTTTGTGGGAAGTTGATAGAAGTTGCATACATGATCTTCAGAATGTAATCTTGAGCAAGACTACAACTAAAATCTGAATTTCCTCATCGGAGGTTTTGGATAAAACCTATGTTGAGTTTTCTAAGGGTTAAATGAGATACCATATGCAAAGTACTTAATGTAATTCCTGGAATATTATAATAAATACTATTTATCTTTCCGCCCTCCCTACTTGTTAAAATTGGGAAGCAAGTTTAATGATGCTAAGGCTTCTAGCCCATATTTTCAAGATTGTTATGCTTGAAAGAATCACCAAAGAAGGACATTTTTGAAATTTATATATAGCCATGAAATCATTGACTGACATGGTCTTTAAAAACAATGAGATTTTGCTGCAACCACTGAAGACCATCTACCTAGAGACTGTGCTCCCCAGTAAAAGAAGCCACTGCAATGAGAAGCCCATGATCCACAGCAAAGAATAGCCCCCACTTGCTGCAGTTAGAGAAAGCCCGCAGGCAGCAATGAAGACCCAGTGTAGCAACAACAATGAAAAACCATAAGCTTCAATAAAAAATGGGCAAAGTACCTGAACAGACATTTTACCAAAGAAAGCATAAAAATGGCCAATAAGACCATGAAAAAATGCTCAGCATCACTAATCTTTCACTTACTTTCCTTATTTGCAAAACTGGTAGAAAACTAATGCCTACTTCAACAATTTGTAAGGTCAAATACAGTAGTGTATATAAAAGTGCTTGTAAATTGTGACTGATTGAGGACTCCCAAAATCTGCTGCCAAAATCTGTGTGTTCAAAGATCAAAGAACTAAAACCATTACCTCCATTTTTTTACCAACAAAATTTATCATTTTTTTTCTAAAAATATGTTTTCCTGAAAAAAATCCATCAGAATATTTTGATGAGTAACTCTGATGGCAAAAATTTTATGTATCACTTATAACATGAGAGAGTTAAGCAAAATTCACTAATGAGATAACCAGTCTCCAGTAATTATTTCAAAAAACATTTTTTGATGAGTTTTTATAGAAGTACTTCTTATGAAACTTTATTAGATTTTAAAAAAACCTACAAAGATCAGAAGAAATATAAAATAATGGGGAAGAAACATAGTTTAATCTTCCACCTACCTCTGGATTAGAGCAAAAAAACATAATTACGTTTTGCCATATAGCTTAAAGGAAACATTTATGTTGACTAACACTGTAAGGCTGAAAAACCGATTAAATAGCAGAGTTCCTTGTATCCCCAGCAATCTATGATTTCCACAAGTAAATCAGGAGCAAGGGAGTAATGATGGTAAAATCTATTATACTGAAAGGACAGCATTAAAATGAATGGGCAAGTATAAAATGATAGGTTAGTTAAAAGTTACTTGTTAGTGGATATTCCATCCACAGTGACCAATTAAGTAAGAAAAAATAAACACAATCAAAACGAAGATAAAATCCCCTGAATGTCACATTTACCAAGGTGTCCTAAATAAAGACATAAGTAATGTTGTCTAACTACCTCAAATTGATGTCTCAAAATTTGCTCCAGAGATTTTTCCTTCTCCTGTTTTGAAAAGTGTGATGTGAAGGCATGCTTTCCTTTATAAATGGCCTCATCATTTATTTGTTTTTAATTTAAACTCTATTTTAGTTTAGACACAATTATTTTCCCAGTTTCTTTGAGATATAATTGACATACAACACTGTATTGGTTTAAAGTATACAATGTAGTGATACATGTATATATTATAAAATGATTACCACAAGTTTAGTTAGCATCTATCACTGTACAGTTATTTTCTTTCTTGTAATGAGAACTTTAAATATCTACTTTCTTAGCAACTCTCAAATATAGCGTATTGTTAACTATATTTACCATGCTGTACATTATATTCCCAGAACTTACTTATTTTATAACTGGAAGTTTGTACTTTCTGACTTCCAAAAGGTCACCTTCACCCATTTCTCCCACCTCTCACCTCTCACCTTTGGCAACTACCAATCTGTTCCCTGTACTTATTTCACTTAGCCTAATGCCCTCAAGGTTCATCCATGTGTGGCAAATGGCAGCATTTTATTTGTTTTATGGCTGGATAATATTCCACTGTATGTGTGCATGTGTGTGTGTTTAATATTTTCTTAGTCATTTATCCATCAGTAAACTCTTAGGTTGTTTCTGTATATTGGCTATTGTAAATAAGGCTGTAATAATAAATATAAGAGTACAGGTAGCTCTTCAAGATAATGATTTCGTTCTCTTCAGATATATACCCAGAAGTGGAATTGCTATATCATGTGGTAGTATTATTTTTAATTTTTTCAGAAACCTCCATGATATTATTCATAGTGGCTGCACCAATATGCCAAATATAACAAAGGTAAAAACTAAAAGAAAAAAAAAGAAAAGAAATATTTTCATGACAGTGTTTAAAGAGCAAAAATAAAACTATCCTATTAGATGAATCTGATTTACTAAAGACACTATTAGGCTGAACTACAAGCCTAGTTTTGCTGTAAAACATTCACTCAGTCTCTCAATCAGTTGTGGTTGCTAATGTCTAAATTATTTTTATCTGCCTCATTATAATATTAGCTGCACAAATGACCACATGCTGACCTAAATAAAAGAAAAATGTAGAAAATATATTTGTACCCAAGATAGATTTAGTATCTGTTATGACTACCCTGTTTAAGTTTTTTTGAGTCTGATATTTTAAGTTTAGCAGTTTCTATTCATAATTTTGCTAAATAAGGAATTGTCTGTTATCCTTAGGATGTATCAAAGTTACCTACACAGGGAAAAAAAATGGAATCAACAAAATCAATGGTTAAGTGCCAACAAATCTTTGTGATTGAAGGACAAAGGGCACAGATTGGAACTTTGCGGTATTTCCCACTAAAAGAGAAGTTTCCAAGTGCATTCTGAGTTATTGCAGAAAAAAGTCTTGGTAACTTAAATGCTATCTTTAAAAAAACATATTTGAAAACTATAAAAACAGTAACTTCATTAGGAATGAAAGCAAAAGTATATGAGATCTTTAAAGATACATGGCCACATTACTTACACTTATAGTCATTTCCATTTATATTTAAGTTCTAAAATGCACCTTGAAAGGAACAGAAGCCTGGCATAGAAGTAGCCAAGTAGTGAGAATGTCATAATCCTGAAAATCATTTTGTAATGGTAGCAAATTAAAGATGACATATCCTTTGACACTCCTCACATTTTAAAGGAAGAGTCTATGCCTCTTCACCTTGAATCGTGTACTCTGCAATTGTTTTGACTAAAAGAATGACAAAACTGACTCGGGGTTAGTTTATATGACCAGATTTTAAAGCACTAGTAGCTTTCATTTCTGTTACAACACTCACACTTGGAGCCTTGAGCTGTCATATAAGAAGTCGGACTACAATGTTGAAGAGACTGTAGAAGGACTCTGATACTACATTGAGACAGAGAAGAGCCAGTTGTCATCATTAATGTGCCTGGGTCTGTGATCAAAGCCATCTTAGGCTTTCCAGACGAGTGAGCCACTAGATGAGAATCACTGAATGACCTTGGTCACACCAAGGAAAAGCATTTTATTTAACCAGCCATGTCCTATCTGATGGAGAAGGCAATGGCAACCCACTCCAGTACTCTTGCCTGGAAAATCCCATGGATGGAGGAGCCTGGTAGGCTGCATTCCATGGGGTCACAAAGAGTCGGACACGACTGAGCGACTTCACTTTCACTTTTCACTTTCATGCATTGGAGAAGGAAATGGCAACTCAATCCAGTGTTCTTGCCTGGAGAATCCCAGGGATGGAAGAGCCTTGTGGGCTGCCATGTATGGGGTCGCACAGAGTTGGACACGGCTGAAGCGACATAGCAGCAGGATCCCTATCTGAATTATTGAAACAAAAATTTTATATTTAATAAAAGGTCTATTGTTTTAAACTACTAAAATTAGGGGTAGTTGTTACACAGCAGTGGATATCATGGCACAGTAACTATTACATACACTCAGCATTTTACTTCACTGTCATTTCCATAAGCATCAGACAAAAAGGTAGTGAGATGTATTTTCCAAGATATACTGTGTTAGAATTTTGAACTTTTAAAACTAAAAATAGTTCACAGTCAATAGTTTCTCTACAAACAAAGGAACTTCAGTGTCCCAGTGTTGGACAACAATAGGCTTACTGGGGACACAATGCTTTGTTAATGAGACACATGTCACCTATAACAATTATAGAAAAATCCTAAAAGTAGTTGCTTAATTTAAAAGAAGTTATCTGCTATTACTCATGATTATTTAGGTGAAGTAACATCATGCTTTATGGCTGAAAAACCTTTGCCTGTCATGTGTAGTCATTTATATTCGTGCCAAATGGCAAAGGAATTCTACTAAATAAGGGTGTATCTTATCTCCTACTTGTATCTATTGGGAAATTCATTACTTTCATTTATAAACTAGCCAGAAAGTTCTCAGGAAAGATCAGAGATAAAAGGTAATATCTGCAAAAGAAAAAACGAAACTCACAATATCAACCATACCATACTATTTCTGAAAATAATAGATCACTTTTGGAGGAATAAGACTATAAAAGTGAAAAATCACATGTCACAGAATAGGCAGGCGTAGGTTTTGAGAACACAAAAAGGTAGATAGTAAACTTAGTTTCTTTTTATGTAATGCTGGGCTCTATTATAAGTATATATTATAGAACAAAAGGCTTTTCATTAAGAAGCCTAAATCCCTTGGTAGTATATACTATTAACTTGAACAAGGGGACTTATTTTCTTGGAAAAAGTATATTTTAAAGATTAAGATACTTTTAATTTCAAATAATATTAATTTAAATTCATAAATATTAAAAAGTATTATTTAATTGCAAATAGTATTAAAAACACAATTTGCATTTAAAATTTTTAGAATCATTTTTACATGAATTCTTCTATGATTGAATAGCAGAAATGACTGCAAAATACCTTCTAAATGGTGATTTATTACTAGAAGACTCTCCTTCTCTAATTGTGGTGAGGTAGAAAGAGCTCTGAACTGAGAATTAATAGTCTATTATTTGCCACTAACAAGCACTAAGACCACAAACAAGTGACTTTTTCTCCCTGGCTTTAGTTTCCTTAGTTTTGAAATAGGACATTTTCACAAGATTTCTAAGGTCAATTCCAACAGTAATATTCGATGACTAAACCTTCCGTGATAGTTCTTGCTAAAATTCCTGTATAATTTGCTCCTTTGGGATAAAACACTGAGTCCTTTATTAAAAGGCAAATATTATTTGAGAAGAGCATAATAAGCCATTATTCATCATTAAAACCTCAACTTGATTGAGTTTATTAGATTAGCTGACAGGGACCTGAGGAAATAGAAATAAGGAAAGGAAAGTTTGACATGAATGGAAAAAGGTCAGAAAAACAATGGAAGGATGCTCCAAGGAAGAGAAAGCTTGCAATATAAATATGGGCACTAGCCTAGACAACTTTAATGCTTGCCTAGGAAAGTTCTTTGGAGAAGGCAATGGCATCCTACTCCAGTACTCTTGTCTGGAAAACCCCATGGACAGAGGAGCCTGGTAGGCTGCAGTCCATCGGGTCGCTAAGAGTTGGACACGATTGAGTGACTTCATTTTCCCTTTCATGCATTGGAGAAGGAAATGGCAGCCCACTCCAGTGTTCTTGCCTGGAGAATCCCAGGGACGGTGGAGCCTGGTGGACTGCTGCCTATGGGGTGGCACAGAGTCTGACATGACTGAAGCAACTTAGCAGTAGCAGCAGCAGAAGGAAAGTTCTTAATGATATATCCATGGGTTTTATGCAATAATATTATGAAATATCTTAATTGGGACCACTCTAAATATGAAAAAGGGATTACTTTTGCATCTTTGGGTCTCAAATATTTTATTCTGTATTTACCATCTCAAGGATAGCTAGTGACATGCTATTATTTTGCAGGTCTTCCCTGATGGCTCAGTCTGTAAAGAATCTGCCTGCAATGCAGGAGACTCAGGTTTGATCCCTGGGTCTGAAAGATCCCCTGGAGAAGGGAATGACAACCCACCCCAGTATAAGTGGAGTAAAATGCCTAACTGGAAGAGAAAAATACTGGTGTCCAGCTCCACGACGAAGTGAACTATGGTAAGAGGTAATTTTGCTGCACTGCTACAGGAAACAAAACTTATCCAGGGTGGAGTAGATGTATGCTTCTATGGAATGTTTTAAGGATTTTCACCAGCCCTAAATCTGCATTCTACTATGAGATAGGAAAGTATGAGCTATCTCCCTCCTATTTAATAAGGTTTTCCAAAATACTTGCACAAAGATTGCCAGAGATTCAGGAAAAAATGCATTTCATTTTGAGAGTCAACACATTCTGATAAGAATTAGGATCTGTTTACTCTGGATAAAGACCACGATGTACATTGGAGGCCAGCAGCAGTTTTGAACACTAAATGCACTCTCATAGAGTCTGAGATCCCTACATACTTTAATAATTTTTATTAAGTATATTTTCACCTTAAGTTAAAATAAAAATGCAGTTCAAGGAGAAGCCTTAAACTTTGCAATATAACACTACCATAATTATCTAAATGAACAGTAATAGCAGACTAGAAACCCCAAAGAATATAAATACTAATATAAAGCCTCTAATGCTAAAAAGCATAGTAAAATACAAGTAAAAGCAATATGAAACAGCATGTAAAAGTATACTTTCTCTCTTGGATTTTACACAATCATTCCTTTGAAGGACCAGAAAGCATTCAAATTAGAGAATTACTGATTAGACATATCTTTCACTATAATAAAGCTTATAGGTCTAGTGTATTAATGTCTGCCAAAATTCAGGAAACAAAATGATTTCCAAGTAATTAAGTATTATAGTAACTCCTACAGGTTTCTATAACATTGCCAGTAGTGTTTGTTGACTTTTAAGATCAAAAACATGTTTCATATAGGATTAATTATTTTTGTATCTTAATTGAAAAACTGTTTTATGTGTCATTTTTACCTATAGAAGAAATGTCAAAGAGAAACATCTCTCAATTGTAACAGCATACTTTATATAAAATCAAGAATATTTTATACTAAGGTGCTAATTTGTTTATTCATTCTATATGCTAACTTAATGAGGAAAGTATACATAAATAATTTAGAGCAGAAGGGTTGTAGTAATGTATTTATTTAAAATAAGCATTCTAAAACCATAAGAACCATGATATGTAAAGCAATAGCCAAGAGGCTTCCTAGTGTGCTGCAAACAGAGGTGACTCATTTTAAACAAAGGCTTCACAAAATCTGTGAGGCAAACAGAGATTGAGCCACAGCGGTGACAGCTCTGGGAAAAGGTAACTATAACTGTATAACAAGCCAAATGATAAGGTGTCAGAGCAGCAGGTTACCTACAGAGTGCCATTTTAGGAGTACTAAACAAACATATCTTCCCCACTAGCCAAGACATGGAGCCTGAAATGTCCAGATGAGTGAAATAGCATGTGAATTACAGAGGAGAGATATCAGAATGACCCAGTTTCAGTCACTAGTGATGAAACACAGGTTTATTTATGTCTTAACATCTATCCAGTAGGATTCTAAGTGGAATAGCTCCTGGGATAGGTAATGTTGATGTTAAGAAAGTAGTTAGGAAAGGTATGAAGAAAACTGGCAGCGTTAGATGCAAGAATTTGATCACAGGAATATTTTCTAGAGAGCATGAGATAAGACTTTGAGAATTTACTAGAATACATAAGATTAGCATGTAAATAAAATAAGATATGATCTCAAAATTATGATTGATTATGTTTGCACAATAAATATTGTAATCCATACATATAAAATAGGTAATAGTTATCTTAAGGCTGTGAAGAAAAATATGAAATGCTTATTAATCAGGCTGTTAATCTACACCTAATCAGGAGTATCAATCCAAATATCAATCTTTATACCAATCAACATCTATTTATTAATTTCCTGGGCTAGCAGGCATTGGAGATCCAAAAATGAAGAAGGGCACATCACTTTGCAGACAAAGGTCCTTGTAGTCAAAGCTATAGTTTTTCTAGTAGACAGGTATGGATGTGAAAGTTGAACCATAAAGAAAGTTGAGTGCTAAAGAATTGATGCTTTTGGATTTTGGTGTTGGAGAAGACTCTTGAATGTCCCTTGGACAGCAAGGAGAACAAACCAGTCAATTCTAAAGGAAATCAAACGTGAATATTCATTGTAAGGACTGATGCTGAAGCTGAAGCTCCAATACTTTGGCCACTAAATGCAAAAAGTCCACTCATTGGAAAAGACCCTGATTCTGGGAACGATTGAATGCAGAAGGAGAAGAGGGTGGCAGAGGATGAGATGACATCGACACAGTGGATGTGATCTTGAGCAAACTCCAGGAGAGAAAGAAGGTCAGGAAAGCCTGGAATGTTACAGTCCATGGGGTCACAAAGAGTTGGACACAACTTAGTGACTGAATGACAACAACAAGGTCACAAAGTAGATTACTTAGGCATTAAAAATTCCCATTAAATTGAAAATAGCATTACCATTACACTACTAATGCATTAATTCTTCCACATTTAAAAGCCACTTTCAGACGCTAATTCCACTTTTCTTTCTAGGAGAAATGGTACACTCTCTGTAGATCTCCAAGAAAAAATCAAATCCCCCAAACAATATTGATCATAATGACCCCACTCCCATTGCTGTGTCACTTGACACAGCATATAATAGTTGAAACATCATTAGGAAATCCTTCATTACTCAATGCATGTTCCTTTGTAGTCAGTAAATTGTCTTTTGTTCAATAGTAAGCCCTTAGCTTACTCCTTGGAAGGAAAGTTATAAACAACCTAGATAGCATATTAAAAAGCAGAGACATTACTTTGCCAACAAAAGTCTGTCTAGTCAATGCTATGGTTTTTCCAGTAGTCATGTATGGATGTGAGAGTTGGACTGTGAAGAAAGCTGAGCGACAAGGAATTGATGCTTTTGAGCTGTGGTATTGGAGAAGACTCTTGAGAGTCCCTTGGGCAAGGAGATCCAACCAGTCCATTCTGAAGGAGATCAGTCCTGGTGTTCATTGGAAGGAGTGATGCTAAAGCTGAAACTCCAATACTTTGGCCACCTCATGCGAAGAGTTGGCTCATTGGAAAAGACTCTGATGCTGGGAGGGATTGGAGGCAGGAGGAGAAGGGGACGACAGAGGATGGGATGGCTTGATGGCATCACCGACTCGATGGATGTGAGTCTGAGTGAACTCCAGGAGTTGGTGATGGACAGGGAGGCCTGGCGTGTTGCTATTCATGGGGTCGCAAAGAGTCAGACACGACTGAGCAACTGAACTGAACTGAACTAAGCCCTTTAGTCAGCAAACATGTCTTTTCTTATATAGTTCTGGGTATACTGCCAGGACTTTGCAAATAACAAAATTATAATAATGAAACAGTTATTCATGAGTGTTTTAGTAGAAAGGGTAAGAAGAACTAACATATTAGTCAGCAACAAACACCAGATGGAAGGGTGAGTTTTTAAAATATTATTTGAAACAAAGTGTACAGGGACAGTCTGAGAGACCCAAATTCCTAAATCCAACTTTCTGGGGCAGAAGCCAGAGAGAAGAAACAAATTTTTATGCATACATATGCTTAATTAAGGTTTAAGTAATAATGTGCATGAGGTCCTATTTTGTTTTTCCTTATCTCAGGAAAGCAGAGAGCTAAGGGCTCAGTGAAGCATGTGGTTGATAGCCCCTCACTTAACAGCTTACCATGAGACAACCCAAAGTTCAGAACCGATAGCTATGTATTTAGTCATTTTTATTATATTCTATTGCATGTTCATTTTAGGAATTTTTCAACATAAAAGCACATAAAGATAAAAGCACTCAATCCCAATGATCACAATTGTTCACAAAATGTTAGTGAATTCTGCCTAGTGTATATTTTTGTGACTCTCACACACATGTATGTGTACACACACATAATAAAATTATTTTTTACACACAATTTTAAGTTTCTTTAGGCTTAGCATTATAATATAGATAGTTTCTCTTGTATTATGAATTCTTTGAAAACAGTATTTTTATATATTTTATGCTTAAGTTTAATTCACATAAAATGAAATACACATATCTAGTTGGCACAGATCAATGACTTCTGATAGTGAATACATCCACCTTTATCAAGATTTAGAATACGTTCATCAACTAGGAGACTTCAACACTCCTCTGCTCTCTGTGGTAATTTCTATTCACGAGTCGCTGCTCTAGCAAACTGCAACTCCCTGTATTCATCTGTTTCTCCAATCTTGGAGTCTGTTGATTTGTCCTGTGTCCTCCCCTTCCTTATGGGTCCTAGAAGAAATGTTCACTTTTCAGTCTTTCAACTTGTTTCTTACTGTTAGGATGTAAGGGTAACTTCCAAGCTCCTCACATGTGAAACTGGAAACCAGAAGTCTAAGCTGTCTTTTCTCTTGGTTGATTGTTTCTTTTTCTGTGCAGAAGCCTCTTAGATTTATATAGTCAAATAAACAATACATGATAAATAAAACTGAGAATACCTAATCTATTTTTAATATAAGAAATATTTGTAATTGTTTTTACATAATATGTATCTTTATTATTGATTCTTCAGATAACTATGCAAACTAATTTTCTTTGTGAGAACTGTAGTGACATGTATTATGTCACATTTATTGATGCATTCCTTCAAACCTCCATCTTGCTCTAATCTGATATGCATATTTTTAGCTAAAAAATTATAAATTGGAAAAGACTCTGATTTGGTTAATACATCTTGAAATTCATTTTATTCTAAAACACTCTTACCATTATCTTTTTAGTAAGCAAGCTTTGTTTTTGGAATTTTATTACTAAGACTATGATGATATGAATATTTAAAATATTTCTAGAAAGTTTAGGAATTATTTTCCAGATATTTCACACAAAATATAAGAAGACTTGTTTCTTGATAAGCTCTAGAATAAAGTCCAGGATTTTCAACATAAAATACTAACATTTCCATTATTGTCTCTGCCATATTCTCTAGCCACATCGACCTACCCTCAAATCTGACTGACAATATACACTCCTAATCCAACAAGCCTAAATTGCATGCAGTTCAAACACACACACACACACAAACCACACACCATAATTTTTCTCATCTCCATGGCTTTGCTCCTTCTTTCCTATGACAAATTTCCTCTTGTTTTACTCCAGTCTATTCATTGTCTTCTACTTTACGTATTAAATCTTTCAGGATTATTTACCTGACAGCCCTTTTCATCCCAAGCTAGGTATTGTAACATTGTTTTGTACTCTCTGCTATTCCTTCTTCATATTCATATCATAACAATATGACACAGGAAATAGTGACGTTTTATGGCTCTTTCTAGGTCATAATACCCTTGAGGTTCCTAATTCGTGTTTGTATCTGAGTGCATCATTCTGTTACTACTACATATGAAATATTCAATACATTGTGACTGAATAAATGGATGGATGGATAGGTAGATTTTTGTTCTTTAGTCACTCAGTCCTGTCTGACTGTTTGTGACCCCATGGGCTGCAGCACTCCAGGCTTCCCTGTCCTACACTATCTACTGGAGTTTGCTCAAACTCATCTCCATTGTGTCGATGATGCCATCCAACCATCTCATCCTCTGTCACCCCTTTTCTCTTCCCGTATTCAAACTTTCTCAGCATCTGGGTCTTTTCCAATGAATTGGTTCTTTGCATCACGTGGCCAAAGTATTGGAGCTTCAGCTTCAGCATCAGTCCTTCTAGTGAATATTCAATGTTGATTTATTTTAGAATTAACTGGTTTGATCTCCTTGCTGTCCAAGGGACTCTCAAGAATCTTCTCCAGCACCGCAATTTGAAAGCATCTATTATTCAGTTCTCAACCTTTATGGTCCAACTTTCACATCTGTACATAACTACTGGAGAAACCATAGCTTTGACCATATGGACCTTTGTTGGCAAAGTGATGTCTCTGTTTTTTAATATGCTGTCTAACTTTGTCATAGCTTTTGTTCCAGGGAGCAAGTGTCTTTTAATTTCATCACTGCAGTCACCATCCACAATGATTTTGGAGCCCAAGAAAAGAAAATCTGTCACTGTTTCCATTCCACCCCACCCCCATCTATTTGTCATTAAGTGATGGGACCTGATACCACAATCTTAGTTGTTTGTTTTTGTTTTTTTAAATGTTTAGTTTTAAGCCAGTTTTTCACTCTCCTCTTTCACCTTCATCAAGAGGATAAGCAGATAGAATCCAGAATAAGCTCATTTAATGAAAAAAAAATTATTAAAAAGTTTATTACTGAAGTAAAAGGAAACAAAACAAAACCAGGAAGTGGAGGCACTGACTGCAAATATCCAGAATCTTAAGCAAGAATATGCTAGGGAGAAGGAAACTATTTCCACTATTAACAAGTGAAGAGCGGTTAAAAAGGCTACAGAAATCTGCAGGTATGTATAAAGATCAACTTGGACTAGAAATTCAAAAAATTTATGGCAACAAATTGCAGATTATATTCACTAATATTGACCCTAAGCATTCTGATAGCCCATTTATGTTTTCCCTGTGCCTAAATGAAGCAAGAGACTATGAAGTGTCAGATAGTGCTCCTCATATTGAGTGCCTAGCAGAATTTCAAGAAAATGTAAGGAAGACCAACAATTTTTTGGCTTTTCTTGCCAAAGCTCAGAAAGCTTTTGCTCCTATGGTTTATAATTAAAATATAAACAGTATGTAAAAACCATAAAAAAGAGGATAGGCAGATAGACAGATGAATGTATGACAGTTGTTTAAATTGTGGCCTTAGACAAGTAAGTCGTTAATCTAATATCTCTGGGCAAGAGTACTGTAACCTATAAAATGGGGAAGACTAAATGCTTTTTTCCAGGTCAAACTTCTCCATTTTCCTATTATAATATTGCATTTCTATTGTGTCACTTCTTAGAATTCCTAATTATTCACTGCATGTGTGCTAAGTCCCTTCAGTTGTGTCTTACTCTTTGCAATGCTATGGACTGTAGCCGTCCAGGCCTTCCTTGTCTATGGGATTCTCCAGGCAAGAATACTGGAGTGGGCTTCCATGCCCCTTTCCATGGGGAACTTCCCCACCCAGGGATGGAAACTGCACCTCCTGCAGGTTCTGCATTGTAGGTGGATTCTTTACTGCTAAGCTACTGGGGAAGCCAATTATTCAATAGGTTTATCTAAAAAGTAGAAAATGATTAAACAATAGGAAAAAGTGGTGTTTCATTATTAAAACTGATGCTATGCTATGCAAAGAAACGTTAAGGGGCTGAAAGCTGTTACACACCGATTTTTATTTATATGCCATGAGCACTTTATAAATAATCAAACAGATATCCATTGATTTGGCCCCTGTATCCCACTGAGACGAACTTCCTTGCAAAACCCAGCATGGTATGATTTGGGGAACATTAAAATATCCATTCAGACCAAAAATATTCTAAACTTGCATTCTTTTTTCTTTCTTTCTTTCTTTTTTTTTTTTTGACTTATACCAATTCCATTGTACATGGAGAGAGGGAGAGAGAAAAAAATAGTATAAGTTATACTGGTAATTTGCCTGCCAATGCAGTCATTGAGAATTAGACTAAGAGTGAAATGTTGTCATCCTTAAGTTAGTGGCCTTGTATGCCATTTAGGATGTAAATTTTCTGACATCCTAGATGCAAATCTAAGTGTTCAGAAGTATATTATTTTGTAGCCATGATCTTTTACAACAAGTCAATGAATTCTTCTACACGCAAGCAAGGGAAATAGTGATATATTCCATATACTAGCAGACAAAATAGTCATATAGATCTAATTCTGATTCTATTTATAATTTGTAAACATATGTCTTCCTATGGTATTTTGAGAGTAGTTTTGAACATATACCCCTTTCACTTAACAGGCTGATTTTATAATCTATTATAAAGTTCTTGTTCCTTAGGAAACTTTATTTTCATCTTTCAAAAAGATTTCATATTATATTTATTTATTTAGACCAAGACACTTTAGTGCTATACTTCAGAAATTTGTAGAAAATATACAAGTCCATGATACATACAATGTAACTGGTACTCCTTTTATGTTCAGTGCCCTTGTGAAGTACATAATCTAAATGACAATGCACAGCAGCCTTGATCTCAGGACTTAAGGAAGAGACATCAAAAGGATAAGACAAGAAGATTAGAAGTAGGGGAGGAACAATATGAAAGCAATAAAAAACAACAATAAAAAAGCATGGAAGAGCAACAAACACAAATTTGTCAACCTTATCAACTTTTCCAAAACCTTCTGCTGGCTCCTGACACAGAATCATGCATCCTGCCCTCCAAGAGATCAGCTTCCAGCACAAGATTCTTCATTTTCAGTTTTGTTATGCCCACTGGCAAGAAATATCAAGAATAATTAAAACAACTAATTAAAGATTAAAAGAATTCATAATGTTGCTTCTAACTTCAATTATATGCATTACTAATAAATTCTTTGGTGTATCTCATTAAATCCATTTGATATAACAGAAATACAGCTGAATTGGCTTTCCAGAAAGATATTAAGTGCCTCATAGAAATTAAATTTGTCTTGGACTTTTGTAACTTAAACTAGCATATTTCAAATGTATATTTTTCTAGCTACCAGAATTTATAATCTCACTAATAATTTCTTAATCAAAGGACAAAACCAGAAAGTGACAGATAATTTGAGATAAATGCTAAGACTCATATACCACAAACACAGACATGCATACACACAACTACTAGCCAGAGCAATTTTTTCCAGTTTCTTTAAAACTTGCAGAATTTCATATTAGAGCTTATCAATGAATAAAGTCACAGGATATAAAAGTAATACACAGAAATCCCTTGCATTCTTATATGCTAATGATGAAAAATCAGAAAGAGAAATTAAGGAAACAATCCCATTTACCATCACAATGAAAAGAATAAAATACTTGGAATAAATTTACCTAAAGAAACAAAAGACCTGCATTCAGAAACTATAGAACACAGATCAAAGAAAAAAGATGACACAAATAGATGGAGAAATATACCATGTTCGTGGATTTGGAAAAACCAATACAGTGAAAATAAATATACTACTGAAAGCAATCTATATATTCCAAGCAATCCCTATCAAACAACCAGTGGTATTTTTCATAGAACTAGAACAACAATTTCACAGTTTGTATGGAAACAAAAGATCCCAAATAGCTGAAGCAATCTTGATAAAGAAGAATGGAACCGGAGAAATCAACTTTCCTGACATCAGACTATACTACAATGCTACAGTTGTCAAGACAGAATGGTAGTGGCACAAAGACAGAAATATAGATAATGGAACAAAATAGAAAGTCCACAGATAAATCCATACAACTGTGGACACCTTATCTTCGACAAAAGAGGCAAAAATATACAATGGAGAAAACATAGTCTCTTCAACAAGTGGTGCTGGGAAAATTGATCCACTATGTGTAAAAGAATGAAGCTAGAACACTTTCTAACACCATACACAAAAATAAACTCAATGAATTAAAGACCTAAATGTAAGACCAGAAACTATAAAACTCTTAGAGGAAAACAGGCAGAAAACTCTCCAAAATAAACCACAGCAAGATCCTCTATGATCCACTTCCCAGAGTAATGTAAATAAAAGCAAAAATAAAAAAGTGGAACCTAATTAAACTTAAAAGGTTTTGCAAAATGAAGGTAACTATAAGCAAGGTGAAAAGACAGCCCTCAGAATGGGAGAAAATAATAGCGAACAAAACAATTGACAAAGAATTAATCTCCAAAATATACAAGCAGCTCATGTGGCTCAATTCTAGAAAAATGAACAACCCAATCAAAAAGTGGGCAAAAGGACTAAAAAGACATTTCTCCAAAGAAGACATATAGATAGCTAATAAACACATGAAAAGATGTTAAACATCACTCATTATTAGAGAAATGCAAATCAAAACCATAATGAGGTGTCATCTCACACTGGTCAGGATGGACATCATCAAAAAGGCTAGAAACAATAAATGCTGGAGAGGGTGTGAAGAAAAGGGAACCCTCTTTCACTGTTGGTGGGAATGCAAACTGGCACAGCCACTATGGAGAAAAGTATGCGGATTCCTTCAAAACCTGGGAATAGAACTGCCATATGGTCCAGCAATCCCACTGCTGGCCATATACCCTGTGACTGCTGCTGCTAAGTCGCTTCAGTTGTGTCCGACTCTGTGCGACCCCATAGACGGCAGCCACCAGGCTCCCCCATACCTGGGATTCTCCAGGCAAGAACACTGGAGTGGGTTGCCATTTCCTTCTCCAATGCATGAAAGTGAAAAGTGAAAGTGAAGTCGCTCAGTCATGTCCGACTCTTAGCAACCCCATGGACTGCAGGCTACCAGACTCCTCCATCCATGGGATTTTCCAGGCAAGAGTAATAAAGTGGGGTGCAATTGCCTGCTCTGATATACCCTGAGGAAACCAGAATTGAAAGAGACACAAGTACCCCAATGTTCATTAAAACACTATTTACAATAGCTAAGACATAGAAAGAACACAGATGTCCATCAGTAGTTGAATGGATAATGAAGTTGTGGTATATATACACAATGGAATATTCAGTTCAGTTCAGTTCAGTCGCTCAGACATGTCCGACTTTTTGCGACCCCATGAATTGCAGCACGCCAGGCCTCCCTCTCAAAAAACAACTCCCAGAGTTCACTCAGACTCATATCCATTGAGTCAGTGATGCCATCCAACCATCTCATCCTCTATCGTCCCCTTCTCCTTCTGCCCCCAATCCCTCCCAGCATCAGAGTCTTTTCCAATGAGTCAACTCTTCGCATGAGGTGGCCAAAGTACTGGAGTTTCAGTAGCATCATTCCTTCCAAAGAACACCCAGGGCTGATCTCCTTCAGAATGGACTGGTTGTATCTCCTTGCAGTCCAAGGGACTCTCAAAGAGTTTTCTCCAACACCACAGTTCAGCTATAAAAAAGAATGCATTTGAGTCATTTCTAAGGAGGTGGATGAACCTGGAGCCTGTTACACAGAGTGAAGTAAGTCAGAAAGAGAAAGACAAATACTGATTAACCCATATGTATGGAATTTAGAAAGATGGTACCAATGATCCTACAGACATTTGCAGGACAGCAAAGGAGATACAGGTAAAGAAAAGACTTTTGTATTCAGTGGGAGAAGGCGAGGATGGGATGATTTGAGAGAATAGCATTGAAACATGTACATTACCATAAATAAAATAGATGACCAGTGTACTTTGGATGATGAAGCATGGCACCCAAAGCCTGTGCTCTGGAACAACCCAGAGGGATACAGTAGGGAGGGAGGTGGGAGGGGGGTTCAGGATGGGAGAGACACATGTATACCTGTGGCCAATCATATTGATGTATGGAAAAACATAATATCTTACAATTAAAATAAATTAATTGATTAAAAATAAACATTAATAAAAACGCTACAAAATGAAAAAATAAAACTTGCAGAATTTCAGAAATGATGAGTTAACAGGAATTGAGCTATAGTTCCCACAGTCAAAGGCTTTGGCATAGTCAATAAAGCAGAAATAGATGTTTCTCAGGAATTCTCTTGCCTTTTCAATGATACAGTGAATGTTGGCAATTTGACCTCTGGTTCCTCTGCCTTTTCTAAAACCAGCTTGAACTTCAGGAAGTTCACGGTTCACGTCTTGCTGAAGCCAAGCTTGGAGAATTTTGAGCATTACTTTACTAGCATGTGAGATGAGTGCAATTGTGCGGTAGTTTGAGCATTCTTCGGCATTGCTTTTCTTTGGGATTGGAGTGAAAACTGACCTTTTCCAGGCCTGTGGACACTGCTGAGTTTTCCAAATGAGTTGGCATATTAAGTGCAACACTTTCACAGAATCATCTTTCAGGATTTGAAACAGCTCAACTGGAATTCCATCACCTCCACTAGCTTTGTTTGTAGTGATGCTTTCTAAGGCCGACTTGACTTCATATTCCAGGATGTCTGGCTCTAGGTGAGTGAGCACACCCTCGTGATTATCTGGGTCGTGAAGATCTTTTTTGTACAGTTCTTCTGAGTATTCTTGCCACCTCTTCTTAATATCTTCTGCTTCTGTTAGGTCCAGACAATTGCTGTCCTTTATCGAGCACATCTTTGCATGAAACGTTCCCTTGGTATCTCTAATTTTCTTGAAGAGATCTCTCGTCTTTCCTAATCTGTTCTTTACCTCTATTTCTTTGCACTGATGGCTGAAGAAAGCTTTCTTATCTCTTCTTGCTATTCTTTGGAACTCTGCATTCAGATGCTTATATCTTTCCTTTTCTCCTTTGCTTTTCACCTCTCTTCTTTTCACAGCTATTTGTAAGGCCTCCTCAGACATCCATTCTGCTTTTTTGCATTTCTTTTCCATGGGGATGGTCTTGATCCCTATCTCCTGTACAATGTCACGAACCTCACTCCATAGTTCATCAGGCACTCTATCAGATCTAGGCCTTTAAATCTATTTCTCACTTCCACTGTATTTGATTTGATTTAGGTCATACCCGAATGGTCTAGCGGTTTACCCTACTTTCTTCAATTTAAGTCTGAAATTGGTAATAAGGAGTTCATGATCTGCGCCCCAGTCAGCTCCTTGTCTTGTTTTTGTTGACTGTATAGAGCTTCTCCATCTTTGGCTGCAAAGAATATATTCAATCTGATTTTGGTGTTGACCATCTGGTGATGTCCATGTGTAGTCTTCTTTTGTGTTGTTGGAAGAGGGTGTTTTCTATGACCAGTGCATTTTCTTGGCAAAACGCTATTAGTCTTTGCCCTGCTTCATTCAGCATTCCAAGGCCAAATTTGCCTGTTACTCCAGGTGTTTCTTGACTTCCTACTTTTGCATTCCAGTCCCCTATAATGAAAAGGACTTCTTTTTTGCATGTTAGTTTTAAAAGGTCTTGTAGGTCTTCATAGAACCATTCAACTTCAGCTTCTTCAGCATTACTGGTTGGGGCATAGACTTGGATTACTGTGACATTGAATGGTTTGCCTTAGAAACGAACAGAGATCATTCTGTCATTTTTTGAGAGTGCATCCAAGTACTGCATTTTGGACTCTTTTGTTGACCATTATGGCTACTCCATTTCTTCTGAGGGATTCCTGCCCGCAATAGTAGCTATAGTGGTCATCTGACTTAAATTCACCCATTCCAGTCTGTTTTAGTTCGCTGATTCCTAGAATGCCGATGTTCACTCTTGCCATCTCTTGTTTGACCACTTCCAATTTGCCTTGATTCATGGAACTGACATTCCAGGTTCCTATGAAATATTGCTCTTTACAGCATCGGATCTTGCTTCTATCACCAGTCACATCCACAAGTGGGTATTGATTTTGCTTTGGCTCCATCCCTTCATTCTTTCTGGAGTTATTTCTCCACTGATCTCCAGTAGCACATTGGGCACCTACTGACCTGGGGAGTTCCTCTTTTCGTATCCTATCATTTCGCCTTTTCATACTGTTCATGGGGTTCTCAAGGCAAGAATACTGAAGTGGTTTGCCATTCCCTTCTCCGGTAGACCACATTCTGTCAGGCCTCTCCGCCATGACCCACCCCTCTTGGGTGGCCCCATGGGCATGGCTTAGTTTCACTGAGTTAGACATGGCTGTGGTTCTAGTGTGATTAGATTGACTAGTTTTCTGTGAGTATGGTTTCAGTGTGTCTGCCCTCTGATGCCCTCTTGCAACCCCTACCATCTTACTTGGGTTTCTCTTACCTTGGGTGTGGGGTATTTCTTCACAGCTGCTCCAGCAAAGCATAACCGCTGCTCCTTACCTTGGACGAGGGGTATCTCCTCACTGCCGCCCTTCCTGTCTTTGAACGTGGGATAGCTCCTCTAGGCCCTCCTGCGCCAGCACAGCCAATGCTCCTTGGATGTGGGGTTGTTCCTCCCGACTACTGCCCCTGGCCTCGGGCATGCAGTAGCTCCACCTGGCTGCTGCCCCTGTCCTTGGACGCGGGGTAGCTCCTCTCTTCCCCTGCCTCTGACCTCGGATGTGGGGTAACTCCTCTTGGCCACCACCCATCGGGCATGGTGTCCTCCCGGCTTCTGCCCCTGACCTTGGAAATGGGGTAGCTCCTCTCGGCCATGCTAAGTGCTCCAGTCGCAGACGTTAGAAATGTTAGCCAGAAGCAACAGTTAGAACTGGACATGGAACAACAGACTGGTTCCAAATAGGAAAAGGAGTTCGTCAAAGCTGTATATTGTCACCTTGCTTATTTAACTTCTATGCAGAATACATCATGAGAAATTCTGTGCTGGAAGAAGCACAAGCTGGAATCAAGATTGCTAGGAGAAATATCAATAACCTCAGATATGCAGATGAAACCACCCTTATGGCAGAAAGTGAAGAGGAACTAAAAAGCCTCTTGATGAAAGTGAAAGAGGAGAGTGAAAAAGTTGGCTTAAAGCTCAACATTCAGAAAACAAAGATCACGGCATCTGGTCCCATCACTTCATGGGAAATAGATGGGGAAACAGTGGAAACAGTGTCAGACTTTATTTTTTGGGGCTCCAAAATCACTGTAGATGGTGACTGCAGCCATGAAATTAAAAGACTCTTACTCCTTGGAAGAAAAGTTATGACCAACCTATATAGCATATTCAAAAGCAGAGACATTACATTTCCAACAAAGGTCCGTCTAGTCAAGGCTATGGTTTTTCCTGTGGTCATGTATGGATGTGAGAGTTGCATTGTGAAGAAAGCTCAATGCCAAAGAATTGATGCTTTTGAATTGTGGTATTGGAGAAGACTCTTGAGAGTCCCTTGGACTGCAAGGAGATCCAACTAGTCTATTCTGAAGGAGATCAGCCCTGGGATTTCTTTGGAAGAAATTATGCTAAAGCTGAAACTCCAGTACTTTGGCCACCTCATGCGAAGAGCTGACTCATTGGAAAAGACTGTGATGCGGGAGGGATTGGGGACAGGAGGAGGGGACGACGGAGGATGAGATTGCTGGATGGCATCACCAACCCAATGGACGTGAGTTTGAGTGAACTCCAGGAGTTGGTGATGGACAGGGAGGCCTGGCGTGTTGTAATTCATGGGGTCGCACATAGTCGGACACGACTGAGTGACTGAACTTACTGACTGACTGAGCTATAGTCACAAGAGAAAATCTGGCAACTGTGTTACAGTTGTATCTTTCTTTTCCATGGAAATTCTTCTTGGCTCCCAGATAAATACATTAGTGTTCTAGCCACAGGATTTTCAGATCTTATGATATTTAATTTGGCTATTTTAATAACCCACATTAGTATGCCTTAATGGGATGAAGGTTAAAAAAAAGTTACTATTTGTCACATTATAAGGCTGAAACCATACCCAAAATCACTTAAAATTATATTTCCAGAAGTGGTGATGTCTGTATTCCTTTTTTTCGAGGCACATTCCCATAAGACACCAGCTTTACATGATGGGGTGTTTTTCTGGTGTCAATATTCTACATGCAGTAGGATGATGTGATTAAGAGAATAGGTTGGTAATAATACTTCACAACATTACCAAGATGATTAAATGAGATAATTCACATTAAGTGCTTAGCACACAATAAGCAGTCAGTAAATAAGAGCATTTACTACTGCTGCTGTTTTAGGAGGATATAACCTGTAATATTGGCCTAATTAGCACTATAATATATAGCATTATAATAATTATATTAGCATAGATATAGCGCTGATTGGAAATGTGGACACAAGTGAAACTTTTGAATGAAGTATTGCCTAGTTACCCTGAAGCCAACCTTAGAAAGACTCTAATAGACCTCCTTCCAGAAAACAGGGCAAAATAATAAAAATTAGTGATGTTAACAGAAATTACTCAACTAGAGGCAGCATTCTACCTGCCATAGTACTTTATCCCCTGAAATTAACTCTCTTTCTCACTGTTATCTCCACTTACTGCATTTCATTATCTATTTTTTATAGGATAATTATAGGTGAGACTGAATACATAAAAAGAGAAGTTTTGAATCAAGTTATCTATTAACAGAGAGAGGCATGAGGTCATTCCTCAAAGACAAAAAAGAGGAGATGATACATTAGGCAATCCAACATAATGACAAGTCAAATTATACCCCCCCTTCCAAGACAGAGATTTTCTTATTAGAGACTTTGGCACCTTGCATAGACCAGACTGATAAGTTTAAAGGGGGAAAAATTCAACTTTCAGGTGCCCAACTCACTGGCTCCTACATTGACTTAAAAGCTGCCATTTCTCTAGTGGAGGGATGTAAGAGGTGCACAAATTCATGGATGTATGCAAGTCTCCCTGAATTTCTCTCTCTCTAATTATATACTTCTTTCTCTTTTCTTTCCATAGGGATTTGGATAATTTTAGCAATGGTCTACTATAGAGTCACCAAGAAATGGAGAAGATTACCCTGCTTGTTAGAGTTAAGCCTTAATAGATGACCAAAATGATCTATTTCCAGTAAAGAGAATCTGTGTCTGGTAGCGCAGGTTGAGGAGAAAGGTAAATGCCCTATTTGAACAGGCTACTTCCCTAATATTAAATGATAAGTCCATTTCAATAAGTCTTGTGTTGTTACTTTATAGAAAATAAAATCTTAAACTGAAATTAATTTCTATCCATTCAACAAACACCAAATAAGCACAGACTAGAGCCTAAACTTAAGGTAGAGGGCAACATGTACAGTTATTGGAACAAGAGGCAATGCGTGAAAAGGATAGACAGACTTGAGAGTGATTCCAAATGAACGACAAATAGGAAGGCCTTTTACAGTAGGCAGACTGAGCAGTCTTGTCTTGCCATCTTACCTTAAAAAAAAAAAAAGTTACACAGACATTGTTCTAGTTGCTCACAAATGCATTGAACAGAGCTACCTCTGACCAATTAACAATACTGAACTTAGTCTCATGCCACATCTGACATTTCAACTATCCTAAACACTAATTAATAACCTCAGATATGCAGATGACACCACCCTTATGGCAGAAAGTTAAGAGGAACTAAAAAGCCTCTCTAAAAAGAGAAGAGTGAAAAAGTTGGCTTAAAGCTCAACATTCAGAAAACGAAGATCATGGCATCCAGTCCCATCACTTCATGGGAAATAGATGGGGAAACAGGGGAAACAGTGTCAGACTTTTTATTTTGGGGGACTCCAAAATCACTGCAGATGGTGACTGCAGCCATTAAATTAAAAGACGCTTACTCCTTGGAAAAAAAAAATTATGACCAACCTAGGTAGCATATTCAAAAGCAGAGACATTACTTTGCCTACTAAGGTCCATCTGGTCAAGGCTATGGTTTTTCCAGTGATCATGTATGGATGTGAGAGTTGGACTGTGGAGAAGGCTGAGCTCCAAAGAATTGATGCTTTTGAACTGTGGTGTTGGGGAAGACTCTTGAGAGTCCCTTGGACTGCAAGGAGATCCAACCAGTCCATTGTGAAGGAGATCAACCCTGGGATTTCTTTGGAAGGAATGATTCTAAAGCTGAAACTCCAGTACTTTGGCCACTTCATGCGAAGAGTTGACTCATTGGAAAAGACTCTGATGCTGGAAGAAATTGGATGCAGGAGGAGAAGGGGATGACAGAGGATGAGATAGCTGGATGGCATCACTGACTCGCTGGACGTGAGTCTGAATGAACTCCGGGAGTTGTTGATGGACAGGGAGGCCTGGCGTGCTGCTATTCATGGGGTCACAAAGAGTCGGACATGACTGAGCGACTGACCTGAACTGAAACAGTAATATTGAGGGAAAGGTTTATTTAAAGGTAGAAGGAGCATCTGACTTTGGAGCACATACTTCCTTCTGTTGAAACATATAAACAACACCAGAGTGTCCAAAATTCTCAACTCACTTACTCAGAGCTGACATCTTCCAAATGGAGCACATGCCTAAAGTTGAAAGATGAAATGTTGTTTATTGCTGTTCAGTCGTTAACTTGTGTCTGACTCCTTGTGACCCTATGGACTGCAGCATGCCAGGCTCTTCTTTCTTCCATTGTCTTCTGGAGTTTGCTCAAATTCATGTTTATTGAGTCAGTGATGCCATCCAACCATCTCATTCTCTGT
Organism: Ovis canadensis; assembly: GCF_042477335.2. Taxonomy (NCBI): domain Eukaryota; kingdom Metazoa; phylum Chordata; class Mammalia; order Artiodactyla; family Bovidae; genus Ovis; species Ovis canadensis. The sequence goes on along the minus strand of NC_091727.1, from coordinate 142,064,359 downwards.
CGCCCCCTTTTCGTGCCCTCAGTCTTTCCCAGCACCAAGGTCTTTTCCATTCAATTGACTCTTCGTATCAGGTAGCCAAAGTATTGGAGTTTCAGCTTTAGTATCAGTCCTTCCACTGAATATTCAGGGTTGATTTCCTTTAGGACTGACTGGCTTGATCTTGTAATCCAAGAGATTCTCAAGGGTGTTCTCCAGCACCACAATTTGGAAGCATCATTTCTTCAGTGCTCACTTTCCCTTATTGTACAGCTCTCACATTCATACATGACTACTGGAAAAACCATAACTTTGACGATACAGACCTTTGTTGCCAAAGTGATGTCTCTGCTTTTTAATATCGTATGCTGTCCAGGTTTGTCATAGCTTTCCTGCCATAGAGCAAGTGTCTTTTAATTTTATGGCTGCAGTCACTACCCACAGTGATTTTGCAGCCCAAGAAAATAAAATCTGTCACTGCTTGTACTTTTTCTCCATTTGCCATGAAGTGATGGGGCCGAATGCCATGATCTTCGATTTTTTAATGCTGAGTTTCAAGTCAGCTTGTACACTCTCCTTTTTCACCTTCATCAAGAGGTTGTTTAGTTCCTCTTCACTTTTCTGCCATTAGAGAACTATCATCTGCATATCTGAGGTTGTTGATATTTCTCCCAGCAGTCTTGATCTCAGCTTGTGCTTCACCCAGCCTGGCATTTCATGTGACATACTTGGCATATAAGTTAAATAAGCAGGGTGACAATATACAACTAAGTCGTAGTCTTTTATTCGGTCCATCCTTGCATGAAATGTTTCCTTGATATTTCCAACTTTCTTGAGGAAATCTCTAGTCTTTCTCACCCTATTGTTTCTCTCTCTCTCTCTCTCTTTCTCTCTTTTTTTTTGGTATTGTTCATTTAAGAAGGCCTTCTTATCTATCCTTGCTATTCTCTGGAACTCTGCATTCAGATAGCTATATCTTTCCTTTTCTCCCTTCCCTTTCACTTCTCTTCTTCCAATCAGTTCAGTTCAGTTCAGTTCAGTTGCTCAGTCATGTCTGACAATTTGTGACCCCATGAATCACAGCACACCAGGCTTCCCTGTCCATCACCAACTCCCAGAGTTCACTCAGACTCACGTCCATCGAGTCCGTGATGCCATCGAGCCATCTCATCCTCAGTCGTCCCCTTCTCCTCCTGCCCCCAATCCCTCCCAGCATCAAAGTCTTTTCCAATGAGTCAACACTTCTCATGAGGTGGCCAAAGTACTGGCGTTTCAGCTTTAGCATCATTCCTTCCAAAGAAATCCCAGGGTTGATCTCCTTCACAATGGACTGGTTGGATCTCCTTGCAGTCCTAGGGACTCTCAAGAGTCTTCCCCAACACCACAGTTCAAAAGCATCAATTCTTCGGTGCTTAACCTTCTTCACAGTCCAACTCTCACATCCATACATAACTACTAGAAAAACCATGGCCTTGACCAGATGAACCTTAGTCGGCAAAGTAATGTCTCTGCTTTTGAATATACTATCTAGATTGGTCATAACTTTTCTTCCAAGGAGTAAGCGTCTTTTAATTTCATGGCTGCAATCACCATCTGCAGTGATTTTGGAGCCCCCCAAAATAAAGTCTGACACTGTTTCCACTGTTTCTCCATCTATTTCCCATGGAGTGATGTGACCGGATGCCATGATCTTCATTTTCTGAATTTTGAGCTTTAAGCCAACTTTTTCATTCTCCTCTTTTACTTTCATCAAGAGGCATTTTAGTTCCTCTTCACTTTCTGCCATAAGGGTGATGTCATCTGCCTATCTGAGGTTATTGATATTTCTCCCAGCAATCTTGATTCCAGCTTGTGTTTCTTCCTGTCCAGCATTTCTCTTGATGTATTCTGCATATAAGTTAAATAAGCAGGGTAACAATATACAGCCTTGACATACTCCTTTTCCTATTTGGAACCAGTCTGTTGTTTCATGTCCAGTTCTAACTGCTGCTTCCTGGCCTGCATACAGATTTCTCAAGAGGCAGGTCAGGTGGTCTGGTATTCCTATCTCTTTCAGAATTTTCCACAGTTTATTGTGATACACACAGTCAAAGGCTTTGGCATAGTCAATAAAGCAGAAATACATGTTCTTCTGGAACTCTGCTGCTTTTACCATGATCCAGCAGATGTTGTCAATTTGATCTCTGGTTCCTCTGCCTTTTCTAAAACCAGCTTGAACATCAGGGATTTCACGGTTCACGTATTGCTGAAGCCTAGCTTGGAGAATTTTGAGCATTACTTTACTAGCATGTGAGATGAGTGCAATTGTGTGGTAGTTTGAGTATTCTTTGGCATTGCCTTTCTTTGGTATTGGAAAGAAAACTGAACTTTTCCAGTCCTGTGGCCACTGCTGAGTTTTCCAAATTTCCTGGCATGTTGAGTGCAGCACTTTCACAGAATCATCTTTCAGGATTTGAAACAGCTCAACTGGAATTCCATCACCTCCACTAGCTTTGTTCATAGTGATGCTTTCTAAGGTCCACTTGACTTCACATTCCAAGATGTCTGGCTCTAGATGAGTGATCACACCATCATGATTATCTGGGTCGTGAAGATCCTTTTTGTACAGTTCTTCTGTGTATTCTTCCCCTAGCTATTTGTAAAGCCTCCTCAAACAGCCACTTTGCCTTCTTACATTTTTCTTTGGTTTTGGTCACTACCTCCTATACAATGTTATGAACCTTCATCCATAGTTCTTCAGGCCCTCTGTGTATCTGATCTAATCTCTTGAGTTTATTGGTCACTTCCAGTGTATAACCAATAGTAAGGGATTTGATTTAAGTCATACCTGAATGGACTAGTGGTTTTACTTGTTTTCTTCAATTTAAGTCTGAAGTTTGCAATAAGGAGATCATGATCTCAGCCATAGTCAGTTCCTGGTCTTGTTTTTGCTGACTGTGTAGAGCTTTTCCATCTTCAGCTGAAAAGACTATAATCAACCTGATTTCAGTATTGGCCATCTGGTGATAGTCATGTTTAAAGTCACCACCACCTCCCGTAAAGTGTCATGAACCTCTGTCCATAGTTCTTTAGGCATTCTGTCTATCAGATCCAATCCCTTGAATCAGGGACAGTAGAGATGGCCCAGCTCTAACTTACATTTGCAGTCTTATTGCAATGTATACATATATTCCTAGGTATACATGTATACATATATTGCTATAGCAATTGTCTATAACTTATACCCAAATCTATTAGATTGCTTAAGTTAACTTACACTCCACCTCCATTACTTTGCTTAAGTTAATCCTTTTTCCTGGTATGTCATATCCCCCAATGAAGTTTTATGAACCCTCAAAAAGGGAAAGTTCAAAGGCTATTACTTCATAAAGTTCTCCTTCGTCTTCCTACAAAGAATTAATCCCTCCCCTATAGATCTAAACCACTTGCCTTTTGTTTCCATTTTGATGTTTATCAAGCTTAATTTAAGTTAAAATGGCATGTAATTAGTGATCACTCTCCTACAAGATTTTAAGCACTTTGAGAGAAGTCATTTCTATTTTACTCATTTTGATGAGTTGATATACTAGCTTAGCATTGTGACTTACTCATAGATGCCCAATAAATGAAATGAATTTTAACATAAAAAGATAGAAGGAAAATATATTTTAGTTAAGTATGAAAATTAGTCTGTGCAGTTGACTTTCAAATCTCAATGACCATATGCACAAACACACAGGGAGACAGAAACACACACAGTAATAATGGAAGTGTATCAATTCTAGTTTCACCTTAAGATTAGTTTTGTTGAGAACAGATTTCATTATTTCTTTAATATAAATTAGTTTATGATACAACATGTATATGTTTAGGATGGTATATGAATATTACATAATACTAATGAGAATAGCAATATAGCTAATAATTACACAATATTTTTTATTGTCAATCAATATTTGATTTTACTATACTTCATCCCATTATCCTAGTTATAGGAGCCCTCTTTTACTTTCATAATTATTTTCCCACTTCCAATACATGGAGTCTATACTTTTATGTTTAACTCCAGTATTAGAGTTCTCCAAAGAAACAAAACCAACATAGAGTGAAAGGTTTGTTTTAAATACAAAACTCAAGTGATTATGTAGGCTGGCAACTCCAAAATCTGAAGGATAAACTATGGTCTGGAGGCCCAGGGAAGAGTTGAGGCTGCAGCTTAAGTCCAAAAACAGTATGGAAGCAAAATTTCTTCTTCCCTGAGAGATTTACAGTCTGGTTTCTCTCACTCACATTATGGATATTCATCTGCTTTCCTCAAAGTCTACTGATTTAAATATTAATCTAATCTTAAAAAAATACCTTAAGAGTAATATCAAATAGTGTTTGACCAAATACACGGGTAGCACGGTTTAGCCAGGTTACACATAAAATTAAACAATACACCTCCCTGAGATATTATTTGGCCAAATAAAATGTATTTAGTTTTTTAATCTTTTACATGTGTCAATCCCATTAACTTTTAGTCATTTTTGTTGCTCTTCTCTGAATTATTCTAATACTTCCATGATTGATGCCAATTCATAAAATACCAATTGGCCCTCAATTGGAAGAAAAGTTATGACCAACCTAGATAGCATATTGAAAATCAGAGACATTATTTTGCCAACAAAGGTCCATCTAGTGAAGGCTATGGTTTTTCCTGTGGTCATGTATGGATGTGAGAGTTGGACTGTGAAGAAGGCTGAGCTCCGAAGCATTGATGCTTTTGGACTGTGGTGTTTGAGAAGACTCTTGAGAGTCCCTTGGACTGCAAGGAGATCCAATCAGTCCATTCTGAAGGAGATCAGCCCTGGGATTTCTTTGGAAGGAATGATGCTGAAGCTGAAACTCCAGTACTTTGGCCACCTCATGAGAAGAGTTGACTCATTGGAAAAGACTCTGATGCTGGGAGGGATTGGGGGCAGGAGGAGAAGGGGACGACTGAGGATGAGATGGCTGGATGGCATCACTGACTCGCTGGACGTGAGTCTGAATGAACTCCGGGAGTTGGTGATGGACAGGGAGGCCTGGCATGCTGTGATTCATGGTGTCGCAAAGAGTTGGACACAACTGAGTGACTGAACTGAACTGAACTGAACTGAATGTCTCAGCTATAAATATAAGACTAAGTGCACAAATCACTGCTTTATTACCAAGAAGTAAGAAAGCTGCAGTCTCTGCTCTGTACATTACTCTAGATCTATAACTTTTAAATGAGCTCTTACATTTTCTATGTTTCTCCCATAGCAAAGAATAACCAGCATCTCAGCATAATTCTAGAAACAACCCTTGATATGCTTTGATGAATTGCATCCTATGTGCAAAATCTTGGACTAGAGCCATGAGCTATAGAATAGTATATTGGAATAAACACATGCCCATTTATGCCAATTAATTTATCATTTTGAATTTGCTTAATATACTCTAAGGTTTAGTGTTGAAAAGGCATGTTTTAAATGAAGAATAAATGACTACCGTTTAAAAATTGCTCAGCTATGTAACAAAAATTGAATACATCTGCATATTTTGAGGAAACAAAGAGAAATTACATGCAAGTTTCTAGCTGTTAAAATTGGTCATATTCGGGTTTGCCATATATACCTATTCTCCAAGTGTATAACTCAGGGACAGATACTGGACAATTAAAGGAAAATCAAGTCTCAAAAGTATTTGTTTCGATTTTTAAGTGGTTTTACTCATTCCAGAGCAATTAACAAGTGCTGAAATGATCTTAGCTCAGTGTATTAGCTCAAATTGGAAATACTTCCTCTAGGTAAAAACACAGTTCACAGATCCACTCAAATAAATAAATGTTAACTGATATCAAATATATAAGACTGAAGACTTAAGCATTTAAATTTTTTAAAAAGAGCTATGTTTCATTCTTTGTTATTTAATATTATCAATTAGTTTTATACAGTATTATTTTATTGAAGTCAAATGGTTCATTTCAACTGTCCTTCCTCTATCACCTCCTCTGGGTCTCTACTGCTACTCAAGTAAGTACAACTCTACTTGCCACTAATGTTATAAGAGCTTGATTATCTTTTCAGCCTAGCCTAAGTCTGATTACATTAGTTGTTTTGACCCAGCTCTTTCTTTTTGAAATTTATTCTTGTTTACAGGCATTCAAAAAGTCAGAATCTGTTGCTCAATTACTTTAACAAATGTAAAGCAAAGCAGAAAATTTTAAAAAATAAATTAAAAAAAAAGACCTCACTAAGCAGAACCCAATGGACTGATCGATTAATCCAATGTCTTGTAGTAAAACTCAAATCATAACTAAACAGGGTAATAATACAGACTTATTTTAAAGCAACTATGTACTCAAGTCATGACATAAGAGGACTTTGAACACTCAGTTAATTACTTCTTTCTTTCTGTTCCCATAACTTTTTTCATATGCAAATATGTAATGATATTCTGCCCTGAAGACAATCCAAATTTGTCAATACTCAACTCAAAAAGAAGCTCAGGAACAAGTAGAGTACTAAAGCCTAAACAGGAAACAGATGACAATTAAAAGTAAAAAAGAGACTATCAGATATTAGAAATGCAAATTAGAAATCTTATGTTTCCTTAATCAAGGGTCTGAAGCTAGAATTGAAATGGAAGAAACTTTGTGAAAGTCATGAATATATTCTGTGCCTGTAGGTATTTCCTGCCTGGGATTCTGAAGCCTTCAGAGTGAAACACTGTCTCTAATATCTGATAATAATATTAGGAAATAGGGCATTGTTAATTAGGTTCTCCCACTAATTTATTAATTCTAACAGCCAAAAATCATGACATATTTGGCACATAGAAAATACTCAATATATGTTTGTGAATGACTCAATTACATTTAATCTAGTTTCTTTCAATTATTTTCTACATGTTTACTCTGTGAAAATTTTTAAAGAGAAAGTGATATTCTACAAAATATGCATTTATGCTCATTTTAGTGTAAGCACAAATACACCAGAAAACTTTTAAACAGCAAATATTGAAGCAAACGTCTTTTTACTTAGGCCTTGGTTAATTGAAAATTATATATATATTAGACCACGACACTCAAAAACCTAGTCTATAATCTTTCTATAAAAATTTGGGGGACTGTAGGAAACAAAGACTCTGCTATTAAAGAACATGCACGAAATCTCATATCCTTCTTTCAATTCCCAGTTCAGAGTTTGAAAAGAACCTGGGTCAGAGTCATTTGATGATCTTGGAGAGTATCCCAGAGAGACAGGAGGGAACTAGGATTTCCCTTGGGTCATAGACACTGGTGGAAACCATAGTGGGAGCTTATTATACCATGAGGACACTGCTACTGGAAGCAAAAGTTTGGAGCCCTCCTTCTAGCCTATTAGTCCCAGGGGCTTACACACCCAACAATAAGCCAGCACCAGCCCCTGGCATCCCCAGCCCCACAACCAGATGGTCAAGGACATGGACATGCCCACCAGTGGGCGAGCAACAGCTCTGGGAACTACTAGGACATGTAGACAGCCACACCAGAACCCAACCCACCAAGGGCCAGCATCAGCCCCAGGAAATGCACACCGTGTAGCCAGTAATGCTGGCTCTTGGCCCTACTCACCAGCAGGTTGTAGAAATATACTGTGGTAGTGAATTTGAAGACTCAGTATTGTTAAACTGTTAATTATTTCCAAAATTATAACTTATATTATTGAACTTCTAATCAATGTCTCTGAAGGAAGATTTTGTGGAACTTGAAAACAAGATTCTAAAAGTTATATAGAAATGAAATAGAACTATATACAAAGGAACTTTGGAAAAGGAGAACAAAGATTTGAACTCAAACATTCTGATATCTGTATATATTATAAAACCTGATATAGCTCAGAAAAAAAAATATTAAAGGATAGGAATATGATGGATCAATGAGACAGAAAAGAAAATCTAGAAATTTACCCATAAGTCACCTCAATTGATTTTAGTACAAGAATGCAAGTGTTTTTCAATGCAGAAAGGACAATCTTTTCAACAGATATAACATAAAACAATGAACCATATAACAATGTCCATATAACAATGAATTCAAATCTACCCTTCACATACTATATAAAAATTGCTTAAAATGGAGTATAGGCTTAGTCTTAAAACTATAAAACTTTGCAGTTAAAACACAGAAAAAAATCTTTATAAACTTTGATTAAAAGTAAATATTTTAAAGACAACTCAATTTTTCCTGTAACAGAAATTTCCATTAATTTTTTTTTGGTTGTACCATAGTTAAGAAGTTACATTCTTCAAAAGACAATAAGAAGAAAATAAAAAAAGTCATAGTATGAGAAAATATTTCTACATCAAATATGTGATAAAGTAATCACATCCAGAATAATAAATAACTCTCAAAAGTCAATAATAAGAAACACCATCCCAAACAACTTGGGCAAAATTTTAAACAGACACTTAACTAAAAATTATAAGGATGGAAAATAGGCACATAAATAATTATTAACATTATTATGAAATGCAAATTAAAATCACAGTAAATTATTATTGCAATATATCAATATATGAATGCTTATTGTGCTTTTTAAAAACTTATAATACCAAATACAGTCCAAGATTTGGAGTAACTGGCACTCTCATACAATCATTTTGAAAAACAAATTGGCTATTTTTTAAAGTGTTAAATACAGACCAGTAATATCTCTCCTAGGCTTCCCTAGTGGCTCAGCTGGTAAAGAATCTTCCTGCAATGTGGGACATCTGGGTTCGATCCCTGGGTTGGGAAGATCCCCTGGAGAAGGGAAAGACTACCCACTCCAGTATTCTGACTTGGAGAATTCCATTGACTGTATAGTCTATTGGATCACAAAGAGTCGGACACGACTGTGCAACTTTCACACAATATCTCTCCTAGGTATATACCCATGTGAATTTAAAGCAGATTCTACATATTCTCATATAAATCAAAAGTGAATGTACACACAAAAACGTGTGTAAATGTTCATAATAGCTACATTCACAATCATCCAAAACTGAAACAACCTAAATGCAAAAAGAAATAAATTATTGGCATACACAATGAAGAAAAACCTCAAATGCATTTATCTCAAAAAAATTAAGACTCAAAAGGTACTGTACAATTCTATGTTTATGGCATTTTTGAAAAGTCCAAACTAAAAATAATTCATTTCGGTAATAACATTGCTTTATATCTTGATTGGATAGATGGTTACATGAGAGTACACACTTGTCAAAACTCACAGAATTATACATTTAAAATGATGAATTTTCTTATACATAAACTATAAATTAAAGAAATAAAAGGTAAATAATTGTTGAATAAAACTACCTCGTGATTGAAATCAAATAATTGGTACTTTTGATATTGCAGAGGAGATTGTTAACTGAAATGCAGTAGTAGGGAAGTCTCTTAATTGATGATACTGCTCTGTGTCTTGATGCATAGTATCAAGATTGAACAGTATAATTAAGATTGGGATGTTCACTATATATAAATTGTACTTCATTTTAAAAAATTAAATATTAAAAATATAATTTACTTATAATTTATTTATTATTTATTTCTAACTTTTCATTTTATATTGGAGTATAGCTGACTAACAACCCTGTGCTAGTTTCAGGTGTACAGTAAAATGATTCAAATATATATATATATAAATATATTCTGTTTCAAATTTTCCAGTTAGGTTACATAATTTTGAGCAGAATCCCCTGTGCTATATAGTTGGTGCTTGTTGGTTATCCATTTTACATATAGCAGTGTGTAGGGGGTGGTCCTAAGATGGTGGAGGAATAGGATGGGGAGACCACTTTCTTTCCCACAAATTCATCAAAAGAACATTTGAACTTTGAGTAAATTCCAAAAAACAACTTCTGAATGCTGGCAGAGGACATCAAGAACCAGAAAAACAGCCCATTGTCTTCAAAAGGAGGTAGGAAAAAATATAAAAGATAAAAAGAAAGACAAAAGAAGTAGGGACAGAGATTCGTCCTGGGAAGGAAGTCTTAAAAAAGAGAAGTTTCCAAACACCAGGAAACACTCTCACTGGCGAGTCTGTGGTGAGCCTTGGAACCTCAGAGGGTAACATAATTGAGAGGAAAAATAAGTAAATAATTAAAACCCACATATTATGCACTCAATGCTAACTCCCAGCACAAAAGCAGAGCAGATGCCTGCATTCGCCATTAGCAAGTGGGGGCTGGGCAGGGAGGCACTGGCTGCATTGCCTAGAGTAAGGACCCAGCCTGAGTGCCCCGAGGGCAAGCTGAGGGAACTACCTTGAGATAGAAAACCAGACCGTGGGATAGCTACCCCACTAGAAGCCCTAAACTAAGACACCGCCAGGCTTGCTCACAGAACAAAGGACTGACTAGAGCTAACTGGCTGCGGACTGGCCCATCCCCTGCTGGAGATAGGCAGGCGAGGGCAGCCAGAGCCAGAAGGGGGCAATGTTGGCCCCAGAGAGGCATCATCTACCAAACTGCAAGCAGGCTTTGTTGCTAACCAAAACTTCTTGGGATTCTGGATGATCAACATCCGCCTGAGAAGGTGCACCGGTTGTACACCCATAAAATGGAGTGGCAAGGATGGGGGAGGCGATAAGTCGCAGTGACCACACTTGCCAAACACCTGATCACCTGAGCTGCTCGGACCTGGGAAGGGCACAAAACACAGGCCCAACCGAGTCTGCGCCTCTGAGGACTACTAGAGTACCTGAACCTGAGTGGCTTAGACCTGGGAAATGCATGCAACCCAGGGCCCGCCTCAGAGAGTTCCCAGAAGAGCAACCTAGAGCCTGAGCAGTGTAGACTGGGAAAGCACACATGCCATGAGCGGGGGCAAACCTAGTGTGGCCAAGAAACTGGGAGGACTCCCCACAAATGCCAGTGACATTTGTTTGCAGCGTTCTTCCCACCCCACAGCACGACTGAACAAATGGAGAAGTCTTGAGACTACTGTAAGAATAAAACTGAAAACCAGGGCAGGAGGCTTAAGTACAAATCCTGACAACACCAGAGAACTCCTAACTCTAGGGAACATTAATCAATAGGAGCTCATCAAATGCCTCCATATCTACACTGAAACCAAGCAACACCCAACAGCCAACAAGTTCCAGAGCAAGACATACCATGCAAATTCTCCAGGAATACAGAAACATATCCCTGAGTTTCAATATATAGGCCATCCAAAGTCACTCCAAACCCATTAACATCTCATAACTCATTACTGGACACTTTATTGCACTCTAGAGAGAAGAAATCCAGCTCCACCCACCAGAACACCGACACAAGCTTCCCTAACAAGAAACCTTGACAAGCCACCTGTCCAACCCACCAACAGTGAGGAAACTCCACAATAAAGGGAACTTCACAAACTTCCAGAATACAAAAAGGCCACCCCAAACACAGCAATATATACAAGATGAAGAAGCAGAGAAATACCCAGCAGGTAAAGACAGGATACATGCCCACCAAACCAAACAAAAGAGGAACAGATAGGGAATCTACTTGATAAAAATTCCAACTAATGACAGTGAAAATGATCCAAAATCTTGAAAACAAAATGGAGTTGCAAATAAATAGCTTGGAGACAAGGATTGAGAAGATGTAAGAAAGGTTTAACAAGGACCCAGAATAAATAAAAAAAGAGTCAATATATAATGAATAATGCAATAAATGAGATCAAAAACACTCTGGAGGGAACCAACGGTAGAATAACAGATGCAGAAGATAGGATAAGTGAGGCAGAAGATAGAATGGTAGAAATAAATGAAACAGAGAGGAAAAAAGAAAAAAGAAATTAGGGCAATCTCAGATACCTCTGGGACAATATAAAATGCACCAACATTCGAATCATAGGAGTCCCAGAAGAAGAAGACAAAAAGAAAGAACATGAGAAAATATTTAAGGAGATAATAGTTGAAAATTTCCCTAAAATGGGGAAGGAAATAATCATCCAAGTCCAAGAAACCCAGAGAGTCCCAAACAGGATAAACCCAAGGCAAAACACCCCAAGACACATATTAATCAAATTAACAAAGATCAAACACAAAGAACAAATATTAAAAGCAGCAAGGGAAAAACTACAAATAAGACACAAGGGGATTCCCATAAGGATAACAGCTGATCTTTTGATAAAACTCTTCAGGCCAGGAGGGAATGGCAGGACATACTTAAAGTGATGAAAGCAAATAACTTACAGCTCAGATTACTGTACCCAGCAAGGATCTCATTCAAATATGAAGGAGAAATCAAAAGCTTTACAGACAAGAAAAACCTGAGAGAATTCAGCACCACGAAATCAGCTCTCCAACAAATGCTAAAGGATCTTCTCTCGACAGGAAAAACAGAAAGGATGTATAAACTCTAACCCAAAACAATAAAGTAAATGGCAATGGGATGATGCTTATCACTAATTACCTTAAGTGTAAATGGGTTGAATGCCCCAACCAAAACACAAAGACTGGCTGAATGGATACAAAAACAAGACTCCTATATATGTTGTCTACAAGAGACCCACCTCAAAACAAGGGACACATATGGACTGAAAGTGAAGGGCTAGAAAAAAAAAATTCCACTCAAATAGAGAGCAAAAGAAAACAGGAGTAGCAATACTCATATCAGATAAAATAGACTTTAAAACAAAGGCTGTGAAAAGAGACAAAGAAGGACACTATATAATGATCAAAGGATCAATCCAAGAAGAAGTTATAACAATTTTAAATATATATGCACCCAACATAGGAGCACCACAATATGTAAGACATATGCTAACAAGTCAGAGAAGGCAATGGCACCCCACTCCAGTACTCTTGCCTGGAAAATCCCATGGATGGAGGAATCTGGAAGGCTGCAGTCCATGAGGTCGCTGAGGGTCAGACACGACTGAGCGACTTCACCTTCACTTTTCACTTTCATGCATTGGAGAAGGGAATGGAAGCCCACTTCAGTGTTCTTGCCTGGAGAATCCCAGGGAAGGTGGAGTCTGGTGGGCAGCCGTCTATGGGGTTGCACAGAGTCGGACATGACTGAAGTGACTTAGCAGCAGCAGCAGCAGCATGCTAACAAGTATTATTGGTGAAATTAATAATAACACAATAATAGTGGGAGACTTTAATACCCTACTCACAACTAAGGATAGATCAACTAAAGAGAAAATTAACAAGGAAACACAAACTTTAAGTGATAAAATAGACTAGTTAGACCTAATTGATATCTATAGGACATTTCACCCCAAAACAATGAATTTCACCTTTTCCTCAAGCGCACATGGAACCTTCTCATGGATAGATCCCATCCTGGGCCATAAATCTAGCCCTGGTAAAACAATTGAAATCATTCCAAGCATCTTTTCTGACCACAATGCAGTAATATTAGATCTCAATTACAGGAGAAAAACTATTAAAAATTCCAACATATGGAGGCTGAACAACACTCTGCTGAATAACCAACAAATCACAGAAGAAATAAAAAACGAAATCAAAATATGCATAGAAAAGAATAAAAATGAAAACACAACAACCCAAAACCTGTGGGACACTGTAAAAGCAATGCTAAGGGGAAGGTTCATAGCAATACAGGCTTACCCCAAGAAATAAGAAAAAAGTCAAATAAATTACCTAATTCTACACCTAAAGCAACTAGAAAAGGAAGAAATGAAGAACCTCAGGGTAAGTAGAAGGAAAGAAATCTTAAAAATTGGGTCAGAAATAAGCGCAAAAGAAACAAGAGACCATAGCAAAAATCAACAAAGCCAAAAGCTAGTTCTTTGAAAGGATAAATAAAATTGACAAACCGTTAGCCAGACTCATCAAGAAACAAAGGGAGAAAAATCAAATCATAAAATTAGAAATGAAAATGGAGAGATTACAACAGACAACACAGAAATACAAAGGATTATAAGAGACTATTATCAGCAATTATATGCCAATAAAATGGACAACTTGGAAGATGGACAAATTCTTAGAAAAGTACCAATTTCCAAAACTGAATCATGAAGAAATAGAAAATCATAACAGACCCATCAAAAGCACGGAAATTGAAACTGTAATCAGAAATCTTCTAGCATACAAAAGCCCAGGTCCAGATGGCTTCAGAGCTGAATTCTACCAAAAATTTAGAGAAGAGTAAACACTTATCCTACTCAAACTCTTCCAGAAAACTGCAGAGGAAGGTAAACTTCCAAACTCATTCTATGAGGCCACCATCGCCCTAATACCAAAACCTGATAAAGATGCCACAAAAAAAGAAAACTACAGGCCAATATCACTGATGAACATAGATGCAAAAATCCTCAACAAAATTCTAGCAATCAGAATCCAACAACACATTAAAAACAGCATACACCATGACCAAGTGGGCTTTATCCCAGGGATGCAAGGATTCTTCAATATCCACAAATCAATGTAATACACCACATTAACAAATTGAAAAACAAAAGCTGTATGATTATCTCAAAAGATGCAGAGAAAGACTTTGACAAAATTAAACATCCACTTATGATAAATGCCCTCCAGAAAGCAGGAATAGAAGGAACACACCTCAACATAATAAAAGCTGTACATGACAAACCCACAGCAAACATTATCCTCAGTGGTGAAAAATTGAAAGCATTTCCCCTAAAGTCAGGAACAAGACAAGGTTGCCCATTCTCACCACTACTATTCAACATAGTTTTGGAAGTTTTGGCCACAGCAGTCAGAGCAGAAAAAGAAATAAAAGTAATCCAAATTGGAAAACAAGTAAAACTCTCACTGTTTGCAGATGGCATGATCTTCTACATAGAAAACCCTAAAGACTCCACCAGAAAATTACTAGAGCTAATCAATGAATACAGTAAACTTCCTAGATATAAAATCAACACAAAGAAATCCCTTGCATTCCTATACACTAATAATGAGAAAACAAAAAGAGAAATTAAGGAAGCAATTTCATTCACCATTGCAACGAAAAGTATAAAATACTTAGGAATATATCTACCTGGCCTAGAGGAGCCATCCCACGCTGAAGGTCAGGAAGGGCGGCAGGAGGAGATATCCATCATCCAAAGGTAAGGAGGAGTGGCTGTGCTTTGCTGCAGCAGCCATGAAGAGATACCCCACGCCCAAGGTAAGAGAAATCACACTAGGACCACAGCCTTGTCTAACTCAATGAAACTAAGTTATGCCCGCGGGGCAACCTAAGATGGGCGGGTCATGGTGGAGAGGTCTGACAGAATGTGGTCCACTGGAGAAGCGAATGGCAAACCACTTCAGTATTTTTGCCTTGAGAATCCCATGAACAATATGAAAAGGCAAAATGATAGGATAATTAAAGAGGTACTCCCCAGGTCAATAAGTGCCCAATATGCTACTGGAGGTCAGTGGAGAAACAAATCCAGAAAGAATGAAGGGATGGAGCCAAAGCAAAAATAATACCCAGCTGTGGATGTGACTGGTGATAGAAGCAAGGTCCAATGCTCTAAAGAGCAATATTGCATAGGAAACTGGAATGTCAGGTCTATAAATCAAGGCAAATTGGAGGTGGTCAAACAGGAGATGGCAAGAGTGAACGTCAACATTCTAGGAATCAGCAAACTAAAATGGACTGGAATGGGTGAATTAAACTCAGATGACCATTATATCTACTACTGCGGGCAGGAATCCCTCAGAAGAAATGGAGTAGCCATCATGGTCAACAGAAGAGTCCGAAATGCAGTACTTAGATGCAATCTCAAAAACGACAGAATGATCTCTGTTCGTTTCCAAGGCAAACCATTCAATATCACAGTAAT
Source organism: Ovis canadensis (assembly GCF_042477335.2). Taxonomy (NCBI): domain Eukaryota; kingdom Metazoa; phylum Chordata; class Mammalia; order Artiodactyla; family Bovidae; genus Ovis; species Ovis canadensis. The sequence goes on along the minus strand of NC_091727.1, from coordinate 142,048,611 downwards.
CCAAGTCTATGCCCTAACCAGTAGTGCTGAAGAAGCTGAAGTTGAATGGTACTATGTAGACCTACAAGACCTTGTAGAACTAACACCCAAAAAAGAGGTCTTTTTCATTATAGGGGACTGGAATGCAAAAGTAGGAAGTCAAGAAATACCTGGAGTAACAGGCAAATTTGGCCTTGGAATACGTAATGAAGCAGGGCAAAGACTAATAGTGTTTTGCCAAGAAAATGCACTGGTCATAGAAAACACCCTATTCTAACAACACAAGAGAAGACTCTACACATGGACATCACCAGATGGTTAACACCAAAATCAGATTGATTATATTCTTTGCAGCAAAGGATGGAGAAGCTCTATACAGTCACAAAAACAAGACTGGGTGCTGACTGTGGCTCAGATCATGAACTCCTTATTGCCAAATTCAGACTTAAATTGAAGAAAGCAGGGAAAACAGCTAGACCATTCAGGTATGACCTAAATCAAATCCCTTATGATTGTACAGTGGAAGTGAGAAATCGATTCAAGGGCCTAGATCTGATAGATAGAGTGCCTGATGAACTATGGAATGAGGTTCGTGACATTGTACAGGAGACAGGGATCAAGACCTTCCCTATGGAAAATAAATGCAAAAAAGCAAAATGGCTGTCTGGGGAGGCCTTACAAATAGCTGTGAAAAGAAGAGAGGCAAAAAGCAAAGGAGAAAAGGAAAGATATAAGCATCTGAATGCAGAGTTCCAAAGAATAGCAAGAAGAGATAAGAAAGCCTTCTTCAGTGATCAGTGCAAAGAAATAGAGGAAAAGAACAGAAAGGGAAAGACTAGAGATCTCTTTAAGAAAATTAGAAATATCAAGGGAAAAATTCATGCAAAGATGGGTTCGATAAAGGACAGAAATGGTATGGACCTAACAGAAGCAGAAGATATTAAGAAGAGGTGTCAAAAATACACAGAAGAACTGTACAAAAAGGATCCTCATGACCAAGATAATCACGTTGGTGTGATCACTCATCTAGAACCAGACATCTTGGAATGCGAAGTCAAGTGGGCCTTAGAAAGCATCGCTACGAACAAAGCTAGTGGAGGTGATGAAATTCCAGTTGAGCTGTTTCAAATCCTGAAAGATGATGCTGTGAAAGTGCTGCACTCAGTATGCCAGCAAATTTGGAAAACTCAGCAGTGGCCACAGAACTGGAAAAGGTCAGTTTTCATTCCAATCCCAAAGAAAGAAAATGCCAAAGAATGCTCAAACTACCACACAATTGCACTTATCTCACATGCTAGTAAAGTAATGCTCAAAATTCTCCAAGCTAGGCTTCATCAATACATGAACCGTGAAGTCCCTGATGTTCAAGCTGGTTTTAGAAAAGGCAGAGGAACAAGAGACCAAATTGCCAACATCCGCTGGATCATGGAAAAAGCAGGAGAGTTCCAGGAAAACATCTATTTCAGCTTTATTGATTGTGCCAAAGGCTTTGACAGTGTGGATCACAATAAACTGTGTAAACTTCTGAAAGAGATGGGAGTACCATACCACCTGACCTGCCTCTTGAGAAATCTGTATGCAGGTCAGGAAGCAACAGTTAGAACTGGACATGGAACAACAGAGTAGTTCCAAATAGGAAAAGGGATACGTCAAGGCTGTATGCAGAGTACATCATGCAAAACACTGGACTGGAAGAAACACAAGCTGGAATCAAGATTGCCAGGAGAAATATCAACAACCTCAGGTATGCAGATGACACCACCCTTATGGCAGAAAGTGAAGAGGAACTAAAAAGCCTCTTGATGAAAGTAAAAGAGGCGAATGAAAAAGTTGGCTTAAAGCTCAACATTCAGAAAATGAAACTCATGGCATCTGGTCCCATCACTCCATGGGAAATAGATGGAGAAACAGTGGAAACAATGTCAGACTTCATTTTTTTGGGTTTCAAAATCACTGCAGATGGTGACCTCAGCCATGAAATTAAAAGACACTTACTCCTTGAAAGAAAAGTAATGACCAACCTAGATAGCATATTCAAAAGCAGAGACATTACTTTGCCGACCAAGGTCCATCTAGTCAAGGCTATGGTTTTTCCAGTAGTCATGTATGGATGTGAGAGTTGGACTGTGAAGAAGGCTGAGTGCCAAAGAATTGATGCTTTTGAACTGTGGTGTTGGAGAAGACTCTTGAGAGTCCCTTGGACTGCAAGGAGATCCAACCAGTCCATTCTGAAGGAGATCAGCCCTGGATTTCTTTGGAAGGAGTGTTGCTAAAGCTGAAACTCCAGTATTTTGGCCACCTTATGTGAAGAGTGGACTCATTGGAAAAGATTCTGATGCTGGGAGGGATTGGGGGCAGGAGGAGAAGGGGACGACAGAGGATGAGATCGCTGGATGGCATCACGGACTCGATGGATGCGAGTCTGAGTGAACTCCGGGAGTTGTTGTTGGACAGGGAGGCCTGGTGTGCTGCGATTTATGGGGTCACAAAGCGTCGGACATGACGAGTGACTGAACTGAATTGAACTGAAAGAAACGAAAGACCTATATATAGAAAACTATAAAACACTGGTGAAAGAAATAAATGAGGACACTAATAGATGGAAAACTATACCGTGCTCATGGATTAGAAGAATCAATATAGTGAAAATTAATATACTACACAAAGCAGTCTATAGATTCAATGCAATCTCTATCAGCCTAGAACAAATAATTTTACAATTTGCATGGAAAAAAAAAACTTGAATAGCCAATGCAATCTTGAGAAAGAAAATGGAACTGAAGGAGTCAAACTGCCTGACTTCAGGCTCTACTAAAAAGCCACAATAGTCACGACAGTATGGTACTGGTACAAACACAGAAATAGAGACCAATGGAACAAAACAGAAAGCCCAGGGAAAAATCCATGCACCTGTGGACACCTTATCTTTGCAAAGCAGGCAAGAATATACAATGGAGTAAAGACAATCTGTTTAACAAGTGGTGCTGGGAAAACCAGTCAATGATTTGTTAAAGAATGAAACTAGAACACTTTCTAACACCCAAAAATAAACTCAAAATGGACTAAAGATCTAAATGTAAGACCAGAAACTATAAATCTCCTAGAAGAGAACATAGGAAAAACACCCTCCGTCATATATCACAGCAGGATCCTCTACGACACACGTCCCAGAATATTGGAAATAAAAGAAAAATAAACAATTGAGACCTATATAAAATTAAAAGCTTTGTACAACAAAGGAAACTATAATTACGGTGAAAAGACAGCCTTCAAAATGGGAGAAAATAATAGCAAACGAAGCAACTGACAAGGAATTAATCTCAAAAATATACAAGCAACTCCTGCAGCTGAAATCCAGAAAAATAAACCAACCAATCAAAAATGGGCCAAAATCTAAGCAGGCATTTCTCCAAAGAAGACATACAGATGGCTAACAAACACATGAAAAGATGATCACATCACTCATTATCAGAGAAATACAAACCAAAACCGAAATGAGGTTCCATTTCAGGCCAGTCAGAATGGCTGCAATCCAAAAGTCTACAAGCAATAAATGCTGGAGAGGGTGTGGAGAAAAGAGAACACTCTTACACTGTTGGTGGGAATGCAGACTAGTACAGACACTATGGAGAACAGTGTGGAGATTCCTTAAAAAACTGGAAATAGAACAGCCGTATGACCCAGCAATCCCGCTGCTGGGCATACACACAGAGGAAACCAGAATTGAAAGAGACACGTGTACCCCAATATTCTTCTCAGCACTGTTTATAATAGCCAGGACATGGAAGCAACCTAGATGTCCATCAGCAGATGAATGGATAAGAAAGCTGTGGTACATATACACAATGGAGTGTTATTCAGCCATTAAAAAGAATACATTTGAATCAGTTCTAATGAGGTGGATGAAACTGGAGCCTATTACACAGAGTGAAGTAAGCCAGAAAGAAAAACACCAATACAGTATACTAACACATATGTATGGAATTTAGAAAGATGGCAATGATGACCCTGTATGCAAGACAGCAAAAGAGACACAGATGTATAGAACAGTCTTCTGGACTCTTTGGGAAAGGGCGAGGGTGGGATGATTGCGGAGAATGGCATTGAAACATGTATATTATCATATGTGAAATGAATCGCTAGTCCACGTTTGATGCATGATACGGATGCTCAGGGCTGGTGCACCAGGATGTTCCAGAGGGATGGTATGTGGAGGGAGGTGGGAGGGGGGTTCAGGATGGGGAACATGTGTACACCTGTGGCTGATTCTTGTCAATATATGGCAAAACAAACACAATATTGTAAAGTAATTAGCATCCAATTAAAATAAATAAATTTATATTAAAAATTAAAATTAAGAATAAATAAATAAATATAGCACTGTGTACATGTCAATCCAAAATTCACTAACTATCCCACCCCCCACTACCCCACCCCACCTGTAAGGATAAGTTCTTACTCTAAGTCTGTTAGTCTATCTCTGAATATAGACTTTACAATAATTTGTAAATAAATACTTTGGTATAATTATTTTAAATTCTGGAAGCATTCTACAAGTGAATGATAGCACACAATATTTCTGTTACTCTGTCTGACTTACTTCACTCAATATGACAATCTCTCAGTTCAGTTCAGTCCCTCAGTCTTGTCCGACTCTTTGCAACATCATGAATCGCAGCAAGCCAGGCCTCCCTGTCCATCACCAACTCCCGGAGTTCACTCAGATTCACATCTACCGAGTCAGTGATGCCATCCAGCCATCTCATCCTCTGTTGTCCCCTTCTCCTCCTGCCCACAATCCCTCCCAGCATCAGAGTCTTTTCCAATGAGTCAACTCTTCTCATGAGGTGGCCAAAGTACTGGAGTTTCAGTTTTAGCATCATTCCTTCCAAAGAAATCCCAGGGCTGATCTCCATCAGAATGGACTGGTTGGATCTCCTTGCAGTCCAAGGGACTCTCAAGAGTCTTCTCCAACACCACAGTTCAAAAGCATCAACTCTTCGGTGCTCAGCCTTCCTCACAGTCCAACTCTCACATCCATACATGACTACTGGTAAAACCATAGCCTTGACTAGACGGACCTTGGTTGGCAAAGTAATGTCTCTGCTTTTGAATATGCTTTCTAGGTTGGTCATTACTTTTCTTTCAAGGAGTAAGTGTCTTTTAATTTCATGGCTGCAGTCACCATCTGCAGTGATTTTGGAGCCACAAAAAATAAAGTCTGACATTGTTTCCACTGTTTCCCCATCTATTTCCCATGAAGTGATGGGACTGGATGCCGTGATCTTCGTTTTCTGAATGTTGAGCTTTAGGCCAACTTTTTCACTTTCCTCTTTCACTTTCATCAAGAGGCATTTTAGTTCCTCTTCACTTTCTGCCATAAGGGTGGTGTCATCTGCATACCTGAGGTTATTGATATTTCTCCTGGCAATCTTGATTCCAGCTTGTGTTTCTTCCAACCCAGCGTTTCTCATAAAGTACTCTGCATAGATGTTAAATAAGCTGGGTAACAATATGCAGCCTTGACGTACTCCTTTTCCTATTTGGAACCAGTCTGTTGCTCCATGTCCAGTTCTAACTGCAGCTTCCTGACCTTCATACAGATTTCTCAAGAGGCAGGTCAGGTGGTCTGCTATTCTCATCTCTTTCAGAATTTTCCACAGTTTATTGTGATCCACACAGTCAAAGGCTTTGGCATAGTCAATCAAGTAGAAATAGATGTTTTTCTGGAACTCTCTTGCTTTTTCCATGATCCAGCGGATATTGGCAATTTGTTCTCTGGTTCCTCTGCCTTTTCTAAAACCAGCTTGAACATCAGGAAGTTCACGGTTGCTGAAGCCTGTCTTGGAGAATTTTGAGCATCTTAAGCCTTACTTTACTAGCATGTGAGATGCGTGCCAATTGTGCGGTAGTTTGAGCAATCTTTGGCATTGCCCTTCTTTGGGACTGGAATGAAAACTGACCTTTTCCAGTCCTGTGACCACTGCTGAATTTTACAAACTTGCTGGCATACTGAGTGCAGCACTTTCACAGCATCATCTTTCAGGATTCAGACTTAAATTGAAGAAAGTAGGGTAAACCGTTAGACCATTCCGGTATGACCTAAATCAAATCCCTTATGATTATACAGTGGAAGTGAGAAATAGATTTAAGAGCCTAGATCTGATAGATACAGTGCCTGATGAACTATGGAATGAGGTTCGTGACATTGTACAGGAGACAGAGATCAAGACCTTCCCTATGGAAAAGAAATGCAAAAAAGCAAAATGGCTGTCTGGGGAGGCCTTACAAATAGTTGTGTAAAGAAGAGAGGCGAAAAGCAAAGGAGAAAAGGAAAGATATAAGCATCTGAATGCAGAGTTCCGAAGAATAGCAAGAAGAGATAAGAAAGCCTTCTTCAGTGATCAATGCAAAGAAATAGAGGAAAAGAACAGAATGGGAAAGACTAGAGATCTCTTCAAGAAAATTATAATACCAAGGGAACATTTCATGCAAAGATGGGCTTGATAAAGGACAGAAATGGTATGGACCTAAGAGAAGCAGAAGATATTAAGAAGAGGTGGCAAGAATACACAGAAGAACTGTACAAAAAGAGCTTCACAACCCAGATAATCATGATGGTGTGATCACTCACCTAGAGCCAGACATCCTGGAATGTAAAGTCAAGTGGGCCTTAGAAAGCATCACTGCGAACAAAGCTAGTGGAGGTGATGGCATTCCAGTTGAGCTATTTTAAATCCTGAAAGGTGACAATCTCTAGGTTTATTTCATTAAATTATAAAATAGACTCCTCACAATTAAATGGTTCTGTTATTATCCTTAACTGTCAAATACATTTTAAAATGAGATATTGCAATAAAAATGGTGTATCTAAGGGATATGAAGTCTTAATTTTAGCTTTCAAAAGCCCCTCTCTTCCAATCACACCAGATTCTTGAAGAAAATAATGTAAATGCCAGAAAGAAGTTTTTCTCATTCATAACAGATAAGATTTAACTTAACAGGGAATGCTGATTCTTCTATATTCTTATTTTTCCTCAAAATGAAGTTTGCAGAATCATGCTCAAAATAGCAAGTTTGGAAAATTTTGGATGCTAGGTTGATATTGAGTTTCAAACATCCAGCATGGATTCTGAAATTCTGTGTATCATTTAAAATACCTGAAGTGATTCCTCAATTTATTTCCAAAATAAATTTAAAAATGCATCCTTACACAATGACCCAAACATCACTCAAACCATGATAACATATTTTAATATAATAACAAATTTTGTGAGGATATTAAATCTTGAAAGGCCTATGTTCTTTTAAAACCCACACACAACAGAAAGCCTCATAAAAAGCTGCAAATAGAAAGCTAGGGCAAAACCATTCTGAAAACCATAGTTATTAGGGGCTAATTGAATAAACTGATGGTAGCCTCAAGCAAATTTCACACCAAGTTTTCCATCATTTATCCTTCAAAAACCGGTCTTCCAAAGTGCCACATAGATGACATCTCCAGGAGCTTGATTCCTGTTTGGATCCTACATGAATATGCTATCTACACCAGTGAAATTGAGGGGTTTCTTAATCAGAAATGGGAAAAATACTACTTAACAATAAGTGTCTCATTTTCTACAACCTGATTTAGTTTTCACTGAAAATATAATGAATATATTCAAGCTCCAGGGGGAACTACAGCCAACCAAGCAAATGGTAGATCTGAGTCGGAATCAGAGTAACTGCTTGTCTTCCTTCTCAGTACATGATGAACAGTTCAGAGCATTTCATTTTACTCTTTTAAAAAATCATCTTGCAAATAAAAAAAGAAATCTAATTTCACATTTGCCCTGCGTTTTTTTTTAAATTTGTTCCCTATTTTGCATTTAAATTTGACATTTACTAGACAGAACTGTGCTATTTATGTAACTATTTGAATGCACTGTATAAGAGAGCCTTAGCTAAGGAATTTTATGACTACTGTTTCAACTATGCTTTGCTTAGGGAAATAAAATTCTTCCTGCTTACTTTTTTAAAAGTTAATCCTATAGTGGATTATATTGAATATCAGAGGATTCATAGTACCCTATTCAGTTCAGTTCAGTTGCTCAGTTCAGTTCAGTCCCTCAGTCGTGTCTGACTCTTTGCGACCCCATGAATCGCAGCACGCCAGGCCTCCCTGTCCATCACCAACTCCCAGAGTTCATTCAGACTCACATCTATCGAGTGAGTAATGCCATCCAGCCGTCTCATCTTCTGCAGTTCCCTTCTCCTTCTGCCCCCAATCCCTCCCAGCATCAGAGTCTTTTCCAATGAGTCAACTCTTTGCATGAGATGGCCAAAGTACTGGAGTTTCAGCTTCAGTATCATTCCCTCCAAAGAAATCCCAGGTCTGATCTCCTTCAGAATGGACTGGTTGAATCTCCTTGCAGTCCAAGGGTCTCTCAAGAGTCTTCTCCAACACCACAGTTCAAAAGCATCAATTTTTTGGTGCTCAGCTTTCTTTAGAGTCCGACTCTCACATCCATACATGACCACTGGGAAAATCATAGCCTTGACTAGATGGACATTTGTTGGCAAAATAATGTCTCTGCTTTTTAATATGCTGTCTAGGTTGGTCATAACTTTCCTTCCAAGGAGTAGGCGTCTTTTAATTTCATGGCTGCAATCACCATCTGCAGTGATCTTAGAGCCCATAAAAATAAAGTTAGCCACTGTCTCCACTGTTTCCCCATCTATTTCCCATGAAGTGATGGGACTGGATGCCCTGATCTTCGTTTTCTGAATGTTGAGCTTTAAGCTAACTTTTTCACTCTCCTCTTTCACTTTCATCAAGAGGCATTTTAGTTCCTCTTCACGTTCTGCCATAAGGGTGGTGTCAGCAGTGAAAAGAAGAAAAGAAAAGTACCCTGTGGTAGTTCAATTTAACTGATATCATGATTCTGCTGTGTAGAACTGTGCTAAAATAATCAGGACCTAGAAATTTATATCCTGAATTTCCAAAAATAAAGCCTTGAATTCTAGACTTTAGGATCATCTGCATAGAGTTTCAGACATCCAGATAAAAACATAAAATTGGGTCACCAAAATGACAATGTAGGAGACCCCAGACTCTATCATCCTATCAGTCAGTCAGTTCATTCACTCAGTCGTGTCCGACTCTTTGTGACCCCATGAACCACAGCACGCCAGGCCTCCCTGTCCATCACCAACTCCTGGAGTGCACCCAAACCCATGTCCATCGAGTCGGTGATGCCATCAAACCATCTCATTCTCTGTCGTCCCCTTCTCCTCCTGTCCCCAATCCCTCCCAGCATCAGGGTCTTTTCAAATGAGTCAGCTCTTTGCATCAGGTGGCCAAAGTATTAGAGTTTCAAATAGGCAAATGTGTACGTCAAGGCTGTATATGGTCACCCTGATTATTTAACTTATATGCAGAGTACCTCATGAGAAATGCTGGGCTGCAGGAAGCACAAGCTGGAATCGAGATTGCCTGGAGAAATATCAATAACCTCAGATATGCAGAAGACATCACTCTTATGGCAGAACGTGAAGAAGAGCTAAAGAGCCTCTTGATGAAAGTGAAAGAGAGGAGTGAAAAAGTTGACTTAAAGCTCAAAATTCAGAAAACTAAGATCATGGCATTCGGTCCCATCACTTCTTGGCAAATAGATGGAGAGACAGTGGAAACAGTGGCCGACTTTATTTTTCTGGGCTCCAAAATCACTGCATATGGTGATTGCAGCCATGAAATTAAAAGATAACTACTCCCTGGAAGGAAAGTTATGACCAACCTAGATAGCATATTAGAAAGCAGAGACATTACTTTGTCAACAAAGGTCCATCTAGACAAGGCTATGATTTTCCCAGTGGTCATGTATGGATGTGAGAGTTGGACTGTAAAGAAAGCTGAGTACCGAAGAATTGATGCTTTTGAAATGTGGTGTTGGAGAAGATTCTTGAGAGTCCCTTGGACTGCAAGATCCAACCAGTTCATCCTAAAGAAGATCAGACCTGGGTGTTCATTGGAAAGACTGATGTTGAAGCTGAAAGTCTAATATTTGGCCACCTGATGAGAAGAGCTGACTCATTTGAAAAGACCCTGATGCTGGGAAAGATTGAATGCAGGAGGAGAAGGGGACGACAGAGGATGAGATGGTTGGATGGCATCACAGACTCGATGGACATGGGTTTTGGTGCACTCCAGGAGTTGGTGATGGACAGGGAGGCCTGGCATGCTGTGGTTCATGGGGTCACAAAGATTCGGACATGACTGAGTGACTGAACTGAACTGATACATTTACTTGAAAATTCCTGGACTTTAATATGTTTCGTACATTTGAGATGCCTAGCATTATGAAAACTGGTATGACATCTACATTGATTATTTTTGTTTAAAATAGATAACAATTTCTTAAACTCAGACTTAATACTTCTGTTCCTAGAATTCGCTTAAAATATTCTTCTTCACATCATGGGAAGTCAGTGGAAGAGGGATATTTTTAATGAGTTTCACCTTCCTCCATGCTCCTCAAAGGCCATGAGTATGCCATCTGTATAATTTTTATCCTAGCAAGATCTTTCTGCTACTTTCTCTCCACTAATCCATATACATAACTTAATGTTTTTGCTGCAGTCAGGAGAATATTTTGGATGGGATAATAACAGAAAGAAGCACACTGTGCATACCAGAAAAAGTCTGTATGTATTGGGGAACATGGGATGGGAGGAGTTGAGGGACGAATAATAGGGTAAGAATCCAATTTGACTAGCACAGTTTGACAGATTGTAAGCAACTTTAATCAGAATATTTCAGAAGACAAACAAACATATAAGTGAAGGATAAATTTTTATTTTTAAAATTACATAAGATTAGCAAATGAAATAAGAGAGAAGTAATTTCTCATTATCTATAAACACTTCTCAGGGTAGAGAGTAAGAAAATGGATTTGGAAAATAAAGCGCATTAAATTTACTTTGTATGGGGCAGTAATAGCTATTTTGTCCCCAGGCAGACAGCTGGGATCCTAAGGGAATATGTGAAGGCCTGACTACTTCTGTCACTACTTTATAGTATTTATTCGTGGAAATATTTCAAGCTCCCCTATTGTGCTCAGTCTATAATAGATAGATTATCTCTGAATTCCAGGTCCACTAGGAGAAGTAGCTTCACCTTCAAAGCCCAGGGTTGCAGTTTTGATCCTGAAGTCTGGCCCAATGAAAATATTTAAACCAGGGAGGTTGTCTTGCCCTGTGAAATGGAGAAAGAGACCACCTTTCTGGTTTGCCTACTTTCCCCTAGCTTATGCTCTCTGGTCCTGTGGTGGAGTGACAACCCTGTTGATCTCTGAATCACCTTCTGAGTCATTCTTCCTTTTCTTGAAGATTGACACACTTTTAGTTGGATAGATCTGTTTTCCCATCTTGTAGACTCTCAGAACTCTGACAGCCTTCCTTCATTTTGTCCCACCTCTTTCCCCTTTAGTGTTTCCCCTAGTATAACTCCATTTCTATTCCAGGCTTCTTCTGAGGGCTGATTAGCTGAATGAGTCACACCCATAATCTCCTTATTGAGTAATCGTTTAGACATATCCTTGGTGTTCTTTCTAGAACATGCTCTCTCTTTTGTAAAATGTTCAATCTGTATAGGCTGATAATTTTCCAAATCTTCAGTTTCTAGTTGATTGCTGCCTAACAATTTCCACATTAATTTATTTATTTTGTCTTACATTTAACTATAAGCAGCAAGGAGAAACTAGCCCACAGCTTCAACACATTTTTTAGAAATCTTCTCAGCTATATATCCCAGTTTATCATCTATAATTCTTCTTTCCACAAACAGTAGAGCACAATTAAACCAAGATACTTGCCACTTTATAATAATAAGAATGACTTTTTCTCCATTTTCCAAAAACACATCTCTTTTTTCCACCTGAAATTTCAACAGAATGACTTTTAATGTCCGTCTTTCTAACAACAGTATCTTCTTTCTAACATGTACCTCAAAACTCTTCCAGTGTCTATCTGTTAGCCAGTTCCAAAGCTTTTTCCAAGTTTTAGAAATCTGTTATATAAACACTTCACTTCTCAGTACCAAAAATTCTGTATTAGCTGGTTTGCTCTAGAGAAAAACAGAATCTATGTGTGTGTGTGTGCATTTATTTAAGCAACTGTCTTGAGATACAAGTCCAAGTTCAATATCTACAGTGTAAGCCAGAAGGCTGGAGATTGAGGAAGACTTACAGCCTAAGCTCAAAGGCAATCTGCTAATAAAATTCCTTCTTGCTCAGGACCTTCTTTTAAGATTTTCAACTTATTTGATGAGAGCTACAATATTATGAAGGGACATCTACTTTACTCAAAGTTTACTGATTTAAATGTTAATTCTATCTAAAATATGCCTTCACAAAAAAAATCAGAATAATGTTTGACCAAATATGAGGGTATAGTGGCCCAGCCAAGTTGACACAAAAATTAGCTATCACAGTCTCCCAAAAAATTCTGTATACCCTGAACCTCAGAATGTTATTTTACATGCATGTGGGTCTTTGTAAATGTAATTAGTTAAAATTAGGCCATAATGGATTAGAGTGGGCACTAAACCTAATATGACCAGGGCCTTTATAAGAAGAAGAGACATACCAGACACAGTGAAAATGGCTGTGTAACAATGGAGACAGAGATGGTAATGATGCAGCTATAAGCCAAGGAATGTCAATGATTATTGGACATCACCAAGAATACAGGCAGAGATAATGAAGGATCCTCCCCTAGAACCTTCAGAGTGACTATGGTCCTGCTGACTCATTGATTTCAGACTTCTGACCTTCAGAATTGTGGCAGAGTAAATTTCTATTATTTTAAGGCACCAAGTTGAAACCTTAAGAAACTAATATACAAATTACTTTTTGTCTCTTCTTGGCATATTTTGAAGTTAGGACAAATAATCTTTATTAGCTTCCTAAAATTCTTAGAAGCAGAATAATGCCAATTCTTGCTCCTTACTTACTGATAAGGAATCACATTTCTATATAATAGAAACTTCTGGAGTTTTCAATGTAAAATAAGAGATAATAGATTACCCTATTATCAGAAGTTTGCAACAGATTAAAGCCCTGTGGTTTTATTTCTCAGTTGCTACTTTTGGAGTTGATAAAGTCCCAGTGTAAACTTACATCTCTTCTCTCCAAGCTAAAAATTTGAGGTTTGTCTCCACTTAAGGAAATTTGAGGCATTTATCTTTTGCAAAGATTTCATTTGTGGGATTAGAAAAGGCATAAATGGTATTCATACCATTCTGAATAGTATGAATCAAGTGCAAAGTGCAATATGAAACTTTAAACCTGAGGTATAGACATGACGTAAAGTTGTGTCAGGTACTTCTCAAACACTGGGGAAAAAAGCATCACATAAACTTGGTCTTTGGACTTCTGTGACTGTTGATATGTATATGTGTGTGGGTGTTTGCAATGAAGATAATGATTAAAAGATGTTTGATATCAGGGAAACTGCCAATATTGACATGGATTATGCAGCAAACCAGCAAATTAAGAAGAAAAAATTGTAATTTGACTTTATAAATGTGTTGATAATTACTTGAAGTGCCTACTATTGATGCCTAATTACCATGCAGTTTGACAATAATTATGCACATTATTAAACATGTGCCTTAACATTAATTTTGTGGTACATTGTGTTTGGTTATGCCACTCAATGCCATACATGTAGACTCCAGCCTTCCTAGTTTACCTCTCTAGTCATCTATTCACAATTTAGGAAACAAGAGAGGGAGCAACAGACAATATATAGTATGGTTTTATGAACCGGACTAAGAAATGACTGAGAAGGTCTGTAAAAAGCATATTTTCAGGTAGAAGAAGGCAGAGCTCTGCAGGTACCATCTCATCAGAGGTTAAGTGCTAGGCTTTGTAGGTACTCCTCAGACTTCAGTTTGGTAAACTGACTCAGCAGATGCCAAGAAAGTCAACACTGCAATGAAATAATGAAACATAAAGAAATGCTTCAATTACTTGACTCTCTCTGCACTGTGCCTCCATCTCCACTCTACCACTATCATCAGCTGTAAGGCTTGTCCTATTAATACTCAATAAACTCCTTCTAGGTTAATTCTAAGACTGACATGGATTAACTGGATTGGCTAATTACTAAAAAAAAATGTTGACTCAAACAGATACTCAATATGTTTCAAAGAGAAATGAAACTGAAAGTCTAGCTAGTTCATATTATTTTGTATCATTGATGACAAGTAATACACTGAGCTCTCTCAGGCGGCCTCATATGATAACCTTGAAAATCCTATCATCTACAATCACAATGAATTTCACCAGAGAAGTGGCAACAACTTCCTGAACTGTCAGCTTCATATTAGGGGCCACAGTTATTGCTCAGATAAATCATTCAAAGAGAAGTGAGCCTACACATTGATTCAAGGACAATCTTTTTACTCATAAACATGCATGAAGCTTCCGTTATGACAGATAAGCACTTGGCTGTTTTCCATTTGGAAGATTATAGCACCATCATATTTCACTTGATTAAATAGCCAAGCCTAGGCTCCCATTATACAGAATATCCTAGTTATGGTACTTCCCTGAAGCTGTATCCATTTTAAATTAGATTGAATTGAACAAGACTAATTTCAGACTTTTGAAAATACCATTTTCATCTTTCCTTTTTCCAGACACCTTCTTGTGCTCCAATTATTTTTATAGCCTCTAGCTTCACTTGAAACATTACTTCCAAAGTGCCAAATACCTGCTGCTGGTATCCATTCCTCCCTTAGAACAGAAAGATTGGTAGTGCCATCCAGAATGTGTTAAAAATGTGTTAATGCAGGTAATTCTTAACATTATCCATCTAAGAAAATGAACCTATTTATATAGGGGAAAAAATCTCTTGAAAGAAATGGGACTGATCTAAAAGTTTTGATGATGAAGAACATTCTTTTTATTTTGGAATACACACACACATTGGTTGTATTAGCAAGACCTTAGTTCTTCAAGTAATTTATATTTTATCAAATTAAATCCTTTAATAAGAAATCACTGAATTTAATAGTGAAGGTTTCATTTTCAGTATTTAAAATGAATACTAAAGCACTAATTTTTTAAAAAAAGATCTCCCTTCTCAACCCCATCCCATCCCTCTAGGTCATCACATAGTGCCAGGCTGGGCTACCTGTGCTATTTAGCAACTACCCACTAACAATCTGTTTTACACATGATAGTGTATATATGTCAATGCTACTTTCTTAATTCACCCCACCCTCACCTTCCCCCACAGTGTCTACAAGTCCATTCTCTCTAGGTTAATCAGCACCATTTTCTAGGTTCCATGTATATGTGTTAATATATAATATTTATTTTTCTCTTTCTGACTTACTTCAGTCTGAAAAAGAGGCTCTGAGTTCCTCCACCTCACTATAAATAATTTAATTCATTCATCTTTATGGGAAAAAAGTTGACAGCATTTTCTGTAAGATCAAGAACAAGATAAGGGTGCCCATTTTCACCACTATTATTCAATAAAGTTTTGGAAGCCCCAGCCATGACTGTCAGAGAAGAAAAAGAAATAAAAGTAATCCAGATTAAAAAGAAAGAGTAACACTCTCCCGGTTTTCAGATGACATTATACTACACATAGAAAACTCTAAAAATACCAGCAAAAAAAAAAAAAAACAACTAATAGCACTAATCAATTAATATAGTAAAGTTGCAGGAGATAAAATTAATACACATAAATCCCTTGCATTTCTATACACTCACAATGAAAAATCAGAAAGAGAAATTAAAGAAATAATTCACCATTACAACATAAAGAGTAAAATACCTAGGAATAAATCTACCTGAAGAGACAAACCACCTGTATGCAGAAAACTATAAGACACTGATGAAGAAATCAAACAGATGGAGAGTATACCATGTTCTTGGATTGGAAGAATCAATGTTGTGAAAATGACAATATTACCCAAAGGACAAAAACAGAAAATTACAGATAATTTGAGATACATGCTACCATTCATATACCACAAACACAGACACACACACACACACAACTACTGGCCTATAGCTATTTTTTCCACTTCCTTTAAAACTTGAAGAATTTCATACTAAAGCTAATCAATGAATAAAGTCACAGGATATAAAAGTAATACACAGAAATCTCTTGAATTCCTATATGCTAATGATGAAAAATCAGAAAGAGAAATTAAGGAAGCAATCTCACTCACCATTGCAAAGAAAAGAATAAAATACTTAGGAATAAATTTAACTAAAGAAACAAAAGACCTGTATACAGAAAACTATAAAACAGTAATGAAAGAAATCAAAGATGACATGAATAGATGGAAAAATATAGCATGTTCTTGGATTGGAAGAAACAATATAGCGAAAGTGAGTATACTACCAACAGCAATCTACAGATTTAACGCAATCCCTATCAAATTATCAATTGTTATTTTTCACAGAACTAGAACAACAACAACAAAAAATACTGTTTGTATGGAAACACAGAAGGACCCCAAATAGCCAACACAATCTTAACCAAAACAAACAAACAAAAAAAGTGAAGCTAGAGGAATCAATCTCCCTGACTTCAAATTATTTCTCAAAGTTACAGTCACCACGACAGTATGGTACTGTTACAAAAACAGAATTATAGACCAGTGGAACAAGATAAAAAGCCCAGAGATAAACCCACACTCCTGTGGACACCTTATCTTTGACAAAGGAGGCAAGAATATACAATGGAGAAAAGACAGCCTCTTCAATAAGTGGTGCTGGGAAAACTGGACAGATACACGTAAAAGGATGAAATTAGAACACTTCCTAACACCATACACAAAAATAAACTCAAAACAGATTAAAGATCTAAATGTAAGACCAGAAACCATGAAGCTTTTAGAGGAAAACATAGGTAGTACACAGCAAGAGCCTCCATGACCCACCTCCTAGAATAAGGGAAACAAAAACAAACAAAAAAAAAAAAATGACAAGTGGGAATTAATAAAACTTAAAAGCCTTTGCACAGCAAAGGAAACTGTAAACAAGGTGAAAAGCCGTGGTACCGGAGAAAATAATAGCAAACGAAACAACTGATAAAGGATTAACCTCCAGAATATATAAGTAGCTCATACAGTGCAATATATGAAAAACAAACGACCCAATCAAAAAATGGGCAGAAGATCTAAGCAGATATTTCTCCAGAGAAGACACAGAGATGACTAATAATCACACGAAAAGATGCTCAACATCGCTCTTTATTAGAGAATTACAAATCAAAACTGCAATGAGGTATCACCTCACACCAGTCAGAATAACCATCATCAAAAACTCTACAAACAATAAATGCTGGAGAGAGTGTGGAGAAAAGGAAGCCTCCTACACTGTTGGTGGGAATGTAAACTGATATAGCTATTATGGAAAACAGTGTGGAGATTCCTTTAAAAACTAGGAATAAATCTTCCATATGACCCACTACTGTACATATACCCTGAGGAAATCACAATTTTAAAAGACACATGTACCTCAATGTTCATTGCAGCAATATTCGCTATAGCCAATACATGGAAGCAACTTAAACTATTTCTAAATAGAAGTTGATTTAATTTTTGTTTCAGTAAATATTCCAAAGAGCTATGCAATATCTATGCCAAAAAAAAAAAAGAGAGAGAGAGAGAGAGAGAATGAAACGTTCTAGTTGTCAAATGCATACTGAAGAGTCTCCCAGAATTGGAAAGGCAACAATCAGCACTTCATTTGCAAACAGTGCTCTGGGATATTTCAACAACATCAGTGTACTCTTATGGTCAGTAATCTCCAAAAAATATACCTTGAAAACTCTTACTGCAAACATTCCCTACACCTGCAACATGCTGTTTTTTTTTTTGTTTGTTTGTTTGTTTTGTTTTTTTTTTTAATGAGAAATGTGCTAAAATCACAGGACTTGCTTATGGGATCAGCCTACAGCTTCTAAAGAAATTGACAGAGGCTTGTACTTAATGGGAGTCTCTGCTGCTGCTGCTAAGTCGCTTCCGTCGTGTCCGACTCTGTGCGACCCCATGGACGGCAGCCCACCAGGCTCCCCCGTCCCTGGGATTCGCCAGGCAAGATCACTGGAGTGGGTTGCCATTTCCTTCTCCACGCATGAAAGTGAAAAATGAAAGTGAAATCGCTCAGTCGTGTCTGATTTCGCAACCCCATGGACTGCAGCCTCCCAGGCTCCTCCACCCATGGAATTTTCCAGGCAAGAGTACTGGAGTGGGGTGCCATCACCTTCTCCGATGGGAGTTGCTAATTACCTGCAAAGGTATGGGATGTGTTTTTCATTACCAGAATTAATTTACTACAGAATAAAGACTGACTGTTCACCTCAAGGAAGCCAAAGATGTTTGTTTTAAATAGCTCTTACTTGGGTATTTGATTCACCAGTGAAGTGGACTCTAGCAACATGAATGAGAAGGGAAGGGAAGAAATAAACACCAAATAAAAAAGCAGAAAATGTCAACAAAAGATAACTTTTGAAAGTTTAGCATTAATTTTAAAAAAACGACTGATTCACAGATCCACTGACTTAACTCGACTATTAAAGTAATGTGGCACTTCTACCCCTTCATCATAAATAAACAGATATGTGACACATGGTTTAGTGCACCGTGGAAATATAAAAAAAAATATCTGTGGACTTGACTTAATTACTTTTATTATATTAAACTATTGATAGTTTTTCCAAGGAAAGTGCAGAGTCCTGATTGTTAATTGGATGTTAATTAGATAATAATAATTTGTCCTACAGCTATTGGATTTTGTTATCTCATGTTAGATTTATTAAAATAAACAGAGGAAAATCGGATTAAAGTTTTGGGAGTGAAAAGAAGTGAGAGCATTTTTGAAGCTATGATATATTCTGAATTCAATGTGTTAACTGCTTCATCACTTGACAGTCATGATATGGCAAATGAACTTAGACAGGCACATGGAATAAAATCAAGAGCACTATAACATCCAAGTACATAGTAGCATAAAACGACTGGTCTCTAACATAAGTATACATTTTCTTGTAAGAACCTGGAAATATTTCAAGGCATAATGCTGTTATCTCAAAAAATCCATCTCAAATGTCACCTTTTTTGTGAATGAAGCCTTTCTTGAAATCTCCCTACAAAATGCATAAATAACAATAATTACATTTGTACTTTGTACATACATTTATTTTTCCACTTAAGACACTATAATCTAAGTACCCCTTTAACCTCTCCTTCTTTCCTATTAAGTTTTCTTTCACTCAACTTTATATCCTCAGTACCCATCATAGTACCTGGCCCATAGTAAACATTCAAAGCATATTTGATTAATGTATTCTGATATTCTCTTTTATGATCAATTAATTGACAAATTTTGGTCTCATTTACCATATTAACAACTTTCTACACACTCTGCATCTCCAGTTCTGTACAAGGAAAACTTACATATAGATTGCCAATCTTGGGGCCATTAGAGATTCTGTAATCTGACACACCATGTACGAGATTTTTCTACTTAAAACTATTTCCATGTGCATAATCCATAATAAGGATATGTTTCATCAAAACCATCTTTGCTGTGAATTGCAGTGATTCTTCACAGCTTACTGTATTTGTCTGGATTCTTTCTATTGAAAGGGACAGATAATTCATAGTGGCTTTAAAAAGAAATTGGGATTACTAGCTCGCATGAATGATAATTCAAGTCCAAGTGGATTCAGGTGCTAAAATGACATTATCAGGAAATTCTCTGTTCTGTTCTCTTCAGTGTTGGTTTAATTTTCAACCAAGCATAATCCAAATTATAAAAAAGTAAACAAAACATCTCCAATATATATTATACCAGCTTGGCAATGTAAGCAACAAAAGACTGTTCTTTCCTAACAGTTCCAGGAAACGGAATTTACATCTTTATGATATTGACTACTCTAGGTACCTCACGTCGGAGAAGGCGATGGCACCCAACTTCAATACTCTTGCCTGGAAAATCCCATGGGCAGAGGAGCCTGGTGGGCTGCTGTCTATGGGCACACAGAGTCGGACATGACTGAAGTGACTTAGCAGCAGCAGCAGGTACCTCATGTAAGTGGAGTCATATGTTTGTACTTTTTGTCTGTTTTATTTGATTTAGCATAAGGTTTCAAGGTCCACTCATGTTGTATCATGTATAGAATTCCATTTCTTTCTAAGACTGCATAATATTCTACTATATATATGTGTCACATTTTACTTAGCTATTCATTCACTGATGGACATTTGGGTTAGTTCATATTTTGAGTGTTGTGAATAATGCTCTTCTGAACGTTGGTGTACAAGTATCTGTTCAAGTCCCTGCTTTCAGTTATTTTGGATCTATGTCTAGGAGCACAATTGCTGGGTGATGGTTCTATGTTTAAATTCCTGAGGGACCACAAATTCTGTACTATTTTAAATTCCCACTGGCAACACAAAAGAGTTCCAATTTTGCATCCTCACTGACACTTTTTATTTCTGGGTTTGTTTTTAATAATAGTTATCCTTCCCCTCATAGCTCAGTCGGTAAAGAATCCTCCTGCAATGCAGGAGACCTGGGTTCGATTCTTTGATCAGGAAGATCCCCTGGAGAAGGAAATGACAATCCTCTCTGATATTTTTGCCTGGAAAATCAAATGGACAGGGGAGCCTGGTGGGCTACAGTCCATGGGGTCGCAAGAGTCAGACACAACTTAGCAACTAAACCACCACCACCACCACATCTTAATGAATATGAAGTAGCATCTCATTGTGGTTATGATTTATATTTCCTTAATGATTAATGAGTATCTTTTCATGGGTGTATTGGCCATTTGTATATCTTCTTTGGAAAAATGTCTATTCAAGTCAACTGCCCATTTTTAAATTAGGTTGTTCATTTTTGTTGTTGAGTTGTAGGAGTTCTTCCTGTCTTGGATATTCATCTCTTATTAAATATGTGATTTGCCTATATATTTCTCCCATTCTCCTTTACACTTTGTTGATAGTGCTCTTATATGTACAGAAGTTTTTAATTTTGATGAAATTTATCTAATTTTTCTTTTGTTGTGTTTTCACTGTCATATCCAATAACTCTTTGCCAAATCCAACACCATGAAGCTTTTGCCCCACATGTTTTACAACATACACATTTTTGTGTAACCATCACCACCATCCATCTAAAAACTTAACTTTCCTAAATTGAAAAGTCATACATATTAAACAATAGTTTCCTATTTCTATTTTCTTCCAAATCCTGGCAACTATCATTCTAGTCTTCAAAATTTTAGGCTAAGTTTTTCTATTTCTGGGAAACATCAGTGGGATTTTACTTAGCATTTAATTTAATATGTAGATTAATTTGGGAAATATTGTCATTTTAAAATATTATTTTATAATCTATGGCTGTGTTTTCATTTATTTATACCTTTAATTTCTTTCTGCAATGTTTTGTGGTATTTAGTGTATAAGTCTTTTGGCTCTTTGTTTGAATCTATTCCTAAGCATTTTATTCTTTTTTACTCTAAGTAGAATTGTATTCATTTCACTTTCAAGTTGTTCACTGTCAGTGTACAAAATGCAACTAACTGTATTTTGATATTGTAACCTTCCATTTGGATGAATTTGCTTATTCTAATAGTTTATTTTCTTTGGAATCATTAGAGATTTATGTACAAGAGTTAAGCAATCTAAGAGATGATTATACTTTTTCCTTTCTAAAGTGAATAATTTTCTTATTTTCTCTTGACAAACCATTTTGTACAGATCTTGCAATACACAGTATATAATAGAAGTGACAGAAGCAGGCATCTTTGTCCTCTTCTTTATCTTGGTGAAAAAGTTCTCAGATTTTCAATACTGAGTGTGATATTAGCTGCGAGGTTTCATTGTTATTGTTCAGTCACTCAGTTGTGTCCGACTCTTTGCCACACCATAGACTGCAGCACCCCAGGCTTCCCTGTCATCACCAACACCCAGAGCTTGCTCAAACTCATGTACGTTGAGTTGGTGATGCCATCCAACCATCTCATTCTCTGTCATCCCCTTCTCCTCCTGCCTTCAATCTATCCCAGCAACAGCGTCTTATCCAGTGAGTCAGATCTTCACATCAAGCGGCCAAAGTATTAGGGCTTCTGCTTCAGCATCAGTCCTTACAATGAATATTCAGGATTGATTTCATTTAGGATTGACTTGTTTGATCCCCTTGCAGTCCAACGGGCTTTCAGGAGTCCTCTTTAACACCATGGTACAAAAGCATCAATTCTTTGGTGTTCAGCCTTCTTTATGATCCAACTCTCACATCCATACATGACTACTGGAAAACCATAGCTTTGGCTAGAAGGATCTTTGTCAACAAAGTAATGTCTCTGCTTTTTAATATGCTGTCTAGTTTGGTCACAACTTTTCTTACAAGGAGCGAGAGCGAGTGTTTTTTTTTTTTTAATTTATTTATTTTAATTTCATGGCTGCAGTCACGATCTGTAGTGATTTTGGAGCCCAAGAAAATAAAGTCTGTCCCTGTTTCCATAGTTTCTCCATCTATTTGCCATGAAGTGATGGAATTAGATGCCACGATCTTAGGTTTTTGAATGTTGAGTTTTAAGCCAGCTTTTTCACTCTCCTCTTTCACTTTCATCAGGAAGCTCTTTGGTTCTTCTTCACTTTCCGCCAAAAGGGTGGTGTCATCTGCATATCTGAGGTTATTTATATTTCTCCTGGCAGTCTTGATTACAACTTGTGCTTCATCCAGCTGGCATTTTGCATGATGTACTCTGCATATAAGTTAAGTAAACAAAGTGACAATATACAGCCTTGACTTATTCCTTTCCCAATTTAAGCCAATCCATTGTTCCATATCCAGTTCTGACTGTTGTTTCTCGACCTGCATACAGCTTTCTTAGGAGGAAGTTCAGGTGGTCTGGTATTCCCGTCTCATTAAGAGTTTTCCACAGTTGTTGTGATCCACACAGTCAAAGGCTTTAGCATAGTCAATGAAGCAGAAGTAGAGGTTTCTCTGGAATTCTCTAGTTTTTTCTCTGATCCAGTGGATGTTGGCAATTTGATGTTTGGCAACCCACTCCAGCACTCTTGCCTGGAAAATCCCATGGACAGAGGAGCCCAGTAGGCTATAGTCCATGGGGTCACAAAGAGGCAGACACGACTGAGTGACTTCACTTCTTCACTTCTTGCTTTTCTAAATCCAGCTTGAACATCTGGAAGTTCTCAGTTTACATACTACTAAAGCCTGGCTTAGAGAATTTTGAGCATAACTTTCTAGTATGTAGAATTAATGCAATTTTGTGGTAGCTTGAACATTCTTTGGCATTGCCTTTCTTTGGGATTGGAATGAAAACACATTTTCCAGTCTTGTGGCCACTGCTGAGTTTTCCAAATTTGCTGGCATATTGAGTGCAGCACTTTAACAGCATCACCTTTTAGGTTTGGAAATAAAAAGTGAAAGAAAAGAAAATGAAAGTCATTCAGCCATGTCCAACTCTTTGCGACCCCACGGACTGTAGAGTCCATGGAATTCTCTATGCCAGAATACTGTAGTGGGTAGCCTTTCCCATCTCCAAGGGATCTTCCCAATCCAGGGATCAAACCCAGGTCTCCCACATTGCAGGCAGATTCTTTACCAGCTGAGACACAAGGGAAGTCCAAGAATACTGGTGTGGGTAGCCTATCCCTTCTCCAAGGGGTCTTCCTGACCCAAGAATCAAACAGGTCTACTGCATTGTAGGTGGATTCTGCATTGTAGGTTTTGAAATAGCTCAAATGGAATTCCATCACCTCCACTAACATTGTTTGTAGTGATGTTTCACACTTGAATTCACACTCCAGGATGTCTGGCTCTAGGTGAGTGATCATACCATTGTGGTTATCTGGGTTATTAAGATCTTTTTTTGCATAGTTCATCTGTGTATTCTTGCCACCTCTTCTTAATATCTTCTGCTTGTGCTAGTTCCATACCATTTCTGTCCTTTATTGTTCCCATCTTTGCATGAAATGTTCCCTTGGTATCTCTAATTTTCTTGAAGATATCTTTAGTCTTTCCCGTTTTATTGTTTTACTCTATTTCACTACATTGTTCACTTCAGAAGGCTTTCTTATCTCTCCGTCCTATTCTTTGGAACTCTGCATTCCAATGGGTATATATTTCCTTTTCTTCTTTGCCTTTCACTTCTTTTCTCTTCACAGTTATTTGAAAGGCCTCCTCAGACAGCCATTTTCCTTTTTTTTTTTTTTTTCATTTCTTTTCCTTGGGGATGGTTTTGACCATCATCTCCTGTACAATGTTAGGAACCTCTGTCCATAGTTCTTCAGGCACTCTGTCTATCAGATTGAATTCTTTGAATCTTTTTGTCAGTTTCATTGCATAATTGTAAGGGATCTGATTTAGTTCATATCTGAATGGCCAAGTAGTTTTCCCTACTTTCTTCAATTTAAGTCTGAATTTTGCTGTAAGTTCATGCTCTGATCCACAGTCTACTTCCGGTCTTGTTTAGATGTGGGATTTCATGTATGTCCATTATTGTATTGAAGCAGTTTTCTTGTCTTCCTCTGTTAATGAGTGTTTTTTCAATCATGAAAGGATGATGAATTTGGTCAAATACTTTTTTCTGAATAAAGTTCCCCCTCATTCTGTTACCATTTATTTTTGTATGTTGAAACTTTCTTTCATTCCAAAAATAAATCCCACTTGGTCATGGACTATAATGCCTTTATAAGCTGCTGAATTCAGTTTAGTATTTTATTGTATTTTGACATCAAAATTCACAAGGGCTGTTGATCTATTTTTATTTATTTTGGTTGTTTATTTTGTTTTTACAGCTTGGGGGTTGTTCCTTATTGTCTTTGTCTGATTTTGCATCGGGGTAATGGTGACCTTATAGATTGAGTTTTAAAGTATTCTGTCCTCTTCCCTGTTTCATAAGAGTTTGAAAATGACTGTTGCTAATTATTCTTTAAATGTTAATGTAGAATTTGCCCATACAGACACTTTTTCCATGACTTCTGTTTATTTTTTTTAAATTACTGATTCAATCTCCTAACTAGTTATATTTCTATTCCATTTTTCCACTTCATGATTCATTCTTGTTAGATTTTTTTTTTTAGAAATTTGTTCATTTCACCTAGGTTATTGAATGTGTTGGTATACAATTTTTAATAGTATTCTTTATGATTATTTTTATTTCTGTGTATTGGTAGTAATGTCCTCACTTTCATATCTGATTTTAGTAATTTGAGTTCACTCTTTGTTATTAATCAAACTATATAAAAATTTGATTTTCTATATTTTAATTTGGAAACATTATCTCTACTCAAATCTTTATTATTTCCTTCCTTGTGTTATTCCTTCTGTTAGCTTTGGGTTTAGTTTGCTCCTTAATGTTCAAAGTTAATATCTTGACTTGAGATCTCCTTTCAATTTTAATGTTAGGAGTTATAGCTAGATATAAATTTTTCCCTTAGCACTGTTTTTAATGCACTGCATAAATTTTGGTATGTTTTGTTTCTGCTTTCATTTGCTTTAAGGTATTTTATCATTTCTTCTGTTATTTCACCTTGACCCAATTCTTGCTTGAGACTATATTGTTTAGATTCTAAACACTTGTATGAAGTAAGTTCATAAAACTTGAAGAGGTGGTTATTTTTTAAACGCATAACTCTCAACAAGATATCACAAGGCATAGCTTACAAGTAAATAAGGAAATATGGTCCAACTAAAGAAACAAAATCTCCAGTAACTATGACTAAAGAAATGGAAATATATTATTTACATTTTTGGAGGGAAGTGCCAACTGAATGATGCTATCACATTAATTTATTTTAACATTTTATTTTGTATTGGGATATGAAACATATAAATAAACCCACACATCTACAATCAAGTAATGTATGTCAGAGGGGGCAAGGCTACATGTTGGACGGACAGTCTCTTTAACAAATGGTGCTGGAAAACTGCACAGCTACATGTAAAAACATAAAACTATATCATTCTTTAACACCACACACAAAAATAAATTCAAAATGGATGAAAGGCCTAAATGTTAGACCAGACTCTATAAAACTCCTAAAGGAAAACATAAGCAGAAGACTCTCTGACATAAATCACAGCAATATATTTTTTCAATCTTTCTCACAGAATAATGGAAATAAAAACAAAAATAAGCAAATGGGACCTACTTATATTCAAAAGTTTTTGCACAGCAAACGAAATAATAAACAAATGAACAGACACCCCAAGGAGTGTGAGAAACCATTTTCAAATGATGTGACTGACAAGAGATTAGTCTTCACATTTACAAACAGCTCATAATGCTTAATGGCATCAAAACAAATAACCTAACCAGAAAATGGGCAGAAGACCTGAACAGACATTTCTCCAAAGAAAACATACAGATGACCAGGAGGAACATGAAAAAATGTTCAGCAGTATTGATTATTGGAGAAATACAAATAAAAACTCAATGAGATATCACCTCACCCCAGCCAGAATGGCTATCATCAAAAAATCCACAAACAATAAAGCTGGAGAAGATGTGAAAGAAGGGGACCCACCTATACTGTTGGTGAGAATGTAAATTGGTACAGCCAATATGGAGAACGATATGGAGTTTCCTTATAAAACTAAAAATAGAGCTACCATTTGATTCTGCAATCCTACTTCTGGGCATATATTCAGAGAAAAACACAATCTGAAAGGACACATACACCCCAATGTTCATTACAACATTGTACAGTATCCAAGACATGAAAACAACCTAAATCCATTAACCGAAGAATGGATTAAGAAGTTGTGTGTGTGTGTGTGTGTGATAGAATATTACTCAGCCATTAAAAAGAATAAAATAATGTCATTTGTGCAACATGAATGGACCTAGAGAGCATCACACTAAATGAAGTAAGTCAGACAAAGAAGGAAAAACATCATATGACATCCCTTATATGTATAACTGAAAAAGAAATGATACAAATGAACTTACTTATAAAATAGAAAGATACTCACATACTTAGTGAATAAACTTATGGTTGCCAGAGGGAAGGATGGGGATACCTAGGGAGTTTGTGATGGACATATACACACTGCTATATTTAAAATAGATAACTGACAATGACCTACTGTATAGCACATGGAGCTCTGTTCAATGTTATGTGGCAGTCTGGTGAGAGGGGAGTTTGAGGGAAAATGAATACCTGTATATATATGTTTGAGTTCATTCACTGTTTACCTGAAACTGTCACATTGGTACTTAGCTATACCCCGATACAAAATAAAATGTTAAAATATAAATGTGATAGCATCATTCAGTTGGCACTTCCCTCCAAAAATGTAAGTAATATATTTATATCTCCAGCCATAAAACAATTGACATGAATCTTGAAGAAAGGAAGCAAATGCATAGTTTCATTAACATAGCTTAAGAAAAACATTTCCATGAGGAAAACACATCAGTTAGCTCAAAGTTTGAAAAAAGTTAAGTTCAGGCAGAACCAGGTGTCGTCATGATAACACAGAATTAAAAGAAGCCTTTTTTAATTTTGCATATATATATATAACCTCTGCCACTTGCAGGTTATTTCCTCCTGCTGCTTGGGGACCTCTGGTCTTCCTGACTACTAACTCTCTCCTTCCCAGCTTTTCTTTTAGGAAAATTATGATGCCACAGGAAAGGGGCAGCATTCTCATTCTATAAGTGCTTCAACCTCGTAAGGGGTGTCATCCCTAAATTGTTGAGGCAAAATATTCTCCTAACCCTCATATTGAGGGTCTTTGATTTAGGATCCCCAAGTAGTAGTTGGAGGAGGCTGTGGCACTGTCACTCATAGGATTTGGAACAACCATTTGTAACTTAAAAGCCTTCATGTGGCTACAAACAAATCCAGCTATGCAGTTACAAATGCAGGGAGCAAGCAGCAAAAACAGAACAATCAGAATTATTACAATTTAGTTTTCCAAAATGAGGAACTAGCTAATGTCTCCCAAAGTGAGGTGACTGAGGTTTCAGGAGTATCCATAGGCTGAATCATCTTGTTCATGTGTTTAGTAAAGTGAATGGCATTAGTGCTTGTATTTGGTGCATATGTACAACATTGGGTATGAATAATGGCACAAATTCCTCCTTGTGTGGCTGTCAGACATGAAAAGAGGTTATGGTCATTTTATGGTACCTGAAAGTGAAACAACATATGCATTATAAGAGTCTTAGCAAAATGAAAAAAAAAAAAGTTCTCAGTGCTTATTTGAAGAAATTATGGCCAAAAATTTCCCACATTTGAGGAAAGAAGTCAACATACAATTTAAAGAAGCTCAACAAAATGTAAGTAAGATAAATCTAAAGAGACTTACAGTGAGATAAATTATAATAAAACTGTGGAAAGTCATAACAAAGAGAGAATCTTGAAAGCAGCAAGTGAAAAGTACCTGCTCAGAAATGAAAGAGGTCCTATAAGGATGCTATAAAATTTCTCAGCAACAGCCTTGCAGGTCAAAAAGATGGAATGATATATTCAAATTCTGAAAGAAAATATACTGCCAATCAAAAATTGTATATTCAAGAAACTTAAAGGGGGGTAAAATCACCACTTTTAAGATATATTAAGATATATTTAAGATATGTTATAGTAAGTGATATATAGATACAGAAAATATCTATTGACAACACACAAAAGGAAATCAAAGCATGTTACCACAAAAAAATTAACTAATTATGTGGAAAACAGCAAAAGAGGAAAAGAGGGACAAAACAGATCCAAGATATACAGAGGAAAATAACAAAATGGCAATAATGTTCCCTTCCTTATCAGTAGTAGGAAAATGAATGAATGAATTCACTTTAAATGAATATAGATTAAACTGTCCAGTGAAAAGACAAAGATTTTCTGAATGGATGATAAAAATCAAATTAAACTATATGTTGTCTATAAGTTATAGACAACGTAAGTAACTATAACAACTATAAGTAACTAACTTTAGATTTAAGGACTAGCATATAGTGAAAGTGAAAGGATGGGAAAAAATATATTCCATGAAAATTATAATCAAAAGAGAATGAGTGGCCATAATTAAATCAGGCACAGGAGACTTTAGGTCAATAACTGTCACAAGATACAAAGGACATAATATAATGATAAAAAGATCAATTAATCAAGAAGATACAGCAATTATAAATATGTATGCACCAAACATCAAGTCTTCAAACTATATAAAGCAAACATGACACTATTGAAGGGAGAAAGAGACAGGACACAGTAACAGTAGGTGACTTCAATACCCCACTTTCAGTAATGAATAGACCAGTAAGACAGAAGATCAATAAGGAAAGAGGATTTAACAATACTGTAGACCAATTGCCCCTAACAGACATATACAGAACACTTAATCCAATAGAATACACATTCTTCTTAAGCTCACAAAGAACATTATCAAGGGTGAAAGTGAAAGTGAAGTTGCTCTGTTGTGTCCAACTCTTTGTGACCCCATGGATGGTAGCCTACCTGTCTCCTCAGTCCATGGAATTTTTCAGGCAAGAGTACTGGAGTGGGTTATCATTTCCTTCTCCAGGGGATCTTCCCAACCCAGGGAATGAGCCTGGGTCTTCTGCATTGCAGGCAGCTGCTTTACTGACTATATATTAGTTCAGAAAACAAATTTAAATAAATTTTAGTAACATTAAAATCACATTAAGTAAATTTTCCAACCATAGTAGAATGAAAATTCACAGATACATGAAAATTACACAGCACACTCAAACAATGGGATAAAGTTAGAAATTACCTTGGGACAAATGAAAAGTAAAACATAACAGCAAAACATTTGAGTAGTGGTGAAAGCAGTACTATAAGGTAAATTCATAAAGATGAATTCTTACTTCAAAAAGAAAAAAAATCTTAAAATAACACATTAACTTTACATCTTTAGGAAACTAGAAAAAGAAGAATGCAGTTAGCATGAAGTTAGGATGAAGAACTCAAGTTAGCAGGAAGGAAGGAAATAATAAAGATTAGAACAGATAAGCAAAATAAAGAATAGAAAAACAGTTGAAAAATAAAAATTAAGAAATTGTTAATAGATTAAGAGTTTGACAAATTCTTAGTGAGATTAACTCAAAAAATTAGAAAAGATACAAATAACTAAAATTATAAATGAAATAGGGGACATTACAACTTCTGCCACAGAAATAAAAATGATCACAGCAAAATACTATGAAAAATTACATGCCAACAAATTTGATTACCTAGAAGAAAGAATTTCCTAGAAACTAACAACCTATCAAAACTGAACCATGAAAGGAAAAGAAATGAAAGTGACTATAGTTAATAATAGTGATATAATGACCAAAATAAAAGTGGTGATTATCAAAAATCTCCCTAAAAAGAGAATTCCAACACCAGTGGCTTGACTGTAGAATTCTCCCAAATGTATGAATACTTAATATCAATCTTTCTCACACACTTTGAAGAAATTCAAGAGGATCAAACACTTCCAAACTCATCCTAACAGGTCAACATCACCCTGGTAATGAAGCCATACAAAGCCGTTACAAAAAAACAAAAACTATAGACCAACAGCCCTAATGAATATTGATGCAAAAATACTCAACAAAATATTAATAAACTGAATTGACCACAAAGTGAAATATATGCCATGATCAAGATGCTTCAACATGCAAAAATCAGTCACTGTAACATACTACATTGACAAAATGAAGGATAAAATTGCATAATCATCTAAACTGGTGCATAAAGATAGGATTTGACAAAATTCAACACTCTTTCATGATGAAAACACTCAGCAAAATAAGAACACAAGGAAACCACTTCAAGATAATAAAGACGATACGTGAAAAGACCACAGCTTATATTATATTCAGTGTTGCAAGCCTGAAAGCTTTTTCTCTAAGATCGGAACTAAGGCCAAGACACCTAATCACTCACCCATTCTTTTCAATATAATGCTAAACATTCTAGCCAGAGTAAATAAGAAATGGAAACAAAAGCATTCAAATTGTAAAAGAAGTAAATTCCTGTTCATAGATAGCAGAAACAAAACCCAAAAGATTCCATAATACTATTAAAATTGAATTAGGAATTTAGCAAAGCTGCAGAATAAAAAATTAACACACCAAGATCAGTTTTGTTTATATACACTAAGAACAAAACAAGTAAATAAAGTAAATGATCCCATTTACAATAGCATGAGAAAAAACAAAAATATTTTGAATACTTAATCAAGGAGGCAAAATACTTGTACACTGAAAACTACAAAATATTGTTAAAAGAAATTAAAGAATGAAAAAATAAATGGAACAACATCTGCTCACGGATTGGAAGTGTCTAGTCTGCTCAGCAAGCAGGGTTTCCGAAGGCAAGATGCGATGGCAGAATGAGAAAAAAGACACAAGTGTTCAGTGAAAGGAGAGGATCAGGGGACCAACACCACTCCAAGGTGAAGGTGCTGAAACTGAATCCAAACCAGCTTTATTATACTTTTAGATGTGAAGGAAAGAATATGTGGGGAGTTAAGCTGTAATTCATGTGGTCTTCAGGGCCAAAGAACAAAGTGCTTGTTAACCATTGAGTAACTAAGAAACAGTAATCAATAACAAATCAGTAACTAAGACTAATATTCTTATCTATAGATTTTTCCACCTGAAGATTTTCCTCCAGATACGTAAAACATGTGACTCTCAGATGCCAGTTGGGAAAAAGTCTGGGGTCGGTTTTCTGACCCCAGGATGATATCTTGTTTTCAAGACAATGAACCCTGGACTTGTTCCAAGAGTCTCATGCCTTATAGTGTCCAGTTTATCAATAATTATGCATTTATTTTGTGACCCTTGCTGGGCCTGCTTTTCTTTTATTCTTCCTGTCTCTTACCTAGAGGACATAGAGAAAGAGAAAAATGCTTTTGAAAACCCCTCTCTCAACTCTTATTCATTCAATATTTTCATGCTTGACTTAATGTCTTCCTAATTCAACTCTTGCCACAATCCTCAGAGATTTCAAAGTCCATTTAGTATGTTTATCCAACAGCCAAATTTTGAAATGCCTGAATTTTCACACCAGTGAACTTCTCCATTCTATTTCAGAAATATGTCTCCTATGACCTACAGCTGAAAATTCTATTTAACCAAAAACATTATAAATATAGTATTCCACTCATATAAAACAGCCATCTAGACATGACTTTTGGCCTAATGTTACCTTGATATCTTTATTTTTTAATTTTTATTTTATATTGAAGCATAATTGATTAACAATGTTGTATTAGTTTCAGGTGTACAGCAAAGTGATTCCGTTATACATATATGTGTGTCTTGGGCTTTCCAGATGGCACTAGTGGTAAAGAACCCGCCTGCCAATGCAGAAGACATAAAAGATACAGGTCTGATCCTTGGGTCAGAAAGATCCCCTGGAGGAGGGCACAGCAATCCACTCTAGTACTCTTACCTAGAGAATTTCCATAGACAGAGGAGCCAGGCAGGCTGTAGGGCGGCAAAGAGTTGGACGTGACTGAAGTGACAGTATGCACCCATGCATTTACACATAGGTGTGTCTGTTCTTTTTCAAATTATTTTCCCATCTAACTTATTACAAAATATTGAGCAGCATTCCCTGTTCTACACAGTAGATCCTTGTTGATTATCTTTAAATATGGGAGTGTGTACATGTCAATCCCAAACTCCCAATCTATCATCTTTCCTACCCCTCCCCACACTCCAGGTAACAATAAGTTTATTTTCTAACTCTGTGAGTGTGTTTCTGTTTTGTAAGTAAATTCATTTGTATCATTTCTTAAGATTCTGCATATAAGTAATATCATATATTATTTCTTCCTCTGTTTGACTTACTTCATTTAATATGATAATCTCTGGTCCATCCATGTTACTGCAAATGGCATTATTTCATTCTTTTTAATAGCTGAGTAATATTCCATTATACATATGTGTGTATACACATATTATGTATTATGTATATATACACTTCAATCGTGTCCGACTCTGTGTGACCCCATAGATGGCAGCCCACCAGGCTCCCCGTCCCCGTGGGATTCTCCAGGCAAGAACACTGGAGTGGGTTGCGATTTCCTTCTCCATATATATACACATATAAATATATATAATATATTATATACATATGTAAATACACATATCACATCTTTTATATCCATTCATCTACCAATGAGCATTTAGTATGCTTCCATGTCTTGACTACTGTAAACAGCACTGCAATGATATTGGGATGCATGTATTGTTTTAATATGTGCCCAGGAATGGGATTACTGGGTCACACAGTACCTCTATTTTTAGTTTCTTAAGGAACCTCCATCCTTTTCTCCATAGTAACTGTACCAATTTACATTCCCACCAACAATGGAGGAGGGTTCCCTTTTCTCCACACCCTCTCCAGAATTTATTGTTTATAGATTTTTGGTCATGGCCATTCTAACCAGTATGAAATGATACCTCATTGTATTTTTGATTTGCATTTCTCTGTTAATAAGCAATGTTAAACATCTTTTCATGTATTTAATAGCCATCTTTATGTCTTCTTTGAAGAAATGGCTGTTTAGGTCTTCTGCCCACCTTTTGATTGTTTTGTTTGTTTGTTTGTTTTGTATTTTCTGGTGTTGAGCCATATGAGCTGCTTCTTCAATAAGTAGTGGGTTTTCCTGGTGGCTCAGTGGTAATGAATCTACCTGCCAATGTAGAAGATGCAGGTTAGATCCTTGAGGCAGAAAGATCCCCTGGAGAAGGAAATGGCAATCCACTCTAATATTCTTGCCTGGGATATTCCATGGACAGAGGAGCCTGGCTGGCTACAGATTCAGACACGACTTAGTGACTAAATTTGGTCTTCCCTGGTGGCTCAGCTGGTAAAGAATCCATCTGCAATGTGAGAGACCTGGGTTAGATTCCTGGGTTGGGAAGATTCCCTGGAAAAGGGAATGGGTACCCACTCCAGTATTCTGGCCTGGAGAATTCCATGAACTATACAGTCCATGAGGTCACAAAAAGTCAGACATGACTGAGCAACTTGCACTTTGTACTAGTGACTAAACAACAAGTAGTGATGTTGAGCATGTTTTCATGTGCTTTTCGCCCATCTGTATGTTTCATGAGAGAAATATTTATTTAGGTGCATGCATGTATGATGCTAAGTTGCTTCAGTCATGTCCAACTCTTTGCGTCCCTATGGATTGTCTGTCGCCTGCCAGGCTCCTCTGTCCACAGGATTCTCCAGGCAAGAATACTGGAGTTGGTTGCCTTGCCCTCTTCCATGGGATCTTCCTGACCCAGGGATCAAACCTGGTTCTCTTATGTCTTCTGCATTGGCACATGGGTTATTTACCACTAGCACCACCGCAGAAGCCAGTCATATTTATGTATCCTACTGATTTTTCTATTGGGCTATTTTTCTTTATATTGAGCCACATAAACTGTTCATAAATTTTGGAGATTAATCCCTTTTTGTTGTATCATTTTCAAATATTTTCTCCCATTATGTGGGTTGTCTTTTCATTTTGTTTATGGTGTCCTTTTCTATGCAAAAACTTTTAAGTTTAGTTAAGTTTCATTTATTTATTTTTGTCTTTATTTCCATTACTCAAGAAGAAGGCTTGGAAAAGACATTATGTCAAAGAGAGTTCTGCCTATGTTTTCCTCTAAGAGTTTTATGATATCTAGCCTTAACATTTAGGTATTTAATCAATTTTGAGTTTATTTTTGTGTATGGTGTTAAAGTATGTCTTAATTTCATTGTTTAACGTATAGCTCTCCAGTTTTTCCAGCACAATTTATTGAAGTGACTGTTTTTCCTCCATTGTATAGTCTTGCCTCCTTTGTCATAGATTAATTAACCATAGATTTGTGGATTTATTTCTGGGCTTTCTATTTGTTCCATAGATGTATATTTCTGTTTGTGTGTCAGTACCATTCTGTTGTGATGACTGTAGCTTTATACTCTAATCTGAAGTCAGGGGGCCTGATTCTTCCACCTCTGTTTCCTTTTTTTTCCCCTCAAGATTGCTTTGGCAATTTGAGATCTTTAGTGTCTTCATAAAAATTTTAAGATTTTTTTGTCCTAGTTCTGTGAAAAATGCCATTGATAATTTAAAGAAATTACATTGAATCTGTAGACTGCCTTGGATAATGTATCACTTTGACAGTATTGATTCTTCCAATGCAAGAACATGGTACATTTTTCCATCCATTTGGATCATCTTTGATTTCTTTCATTAGCATCTTATAATTTCCAGAGTTCAGATCCTTTGCCTCCTTAGGTGGGTTTATTTCTAGGTATTTTATACTTTTTGATGTGATGATAAATGAGATTGTTTCTTTAAGATTTTTTTTTCTTTCTGATCTTTTGAAGTTAGTGTATAGAAGTGAAATGAAAGTCACTGAGTCGTGTCTGACTCTTTGAGATCCCACAGTCCTTGGAATTCTGCAGGCCATACTACTGGAGTGGGTAGCCTTTCTCTTCTCCAGGGGATCTACCCATCCCAGGGATCAAACCCAGGTCTCCTGCATTGCTGGCGGATTCTTAAGCTGAGCCACCAGGGAAGCCAAAGTGCAACAGATTTCTGTGCATTAGCTTTGTATCTCACAACTTTACTGAATTAATTGATGAGATCTAGTAGTTTCCTCTTACCATCTTTAGGATTTTCTATGTATAGTATCATGTTGTCTGCAAACCAGAACAGTTTTACTTTTTGTTTACAATTTGGTTTCCTTTTATTTATTTTTCTTCTTTGATGGACATGGCTAGAACTTCCAAAACTATGTTGAATAAAATTGGTAAGGGTTAACATCTTTCTCTTGTTCGGTATCTTAGAGGAAATACTTTCAGATTTTCACCACTGAGTATGATGCTAGCTGTAGGTTTGTCATATATTGCCTTTAATATGTTGAGGTATATTCCCTATATTCCCACTTTCTGGATAGTTTTTATCATAAGTGGGTGCTGAATTTTGTATTTCACTGAGAAATATGAGACATTAAGACATGATTTTCTCAAGCTCATATTTGTCTATCTAATATTGACCCAATATTTCCAACCAATGCAATTAATATAGATTTCTCCAGATCAAAGAATAATGATTTCTCTACTTCTATGGAAAGGTCAAGCCACCTATCACTACAAATTACCCAAAATAAATGCTAAGATTGGTGGACATCTCTTGATCCTTTATCTTTTCTTGGGCCACTATCCGAGCTTGCTTACCTTTTATAATTAAGCTTTTGGAAAGAATAATAAGCATACAATTCCTGTATTTCCTTACACTTGCCTGGCTTATCTATCTAGTTTAATTTTATTTCTGCTTTCAACATTCTATTGAAATCAGCCTAAGTAAACTCAGCAATAACCACAATTGCCAAATTCAATGGGCATTTTCTAGTATTTTTCTTGATGATCCTCTTTTCTATACTTGACATTGATAACTTAATTAACTGTTTTTCTCCCCTGGTTTCTGTGACCCCAGATTCATCTAATTCTTCTCATATTTCTCTGATCTTTACTTTTTTTTTTTTTAATAAGCTCCTCTTTCTCTTCTAATCCTACAAAGTCAGAACAGAGATTGAGACATGGTATTATGTTCATACAGAGATACACATCAAAAATACTTATTAAGACAGTAAGTTTGTTTTCAAACCTTTATGTAAAATAGAATATGCTTTTTTATATATGTATGTCAAGTGTCATTTACCATTTTAATTGCCTTAAACTGCATTATTAACCCGTCACGTATTTTACACTTTGGATTTATAAGAACCTAGTGAGTTAGGTAAGAAAGATATCATTCTTGCTCTATGGATAAAGAAACAAAGATTCAGGAAGTTTGAACAGTTTATCTAAGGTTACACGGCAGTTATGTACTGAATTCAGATATAAAACCTAGGTGATTTTCTTTGCATGATTTTTCTAATTCTTATTTTTTTTTAATTCTTGCATCACTACATTATTGATTTTACTGTTCAAACTGTAATATTCCCATAGATCAAGACATTTGACCCATTTTCCATACTTACAATCACTAAGAAAGATACATAAAGGCAGAGGATGAAGATTTTAGGGAAAAAACCTAAAAGACGTGTTTGGTTGTGCTTTCAAAAACAAAGCTTAACCTAGAATATGAGAAAATAAGTTCAGAATGTATAAAACTTTAAAGTCAACCCTAAAACACAACAAAAAATATAAAACAGTAGATATCAATTACTATTAAATGTGTCCTTATGAGATTATCTAGCTGTAAAAATTTCCCAGACATAATCACTGATAGCTACTAAGCCATGCATTAACTTTGAGAGATACCACATAAATGAACTTTATTTAGAAATTTCAATTAAAAACCCATGGAGTTGCCATATAGAACCTAAACAAAGTATCTTATTTCTAATTTCCTGGTTAGTTAAGTTTATAATTTACCCAAAGGAAAATATTTTTAGACATAGTGATATTTCTTTGAGGAAAGACTTTTCCTATCTGTAAAAAGTGTCCAGTTTAAATGACTTTAGCATGTACACTGACAAGAGTCTACAAAAGTTTTAAATTGCATAGGAAAATAGAAGCATGAGGAGAGGAAACCTGAGAAATAAGCATTACTAAAATAGAGTTGAATTGCTACCCCTTAGATGCGAATGAATTCTGCATTTATATATTATCTTTGTATTTATATATTGTTATATATATATATATCTAATATATATGCATATTAAAAATATATAACATTCACACATTGTTATCAATACATTTATGTATTGTTATACCTAGTACAGCAATTTTATTCTTCAGGCAACGATAGTAAGGAAAATAAAAGTTCACTCTTCTTTTCATTCAACTCTATATTAATTTCCAATATTTTATACTAAGTGCCTACCAGGCAATTTTCCAAGAATCTAGTGACATGATGATTGACACAATAGACAGACAAATATAAAAATGCATAACACATATGTAGATATATATACATATATACACAAACAAATTCATAGGGGAGTGTGGTGGTAAGTGCTATGAAAATATAAAAAAGGGTAAGAGGATAGAGAGTGACCAGGAGTTATTTTACACAAAGTACTCAGGAATAGCTCCTATGAGGAGATAGCACTTTATCAGAAATATGAATGAAATGAAACAGAAATGAAAAGATTTGAGAGTAGTGTTCCAAGAACAGGGAACAGAAAATACAAATGCCCAGAAGCATATTTTACATATAATAGGAAGACCAAGTAAGCAAAGAGTTGAGATGATGATGAAGAAATTGGCAGGCCCTAGGTGAGATTGGACACTAGACTAATGCATAGATGTTTGATTTTTTTTTTAATGAAATGGAAAATGATGGAGGGTTTTGAGTGTGGGAAAACCTTACTAGAATACTCAAGATAGCCATATTTTTGCATTATAAGCCAAACAAATATATGAATGCTGTCACTTCAGTCATGTCCGACTCTGTGCAACCCCATAGACGGCAGCCCACCAGGCTCCCCCATCCCTGGGATTCTCCAGGCAAGAACACTGGAGTGGGTTGCCATTTCCTTCTCCAATGCATGAAAGTGAAAAGTGAAAGTGAAGTCACCCAGTCGTGTCCAACTCTTTGTGACCCCAGGGACTGCAGCCTACCAGGCTCCTCTGTCCATGGGATTTTCCAGTCAAGAGTACGGGAGTGGGTTGCCATTGCCTTCTCCGAAATATATGAATAGACTTTTAAAAATAAACAAGGCTTTATAAAAAATGTAATAGGACACAAAGTATATTTCAAATCAAGAATTTAGGAGGGGGCATGCCTAAGATGGTGGAGGAATAGGATGGGGAGACTGCTTTCTCTCCCACAAATTCATTGAAAGAATATTTGAATGCTGAGCAAATTCCACAAAACAGCTTATGAATGCTGACAGAAGACATCATGCACCCAGAAAGGCAACCCATTGTCTTCAAAAGGAGGTAGGAAAAAAATATAAAAGATAAAAAGAGAGACAAAAGAGGTAGGGACAGAGATCCATCCCAGGAAGGGAGTCTTAAAAAAGAGAGAAGTTTCCAAATACCAGGAAACACTCTCACTGGCGGGTCTGTGGCGAGTCTATGAATCTCAGAGGGCAACATAACTGGGAGGAAAAATAATTAATTAATTAATTAAAACCCACAGATTACGTGCCTAATGGCAACTCCCAGCAGAGACGCAAGCCAGATGCTCACATAAACCACTAGCAAGCCAGGGCTGGACAGGGAGGCGCCAGCTGCATTGCTTAGGGTAAGGACCAGTCCTGAATGCCCCGAGGGCAATCTGAGGGAACTAACTTGAGATAGCAATCCAGACTGTGGGATAGCCAGAGAGAACGCCAAAAGAGAGAGAGAGAGAGAGAGAGAGAGAGAGAGAGAGAGAGAGAGAGAGAGAGAGAGATTGATTTATTTAGAGAAAAGCTCTGACCTAAGACACTGTCAGGCCTGTTCACAGAACAAAGGACTGAGCAGAGCTAGTCGGCTGCGGACTAACCAATCCCTGACTGGAGACAGGCAGGCGAGAGCAGCCAGAGCCAGAAGGGGGCAATCGCAGCCCCAAAGGGGCATCCTCTACCAAACTGCAAGCAGGCTTCATTGTTAACCAAGACTTCTTGGGATTCTGAACGGTTGACATTTGTCAGGAGGGTTGCAACCAGAGATCAGTTCCCCAGAAGAAACACATGGCATATCTAAGAAGACACACCCATTGTACACCCAGAAAACCGAGCGGCTGGGACAGGGGAAGCAATAAGACACACACCCCACCTGGGGGTGACTTCGCTCGCCAAGCTCCTGGGCACCTGAGCTGCTCAGACCTGGGAAGGGCACAAAATGCAGACCCAACTGACTCTGCACCTTTTCAGAGTACCTGAAAGCCTGAACCTGAGCGGCTTAGACCTGGAAAGTGCACACAACCGGGGCCTGCCTCAGACAGTTCCCAGCAGAGCCACCTAGAGCCTGACAAGTGTACAGCATGAAAGCACACACATCCACTGTGAGCGGGGGCAAACCCAGTGTGGCTGAAACACTGCGAGCACACCCCACACATGCCAGTGGTATTTGTTTGCAGTGTTCCTCCCACCTCACAGCATGATTGAACAAGTAAGCCTAAATAAGTGACCACCTTTGCCCCCTTGTGTCAGGGCAGAAATTAAATAGTGAAGACACCAGCAAACAGAAGGAGCTACAATAAACAGAAGGAACCACTTTAGAAGTGACAGGTGAAACAGATTAAAACCCTGTAGTTATCACTGACTACATAGGAAGGGGCCTATAGATCTTGAGAAGCATAAGCTGGATCAAGGAACTATCTGAAAATGAACAGAGCCCACCTCCTGCAACAGCTCCAGAGAAAGTCCTAGATATATATTTTACTATTATTATTTTTTAATTAAAAAAGTTTTTAGTATTTTCTCTATTACGCCTATATTTTCATTTTTATAACCTACTATTACCTTGCCAAAAAAGGCCCTACTTTTAAAGCAAACTTCATAAATATATTTTAAAACTTATGTGACTATGTTTTGTTCCTTTTAATATTGCATTTTTGAGAATCTAAGCTCTACTCTAGATTTTAAATTGTTGCTTTTTTTGTATTTGTTATCAATTTTGTACCTTTAAGAATCCAAGATTCAGTAGTCATTCTTACTTGGGAGTGTGATTACTGGCTTGATTGTTCTCTCCCCCTTTTGACTCTCCTTTTCTCCACAAGTTCACCTCTATCTCCTCCCTCCCCCTTCTCTTCTCTATCCAACTCCATGAAACTCTTTATGTGTTCTGGGATGTGGAGAACTCTTAGGTAACTGATTACTGGCTGGATCTGTCTCTCTCCTTTTGATTCTCCCTATTTTCCTTCTGGTCACCTCTGTCTCCCTCCTCCCTCTTCTCTTCTCCATGTAACTCTGTCAACCTCTCCAGGTGTCCCTCACTGTGAAGAAACTTTTCATCCTTAACCTAGATGTTTTATCATCAGGGCTGTACAGATGGAGAAATCTTGAGGCTACTGTAAGAATAAGACTGAAAACCAGTGGCAGGAGGCTTAAGTCCAAAACCTGAGAACACCAGAGAAATCCTGACTCCAGACACAGTCAATAAGTGCTCATCAAAAACCTCCATACCTACACTGAAACCAAGCTCCCCAAGAGTCAACAAGTTCCAGAGCAAGACATACCATGCAAATTCTCCAGAAAAACAAGTACATAACCCTGACCTTCAATATATAGGTTATCCAAAGTCACATTAAAACCTATTGAAAATTCAAATCTCAGGATGGACACTTCATTGCATTCCAGAGAGAAGAAATTCAGCTCCACTCACCAGAACACCAACACAAGCTTCCCTAACAAGGAAACCTTGACAATCCACCCGTCCAACCACAACCACAGCGAGGAACCTCCACAATAAAGAGGAACCACAAACTGCAAGACTATGGAAAGGCCATCCCAAACACAGCAATATAAACAAGATGAAAAGGTACAGAAGTAGTCAGCAGCTAAAGGAACAGGACAAATGCTCAACAAACAAAACAAAAGAGGAAGAGCTAAGGAATCTACCTGATAAAGAATTCAGAATAATGATAGTGAAAATGATCCAAAATTTTGAAAACAAAATGGAGGTACAGAATAGCCCCTGGGGACAAGGATTGAGAAGATGAAAGAAGTGCTTAGCAAGGACCTACATGAAATAAGAAAGAGTCAATATATAATGAATAATGCAATAAATGAGATCAAAAACACTCAGGAGGGAACCAAGAGTAGAATAAGGGAGGCAGAAGATAGGATAAGTGAGGTAAAAGACAGAATGGTAGAAACAAATGAAACAGAGAGGAAAAAAGAAAAAAAAAAGAAAAGAAATGACGAAACCTCAGAGACATCTGGGACAATGTTAAGCACCCCAACATTCAAATCATAAGAGTCCCAGAAGAAGAAAACAAAAAGAAAGACCATGAGAAAACACTTGAGGAGATAATAGTTGAAAATTTCCCTAAAGTGGGGAAGGAAATAGTCACCCATGTCCAAGAAACCCAGAGAGTCCCAAACAGGATAAACCCAAGGGGAAACACTCTAAGACACATATTAATCAAATTAACAAAGATCAAACACAAAGAACAAATATTAAAAGCAGCAAGGGAAATGCAACAAATAAGACACAAGGGGATTCCCATCAGGATAACAGCTGATCTTTCAATAGAAACTTTTCAGGCCAGAAGGAATGGCAGGACATACATAAAGTGAAGAAAGAGAAAAACTTACAACCCAAATTACTGTAAACAGCACGGATCTCATTCAAATATCAAGGAGAAATCAAAAGCTTTACAAACAAGCAAAAGCTGAGAGAATTCAGCACAACCAAACCAGCTCTCCAACAAATGCTAAAGGATTTCCTTTAAATAACAAACACAGAAAGGGTGTATGAACTCGAACCCAACACAACAAAGTAAATGGCAATGGGATCATCAGTTCAGTTCAGTTCATTCAGTCGTGTCCGACTCTCTGCGACCCCATGAATCGCAGAAGGCCAGGCCTCCCTGTCCATCACCAGCTCCCGGAGGTCACCCAGACTCACGTCCATCGAGTCTGTGATGCCATCCAGCCATCTCATCCTTGGTCGTCCCCTTCTCCTCCTGCCCCCAATCCCTCCCAGCATCAGAGTCTTTTCCAATGAGTCAACTCTTCGCATGAGTGGCCAAAGTACTGGAGTTTCAGCTTTAGCATCATTCCTTCCAAAAAATCCCAGGGTTGATCTCCTTCAGAACGGACTGCTTGGATCTCCTTGCAGTCCAAGGGACTCTCAAGAGTCTTCTCCAACACCACAGTTCAAAAGCATCAACTCTTCAGTGCTCAGCCTTCTTCACAGTCCAACTCTCACATCCATTCATGACCACAGGAAAAACCATAGCCTTGACTAGACGGACCTTAGTCGGCAAAGTAATGTCTCTGTTTTTGAATATACTATCTAGGTTGGTCATAACTCTTCTTCCAAGGAGTAAGCATCGTTTAATTTCATGGCTGCAGTCACCATCTGCAGTGATTTTGGAGCCCCCAAAAATAAAGTCTGACACTGTTTCTACTGTTTCCCCATCTATTTCCCATGAAGTGATGGGACCAGATGCCATGATCTTCTTTTTCTGAATGTTGAGCTTTAAGCCATCTTTTTCACTCTCCTCTTTCACTTTCATCAAGAGGCTTTTTAGCTCCTCTTCGCTTTCTGCCATAAGGATGGTATCATCTGCATATCTGAGGTTATTGATATTTCTCCCGGCAATCTTGATTCCAACTTGTGTTTCTTCCAGTCCAGCGTTTCTCATGATGTACTCTGCATACAAGTTACATAAGCAGGGTGACAATATACAGCCTCAACGTACTCCTTTTCCTATTTGGGACCAGTCTGTTGTTCCATGTCCATTTCTAACTGTTGCTTCCTCACATTTATACAGATTTCTCAAGAGGCAGGTGAGGTGGTCTGGTATTCCCATCTCTTTCAGAATTTTCCACAGTTTATTGTGATCCACACAGTCAAAGGCTTTGGCATAGTCAATAAAGCAGAAGTAGATGTGTTTCTGGAACTCTCTTGCTTTTTTGATGATCCAGCAGATGTTGGTAATTTGATCTCTGGTTCCTCTTCCTTTTCTAAAACCAGCTTGAACATCAGGGAGTTCACAGTTCACATATTGCTGAAGGCTGGCTTGGAGAATTTTGAGCATTACTTTACTAGCATGTGAGATGAGTGCAATTGTGTGGTAGTTTGAGCATTCTTTGGTATTTCCTTTCTTTGGGATAGCAATTAAAACTGACCTTTCCCAGTCCTGTGGCCACTGCTGAGTTTTCCAAATTTGCTGGCATATTGAGTGCAGCACTTTTGCAGCATCATCTTTCAGGATTTGAAACAGCTCAACTGGAATTCCATCACCTCCACTGGCTTTCTTCGTAGTGATGCTTGACTTCACATTTGACTTCACATTCCAAGATGTCTGGCTCTAGATGAGTGATCACACCATCGTGATTATCTGGGTCGTGAAGATCTTTTTTGTACAGTTCTTCTATGTATTCTTCCCACCTCTTCTTAATATTTTCTGCTTCTGTTAGGTCCAGACCACTTCTGTCCTTTATCAAGCCCATCTTTGCATGAAATGTTCCCTTCGCATCTCTAATTTTCTTGAAGAGATCTCTAGTCTTTCCCATTCTGTTCTTTTCCTCTATTTCTTTGCACTGATCACTGAAGAAGGCTTTCTTATCTCTTCTTGCTATTCTTTGGAACTCTGCATTCAGATGCTTATATCTTTCCTTTTCTCCTTTGCTTTTCGCCTCTCATCTTTTCACAGCTATTTGTAAGGCCTCCCCAGACAGCCATTTTGCTTTTTTGCATTTCTTTTCCATGGGGATGGTCTTGATCCCTGTCTCCTGTATAATGTCACAAACCTCATTCCATAGTTCATCAGGCACTCTATCTATCAAATCTAGGCCCTTAAATCGATTTCTCACTTCCACTGTATAATCATAAGGGATTTGATTTAGGTCATACCTGAATGGTCTAGCGGTTTTCCCTACTTTCTTCAACTTGAGTCTGAATTTGGTAATAAGG
Organism: Ovis canadensis; assembly: GCF_042477335.2. Classification (NCBI taxonomy): domain Eukaryota; kingdom Metazoa; phylum Chordata; class Mammalia; order Artiodactyla; family Bovidae; genus Ovis; species Ovis canadensis. The sequence goes on along the minus strand of NC_091727.1, from coordinate 142,004,036 downwards.
AGTTCATGATCTGAGCCACAGTCAGCTCCTGGTCTTGTTTTTGTTAACTGTGCTTATCAATAATTACCTTAAATGTAAATGGGTTGAATGTCCCAGCCAAAAGACAAAGACTGGCTGAATGGACACAAATGAAGACCCCTATATATTTTGTCTACAAGAAACCCACCTCAAAACAAGGGACACATACAGACTGAAAGTGAAGGGCTGGAAAAAGATATTTTATGCAAATGAAGACCAAAAGAAAGCAGGAGTAGCAATACTCATATCAGATAAAATAGACTTAAAATAAAGGCTGTGAAAAGAGACAAATAAAGACACTACATAATGATCAAAGGATCATTTCAATAAGAAGATATAACAATTATAAATATATATGCACCCAACATAGGAGCACCACAATATGTAAGTCAAATGCTAATAAGTATGAAAGGGGAAATGAACAATAACCCAGTAATAGTGGGAGAGTTTTATATCTTACCCACACCTGTGGATATACCAACTAAACAAAAAATTAATGAGGAAACACAAACTTTCAATGATACAATAGACCAGTTAGACCTAATTGATGGAGAAGGCAATTGTAACCCACTCCAGTACTCTCGCCTGGCAAATCCCATGGATGGAGGACCCTGGTAGGCTGCAGTCCATAGGGTCGCCAGGAGTCAGACACAACTGAGTGACTTCACTTTCACTTTTCACTTTCAGGCATTGAAGAAGAAAATGGCAACCCACTCCAGTGTTCTTCCCTAGATAATCCCAAGGACATTGAAGCCTGGTGGACTGCCTTCTCTGGGGTTGCACAGAGCCAGACATGACTGAAGCAAATTAACAGCAGCAGCAGCAGCAGCAGAATCAGCAGACCTAATTGATATCTATAAGATATTTCACCCAAAACAATGAATTTCACCTTTTTCTCAAGTGTACATGGAACCTTCTCCAGGATAGATCACATCCTGGACCATAAATCTAGCCTTGGTAAATTTAAAACAATTGAAATCACTCCAAGCATCTTTTCTGACAACAAAGCAGTAAGATTAGATGTCAGTTACAGGAGAAAAACTATTAAAAATTCCAACATATGAAGGCTGAACAGCACACTGCTGAATAACCAACAAATCACGAAAGAAAAAAAGAAATCAAAATATGCATAGAAACGAATGAAAATGAAAACTCAACACCCCAAACCCTATCAGTTCAGTTCAGTTCAGTCACTCGGTCATGTCCGACTCTTTGCGACTCTATGAATTGCAGCATGCCAGGCCTCCCTGTCCATCACCAACTCCTGGAGTTCACTCAAACTCACATCCATCAAGTCAGTGAAGCCATCCAGCCATCTCATCCTCTGTTGTCCCCTTTTCCTCCTGCCCCCAATCCCTCTCATCATCAGAATCTTTTCCAATGAGTCAATTCTTCGCATGAGGTGGCCAAACCCTATGGGACACTGTAAAAGCAATGCAAAGGGGAAGGTTCATAGCAATACAGGCTTACCTCAAGAAATAAGAAAAAAGTCAACTACATAACCTAACTCTACACCTAAAGCTATTAGAAAAGGAAGAGATGAAGAACCCTAAGGTTAGTAGAAGGAAAGCAATCTTAAATATTAGGGCAGAAATAAATGCAAAAGAAACAAATAAGATCATAGCAAATATCAACAAAGCTAAAAGCTGATTCTTTGAGAAGATAAATAAAACTGACAAACCATTAGCCTGACTCATCAAGAAACAAAAGGAGAAGAATCAAATCAGCAAAATTAGAAAAGAAAATGGAATGATCACAGCAGACAACACAGAAATACAAAGGATCATAAGAGACTACTATCAGCATCTATATGCCAATAAAATGGACAACTTGGAAGAAATGGACAAATTCCTGAAAAGTACAACTTTCCAAAACTGAACCAGGAAGAAATAGAAAATAAAAACAGAGCCATAACAAGCATGGAAATTGAAGCTGTAATCAGAAATATTCCAGCAAACAAAAGCCCAGGTCCAGATGGCTTCAGAGCTGAATTTTATGAAAAATTTAGAGAAGCGCTAACACCCATCCTACTCAAACTCTTCCAGAAAATTGCATAAGAAGGTAAACTTCCAAACTAATTCTATGAGGCCACCATCACCCTTATACCAAAACCTGACAAAGACAACACAAAAAAAGAAAACTACTGATGAACATAGATGCAAAAATCCTTAACAAAATTCTAGCAATCAGAATCCAACAACACATTAAAATGATCATACATCAGGACCAAGTGGGATTTATCCCAAGGATGTAAGGATTCTTCAATATCTGCAAATCAATCAATGCAATACATCACATTAACAGATTGAAAAATAAAAGTCATATGAATATCTCAATAGATGCAGAGAAAGCCTTTGACAAAATTCAACATCCATTTATAATAAAAACTCTCCAGAAAGCAGGAATAGAAGGAACATGCCTCAACATAATAAAAGCTACATATGACAAACCCACAGCGAACATTATCCTCAATGGTGAAAAATTGAAAGCATTTCCCCTAAAGTCAGGAACAAGACAAGGGTGGCCACTTTCACCACTACTATTCAACATAGTTTTGGAAGTTTTGGCCACAGCAATCAAAGGAGAAAAAGAAATAAAAAGAATCCAAACTGGAAAGAAGTAAAACTCTCACTGTTTGCAGATGACATGATCCTCTACATAGAAAACCCTAAAAACTCCACCAGAAAATTACTAGAGCTAATCAATGAATACAATAAAGTTGCAGGATATAAAATGAACACACAGAAATCCCTTGCATTCCTATACACTAGTAATGATAAAATAGAAAGAGAAATTAAGGAAACAATTCTATTCACCATTGCAACGAAAATAATAAAATACTTAGGAATATATCTACCTAAAGAAATTAAAGACCTATATATAGAAAACTATAAAACACTGGTGAAAGAAATCAATGAGGACACTAACAGATGGAAAACTATACCGTGTTCATGGATCAGAAGAATCAATATAGTGAAAATGTGTATATTACACAAAGCAATCTATAGATTCAATGCAATCCCTATCAAGGTACCAATGGTATTTTTCACAGAGCTAAAACAAATAATTTCACAATTTGTATGGAAATACAAAAAACCTCGAATACCTAAAGCAATACTGACAAATAAGAATGGAACTGGAAGAATTAACCTTCCTGAATTCAGGCTCCACTACAAAGCCACAATCATCAAGACAGTATGGTACTGGCACAAAGACAGAAATATAGATCAATGGAACAAAACAGAAAGCCCAGGAAAAATCCATGCACCTATGGACACCTTATATTTGACAATGGTGACAAGAATATACAATGGAGAAAAGACAAACTCTTTATCAAGTGGTGCTGGGAAAACTGGTCAACCACTTGTAAAAGAATGACATTAGAACACTTTCTAACACCATACAGGAATGTCGCTCAGTCATGTCCGACTCTTACCGGCCCCATGGACTGTAGCCTACCAGGCTCCTCTGACCATCGGATTTTCCAGGCAATAGCACTGGAGTGGATTGTCATTTCCTTCTCCAGGGGATCTTCCTGACCCAGGGATCGAACCCGGGTCTCCCGCATTGTAAACAGACGGTTTACCATCTGAGCCACCAGGGAAGTCCTTCTAACACCATACATAGAAATAAACTCAAAATGGATTAAAGATCTAAACATAAGACCAGAAACTATAAAACTCCTTGAGGAAAACATAGGCAAAACACTCTCCCACGTAAATCACAGCAAGATCCTCTATGACCCACCTCCCTGAATATTGGAAATAAAAGCAAAAGTAAACAAAAATGGCCTAATTAAAATTAAAAGCTTCTGCACAACAAAGGAAACTATAAGCAAGGTAAAAAGACAGGCTTCAGAATGGGAGAAAATAATAGCGAATGCAGTAACTGACAAAGAATTAATCTCAAAAATATGCAAGCAACTCCTACAGATGCATTCCAGAAAAATAAACCACCCAATAAAAACATGGGCCAAAGATCTAAACAGACATTTCTCCAAAGAGGACATACGGATGGCTAACAACACATGAAAAGATGCTCAACATCACTCTTTATCAGAGAAATGCAAATCAAAACCTCAGTGAGGTACCATTTCATGCCAGTGAGAATGGCTGCTATCCAAAAGTCTACAAGCAATAAATGCTAGAGAGGGTGTGGAGAAAAGGGAACACTCTTACACTGTTGGTGGGAATGCAAACTAGTACAGCCACTATGGAGAACAGTGTAGAGATTCCTTAAAAAACTGGAGATTAAAAAAAAAAAAAAACTGGAGATAGAACTGCCTTATGACCCACCAATCCCGCTGCTGGGCATACACACCAAGGAAACCAGAATTGAAAGACACGTGTACCCCAATGTTCATCACAGCACTGTTTATAATAGCCAGGACATGTAAGTAACCTAGATGTCCATCAGCAGATGAATGGATAAGAAAGCTGTGGTACATATACACAATGGATTATTACTCAGCCATTAAAAAGAGACATTTGAATCAGTTATAATAAGGTGGATGAAACTGGAGACTGTTATGCAGAGTGAAGTAAGCCAGAAAGAAAAACACCAATACGGTATACTAATGTGTATATATTGAATTTAGAAAGATGGTAATGATAACCCTGTATGTGAGACAACAAAAGAGACACAGATGTATAGAAGAGTCTTTTGGACTCTGTGGGAGAGGGAGAGGGTGGGATGATTTGGGAGAATGGCACTGAAACATGTATAATATCATATATGAAATGAATCGCCAGCCTGCATTCAATACATGATACAGGATGCTTGGGGCCGGTGCACTGAGATGACCCAGAGGGATGGTATGGGGAGGGGGTTTCAGGATGGGGAACACGTGTAAACCTTTGGTGAATTCATGTTGATGTATGGCAAAACCAACAAAATATTTTAAAGTAATTAGCCTCCAATTAAAATAAATAAATTTATATTTAAAAAACATTATTCAACAACAACAAAAAGTAAATAAATTTAGACTTAAAAAATAATTTTTAAAAATGAAAATAGGAAAAATAATTGCTAAAACATTTTAAGCAGTCATACTCTTAAAATTTTAAGAGGTTAAGATTATTTTTAGTTTTTCCTTAATCTCGTGATGTTTATTTTGGTCTTAGATTATTAATCTCCTATAACTATTCTATCTTTATTTAAACATGTTGAAGATGTTTACATGAGAACATAATTTTAAGAAGTTTTATCTTTGAACTCAGCTTTTCTCTTTCCTTTTGGAGACTGGAGTCTCAGAATATATGAAGCATTCTTTTTTCTGCTGAAATTAATACCAGCTATTCTCAGTATTAATACAACAAAAGAAAACTCTTCTTCATACAATACTATATTGTTTCTTATGCCACTAGTAAAAATTTGCTACAGATATGAATTATGAATAAAAATATATTTATTGCATTATTATCATGTACCAGACACTCTGGTAAGTGTTTTACATGATTTATCTCATTTTGTTTGACATAAATCCTTGTAGATACTTAGTAATTTTTTCCCTTAAAATGACTTACATGATAATTATGTTATCTTCTTTACCACAGAATCTCAGTCTCCATAAAAGTGCCTGGAAAAAAAGAGGTATAATATCTGTTAAATGAATTGATTATATGACTGGATTTCTATTATACAAATTAGAAAGCTGAGGTACAGAAATTTTAACATACTTGTTCAAGTATGCGTAGCAAGTAAATAACATAGTCAGGACTCAGCTATGTTCTGCATGACTCCACAAAGTCCTTTCCCATAACCACAATTTCGCTTGACTTTGCAAAATATGTCAAACCTTGTGCTATTATCCTCAGCCTCGATTCAGCTCAGCTCAGTCGTGTCCTACTCTTCATGATCCCATGAATCACAGCACGCCAGGCCTCCCTGTCCATCACCAACACTTAGAGTTTACTCAAACTCATGTCCATCAAGTTGGTGATGCCATCCAGCCATCTCATCCTCTGTTCTCCCCTTCTCCTTCTGGCCCCAATACCTCCCAGCATCAGGGTCTTTTCCAATGAGTCAACTCTTTGCATGAGGTGGCCAACATATTGGAGTTTCGGCTTTAGCATCAGAACTTCCAATGAACACCAGAACTGATCTCCTTTAGAATGGACTGGTTGGATCTCCTTGCAGTCCAAGGGACTCTCAAGTGCCTTCTCCAACACCAGAATTCAAAAGTATCAATTCTTCAGCGCTCAGCTTTCTTCACAGTCCAACTTTCACATCCATACACAACCACTGGAATCACCATAGCCTTGACTAGATGGACCTTTGTTGGCAAAGCAATGTCTGTGCTTTTCAATACGATATCTGTACATAACTTTCCTTCCAAGGAGTAAGTGTCTTAATTTCATGGCTGTAATAACCATCTGCAGTGATTTTGGAGCCCAAGAAAATAAAGTCAGCCACTGTTTCCACTGTTTCTCCCTCTATTTCCCATGAAGTGATGGGACCTGATGCCATTGATCTTAGTTTTCTGAATGTTGAGCTTTAAGCCAACTTTTTCACTCTCCTCTTTCACTTTCAACAAGAGGTTTTTCAGTTCCTCTTCAGTTTCTGCCATAAGGGTGGTGTCATCTGCATATCTGAGGTTATTGATATTTCTCCCAGCAATCTTGATTCCAGCTTGTTTTTCTTCCAGTCCACCGTTTCTCATGATGTGCGCTGCATATAAGTTAAATAAGCAGGGTGACAATATACAGCCTTGACGTACTCCTATTCCGATTTGGAACCAGTCTGTTTTTCCATGTCCAGTTCTAACTGGTGTTTCCTGACCTGTATATAGGTTTCTCAAGAGGCAGGTGAGGTGGTCTGGTATTCCCATCTCTTTCAGAATTTTCCACAGTTTATTGTGATCCACACAGTCAAAGGCTTTGGCATAGTCAATCAAGCAGAAATAGATGTTTTTCTGAAACTCTCTTGCTTTTTCCATGATCCAGCGGATGTTGGCAATTTGATCTCTGGTTCCCCTGCCTTTTCTAAAACCGGTTTGAACATCTGGACCTTTATGATTCATGTATTGCTGAAAGCTGGCTTGGAGAATTTTGAGCATTACTTTACTAGCGTGTGAGATGAGTGCAATTGTGTGGTAGTTTGAACATTCTTTGGCATTGCCTTTCTTTAGGATTGGAATGAAAACTGACCTTTTCCAGTCCTGTAGCCACTGCTGAGGTTTCCAAATAAACCCCTAATATTAACCTTACTCCCATTTTCAATAATCCGTATACACTTTCTTTAACTTTTCTTAAATTCTTGGTCGTCTATTTTGGTAAAGCCTTTTGTTTAAAGAAGCTAGAGTTTGCTTCTTTTTTTTTTTTTCCCTCCTTGCTTCAGATCTTTAAGCATTTTTACAGTTATTTTGTGCCAGAATATGTGTGTGTGTGTTTGTGTTTGTGTGTGTGTGTGTAATTTGTAATACTGGTAACCCACCCAGAGTCATTTTTTAACTTATTTATTTTGCTTTTAAATATTGTGCTGGTTTCTGAAATACAGCAACATGAATCAACGATAGGTATATCTATGTCCCCTTCCTCTTGAACCTCCTTCCCACGTTCTGACACAATCCACCCCTCTATGTTGTCACAGAGTACGGTTTCTGTTCTCTGAGTCATACAACAGATCCCCACTGGCTATCTGTTTTGCAATAATGTAATTGTTTTCATGCTACTCTCTCAATTAGCCCCACCTCTCCTTCCCCTACTGTTTCCACAAGTCTGTTCTGTATGTCTAGGTCTCTACTGATGCCCTGCAATTACATTCATCAATACCGTCTTTCTAGATTCCACGTATATGTGTTAATACACAATATATGCTTTTCTTTTTCTGACTTACTTCACTCTGTATGATAGGCTCTAGGCTCATTCACATCATGAGAACTGATTCAAATGAGTGACTATGTATGGCTGAATAGTATTCCATTATATATATATACATACACCACAGCATCTTTATGCTTTCATCTGTTAATAGACATCTAAGTTGCTTCTGTGGACTAGCTATTGTAAATATTGTAAGTAGAACTGCAATGAATATTAGGTTACATGTCTCCTTTCAATTTTGGTTTTCTCAGGGGACTTTTGAGAGTCCCTTGGACTGCTGAGAGATCCAACCAGTCCATTCTAAAGGAGATCAGTCCTTTGTGTTTTTTGGAAGGAATGATGCTAAAGCTGAAACTCCAGTATTTTGGCCACCTCATGCGAAGAGTTCACTCATTGGAAAAGATTCTGATGCTGGGAGGGATTGGGGGCGGGAGGAGAAGGGGACGACAGAGGATAAGGCTGGATGGCATCACCGACTCAATGGACATAAGTTTGAGTGATCTCCGGGAGTTGTTGATGGACAGGGAGGCCTGGCGTGCTGCAATTTATGAGGTTGAAAAGATTCAGACACGACTGAGTGATTGAACTAACTGATGTTTTCTTCTTGGATTGATCACTTGATCATTTTTTATTGTCCTTCCTTATATCTTATAATATTCTTTATCATAAAGTCTATTTTGACTGATATGAGAATTGGTACTCTCTCTTTCTTTTGATTTCCATTTGCATGGAATATCTTTTTCCATATTCTCACTTTCAGTCTATATGTGCCTCTAGGTCTGAAGTGAGTTTTTTTAGACACCATATAAATTGGTCTTATATTCATTCAGCCAGTCTGTGTCTTTTTGATGGAAAATTTATTCCATTTACATTTAAAGTAATTAATGATATATATGTTCTTATTGGGCTTCCCTGGTGGCTCATATCATAAAGAATCTGCCTGCAATGCAGAAATCCTGGGTTTGATTCTTGGGTCAGGATAATCCCCTGGAGAAGCATTGGCTACCCACTCCAGTATTCTTGCCTAGGAAATCCCATGGACAGAGGAGCCTGACAACCTATGGTTCATGGTAGCAAAGAGTTGGACATGACTGAGGGACTTTCACTTCACTTCCTTGTATATTATTTACTACTTTTCCCTTGCTGCTTTTAATATTCTTTGTGTTTAATCTTTGTTAGTTTGGTTATTATGTATCTTGGTGTGTTTCTCACTTGGCTTATCCTGTATGGGACTCTCTGTGCTTCTTGGGCTTGATTGAATTTTTTTTCCCCATTTTAGAGAAATTTTTTTACTATAATTGCTTCAAAAATTTTCTCAGACCTTTTATTTTTCTCTTCTTCTTCTGGGACCCCTATAATTTGAATGGTGGTACATTTAACATTATCAATTCTTTTCATTCTTTTTACTTTATTCTGCACTTAGGTTATTTCCACCATTTTATCTTGCAGCTTATGTATCCATTCTTTTGCCTGTTATTATGCTATTGATTACTTCTAGAGTATTTTTGGAGAAGTCAATGGCACCTCACTCCAGTACTCTTGCCTGGGAAATCCCATGGGTGGAGGAGCCTGGAAGGCTGCAGTCCAAGGGGTCGCTGAGGGTCGGACATGACTGAGCAACTTCACTTTCACTTTTCACTTTCATGCATTGGAGAGGGAAACGGAAACCCACTCCAGTGTTCTTGCCTGGAGAATCCCAGGGATGGGAGAGCCTGGTGGGCTGCCATCTATGGGGTCGCACGGAGTCAGACACAACGGAAGTGACTTAGCAGCAGCAGCAGCAGAGTACTTTTAATTTCATTAATTGTGTGGTTCAGTTCTGTTTATTCTTTATTTCTTCTAGTGAAGTGAAAGTGAAAGTGAAAGTGAAGTCGTGTCTGACTCTTTGCGACCTGTGGACTCTAGCCAACCAAGTTCCTCTGTTCATGGGATTCTCCAGGCAAGAATATTGGAGTGGGTTGCCATTTCCTTCTCCATTATTTCTTCTAGGTCCTTGTTAAATGTGTCAATTGATTCTTGACTTTTCTCAATTCTGTTTTTGAGGTTTTGGATCATATTTACTATCATTTCTCTAAATTATTTTTCAGGTAATTTGTCTATTTCCTCTTTGTTTATTTTGTCTTGTGAGGTTTTTAACCTTATTCCTTCATTTGCAAAATATATTTCTGTCTTTTTGTCTTTTCTAACTTACTCTATTTGATGTCTCCTTTTCCCCAGGCTTTAGGGTCCTAGTTTTTCTCCTCTTTGGCCTCTGCCATCAGTCACTGAGGTTGGTTCAGTGGTTTATGTAGACCTTATGTTGGGAAGGATTTATGCCTGGGTTCTTGTGGGATGAGGTGAGTCTTTTTCCCTCTGATGGGCAGGGTTGTGTGAGGTGGTATGTTTTAGGGTGTTTGTGGGAAGCCTCTCTGCTGATGATTGATTTGTGTTTTTGTCTTACTTGTTGTTTGGGTGAGGTGTTCTACACTGGGTGCTGCTGGCAGTTAGGTGATGATGGGTCTTGGATGCAGGTGGAGGTCTTCGTGGGATTTCTCACTAATAAATACTCCCTGGAGTCAGGAGTTCTCTTGCAGTCCAATCTAGTGTCCTGGAATCAGTGCTCCCAATCCAGAGGCTTAGGCCTAACCTCTGGCCAGGGAAGTGAGATGCCACAAGGTGTTTGTTATAGCATTCAGTTCAGTTCAGTTCATTTCAGTCACTCAGTCGTGTCCGACTCTTTGCGACCCCATGAATTGTAGCACGCCAGGCCTCCCTGTCCATCACCAACTCCCAGACTTCACTCAGATTCATGTCCATCGAGTCAATTATTTCCTTATAATAGTGATAAGTGCAGCAAAGGAGAAGTAGACTATTGTGAATGCATATGACAAAGCAAAATGATCAGTGCTAGGGACAGATATTTAGAACGAGATCTGAAAAATATGTAGGAGTTAGCTATATGTAGTAGTCCCCTCCTGCAGTAGGGAAGAGGAGGAGAGTCAGTCATATTTTGTCCTAAAATTGGTGTTCAATTTCATAGCCACTATACACATGAATACAAGATGTAGCCTGAAGCATGATTGTCAGTATTTTATAATATTGATGAGAACAGACAGATGAAAATCCATGCATGCTCTTCATGCATTCACTTATTAAATGAACATTTATGGAGTTATTATATTCAAGAAGTTTGTTTAGGTATTATAGAGATTTGCCAAGAAATATGGCACCTTTCCTTCTCTAAGTGTACTATACAATAGCAAAGACAAGAAGGCAAATGAAAAACATGGCATGCTATAAGTTCTACAAGAGAATCTCAGCAGATACTTCTGATTTGTATCAAGATGAAAATTGATATAAATTGAAAGTCTACAAATTGAAATATAAGCAAATTATTCATCAGAATCATATTGATAAAATATAAAATATCTATAATATTTTTTAATAAAATTAATATACTTAAATCAAGTGTTTCCTACTACATATCACTAGGGATTATTAAGCTCCTGTTTTACATATACATATGAACTTGATGCATTTTAAACTAGTTTATCCTGTCCTATGTTTGCAAGATGATAATTCTCATAAGGACAAAAGATTACATTTATAACTAAAACTGATCCTCAATGCGAATGCTAAGGGGGTCCAGGTTAGTAACTGTTCTTTATGATAAATAATATCTTCCGAAATGTGTGTGCTCCTCCTCTGTAATTAATATTGTTAAAAAAAACCCAGCAATTGTTATTTTATACTGATTTAGTAAGGAAGGTGAGATGTTATTATTTCCATTTTATAAATGAGGAAACTAAGGCTCAAAGAGGTTAACTAACTTACTTGACGTTATATTCCATTTCTTTTGAATATTGATCCCATACCCTTTCTATTTCCTTCAGGGATCACAGCCTTGTCATGACAAAGAGGCTTGCATAACTAAATGAAGCTATGAATCATGCCATGCAAGGCCACCCAAGATGCACGGGTCATAGTAAAGAGTTCTGACAGAATGTGATCCACTAGAGGAGGAAATGGCAAACCACTTCAGTAATCTTACTACAAGAACCCCATGAACTGTATGAAAAGGCAAAAAGATATGACACTGGAAGATGAGCTCGCCCCCCTCCACCCAGGTCAGAAGGTATCTAATATGCTACTGGGGAAGGGCAGAGGACAATTACTAATAGCTCCAGAAGGAATGAAGCAGCTGGGACAAAGCAGAAACGATGCTGAGTTGTGTATATGTCTGGTGGGGAAAGCCAAGTCTGATGCTGTAAAGAACAATATTGCACAGGAACCTGGAATGTTAGGTCCATGAATCAAAGTAACTTGGACATGGTCAGGCAGGAGACGGCAATAGTGAACACTGACATCTTTGTAATCAATGAACTATTAATAAAATGGATGGGAATGGGCAGGTTTAATTCAGATGACCATTATATCTACTACAGGACTTCCCTGTAGCTCAAACAGTAAAGATTCTGCCTGAGATGCAGAAGACCAGGATTTTATCCCTGGGTCGCGAAGATCTTCTGGAGAAGGGAATGGCAATCCACTCCAGTATTCTTGCCTGGAGAATTCCATGGACAGAGAAACCTTGCTGTCTACAGTTTGTGGGAATAAAAAGAGTCAGACATGACTGAGTGACTAACACACACACATAACTACTACTATTTGTAAGAAACCCATAGAAGAAATGGAGTAGCCCTCAATTCAGTTCAGTTCAGTTCAGTCACTCAGTCATGTCCAACTCTTTGTGACCCCATGAATCGCAGCACGCCAGGCCTCCCTGTCCATCACCAACTCCTGGAGTTCACTCAGATTCATGTCCATCGAGTCAGTAATGCCATCCAGCCATCTCATCCTCTGCCGTTCCCTTCTCCTCCTGCCCCCAATCCCTCCCAGCATCAGAGTCTTTTCCAATGAGTCAACTCTTCTCATGAGGTGGCGAAAGTACTGGAGTTTCTGCTTTAGCATCATTCCTTCCAAAGAAATCCCAGGGCTGATCTCATTCAGAATGGACTGGTTGGATCTCCTTGCCCTCATCAGTTCAGTTCTGTCACGCAGTCGTGTCCGACTCTTTGCGACCCCATGAACCAGAGCACGCCAGGCATCCCTGTTCATCACCATCTCCTGGAGTTCACTCAGACTCACGTCCATCGAGTCCGTGATGCTATCTAGCCATCTCATCATTGATCGTCCCCTTCTCCTCCTGCCCCCAATCCCTCCCAGCATCAGAGTCTTTTCCAATGAGTCAACTCTTCGCATGAGGTGGCAAAAGTACCGGAGTTTCAGCTTTGGCATCATTTCTTCCAAAGAAATCCTAGGGCTGATCTTCAGAATGGACTGGTTGGATCTCCTTGCAGTCCAAGGGACTCTCAAGAGTCGTCTCCAACACCACGGTTCAAAAGCATCAGTTCTTAGGCTCTCAGCCTTCTTCACAGTCCAACTCTCACATCCATACATGACTACTGGAAAAACCATAGCCTTGACTAGACGGATCTTAGTTGGCAAAGTAATGTCTCTCCTTTTGAATATACTATCAAGGTTGGTCATAACTTTTCTTCAAAGGAGCAAGTGTCTTTTAATTTCATGGCTGCAGTCACCATCTGCAGTGATTTTGGAGCCCCCCAAAATAAAGTCTGACACTGTTTCCACTGTTTCCCCATCGATTTCCCATGAAGTGATAGGACCGGATGCCATGATCTTAGTTTTCTGAATGTTGAGCTTTAAGCCAATTTTTTCGCTCTCCTCTTTCACTTTCATCAAGACGCTCTTTAGTTTCTCTTCACTTTCTACCATAAGGGTAGTGTCATCTACATATCTGAGGATACTGATATTTCTCCCGGCAATCTTGATCCCAGCTTGTGTTTCTTCCAGTCCAGGGTTTCTCAGGATGTACTCTGCATATAAGTAAAATAAGCAGGGTGACAATATACAGCCTTGATGTACTCCTTTTCCTATTTGGAACCAGTCTGTTGTTCCATGTCCAGTTCTAAGTGTTTCTTCCTGACCTGCATACAGATTTCTCAAGTGGTCTTGTATTCCCATCTGTTTCAGAATTTTCCACAGTTTATTGTGGTCCACACAGTCAAAGGCTTTGGCATAGTCAATAAAGCAGAAATAGATGTTTTTCTGGAATTCTCTTGCTTTTTCCATGATCCAGCGGATGTTGGCAATTTGATCTCTGGTTCCTCTAGCTTTTCTAAAACCAGCTTGATCATCAAGGAGTTCACGGTTCACGTATTGCTGAAGCCTGACTTGGAGAATTTTGAGCATTACTTTACTAGCATATGAGATGAGTGCAATTGTGTGTTAGTTTGAGCATTCTTTGGCATTGCCTTACTTTGGAATTTGAATGAAAACTGACCTTTTCCAGTCCTGTGGTCAGTTCTGAGTTTTCCAAATTTGCTGGCATATTGAGTACAGCACTTTCACAGCATCATCTTTCAGGATTTGAGACAGCTCAACTGGAATTCCATCACCTCCACTAGCTTTGTTCGTAGTGATGCTTTCTAAGGCCCACTTGAATTCATATTCCAAGATGTCTGGCTCTAGATTAGTGATCACACCATCATGACTATCTGGGTCATGAAGATCTTTTTTGTTCAGTTCTTCCATGTATCCTTGCCACCTCTTCTTAATATCTTCTGCTTCTGTTAGGTCCAAAACATTTCTGTCCTTTATTGAGCCCATCTTTGCATGAAATATTCCCTTGGTATCTCTAATTTTCTTGAAGAGATCTCTAGTCCTCATACTCAACCAAAAAGTATGCAGTGCAGTTTCAGTTTAGTTTAGTCACTCAGTCGTGTCTGACTCTTTCTGACCCCATGAATTGCAGCACACCAGGACTCCCTGTTCATCATCATCTCCTGGAGTTCACTCAGACTCATGCCCATCGAGTCCGTGATGCCATCCAGCCATCTCATCCTCTGTCGTCCCCTTCTCCTCCTGCCCCCAATCCCTCCCAGCATCAGAGTCTTTTCCAATGAGTCAACTCTTCTCATGAGGTGGCCAAAGTACTGGAGTTTCAGCTTTAGCATCATTCCTTCCAAAGAAATCCCAGGACTGATCTCCTTTAGGATGGACTGGTTGGATCTCCTTGCAGTCCAAGGGTCTCTCAAGGGTCTTCTCCAGCACCACAGTTCAAAAGCATCAATTCTTCGGTGCTCTGCCTTCACAGTTCAACTCTCACATCCGTACATGACCACAGGAAAAACCATAGCCTTGACTAGATGGACCTTAGTTGGCAAAGTAATGTCTCTGCTTTTGAATATACTATCTGGGTTGGTCATAACTTTTCTTCCAAGGAGTTGGGTGCAATCTCAAAAATAAGGAATGATCTTGGTTTGTCTCCAAGACAAACCATTCTACATCACAGTAATCCAAATCTATCTCTCAACTACTAATGACAAAGAGACTGAAGTAGAATGATTCTATGATTCATACAAGACCTTCTAGAATTAACACCAAATGTATGCGTGTGTATGTGTATGTATGCATATATATATATATCCTTTTCATCATAGGGGATTGGAATGTAAAAGTAGGAAACCAAGAGATACTCAGACTAACTGGCAAGTTTGGCCTTGGGATACAAAATGAAGCTGGGTAAAGTCTAACAGAGTTTTGTCAAGAGAACACAATGGTAATAATAAACACCATTTTCCAACAACACAGGAGACAACTCGACACATGGATGCCATCACATAGTCAATATCAAAATCAGGTTGGTTATATTTGCAGCCAAAGATGGAGAACCTCTATACAGTCAGAAAAATATGAGACAGGGAGCTGAAGGTTGCTTAGATCTTGAGCTCCTTATTGCAAAATTCAGACTTAAATTGAAGAAAGTAGGGAAATCCACTAGGCCAGTCAGGTATGACCTAAATCAAATATCTTATGCTTCTACAGTGGAGGTGACAAATAGATTCAAGGAATTATATCCGGTAGACAGAGTTCCTGAAGAATAATGGGTTTTTGCAGTATTGTACAGGAGGTAGTGACTAAAAGCATTCCAAAGAAAAAGAAATGCAAAACAGTAAAATGGTTGTTCAAGGAGGTTTTACAAATAGCTGAGAAAGGAAGTGAAAGACAAAGGAAAAAGGGAAAGATATACCAAACTGAATGCAGAGTTCCAAAAAATAACAAGGAGAGATAAGAAAGTCTTCTTAAGTAAACAATGCAAAGAACTTTAGGAAAACAATAGAATAGGAAAGACTAGAGATCTCTTCAAGAAAATTTGAAATGTAAAGGGAACATTTCATTCAAGGATGGGCACAATAAAGGAAAGAAACGCTAAGGACCTAAAAGAAGCAGAAGAGATTAAGAAGATGTGACAAGAATACACGGAAGGACTATATAAATAAGATCTTAATGACTCAGATAACCATGATGGTGTGGTCACTCACCTAGAGCCAGACATCCCAGTGTGTGAAGTCAAGTAGGCCAACAAAGCTAATGGAGGTGATGGAATTCCAGCTGAGCTATTTTAAATCCTAAAAGATGCTGCTGCTAAAGTGTTGTATTCAATATGCCAGCAAATTTGAAAAACTGAGCACTGGCCATAGGACTGGAGAAGGTCAGTTTTTATTCCAATATCAAACAAAGGCAATACTAAAGAATACAACTTTGCTAATTTCCCACACTAGCAAGTTCATTCCCAAAATCCTTCAAGCTAGACTTCAGCACTACATGAATCAAGAATTTCCAGATGTACAAACTGGCTTTAGAAAAGGCAGAGGAACCAGGGGTCAGATTGACAATATTCATTGAATCATAGACAAAGCAAGGGAATTCCAAAAAAGCATCTACTTCTGCTTCATTGACTATGCTAAAGCCTTTGACTGTGGAGATCACAAAATCATTGTGGACAGTGACTGTACCCATGAAATTAAAGTACATTTTCTCCCTGGAAAAAAAAGCTATGACAAACCTAGACAGCATATTCAAAAGCAGAGGCATCACCGAAAAATTGATGCTTTTGAATTGTGGTGTTAGAGAATAATCTTGAGCATCCTGAGAGAGTCATTTCCTAGATGGTTGATAAGAAGTCTAGGTATCCCCAAGGAGAGAGGGGTCTGGAATTCTCAAGGAGGAAGAAAGGACAAACTTTTTTTTTTTCTCTCCCTACATTCCTTAGGATTATATAACATTAATGTATCCTGCTTGAGGACAGTCTCTGGAAAAAACCTTCTGGCTAATCCTGTTATCTTAAAATGTAAATTATAGGAGTAGGTCTAGTGAGGTCTTTACAACCTCCAGACATTCTTTTGATTCCCTGTAATAATTAGAGAGTATGTAATTCCATTGCTAACACTAGCAAGTGGGTACTCTTTCTGTCCCGTTCTGATGCCTATGTCAGAAGCTTTCTCTATCTCCTTTATACTTTAATAAAACTTTATTACACAAAAGCTCTGAGCGATCAAGCCTCAGCTCTGGCCCCATATTGAATTTCTCTCCTCTGGAGGCCAAGAATCCTAGCATCTTTGGGTGGTTCAGCAACACCCTTTCATCTTGGGGGTTCATCCGGGATTCTTCAGGACAAGGTAAGGATGTTTAGAGCTCTAGTTCTTGTTCTCCTAGCGAACACATTTTCTGCTCTACATTACTAACTCTACTGTGTGCTTGCATGAATGAATGAAACACCCTGTGCAAAGTAATTGAGGAGCCCTGCTCTGCGGTTCCGAGGTGACCTCATACAGCTATGGCAGAAACCTGTCGGGGGTTTATACTTACTGCTAATGCCAAGAGGCACCCAATGTTTCCTTTGGAGACCGACCAGAAATGGGCAAAGCATGTGGACCGAACTCCGAACTCTCCTTTCTCGGTCAAACTTTTCAGTCTCTGACCATTTCATAACTCCTTGGGGATTAGAAGTACTAACCTAATCTGTCAGATCACAGACTTTCAAGGGACTTGTGATCTATGCTGTTACTGTGTACTGTTACTTAGATCCCAAACTCGGATTGGTAGTTAGGAAGCACCTAGCCTCACTAGGCATGGAAAGTTCAGAAGTTAGATGGAGATCTAGCTCCAAGAGCATCTCTGAGGTTAAAAGTTACTCAGATTGGAACTACAACGGGATTTTTCCTTTGGTAATGCTGGCTCTTAGTGCACAGAAGAGACTCTTACACTGGTGTGGTGACACTTGGAAGGAATATCTCAGTTTTATGTTCGTATCAGTCTTATTGTGGTCAGGAATATACTCAGGGTCATGCACAGGCACTCAGGTGAGAAATGTTTCTCCCCAGCGGTCTTAGCCTGGGAGACATTCTGGAAGGTTACTCTGATTGCACCCTGGGTGGCATCAGAGGTAAGTAACGTTTTAATGGTGAGGAGCAGTACGGCAGTCAAGGATGCCTTCAGGTCTACCCCTGGTGCCTCCCTACCTCATCTCAGCGGCAGAACCAGGAGGGACTGCCGGGGTCCAGCCCCGGTGGATCCAGGGAATTCAAAAGGTGGACGGCGTTGGTGTGAGAAAAACTTATTTATTGATTGATATAAGAAATATAAGATTAGATTAGGAAGAAATAGTGTAGTAGGAGAATTAAGTGGAGGAAGAGGGCTGAATAGCTTGGATTACGCGGAAGACCAATAAAACTCCAGACAAGGAATTTGCACCATCTACGTTGAGCCACCGGCACTCGCTTGAATATCTAAGGGTGCCTCGCCTTAGGCTCCCTTTCGCGCGAGTCTTAACAGCCAGGGAAAGTAAGTAGACTTGGCAAGCCTCTGCGCCCCATGTGGAAATTCAGCCTGAAATTAGAGTAAAGAGCAGAGTGAGAAAAAGGGAGAAAAGGAGAGAGAGAGACACACACACACACACGGGGGAAACCAGTCCAGCGACTGGCTCCGTCCTCTATTGTTAAGAAGGCCTTTTATACTTTTGATAAAACATGGAGATTAATGGGTAACACAAAGTTATGCAGCGTTAGCAGTCCAGACTCTTATCAGAACCAGGCTTTACTCTCTGCATACCTAATTGTATACACAAGTCTTAGGTAATTTACATCATCTTCCAGCCAAAAGGGCCAATTAACATTTTACAGCCTTTTTTCTGATAAGGGTTTGTCAACCAGAAGACATTTGTGTTGATCTTCCCAAGGTCTGGTGCCACTCTCAGAAAGCACTAAATAAAGTTACATTCTTACATAGCAAGGATACAAGAAGAGTGCAGTGATGTATAACAAAGAGAAAAGTAATTAACTCAAAAGTCTAGTGTTGCTAACATCAAAACTACTATATATCCTTTTCCATATCCCGTTTACATTGATTATCATCCTCCAAGGTGCCTAAAAGATAAAGAATATGGAGGCCTGGCAGCAATCATTGAGTCAACAGTGAAAACCCTCTACCAATATAATTTTTAACTCTTTAGAAAAGGCTCTGTATCTTTAAGATGTTTTAAGCTTTGTGCCTCTCGCGGTTGGGGGGCTGTAAGCAATTCACAAGCTGTAAGCGGTCTGGGGAACCTGTTAGGCAAGCTAGAGAGCTATCAGAGGGGTTTTAACTGAAACATCCCTTTCAATTGCAGAAGACTAAAGCCCTGACTTAACTTTTTCCAGAGAATATCAGAAGAGTGGAAAAGCAGGCAGATTCTTATTTTTTTGGGGGGTGGATGCTCAGGAAATTCCAGGGGAAAAACCTGAGGTCTGATTAGCCTTGCTATCCGAGCTCTTGCCGCCTGAGCTTGTCACGGGTGGAATTCCTCACGCTGGCTCCCAGCAAGGGACGAGTATGTCACCTGTGTCAGTAAGGGACAAACTAAGTCCGACAAGGAAAGAAAAGCTTTGGTGTAAAGTCTGTCTACACCCCCATCTAGAGCAGGGAGGGACGCCTCTGGTAGAAAGAGGGCACTGGTCGCTTTTATTTTCTCTCTCACAGATGGGAGCTAACAATGCCAGCCTCACTCCTTTGAACTGTATCCTGAAAAACTGGGATAGATTTGATCCCCAGGGCTTAAAGAAGACATGCCTGGTCTTCCTATGTGATACTGCATGGCCACGGTACCCACTGGAGGATGGCAAACGGTGGCCAGTTGGAAGGTCTCTTAAGTGTCATACTGTTTACAATTAGACCGATTAAGTAGAAAACAAGGGAAATGAGTAGAAGTAGCATATGTGTTGCCCTTTTTCTCTCTGTGAAATATATCAGACTTGTGTCTTAAGGGTATAAATTTTGGTATGACACCTTCAGCTCCCTCCTGTCCTCCTACTTTGCTAGATGAGATGGAGGACAGGAGACAAAGAGATAAAGAAAAGTAGATTTCTCCAATCTACTCCTGAGATCATATGTGCAGAGCAGCCAGAGAGACTGAGGAACATCTACACAAGCTGTTGTCTCTTCGTGAAGCACCCACAGAGAAAAATAATCAGTCTATGAGAGTTAATAAGCCTTTTTCTTATCAAGAAATACAAAAAAATCAAGGATGATCTGGGAAAATATTTAGAGGACCCAGAAAAAATATATTAGAGCTTTTAAAGGTGTTACTCTGCTTTATGACCTTACTTGGAAAGTTGTGATGTATATCTTGGGACAAACGCTGACTCCCAACTCAAAGACTCGAGTTTTGGGAAAAGCGGTTGCTTATGGAGATGAATGGTTTGGTAGTGAATCAGTAGGGAAGAGGGAAGATGAGATAACCGCCCTCCCCACTGGGAATCAGGCAGTCTCAACTACAGAACCAGACTACAACACAGCTAAAGGAAGATGGGATCAGAGTTATTTTGTCAGATGTATTCTTGAAGGACTCAGGCAGGTGGGTGCCAAGCCTTTAAATTATGGCAAATTGGCAGACATAGAACAGGAGGAGAAGGAAGCTCCTGGTAAATTCCTAGATAGACTGAGAGAAGCCCTTCATAGATTCACTGAGATTGACCCCAAAAGTGAAGAGGAAAAAGTAATCTTAAAAGATAGATTTCTCACTCAGTCGGCTCCAGATATCAGGCATAAGCTATTAAAACGGGTGTATGGACCAAATCAGTCTTTAGATAATCTGTTACAATTGGCTTAGACAGTCTATTATGGTAGGGAATATGAAGAAAAGAAAAAAGAAGCAGAAAAAAGACAAAAGAATAGGCGGAAGCCCTCACAATGGCTATGAGAACCGTTCTTAAACAGCCTGAGAAAAATGCCCAGAAGGACCCAGGTGAAAAAGGATGGGCTTGCTATTATTGTGGAAAGGAGGGGTACCTCAAGCGAAATTGCCCTCACGCATCTAAGCCACCCCTGGCTCCATGTCCAATCTATAAAGGACCACGCTGGAACAGAGACTGTCCCTAGAAGCATAGGTTTCAGGGGTCGGACTCTCAAGACAATCAGGACTGAAAGTGCTAGGGGATCCTCACACAAACTCCCATCCTAATTACACCTGAGAAACCCCAGGTATTAATAACTGTGTGGGGGCCAATCTGTCCATTTCCTTTTACACACTGGGGCAACTTACTCTGTGCTTACTGAAGCCCCTGGCCCACATTCTTCCCGATCCACTTCCATAATGGGACTGTCTGGACAAGCCAAAAGGCATTACTTCAGTTCTTCTGTAAGTTGTGACTTACTCTGTGCTATTTTCACATGAGTTTCTGATTATGCCACAGTCTCGCTCACCCCTTTTGGAGAAGGATATACTGAAAAAGGTCCATGCTTCTGTTTTCATAAATACGGAGACCTCCCTTTCTCTCCCTTTAATTGAACAAAATGTAAATCCTAGAGTATGGGCTGATGGAAAAATCTGTGGGTCAAGCACAAAATGCTATTCTTGTAGTTGTCAAGCTCAAAGACTTGCACTTATTTCCACATAAGAAAGAGTATCCATTGAAACCTAAAGTTAAGGAAGGGTTAAAACCCATCATTGAGAATTTAAAGGAGCAGGGACTGTTAATTCCCTATAACAGTCCATACAACACTCCTAACTTTGGGTATAAAGAAATCAAATGGTAAATGGAGATTAGCCCAATATTTATGAATAATAAATGAGGCTGTATTTCCTTTACACCCTGTGATGCCTAATCCTTACACTCTATTGTCTGAAATTCCTGAACAAGCCAAATATTTCTCAGTAATTGCTTTACAAGATGCCTTCTATTCAGTGCCTTTGGAAGAAGAAAGTCAATTTCTATTTGCCTTTGAGGATCCTACACAACCAGGTTCTCAGTTAACCTGGACAGTTTTGCCCCAGAGATTTTGTGACAGTCCTCACTTACTTGGACAAAGTTTGTCACGAGATCTACAAAACTTTAATAGCTCCAAATCAGTGGTGTTACAATATGTAGATGATATTGTGCTCTGTGCTGAGACAGAGGAAGCTTGCTCATGAGCCTCAGAAGACTTCTTAAACTTTCTGGCAGGCTGCAGTTATAAGGCATCAAGAGAAAAGCTCAGCTTTGTCAACAATCTGTTAGATATTTGGGCCTAATCATATCAGAAAGGACTAGAGCCATAGGCTCTGAGAGAACTAAAATTATACTAAATCATCCCCTACCTATGACTTTAAGACAATTGAGAGGATTCTGGGGAATCACAGGTTACTGTCGCCAGAGAAGGCAATGGCACCCCATTCCAGTACTCTTGTCTGGAAAACCCTATGGACAGAGGAGCCTGGTAGGCTGCAGTCCATGGGGTCACTAAGAGTCGGACACAGCTGAGCGACTTCACTTTAAATTTTCACTGTCATGTATTGGAGAAGGAAATGGCAACCGACTCCAGTGTTCTTGCCTGGAGAATCCCAGGGACAGAGAAGGCTGGTGGGCTGCCGTCCATGGGGTTGCACAAAGTCACACATGACTAAAGCGGCTTAGCAGCAGCAGCAGCAGTTTACTGTCACATTTGGATTCCCTGGTTATAGGGAACTTGCCCTGCCTTTATATAAACTTATAGCTGAAACTCAGCAGGCTCAACCTGAAAAAGTGGTTTGGTCACCAGATACTCAAAAGGCTTTTAAGGTTCCTCAGACTGCTCTCCTGCAAGCTCCCGCTCTGAGCTTGCCCACAGGGTCAGAATTTAATTTGTTTGTCACTGAAAGAAAAGGTATGACCTTGGGAGTTTTGACACAACCCCAAGGGCCTCACCAGCAACCTATTGCTTATCTAAGAAGAGAATTAGATGTAATTTCACGTGAGTGGCCCCACTGCTTCAGAGTATTTAGGACAGCGGCTTTATTAGCACCTGAAGCTTTAAAAATAATTAATGGGCAAAATCTTACTGTACTGACTTCTCATAATGTGAGTGGAATCTTAAATTCTAAGGTTAATATTTGGATGACAGACAGTAGGCTTCATAAATATCAGTCATTGTTGTTAGAAGGACCAGTAGCTAAGTTTAGTTCAGTTCAGTTGCTCAGTCGTGTCCGACTCTTTGCAACCCCATGAATCACAGCACGCCAGGCCTCCCTGGTCATCACCATCTCCCAGAGTTCACTCAGACTCACGTCAATCGAGTCCATGATGCCATCTAGCCATCTCATCCTCGGTTGTCCTCTTCTCCTCCTGCCCCCAATCCCTCCCAGCATCAAAGTCTTTTCCAATGAGTCTACTCTTCTCATGAGGTGGCCAAAGTACTGGAGTTTCAGCTTTAGCATCATTCCTTCCAAAGAAATCCCAGGGTTGATCTCCTTCACAACGGACTGGTTGGATCTCCTTGTAATCCAAGGCACTCTCAAGAGTCTTCTCCAACACCACAGTTCAAAAGCATCAATTCTTCGGCACTCAGCCTTCTTCACAGTCCAACTCTCACATCCACACATGACCACAGCAAAAACCATAGCCTTGACTAGACGGACCTTAGTCGGCAAAGTAATGTCTCTGCTTTTGAATATACTATCTAGGTTGGTCATAACTTTTCTTACAAGGAGTAATCGTCTTTTAATTTCATGGCTGCAGTCACCATCTGCAGTGATTTTGGAGCCCCCAAAAATAAAGTCTGACACTGTTTCTACTGTTTCCCCATCTATTTCCCATGAAATGATGGAACCAGATGCCATGATCTTTGTTTTCTGAATGTTGAGCTTTAAGCCAACTTTTTCACTCTCTTCTTTCACTTTGATCAAGAGGCTTTTTAGCTCCTCTTCACTTTCTGCCATAAGCTAAGCTTAAAGTTTTTGAAAATTTAAATCCTGCCACTTTCCTTCCTGGGAAGGAAAATGAAACACCTACCTGATCATGATTGTTATCAATTCCTAACTTTAAACTATGCAGCTCCGGAAGATCTAATGGATACCTCATTAGAAAATACCAACATGGAGATATTTACAAATGACAGTTCTTTTGTTCAGGATGGAAAGAGTAAAGCAGGTTACTCTGTGGTGACTGCTGAACAGGTTTTAAAATCTCTCCCCCAGGGAACCAGTGCTCAGTTAGCGGCACTTGTGGCTCTGACCAGAGCTCTAGGGTTAAGCAAAGAGAAGCAGGTAAATGTCTACACTGATTCTAAGTATGCTTATTTGACTTTACATGTTCATACTGCAATATGGAAAGAAAGACAGTTTAAAACAGTAACAGGAGAACCTATTAAACATTTCAGAGAGATTGAGAGACTTTTAATTGCTATATATGGTCCTAAAGAAGTAGCTGCTATGCATTGCAAAGGACATAACAGAGAAGGGAGTAAAGTAGCTGAAAGTAATCAGTTGGCTTACTGTCAAGCTGGAAAATTGGTACTTTACAAAACCCCTTCACTGCATATGCCTTTGATCTGGATAGGTCCTGTGGAACAGGAAAAACCACAATATACTGAGGAAGAATTAGAAAGTTATGAGAAAAGAGGAGCAAAGATTAATGATAAAGGATGGTTACGGTCCTAGGATGGACGACAAATAATTCCTGAAAATGCTCAGTGGAAAATTCTTAAGGGTTTACATCAGAGCTTTCATTTGGGTGCAAAGAGTACTTACCAGATGGCTTCTCATTTGTTTGAAGGTAAAAATGTAATGAAAACTTTAAAGAATATTATCAAAAGATGTGAGGTTTGTCAGAAAAATAACCCAAAGACTGAAAAGCTAGCAAAATTTGGATTACAACAAAGTGGAAAGTATCCTGGAGAGGACTGGGAAATTGATTTTACTCATATGCCAAAAGCTAATGGGTATTCTTGCTTTCAAGTCTGGGTGGATACTTTTACTGGATGGATTGAAGCTTTTCCCTGTCATAGTGAACAGGCTAAGGAGGTTATAAAGATCTCACCCTTATGGCAGAAAGTGAAGAGGAACTAAAAAGCCTCTTGATCAAAGTGAAAGAGGGGAGTGAAAAAGTTGGCTTAAAGCTCAACATTCAGAAAACGAAGATCATGGCATCCGGTCCATCACTTCGTAGGAAATAGATGGGGAAACAGTGGAAACAGGGTCAGACTTTATTTTGGGGGGCTCCAAAATCACTGCAGATGGTGACTTCAGCCATGGAATTAAAAGACACTTGCTCCTTTGAAGAAAAGTTATGACCAACCTTGATAGTATATTCAAAAGGAGAGACATTACTTTGCCAACTAAGATCCGTCTAGTCAAGGCTATGGTTTTTGCTGTGGTCATGTATGGATGTGAGAGTTGGACTGTGAAGAAGGCTGAGCACCAAAGAATTGATGCTTTTGAACTGTGGTGTTGGAGAAGACTCTTGATGGTCCCTTGGACTGCAAGGAGATCCAACCAGTCCATTCTGAAGGAGATCAACCCTGGGATTTCTTTGGAAGGAATGATGCTAAAGCTGAAGCTCTAGTACTTTGGACACCTCATGCGAAGAGTTGACTCATTGGAAAAGACTGATGCTGGGAGAGATTGGGGGCAGGAGGAGAAGGGGACAACCGAGGATAAGATGGCTGGATGGCATCACGGACTCGATGGGCGTGAATCTGAGTGAACTCTGGGAGATGGTGATGGACAGAGAGGCCTGGCGTGCTGTGATTCATGGGGTCACAAAGAGTCGGACACAACTGAGCGACTGAACCTAACCTAAGTTAACCTAACCTAACCTAATCCATGGAATTATCCCCAGGTTTGTGCTGCCATGGAGCCTTCAGAGTGACAATAGCTCCACCTTTAAAGCTTCTGTAACTCAGGGGGTGTCTAAGGCTCTAGGAATAGAATATCACTTACACTGTTCCTGGAAACCCCAATCCTCAGGAAAGGTTGAAAAAGCTAATGATGTTATCAAAAGACATCTGCACAAATTAACTCAAGAGATGCAGGACATTAAAGTCCTACCGATAGCTTTAGTGAAAGCTTGAATTGACCCTCAAAAGGAGGGACTGTCCCCCTTTGAATGTATTTATGGAAGGCCCTTCTTATGCACAGACATTATTATAGACCCTGAAGCCTTGGAATTAACTAGTTATGTAACTCAGCTCTCAGCTTTTCAACAGGCATTAACAGAACTCTGGGAGATGACTCCTGACCCAACCTCTGAGTCAAGCAAGCCTCTATTTGAGCCAGGAACAAAGGACCTCATAAAAACGATGGGGTCTGAGCGTCCATCCCTTGAGTTCCTCTGGGAAGGCCCTTACCAGGTTATTCTTTCTTCTCCCACAGCTGTCAAAGTGTCAGGATTTGATTCTTGGGTACATCACCCTTGAGTTGAGAGGTGGCACCCTGACCAGAACTAAGTGACTTCATTTTATTTCTTTACTTTCTATGCTCTGACTCTGCACTTTTCTGCTGACTCCAAAAATCAATTGATCCTCAAGACAATCTCTGCCTCTCCTGGGCTCACTCCTACACAGCATTTCACAATCAGTGTAACTGCTGGGTCTGTGGACTGCTCCTCTCTTCATCAGTGGAAGGCTTCCTGTGGTGGACATCTGCACTTCAAGGAAAAGACTTTCTCTATGTCTGCAAATACCTTCAACAACAATCACATGTGATGCCTCTTCTTCATCTAATGACATCTCACAACCTTAAGATGGACTGATGTAACTATGGTCATAATGTGACTTTTCATTTTGATTCTAACTTGGCTTAATGACTATTTTGCCTTACGTCTGTAACTGTATAATTGGACTTTCTAACCATCTAAAAGCTTTTAATTTATAAATGGTCGTCTAAGCTCCTATGAGTGCCACAGCCTCCTCCAACTATTACTTAGGGCCCCTGGATCAGAGACCCTCAATATGAGGGTTAGGAGAATATGTTGCCTCAACAATTTAGGGACCACGCCCTTAAACAACAGGAAGTAGTTATGGAATGAAAATGATGCCCCTTTCCCTTGGCAACATAATTCCCCTAAAAGAAAAACGGGGGATGAGAAGGTCATTTCCTAGGCAGATTAACAAGATGTCTAGGGGTCCCCAAGGAGAGAGTGGTCTGGAATTCTCAAGGAGGAAAAAAGGACAAACTTTTTTTCTCTCTACATTCCTTATATATATTATATATAATTATATATAATATATATAATATAATATATATTATTCCTTATATATATTATAACTATAATATATCCTGCTTGAGGACAGTCCCTGGAAAAAACCTTCTGGCTAATTCTGTTATCTTAAAATGTAAATTATGGGAGTAGGTCTAATGAGGTCTTTACAACCTTCAGACATTCTATTGATTGACTGTAATAACTAATTAGAGGGTATATAATTCTGTTCCTAACACTAGTAAGGGGGTATTATTTCTGCCCCCTTTTTATGCCTATGTCAGAAGCTTTCTCTATCTCCTTTATACTTTAATAAAACTTTATTACACAAAAGCTCTGAGCGATCAAGCCTCGTCTCTGATCCCGGATTGAATCCCTCTCCTCCGGAGGCCAAGAATACTGGCGTCTTTGCATGGTTCAGCAACAACCTTTCAATCCCCTGCATTACAAAGAGATCAAAACAGTCAATCCTAAAGGAAATCATCCCTGAAAATTCATTGGAAGGACATATGCAGAAGCTGAAACTCTAATACTTTGGCCACCTAATGCAAAGAGTTGACTCATTGGAAAAGTCCCTGATGCTGGCAAAGATTGACAGCAGAAGAAGGGACAACAATGGATGAGATGGTTACATAGCATCACCAAATCAATGGACATAAGTTTGAGCAAACTCCCAGATATATTGGAGGACAGGGAAGTCTGGTGTCCTGCAGCTCATGATGTTGCAAAGAGTCAGACATGACACACTGATTGAACAACAATGAAAATATCACAATAGCCTTTGCATCAAAAGTAATCTGGGCTTTATCTTTCTCTCTGACTCTTCTTCCTCACCTACAAGGTCTTATATATCTGGCCTGTGTCACTGAGTTGGACATGATTTTGAGACTGAACAACACCCTTTATAGTCTATCACAATGCCTTATACTAGACTATCCTCACCTGTTGCCATTAATATGCATATGTATTAAAAAATAATAATGCCTAATATATAATTAGGGCTGAGCTCTGAGGAATTGATGCTTTTGAACAGCGGTGTTGGAGAAGACTCTTGAGAGTCCCTTGGACTGCAAGGAGATCCAATCAGTACATCCTAAAGGAGATCAGTCCTGGGTGTTCATTGGAAGGACTAATGTTGAAGTTGAAACTTCAATACTTTGGCAACCTGATGTGAAGAGCTGACTCATTTAGAAAAACTCTGATGCTGGGAAAGACTGAGGGCAGGAGGAGGAGGGGATGACAGAGGATGAGATGGCCGGATGGCATCACCGATTCAATGGACATGGGTTTGGTTGCACTCCGGGAGTTGATGATGAACAGGGAGGCCTGGAATGCTGTGGTTCACGTGGTCACAAAGAGTCAGACACAAATGAGTGACTAAACTTAACTGAACTGAATACATAATTGGTACTGCCTATGGATGCAATCTCAAAAACGACACAATGATCTCTATTCGTTTCCAAGGCAAATCATTCAATATCACAGTAATCCAGGTCTATGCCCCAACCAGTAATGCTGAAGAAGCTGAAGTTGAACAGTTCTATGAAGCCCTACAATACCTTTTAGTACTAACACCCAAAAAAGATGTCCTTTTCATTATAGGAGACTGGAATGCAAAAGTAGGAAGTCAGGAAACACCTGGAGTAACAGGCAAATTTGGCCTTGGAATGAAGAATGAAGCAGGGTAAAGACTAGTAGAGTTTTGCCAAGAAAATGCACTGGTCATAGCAAACACCCTCTTCCAACAACACAAGAGAAGTCTCTACACATGGACATCACCAGATGGTCAACGCCAAAATCAGATTGATTATATTCTTTGCAGCAAAGGATGGAGAAGCTCTATACAGTCAGCAAAAACAAGACCAGGAGCTGACTGTGTTTCAGATCATGAACTCATTCTTGCCAAATTCAGATTAAATTGAAGAAAGTAGGGAAAACTATGAGACCATTCGGGTATGACCTAAATCAAATCCCGTATGGTTATACAGTGGAAGTGAGAAATAGATTCAAGGGCCTAGATCTGATAGATAGAGTGCTGGATGAACTATGGAATGAAGTTAGTGACATTGTACAGGAGACAGAGATCAAGACCATCCCCATGGAAAAGAAACTAAAAAAAAGCAAAATGGCTGTCTGGGGAGGCCTTACAAATAGCTGTGAAAAGAAGAGAGGCAAAAAAAAAAAAGGAGAAAAGGAAAGATATAAGCATCTGAATGCAGAGTTCCAGAGAATAGCAAGAAGAGGTAAGAAAGCCTTCCTCAGTGATCAATGCAAAGAAATAGGGAAAAGAACAGAATGGGAAGCACTAGATATCTCTTCAAAAAAATTAGAGATACCAAGGGAACATTTCATGCAATGATGGCCTTGATAAAGGACAGAAATGGTATGGACCTAACAGAAGCAGAAGATATTAAGAGGTGGCAAGAATAACAGAAGAACTGTACAAAAAATATGTTCATGACAAAGATAGTCACGATGGTGTGATCACTCATCTAGAGCCAGAAATCCTAGAATGTGAAGTCAAGTGGGCAAGCATCACTACGAACAATGCTAGTGGCGTTAATGGAATTCCAGTTGTGCTGTTTCAAATCCTGAAAGATGATGCTGTGAAAGTGCTGTACTCAATATGCCAGCAAATTTGGAAAACTCAGCAGTGGCCACAGGACTGGAAAAGGTCAGTTTTCATTCCAATCACAAAGAAAGACAATGCCAAAGAATGCTGAAACTACCGCACCATTGCACTCATCTCACATGCTAGTAAAGTAATGCTCAAAATTCTCCAAGCCAAGCTTCAGCAATACATGAACCGTGAACTCCCTGATGTTCAAGCTGGTTTTAGAAAAGGCAGAGGAACCAGAGATCAAACTGCCAACATACACTGGATTGTGGAAAAAGCAAGAGAGTTCCAGAAAAACATCTACTTCTGCTTTATTGACTCTGCCAAAGCCTTTGACTGTGTGGATCACTATAAACTGTGGAAAAATCTGAAAGAGATGGGAATACCAGACCACCTCACCTGCCTCTCGAGAAATTTGTATGCAGGTCAGGAAGCAACAGTTCGAACTGGACATGGAACAAGAGACCGGTTTCAAATAGGAAAAGGAGTATGTCAAGGCTATATATTGTCACCTGCTTATTTAACTTATACACAGAGTACATCATAAGAAACGCTGAACTGGAAGAAACACAAGCTGGAATCAAGATTGCTGGGAGAAATATCAATAACCTCATATATGCAGATGACACCACCCTTATGGTAGAAAGTGAAGAGGAACTAAAAACCCTCTTGATGAAAGTGAAAATGGAGAGTGAAAAATTTGGCTTAAAGCTCAACATTCAGAAAACAAAGATCATGGCATCCGGTCCCATCACTTCATGGGAAATGGATGGGGAAACAATAGAAACAGTGTCAGACTTTATTTTTTGGGGCTTCAATTTCACTGCAGATGGTGACTGCAGCCATGAAATTAAAAGATGCTTACTCCTTGGAAGAAAAGTTATGACCAACCTAGATAGTATATTCAAAAGCAGAGACATTATTTTACCGACTAATGTCCATCTAGTCAAGGCTATTATTTTTCCAGTAGTCATGTATGGATGTGAGAATTGGACTGTGAAGAAGGCTGAGCACAGAAGAATTGATGCTTTTGAACTGTGGTGTTGGAGAAGACTCTTGAGAGTGCCTTGGATTGCAAGGAGATCCAACCAGTCCGTTGTGAAGGAGATCAACCCTGGGATTTCTTTGGAAGGAATGATGCTAAAGCTGAAACTCCAGTACTTTGGCCACCTCATGCAAAGTGTTGACTCATTGGAAAAGATTCTGATGCTGGGAGGGATTGGGGGCAGGAGGAGAAAGGGACGACCAAGGATGAGATGGCTGGATGGCATCACTGACTCAATGGACGTGAGTCTGAGTGAACTCCGGGAGTTGGTGATGGACAGGGAGGCCTGGCATGCTGTGATTCATGGGGTCACAAAGAGTCGCACACGACTGAGTGACTGAACTGAACTTTTGTAACATAAATTCTTCTAAGAACTTTTAATGTAAAGATGTATAATCCTCATGAGAAACATATATGGAATGTCTTGTTATTATCTAATTACTTATGAACAAAATGAGGAACAGAGACATTAAATCACTTGCCCAAGGTCACACAGCCAGGAAGGGGTGGTTTTCAAACTCAGAGACTCTTGGCCTGAGGTTTAAACTAATAACATTACATGAACTAATTCAACAAAAATGAGGAGCTATGAACACTCTATTCCTTTGGAAACCCAGTATATTAAAAATTAGACAAAATGTGATACTCTGTTGCTACTGCTACTGCTAAGTCAATTGAGTCATGTCCGACTCTGTGCGCCTCCATAGACAGCAGCCCACAAGTCTCCCCCGTCCCTGGGACTCTCCAGGCAAGAACACTGGAGTGGGTTGCCATTTCCTTCTCCAATGCATGAAAGTGAAAAGTGAAAGTGAAGTCGCTCAGTTGTGTCTGACTCTTCGTGACCCAGAGACTACAGCCTACAAGGCTCCTCCTCCCATGGGGTTTCCCAGGCAAGAGTACTGGAGTGGGGTGCCATTGCCTTCTCCAAAATGTGATACTCTAGTCATAATTAACTACTATTAACTACTATTTATTATCTTTCTGGCCTCTGTCTTCTCTTCATAGATTCTAGGCCCCAGTATAATTCTACCACCCCCTTTCCCATCCTCACTTGGATATCTACTAATCACACTCCTTCAGGACACTCAATTTAGCTGTCCCCTTTTCTAAATGGCCTTTCTTGAGTTCCAAATATGGGACCAGGTATGTGGCCCCAGAGCAATTATTGCAGCTATTTTCATTGTCTATTATTAGTCTGTTTTCCAATTAGACTTGAGAAGTCCTTAATATTTGGGACTGCACCTTATGTAATTTTGATTACCCCCAATCTAGCTACTTACTTGTTTACAGGGTTAATGTTCTAAATGTGTGTTAATTTCTTAGAACCTCTACATTTTAGCACTTATAGATCTGATTTAATGTTTAGATTCTTACTAGGTAGGCTTTATACTCTATGAAGGTAGGAACAATGTATCTTTTTTATTCCATAACACAGTGCCTAACCTACAGCAGGCACTGTATCAATAGCTTTTAGTTAAACAGAACCAAGTAAAACAGTTAAAAATAATTCACAGAAACATATAATCAGTAATTTCTTGGAAGCCACCAGGTATAAATTAAAGTACACTTACTACTTCATATCTAATAACTGAAAAAGAAAGACATGCCAATAGAAATAAGCAGGAAAAATATATGGAAGGTTGTGATCAGGATAAATTTGCACATAAAATATCTAAAAATGTTTTTGCATAAGTCAAAAACATAAGTTAAATATATAATAGATTGCCCGGGTCCAGCCCCAGTGGATCCAGGGTGATTCAAAGATGGGGATGAAGTCAGCGTCCTTGGAAATAACTTATTTAATTACAGATAGAGAGGGATTAGAAAATTAGCAGAGAAAAAGAGGCTGAATAACTTGGTTTACATGGAATACCAATCACCACCTACGTAGGCCACAGGCCTCTTCCAGTTCTCCCAAAGGAGAGGAGGCATTGAGGCCCCTCTGGTCCAGTCTTAGAAGCCCAGGCAAAATTAGCAGGCTTGGTGGGTACTCATGCACCAGATGGGAACTCAGCCAGAAAATAGTAGGAGAGAAAAAGAGGCTGAATAACTTGGTTTACGTAGGATACCAATAAAATTCCAAGACAAGGAATTTGCACCATCTACATTGGGCCACCGGTGCCACTTGAATATCGGAAGGTGCCCCTCCTTGGGCTCCTTCTCATGTGGGCTTGAAAGCTGGGTCAAGTAAGTAGACGTGGTGGGCACCCACGCTCCAGATGGAAATTCAGCCAGAAAAACGGGGAGCAAGAAAGAGTGACATGGGGGAATCAGTCTTTCCGGAAACTGATCCCATTTCTTTATTTTTGGGTTTGCTTATACACCTTTTGTTACACATAGTGATGAATACAGAGTCATGCGGGGGTCAGCAGTCCTGACCTTTATCAAAATCAGGTGCTCCACATAAAAAAAGATCTTAGGGGTTTTACATCATCTTCTGGCCATGAGGCCTGCTGACATTTTATGATCCTTTCTTTCTGATAATCAAAAAACTTATTTTTTCCAAGGATGTTTTTTTCTTAAACCAGGCACCACCCTACAAATAAAGTTGCATCCCTATAGGGTGAGGGTGTAGTAAGTTACAATCAAGAAAGGAATTTATTTAACCCAAGGTTAACATGATTAATCTTAAAGGTTATTACTTATTTCTCCTATATGCTTAAAGGTTAATACTTATTTCTCCTATATGCTAGTTATATTCATTTTAAGGGAAGGGAATATGGAGATTTAGCAGCAAACATCAGCCCAACAAATGAAAATCCTTTCACCAATGTTCCCCTTAAGATCTATTTACTCTTAAGATAGTGATAAAGTTACATTTTTACATAGCAAGGACACAGTGATTTATAACAAAGTGCAGTGATCTATTACAAAAGAGAAAATTCATTAACTCAAAAAGTCTAGTATTGCTAACCTTAAAAACTACTATATTTCATTTTCTATATTCCAGATACATTGATTAATATATTCCCAGGTGCCTAAGGATATGGAGGCCTGGTGGCAATCATTGACTCAGCAATGAGAAAAGCCCTATGCTAATTAAGATTCTCAAAATACTCCAAACATTCTGTGCTGTTTATGGTTGAGAGGTAGTAAACAATCATGTGCTTAGTGGCAGGAGTATGGATAATCCAGTTACACAAGCTAGTCTGTCAGCAGAGAGGTTTGACCTGAGACGCACTTGTCACACCCAGGGCAAAGAATTAGCAGCAATTATTGGCACAACAAATGAAAAACCCTTCACCAATATAATTCCTAACCAACCCACTATACTAATAATTTCTAACTTCCCAAAAGAATTTGCCTTTAGTAAGTCTAAAACATCTCTTGCCTCTCAGGTTGGGAAGCTGTAAACAATCACATGTGGCCAGACGAACCCATAAAGGCGGGCTAGATAACCTTCAGAGGAGTTCGTAAGTTGAAACACTCTTGTTATGCCCAGGAATTTTTATTGACTTGGAGCTGCACGTTTACTCCTTCTCCGAGAGAACCGGTGGGGAACAGCCCCCCATAAAGTCAGAGGTGCAGGCGAGAGCATGAAACAGTAAAGTAGATAGACTCTGGTTTTGGGGGTAGATGCTCAGGAACAGGGGGTTTCCTGAGGCTTGATGACACCTTTGTGTATGCCAAGCCTCCTTTCTCATGACCTTTGCCATGGGCAGAGTTCCTCACGCTGGCCCCTGGCAATAGGTGGTGAAATTTAAAAAAAAAAAATCTTCATACAGCACATAAAGAAATCTTAATATAGTTGCCTTAATGTATTCAACAGTAATCTTGTTATTCACCTATGTGAAATGAGGGAAACCAACTTTAAAAAATACATGTACAAAGTATATTTTTCCATATGTCATTTGTCTAAACACTCATAGGTAGATTAAACAGGCAAAACCTAAGAAACAAGAGTAAACTGAGTTTATACATTTATAGAGAATAATATCAATATAGATTCATACCTGGTTCATTCAGGTTTTAAGCAGAAAGAAATTTAATTTAAATTACATAGCAAAATAGATAAAATTTTGCCCTTCGCTGCTGCTGCTGCTGCTAAATTGCTTCAGTTGTGATCAACTCTCTGCGACTCCATAGACAGCAGCCCACCTGGCTCCTCCATCCCTGGGATTCTCCAGGCAAGAACACTGGAGTGGGAAGAATATGACAAATACCATGTAAAAATAACTGAATCAACTGTTTATATTCTCCTACTTACTCTCAATCATTTAACAGAAATAGAAACATACATGCATGACTACTTGTTTAGTTTTATTTACACATAGCCTATGTCTGTGAAAAAAATTTATTCTCCTTTATAGCACTATTCTTATGACCCCAGTAAGATTAAAGGTTAAATGTGACAAATACACTTACCATCTAACATTCCTCTTGTAAACAAAGACAAACTGTGATGACAAGGCCATGAAATATATATATATATATATAAATGTTACACCAGAATTTAATCAACATTTACCTCTGTTCTGACAGATCTAGACAAAGAGAACATAATTTATCTAGGAATAGTGCTCCCCACAGGTCTAGCCATTTAGTTGCATAAGAAATACTCTAAGTTTTTTTGATCATCTAGAGACAAATGCATATATATCTGATTGATTTTTTAACTAAAAGAACATGTTGTGTTTCAAAAAGCATTTACTTTTATGTATGTGTGTTCTTAAGCGCTTCTAGAATTATCTTTGCATCACTGTTGTTAAAATTCTGATGTCTTTCTTCCACCTTCAGTATAAACCATTTGCTCTATGTTGAGCATTGCTTTTTTTCCTCAAGTGTTTGAGTACTCTTAAGTGAGTTGCAGGTTTTTTTTTTTTTCTTTGCCAGCTAATGGATTTGTGTTCTTTTATTATCCATATAAGTCAGGTTACTGGGCACTCTCAAGATGCACTACACAAGCAAGTGCTTGAAGGTAGAGCAACTGCTACTTCTACGATTTGACTGAATACATATAACAAACCACTCTCTCAGCTGAGGCTCTGAGAAAAATATCCTATTCTCAGTTCTCTTCAACTTCAAGTTGGAGCTTTCTCATAATCACAGGAACAAAAATCCATTTGCATGAGTGTAGGTCTCCTACAGGTTTACTCAGGTAAAAATATTGGGAAGTTCTAAGTATATCAAAGTAAGTCAAAGAATTTGTAGGTTCATCAGATACTAAAGGAGATTCATGCACATCAGCAAAAGAAAGTTTTTCAGGGAATCTGAAAGTCCTAAATTTCACTTATTTCTCCTCATGGGGAAGCAAACCTGGTATTCTGATCCTTCACTTTGAGTCCCCAAAGTACAAAATCTTCAACAAATACAAGAAACTAAATTTCCAAACTCTATCTTCCTCTCTTGCTCAGAAACATGCACACACACTATCTCATCTCAATAAAAAGAAAATAAGAGTCTCAGAGGACTGATACAGGATATCAAGTACAAAAATAATAAAATTCCCAAAATGAAATAAAAAATGATAATAAGTTGAGATGGAGGAGTGATTAAACACAGAGTGAAAGATATCAAGTAAGATTTATAAGGAAAAAAAATTGTAGATATAACCTAAAGAATGCTTCTGAATTTAAAGATGAAAAAAAAATTACAAGCTTGTCATAGGAAAGAATAGCTTACTTACAAAGGAAATAAAATCACGCCATTAATAGGATTTCTCAGCTGCAAGATGAGACAAAGTTAGAGGACAAGAGGAGAGATTTACAAACAACTGAGAGAAAAAGTTTACAATCAAAGAGTTTACAATACCTCAACCCAATTATGTTCATCTGTAGAGGAAAAAAATATTTAAGAACACATGAACATTCATATATAATTAACAGCAAGAACATTAAGAAAATATGCTAGAAAATGTTACAATAGCTAATTTAGTTAGAACAGAGAAATCAACACAGGAGAAAGAAAAATGAGTGATGAATGTATTTCGTAAGTTATTTATAATTTATACTAATGCTTTTTATGTAATTGAAAATTTACAGCACGCAAGGATTCTTGAAACATAAAAAAAACATGCAAAATAAAATATAATAATAACCTAGAACTAATTTTTTAAAACTATCTTAGAAATGCTATAAGGTTGTGTGAAGATTAGAAAAATGTCACATCTAGGAAGTAAATACTTTTAAACTTTAAGTTTCATCTGGGAAGGAGAAATGGGCAAGTAAGGCATTTTAGTGGAATGATAATTTACTATTTTACTTTGAAACTAGGTATATACATTTGTTTGAAAACCACTTTTAAGAATGGAAAAGTAACCACCTGTGGAATTAAAAAGCATAGTAGAATTTCAAGTTTAACGAGAAGGAAGGAGTAATGAAAAAATCTTAATCAACACAGCAAAAATAAGAACAGAGGAAAACATTAACAACAAACTAGCAAATATAGGAAAAAAAACACATATCATCTATTGCCTTAAATGTGAAATGGTTGGTCTACCTGTTTGTTTTTTTCTTAAAAGGTGAAGTTAAAACATATTACCAGAGCATATTTTCAAGAAATAAGTATAAAACAAACTGAAACAGTTTAAAAATTTTAAATGAAACATTACATTACAAACAAGTGTAAATGAAAAGACAGCAAAAGTGTTACCATTATTATCATAAAAAGTTGATTTCATGGTCAAGCAGCATTAATGAGAAAAAGATGGACATTAACTTCTTATATATGAAATATAAGCTAAAAGATATAAATCAAGCAATCCACAGATAGGAATATAAAGATTTTAAAATACATGCAATAAGCTCAAATATGCAAACCTTTTATTCTATAAACAGAAAATATACATCTTTCTTATAATACTGAAATAGTAACATAAATTACTGCATTTATTTAAAATATTAACAAGTTCAGCTAAGTAAAACTTTTAGGGGGTGTATTCTCTAATTATAGTAAAATTTAAAACTAATAAAAACAACCTGACCTATATGAAAATTAATAAACACATATCCAATAATGCCTGACAGTAAGCAAGTAGAAACAAAAATTACAAATTATCTGTAAGTTCATGAAAAAGAGAAACATTATAACTTTGAAACACACCTAGATTTGAAATTTACATGGTATTTTAAAACTGAAAATAAATTAACTAAATATTAACCTAAGATACTATAAAAACAATATCAGTAAAATCAAATGAAACTGGAATAAGGTACATAAATAAATATTTAATTAAATAACCAGAAAGATAGAAAAATGGATAAACAGTAAACAATTTTTCTTGAAAATATAACTTTGAAAAGCTTAAAGTCATTCAAAATTAGAAATAAAGCGTTGAAGAAAATCAATAAACTCTCATTGGTTACCTTTCTCTGTAACCAATACAGTAGACAGAGACAAACTAGTAGGCATATAAACAATTTGAGGACCACAAGTAACAATTGTGACTTAACTGACATGGATAGAACTCTGCATTCAGCAGTAACAAAATCCATATCTTTTCAAGTGTATATGAAATATTTACCATAATTGACAATATGTTTGACATTAAATCATGTTGCCACAAGTTTGAAAAGCCTGATGTCATACAGTGTCTGCTTCTGACAACAGTGAAATTCAGCTAAATATCAATTATCTGAATAAATGTTTTAAATGTGCATCTTTGAAATTGAGAACAAGAACTTTTTGTTTCACAAATCCAAGAATGACTCACAGTATATCTTAGAAATTATTTTTTAGGAAATGTAATATTTAAATATTGTGAAATGCAGCAAAATTTTGCTTTGGACATGCATAGCTTTAAGTGGATATATAAGAAAAGAAGGAGCACTAAATATTAATGATCTAAGCAGGTATCTCATAGTGCTAGAGAAAGAACATCAAGTTAAACCCACAAAATAGTAGAATGAAGAGTTGATAATGATATGATTAGAAGTCACTGAAATAGTAAATAAATATTATTTAGAGAAAATCAATAGAAAGGAATTTAATCCTTTGAAAATATGGCTGATTCATATTGATGTTTGACAGAAAATAACAAAATTCTGCAAAGCAATCATCCTTCAATTAAAATCTTAAATATTTTTAAAGAAATAAAGTATAAAGACTTAAAAAAAAGAAAATAGAGGTACATTTGACAAATTCCTAGAAAATCAGATCAAGGGGAGAAAAAAAAGCAAGAGATGCTACAATTGATTAACTCATGAGAGAAAAAGAGGGCAGCACTACCAATCCTACAAACATCAAAAAGATAAGAGGACACTAAAAAAATGTTTTGAAAATAAATTTGAAAATTGAATGCTATAGGAAAAAAATTGTGAAACATAACTTACTAAAGCTTACATAAGATAAAGTAGACCATCTGCTTTGCCTTATATCTAATAAGGACATTAAATCCTTAATTAAATCTTCTTATAAAGAAAACTTAAGCTTCAGATGGCTTTAGTGGCAAATATTTCCAAATATTTAATGAATAAATAGTTCTAATATTACATACAATTCTAGAGGGGAAAAAAAAAGAAAGAAATCATCTCCAGTTGTTCATGAATCAGATAACCTTGATTGAAAACCTGACAAGAACATTTGAAGGCTGGTGGCGGGCCAGCGCACTAAGCGTGGTTGAGAACTACCCCATATCCGAAGTCAGGGGCAGCAGCCTAGAGTGCCAGGCTGCGATGGCACAGGAATGGCCAAGAGGAGCTACCCCGCGTCCAAGGTAAGGGACGGCGGCCCAGAGTGCCAGGCTGCAATGCTGCAGGAACGGCCGGGAGGAGCCACCCTGTGTCCGAGGTCAGGGTGGCGGCCGGGAGGAGCTACCCAGCATCCGAGGCCAGTGGCGGTGGGAGGAGACACCCCACATCTGAGTTCAGGGGCGGCTGGGAGAAGCCACCTCACGCCTGAGGCCAGGGGCAGCAGCTGGGAGGAGCCACCCACGCCCCAGGCCAGGGCCGGCAGCCGAAGAAGCAACCCTGGGAGTGGTGCCTGTGCAGGCACAGGTGGGCCTAGAGGAGCTATCCCACATTGAAGGTCAGGAATGGCGGCAGAAAGGAGATACCCCTCGTCCAAGGTAAGGAGCAGCAGCTGTGCTTTGCTGGAGCAGCCGTGAAGAGATATCCCACGCCCAAGGTAAGATAAACCAAATAAGATGGTAGGTGTTGCAAGGGAGCATCAGAGGGCAGACACTTTGAAACCATACTCACAGAAAACTAGTCAATCTAATCACACTAGGACCACAGCCTTGTCTAACTCAATGAACCAAGCCATGCCTGCGGGGCAACCCAAGATGGGCGGGTCATGGTAGAGAGGTCTGACTGAATGTGGTCCACTGGAGAAGGTAATGGCAAGCCACTTCAGTATTCTTGCCTTGAGAATGCCATGAACAGTATGAAAAGGCAAAATCATATGTTACCGAAAGAGGAACTCCCCAGGTCATTAGGTACCCAATATGCTACTGGAGATCAGTGGAGAAATAACTCCAGAAAGAATGAAGGGATGGAGCCAAGGGCAAAAAACAACACCCAGCTGTGGATGTGACTGGTGATAGAAGCAAGATCCGATGCTGTAAAGAGCAATATTGCATAGGAACCTGGAATGTCAGGTCCATAAATCAAGGCAAATTGGAAGTGGTCAAACAAGAGATGGCAAGGGTGAACGTCGACACTCTTGGAATCAGCGAACTAAAATGGACTGGAATGGGTGAATTAAACTCAGATGACCACTACATCTACTACTGTAGGCAGGAATCCCTCAGAAGAAATGGAGTAGCCATCATGGTCAACAAATGAGTCTGAAATGCAGTACTTGGATGCAATCTCAAAAATGAAAGAATGATCTCTGTTCATTTCCAAGGCAAACCATTCAATATCACAGTTATCCATGTCTATGCTCCGACCAAGCATAACGCTGAAGAAACTGAAGTTGAACGGTTTTATGAAGACCTACAAGACCTTGTAGAACTAACACTCAAAAAAGATATACTTTTCATTATAGGGGAATGGAATGCAAAAGTAGGAGGTCAGGAAACACCTGGAGTGACAGGCAAATTTAGCCTTGGAATGCAAAATGAAGCAAGGTAAAGACTAATAGAGATTTGCCAAGAAAATGCACTGGTCATAGCAAAAACCTTCTTCCAACAAAACAAGAGAGGACTCTTTACATGGACATCACCAGATGGTCAACACCGAAATCAGATTGATTATATTCTTTGCAGCCAAAGATGGAGAAGCTCTATACAGTCAACAAAAGCAAGACCAGGAGCTGACTGTGGCTCAGATCATGAACTCCTTATTACCAAATTCAGACTCAAATTGAAGAAAGTAGGGAAAACTGCTAGACCATTCAGGTACGACCTAAATTGAATCCCTTATGATTATACAGTGGAAGTGAGAAATAGATTTAAGTGCCTAGATCTGATAGATAGAGTGCCTGATGAACTATGGAATGAGGTTCCTGACATTGTACAGGAGACAGGGATCAAGACCATCCCCATTGAAAAGAAATAAAAAAAAAAAAAAACAGAAAATGGTGTCTGGGGAGGCCTTACAAATAGCTGTGAAAGGTAGAGAGGCAAAAAGCAAAGGATAAAAGGAAAGATATAAGCATCTGAATGCAGAGTTCCAAAGAATAGCAAGAAGAGATAAGAAAGCCTTCTTTAGTGATCAATGCAAAGAAATAGAGGAAAAGAAGAGAATGGGAAAGACTAGAGATCTCTTCAAGAAAATTAGAGACACCAAGGGAACATTTCATGCAAAGATGGGCTCGATAAAGGACAGAAATGGTATGGACCTAACAGAAGCAGAAGATATTAAGAAAAGGTGGCGAGATTACACGGAAGAACTGTACAAAAAAGATCTTCTCGACCCAGATAAGCATGATGATGTGATCACTAATCTAGAGCCAGACATCTTGGAATATGAAGTCAAGTGGGCCTTAGAAAGCATCACTATGAACAAAGCTAGTGGAGGTGATGGAATTCCAGTTGAACTATTTCAAATCTTGAAAGATGATGCTGTGAAAGTGCTGTACTCAATATGCCAGCAAATTTGGAAAACTCAGCAGTGGCCACAGGACTGGAAAAGGTCAGTTTTCATTCCAATTCCAAAGAAAGGCAATGCCAAAGAATGCTCAAACTACTGCACAATTGCACTCATCTCACATGCTAGTAAAGTAATGCTCAAAATTCTCCAAGCCAGGCTTCAGCAATACATGAACCGTGAACGCCCTGATGTTCAAGCTGGTTTTAGAAAAGGCAGAGGAACCAGGGATCAAGTTGTCAACATCTGCTGGATCATGGAAAAAGCAAGAGAGTTCCAGAAAAACATCTCTTTCTGCTTTCTTGACTATGCCAAAGCCTTTGACTGTGTGGATCACAATAAACTGTGGAAAATTCTGAAAGAGATGGGAATACCAGACCACCTAATGTGCCTCTTGTGAAATGTGTATGTAGGTCAAGAAGCAACAGTTAGAATT
The DNA here is from genome assembly GCF_042477335.2 of Ovis canadensis. NCBI lineage: Eukaryota > Metazoa > Chordata > Mammalia > Artiodactyla > Bovidae > Ovis > Ovis canadensis. Next base: position 141,961,817 of record NC_091727.1, on the reverse strand, counting down.
GGACATGGAACAACAGACTGGTTCCAAATAGGAAAAGGAGTATGTCAAGGCTGTATATTGTCACCCTGCTTATTTAACTTATATGCAGAGTACTTCATGTGAAAACCTGGGCTGGAAGAAATGCAAGCTGGAATCAAGATTGCTGGGAGAAATATCAATAACCTCAGATATGCAGATGACACCACCCTTATGGCAGAAAATGAAGAGGAGCTAAAAAGCCTCTTGATGAAAGTAAAAGAGGAGAGAGAAAAAGTTGGCTTAAAGCTCAACGTTCAGAAAACGAAGATCATGGCATCTGGTCCCATCACTTCATGGGAAATAGATGGGGAAACAGTGGAAACAGTGTCAGACTTTTTTGGAGGGGTGCTCCAAAATCACTGCAGATGGTGACTGCAGCCATGAAATTAAGACACTTACTCCTTGGAAGAAAAGTTATAACCAAGCTAGATAGCACATTCAAAAGCAGAGACATTACTTTGCCGATTAATGTCCGTCTAGTCAAGGCTATGGTTTTTCCTGTGGTCATGTATGGATGTGAGAGTTGGACTGTGAAGAAGGCTGAGCACCAAAGAATTGATGCTTTTGAACTGTGGTGTTGGAGAAGACTCTTGAGAGTCCCTTGGACTGCAAGGAGATCCAAACAGTCCATTCTGAAGGAGATCAACCCTGGGATTTCTTTGGAAGGAATGATGCTAAAGCTGGAGCTTCAGTACTTTGGACACCTCATGCGAAGTGTTGACTCTTTGGAAAAATTCTGATGCTGGGAGGGTTTGGGGGCAGGAGGAGAAGAGTACGACAGAGGATGAGATGGCTGGATGGCATCATGGACTCGATGGATGTAAGTCTGAGTGAACTCTGGGAGATGGTGATGGACAGGGAGGCCTGGCATCCTGTGATTCATGGGGTCGCAAAGAGTCAGAAACGACTGAGCAATGAACTGAACTGAACTGAGAAGAAAAATAAAAATGGAGTCAATATTGGTAAAAGAGCACTTTAAAATGGACCAGGAGGCCATTGAGGAAGTGTGACTTATGCATGTCTCAGTCTATTTTTCTAAGAATGGCATCCAAAACATGTGCCAGAAAATCAACGTATTTATTGGACCTTTATCTTAAAATAATTTGTGATTCCTTAAGTACAAATATTTCCTGAATTGTGTCAGAGTCAGTCAGCAGGCAACTTTATCCACCTTGTGGCTTTTTTCTTTATAAGTCCTGACTCTGTTTCTTTTCAGAATCTTGGTCTCCTGATTGCAATTTCTAAGAGGTCAAATACAGCTCTTTGTTATTTTCAGCCTTGAAGTTAATTATTTTTATTATTATTTTTTTTTTAGTTTTTTTAAAATTTTTTATTTTTTTAATTTTAAAATCTTTAATTCTTACATGTGTTCCCAAACATGCACCCTTATCTCCTACTCTTAAATGTGAACTTCCTAAAAAATATGTTGTTATATAAAACCTGAAAATATATAACTAGGTTAACATTTAAATGTTTAAGTGGGTATTACTCAAGGAATATGATATTAGTTTAAAAAAACCAATCAATGTAATTTTATATATTAATAGGAAAAAGAAAAAAAATAAGTTCTTTATTAATGTAATATTTGTTTATGATTTCTTAATTGGATAGAGCACATTTACATACAATGTATAGCAAGGATGATACTCAATAGTGAAATAATGAAAGTGCTCTACTTTTGATCAGATATGAGACAAATATATCAGATATCACCACATCTAGTCAGCTTTATACTGGAGATTCTAGCTAGTATAAGAATTGGAAAGGCTGAAATAAAATTATCATTATTTATAGTAAACATGACAGCTTAAAAGGTTGAAAAACAACAATTATACTTCTGTTATTGTTCTATTATTTAGCAAGCAAGAAATAAATCAAATTTAATAATAATGTATTTGGAGGAGCATAAAATTAAAGACCTAAAAATTACCAAACAAAAGATGTGCAAGAGCCTTATATAGTAAAGTGCAAAAACAAAATCATTGAAAAACAGAAGACCTATTTACAGGGATTTACTATGTTTTTTAATTAGAATATTTAATATTTAAAAGATGCCAATCCTTCTCAAATTGATATATTCAATGAAGTTTCACTCAAAATTCAAGTACCTGTTTTTATGCAAAATGAAAAATCTATTCAAACATTTATGTGGAAAATTTAAAATAGCCAAAAATAGCCAATACCATCCTAAATAGAACAAATCTGGGGAGCTTAAACTACAAAAATGTACTGAAATGAAAACTCTCGATATCCTTTACACAGAAACTACTACAAAGATCATACTAAATGATGAAATGCTAATATTTTCATTAAAAATAAGACAGGCATATTTGTGATTATTCTACACTATTTTAGAAGTTCTAGTTAATGTAAGAAAATATTGAAATAAAAACACTTGATAGATCATTCAAAAATAAGAAATAACTCTGGTAATTATATAATAATATACTAAAAAGAGAGATGTAACTTTTAGGAAAACTGTTAGAGTTTATATAATTTGATAGTTTAATAGATAAAAGATAAGTATACAAAAATGAATAGCTTTTCTTCATGTTATCAGTAAGCAACTAAAATGATGGTAGTAATACTCTATTTACAAGCAAGAGTAAAATTATAAAATACGCAGGAATGTATTTTACAGGCAATCAAATATACATTTCAAGTCTATTTAAAACTTTAAGAAAACATAAAATAAGCCCTAAAATATGAGAATGTATGTTCATGGATGGGAAGATTTGACAGTATAAAACGTCAGTCTTTCCAAAGTTTATTACATATTTAATACTATTCAAAAGCTCAATGATTATCTTTTATCTTATTTTTTAATTCAATTGAGCTGAGTTACTATGGAAGAATGATTTGGAATAGTCAATGAAAATATGTAAACATATACATAATTATTTTATCTAAAGATTGATGTGACAATACATGTGATGATATAATTTAGATAGAACTATCTTTATTGTATAGACTTCCCTGGTATCTCAGTGATTAAAAAATCTGCCTGCCAATGCAGGAGACATGGATTTGATCCCTGGGTTGAGAACATCCTCTGGAGAAGGAAACTGCAGCCCACTCCAGTATTCTTGCTGGGCAATCTCATGGACAGTGGAGGCCGGCCAGCTACAGTCCATAGGGTCACAAACGAGACAGACAAGACTTAGTGACTAAACAATGACAACCTATATTGTATGTATGGGAATATGATACATATATATGTATACACATACACATAGATATACACACATACAAATTTCACAACTGAAGAACTAGACAAATAGATCAACGCATCATTTAAGGAGAATAGACTGATCTAAATAAAATAAGTCTAAATATCTATGGGAAATTAAATTTTGCTATGGTACTATTTAAATATAGTGAGAAAGTAATGTTTCTTTTAATTAATATGATTAGCATAATAAATCAATCATTTGGAATAAAAAAAGACAGATTTCCTTTCTGGGTAATAGAATTAAAAAATAAATTTGAGGAGAATATTATGGGTATCAGTACATATATTAAAATCTAAGTAAATGTTTTCATAATCTAGGACTTGGAGAAATTTTCCCAACTATATCAGAAAAAGAAGATATAAAGAAGAGAAATAAATATTTGATTTCATAGTAAAAAATAATAAAACAAAAGACAAAGAATGAAGCAAATAAAAAAAAGAAACATGCATATTCAAATGTTTGCAGTGCATAAAATTTACATAGGATCAATTTCCTTAATATGTAAAGTTCCTATATATTATTAGGAAAAAGAAACAGATCAAATATTAAAAAAAATTAAGACTATGCATTCATGGAACAAAAAAATGTTACAGATGTATGTATATATTTCATATATACATGAAAAGTTAGGTAAGTCACCAACAGGAAGATGCAAATTAAAACAAACATGGGAACAATATTTTATTTATCAGGTTGCCAAAATTAACAAATTGGTGGCATTTGCTTTGACATAAATATGGAGAAATAATTACACATTGTTTGGGGGACATATCAATTAGTATAACATTTTTGAAAAAGATATCTGCAATATCACCCACTATGCATACATTGTGTTTACAGAAATAAAAGTCACAAGCCTATAAATATATGTGTGGAGAGGAGCTACTCCAAGTTAAGTTCAGGAGGGGCAGCAGTGAGGAGATACCCCTTGTCTGAGGTATGGAGCAGCAGCTGCACTTTGCTGGAGCAGCTGTGAAGAGTTACCCCATGTCCAAGGTAAGAGAAATCCAAGTAAGATGGTAAGGGTTGCAAGAGGGCATCAGAGGGCAGACACACTGAAATCATAATCATAGAAAACTAGTCGATCTAATCACACTGACCACAGCCTGGTCTAACTCAATGAAACTAAGCCATGCTCTGTGGGGCCACCCAAGATGGGCAGGTCATGGTGGAGAGGTCTGAAAGAATGTGGTCCACTGGAGAAGGGAATGGCAAACCACTTCAATATTCTTGCCTTGAGAACCCCATGAACAGTATGAAAAGGCAAAATGATAGGGTACTGAAAGAGGAACTCCCCAGGTCGGTAGGTGCCCAATATGATTTTGGAGATCAGTGGAGAAATAACTCCAGAAAGAATGAAGGGATGGAGCCAAAGCAAAACTAATACCCAGCTGTGGATGTGACTGGTGATAGAAGCAAGGTCCTATGCTGTAAAGAGCAATATTGCATAGGAACCTGGAATATCAGGTCCATGAATCAAGGCAAATTGGAAGTGGTCAAACAGAAAAGGACAACAGTGAACATTGACATTCTAGGAATCAGTGAACTAAAATGGACTGGAATGGGTGAATTTAAAAAAGATGACCATTATATCTACTACTGCAGAAAGGAATCCCTTAGAAGAAATGGAGTAGCCATCATGGTCAACAAAAGAGTCCAAAATGCAGTACTTGGATGCAAACTATAAAACCACAGAGTGATCTCTGTTCATTTCCAAGGCAAACCACTCAATATCACAGTTATCCAAGTCTATGCCCCAACCAGTAATGCTGAAGAAGCTGAAGCTGAATGGTTCTATGAAGACCTACAAGACCTTTTAGAACTAACACCCCCAAAAGATGTCCTTTTCAAAAGTAGGAAGTCAAGATACACCTGGAGTAACAGGCAAATCTGGCCTTGGAGTATGGAATGAAGCAGGGCAAAGGCTAATAGAATTTTGCCAAGAAAATGTACTGGTCATAGCAAACACCCTCTTCCAACAACACAAGAGAAGACTCTATACATGGACATCACCAGATGGTCAACACCGAAATCAGATTGATTATATTCTTTGCAGCCAAAGATGGAGAAGCTCTATACAGACAGCAAAAACAAGACTGAGAGCTGACTGTGTTTCAGATCATGAACTCCTTCTTGCCAAATTCAGACTTAAATTGAAGAAAGTAGGGAAAACCCCTAGACCATTCAGGTATGACCTACATCAAATACCTTATGATTATACACTGGAATGAGAAATAGATTTAAGGGACTAGATCTGATAGATAGAGTGCCTGAAGAACTATGAACTGAGGTTCGTGACATTGTACAGGAGACAGGGATCAAGACTATCCCCATGGAAAAGAAATGCAAAAAAGCAAAATGGCTCTCTGGGGAGGCCTTACAAATAGCTGTGAAAAGAAGAAAAGTGAAAAGCAAAGGAGAAAAGGAAAGATATAAGCATCTGAATGCAGAGTTCCAAAGAATAGCAAGAAGAGATAAGAACGCCTTCTTCAGCGATCAATGCAAAGAACTAGAGGAAAACAACAGAATGGGAAAGACTAGAGAACTCTTCAAGAAAATTAGAGATACCAAAGGAATATTTCATGCAAAGATGGACTCTATAAAGGACAGAAATAGTATGGACCTAACAGAAGTAGAAGCAATTAAGAAGAGGTGGCAAGAATACACAGAAGAATTGTACAAAAATGATCTTCATGGCAAGGATAATCACGATGGTGTGATCACTCACCTAGAGCCAGACATCCAGGAATATGAAGTCAAGTGGGCCTTAGAAAGTATCACTATGAACATAGCTAGTGGAGGTGATGGAATTCCAGTTGAACTATTTCAAATCTTGAAAGAGAATGTTGTTAAAGTGCTGCACTCAATATGCCAGCAAATTTGGAAAACTCGGCATTGGCCACAGGACTGGAAAAGCACAGTTTTCATTCCAATCCCAAAGAAAGGAAATGCCAAAGAATGCTCAAACTACCACACAATTGCACTCATCTCACATTCTAGTAAAGTAATGCTCAAAATTCTCCAAGTCCGGCTTCAGCAATACATGAACCATGACCTTCCAGATGTTTAAGCTGGTTTTTGCAAAGGCAGAAGAAACAGAGATCAAATTGCCAACATCCGCTGGATCATGGAAATAGCAAGAGAGTTCCAGAAAAACATTTATTTCTGCTTTATTGACTACACCAAAGCCGTTGACTGTGTGGATCACAATAAACTGTGGAAAATTCTGAAAGAGATGGGAATACCAGACCACCTGACATGCCTCTTGAGAAGCCTATATGTGGGTCAGGAAGCAACAGTTAGAACTGGACATGGAAAAACAGACTGGTTCCAAATAGGAAAAGGAGCACGTCAAGGCTGTGTATTGTCACCCTGCTTATTTAACTTATACGCAGAGGACACCATGAGAAGAGCACAAGTTGGAATCAAGATTGCCAGGAGAAATATCAGTAACCTCAGATATGCAGATGACACCACCCTTATGGCAGAAAGTGAAGAGGAACTAAAAAGCCTCCTGATGAAAGTGAAAGAGGAGATTGAAAAAGTTGGCTTAAAGCTCAACATTCAGAAAACGAAGATCATGGCATCTCGTCCCATCACTTCATGGGAAATAGGTGGTGAAACAGTGGGAAAAAAGTCACAGTTTATTTTGGGGGCTCCAAAATCACTGCAGATGGTGTTGATTGCAGCAATGAAATTAAAAGACGCTTACTCCTTGTAAAGAAAGTTATGACCAACCTCGATAACATATTAAAAAGCAAAGGCATTACTTTCCCAACAGAGGTCCATCTAGTCAAGGCAGAAAGAGAAGGGGGCGTCAGAGGACGAGATGCCTGGATGGCATCACCAACTCGATTGAAGTTAGTTTGAGTAAACTCCGAGAGTTGTTGATGGACAGGGAGGCCTGGCGTGCTGCAATTCATGGGGTCATAAAGAGTCGCACACAACTGAGCGACTGAACTGACTGAACTGAAATGCAAAATATTTATTTTTATCATTGTATTCTATTCTAGAATAATGTGAATCATTTTAACTATCCACTAAATAAAATTCATTAAATTATGGAGCATCCATATTATTTTTAAAAAATCTTAGATCTAAATCTATTTTTCTAGGTGTCCATAATACATTGTTGACTAAGCAAAGCAAAGCAAGTAAGTTCTGAATATTCATTGGAAGGACTGATGCTGAAGCTGAAAGTCCAATACTTTGACCAGCTGATGGGAAAAACTGATTCACTGGAAAAGCCCTTGATGCTGGGCAAGATTGAAGGCAGGAGAAGGGGACGACAGAGGATGAGATGGTTGGATGTTATCACCAACTCTATGGACATCAGTTTGAGTAAGCTCCAGGAGTTGGTGATGGACAGGGAAGCCTGGCGTGCTGTAATCTTTGGGCTCCCAAAGAGTCATCACAACTGAGTGACTGAATTGAACTGAATTGAAGCAAAGCAACTTTACAGAATAATGTATGCATTATGAATATTTTTTAATAGGCAACCACAAAATCTCTTATAAATATAATTTGTATATGTGTATAGGAACATTGAGAAATGTATCAGGAGAGAATGAGAAGGGTTGTTGGCATTTTTAAAATATATCTTTGCATTATTTCACTAGTTAAAATGATCACATATTACTCTTGTGCTTAATATAAGTTAATAAAAGGGGAAAGAACTAGAAATCATTACCTGATTTCATGGACTGCACTGCGAGTTTTGAGCTCCTTTTATGTGATTTATTCAATGATGCAGCAGCCTGTCTAAAATGCTTATAGTCTGAAATAATATTGTAGCACTTTACTTCCACCAGTTCTGAGTGCTGATATTTCATTAGAAACTACCACAGGAAACTTGCAAAATTCTGAAACTATATACATTCTCAGTGTATGGAAATTCAGCAAATGTGCTATTTCAAGGATAAATTTTCTAACTGTTTCTTTACCAATATGGCTTAAAATAAACTGCCACCAACCAGTTTTCGGAGAAAGCAATGGCACCCCATTCCAATACTCTTGCCTGGAAAATCCCATAGGCAGAAGAGCCTGGTAGGCTGCAGTCCATGGGGTCGCTAAGAGTTGGACACGACTGAGCGACTTCACTTTCAATTTTCCCTTTCATGCATTGGAGAAGGAAATGGCAATCCACTCCAGTGTTCTTGCCTAGAGAATCACAGGGACGGGGGAGCCTTGTGGGCTGCCATCTATGGGGTCGCACAGAATCAGACATGACTGAAGCAACTTAGCAGTAGCAGTAGCAGCAACCAATTTTAGTGCCTTAAAAGTTACAAGGAGTTCACTTAAATACTAAGATCTTCAATAAATTGTTAATTTGCTTCTTACTATGAAATTCCCATTTCCTGGCTTTGAAATAAAATCTTCAAAATTCAAATGCTTTAAAAATAAAGTATGCATAATACAATCAAATCAGTTTTATATAGAGTAACATAAACATGATAATTCTGTTTCTTGAGTATCAGAAATACAGGCATGGCTTTAAATATGACAACTGCTTCAATCTTTACTGCAGATCAGAAACTTAATAGGCATGTGAAATTGCTGTATTAGTACAAAAGATTTTAATGAACTCAAGTCAACAATTCAAAAAATGTAACAATGTTCACAAAAGAACCAACATAGTCTTTTTGAGCATATAATGTGAATATGAACAAATGACCTATCTGGCCTATCTGAATAAATGACCTATCTAACATGACAATCTATATAACCATATAAAATATAGCACACATTTAAACCAAACATAAATTTATATCAACAACTCATACATTTTGAAGTTGACAATTATTTTGATACCATACTTAATTGTTAACATTAATAGGCATGATCAATGTGATGAAAAGCCTTATTTTAAAGAATCACTCTACTTTAGGAGGTAATGTAAAACTTTTCTTTGATTTTAGTATTGTTTGGACAGAAGCCCTTTAATAGATTTCAGAAAATTATTATAATTTTATTAGGGGCTTCCCAGGTGGCGCTAGTGGTAAAGAACCCACCTGCCAATACAGGAGACATGAGACACTGGTTCGATCCCTGGGTCTGGAAGATCTCCTGGAGGATGAAATGGCAACACACTCCAGTTTTCTTGCCTGGATAATTCCATGGACAGAGGAGCCTGAAGGCTATGGTCCATAGCATCACAAAGAGTTGGACACGACTGAAGCAACTTGGCAGGCGGGCAGTGATTGTATACTGTTGAAACCTGATGCAATTTTTAATTATGGTCAAATTCATTATTATTCTTTTTCCTCTCCATTCATTCAAATAAGATTATTATAAAGTCTCTTCATTATAACTCAGCTTTAAAAGGCCCACATCTCTTAATTCTTCAAAACTCATTCTACAATATCCATTTGACAAATATTTATGGAGATCCAAATATGCACCAGGTGATATTAATAGAATTAATAGACATTAATAGAAATAAAAATACATCCATTTTCCTTAAGAAGCTTATTTCTTCTGAAGCTGAAGACACTTCCATACAAATCTATGAGAGCTACAAAGAAAACAATCATCTGAAAGTATATGAACTTATCAAAACAGTTGATATAATACATAAAGAAATTTATGCCTTGTCTTATTCAAATGCATTTCCAGTGATCCCAAGTAACCTTGACTAAACAATCTTTTATCCATCCAACCACATCAACTCAAAAACTGCAATTCACATGATTTCTCAGGAAAGATCTCTTTTCTAAACTGTGCTATCAAAATAATTCATAGACTTGTTGGCCTCTGGCTACTGTGTACCATGGTCAGATTGATTAACTGTATCAGAGAGGGATCTGTGATATGACCCCGCAAACTGGAGTATACTTTACATGAAGCCAATTTCTTTCATAGCCTTTACACATCAAAGTATTTGCTCATTCTAATAAATAAGCTCAAATATCTTCCTACCATTTTTTTCTGTCTCAAGAATTCAGCATGTGTCATATATAATATGCCAAATTTAGCAGAAACACTTTTATCCACTCCAGATAAAATATTCTTTAAAATATAAAGAATATACAGGTAAAATAGAAAGGACAGAAACAGTATGAACCTAAGAGAAGCAGAAAATATTAAGAAGAGGTGGCTAGAATACACAGAACTATACAAAGAAGATCTTAATAACCACAAGGGTGTGATAACTCAGATAAATATATTAAAAAAAAAAGAAAGTTTACATATTTAGAAGAGATGAAAATGGGACTCAAGTCATAAGGCTGATTGCAACTGGCATCTGATTATGAATAAGGATGGATTCAAATAAGCACCATCTATGCTAACCCATGAAGGCTTCCCCGATGGCTCAGCAGTAAAGAATCCGCCCACAAGGCAAGAGATGCAGGACACGCCTGTTTGACCTCTTGGTTGGGAAGAGCCCATGGAGGAGGAAATGGCAATCTACTCCAGTACTCTTGCCTGGAAAATCCCATAGTCACAGGAGCCTGGCAGGCTACAGTGCATGGGGTTGCAAAGCGTCACACACAGCTGAGCAACTGAGCACATGCTAACCCTGTCTTAAGATCTTCATCAAGGCACATTGACATTGACATTGAAGTCTCTCAGTTGTGTCCAACTCTTTGCGACCCCATGGACTGTAGCCTACCAGGCTCCTCCTTCCATGGAATTTTCCAGGCAAAAGTACTGGAGTGGGTTGCCATTTCCTTCTCCAGGAGATCTTTCCAACCCAGGGGTCGAACCTGGGTCTCCCACATTGTAGGCAGACTCTTTACCATCTGAGCCACCAGGGAAGTCAAGGCACAGATGAGCAATTTTTCAGGTCACATTTATTATTTAAAGCCCAGAATGTGGCCGCTTGCTATATAAAAAAGACATGAGAATTCTAACACCTTGCAACCTTGAATTTGTTCTAGATGATTAATGAATACATGGTCACTGAATTGTGATGAGGTTCATATTTTATAATCCTATATATTTACCAGTGGTGACTTTCTAAATTGGTTTGGTTTCAAAATTGGAGAATGCTGTTGAAGCACTAATGAAATTTACAGAGAAATTGGGAAGATTTCCAAAACAAGTTCCACTTATATCTGTTGTGCCTGCAGCAAAATAAGTGCAACGGATTTGGGTTTGGCATCAAAGATCACTGCTGGGTGCCAAGCCTAGCCATTCACACCTGCATCTCAGCAGTTATAGGCACTATCTTTGTCAAATGTTTGGCTCAATAAATCTCTGAAAATCAAAAATACTACATTGTTTTGGGTAATATTCAACATCTGAATCGGAAACACAGGAAGATTCAAAACAGAATTGTTGAAACAGAAAATTTCAGTCATTCAAATGAAAAGCTCAATTATTTTTCAATGCATAGACTTCATTGTTTAAAATTAATATTGCTGTTTTCTTTTTTTATTTTATTTTATTTTTTTTTAGTTTTTTTATTTTTTAAATTTTAAAATCTTTAATTCTTACATGCGTTCCCAAACATGAACCCCCCTCCCACCTCCCTCCCCATAACATCTCTCTGGGTCATCCCCATGCACCAGCCCCAAGCATGCTGCATCCTGCATCAGACATAGACTGGCGATTCAATTCTTACATGATAGTATACATGTTACAATGTCATTCTCCCAAATCATCCCACCCTCTCCCTCTCCCTCTGAGTCCAAAAGTCCGTTATACACATCTGTGTCTCTTTCCCTGTCTTGCATACAGGGTCGTAATTGCCATCTTCCTAAATTCCATATATATGTGTTAGTATACTGTATTGGTGTTTTTCTTTCTGGCTTACTTCGCTCTGTATAATCGGCTCCAGTTTCATCCATCTCATCAGAACTGATTCAAATGAATTCTTTTTTACGGCTGAGTAATACTCCATTGTGTATATGTACCACAGCTTTCTTATCCATTCATCTGCTGATGGACATCTAGGTTGTTTCCATGTCCTGGCTATTATAAACAGTGCTGCGATGAACATTGGGGTACATGTGTCTCTTTCAATTCTGGTTTCCTCGGTGTGTATGCCCAGCAGTAGGATTGCTGGGTCATAAGGTAGTTCTATTTGCAATTTTTTAAGGAATCTCCACTCTGTTCTCCATAGTGGCTGTACTAGTTTGCATTCCCACCAACAGTGTAGGAGGGTTCCCTTTTCTCCACACCCTCTCCAGCATTTATTGCTTGCAGATTTTTGGATTGCAGCCATTCTGACTGGTGTGAATAGATGGAGAAATATACCATGTTCATGGATCGGAAGAATCAATATAGTGAAAATGAGTATACTACCCAAAGCAATTTACAAATTCAATGCAATCCCTATCAAGCTACCAGCCACATTTTTCACAGAACTTTAACAAATAATTTCAAGATTTGTATGGAAATACAAAAAACCTCGAATAGCCAAAGCAATCTTGAGAAAGAAGAATGGAACTGGAGGAATCAACTTGCCTGACTTCAGGCTCTACTACAAAGCCACAGTCATCAAGACAGTATGGTACTGGCACAAAGACAGAAATATAGATCAATGGAACAAAATAGAAAGCCCAGAGATAAATCCACACACATATGGACACCTTATCTTTGACAAAGGAGGCAAGAATGTACAATGGAGTAAAGACAATCTCTTTAGCAAGTGGTGCTGGGAAAACTGGTCAACCACTTGTAAAAGAATGAAACTAGATCACTTCCTAACACCGCACACAAAAATAAACTCAAATGGATTAAAGATCTAAATGTAAGATCAGAAACTATAAAACTCCTAGAGGAGAACATAGGCAAAACACTCTCAGACATAAATCACAGCAGGATCCTCTATGATCCACCTCCCAGAATTCTGGAAATAAGAGCAAAAATAAACAAATGGGATCTAATTAAAATTAAAAGCTTCCGCACAACAAAGGAAAATATAAGCAAGGTGAAAAGACAGCCTTCTGAATGGGAGAAAATAATAGCAAATGAAGCAACTGACAAACAACTAATCTCAAAAATATACAAGCAACTTATGCAGCTCAATTCCAGAAAAATAAACGACCCAATCAAAAAATGGGCCAAAGAACTAAATAGACATTTCTCCAAAGAAGACATATGGATGGCTAACAAACACATGAAAAGATGCTCAACATCACTCATTATTAGAGAAATGCAAATCAAAACCACAATGAGGTACCACTTCACACCAGTCAGAATGGCTGCTGTTTTCTTTTGATTTGAAATACCATGGCTTGCTCTTTATTGATGAAAGTTTAAATCATATCAATATGATAAAACGGAAAAGTATTATTTTTAAGTTCAAGCTTTATGTTGCTTTCTGTGGGAGTACAAAATTTTCTTGAGGATGGGTTTATTAGAGAATTCCTTTAAAGTTCTCATTTTTGGTCAAAAGAAGTCCTCTCCTATGTAAGCAACCTAATAATAGATTTTTATCATAAAACCAAGAACAGCATATAAAACACACTGGAAAATCATTCAATGGTTTTGAAATTCAGTCTATGTTCTTATTATCCTATGCTTTAACTATAAACCTATCACATTACTATATTTTCCCTTAGATACCCTGAGTTGCAATCAGAATACTAATCCCCAATAGTATTTTGTTTTGCGCTTTCCAGTTGAGGAAATTAAGAACATAACTCCTAGTGACTATTAACATAGTAATTTAAATTTCAAGTACTTCAAACAGCTAAGCATATCATAGCTTTATTATTTTCTAACTATGGATGTTGCAAGTGAAAGACAATTGCAAGAATGACCCTTAGGTTTAGCTTGAATACAGTATTTCCTAGGAGATTTAATAGAGCTTGAAAGGCAAAACATTCAATATCACCATAATCCAAGTCTATGCCCCAACCACTAATGCCAACGAAGTTGAAGTTGAACAGTTTTATGAAAATCTACAAGGCCTTCTAGAACTAACACCAAAAAATGATGTCTTTTCATCATAGGAGACTGGAATGCAAAAGTAGGAAGTCAAAAGATGCCTGAAGTAACAAGCAAGTTTGGCTTTAGAGTACAAAATGAAGCAGGACAAAGGCTAACAGAGTTTTGCCAAGAGAATACACTGGTCATAACAAATACCCTTTTCCAACAACAACAAGAGATAACTCTACAATAGACATAACCAGATAATTAATACTGAAATCATATTGATTATATTCTTTGTAGCTGAAGATAGAGAAGATCTATACAGTCATCAAAAACAAGACTGGGATTTGACTGTTGCTCAGATCATAAACTCCTTATTGAAAAATTCAGACTTAAAGTGAAGAAAGTAGGGGAAAACACTACTCCACTCAGGTATGACCTAAATCAAATTCTTATGACCATACAGTGGAAGTGGCAAATAGCTCCAAGGAATTAGCTCTGATAGACAGAGTACACAAAGAACTACAGACGGAGGTTCCTAACATTGTAGAGGAGGTAGTGATCAAAACCATCCCCAAGAAAATAGGAAATGCAAAAAGGCAAAATGGTTGTCTGTTGAGCCCTTACAAATAAGTGAGAAAAGAAAGAATTGAAAGGCAAAGGAGAAAAGGAAAGATAATCGGCTCCAGTTTCATCCATCTCATCAGAACTGATTCAAATGAATTCTTTTTAACGGCTGAGTAATACTCCATTGTGTATATGTACCACAGCTTTCTTATCCATTCATCTGCTGATGGACATCTAGGTTGTTTCCATGTCCTGGCTATTATAAACAGTGCTGCGATGAACATTGGGGTACATGTGTCTCTTTCAATTCTGGTTTCCTCGGTGTGTATGCCCAGAAGTGGGATTGCTGGGTCATAAGGTAGTTCTATTTGCAATTTTTTAAGGAATCTCCACACTGTTCTCCATAGTGGCTGTACTAGTTTGCATTCCCACCAACAGTGTAGGAGGGTTCCCTTTTCTCCACACCCTCTCCAGCATTTATTGCTTGCAGATTTTTGGATCGCAGCCATTCTGACTGGTGTGAAGTGGTACCTCATTGTGGTTTTGATTTGCATTTCTCTAATAATGAGTGATGTTGAGCATCTTTTCATGTGTTTGTTAGCCATCCGTGTGTCTTCTTTGGAGAAATGTCTCAGAGTGAAGTAAGCCAGAAAGAAAAACACCAATACAGTATACTAACACATATATATGGAATTTAGGAAGATGGCAATGACGACCCTGTATGCAAGACAGGGAAAGAGACACAGATGTGTATAACGGACTTTTGGACTCAGAGGGAGAGGGAGAGGGTGGGATGATTTGGGAGAATGACATTCTAACATGTATACTATCATGTGAATTGAATCGCCAGTCTATGTCTGACGCAGGATGCAGCATGCTTGGGGCTGGTGCATGGGGATGACCCAGAAAGTTGTTATGGGGAGGGAGGTGGGAGGGGGGTTCATGTTTGGGAATGCATGTAAGAATTAAAGATTTTAAAATGTAAAAAATAAAAAACTAAAAATAAAAAAAATAAAAAATAAAAAAAAAGAAGAAAAAAAAAACAAAATCAAAAAAAAAAAAAAGAAAAGGAAAGATATACCTATTTGAATGTAAACTTCCATAAAATAGCAAGGTGAGATAAGAAAGGTTTCCTAAATGAACAATGCAAAGAAATAGAGGAAAATAATAGACTGGGAAAGACTAGAGACCTCTTTAAGAAAATTAGAGATACCAAGGTAATATTTCATGTAAAAATGGGCATAATAAAGGATAGAAATGGCATGGAATTAGCACAAGCAGAAGATATTAAGAAGAGGTGGCAAGAATATACAGAATAACTATACAAAAAATATCTTATTGACCTGGATAACCATGATGGTGTGATCACTCACCTAGAGCCAGAAATCCTGGAGTACAAAGTCAAGTCAGCCTTAAGAAGCATCACTATGAACAAACCTAGAAGAGGTGATGGAATTCCAGCTGAGCTATTTCAAATCCTAGAAGATGATGCTGTTAAAGTGCTGTACTCAATATGCTAGCAAGTTTGGAAAACTCAGCAGTGGCCATGGGACTGGAAATGGTAAATTTTCATTCCAATCCCAAAGAAAGGCAATGCCAAAGTAGGTTCAAATTACTTCACATTTGCATTTATTTCACATGCTAGCAAAGTAATGCTCAAAATCCTTTAAGCAAGGCTTCAACAGTATGTGAACCGAGAACTTCCAGATGTATAAGCTGGATTTAGAAAAGAAGAGAAAAATGATCAAATTGCCAATATCTGATGGATCATAGAAAAAGCAAGAGAGTTCCAGAAAAACATCTATTTCTGCTTTATTGACTATGCTAAAGCCTTTGATTGTGTAGATTACAACAAACTGTGGAAAATTTTTAAAGAAAGGGGAACACCAGAACTCCTTATCTGCTTCCTGTGAAACCTGTATGCAGGTCAAGAAGTAACAGTTAGAACCAGACATGGAACAACAGACGGGTTCAAAATTGGGAAAGGAGTAGGTCAAGGCTGTATATTGTCACCTTGCTTATTTAATTTATATGCAGTATCATCATGTGAAATGCCAGAATGGATGAAGCACAAGCTGGAATCAAGATTGCTGGGAGAAATATCAATAAACTGAAATATACAGATGACACAACCCTTATGGAAGAAAGTAAAGAAGAACTAAAGAGCCTCTTGATTAAGGTGAAAGAGGAGCATGAAAAAGCTGGCTTGAAACTCACCATTCAGAAAACAATGATCATGGCATCTGATCCCATCACTTCATGGCAAATAGATGGTGAAACAAGGGAAACAGTGACAGACTTTATTTTCTTGGGCTCCAAGATCACTGCTTCCGTGACTCAGAGGTTAAAGCATCTGCCTGCAATGCGGGAGACCTGGGTTTGATCCCTGGGTCAGGAAGATCCCCTGGAGAAAGAAATGGCAACCCACTCCAGTATTCTTGACTGGAGAATCCCATGGGCAGAGGAGCCTGGTGGGCTACAGTCCACGGGGTCGCAAAGAGTCAGACAGGACTAAGCGACTTCACTTTCACTTTTCAAGATCACTGCAGATGGTGACTGCGGCCATGAAATTAAAAATGCTTGCTCCTTGGAAGAAAAACTATGACAAACACAGACAGCATATTAAAAAGCAGTGACATTACTTTGCTGACAAAGGTCTGTCTTATCAAAGCTATGTTTTTTTCCAGTAGCCATGTACGGATGTGAGAGCTGAACAATAAAAAAGGCTGAGCATCAAAGAATTGATGCTTTCATACTGTGGTGCTGAAGTAAGCTCTCAAGAGTCCCTTGGACTGCAAGGAGATCAAACCAGTCAGTCAAAGGAATCCAACCTGAATATTGATTGGAAAGACTGATGCTGAAGCTGAAGCTCCAATACTTTGGCTACTTGATATGAAGAGCTGACACATTGGACAAGACCCTGATGCTGGGAAAGATTGAAGGCAGGAGAAGGGGACAACAGAGGACAAGATGGTTGGACGGCATCCCTGACTCAATGGAGCTTGGTTTGAGCAAACTCTGAAAGATGGCAAAGGACAGGGAAGCCTGACATTCCTACAGTCTATGGGATCATTAAAAAATCAACAAGGTTGAGCAACTGAAGAACAGCAAAACTATGGATGTTGCAAGTGAAAGACAATTGCAAAGATGACCCTTGGATTTAGCTTTAATACAGTATTTCCTAGAAGATTTAATAGAGCTTAATGCTTCAATGGAATTAATGCCTCTATGTAATGAAAACGGTAAACTGATCAAAACTGAAAGGGAAGTCTTTCAACTTCCACCTTAAATTGGCAATAAGTACTTCCAAAGGCTGGCTGAAAACCATAAATAGGATGGCCAGAGTAGTTTGAACTTCCCATATCTGTAATGAAAGCCTATCCATTCTTTTGAAGTATCACCCTGCTGAATACTGCTGCTAAACCAGTTTTCTTGACTCCTGCAAAACATTGAGAGTGATCTTAAGAAGAAGGAGCATTCTGATTTGGAACCTTAGCCTGAATGACTAGGAAAAAACGTATTTAAATGCTCCCATGTGCATGTTTCCCTCATGATACTCAGCAAAGGAATACCTCAATTAAAATGATATCTCTCCAAAAAATTATCTATAATTGAATTAGGCTAAAGGTTTAGGTGAACTTTTTAGTGATCCCAACGAAACCACATAATAAATGTTTCCTTTTTTTATATTCTTGATTCCCCAACATCTAAAATATTAACAATTGGTGCAAAGCAAATAAAATTACTATAAACATACAGTTTACAAACACAAACCATTCTATAATTTTTTCAAAGCCTACTCATAAGCCTTAGGTGGACTTTCCTGTACAATTATCCTGTTGTTCTCATTTTATGGAGAAAAGGCAGATGGTTGTTGTTGTTTAGTCACTAAGTCATGTCCGACTCTTTGGGACCCCATGGACTGTAGTCCATCAGGCTCTTCTGTCTACGGGATTTCCCAGGCAAGAATACTGGAGTCGGTTGTCATTTTCTTCTCCAGTGGATCTTCCTGACCCAGGAGTCGAATGCATGTCATCTGCATTGGCAGATGGATTCTTTAATAGAGAGCCACCAGGAAAGCCTGAGAGGCAGATTATCATAGTAGAAAAAGGATGCATTTTGTCATCAAACATGCTAGAATTCTTATGCCAGATTCATTGCTTGCTAACTTGATGAATTTAGGCAAATCGTTTGATCTTTCTGAGACCTTGTTTCTCCATCTTTGAAGCAAAATTGCTATGTGATAAATAAAGTCAGTTATGGAAGCAATGATACTAACAACTACATTCATTGCATCATTCCTCAGTGACAATCACTGTGCCTAGATGCTTTGTTTATTTAGGAGATAGTATATTAGCTAAGAGAGTAACATTTGGAGTCAAATATTAATTCAGTTCTTAATTCTACTAACCATCTGGCTGTGTAACACTAGGAAGATTTCTTTTCTGAGTTGAAGTTTCCTCAGCAACAGCATGAAAACTGAAATGCCTATCTAACAAAAAGATTGTTTTATGATCAAATTAGATTTTCAAATTTAACACTTCACCTCCCTCAATATCACTCTCTAGTCCCCCAACTTGCCTCTATTTTTTCTCTAATAGTGTTATCATCAATTGACAGGGAGAGGGAGAGGGTGGGATGATTTGGGAGAATGACATTCTAACATGTATACTATCATGTGAATTGAATCGCCAGTCTATGTCTGACGCAGGATGCAGCATGCTTGGGGCTGGTGCATGGGGATGACCCAGAAAGTTGTTATGGGGAGGGAGGTGGGAGGGGGGTTCATGTTTGGGAATGCATGTAAGAATTAAAGATTTTAAAATTTAAAAAATAAAAAACTAAAATTAAAAAAAATAAAAATAAAAATAAAATAAAATAAAACCAAAAAAAAAAAAAATTGTTCATTTTTGTTCTCCCACAAATAGGTGAGTATCATGAGGAAAGGGATTTATTTTACATATTACAAAATCCCCCTAGGTTCACTGTTTATCTCATTGAAGTTATTCAAATATTTGTCAAATTAACAAGTGAATATTAAGAGTTTTGAACTAATAGATTCAAAAATAAAAAATCAATAGTTGTTCACTAGTTTTCTGAAAATATGTAGAGAGGGTAAATAACTTGCCTAAGGAAGCACATCTGCTCAGTGACTGGGATATATTAGGACCCAGAGTTCTTTACTTCTGGTTCATTCCTTGTGCTACTCTAGTGGTCCTTCAAATGTGGCCCCAGGGAAGATGGCATGATATCGCCTTGGAACTGTGTTAGAAACTCAAGTTCTCAGGCCCCAACCCAGACTTATAAACATTTGAAGTAAGGATAAGCAATCTTTGTTCAAACAAACACTCTTGATAATTCTGCACTATAAACTCTAACACTTTCTAATACCATGACTGCTTTCTATTACCATAACTTCTTCAATGTCAAATTGGAAAAAAATTAATATCATTTAATATAAACTAAAAATCTATTACTTTTCATGAATATTAACTCATTCAAACTTAACTTTTTTTTTCCTGTTAGTATCAAACAAAATACCCCTAGTTTTA
This sequence comes from Ovis canadensis, assembly GCF_042477335.2. Taxonomy (NCBI): domain Eukaryota; kingdom Metazoa; phylum Chordata; class Mammalia; order Artiodactyla; family Bovidae; genus Ovis; species Ovis canadensis. The sequence continues at coordinate 141,941,623 of NC_091727.1, read as the reverse complement.
TCTAACCCTTGGTTTTAGGAAAGCCAGAGATCAAATTGTTATAGGACTATGCCCACAAAGTTTGTCCTTTTAAATTCATATATTTGTCCTGTGACATACCAATATAATCTAGACCATGAGAATTTATTCCTTGGATGCTACTTAATCAGATGGGTCATGTGCATTCACTATTTTAAAATATCCTCTCATGCAAATAATTTGCAATAACTACCTGGACCTAGCTTGCATGAAAAATGAGTGCCGGATATATTTTTTATAGTTTTTAAAACACTTTGAGGATCTTAAACGGCCCAAAAGTTCAGAAAGAAAATAAAAAAACAACAGCAAAATAAAAAATGTCCCACATTCATTGATTGATTGTTGACTTTGATTCTGTAGGAGAAAGCTATATATTTTACATGTTATTCTTCAACTCATCGGTTGCACAGTAAAAATTGGCTGTGCTTAGATTATTCTTAGAATGATTGAATAAAAAAGACAAGGCAATATTTTTGTGAAAAACTAAGCCTTCATTTATTAGACTTTTTTCTCTTTTTTACTTCATAAATCTTGATCTTACATTGGCATTATGGTGCATTGCAAGAATTCAATTATGAATCTTCCATTCTCTTGGAATTAATAATACCACAGTATTGATGAACATCGGAGAAGGCAATGGCACCCCACTCCAGTACTCTTGCCTGGAAAATACCATGGACGGAGGAGCCTGGTAGGCTGCAGTCCATGGGGTCACGAAGAGTCAGACATGACTAAGCGACTTCACTTTCACTTTCCACTTTCATGCATTGGAGAAGGAAATGGCAACCCACTCCAGTGTTCTTGCCTGGAGAATCCCAGGGATGGGGGAGCCTGGTGGGCTGCCGTCTATGGGGTCGCACAGAGTCGGACACGACTGAAGTGACTTAGCAGTAGCAGCAGTTGATGAACATAATTCTCATTTTGTAGAAAAAAATGAAAATAATATTTTGCTCAAATAATATTTTACCCAGTAATATTTTGCATATGTAGTTTGGCATTTCAGTAATGGAAAGTTACAGTTTTCTCATAAAATATCATTGCACAACAGACGACAGTTATTTATTCTTGTTAGAACAATTTCATTTCATGTAAAGGCTGACTCAGCTTGTTCTTTGGGAAATAAGAAGGATTATGAAAACTAAGTGGGAAAAAAAAAAAGAATATATAGTCATGGATTCAACCTGGAAACCAATGGAAGAAAATATCTGAATGGTCATATTTCTTTATTCATGATAGCTAGACATTTCAACATAGTACATTATAGACTTCTGTGTTCATGCAATCTTGAGTACCAGTATAATTCTTCATTTATTAGCTCCAATAAACCCTGGCCAATTCTAAGTGAAGAAGATTTCCAAAGAAGATTCTAATCTAAATAACTTGTTAGCTTGAATGATTTTGTTAATAGTAAGAATTTGCCATTCCATGTTTCTTGTACAAGTAAATTATTATCTTTGTATACTAATTCACAATAAATCTTACTCCCTGTAAACAAATGAAAATGTTTCTTCAACATAGTTGGCAACATGGCATAATATTTAGACTTCAAATATTTATCTGAGAATCCTATTTAAAATTCTAAGCATCACTGAAAAGGGTAAGGCATTAGGCTCGAGTAATACCCTAGTGAGTATTACAACCTTATACTACCACTTTCTTGCCAGAAACCTAGTGATGAGGTGAAAAGAAGGAATGAGTTATTGCAGTTAGAGGACTGAGTAAATTTAGATCATGAGTAGCTATTTGTGATGAAATATCAAGCAAGAGTGATGAGACTGCAATAATGTTGAGAAAGCGAGGGCTGACTAGGGAAAAGGGGGTTTGCACACTTCCATATGTGAACAGCTTGAGTCCCCAGGAGCCAATTGTCACATAATGTGCAGATAGATAAGTGCCTGGGCTGACAGGAATTCTCACATAAATGTCAGTGTGCTTTGGGAGCTTGGGAGAAATACCAGAGAGGAGCTGAGAATGAGTAATATCACCTCTGCCCTCAGACAGTGCTTTGTTTCCAGATGCAGAAGGGACAATCAGGCTCATCGCTGCAGTTGGCCAAACAAAATCACCTAAAAGTCATTTGTTCTATACTTGATCGATGCTATCAGGGAAATTATATGACCTCTGTTTTGCAACGATGTGACCTCTGCTTTGGGAAATTTTAAAGTAAAGCCCAATAAAAAGAGGCTAACCCAAATTTCATTTCCTGCATTTTACCCTTTTAGCTATCTCAGATCAATAACCATTCACTGGCTACTGTGATTCTCACATGGAGGAAAGAGTTGCACATTTTTCTTAATGACAGCAAGTGTTAAATTTAACTATAAATGGTTGAGTGTGATTTTAAAAGACCATTAAAGCAACATGGAGCATTTCAGCATGCCATAGCGTGTCTTCGTCTTTATATTATGTTAAAACCTGCTTCCGTTTTGTGGTAATAATGGAGATAAGGGCATGTATTAAGGCATTTTGTAAGAAGAAGAAATAAATACACAGTTTATTTTTTTAATCTCCTTGTCCTATGACAAGTCTAAAATTTAGGAAGTAAAGAAATTGGTAATCACTTACCTACAGTGGCTTCTAATAAGTATATGGTTGGATTTCATTTAAGGAGTAAAGTCAGATGGGAAAGAAGAGAGAATATCTCATATTGATACTTTAAAGCTATTGAATACCTGGCACTGTGGCTTTCCTAAGTAACAATACTATAGTGCTAAATGGTTTGGGAAAACTATTTGCCAAACAAGAAGTTGTAATTAACTCATTCTTAACTAAATAAGGAGGAAAGTATGAAAGGAGAGTGGTTAGCCAAATAGTTGCATATGCACATGATGTCTATGAAGAAACTTACCTCTGATACCAGGTAAACTTAGACTGTTTCATCTATATCTACTTTTCTACTTAATGTGCAACTATGTGTGTAAAACAACTCATTTCTCTTAATTCTACACATTTGCATACAGTTTTCAGACAGCAAAAATCTAGATGATCAATACTTTTAATTTACTTTTCCATGCCTCGGAATTCTGATATGCCTACTTAGTCATTTTACAATCATACAGAAAAGATACATCAGTTTTATCTTCTTATGGGGTTACAATTATTAGATACTCACTTATAGTGGTGTGGTGTAAGCTGTTATGGTATAGGGTAGAGTGGTGGAACTCTTGCTCCATTTTATCTGGAAAGACGGTGGTTTTAAAAGATGTAGAAAGAGGTATAAATTAATTACAGTTGACAAGTGAAGAAAATTATAATAAATGAGTGGCCATTTAATAAACAAAGTTGTCATTGATGGGGAAAGTAGAGCTGGAGAAAGATCATTCAGAGGAATGAAATTTTCAGTGTTTTAGGTGATTAGTAGTGTCATCAGGATGATTTAGTGGGAAAATAATAGGAATTTTGAGGTGAAAGTGATGTGTGTTTGAATACTGGCTTTTTTACTTAACTAGCTGTTTGACATTAACTATATATATATAACTATATATATATATATATAGTTATATATAACTATATATATATATATATATATATAAGTTTTCCTGCCTCAACTATAAAATGTCAGGAAAAATCTTTACCATGGAAGGTTATTATGAGTTTAGTGATTGATTAATACAGAGTGTATCATAGGGATTCTCAATAAATACAACTATTAATGCTGTTAATTGACTGATGGGGCAAAATGTCCCAATGTGTGAGCACTTACCATAAATGATAGCTATCATTTTATTGTTTTCATGAAAAACACAATCTTCAGATTGGGTGGCAGCAAAATTTAGGTTCAGTTCAGTTCAGTTGCTCAGTAATCTCTGACTCTTTGTGACCACATGGACTGCAGAACACCAGACTTCCCTGTCCATCACCAACTCCTGGAGCTTGCTCAGACTAATGTCCATTGAGTCAGTGATACTGTTCCACCATCTCATCTTCTGTTTTCCCCTTCTCCTTCTGGTTTCAGTCTCTCCCAGCATCAGGGTCTTTCCAATGAGTCAGCTCTTGCATAAGGTGACCAAATTATTGAAGCTTCAGCTTCAGCAACAGTCCTTCCAATGAATATTCAGGACTGATTTCCTTTAGGATTGACTCATTTGAGCTCCTTGCAGTCCGAGGGACTCTCAAGAGTCTTCGTTAACACCACAGCTCAAAAGCATCAATTCTTCAGTGCTCAGCTTTCTTTATAGTCCAACTCTCACATCCATACATTACTACTGAAAAAAATCATAGCTTTGAAAAGATGGACCTTTGTCAGTAAAGTGATATCTCTGCTTTTAATGTGCTATCTATGTTGGCCATAGGTTTTCTTCCAAGGAGCAAGTATTTTAATTTCATGGCTGCAGTCACCATCTTCAGTGATTTTGAAGGCCCCAAAATAAAGTCTTTGACTGTTTCCATTGTTTCCACATCTATTTACCATGAAGTGATGGAACCGGATGCCATAATCGTAGTTTTTTGAATGTTGACTTTTAAGCCAGCTTTTTAACTCTCCTCTTTCACTTTCATCAAGAGGCTCTTTATTTCCTCTTAGCTTTCTTCCATAAGGGTGGTGTCATCTGCATATCTGAGGTTATTTATATTTCTTCCTGCAATTTTGATTTCAGCTTGTGCTTCACCAAATCTGGCATTTCACATGATGTACTCTGCATATAAATTAAATAAGCAAGGTGACAATATACAACCTTATCGTATTCTTTTCCTAATTTAAACCAATCCATTGTTCCATGTCCAGTTCTAACTATTGCTTCTTGACCTGCATACAGATTTATCAGGAAGTAGGTAAGGTGGTCTGGTATTCCTATCTCTTTAAGAATTTTCCACAATTTGCTGTGATCCACACAGTCAAAAGCTTTAGTGTAGTCAATGAAGCAGTAGTAAGTGTTTTTGTGGAATTTTCTTGCTTTTTCTATGATCCATCAAATAGAAGTTCTCAGTTCATGTAATGTTGAAGCCTAGCTTGGAAAATTTTGAGCATTACTTTCCTAGAGTTTGAGATGAGTGCAATTTAAGTTAAATAATGAGATTATAATAACTGGACACTATTGTTTTGGTTCCCATCTATTTTGTCTTAGAACACATATAGAAATGGGGAAAAAGACACAGAAATTTGGAGCCATGAGCTTATAATTATATAGGAAGGGAAAGTGATACAATAAAAATAATCTATGTTTGGAATCTCAGTAGTTAGATTTGAATTCACCATTTAAAACCTTAATAAATTGTTAAGCCTCAAATACCCCGTTTGAAAACTGAGCATAGGTTATGTGTCAGAAACAAAGTATCATAATAAAACACAGAGAATAATGCCTCACATGTAGTAAACTTCTCATTAACTGTTGCTTAATAATGGTCAGTGTCTAATACTCCAATATCATATTTCTCCAGAACTACACTGTATGCCCAGGAATTGTTTCAAATATAGACAATCGTAATGTGCCTTGAAAATATCCATCAATGACCAAGAGAGCTTCCTGAGACTAGAGTAGGAGGTTTATTTAAAAGTTCAAAAAATGCATCAGGATTGCTAATAGAGGTAAATAATGTCAAACTCTGAGATTGATATGCAAACAATGTTTTGTTTAAAATAGATAACCAACAAAGACCTACTGTATAGCACAAGGAACTCTGTTCAGTATTCTACAATAACCTAAATGGGAAACAAATTTGATAAAGAATAGACACATGTGTAACTGAATCACTTTGCTATATCCAGAAGCTAACACAATGTTGTAAATCAACTATACTCCAATATGAATTTTTTTAAAGATATTCTTTTACTTAGAGTATAGGAAATCATCAACTTATATTTCCACTTTTCTTTTTCATATACAAAAATAAAATAAAGTTAAAGAATTTTCTAAACTGCAAGTAGATTAAATGTTAGCTGAAAGCTAAGTATTCTTACCAGTATTCTTGCCTTGAGAACCTCATGGACAGTATGAAAAGGCAAAAAGATAAGACACTGAAAGATGAACTCCCCAGGTCGGTAGGTGCACACTATGCTACTGAAGATTAGTGGAGAAATAACTCCAGAAAGAATGAAGAGACAGAGCCAAAGCAAAAAAAAAAAAAAAAAAAACACCCAGTTGTGGATGTGACTGGTGATAGAAGCAAGGTGGTTGCTGTAAAGAGCAATATTGCATAAGAACCTGGAATGTTAGGTCCATGAATTAAGGTAAATTGGAAGTGGTCAAACAGGAGTTAGCAAGAGTGAAGGTTGATATTTTAGGAATCTGCAAAGTAAAATGGACTGGAATGAGTGAATTGAACTCAGATGACCATAATATCTACTACTGTGGGAAAGAATCCCTTAGAAGAAATGGAGTAGCCATCACAGTCAAAAAAAGAGCCTGAAATGCAGTATTTGGATGCAGTCTCCAAAAAGACAGAATGATTTCTGTTCATTTCCAAGGCAAACCATTCAATATCACAGTTATCCAAGTCTATGCCCTGACCAGAAATGTTGAAGAAGCTGAAGTTGAAGGGTTCTATGAAGACCTACAAGATCTTTTAGAACTAACACCCCAAAAAAAGATGTCCTTTTCATTATACGGGACTGGAATGCAAACGTAGGAAATCAAGAAACACCTGGAGTAACAGGCAAATTTGGCCTTGGAGTACAGAATGAAGCAGTGCAAAGGCTAACAGCATTTTGCTAAGAGAACACACTGATCAGAACAAACACCCTCTTTTAACAACACAAGAGAAAACTCTACACATGGACATCACCACATGACCAACACTAAAATCAGATTGATTATATTCTTTGCAGCCAAAGACGGAGAAACTCTATACAGTCAGCAAACACAAGACCACGAGCCAACAGTGGTTCTAATCATGAACTCCTTATTGTCAAATTCAGACTTAAATTGAAGAAATTGGGGAAATCCACTAGACCATTCAGGTATGACCTACATCAAATCCCTTACGATTATACAGTGGAAGTGAGAAATAGATTTAAGGGATTAGATCTGATAGACAGAGTGTCTAAAAAACTATGGACAGATGTTCATGACACTGTACAGGAAACAGGGATCAAGATCATACCAAAGAAATAGAAATACAAAAAAGCAAACTGGCTGTCTGAGTAAGCCTTACAAATAGCTTTGAAAAGAAAAGTGAAAAGCAAAGGAGAAAAGGAAAGATATAAGCACCTGAATGCAGAGTTCCAAAGAATAGCAAGGAGAGATAAGAAAGCCTTCTTCAGTGATTCACGCAAAAACAAATAAATAAATAAAAATTAAAAAATAGAAGAAAACAAAGAATGGGAAAGACTAGAGATCTCTTCAAGAAAATAAGATACCAAGGGAACATTTCATGAAAACATGGGCTCAATAAAGGACAGAAATGGTATGGACCTAACAGAAGCAGAAGATATTAAAAGAGGTTGCAAAAATACACAGAATAACTGTACAGAAAAGATATTCATGACCCAAATAATCACGATGGTGTGATCACTCACCTAGAGCCAGGCATCCTGGAATGTGAAGTCAAGTGGGCATTAGGAAACATCACTACGAACAAAGCTAGTGGAGGTGATGGAATTCCAGTTGAGCTATTTCAAATCCTAAAAGATGATGCTGTAAAAATGCTGCACTCAATATGCTAGCACATTTTGGAAGCTCAGCAGTGGCCACAAGACTGGAAAAGGTCAGTTTTCATCCCAATCCCAAAGAAAAGCAATGCCAAAGAATGCTCAAACTACTGCACAATTGTACTCATCTCACACGCTAGCAAAGTAATGCTCAAAAATCTCCAAGCCAAGCTTCAGCAATACATGAACTGTGAACTTCCAGATGTTTAAGCTGGATTTAGGAAAAGCAGAGGAACCAGAGATCAAATTTCCAACATCTGCTGAATCACTGAAAAAACAATAGAGTTCCAGAAAAAATCTACTTCTGCTTTATTGACTATGCTAAAGCCTTTGACTGTGAGGATCACCACAAACTGTGAAAAATTCTGAAAGAGATGGGAATACCAGACCACCTGATCTGCCTCTTAAGAAATCTGTATGAAAGTCAGGAAGCAACACTTATAACTGGACATGGAACAACAGAGTGGTTCCAAATCGGGAAAGGAGTATGTCAAGGCTGTATATTGTTACCCTGCTTATTTAACTTATATGCAGAGTACATCATGAGAAATGCTGGGCTGGATGAAGCACAAGCTGGAATCAAGATTGTCAGGAGAGAAATCAATAACCTCAGGTATGCATATGACGCCACCCCTATGGCAGAAATTGAAGAAAAACAAAAGAGCCTCTTGATGAAAGTGAAAGAGGAGAGTGAAATGTTGGCTTAAAGCTCAACATTCAGAAAACGAAGATCATGGCATCCAGTCCCATCACTTCATGGGAAATAAATGGGGAAACAGTGGAAACAGTGGCTGACTTTATTTTTAGGGGCTCCAAAATCAATGCAGATGGTGACTTCATCCATGAAATTAAATGATGCTTAGTCCTTGGAAGGAAAGTTGTGACAAACATTGACAGCATATTAAAAGCAGAGACATTCCTTTGCCAAGAAAGATCCATCTTGTCAAGTTATGTTTTTTCCAATGGTCACGCATAAATGTGAGAGTTGGATTATAAAGATAGCTGATCGCTGAAGAATTGATGATTTTGAACTGTAGTGTTGAAGACTCTTGGGAGTCCCTTGGACTGCAAGGAGATCCAACCAGTCCATCCTAAAGGAGATCAGTTCTGAGTGTTCATTGGAAGGACTGATATTGAAGCTGAAACTCCACTACTTTGGCCACTTGATGCGAAGAGCTGACTCATTTGAAAAAATCCTGATGCTAGGAAAGATTGAAGGCAGGAGAAGAAGGGATGGCAGAAGATGAGATGGTTGGATGTCATGACCGACTCAATGAACATGAGTTTGAGTAGACACCAGGAGTTGGTGATGGACAGGGAGGCATGTTGTGCTGCAGTTCATGGGGTTGCAAAGTTTCAGACATGACGGCGTGACTGATCTGAACTGAAGTAAGTCTTGAAAACTAGAATAAAAGAAGCTCAAAAAATGAAAAAGTTTAAAAAATGTAGTGTTGTACACTAAGATAATTTGAACTCTGAGGTTCATTTTCATGATAAACAGAGAGAGAAAACTTTTTTGTAAAACTAGTACTTCTAGAAAGAGAGCTATGCTCTTAGAGCTTTTCCCTTAGGGTCCTTCTGCTCTCACTATAGGTTCAAACTGATAATTTCTGATTTCTCATGAAAAGAGCTTGGCAGTTGCCACTCCATCCTTACAAACTGAAAAGTCAACACTTCCTGGATCTATAAAAGTGGAGGAGACACAGAGCAAACTGCCACTCCCAAAGTTGGAGAAAAGGCAAATACTGGAAGAGCCACTTTTATCAGAACAGACCCTCAGGAACAGAAACTGCCTCGAAACTATTCCATGGTAGGAAATCTTAAATTGATGAATTACTGTAGGCTCAACATGGTCAATTCTAACAGTAAAAAATGCAGACTGACCCTCTCATAGTATAGCCCCCATATTTTGTAAGTTTTACATCTAGTGTGCATGTTCAGTATCTAAGTTGTGTCCAACTCTGTGACCCCATGGCCTGTAGCCTGCCAAGCTCCTCTGTCCATCGAGATTCTCCAGGAAAAAATACTGGAGTGGCTTGCCATTTCCTTCTCCATTTATATCCAGACGTGAGGCCAAGTTTTCATAATGATTATTAGAGAAAATCGACTTATGCTTCTGGCAGTGGGAAGAGAAAAAGACCCATTTTACAATACCCCAGAGGTCCTTCTTCATAAAAAGGCAAGCCTTCTGGGGAAACCAGGTAAGGGGAATATAGCCTACTGGGATATTATCAGAGTATACTGAAGGAAGGAAAATACCCAACTCCAGTCCACTCTAGCCATTCTGTCCAACCTAAGGGAATAGGAAACAAAACAAAACAGAAATTTGTGAAGTTCATAGTCTAGAAGCGTAAGCTTACTAGAAGACTAAGACCTAATCATAAGACTATAGACTTCTTTCTCTTCTCCTAAAACTTAGAATCCCATTAATAAAGTACTATTAGTAGTTCCTTCTACTTGGTACATCATGTCTGGCTGTCAAGAAAAAAATGACACAAAAAGTAAAACTATATATATATATATATATATATATATATATATATATATATATATGCTTTGAACAGAGCAAGCATCAGAACTACATGCCAGGGAGGCTGGGATTATCAGAGCGAGAGTTTTAAAATAACTGCCCTGTCCTTAATTGCTCAGTTGTGTCTAACTCTTTGTGACCCCATGAACTATAGTCCACCAGATTCCTCTGTCCATGGGATTTTTCAGGCAATAATACTGGAGTGGTTTTCCATTTCCTTCTCCAATAATGGTGTGAATATGAGATAAATACATGCAGAAAAATTAAACTCGATTCTTATCTAACACCACTCAAAAAAATTAATCTGAAATGGATCTAAGACTTAAATATAGACTCTGTAATAAAAAAAATCCTAGAATAAAACAGGAAAAGAAGCCCCTCAATATTCATCTTGGCAATTATTTATTTATTTATTTATTTTTAGTGATACTGAAACCACAAGCAACAAAAGCAGAAATCAAAGTACTAAACAACTTAAGAATGATTTATTTTTTGAAAATGGTAGGCTAAAAAGCCACTATTCCATGTTATCAGCATCTTAGTTTTTCTTAATATTCTTTGGTTAAAACTCTAAAATTATGGAAGATTTGGTTACCTGTATAGCATTTTTAAAATGGTGTTTGAGTCTTCAACAGTTATTTAACTTGTTAATTGGAACAGGTCTAGAAGCTTCTCAGTTTCAGCATAAAATTGGATCTAGTTACCTACATCAGTAAGTAAGCAATTTTTGAACATTTGCTGTGCTGTACTGTATTAGGTACTGGATATATCAACTTCAGTAAAAGACTTGGCTCCCATGAATCTTTAAAGTTGAATGTGGATCCAAGCCTTAGACTAAAAAAAAGTAAAATGTGGTATTATAGTTTAGTATTTTTCCTGACATTATTTTATAATTTATGTTATTGTAATACTTTCAGAATATTATTCATAATCAAGAACAATGAAGTATGTACATTTTCTTAAACTTTTAAATTTACAGCCAGATTTTTAGATTCTCTTATTTAATTTAAAATGTTAGAGACAGTTTTATTAAGGAATTTAAAAAATTGAGTCTCATTGCTGCTATGTGTACATAAAGAAATTAGTTTCAAAATATTGGGATGTTAGAAACTGCATCAGTTCTTGCTTGTGGTTAAGAGTAGAGCAGGCAGATTGGAAACACAGGAGTAAAAGGAAAGTTTTGGAGTTAGTAGGAGTATTCTATATCTTGATAATAGTGATGATTACACTGATATATACATTTGTCAGAAGTCGTTGAATTGTAATCTAAAATTAGTTTTATCATATATAAATTTTATACCAATATATTTATTTAAAAAGAAAAATGTGAGACAGTGCCAAGCTGGATGAATCTTAAGCTGGAATCAAGATTTCCAGGAAAAATAACAACCTCAGATATGCAGATGACACCATTCTAATGGCAGACAAGGAAGAGGAACTAAAGAGTCCGTTAATGATGGTGAAAGAGAAGAAAAAGCTGGCTTGAAACTCAATATTCAAGGTCGGAACCTGTGGCTTAAAAGGGCAGCCCATGCCAAGCCCTTCCTCCCTCCGTCCATCTCTGAGACTGTGAGAGTGCCTCTTCTCCATGAGAGAGCATCTCCCTCCTGTTGCCATGTACCGGTGCCTGGTGAAGTGCTGCTGCTGACCCGTGTCGAGGCTGCTGCCCTGAATTCTGTGGCTACTGACGCCACTGCACTGCTGGGCCGGACCCATGGGGCAGTGTGCTGCAGCCATCGCAGCCCTGCAGCCAGGGCTTGTGCCATCCACTTGGTGACACTACAGCAAGGTGGCAGCCAACGGCGAGGATGACCTCATCTTCTTCAATATGGTGGAGGGCTTCTTCGACTGTAGTGCCAGCAGCATGGAGGACAAGCTGGTGGAGGACCTCAAGACCCAGGAGACCGAGAAGCAGAAGTGGAACCCAGTGCATGACATCCTGTGCATCACCAAGCCCTGTGATCATATGATGAGCCTGTCCTTCCCCATCTGGCATGACGACAGCTCCTAGGAAGTCATCGAGGGCTACTGGGCCCAGCACAGCCAGCACCTCATGCCCTGCAAGGAAGGTATCCATTATAGCACTGATGTGAGTATAGATGAAGTTAAAGCTCTGGCTTATCTTATAACATATAAGTGTGCAGTGGTTGATGTGCTATTTAGGGTTGCCAAAGCTGATGTTTAGATCAGTCCCAAGAACTATACTGATAATGAATTGGAAAAGATCACAAGGAGGTTCACCATGGAGCTGGCAAAGAAAGGCTTTATTGGTCCTGGCATTGATGTGCCTGCCCCAGACATGAGCACAGGCCAACTGGAGATGCCCTGGATTGCTGACACCCATGGTAGCACTATAGGGCACTCTGGTGTTAACGCCCATGCCTGTGTTACCAGTAAGCCCATTAGTCAGCATGGAATCCACAGATGGATCTCTGTTACTGGTCAGGGAGATTTCCATGGACTTGAAAACTTCATCAATGAATCTTCTTACATGAGTATTTAAGGAATGACACCAGGATTTGGAGATAAAACATTTGCTGTTCAGGGATTTGGTAATGTGGGCCTGTACCCTATGAGATATTTACATCGTTTTGGTGCTAAATGTGTTGCTGTTGGTGAGTCTGATGGCAGTGTATGGAATCCAGATGGTATTGACCCAAAGGAACTGGAAGACTTCAAATTGCAACATGAAACAATCTTGGGCTTCCCCAAAGCAAAGATCTATGAAAGGAGAATCTTGGAGGTTGACTGTGACATCCCTGCTGCCAGCGAGAAGCAGCTGACCAAGTCCAATGCACCAAGAGTCAAAGCCAAGATCATTGCTGAAGGTGCCAATGGACCAACAACTCCAGAAGCTGACAAGATTTTCCTAGTGAGAAATACCATGGTTATTCTAGATCTCTACTTGAATGCTGGAGTAGTGACAGTATCTTACTTTGAGTAGCTAAAGAATCTAAATCATGTCAGCTATGGCCGTTTGAACTTCAAATATGAAAGAGATTCTAACTACCACTTGCTCATGTCTGTTCAAGAGAGTTTGGAAAGGAAATTTGGAAAATATGGTAGAACTATTCCCATTGTACCTACAGCAGAGTTCCAAGAATGGATATCTGACAAAGACATTACGCACTCTGGCTTAGCTACACCATGGAGCACTCTGCCAGGCAAATTATGGACAAGGCCATGAAGTGTAACCTGGGATTGGACCTAAGAACAGCTGCCTATGTTAAAACCATTGAGAAAGTCTTCAAGGTGTACAATGAAGCTGGTGTGACCTTCACATAGACCAGGCTGTGGCGGACTTCTTCACTACCCTTTTCACCTCTTCCTCTGCAGACCTATCACAAGTTTACATGTAACCACAGAAATCTCTTTCTCATGACTTAATAGATAATAGACACCATTCTCAACAAGTCAATCCAAATCAGCCCCTTAAGGAAAAAAAAAACAATAAGGTTAGGGGATCATACATAAGATAAGTGATAGTAGAAGTTAGCCATGCCATGCCAGAAAGTCATTTGGGCATTTTGCCTTTAAATAACACACACACACACACATATATATATATATATATGTGTGTGTGTGTGTGTGTGTGTGTGTGTGTGTGTGTGTATATATATATATATATATATATATTTTTTTTTCCCATCTGCTTGTGCTGCCTTTCTCCATGGCTGCATCCCAGCACATTCAGCTATGGTCCTAGGAAGGCACAGGTTATCCAAGACCAGTCAATCACTTGCCCTGTCAGCTCTGAACAAGTCTATCAGGTGCTTTGACACATTTAAGAAACAGGTATATGGCATTTTCACGAGCTATCATGGTCCTTAAGTGATTTATTGCTATTTTATATCAGCAAAATAACTCAATTTTATAGGTTACAAGCAAAAACAACGACAACAAAAACTTGATTCATTTCATTCTTTCAAAATAAAATAAGTACATGCTGCTGTAAGAAAATTGCCTTTAATCACTTAACAAGCCTAACCTTGACTCAAGAAGTGAATGCCTATTAGCATAATAAGTGAAAAAGCTAATATTTTTATAAGATAAAACAATATCAATTACAGCTTGTTAGTTGCATATTGTCATCTCACATGCTATCAAAATAATGCTCAAAATTCTCCAAGCTATGCTTCAGCAGTACATGAACTGTGAACTTCTAGATGTTCAACTTGGCTTTAGAAAAGGCAGAGGAACCAGAGATCAAACTGTCAACATCTGTTGGATCATCAAAAAAGTGAGAGAGTTCCAGAAAAACATCTAACTCTGCTTTATTGACTATGCCAAAGCCTTTGACTGTGTGGATCACAACAAACTGTGGAAAATTCTTAAAGAGATGGGAATACCTGAACACCTGACCTGCCTCATGAGAAATCTGTATGCAGATCAAGAACAGTTAGAACTGGGCATGGAACAACATCCTGGTTCCAAATGGGGAAAGGAGTATGTCAAGGCTGTATATTGTCACCCTGCTTATTTAACTTGCATACAGTGTAAATCATGAGAAATGCTGGGCTGGTAGAAGCACAAGCTGGAATCAAGATACCTTGGAGAAATATCAATAACCTCAGGTATGCAGATGACACCACCCTTATGGCAGAAAGCAAAAAAGAACCAAAGAGCCTCTTGATGAAAGTGAAAGAAGAGAGTGAAAAAGTTTGCTTAAAGTTCAACATTAAGAAAACTAAGATTGTGGCATCTGGTCCCATCACTTTATGGCAAATAGATGGGGAAACAATGGAAACAGTGTCAGACTTTATTTTTTGGGCTCCAAAATCACTGCAGATGGTGACTGCAGCCATGAAATGAAAAGACACTTGCTCCTTGGAAGAAAAGTTATGATCAACCTAGGCAGCATATTAAAAAGCAGAGATATTACTTTGCCTACAAAGGCCCATCTAGTTAAAGCTCTGGTTTTTCCTGTAGTCATGTGTGGATGTGAGTTGGACCATAAAGGAAGCTGAATGCTGAAGAACTGATGCTTTTGAACTGTGGTGTTAGAGAAGACTCTTGAGAGTTCCTTGGACTGCAAGGAGATCACACCAGTCAATCCTAAAATAAATCAGTCCGGAATACTCATTGGAAGCACTGATGTTGAATCTGATGCTCCAAAACTTTGGCCACTTAATGTAAAAAACTAACTCATTAGAAAAGACCTTGATGCTGGGAAAATTTGAAGGCAGGAGAGGTGACGAAGATGAGATGGTTAGATGGCATCACCGACTCAATGGACATGAGTTTGGGCAAGCTCTGCAAGTTGGTGATGGACAGGGAAGCCTGTCCTGCTGCAGTCCATGGGGTCGCAAAGAGTCAGAGAAAACTAAATGACTCAACTGAACTGAACACAGGAGGGACACCTGGGTAGCCAAGCTAGCAGGTAAATATAAGAAAAAAGTTTTGAGCAAGAGTATCAGAGTCACCACCCTGTGAGGAAAATAGACTTCACAGAATTACTTCAGTCAAAGCATACCATTTCACACCAGTCAGAATGGCTGCGATCCAAAAGTCTACAAGCAATAAATGCTGGAGAGGGTGTGGAGAAAAGGGAACACTCTCACACTGTTGGTGGGAATGCAAACTAGTATAGCCACTATGGAGAAGAGTGTGGAGACTCCTTAAAAAAACTGGAAATAGAACTGCCTTATGACCCAGCAATCCCACTTCTGGGCATACACACCAAGGAAACCAGAATTGAAAGAGACACGTGTACCCCAATGTTCATCACAGCACTGTTTATAATAGCCAGGACATGGAAGCAACCTAGATGTCCATCAACAGACGAATGGATAAGAAAGCTGTGGTGCATATACACAATGGAGTATTACTCAGCAATTAAAAAGAATACATTTGAACCCATTCTAATGAGGTGGATGAAACTGGAGCCAATTATACAGAGTGAAGTGAGCCAGAAAGAAAAACACCAATACAGTATACTAACACATATATATGGAATTTAGAAAGATGGTAATGATAACCCTGTATACGAGACAGCAAAAGAGACACAGATGTGTAGAAGACTTTTGGACTCTGTGGGAGAGGGAGAGGGTGGGATGATTTGGGAGAATGGCATTGAAACATGTATACTATCATGTAAGAAACGAATCACCAGTCTAGGATCAATACAGGATACAGGATGCTTGGGGCTCATGCACTGGGATGACCCAGAGAGACGATATGGGGAGAGAGGTGGGAGGGGGGTTCAGGATTGGGAACTCATGTACACCCGTGGTGGATTCATGTCAATGTATGACAAAACCAATACAGTATTAAAAAGTAAAATAAAAAAATAAATTAATTAAATTTTTTTTTAAAAATGACTAATCAAGCAATAGCAACAACACTCCTCTAACAGGAGGTAGGAGGTGTTGTTATCCATGTTGCTGCCATATGTTATCTAAAATATCTAGCATTCAACAAAAAATTATGAAGCATGAAAATGTAATAGAAAAGTATAACCCTACATAGGGAAATGGAGAAGAAGTTAATAGAAATTTACGCCAAGGAAGCCTAGACATTGTAGACAAAGACAAATACCAACTGTCACAAATATGTTCCAAAAATTACAGAAAACCATGTTTAAAGAAGTAAAATATCAGAGCAAAGTCTCAATAGAGAATATAAATAAAGAATCAGAAAAGATTAAAAGGAAACAAATAGAAATACTTCAGTTGAAAAACTGAAATGAAAAGTTCACTAGAGGGGCTCAACAGCAGATATAAGCAGACGGAAGAATCAGTTAGCTTGATAGAGTAATAGAGATTTGAATACAGATAAAAAATAATCAAGAAGAATGAAAATATACCATTGTCAAACTTCTGAAAAGTAAAGGCAAAGAGAGTACCATAAAAGCGACAAAATAAAAAATGAGTTGTCATGTACAGGGAACCTAATAAGTTTTATAGCTGGCATCTCATCAGAAACAGTAGAGACCAAAAGCAGTGGCATGATATATTTAAAGTACTAGGGGAAAAAAAAAAACTGTCAACTAAGAACATTATATCAAGCAAAATTGCATTTCTAAAATAAAGACAAAATATAAGCATCTCAGATAAACAAAAATTGAGAGAATTTTTGCCAGTAGACCTAGCTTAAAGAAATATTAAGGGGAATTTTTCAGGCTTAATGCAAGTGAATAATGCAGTCATTTATTCAAATTTGCACAAATATTAAAAAAAACAGTAAATGTAAGTATGTAAGTAGTTATTCACGATGGTATAACTGCCTACCTATCCCACTGTCTTCTCTTATATTATTTAAAAATTGCCCAAAACAATATGTATACAATTGTTTTAAAGGATCAATAACATATATGAATGGGTTTCCATGTTCTCCTCCGGGGGAGCTTTCTCACCCAGGGATAGAACCTGTGTCTCTTATGTCTCCTGCATTAGCAGGCAGGTTCTTTACCACCAGCACCACTTGAGAAGTCCCAAATAAGAGGGTTAGTATAACAAACTCTATAAGCATACTTCTTCTCCTTTCTTGTTAAAGCTCATTCAGAATTATATAAAGAAATTATGTAAAGTAATAATTATAGCAAGGTATTGTTGGCTTTGTAACATGTATAATTATATATGCACAATAATAATGGGCTTCCCTGTTTGCTTAGCAGTAAAGAATCCACCAGCCAAGCTGGAGTGAGATCAGTGGGCCAGGAAGATCCCCTGGAAGAGGAAACGGCTATTCACTCCAGTATTCTTGCCTGGGAAATCCCATGGACAGAGGAACCTGGCAGCTCCAGTCCATGGGGTCTCGAGAGTTGGACATGGCCAAGTGACTAAACAACAATTGATAACATAAAAGTGACAGCAAATAGAGTTATATTCTATGCAAGTTTCATTATGTTGCTGGAATTTCATATACATTTTAAATATATTTTGATAAGTTGATGTTCACATTGTGAAGTTCTAGAGAAATCACTAGTAAATACTTTTAAAATATACCATTAAAACTCTTAAACAGATTAAAGTGCCATGCTAAAACTATATACATGAAACCAAACAAGGCAGTAAAGATGGGAAAAAGATGCAAGATATACAGATAAAAATGGTAAATATGAATTCCAGCATATCAATAATAACATTAAGTATGAATATTTTAAATAATGATAGAAGAGTCAAGTTTACAATTATTATTTAAAACTAGTATAATTATATAATATTATTACATATTTTAAAGTAATGGTAACATCCTCTGACATAAATCACGGCAAGATCCTCTATGACCCACATCCCAGAGTAATGGAAATTAAAACAAAAATAAGCAAATGGGTCCTATTTAAACTTAAAATGTTTTGCACAATGAAAGAAACAATAAGCAAGGTGAAAAGACAGCCTTCAAAATGGTAGAAAATAATAGCAAATGAAACAATTGACAAAGACTTAATCTCCAAAATACATAAGCAGCTCATGCAGCTCAATACATGAAAAATTAACAATCCAATCAAAAAGTGGCCAAAGAACTAAACAGACATTTCTCCAAAGAAGACACACAGATGGCAAATAGACACATGAAAAGATGCTCAACATCACTCATTATTAGAGAAATGCAAATCAAAACCACAATGAGGTATCATCTCACACCAGTCAGAATGGCTGCCATCAAAAAGCCCACAAACAATAAATGCTGGAGAGAGTGTGGCAAAAAGGGAATCCTCTTACACTGATGGTGGGAATGCAAACTGGTACAGTCACTATGGAGAACAGTGTGGAGATTCCTTAAAAAACTGGAAATAGAACTGCCGTACTACCCAGCAATCCCAATGCTGGGCATACACACCGAAGAAACCAGAATTGAAAGAGACACGTGTACCCCAATGTTCATTGCAGCACTGTTTACAGTAGCCAGGACATAGAAGCAACCTAGATTTCCATCAGCAGACAAATGTTTAAGAAAGCCGTGGTACATATACACAATGGAATATTCCTCAGCTATTGAAAAGAATGCATTTGAATCAGTTCTAATGAGGTGGATGAAATTGGAGCCTATTATACAGAGCAAAGTAAGTCAGAAAGAAAAACACCAATATTACATATTAATGCATATATGTGGACTTTAGAAAGATAGTAACAACAATCCTATATACAAGGCCACAAAAGAGAAACAGATGTAAAGAAGAGACTTTTGGACTCTGTGGGAGAAGGCGAGGATGGGATGATTTGAGGGAATAGCATTGAAACACGTATATTACCATATGTAAAATTGATGGCTAGTGCAATTTGATGTATAAAGCAGGGCAATCAAAGCTAGTGCTCTGGAACAACCCAGAGGGATAGGATGAGGAGGGAGGTGGGTAGGGGTTCAGGATGGGGGGACACATGTACACGTGCAGCTGATTCATGTTAATGTATGGCAAAAACTACCACAATATTGTAAAGTAATTGATCCTCCAATTAAAATAAAATAATTTAAAAAAAAAACTAATGGTAAAACTTGACTCTCTTACCATTATTTAAAATATTCATACTTAATGTTATTGTTGATATGCTGGAATTCAAATAATGGTGGGAGAGTCAAGGGGCTTCCCTGGTGGCTCAAATGGTAAAGAATCTGCCTGCAATGTGGGAAACCTGGGTTCAATTCCTGGGTTGGGAAGATCTCCTGGAGGAGGGCATGGCAACCCACTCCAATATTCTTGCCTGGAGAATCCCATGTACAGAAGAGCCTGGAATGCTGAAGTCTATGGGGTTGCAAAGAGTCAGACACGACTCAGCACAGCACAGGAAATTCAAGGGACTTGAGGACTGATTAAGTTAAATATATATATGTGTATATATATATATATATATATATATATATATATATATATATATGACCATGAGATTGCAGTAGCACATGCAAGCTTTACTGGGTGATATTTGATCTCTTTGTATGTGGGGGAAGTACTACAAAGCAGAGGACTATCAGAATCTATGTGCAGTGGCTACTAAGTAAAGATAGCAAAATGAACCCTTAGAGGAGAGGAAAATCACTATCCACGAATACGGAATGTCACTTCATTTATTAACTCTTCTTTGATTTCTTTTATCACCGTTTTACAGTTTTTTTCGTATAGATCTAGTACATACTTTGTTAAGTTTATACCTAAGTATTTAATTTTTAGGGTGATCAGGTAAATGGTAATATTATCTTAATTTCAAATTCCACTTGTTCATTTCCAGCATACAGTAAAGTGACAGACTTTTGTATATTAATCTATACCTGCAGGAAGATCCCTTGGAGTAGGAAATGGAAACCCACTCCAGTATTCTTGCCTGGGAAATCCCACGGACAGGGGAACCTGGCTGGCCACAGTCCATGGGGTCTTAACGAGTCAGACATGACTATGTGACTAAGCACAGAAGGCTTTCAGAATGATGCACAAAAGCAGTAGTGAGAAGAAGAATCTTTGCCTTGTTCCTGACCCATAGCAGAAGTTTCAAGGTTTTTTTTAACACTAAGTATGATGCTCAGTTCAGTTCAGTTCAGTCACTCAGCCATGTCCAACTCTTTGTGACCCCATGAATTGCAGCACACCAGGTCTCCCTGTCCATCACCAACTCCTGGAGTTCACTCAAACTCATGTCCATCGAGTCAGTGATGCCATCCAGCCATCTCATCCTCTGTCTTCCCCTTCTCCTACTGCCCCCAATCCTTCCCAGCATTAGGGTCTTTTCCAGTGAGTCAACTCTTCGCATGAGGTGGCCAAAGTACTGGAGTTTCAGCTTTAGCATCAGTCCTTCCAAAGAACACCCAGGGCTGATCTCCCTTAGAATGGACTGGTTGGATGTCCTTGCAGTCCAAGGGACTCTCAAGAGTCTTCTCCAACAACACAGTTCAAAAGTATCAATGCTTCAGCGCTCAGTTTTCTTCACAGTCCAACTCTCACATCCATACATGACCACTGGAAAAACCATAGCCTTGACTAGATGGACCTTTTTGGAAAAGTAATATCTCAGCTTTTGAATATGCTATCCAGGTTGGCCATAACTTTCCTTCCAAGGAGTAAGCATCTCTTCAAGAAAGAGATCTCTTCAAGAAAATTAGAGACACTAAGGGAACATTTCATGCAAAATGGGCTTGATAAAGGACAGAAATGGTATGGACCTAACAGAAGCAGAAGATATTAAGAAGAGGTGGCAAGAATACACAGAAGTATACAGTAAAGTGTACAAAAAAGTATAAAGTGTACAAAAAATTATACAGTTAATTGTACCAAGAAAGATCTTAATGACCAAGATAATCATGATGGTGTGATCACTCACCTAGAGCCAGACATCCTAGAATGTGTTTGATGCATGATACTGGATGCTTGGGGCTGGTGCACTGAGATGACCCATAGGGATGGTACAGGGAGGGAGGTAGGAGGGGGGTTCAGGATGGGGAACACGTGTATACCTGTGGCGGATTCATGTTGATGTATGGCAAACCCAATACAATGTTGTAAAGTAATTAGCTTCCAATTAAATAAATTTATATTAAAAAAAAGAAAGCATCACTAAGAACAAAGCTAGTGGAGGTGATGGAATTCCAGTTGAGCTATTTCAAATCCTAAAAGATGATGCTATGAAAGTGCTGCACTCAATATATCAGCAAATTTGGAAAATTCAGCAGTGGTCACAGGACTGGAAAAGGTCAGTAGGTCAGTTTTAATTCCCATCCCAAAGAAAGGCAATACCAAAGAATCCTCAGACTACCACACAATTGCACTCATCTCACACGCTAGTAAAGTAATGCTCAAAATTTTCCAAGCCAGGCTTCAGCAATATGTGAACCGTGAACTTCAAGATGTTCAAGCTGGTTTTATTTTATTATTATTATTATTATTTTACTTTACAATATTGTATTGGTTTTGGAAAAGGCAGAGGAACCAGAGATCCAATTGCCAACATCTGCTGCATCATTGAAAAAGCAAGAGAGTTCCAGAAAAACATCTTTTTCTGCTTTATTGACTATGCCAAAGCCTTTGACTATGTGGATCACAATAAATTGTAGAAAATTCTGAAAGAGATGGGAATAACAGACCACTTGACCTGTCTCTTGAGAAACCTATATGCAGGTCAGGAAACAACAGTTAGAACTGGACATGGAACAACAGACTGGTTCCAAATAGGAAAAGGAGTACATCAAGGCTTTATATTGTCACCCTGCTTATTTAACTTCTATGCAGAGTACATCATGAGAAACGCTGGACTGGAAGAAACACAAGATGGAATCAAGATTGCTGGGAGAAATATCAATAACCTCAGATATGCAGATGACACCACCCTTATGGCAGAAAGTGAAGAGGAACTCAAAAGCCTCTTGATGAAAGTGAAAGAGGAGAATGAAAAAGTTGTCTTAAAGCTCAACATTCAGAAAACGAAGATCATCGCATCTGGTCCCATCACTTCATGGGAAATAGATGGGGAAACAGTGGAAACAGTGTCAGACTTTATTTTTGGGGTCTCCAAAATCGCTGCAAATGGTGATTGCAGCCATGAAATTAAAAGACACTTACTCCTTAGGAAAAGTTAAGTATGATGTTAGCTTGGAGTATTTAAATAGCTGTTCTTTATCAAGTTGAGGAAGCTCCTCTCTGTTCCTTGTTTACTGTGATTTATTTAAATTAAGATTAAGTATTAGATTATATGAAATGCTTTTTTACATTTGTTAATATCATATGATTTTTATTCTTTAGCTTTTGACATGATGAATTGCTTTAATTGATTTTTAAATATTGAACCATACTTGCACACCTGGAATAAATCCCACTGATCACAGTACATAATTTCTTTCATATTTTTTAATTTAATGTTCTAATATTTTATAGTGAATTTTTGCATCTATGTTCATGAGAGCTATTGTTCAGTAGTTTTCTTTTTTTGTAGTATCTTTGTTTAGCTTTGGCACTAAAATAATGCTGACCTCACAGATTGAACTAGAAATTATTCTCTCTGATTCTATCTTCTGAAAGAGATTGTTGAGAAATGGTATAATTTTGTCCTTAGAAGTTTGGTAAATTTCACCAGAGAACACATCTGAGCCCAATGCTTTCTGTTTTGCCAGGTAATTAATTATTTATTCAATTTATTTAATAGACACAGGCCTATTCCAATTATCTATTTTTTCTCTCTGAAAGATAATATCTTTCTTGGAATTGCTAAATTTCATTTAGGTTATCAAATTTATAGGCACAGAGTTTAAAGTGTTATTTCTTGTATAATACTTTTAATGCCCATGGGGATCTCAAGTGATAGTCTTATTTTCATTTCTGGTATTAGTAACATCTGCCTTGTCTCTCTTTTTTCTTAGTCTGGCTAGAAGCTTATTGGTTTATTGATCTTTTCAAACAGCCAGTTCGAGATTTTGTTAATTTTCTCTTTATTTTCTGTTTTCAATTTCATTAACATCTTCTCTAATTTTTATTGTTTCTTCTGATTACTATGGATTTTGTTTGTTTTTTTTTTTCTTGTTTCCTAAGCTAGAAGTTTAAATGATTGATTTTAGATCTTTTTTCCTCATGCATTTATTCAATGCAATAAATTTCACTCTAAGCACTGCTTCACTGAATGCCATAAATTTTAATTAAGTTGCTTTCATTTTAATTTAGTTCAAAATAATTTAAATTTCTCTTGAGATTTCTTGTTTGACCCATGCATTACTTAGATATGCTTTGCTTAATCTCCAAATATCTGGGGGTTTCTCAGTTATCTTTCTGTTATTGGTTACCAGTTTAATTTCATTGTGTTATAAAAAATAAAGTTTTTAATTTATGGCCCAGAATGTGGTATATCTTGGTGAATGTTCCATATGAGCTTAAGAAGAACTGCTGTTGTTCAATGAAGTAGTATATATAGAAATATCTCAATATCGTCCCTGGTGGCTCAGATGTAAAGAATCCACCTGCAGTGCAGGAGACCTGGGTTTGATCCCTGGGTTGGGAAGATCCCCTTGAGAAGGGAATGGTTACTCACTCCAATATTCTTGTTTGGAGAATCCCATGGACAGAGGAGCCTAGCAGACTTCAGAGTCAGACACGATTGTGTGACTACCACCACTACCACAATATCGTCTCTGGTGGCTCAGAGGTAAACAATCCACCTGCAATGCCAGAGACCTAGGTTTGATCCCTGGGTTGGGAAGATCCCCTTGAGAAGGGAATGGCTACTCACTCCAGTGTTCTGGCCTGGAGAATTCCATGGACAGAGGAGCTTGTCAGGCTACAGTCTGTGAAGTCTCAAAGAGTTGGACACGACTGAACAGCTTTCACTTCCTTTCAGTATCTGCATGAAATTTGTTCTAGGACACCCAAGCAAAGCCATGGATGCTCAAGTTCTTTGTATAAAATGATGTAGTATTTGCATTTAACCTATGCACATCCTCCTATATAGTTTAAATAGTCTCCAGATTACTTATACCTAGTAAAATGCAAAATGATAGGATACCAAAAGAGGAACTCCTCAGGTCGGTAGGTGCTCAATATGCTACTGGAGATCAGTGGAGAAATAACTCCAGAAAGAATGAAGGAGTGGAGCAAAAGCAAAAGCAATACCCAGTTGTGCATGTGACTGGTGATAGAAGCAGGATCTGATGCTGTAAAGAGCAATATTGCATAGGAACATGGAATGTCAGGTCCATGAATCAAGGCAAATTGGAAGTGGTCAAACAAGAGATGGCAAGGGTGAAGATCGACATTCTAGGAATCAGCGAACTAAAATGGACTGGAATGGGTGAATTTAACTCAGATGACCATTATATCTACTACTGCGGGCAGGAATCCCTCAGAAGAAATGGAGTAGACATCATGGTCAACAAAAGAGTCCGAAATGCAGTACTTGGATGCAATCTCAAAAATGACAGAATGATCTCTGGTCGTCTCCAAGGCAAACCATTCAATATCAGAGTAATCCAAGGCTATGCCCCAACCAGCAACGTTGAAGAAGCTGAAGTTGTATGGTTTTATGAAGACCTACAGGACCTTTTAGAACTAACACCCAAAAAAGATGTCCTTTTCATTATAGGGGACTGGAATGCGAAAGTAGGAAGCCAAGAAACACCTGGAGTAACAGGCAAATTTGGCCTTGGAATGCAGAATGAAGCAGGGCAAAGACTAATAGAGTTTTGCCAAGAAAATGCACTGGTCGTAGCAAACACCCTCTTCCAACAACACAAGAGAAGACTCTTCACATGGACATCACTAGATGGTCAACATCGAAATCAGATTGATTATATTCTTTGCAGCCAAAGATGGAAAAACTCTATACAGTCAACACAAACAAGATCAGGAGCTGACTGTGGCTCAGATCATGAACTCCTTATTACCAAATTCAGACTCAAATTGAAGAAAGTAGGGAAAACCACTAGACCATTCGGGTATGAGCTAAATCAAATCCATTCTGGTTATACAGTGGAAGTGAGAAATAGATTTAAGAGCCTGGATCTGAGAGATAGAGTGCCTGATGAACTATGGAGTGAGGTTCGAGACATTGTACAGGAGAAAGGGATCAAGACCATCCCCATGGAAAAGAAATGCAAAAAAGCAAAATGGCTGTCTGGGGAGGCCCTAAAAATAGCTGTGAAAAGAAGAGAGGCAAAAAGCAAAGGAGAAAAGGAAAGATATAAGCATCTAAATGCAGAGTTCCAATGAAGAGCAAGAAGAGATAAGAAAGCCTTCTTCAGTGATCAATGCAAAGAAATAGAGGAAAACAACAAAATGGGAAAGACTAGAGATCTCTTGAAGAAAATTAGAGATACCAAGGGAACATTTCATGCAAAGAGGGGCTCGATAAAGGACAGAAATTGTATGGACCCAACAGAAGCAGAAGACATTAAGAAGAGGTGGCAAGAATACACTGAAGAACTGTACAAAAATATCTTCACGACCCAGATAATCATGATGGTGTGATCACTAATCTAGAGCCAGACATCTTGGAATGTGTAGTCAAGCGGGCCTTGGAAAGCATCACTATGAACAAAGCCAGTGGAGGTGATGGAATTTCAGTTGAGCTGATTCAAATCCTGACAGATAATGCTGTGAAAGTGCTGTAAATGTCAGCACTATGCCAGAAATTTGGAAAACTCGGCAGTGGCCACAGGACTGGAAAAGGTCAGTTTTCATTCCAATCACAAAGAAAGGGAATGCCAAAGAATGCTCAAACTACCGCACAATTGCACTCATCTCACATGCTAGTAAAGTAATGCCCAAAATTCTCCAAGCTAGGCTTCAGCAGTATGTGAACCATGAACTCCCTGATGTTCAAGCTGGTTTTAGAAAAGGCAGAGGAACCAGAGATCAAATTGCTAACATCTGCTGGATCATGTAAAAAGCAAGAGAGTTCCAGAAAAACATCTCTTTCTGCTTTATTGACTATGCCAAAACCTTTGACTGTGTGGATCACAATAAACTGTGGAAAATTCTGACAGAGATGGGAATACCAGACCACCTACCCTACCTCTTGAGAAATTTGTATGCAGGTCAGGAAGCAACACTTAGAACTGGACATGGAACAACAGACTGGTTCCAAATAGGAAAAGGGGTATGTCAAGGCTGTATATTGTCACCCTGCTTATTTAACATATATGCAGAGTACATCATGAGAAACGCTGGACTGGAAGAAACACAAGCTGGAATCAAGATTGCCAGGAGAAATATCAATAACCTCAGATATGCAGATGACACCACCCTTATGGCAGAAAGTGAAGAGGAACTAAAAAGCCTCTTGATGAAAGTGAAAGAGGAGAGCGAAAAAGTTGGCTTAAAGCTCAACATTCAGAAATCGAAGATCATGGCATCCGGTCCCATCACTTCATGGGAAATAAATGGGGAAACAGTGGAAACAGTGTCAGACTTTATTTTGGGGGGCTCCAAATTCACTGCAGATGGTGACTGCAGCCATGAAATTAAAAGATGCTTACTCCTTGGAAGAAAAGTTATGACCAACCTAGATAGCATATTCAAAAGCAGAGACATTACTTTGCCGACTAAGGTCTGTGTAGTCAAGACTGGTTTTTCCTGTGGTCATGTATGGATGTGAGAGTTGGACTGTGAAGAAGGCTGAGCACTGAGGAATTGATGCTTTTGAACTGTGGTGTTGGAGAAGACTCTTGAGAGTCCCTTGGACTGCAAGGAGATCCAACCAGTCCATTGTGAAGGAGATCAGCCCTGAGATTTCTTTGGAAGGAATGATGGTGAAGCTGAAACTCCATTACTCTGGCCACCTCATGCAAAGAGTTGACTCATTGGAAAAGACTCTGATGCTGGGAGGGATTGGGGGCAGGAGGAGATGGGGACGACAGAGGATGAGATGGCTGGATGGCATCACTAACTCGATGGACGTGAGTCTGAGTGAACTCTGGGAGTTGGTGATGGACAGGGAGGCCTGGCGTGCTGTGATACATGGGGTCACAAAGAGTTGGACATGACTGAGCAACTGAACTGAACTGATACTAATACTTACCCACAACTATATATAATTATTTCCATATATCTCCATGTGTATCTACATTAAGCTATATACAAAATCTTTGATCATACTGCAATAGTATATTATTCATTCCGGCCTTTCTGCCCTTGCTTATCTTCCCTCTCCAGCCATAATGTACCTAGCTCCTACCATGCACTTTCCACTTACTTATTAGTTTCATTTCCAATGTTTGTGTAAAGTAGTTTCAGAATTTTTAACCTGTACTTCTGTGAGAAACAACTTTACCAACTAGAATACGATGTTTATGTATAAATCTTTTTGTATTAACCTTAAATTTTCTAGTCAAATCACTAGCTTCAAATTTTAAGTAGGTCAGCTTTTTCCCCCATCCCCTTCAGTGAAGTCTTGCTGTTTTGAGACAGTTAGATTCTGCATTTCACCCTGGATCCCTGACCTACTGCTTTTTCTTTCTTTTCTTTTCTTTTTTTTTTTTTTTGTTTGTGTTCACTGAATTCACTCTGTGATGTACATATTTTGTGGCTTGACAAATACTAGTGTTATGTATCTACTACATCAGTACCTCACAGAAAAATTCCATCACCCTAATGTGTCTCTTATACATTCCGTTGTAACTGACCACTCCCTTCCCAAACCCCTGGAAACCATGTTTGTCTTCTGTCTCTATATGTTTGCCTTTTCTAGAATGTCATATGAATGGAATCATATGAATAGAATATGTAGCCTTTTAGATCTGACTTTTCACATTTAACAAACTGCATTTGTTTTATTCATGTTATTGTATGAATTAATACTTGATTCCTTTTTATTTTTACTGAATAATATGCTCTTTATAATTTTTCCACAATTTCCTTTTCCATTCACCTATTAAAGTAAAAAAAAACAGACATCTTGGTTTCTTCTAGTATTTGGTGATCATGAATAAAGCTTCTATAAACATTCATATACAGGTTTTTGTATGAATATAAGTATTCAGTTCACTTGGGTAAATACTTAGGGATGTAACTGATGTTTTTACTGCATGAGTAACTACCAGAGTATCTTCAAAGCGGCTGTCCCACTTCTCATTCCCACCCACAATGAATGAGAATTTCTGTTACTCCACAATTTTGTGAGTATTTGTTATTATCGATTATATTTCTTTAATTTGTATTTATCTAATGACATATGAAATTGAGCATATTTTCATATATTTATTTGTCATTAGATATCTTTGTTTAGATGTTTCATTCATTGTTTTATTTATTCCTCTTATTGTTGAGTTTCTAGAGTTCCTTGTATATTTTGGACACAAATTTGATTATTTTCATCAGATACATAATTTGAAAATATTTTCTCCTATTGTTTCCCCTGATCTTGTCACTCTCTTAACAACATATTTTGCAAATCAAAGCTTTTAGATTTTATAAAGTCCAATATAATGACGTTTTTCCTTTATAGGTCACACTTTTGCTGTGTCTAAAAGCTCATTACCAAACACAGGGTCATGTAGATTTTCTCCTAGAAGCTTTATATTATTTCATTTTTATAATTAGGATTTGTATTCACTTTGAGTTAACTTTTCAAAAGATATAAGGTAAGGTTATATTAAGAAGAGGTGGCAAGAATACACAGAACTGTACAAGAAAGATCTTCATGACCTGGATAATCATGATGGTGTGATCACTCATCTAGAGCCAGACATCTTGGAATGTGAAGTCAAGTGAGTCTTAGAAAGCATCGCTATGAACAAAGCAAGTGGAGGTGATTGAATTCCGGTTGAGCTGTTTCAAATCCTGAAAGATGATGCTGTGAAAGTGCTGCACTAAATATGCCAGCAAATTTGGAAAACTCAGCAGTGGCCACAGGACTGGAAAAGGTCAGTTTTCATTCCAATCACAAAGAAAGACAGTGTCATAGAATGCTCAAACTACCACACAATTGCACTCATCTCACATGCTAGTAAAGTAATGCTCAAAATTCTCCAAGCCAGGCTTCAGCAATTCGTGAACTGTGAACTCCCTGATGTTCAAGCTGGTTTTAGAAAGGGCAGAGGAACCAGAGATCAAATTGCCAACATCCCCTGGATCATGGAAAAAGCAAGAGAGTTCCAGAAAAACATCAATTTCTGCTTTGTTAACTATGCCAAAGCCTTTGTCTGTGTGGATCACAAAAATACTGTGGAAAATTCTGACAGAGATGGGAATACCAGACCACCTGACCTGCCTCTTCAGAAATCTGTATGCAGGTCAGGAAGCAACACTTAGAACTGGACATGGAACAACAGACTGGTTCCAAATAGGAAAAGGGGTATGTCAAGGCTGTATATTGTCACCCTGCTTATTTAAATTATATGCAGAGTACATCATGAGAAACGGTGGACTGGAAGAAACATAAGCTGGAATCAAGATTGCCTGGAGAAATATCAATAATCTCAGATATCCAGATGACACCACCCTCATGGCAGAAAGTGAAGAAGAGCTAAAAAGCTCTTGATGAAAGTGAAAGAGGAGAGTGAAAAAGTTGGCTTAAAGCTTAACATTCAGAAAATGAAGATCATGGCATCTGGTCCCATCACTTCATGGGAAATAGACTGGGAAACAGTGTCAGACTTTATTTTGGGGGGCTCCAAAATCACTGCAGATGGTGACTGTAGCCATGAAATTAAAAGATGCTTACTCCTTGGAAGAAAAGTTATGACCAACCTAGATAGCATATTCAAAAGCAGAGACATTTCTTTCCCAACTAAGGCCCGTCTAGTCAAGGCTATGGTTTTTCCTTTGGTCATGTACGGATGTGACAGTTGGACTGTGAAGAAGGCTGAGCCCCGAAGAATTGATACTTTTGAACTGTGATGTTGGAGAAGACTTTTGAGAGTGCCTTGGACTGCAAGGAGATCCAATCAGTCCATTGTGAAGGAGATCAGCCCTGGGATTTCTTTGGAAGGAATGATGCTAAAGCTGAAACTCCAGTACTTTGGCCACCTCATGCGGAAGAGTTGACTCACTTGAAAAGACTCTGATGCTGGGAAGTATTGGGGGCAAGAGGAGCAGGGGACAACAGAGGATGAAATGGCTGGATGGCATCACTGACTCGATGGATGTGAATCTGAGTGAACTCCAGGAGATGGTGATGGATAGGGAGGCCTGGCGTGCTGCGATTCATGGGGTCGCAAAGAGTCGAACACGATTGAGTGACTCAACTGAAGTGAACTAGATGGGCGGATGGGAAGAAATTTGAGGATTGCAATCAGCTGTTTTAAATGAATAACTGGTTTTGCCATACATCAACATGAATCTGCCACAGGTATACATGTGTTCCCCATCCAGCTTGTCATGCCAAAAAAGAAATAAATAAATAAAATAAAATAAATGAATAACTGGGAGTCTAGCTTCAGGTATTATGTAGCCCTTTCTTATACCTTCTGGAGGAAACCAAACCCTCCAGAAAGGGACCAGAGTATCTTAGCCCACCCAAAGTCTTAATCATCCTCTGGCCTTAGAATCAAACATTCAGTCTGGTGAACTAAAAGGAAATTCTACTCCTAGGGAGACCAGTGAAATAGGCCCTGTGCTTCAGTCCTCTCTATACTTCTAATATTTTTGCACTCTCCTTATCTCAAGGTGCCTCCTTTTAGAGAATTGGTGGTGGTGGTTTAGTCACTAAGTCATGTCTGACTGTTGTGTCCCCATGAACTGTAACCCATCAGGCTCCTCTGTCCATGGGATTTTCCAGGCAAGAATACTGGATTGGTTTACCATTTCCTTCTCCAGGGGATCTTCCTGATCCAGGGATCAAATCCAGGTCTCCTGCACTGTAGGTAGATTCTTTACTGACTGAGGTACCAGGGAAGCAGTACTCAACAACATTGCAATATGTTATCTTTACTGATATATTTATACTTGAAAATATTATTCCAGAAGAATTATTCAAAAACAAATTACTTTGTTGAGATTTCTGGCAATGTGATATCAGTATAGAAAAATATTTTAGGATTAAGAGATTTCCTAATATCCATTAAATCAAAACACAAAAAAGTCATTATTCTTCCTACTCATAAAGTGATTCTAGGGTCTATGTTATGTACAAATCAAAACATGAAAATAGAGAACTATTACTTAGTGAGTACTTGCTATATGCCAGACACTGGTTTAAGTATTTGTTGTACCTTGTCACTCCTAATCATTATTACATTGTAAGGAGGTAAATATGGTCAACCTGATAGTACAAATAAGGAAATAGAAGTTTAAATTAGTTAAATAACTTGAAAGGTCAAAGAGTTAGCAAGTGACATAAACTTCAGAGTGTCTAATTACTAAATAAATATGTTCATCATTATTTTATTGCTTTATGCTTTATTCACTAGAAAGGTAGCCAAAATAAACAATATGAATTTTATAGATAATTTCATAAAGAAAGCATATCTTCTGATTCTGAAACAACCTTGCTTAAGAATTAGTTTTAGATGTAAATGAAAGGTCCAGTGCTCAACAAAGTAAAGTTAGATATAATTAAACTATCACTAATAAGATTAACTGATGGAAAATGTTTTGGCTTTTGAAATTCTTTTCCTCAAAACTCCCTCACTTGAAAAACTTTCTAAAGCCATGTTCAGTTTCCTTTCAGCCTAGACTGTAATAGCTTTATATCCTTTCTCTTATATCCTCATCTTTTCTCAACAACCTTCTAAAAACATTATGCCTGACAGCCATTATTATATCCCTACTTGATTATATAATTATTGGCATTATTAATTTCAGCAATATAAAATTCAGCAGAAAAAAACTAAACTAAGAACTAATCAAGATGGAATGTTCAAATCACAGTATGTGAAGACCTGGAGTAAATATTCATTTGGAGGTTGGAAATTTACAGTGTGCAACTTTCATTAGTATTTTATAATAGATACTTATACTTTATCATTCTCCAAGTGTTGAAATTGGCACTTATAATATAGTGTGATCTAACAGGGTATCAAAAAGCATCAGCTAATTTAATTTATGCCATGCCAGTTCTACTATGCTCAGCAAATAAGAAAGTTACCTTCTGTGTATGACAAAAAGGTGGAGGTTGAAACTTTATTTGTGTTCTAACTCTGTATAAGAAAAATATTATGTAATATTAGAGCTACTCCACAACATACAAATGTAATGGGGACCAGGTGGAGCACTGGTTTTACTTATCTATATTCAATGCACCTTGGGTCATAAATCAGAGCAGAGGCCAGAGGCATCATTTTAATGATGCTAGTCTAATGCCTTGAATTTTAATAGCACCTTCCTGATGAGAAGCTTAAGGCTTCGCTCACCTTCCAAGAATTCAAATAAGTCTTATTCTTAAAGACTAAGAAAGCATGGAATCTTAGTGGGGTATTTATTGAAACAAATTAAATCCCAAACCACGACCCTCTTTTATATATTATTTTTCTTATTGGCACTACTGAGAAGCAGAGTTAGCCTTATATGAGCAAAAGAATGATGTGAATAGATGCTATAGAAATTTTAAAACAAATTTTTTTTTACACTACCACCTGTTCTGGATATCTTTCATTCATCCTTTGTACTCATCCTCTACCCTGCCTTGGAGACTTTCCTACAAGAATCATATAAACAAAGCCCCCTTGTCTTCTAGCTTTGGACTGGGTTTGATTAATGGGGAGAGCTGGTAGAAGAATAGCAGGTGTGAGGAGAATGAAGGTGGCAAACTTACCCTCTTGTCTTTCACCCTGTAATTCCATGGGCTAGGTGTACTCTTGACTAAAGGTCACAGCTCCTATCAGGATTCTTTCCCCACACAGTTCCTTCTCTCTCTGTTCTTCTCCTTTGCCCTTTCAGACCTAAGGATGTAACTGACCCTTTCACCCCTAACTCAATGTTACAAATCCTAGAATCCTGCGCCATCTCTTTGGATTTTTGAATGACATGCTTACTACTTTGTAAATAGGCCCTTTATTAAAATCCATGAAATTATTTAATTAAAGATTTGTTCAAGATTATCAGTGCTATTTTCCACCAGTATTCTGGTGATACATTATTCTATAATAGTGTCTGACATTCTGTCATTAGAAAATTATTCTTTTGGCTTTCATCATATAACCAGAAAAGTGCTGTTCGGGATTTCAATTTTATTATCAATTACTTACATATCCACAGAAAACATGACTTAACAACTCACCATGCCTCTCATCATTCAAGAAAGGGCTATAAAATAATTTATCAATAGACTATTGATAGGAAATATATGTTATATATTTTTATATTTTATATTGTTAAAAGACAGTTCAGTATAGTGATTAAAGTCATGTTATCAGAAAATTTATTTATTAGAGCATAGTCAATTTACAATGTTTTGTTAGTTTCAGGTGTACAGCAAATTGAATCAGTTACACATACACAACATATCCACTCTTTTTTTAGATTCTTTTCCATATAAGCCATTACAGAGTATTGAGGAGAGTTCCCTGTGCTATACATATATAATAGTGTGTATATGTATATACACATTATTTTATATATAGTAGTGTGTATTTGTCAATCCCAATCTCCCAATTTATCCTTCCTCCCTTTTCCCAATAGTAATCTTAAGATTGTTTTATACATAGGTGACTCTATTTCTGTTTTATAAGAAGTTCATTTGTACTAATTTTTAGATTCCACATATAAGTGATTTCATACGATATTTGTCTCTCTGTCTGACTTCACTCACTCCGTATGACAATCTCTACATCCATCCATGTTGCTGTAAATGGCATATTTCATTCTTTCATTGTAACTGAGTAATATTATATTGCATACATGTAGCACATCTTTATTTATTTGTCTATCAGCAGTCATTTATTAATAGGTTGCTTTCTTATCTTGGCTATTGTAAATAGTGGTTCAATGAACATTGGGGTGAATATAATCTTCTGAAGTATGTTATTTTTCTGGGTATTTGCCAAGAAGTGGGATTTCTGGATTATATGGTAGTTCTAGTTTTAGTATTTTCGGAACCTCCATACCGTTCTCCATAGTATTTTCACCAATTTACATAACCACCAACAGTGTAGAAGGGTTCCCTTTTCTCCACACCCTCTCCAGCATTTATTGCTTGTAGATCTTTTGATGATGGCCATTTCCTCGCTGTTGTAAGCTGATACCTCATTGTAGTCTTGATTTACATTTATCTAACAATTAATGATCAAGCATCCTTTCATGTGTTTTTTGGTCATCCATCTTTGATGGACAAATGTCTACTTAGATATTCTGCTCATTTTTTTGATTGGACTTTTTATTTTTATTTTTTAAATATAAATTTATTTATTTTAATTGGAGGTTAATTACTTTACAATATAAAATTGAGCTGTATGAGCTGTTTGTATATTTTGGAGATTAATCCCATGTCAATCACTTCATTTGAAAATATTTTCTTCCATTCTGTGGGTTGTCTTTCCATTTTGTTTATGGTTTCCTTTGCTGTGCAAAAGCTTTTAAATTTAGTTAGGTCTCATTTGTTTAGTTTTGCTTTCATTACTCTAGAAATTGGATCAAAAAATATCTTGCTTCCATTTATACCAGAAAATAGTTCACTCTATGCTTTCCTCTAAGAATTTTATTGTATCTGGCCTTATATTTAGGTCTTTAATCAACTTCAGTTTATTTTTGTGTGTGGTGTTGGGGAGTATTCTAATTTCATCCTTTTACATGCAGCTCTTTAGTTTTCCCATCATATGTTAAGGAGGAGACTGTCTTTTCTCTACTGTATATTCTCGCCTCTTTTGTCACAGATTAGTTGACCACATCTCCTGCTAGACCATATCCAGTTTACCTTGATTCATGGACCTAACATTCCAGGTTCCTATGCAATATTATTCTTTGTAGCATCAGACTTTACCACCGACACATTCACAACTGAGCATTGTTTCTGCTTTGGCCCAGACTCTTCATTCTTTCTGGAACTATTTTTCCACTCTTCCTCAGTAGTATATTGGACACCTACCAACCTGGAGGGGTCAACTTCTGGTGACATATCTACCAACCTGGAGGGGTCAACTTCTGGTGACATATCTTTTTTCCTTTTACTGTTCATGGGTTTCTCAAGGCAAGAATATAGGAGTGGTTTGCCATTTCCTTCTCCAGTGGACCACGCTTTATCAGAATGCTAAAGCTTTTGACTATGTGGATCACAACTGTGGAAAGTTCTTAAAGAGATAGGAATGCCAGACCACATTATATGTCTCTTGAGAAACCTGTATTCAGGTCAAAAAGCAACAGAACCAGACACAGAACAATGGACTGGCTCAAAATTGGGAAAGGAGTATGTCAAGGCTGTATATTGTCACCCTGGTTATTTAACTTATATGTATAGTACATCATGTACAGTGCCAGGCCAGATGAGCCACACACCGGAATCAAAGATGCCAGCAGAAATATCAACAACCTCAAATATGCAGATGATGCCACTCTAATGGCAGAAAGTGAAGATGAGTTAAAGAGTCCCTTGATGAGGATGAAAGAGTAAAGTGAAAACTCTGACTTAAGACTCGATATCGAAACAAATAAGATCATGGCATCTGGCCCCATTAATTCATGGCAAATAGATGGGGAAAAAATGATGGATTTTATTTTCTTGGGCTCCAAAATCACTGCAAATAGTGATTTCAACCAGGAAAGAAAGACATTTGCTCTCTTGAAGAAAAGCTATGACAAAACTAGATAGTGTATTTTTTTTAACTTTACAATATTGTATTGGTTTTGCCATACATCAACATGAATCTGCCATGGGTATACACATGTTCCCCCTCCTGAACCCCCCTTCCACCTCCTTCCCCATACCATCCCTCTGGGTCATCCCAGTGCACCAGCCTGAGCATCCTGTATCATGCATCAAACCTGGACTGGGGATTCGTTTCGCATATGATATTATACATGTTTCAATGCCATTCTTAGTCAGTGTATTAAAAAGAAGAGACATCAGTTTGCCAACAAAGCTCTGTATAGTCAAAGCTATGTTTTTTTTTCAGTAGTCATGATGAATAGATCTGAGAGTTCGTCCATAAAGAAGGCTGAATTCTGAAGAACTGATGCTTTGGGATTATGGTGCTGGAGAGGACTCTAAGAGTCACTTGGATAACAAGAGAGCAAACCAAGCAATCCTAATGGAAATCAACCCTGAATATTCATTGCGGAAGGATTGTTGCTGAAGCTGAAGCTCCAATACTTTGGCTGCCTGATGTAAAGTTTGGCTGCCTCATGTAAAGTTGTGACTCATTGGAAAAGACCCTGATGTTGGGAAAAATTGAGGGCAGGAGAAGAAGGGGTGACAGAGGATGAGATGGTTGGATCACTGACTCAATGGACATGAGTCTGAGCAAACTCTGGGAGATAGTGAAGTACAGAGAAGTCCATGGGGTCACAAAGAGTTGGACACAATTATTTGACTGAAC
This sequence comes from Ovis canadensis, assembly GCF_042477335.2. Lineage (NCBI taxonomy): Eukaryota > Metazoa > Chordata > Mammalia > Artiodactyla > Bovidae > Ovis > Ovis canadensis. The sequence continues at coordinate 141,904,682 of NC_091727.1, read as the reverse complement.
AACAACAGATGACCACAAGCGTATGGGTTTATCTCTGGGCTTTCTATCCTGTTTAATTGGTCTATATTTATGTTTATGTGCCAGTACCATAATGTTTCGATTATTGTATCTTTGTGATACAGTCTGAGGTCAGGGAGCCTGATTCCTTCAGCTTCATTTTTCTTTCTTCAGATTGTTTTGGCTATTTGGGGTCTTTTGTGTTTCCATACAAATTGCAAAACTTTTCGTTCTAGTTATGTGAAAAATGTTTTTCATAATTTGATAAGATTGCATTGAATCTGTAGATTGCCTTGGTAGTATAGTCATTTTCTAAATATTGACAATCTAAGAGCATCGTATGTTTTCAATCTGTTTGCATCATCTTCGATTTCTTTCATCAGTATCTTATAGTCACAGAGTATGAGACTTTTGCCTCGTTAGATAAGTATACCTAGGTATTTGATTCATATTGATGCAATGGTAAATGGGATTATTTCCTTTATTTCTCATTCTGATCTTTTGTTGTCAGTGTATACAAATGCAATAGATTAAAATATATTTATATTGTATCCTGCAACTTTAGTGAATTCACAGATGTGCTCAAGTAGTTTTCTGATGGTATCTTTAGGATTGTCTATGTATAGCATCATGTCATCTGCAGTGACCATATTGCTTCTTCTTTTCCAGTTTGTACTTATTTATTTATTTTTTCTTGTCTTATTGTCATGGCTAAGACTTCCAAAGCTATTTTGCAAAAAAGCGGTGAGAGTGGACATCCTTGTCTTGTTCCTAATCTTAGAGGAAAGGCTTTCAGTTTTTCACCATTGAGAATGATGCTTGCTGCAGGCTTGTCATATGTGGCCTTTATTAGACTGAAGTAGGTTCCCTTTATGCTCATTTTCTGAAAAATTTTTATGATAAATGAGTGTGGAATTTTGCCAAAAGTTTATTCAGCATCTATTGAGATGATCTCATAACTTTTATTTTTTAGTTTATTAATATGGTGTATCTCATTGATTGATTTGTGTGTATTGAAGAATCCTTGCATCTCTTGAATAAATCCCATTTGATCATGGTATATGATCCTTTTAATGTGTTGTTGGATTCGGTTTGCTGGTATTTTGTTAAGGATTATTATGTCTATGTTCATCAGTGATATTGGCCTATAATTTTCTTTTTTGTGGTATGTTTTTCTGCTTTTGACATCAGTGTGATGGCAGCCTTGTAGATTGAGCTTAGGAGTGTTCTTCTTTTCGCCATTGTTGGAAGAGTTTCAGGAAGATAGGTGTTAACTCTTCTCTAAATGTTTGATTGAATTCCCCTGTGAAGCCATCTGATCATTAACTTTTGTTGGAAGTTTTTTAAACCACAGTTTCAATTTCAGTAGTTGTGATTGATCTGTTCATATTTTCTGTTTCTTCTTGTTTCAGTCTTGGAAGGTTATACCTTTCTAAAAGTTTGTCCATTTCTTCGAGTTTTTCCAGCTTATTGGCATATAGTTTCTTGTAGTACTCTCTTATGATCCTTTGTATTTTTGTGGCGTCAGTTGTAATGTTTTCTTTTTCATTTCTAATTTTATTAATTTGAGCTCTCCTTTTTTTCTTGATAAGTCTGACTAAAGGTTAATCAATTTTGCTTATCTTTTCAAATAAACAGCTTCATTGATCTTTTCTATTGTTTTCTTCATCTCCTTGTCATTTATTTCTGCTCTTATCTTTATGGTTTCTTTCCTTCTATTAACTTTGGGTTTTGCTTGTTCTTTCTCTAGTTGCTTTAGGTGTAAAATGAGGTTGTTTGTGACCAGAATTTTAACTGTGGTTCTGTTGATTGCTAATCATGTAACTTTGGATAATTTTCTCACCTTCATAAGTCTTAGTTTAATCATCTGTAAAAGAAGAATAATAACAAAACCTCACAGAGTTCTTATGATGATTGAATAAAGTAGTCATCCAAAGTATTTAACATAGCACATGACAACATAACTAGGTGCTAGCCATTATTAACACCTAGCATATTTATTAGTCTATGAATCCATCCATTTAATGAATCTTGAGTTCCTACTATGTGTTAAGCACTATGCTGTGTCTGGGATTAAAAGCTGAAGAAAACAACAAATGATCCCTACTTATATGTAACTTAAGGTCTGGATCTACAGGCAAAAATTCAAGGACAAATAAAGGTAATCACAAATCACAGTCACAAGTAAATGTAATAAACACGATGTAGGAGAACTGCCTGGTATCATACGATTAAATCATAGAGGAGTTCTACCTCTGAAGAAGACTAGATACCAATTAGATAAAGAGGAAAAAAAGATTTAAAAAATGCAAAAGCAAGTACAGATACAATGGAGGAAAAAATAATGAATATGAATGAATGAGAAAACCCAGCTGGTTATGGCAGAGAGTAAAATCAATGTTGAAATGTAGTTAAGGATTAGACAATATAGGGCCTTGAACAAAATATTAAAATATTTGCCATTGTCTTAATGGAAATAGGAAGTTATGGAAGGTTTTAAGTGTGTGTGTGTGTGTGTGTGTGTGTATGTGTGTGTGTGTGTGTGTGTGTGTGTGTAAAGCTCACTGTATTTTGGAAAAAAAATCATTAACTTCATTGTGAGGATGTAAGGTAGATAAAGACAGACCAATTAGGAGGATATTACAGTAGTTCAGGGAACAGATGATGTTCACTTGGATTAGAGTGATGGCAGTGAAGATTGAAGATAGTGGATGGATTTAAATAATAAAATTAGCAATACTTGATGATGGATTGAATATATAGAGTGAAATTTCCCAGAAAGTCACCAATTTTTTTGATTTGTAGAACCTGGTGAACAATTGTGCCATTCACTGAGTTATGGGATACTGAAAAGAACCAAGTTGGCAGTTGAGATAGCATATATTCTGTTTTGGATATGTTCTATGTGAGTTAATTTTAAATTTAAAGAGATATGTCACATTTTATTTTTTTATAATTTTTAAAATTTTTTCCAAATGAAGTATAGTTGGTTTACAGTGTTGTTAGCTTCAAGTGTATAATAAAGTGATTCAGATATATGTATGTATGTATATACATATATACTATTTTCAGATTCTTTTCCCTTATAGGTTATTACAAAATATTGAGTATAGATCTATGTTCTATACAGTAAGTCCTTGCTGGTTATTTTATATATAATAGTGTGTATATGTAGATCCCAAACTTCTAATTTATCCCCTCTTTACTCTTTTGTAAACATAAATTTGTTTTCTATGTCTGTAAGTCTATTTCTATTTTGTGTATAAATTAATACGTGTCATTTTTTTAAAGATTCCACATATAAGTGGAAGCACATAGTATTTGTCTTGTCTGATTTACTTCACTTAGTATGATAAAATTTAGGTCATCAATATTGCTGCAAATGACATTATTTCCATCTTTTTATGGCTGACTGATATTCCATTGTATATATGTTCCATATATTCTTTATCCATTCATCTATCTATTGACATTTAGGTTGTTTCCATGTCTTGGCTATTGTTATAGTGTTGAAATGAACACTGGGGTGAATGTATTTTTGAATTATGGTTTTCTATGGATATATGCCTAGGAATGGGATTACTGGAACATATAATATGTTCCAGAATACACAGAATAACTGTACAAAAAAGGTCATAATGAACTGAATAACTATGATGGTGTGGTCAGTTACCCAGAGCCAGACATTCTGGAGTGCAAAGTCAAATGGGCCTTAGGAAACACTGCTGTTAATAAAGCTAGTGGATGTGATGGAATTCCAGTAGAACTATCCAAAACTCAAAAGGATGATGCCATCAAGGTGTTGCATTCTATATGTCAGCAAATTTGGAAGACCTAGAAGTGGCCACAGGCCTGGAAAAGGTCAATCCTCTTCCCAATTCCGAAGAAGGGCAGTACTAAATAATGTGCTAATCATCGGACAACTGCACTCATCTCCCATGCTAGTAAGGTCAGGCTTAAAATCTTGCAAGCTAGGCTTCAGCATTATGTGAATCAAGAACTCTGAGATGTCCAAGCTGGATTCAAAAAGGGAGAGGAACCAGAGATAAAATTGCCAGCATTCAAAGTTGCTGGATAGTAGAAAAAAAAAAAAAAAACAAACAAGGGAATTCCAGAAAAAATAAAATTTACATCTATTCCATCAACTATGCTAAAGCCTTGGACTATGTGGTTCATGATAAATTATGGAAATCTCTTAAAAAGATGTGAATACCAGACCATCTTATCTGTCTTCTGAGAAACCTGTATGCAAGTCAAGAAGCAACAGTTAGAATCCTGTATTGAACAACTGATTAGTTCAAGATTTAGAAAGGAATGCAACAGGGCTGTCTGCTGTCACCCTGTTTGTTTAACATATGCTGAGCACATCATGAGAAAGGCCAGCTGGAATCAAGATTGTTGTTCAGTCTCTCAGTCATGTCTGACATTTTGCAACCTCATGGACTGCAGCACGCCAGGCTTCTTTGTCCTTCACCATCTCTCAGAGCTTGCTTAAACTCATGGCCATTGAGTCAGTGATGCCATCCAAACATCGCATCCTCTGTTGTCCACTTCTTCTCCTGCCTTCAACCTTTCCCAGCATCAAGGTCTTTTCCAATGAGTCAGATCTTCGCATTGGGTGGCCAAAGTATTGGAGCTTCAGTTTCAGTATCAGTCCTTCCAATGAATATTCAGGATTGATTTCCCTTAGGATTGACTGGTTTGATCTTGCAGTGCAAGGAACTCTCAAGAGTCTTCTACAACACCATAACTTCTTCAGCATTCAGCCTTCTTTATGGTCCAACACTCACATCCATACATGACTACTAGGAAAAATATAGCTTTGTCTCTATGGACCATTGTTGGCAAACTGATGTTTCTTTGCTCTTTAATACACTGTCTAGTTTTGTCATAGCTTTTCTTCCAAAGAGCAAGCATCTTTTAATTTCATGGCTGCAGTCACCATCTTCAGTGATTGTGGAGCCTAAGAACATAATCAGTCCCTGTTTCCCCATCTATCTATCATGAAGTAATGGGACCAGATGCCATGATCTTGCTTTATTGAAGGTTCCATTTTAAACGAGGCTTTTCACTCTCCTCTTTCACCCTCATCAAGAGGTTCTTTATTTTTTTAATTTAAATTTATTTATTTTAATTGGAGGCTAATTACTTTACAATATTATATTGGTTTTGCCATACATCAACATGAATCTGCCACAGGTGTACACATGTTCCCTATCCGGAACCCCCCTCCCGCCTCCCTCCCCACACCATCCCTCTGGGTTATCCCAGTGCACTAACCCCAAGCATCCTGTATCCTGCATCAAACCTGGACTGGGGATTCGTTTCTTATATGATATTATACATGTTTCAATGTCATTCTCCCAAATCATCCCACCCTCTCCCTCTCCCACAGAATCCAAAAGACTGTTCTATACATCTGTATCTCTTTTGCTGTCTCGCATACATGGTTATCATTACCATCTTTCTAAATTCCATATATATGTGTTAGTATACTGTATTGATGTTTTTCTTTCTGGCTTACTTCACTCTTTATAATTGGCTCCAGTTTCATCCACCTCATTAGAACTGATTCAGATGTATTCTTTTTAATAGCTGAGTAATACTCCATTGAGTATATGTATCACTGCTTTCTTATCCATTCATCTGCTGATGGATCTATGTTGCTTCCATGTACTGGCTATTATAAATAGTGCTGCAAAGAACAATGGGGTACACGTGTCTCTTTCAATTCTGGTTTCCTCGGTGTGTATGCCCAGCAGAGGGATTGCTGGGTCATAAGGCAGTTCTATTTGCAATTTTTTAAGGAATCTCCACACTGTTCTCCATAGTGGCTGTACTAGTTTGCATTCCCACCAACAGTGTAAGAGGGTTCCCTTTTCTCCACACCCTCTCCAGCATTTATTGCTTGTAGACTTTTGGATTACAGTGATTCTGACTGGCATGAAATGGTACCTCATTGTGGTCTTGATTTGCATTTTTCTGATAATGAGTGATGTTGAGCCATGATAATGGTTTCTGATAATGAGTGATGTTTGTTAGCCATTTGTATGTCTTCTTTGGAGAAATGTCTGTTTAGTTCTTTGGCCCATTTTTTGATTAGGTCATTTATTTTTCTGAAATTGAGCTGCAGGTGTTGCTTGTATATTTTTGAGATTAGTTGTTTGTCAGTTGTTTCATTTGCTATAATTTTCTCCCATTCAGAAGACTGTCTTTTCACCTTGCTTATAGTTTCCTTTGTTGTGCAGAAGCCTTTAATTTTAATTAGATCCCATTTGTTTATTTTTGCCTTTATTTCCAGTATTCTGGGAGGTGTGTCTAGAGGATCCTGCTGTTATTTATGTTGGAGAGTGTTTTGCAAATGTTCTCCTCTAGGAGTTTTATAGTTTCTGGTCTTACATTTAGATCTTTAATCCATTCTGAGTTTATTTTTGTGTATGGTGTTATAAAGTGATCTAGCTTCATTCTTTTACAAGTGGTTGATTAGTTTTCCCAGCACCACTTGTTAAAGAGTTTGTCTTTACTCCATTGTATATTCTTGCCTGCTTTTCTGAAGATAAGGTATCCATAAGTGTGTGGGTTTATCTCTGGGCTTTCTATTTTCTTCCAATAATCTATATTTCTGTCTTTGTGCTAGTACTATACTGTCTTGATGACTGTGGCTTTGTAGTAGAGCCTGAAGTCAGGCAGGTTGATTCCTCCAGTTCCATTCTTCTTTCTCAAGATTGCTTTGGCTATTCGAGTTTTTGTGTATTTCCATACAAATTGTGAAATTATTTGTTCTAGCTCTGTGAAAAGTACTGTTGGTAGCTTGATAGGGATTGCACTGAATCTATAAATTGCTTTGAGTAATATACTCATTTTCACTATATTGCTTCTTCTGATCCATGAACATGGTATATTTCTCCATCTATTAGTGTCCTCTTTGATTTCTTTCACCAGTGCTTTATAATTTCCTATATATAGGTCTTTAATTTCTTTAGGTAGATATATTCCTAAGTATTTTATTCTTTTTGTTGCAACAGTGAATGGAATTGTTTCCTTAATTTCTATTTCTATTTTCTCATTTTTAGTGTATAGGAATGCAAGGGATTTCTGTGTGTTGATTTTATATCCTGAAACTTTACTATATTCATTGATTAGCTCTAGTAATTTTCTGGCGGAGTCTTTAGGGTTTTCTATGTAGACGATCATGTCATCTGTAAACAGTGAGAGTTTTGCTTCTTCTTTTCCAATTTGGATTTCGTTTATTTCTTTTTCTGCTCTGACTGCTGTGGCCAAAACTTCCAGAACTATGTTGAATAGTAGTGGTGAAAGTGAGCACCCTTGTCTTGTTCCTGATTTTAGGGGAAATGTTTTCAATTTTACACCATTGAGTTTAATGTTTGCTGTAGGACTGTCATATGTATCTTTTATTATGTTGAGCTATGTTCCTTCTATTCCTGCTTTCTGGAGAGTTTTCATCATAAATGGATGCTGCATTTTGGCAAAGCCTTTCTCTACATCTATTGAGATAATCATATGGCTTTTATTTTTCAATTTGTTAATATGGTGTATTACATTGACTGATTTGTGGATATTGAAGAATCCTTGCATCCTTAGGATAAAGCCCACTTGGTCATGCTATATAATCTTTTTAATGTGTTTTTCAATTCTGATGTCTAGAATTTTGTTAAGGATTTTTGCATCTATGTTCTTCAGTGATATTGGCCTGTAATTTTCTTTTATTGTGGCATCTTTGTCAGGTTTTGGTATTAGGGTGATGGTGGCCTCATAGAATGAGTTTGGAAGTTTACCTTCCTCTGAAATTTTCTGGAAGAGTTTGAGTAGGATAGGTGTTAGCTCTTCTCTAAGTTTTTGGTAGAATTCAGCTGTGAAGCCGTCTAGACCTGGGTTTTTGTTTGCTGGAAGATTTCTGAATATAGTTTCAATTTCTGTGCTGGTGATGAGTCTGTAAAGATTTTCTATTTCTTCCTGGTTCAGTTTGGAAAGTTGTACTTTTCTTTTTTTTTTATTTTTTTTATTTTTTTTATTTTATTTATTTATTTTTTTTTTTTTTAGTATTTGTCCATTTCTTCCACATTGTCCATTTTATTGGCATATAATTGCTAATAATATTCTGTTATGATCCTTTGTATTTCTGTGTTGTCTGTTGTGATCTCTCCATTTTCATTTCTAATTTTATTGATTTTATTCTTCTCCCTTTGTTTCTTGATGAGTCTGGCTAATGGTTTGTCAATTTTATTTATCCCTTCAAAGAACCAGCTTTTGGCTTTGTTGATTTTTGCTATGGTCTCTTTTGTTTCTTTTGCATTTATTTCTGACCCAATTTTTAAGTTTTCTTTCCTTCTACTAACCCTGGGGTTCTCCATTTCTTCCTTTTCTAGTTGCTTTAGGTGTAGAGTTAGGTTATTTACTTGACTTTTTTCCTAGTTTTTTTTTTTCCTTGTTTTTTGAAGTATGCCTGTATTGCTATGAACATTCCCCTTAGCACTGCTTTTACAGTGTCCCACAAGTTTTGGGTTGTTGTGTTTTCATTTTCATTCGTTTCTATGCATATTTTGATTTCTTTTTTGATTTGTTATGAGATTTGTTGGTTATTCAGCAGCGTGTTGTTCAGCCTCCATATGTTGGAATTTTTAATAGTTTTTCTCCTGATATTGAGATCTAATCTTACTGCATTGTGGTCAGAAAAGATGCTTGGAATGATTTCAATTGTTGTGAATTTACCAAGGCTAGACTTATGGCCCAGGATGTGATCTATCCTGGAGAAGGTTCCGTGTGCACTTGAAAAAAGGTGAGATTCATTGTTTTGGGGTGAAATGACCTATAGATATCAGTTATGCCTAACTGGCCTATTGTATCATTTAAATTTTGTGTTTCCTTTTAAATTTTCTGTTTAGTTGATCTTTCCATGGGTGTGAGTGGGGTATTAAATTTTCCCACTATTATTGTGTTATTGTTAATTTCCCCTTTCATACTTGTTAGCATTTGTCTTACATATTCCAGTGCTCCTATGTTGGGTGCATATATATTTATAATTTTACATCTTCTTGGATTGATCCTTTGATCATTATGTAGTGACCTCCTTTGTCTCTTTTCACAGCCCTTGTTTTAAAGTCTATTTTATCTGATATGAGTATGACTACTCTTGCTTTCATTTGGTCTCTATTTGTGTGGAATATCTTTTTCCATCCCTTTAATTTCAGTCTGTATTTCTCCCCTGTTTTAAGGTGGGTCTCTTGTAGACAACATATATAGGGATCTTTTTTTTTTTTTTTTATCTATTCAGCCAGTCTTTGCCTTTTGTTTGGGACATTCAACTCATTTACATTTAAGGTAATTATTGATAACTATGCTCCCTTTGCCATTTACTTTATTGTTTTGGGTTCGAGTTTATACACCCTTTTTGTGTTTCTCATCTAGAGAAGATCCTTTAACATTTACTGGAGAGCTGGTTTGGTTGTGCTGAATTCTCTCAGCTTTTGCTTGTCTGTAAAGCTTTTGATTTCTCCTTCATATTTGAATGAGATCCTACTGGGTACAGTAATCTGGGATGTAGGTTATTTTCTTTCTTTTCTTTAAGTATATCTTGCCATTCCCTCCTGGCCTGAAGAGTTTCTATTGAAAGATCAGCTGTTATCCTTATTGGAATCCCCTTGTGTCCCGGGAGCCAGCGGGAGGAACTCCACCTGTGGCAAAGGTCATGAGGAAGGAGGCTTCGGCATATGCAAAGGTGGGATCAAGCCTCAGGAAACCCCCTGTTCCCGAGCATCTACCCCCAAAACCAGAGTCTGCCTACTTTACTGCTTTATGCTCTCACCTACACCTCTGACTTTATGGGAAGCTGTCCCCCACCTCTCTCGGAGAAGGAGTTAACCTATAGCTCCAGTTAATACAAATTCCTGGGCGTGACAAGATTGTTTCAACTTACAAACTCCTCTGAAGGTTATCTAGCCTGCCTGTATAGGTTCGTAAGGCCACATGTGATTGTTTACAGCCTCCCAACTGTGAGAGACACAAGATGTTTTAGACTTACTAAAGGCAGATTCTTTTAGGAAGTTAGAAATTATTACTATAGTGGGTTGATTAGGAATTTTATTGGTGAAGGGGTTTTCATTTGTTGGGTCAATATTTGCTGCTAAATCTCCATATTCCCTGCCCTTATAATGAATATAACTAGCATATAGTAGAAATAAGTATTAACCTTTAAGATTAATCATGTTAACCTTAAGCTAAGTAAATTCCTTTCTTAATTGTAACCCACTACACCCTCAGCCTACAGGAATGCAACTTTATCTGGTACCTTTGGAAGGTGGTGCCTGGTTTAAGAAAAATCACTCCTGGAAAATAAGTTTTCTGGTTGACTGACCGTTATCAGAAAGGGCCATAAAATGTCAGCAGACCTCATGGACAGAAGATGATGTAAAACCCCTAAGACCTTTTTGTATACATTAATAAGAAGCACCTGATTTTCATAAAGGTCAGGACTGCTGACCCCCATGTAACTTTAAAATTTCCATTCATCCCTATGTATAACAAAAAGTATATAAGCAAACCTGAAAATAAACAAAACAGATCAGTTTCTGGAAAAACTGATTCCCCCGTGTCATTCTTTCTTGTTCTCCGTTTTTCTGGCTGAATTCCCATCTGGAGTGTGGGTGCTTGCCAAGCCTGCTAATTTTGCCCTGGCTTTTAAGATCCATGCGAGAGGGAGCCCAAGGAGGGACACTCTCCACTATTCAAGTGGGCGCCAGTGGCCTACATAGGTGGTGCAAGCTTCTTGTCTCGAAGCTTTATTTGTATCCCATGTAAACCATGATATTCAGCCTCTTTTTCTCCACTAGTATTTTCCTACTACACTATTTCTTTCTAATCTCCCTCTATATCTTTACTTAAGCAATTAATTCCTAGGATGCTGACTCCATCCCCGCTTCGAATTGCTCTAGATCCACCGGGGCTGGACCCCGGCACTTGTGTGTTATTTGTTATTTTTCCCTTACTGCTTTTAATATTTGTTCTTTGTGTTTGATTTTTGTTAATTTGATTAATATATGCCTTGGGGTGTTTTGCCTTGGGTTTATCCTGTTTGGGACTCTCTGGATTTTTCAAACTTGAGTAATTATTTCCTTCCCCATTTTAGGAAATTTTTCATCTCTTATCTCCTCATGTATTTTCTCATGGTCTTTCTTTTTGTCTTCTTCTTCTGGGACTCCTATGATTCGAATGTTGGGGCATTTAATATTGTCCTGGAGGTCTCTGAGATTGTCCCCATTTCTTTTAATTCATTTTTCTTTTTCTTCTCTGATTCATTTATTTCTACCATTCTATCTTCTACTTCATCAATCCTATCTTCTGCCTCCGTTATTCTACTATTTATTGCCTCTAGAGTGTTTTTTATTTCATTTATTGCATTATTCATTATATATTGACTCTTTTTTATTTCTTCTAGGTCCTGTTAAACATTTCTTGCATCTTCTCAGTCCTTGTCTCCAGGCTATTTATCTGTGATTCCATTTTGATTTCAATATTTTGGATCACTTTCGCTATCATAATTTGGAATTAGTTATCAGGTAGATTCTCTATCTCTTCCTCTTTTGTTTGGTTTTGTGGGCATTTATCTTGTTCCTGTACCTGCTGGGTATTCCTCTGTCTCTTCATCTTGTTTATATTGCTGAGTTTGGGGTGGCCTTTCTGTATTCTGGCAGTTTGTGGAGTTCTCTTTGTTGTGTAGTTTCCTCACTGTGAGTGGGACTGTACAGGTGGCTTGTCAAGGTTTCTTTGTTAGGGAAGCTTGGGTTGGTGTTCTGGTGGGTGGAGCTGGATTTCTTCTCTCTGGAGAGCAATGAAGTGTCCAGTAATGATTCATGAGATGTCAATGGTTCTGGTGTAACTTTGGGCAGCCTGTATACTGAAGCTCAGGGCTGCTTTCCTGTGTTGCTGGAGAATTTGCATGGTATGTATTGCTCTGGAACTTCTTGGCCCTTGGCTGGTGATTGGTTTCAGTGTAGGTATGGAGGCGTTTGATGAGCTCCTGTTGATTAATGTTCCCTGGAGTGAGGAGTTCTCTGGTGTTCTCAGGATTTGGACTCGAACCTCCTGCTTCTGATTTTCAGTCTTATTTTTACAGTATTCTCAAGACTTTTCTTTGTATATTGCACCGTTGGTAAAACATCTAGGTTAAAGATAAAAAGTTTCTCCATAGTGAGGGACACCCAGAGAGGTTCACAGAGTTACATGAAGAGAAGAGGGAGGAGGGAGTTAGAGGTGGCCCAAATATAGTGAGGTGGAATATAAAGAGGAGAGAGCAATCTAGCCTGTAATCACTTCCTTATGTGCACTCCACAGTCTGGACCACTAGAAGAGGGAGGAAGGAGACAGAAGTGGCCAGGAGGATAAAAGGGGGGAATCAAAAGGAGAGAGACAAATCCAGCCAGTAATCAGTTCCCTAAGTGTTCTCCACCGTCTGGAACACACAGAGATTCACAGAGTTAGGTAGAGAAGAGAAGGGGGAGGGAGGAGACAGAGGCGACCTGGTGGAGAAAAAGGAGAGTCCAAAGGAGGAGAGAGCAGCCAAGCCAGTAAACTCGCTCCCAAGTAACAATAGGTACTGAAGATTGGGTTCTTAAAGGTACAAAATTGATAACAAATACAAAAAAGCAAAGATTAAAAATCTAGAGTAGAGGTTGGATTTTCAAAAATACAATATTAAAGAAAAGAAGAAGAAGAAATAAAACAAAGTCACAAAAATTATATATATATATATATATATATATATATATAGAAACACACACACACATATATATGAAGTTTGCTTTAAAAAAATAGGGTCTTTTTTTTCCAAAGTAATAGCAGGTTATAAAAATGAAAATTAAGAGAGTAATAAAGGACTTAAAATTAAAAAAAAAAAAAGAATGATCCTGAAAATAGTAAAAATATATCTAGGATTTTCTCTGGTGTTGTTGTGGGCTGTGTGGGGTCAGTTCATTTTTGGATAATTCCCTGGTCCGGCTTATATTTCTTAAGATTTAGAGGCTCTTTCTGATGTAGTCGGTACTAACTACAGGGTTTTAATCTATTGCACCTGTCACTTCCAAGGCGGTTCCCTCTGTTTTAGCTTCTTCTGTTTGCAGGTCTCTTCAGTGTCTGATTTCTGCCCTAACACAAGGAGGGCAGTGGTGGTCACTTTTTTTAGGCTCACTTGTTCAGTCACGCTGTGGAGAGGGAGGGACACTGCAAACAAATAACACTGGCGTGTGCTCACAGTGCCTCAGCCACAATGGGCCTGCCCCCACTCACGGCGCATGTGCTCTCCCTGCCCACACTGCTCAGGCTCTAGGTTGCTCTGCAAGGAACCGTCCGAAGCCAGCCCTTGGCTGCCTGCACCTCCCAGGTCAAAGCCACTCAGGTTCAGGCATTTGGGTCGTCCTCAGAGGTGCAGACTTGGTCAGGCCTGCATTTTGTGCCCTTCCTAGATCCGAGCAGCTCAGGTGATGAGGTGTTTGGGGACCGCGGTCTCTGCAACTCATCACCTCCCCCGTCCCTGCTGCTTGGTTTTCTGGGTGTACAACTGGTGCACCTTCTCAGGCGGATGTTGACTGTCCAGAACCCCAAGAAGTCTTAGTTAGCAAAGAAGCCTGCTTGCAGTTTGGTAGATAATGTCTCTCTGGGGATGCAATTGCCCCCTTCCAGCTCTGGCTGCCTGTCACCAGAGGGGGATGGTCTGCAGCCAGCTATCTCTGTTCAGTCCTTTGTTCTGTGCATGGGCCTGATGGTGTCTTAGGTTACAGCTGGCTTTTCGCATCGTAGCTATCCCACAGTCTGGTTTGCTAGCCCAAGTTAGTTTGCTCAGATTGCCCTCGGGGCATTCAGGCTCAGTCCTTATTCTAAGCAATGCAGCCCGCGCCTCCCTGCCCAGCCCCCGCTTGCTAGTGGCGGGTACAGGTGTCTGCGCTGCTTCTCTGCTGAGGGAGTTACTGTTGGGCACATAATCTGTGGGTTTTAATTGTTTAGTTATTTTTCCTTCCCATTATGTTGCCTTCTGTGCTCCCAAGGCTCACCACAGACTCGAAAGTGAGAGTGTTTCCTGGTGTTTGGAAACTTCTCTCTTTTCAAGAATCCTTTCCTGGGGCAGAGCTCCATCCCTACCTCTTTTGTCTCTTTTTTTGTCTTTTATATTTTTTCCTACCTCCTTTAGATGACAATGGGCTGCTTTTCTGGGTGCCTGATGTCCTCTGCCGGCATTCAGAAGTTGTTTTGTGGAATTTACTCAGCATTTAAATGTTCTTTTGATGAATTTGTGGGGGAGAAAGTGTTCTCCCCATCCTATTAAGAGGCTCTTTAAAAAAAAAAAAGGAGGATCTTTAATTCCTCTTCACTTTCTGCCATAAGGGTGGTGTCCTCTGCATATCTGAGGCTATTGGTATTTCTCCCAGAAATTTTGATTCCAGTTTGTGCATCATCCATTTTGCATGATGTTCACAGCATATAAGTTAAGTAAGCAGGGTGACAATATACAGCCCTGATATATTCCTTTCCCAATTAGTAACCAGTCCGTTTTTCCATGTCTGATTCTAACTGTTGCTTCTTGACACGCATACAGGTTTCTCAGGAGGCAGGTAAGGTATTTCCGTCTCTTGAAGAATTTTCCAGTTTATTGTGATCCATACAGTCAAAGGCTTTGGTGTTGTCAATAAAGCAGAAGTAGATGTTTTTCTGGAATTTTCTTGCTTTTTCTATGATACAACAAATTTTGGCAATTTGATCTCTGGTTCCTCTGTCTTTTCTCAATCCAGCTTGAACACCTGGAAGTTCATGGTTCACATGCTGTTGAAGCCTAGCTTGGAGAATTTTGAGCATTTCTTTGCTAGCTTGTGAAATGAGTGCAATTGTGCAGTTCTCTGAACATTCTTTGGCACTGCCCTTCTTTGGCATTGGAATGAAAACTGACATTTTCCAGTCCTGTGGCCACTGCTTAGTTTTCCAAATTTGTGGCATATTGAGTGCAGCACTTTCACAACATCATCTTTTAGGATTTGACATAGCTCACCTGAAATTCTATCACTCGCCCTAGCTTTGGTTGTGTAATGCTTCCTAAGGCCCACTTGCCTTCACACTCCAAGATGTCTGGCTCTAGGTGAGCGACCACATCATCATGGTTATCTAGGTCATTAAGATCTTTTTTGTATAGTTCTGTGTATTCTCCTCATCTCTTCTTAATATCTTATGCATCTATTAAGTCCATACTATTTTTTTTCCTTTATTATCCCCATCTTTGCATGAAATATTACCTTGGTATCTCTAATTTTCTTAAAGAGATCTCTAGTATTTCCTATTCTATTGTTTTCCTCTATTTCTTTGCATTGTTCACTTAGAAAGGCTTTCTTATCTCTCCTTGCTAGTCTTTGGATCTCTGCTTTCAGATGGATATAGCTTTCATTTCCTTCTTTGCCTTTAGCTTCTCTTCTTTTCTTGTAAGGCCTCCTCAGACAATCAGTTTGGAATCAAGATAGGCTGGAGAAATATCAACCACCTCAGATAGTCAGCTGATATCATTCTAACAGCAGAAAGCTAAGAGGAACTAAATTGCCTCTTGATGAGGGTGAAGGAGGAGAGTGAAAGAGCTGATTTAAGACTAAATATTAAAACAGCTAAGATCATGGCATCCAACCCCATTATTTCAAGGCAAATAGAAGGGGAAAAGGTGGAAGTAGTGACATATTTTCTCTTCTTGGGCTCTAAAATCACTGCAAATGGTGACTGCAGCCATGAAATCAGAAGACAATTGTTTCTTGGCAGGAAAACTGTAACAAACATAGACAGTGTGTTGAAAAGCAGAGTCGTTACTCTGGTTACGGTTAATATACCTTACTGGTAAGGTTAATATAGTTAAGGCTATGGACTTCCCAGTGGTCACTAGAGTTGTGAGAGCTAGACCATAAAGAAGGCAGAATGCCAAAGAATTGCTGCTTTTGAATTGTGGTGCTGGAGAACACTCTGAAAGTCCCTTGGACAGCAAGGAGTTCAAACGAGTCAATCTTGAGGGAAATCGACCCTGAATACTTGTCAGAAGGACTGATACTGAAGCTGAAACTCTAGTATTTTGGTCATCTAATGTGAACAGCTGACTCATTGGAATAGCCCCTGATTCTGGGAAATATTGATGGCAGAAGGAGAAGAGGGCATCAGAAGATGACATGGCTAGATGGCATCACCGATGCAATGGACATAAACTTGGGCAAACTTCGGGAGATGTGAGGGACAGGGAATCCTCTTTTGCTGCAGTCCATGGGGTCACAAATAGTTGGACTCAACTGGGCGACTGAACAACAGTAACATGGATATATGTCTAGGAATGAGATTGCTGGAACATATGGTAGCTGCATTTTTAGTTTTTTAAAGGACATACCTCTTGTTCTCCTTTGTGACTGTACCAATTTGCATTCCCACCAATGAGGGTTCCTTTTTCTCCATGCCCTTTCTAGAGTTTATTATCTGGCGCTTTTTGATGATAGTCATTCTAACTGGTATGGGGTGATACCTCATTAGAGTTTTTATTTGCATTTCCTTGATGATTATGATGTTAAATATCTTTTCATGTGCCTGTTGGACATCTTTCTGTCTTACTTTAAGAAATGTCTATTTAGGTCTTTTATCCAGTTTTTAATTGGGTTATTTGCTTATTTGTTATTCAATTATATAAGCTGTTTGTATATTTTGGAGATTAAACCCGTGTCAGTAACATCATTTGCAAATAGTTTCTCCCATTGTATAGTTTTTCTTCTCATTTTGTTCATAGTTTCCTTTGCTGTAAAAAAAAAAAACTTTTAAGTTTAATTATGTCCCATTTGCTTATTTCCATTACTCTAGGAAATGGCTTGGAAAAGATCTTGTTGCAATTCATGTCAAAGTGTGTTCTGCTTATGTTTGCCTCTAAGAGTTTTATAGTATCTGGTCTTAACATTTAGCCTTTAATAAATTTTGAATTTATTTTTATGTATGGCATTGAAGAATATTCTAATCTCATTTTGTAACATGTGCTTGTGTAGATTTCCCAGCACCATTTATTGAAGAGTCTGTCTTTCCTTCATTATATAGTCTTGCCTCCTTTGTTATAGATTAATTGACCACAGGTGTGTTGGGGGTGCTATTTCTGGGCTTTCTATCCTATTCTATTGATCTATGTATCTTTTTTTGTGCCAGTGTCATACAATTTTGCTTATTATAGCTTTGTAGTATAGTCTGAGGTCAGGGAGACTGATTTCTTCAGCCTCATAGTTTTGTTTTGTTGGTCACATTTTAAAAAGCTGAATTAGTGTAAGAAATGCACCACATGTGAATAAATGTATTATGAGGATAAAGAAGATGAACTTTTGGGGGGTTTCTTCCAATTCTTAGGTTATGAAATCTAATCTTGATTTTATCACCAATCAGTAATATGGTCTTTAGTAAGACATTCACCTTTTTGAGACTGTACTTTTTCAACTGCAAATTGAGGAAGTTTAACAATATGATCTGCAAAAAAAAGGTACCTGCACTATCTATGAAGTATTTGATTTTACAAGTGCTTATAAAATCAAGCCAAGGGCAATATACAACTTTTATACTTTCATATTCTAATTATATAATTCCACTGCCTCTTATTTCCTAAAGGAATGGCCCAGAGCTAACTGCTACTTTAAATTAGGAATAAAACAACAAGTAGAATATGCCATCTAGGATATTAAAGTCAGTTACTTGACTAATAAAAATCAAATCATGGCTATTGTGGATCAAATTTCTGGAGACTAAAGTTGCCTGCCTTTTTGTTACTTTTCTTTAATAACAATCAATCAATTTGCTAATTATTCTAAATGTCTATATTCTTTTATTTCAAATAGCATCTGATGTTATTATTGGTGTTATTAAAAAGTTGTAATTGTATTTGATTATTTGAAAAATAACTTGAGGAAGCTAATAATAAAAGATAACTCAGTGCAATGCAGTTGCTAAAATGAAAGTAGGTACATATACTAAATATGTAAGAAAGGTTAGCAAAGGTGAATATAATCATTGTTAGTATGTATGAGGCTTAAATGAACTTCTTAGCAAATAAAACAGAGAGAAGTGTGAGCAATTATATAATATTCATGGTCTGATCAAAAGAAACATGCTTGCACTCCAGGAGCAAATTTTCTCCCCAGACTACATTCTAAAAGAATTAATTACATAGATTCTTAGACTGGGAATATTGAAAGTAGCATAGTGTTTCCCTGTCTTCCTAGAAAATGAGAGTGCCCAAAGTCAGTAGGGATGTAAGAGGTAATAGGAAGAATATGAACATCAATGATACCTACAGGTGACCTCTATTAGGTGTTTTATATGTCTTTTATCTTCATCAATATCTTATGATTTAGTTATTATTCATATTTTAAATAGAAGAACACTGAGATTTATAAAGATTAAGTATCCATTGCCTTTGTTTTAGGTATCTGCAGTCTTTGGTGTGTTATACATCAAATTTAACAGTGTTTGTTCATAACAATTTTTACTGTTTACTGCCCATAGTGCTACTTTTATGTCTGATTCATGTCTCTGGGCTATATTGTTTCAATGTCACATTTGTGGCATAGGGATATGAAAAAGACTCACATCCTAGTCATAAAGTTCAACTTCTCTAGTTGTACTAAGCATCCAACCCATCCAGTTGCTATGACACCCTATGGGTGCTGCTACCATTTTGTACATGGATTTCACGATTTTGATATGAATTTCCAGGAATCTCTTTTCCTCTTCTCCTTGAACTTATATGTAACTTTTCCATTACATCTATCACTTAGGGACACTGATATTATTTTTGGTGTATTCATACTTTTACAAATGGCTGAGGCTCTTTCTGTTTCACAAAATTTTGGTCTTCTGATTGAAATGAGGTGAGGGAAATCCAAACAACATACTTGTCTCAAGATATATCCTAAAACACTATTAAGCTGAAAACTTATAAATAAATTCTATATATATATATATTAAAATTTATGTGTATTTTACCAATGTAGCATAGATCTTAAACATATGGTCTTAGGAGTTAAACAGAAATGACTTGAATCCCAGTTCTGCCACTTAGTAGGTAAGTTTGTGTTTCTGGATAATTTATTTAACTTTTCTTCACACTTTCTGCATTTCCAAAGTTGGGATACACTATATTTGCCTAATAAGACAATTTGAGGGACTAAATGAGATAATAGATATAAGGCGTTGAACACAACGTCCAACATACACTAAATGCTCACCCATTAGAATATTCCCAAGTAACTTTCTCAGGGTGCATGATGAGCAAACCATATATAAAAATTAACTCAAATGGACCAAAGATATAAAAGTAAGAGTGAAAACTTATAAAACTCTTAGAAGAAAAGACAGGGAAACTTCATGACATTGGATTTAGCAATTATTTGTTGGATAATGCATCAAAATACAAACAAAAAAGAAAAATATTATACAATGACTTCATCAAAATTTAAAGCCTGGTGCATCAAAGGACAGTATTAACACATGAGAAAGAAACCCACAGAGTGGCAGAAAGCATTTGAAAATCATATATTTAATGAGAGATTAATATCCACAATATATAAATTAATCCTACAACTCAACCACAGAATAGAAAACAACATGTTTAAAAAATGAACAAAGAACTTGAAAAGATATACAAATGTCCAATAAGTACATGAAAAGTTGCTCAGCATCACTAATCATCGCTGCTGCTGCTAAGTTGCTTCAGTCGTAACCGACTTTGTGCAACCCCATAGACGGGCCTCCTACCAAGTTCCTCTGTCCCAGAGAGTCTCCAGGCAAGAACACTGGAGTGGATTGCCATGTCCTTCTCCAATGCATGAAAGTGAAAAGTGAAAGTGAGGTTGCTCAGTCATGTCTGACTCTTAGCAACCCCATGGACTGCAGCCTACCAGGCTCCTCCATCAATGGGATTTTCCAGGCAAGAGTACTGGAGGGGAATGCCATTGCCTTCTCCATCACTAATCATTAGGGGAGTTAAAATCAACCATGATGAGATTCCACTTTAAATTCATTTGGAGAACTACTACCAAACAACCACAACTACTACAACCAAAAAAGCAGAAAATAATCTGTTGGCAATATGGAGGATTGGAGAAATGATACAGAGAAATGGATATAGAGGATATGGGGAAATAATAACTCATGCATTGCTGGTAGAAATGTAAAATAGTACAGTTGCTATGGAAAATGGTATGATAGTTTCTAAAAAATTAAACATAGAATTATTATATAATCCAGCAATTCCACTTCTAAGTCTATGTTGTTGTTGTTTAGTCACTAAGTCACGTTCAACTCTTTGCAACCCCATGGACTGCAGCACACCAGGCCTCCTTATCCCTAAGTCTACACCTTAACAGAATTGAAAGCAGGTACTCTGATATTTGTACAATCACATTCATAGCAGCATTATTCACAATAGCCAAAACGTGAAACCAATCCAAGTGTTCTTGAACAGATGAATGTATGAATAAAGTGTATTATATACATATAGTAGAATATTATTCATCTCTAAAAAGGAATGAAATTTTGATACTTGCTACAACATGAACGAACTAAGAAGATATTAGTCTAAGTGGAATAAACCAGTCATATTTAGAGATAGAAAGTAGAATGGTGATGGTTAGGTGCTAGGGGGATGGGAGGCTGTTTGCTGCACACTTAGAAGCAGTCAAATTGGTAAATTGTATGTTACATATTTATATTTGTTGTTGCTGTTTAGTTACTACATAGTGTCTGACTCTTTTGCAACCCCGTGGACTGTAGCCAGCCAGGTTCCTCTGTCCACAGAATTTCCCAGCCAAGAATACTGGAGTGGGTCCATTCCCTTCCCCAGAGCATCTTCCCAACCCAGGGTTCAAACCTGTGTCTCTTGTACTGACATACAGATTCTTTACCATCTGAGCTGCCAGGGAAGAATTATATATATTTAGCCACAACAAAAAAAAGAAAAAATATATAGAGAGAATTCTTACTAACGCTCAAGACTCTCAGGCAGAAATGCCCTCATCTCTACTTAGAGAACAGGAAATTCAATCTGAAAACTCAAGATGCATTAGCTATATCTACAAAATAACCCTTACAAACATGTTATAAACTCAAGTATGTGTTCTTATAAGTTAAGGATAGGTTTATGATTAGTTAGAAAATTCCCATCCCACTTACTGGTGTTCTCAACACTCAGTTTCAGCCTCTCATTATGACATATTTTTCTCTGGAGTATTTTGGCCTTTAGGTGCCCTTTAGGTTAATATCATTGATCATTTAGCAAACCTGGGAATTAGCTAAACCTGTGCTTTGTTTATAACACATGTACATTTAAGATTAGCCCTAGGCAGGATTGCTAAGTAGGAGAGGTTTCCCTCTAATCTTTTTTTTTTTTAATCTGTTTTCTGCCATCCAGAAACCTCACTTACAACAGTTGATCCAAGTTATAGGACTTACTTTCTTTCCCAATCAATACAGATTTATCCTCTGCCCCATTTTGGAAATCAAACCTCATACAAGGTAAACTATTGTTTGATAATGGCTTAAAATATTTCCCATGTTTTATATCGTTTGCACTTTGATATTAGCTTCCAGTGCTTAACCCCAAATAGATGATGTGAAATTTTCAAGACACCGCAGCAATGTTAAAGAAAATTATGAGAGGTAATTGGAAGATGAATCTTCCTTTCTGCATCTCAAATTGTAAGCAGGATGCTGTCTATTCAATCTAAATATGAGTCTGATATTATATAAAATAAGTTTTTTTTTTTTTTTTTCTCATTAACACTGGAAAAAGACCGGTCTAAAAATTGGCCAGTGTGTTATCTCTTGATATATTTATTTAACATCCTCTAATGTAGTTAATTCTGAGTATTTTTTAAAATGATTTCTTGAGAGCAACACACCCTGACACACACAGTTTCTTCTTTGATCAGGAAATAATAGAATGGCATGTCATTCAATGGCTCATTGGTAACAAAGGACACAGCAGACATCATTTCAGGAGAGAATGACCCAGAGAGATGTTATGGGGAGGGAGGTGGGAGGGGGGTTCATGTTTGGGAACACATGTAAGAATTAAAGATTTTAAAATTTAAAAAATAAAAAACTAAAAAAATAAAATAAATAAAATAAATAAATAAGTGAAGAGTGATAGTATTTCTAGGTAACATCACAGGAGACTCATTTCCCAATTTGAATAGGGGGAACTAACAGGCTGAAAAAGAGATTGATCTTCACCTGTAGGCATGGCACAGAATATAGACACAGGTACCTGGTATTAGCATCATGTTGTGCTCGTAATTTACTTTTTAAAATTTACTTTCAGCTGTGCAGTTTTATCTATTGCTTCTCCTGTAGCCATGTTGTTTTTAACTTTCGCATGTTTCTTTTTAAAAAATAACACAGAGGCAATGGAATTCAGAGAACAAAATGCCCTCAGCTTAGCTGTGTAACAAAACAAGAGACTTTGTGTTGCTTTAGGGACAGCAGAAATAGAAGTAGTACTTCAGTAAAAACTCTAAAGGAATAAAATTCACTAAGGGACAATTATTTCATGTTTGCAATTTCATGATTCACCTCCTCAAAAAGAGACATTTCTATGCATAGAAGTGTTAGTTGCTCAGTTGTGTCCATCTCTGGGACCCCATGGACTGTAGCCCACCAGGCGTTCATGGAATTGTCCAGGCAAGAATATTGGAGTGGGTTGCCATTCCCTTTTCCAGGGGATCTTTCTGACTCAGGGGTCGAACTGGAGTCTTCTGCATTGCAGGCAGATTCTTTACCATCTGAGCCACCAGGGATGCATGGAGCATCAATAAATGAACAGTAGAGAATCATTCCTATATTGTTGCAAAGATAAACTTATTTTCCTTCCTTTATATTCTTTCACTCCTTCTCTTAGTTATTTTTCAGTGTCTACTAGTCCCTAGTGGTTTTAATTTCAAATTGCTTCCTACACAAACTGCAAGATCTAGATCTATACCTCTCACAGTTCATTTTGCGTAACATCTCTTCAACTCAATAGTAAATTCAGTTGAAAAATAAGACGTAAAATGACACTGATAGTATAGCGTATGGGCCACCACTGGAAAGATAAAAATGATAGCATATATAATAAACACTTTTAATATTCAAATAGGCTATACTTATATTTTTTTGTCTTTCTAAAAGTCACATGAGAATATATTTCTGTGAAAGGGAAAGAAAGATAAGCTATGAAAAATAATAAATATCCTTCACCAAAGACATAAAATGGAAACTGTAACATTTTCCTCTTGTATTTTTCTTTGAGGTAAATATTTCTGAAAACTTCTTATTTTTGAGTTTGTTCTTTTTCTAGGCCAGAGGGGATTCAATGTTTACCTCTAGAAAAGCTACAAGTTGTACTGTGAATATCAGTGTTTAAGAAGCAATTAGTTCTCAAATTAATTTTCTTTTAAAAGCTAGATCATTTAAGTATAGATTATAAGTTAATTGCCCTGGGGCCAGGAAACAGGCAATTTCTACCCTAATTGTTTTTTAGGGGACATGTAATATTCCTAACCATACTTCTTAGTGATCATTCCATTCAATAAGTATCATAGCTTTGAGATTCAGTCTGAGAATTCTTGAGATGAAAGAAGATGTAAGTTTCCTCATTGCTTTCTATTCTGTTTTCTTCCCTTTAGACCCTAACCTTAACCTGTAAAATTACCACTTCATAATGAGTGAACTTTTGCCATAACCCATGTGCCTCTTGCTTCTCCCTTTATTTCTAAAGCCTAGGGGCATAAAATGCATGTGCTGTGGTTTCATACCAAAAATGTAGAAAAGATAAATTCTAAATCAAGTAGTTAAAGCAAATTCAAGCAATTTATTCAGAAGTCATGATATGGAAAACAACTACTGAAGGAAATGGGGGTGGGGGGAAGAGAACAAGATTTTCAACATACAATGAAGCCATAGTATGAATCCCATTCTTGTTTCTGCTAATACTTTCATTGGAACATTGTTGTATTGTACAGACTTGCAAGAAATACTTACTTTAATAAGATCCATATGGTACTATAATCATTAAACCTTGTAGAGGATTGAGTACAGAGCTACATTACATGGATATCACTAAATTTTAAAATGTTCTAAAATTATAGGATAAACCATATTTCTTTGATTTTTTTTCACATTTTAGTATTCCCAAAATCAAGATGCCCCTTAAAATTGATGGTATCAGAGTTTAACAAGTTGAATATTTTTATTTCTTGGTGTAAATATATAATTCCATATAATCCATGAAATTCTAGATTTAATAAAATATGGTATTACCTTGTATTGTTACTGTATTTAAATTTATATGTACTTTATTTTCTACTTTTCATTATTGAAGTTTCCAAGAATGGGAATTTTCTGCCTTAAGAACTTCCTAAATCCTGAAATAATAATGTTATTTTGATATCTTTCCTTGTGAATAGTCATAATTTAATGTCATGCTACTTTGGTGCAATTCTCTTTCATATAAACTAAAATACTGTAAAGGTTGTCATGCAATATCCACACTGTGAGATATTTATCAACTAGACTAGATGGACAGAAGCCTCAATTATGGTAGTTTCAATTTATTATGTATAATTTTTTGATAGTTTCAATTTTTTTTACGAAAACAACTCCTCTATCGTCTATTACAGAAAAACATCTTTAGCACCACACCAATGTTAGTATTTTAATTTGTCAATGGCAAACAAATCCAAATTACATCATGAAGAACATTTCAACTTTGGTCCTAAATTTTATTTTGGCAGAGAAAAATAAATAAATAAATGCAATAAAATGGCAATGATAAAAATAAGAGTTTTATTATATTTCATTTGTCATCAAAATGTCAATTGGAAATATGGATTAACATTTACCATAAAAATGCAGACAATAATTAAAATGATTTATCAGATAATATCAATCTCTTGAAACATACACATTGAGGCTGTATTATACTCAATCATTTGCTAAGTCATTCAGGTGTGTCTGACTCTTTGCAATCCCATGGACTGTAGCCCACAAGGCTCCTCTGTGCATGGGGATTCTCCAGGCAAGAATACTGGAGTGGGTTGCCATGTCTTCCTCTAGGGATCTTCCCAATCCAGGGATCGAGCCCAGGTCTCCCACATTGCAGACACATTCTTTACTGTCTGAGCCACCAGGGAAGCCCAACATACTGAATACTATATTATAATTTGTAATATAAAATACAATTTCTAGTAATTAACTATAAAGTGAAGTCGCTCAGTCGTGTCAACTCTTTGCGACCCCATGGACTGTAGCCTACCACGCTCCTCTGTCCATGGGATTTTCCAGGCAAGAGTACTTGAGTGGGTTGCCATTTCCTTCTCCAGAGGATCTTCCCAACCCACGGATTGAACCTGGGTCTCCTGCATTGTAGGTAGAGGCTTTACCATCCAAGCTACCAGGGAAGTCCTATAATTTATTGTGGCTTCACTCAAACTTCAAAATATTTGGGTTGCTAATTTAATGTGGGCTTAGGTCTTGTAATCAATATACTCCAAGCAATTAATGTGGAATCAAAAACTAAATTTAACTAAATTTATGACAAATTAACATAATAGGATCTTTTATGTGGGCTTGGATTATCTATATTTGCATCCTATACTAAGCAAATTCATCACTAAATGATTATTCAAGCAACATGTTATATAATAAGCTCCTAGAAGTCTCTTTTTATTAATTTTTGTATTTCCTCAGTACCTAGCAAACTGCTTTGAATACATTAGCATTTTATTAATGGTCTGTGAAATAAACTGCAAAAGTAGAAAAGCATGTTGCCTAGATCTATCTATAACTAAAGTATTTGGCTGAGGAATTATATATTTCTTTGTTTGTTTTCTGGACAATATAATATTTGCATATACAAACAAAATAATTCCAGACCTGAGGAACATTTGTAATAAATGCTTGATACATTCATAATACTAGTTATGATTATAGATGAGAAACTCACCTCTTAAATACTCAGCATCATCGTCTATAAAATCAGGAGATGAGACTAAAAAGTCCACATATAGACAAAATACTATACAAATATAAGTTAAAACATTAAAAAAAATAAATTCAGCACGTTGAAGTTGCATGACATTAGGGTGCACCATTCCTCTGTGTGGGCTTCCCGGGTGGTGATAGTGGTAAAGAACCTGACTGCCAATGCAGGAGACATAAGAGAATTGGATTCGATCCCTGGGAGGGGAAGATACACCAGAGGAGGGCATGGCAACCCACTCCAGTATTCTTGCCTGGAGAATCCCATGGACAGAGGAGCTTGGTTGGCTACAGGTTCGCAACAGGGTCACAAAGAGTCAGACACGACTGAAACTACTCAGCACGCATACATTCCTCTGTGTAATAAAAAAGGTTGATATCATTTCTGATGTTTCACTTCTGATAGCTTTCAAGTCCCACCATTCTTCTTTCCTACATCTGTCCTTCTGTCCTACATCTGAGCAAGCTGAGGAGAATAATGGAGTGCTTGCTCTCTCCTTTTTGGTGCCAGCAGGAAGTTAAAACCACACAAACCCCAAACTGCTTGTAAGAACCCTAAACCTGGCCTTGACCTCTAATCACATAAAAACCCCAAGCCAATCTCCTTTCCCTGGACTCTCAAGCGATTTTCAGGCCACCTTGGTAACCACACTGCTCTGTCTAGAATGCTTCATTATGTAAGTAAGAAATTTTCAAAATACCTTCTTGAAATCACAGAAAAATTAATTTATGCAGAGTTCCATATTATTTAGCAAAAGAAAAAATGACTAGAACCCAAAATTTCGAGTTCTTGGTCCAATGCTATTTTCACTATGCAACTTTGTTTTAGACTGTCCATCAACTCCAAAGATACTTGGCCTTAGATTTTCCAGGGAG
Source organism: Ovis canadensis (assembly GCF_042477335.2). Lineage (NCBI taxonomy): Eukaryota > Metazoa > Chordata > Mammalia > Artiodactyla > Bovidae > Ovis > Ovis canadensis. The sequence continues at coordinate 141,877,751 of NC_091727.1, read as the reverse complement.
TGTCTTTCTCTTCACCTATAAAAAGTAATTCAGTATAGAGTACAAATTTCATAGCATCCTGAGCAGCTATGTCCACTGACCTAACAATACCCTGAAACTCTCAGCAATTTCCTGCAAATTTACTCAAACTTCCTAAAAGGATCACTTTATAATTAGGAATGTCTGAGTATAGTATGTCAAATTAGTTTTAATTACTTTACTAATTATTACCTATTGTATGTATTGTCTCTTTGCTCAAAACATAAGTTTCATAAATGTACCAATAGTGCTGGGCACACAGCAGTTGATCAATTAATATTCATTTGTTCATTACTACATGTGCACTGTCAAGTGATCACCACACTGCATTATTAGAAGAAGAGAATGTAAACAATTTGTCTTTGATCATTATATTCAGAATTTTTCTACAACCCCAGCTTTATATTAAAAATAAAATATAGAAAAGAAGTTGGTACTATGAATATATTTTAAGTCCTTTAACTGATTTTGATTCAGGGTTATATTTCAAACTACTTCTTTTTCTTTAATCAGTGCAAATGTCCTAGTTTCATTCTTTTGGATGTTTTTCTGATGGGTTGTTGGTCATTGACTAGCACATTGTGCTTAATTTATCTAAGCAATGAATGCTATTTTATAGGAGAAAAAAAAAAAAACAAGAGAAACAACAAAGGGAAATATAAAAAGGAGTGCCAATAATCCTTGTATAAAATCTCCTTTTAGAGAGAATTATATAATTTACATATTTCAAAACTGTATCAAGTTCATGTGACCTACTGTAATTTTCCCCTTATGTTATGTTATCTTTATAAAAGATTTTAGTTGAATCCCTGTCTTCCAATATTCATGGATTTAATGAAACAGGATTTTAATGTTCTAGAATATAGGGAAAGGAACTGGAGGAAAATGATTTAGAGAAGAAAATTGGCAATGGGGTTGCTATCCATCTTCTCTAACTCTGCCCCACTTTCACGACTTCTTCAATTTCATTATCACTTGTGGGAAGGTTGGCACTTTTGAACACAGTTAGTGGGTCAGGGCTAATTCATCCCACTCATACCCCTAGGTCAGAGTTGCCTCCAAATTTGCTTCTACTAAATATATCCCAAGCCCTGGAAGTGGCATGGGAACAGAGGGAATTAGACCAAGACCCCAGAGCAGGTAAGCGGGTACTTCGTAGGACAGGCTTCACAGGCTGCAATTCAGTGAAAGTGGCAGTTGAATGGAAGAAAATGAATACGGTTTCTGACTCTGTTTCCTTTGCTGATCTGGACTGGTACCGGCTGCCAGAACCCAGGATGTGATGCTGTGAACAAGAGTTTGTGGAGGACTCAAGCATGTGGCTGAGAGATGAGACACCTGAAAGATGACTGTGTATAGAAAAGAAGCTGCACTCTCTCCATCGTGATGTAGTAGAGAAACCATAGCTGGCATTTAGCATCTTACAAGATACATGACACCGTTATGTTGGGTCTCCATTTCCCAACACGCTTGGATAATCCATAGGTACAGATTGTTATCTAGCAATGTAAACTATACATTTTACTGTGAAAACATTTTCATGAATACTCACTAGTAAGTTATTCAAACAGATTTTGCAGCAATTAGAGTTTAGATCTCTAGGGATTGATATATTTAAACACAACATACCAGGTATCAGTTCATAACGTCTGTTCGATCACTGATCCAATGTGTTGCAGCATTAAAATATAATTAAATTAACACATAATTTACCACTGTGTAGAACAACTGCAGAGATAGGGAGACAGAGGAAGAGACAGAACAAAGCAATAAAAATATAACGTTTCATCAATTCAGTTCAGTTCACCGTCGTGTCCCACTCTTTGAGACCCCATGAACTGCAGCACGCTTGGCTTTCCTGTCCATCACTAACTCCCAGAGCTTGCTCAAACTCATGTCATAATGTTTCATACTTTAACCGCCCCCCCAAAGTTGATACAGCATTTGTAAGTTGACCAGGTGAAAGCAGGCCATCTTTTTATCCATTTCACTAAGGTAACTGATTATCAGTAGTTGGCATGAAATTTCTTTCCAAATGAGACCTTTGGTTGGTGAAGAAAAGAAAAATAATACATTCAAGAAATCTCCCACCCAAATAATTGGATGCCAGAGTTTATTTTTGTTGGTATGTGTCAGTTCTATAAACTAATCGACATGTTATCTAGATTTCTTTTCTATACTGCCACTAAAATGTTATCTAAAATAGCATAATTTATAGTTTTAAATTTCCAAGTAAAAAACGTTCTATCTTAAAAAGTGAGCATGTAAACCAGTCTTACAGGATAAAACCTAATTGTAATTATATTGTTATAATTGTGATAAACAGATCTCTAGGTTCTACTTTCTAATCATTGTGTTCTGAAAATATGAATTATTTAATTATAATATACAGATAACATGATAATGAAAAGACAGTTACAATAACCTATATAACTGTTTTAAAAAATATCAGCACAAAACTGAGACTGCACTTAACATAGCAAAGCATTATCAACAAGGCTCTGCACATAGTCACTACATTAGAGACTTGATGATAATACTACATATTAATACATTTTCATAACTTATTAAACTCTCAGTACAATGTAATCTTATCACAAGCAATTAGTTTTATGAAGGTTGAAATGTATTTGCTTCATCCGTTTGCTACCCTGGCTTTTAACATTTTTTAAAAATGTGCCCATGAAGTATTATTTTTCATGTAGTCTCTGTTTCAAATAATCACAGGCATTTCCTTAAATGCTAGATGCAAATCCACTTCAAATTTGGAAGCTAAGCAGCTGAACATGAGAAATTCATGTTCCAAAGATTCCTGTATCATTTTACTGACAGCCAGAACTACATCAAAATCCTTGGTATCCCCGTTTCCCTTTACCAACACCATGCAGAAAAAAAAAAAAAAAAAAAAGCCTTCTCTCTCCAGTTCTTCATGCAGAATCACACTCTTTATACAAAAACAGTAACAAACTGACAGCTACATTAGTGCTGTTGAATACTAGTGCCAAAATACATTTACTTGTATGAGGAGCTTAAAAAGCATAATTGTTAAAAACAGAATCTCAGGAGACAGACCACTCAGGTTCAAATGACCAGTTCTGCAACTTAATATCATTGTGAACTGAGACAATTTACTAAATGTCTCTGTGCTTTTGTCTCTTCATCTGTGAAATGGTAATGAAATTAAGACCTACATTAGGGCATTATTGAGAAGATTAAATTAATGTATATGAAACATTTAGAACAGTACCTCGACAGCAAGTTCCATGCTATTATTTGCCATTGTCATTTTTCAAGCTGATAAGCTTACTCAGTTTCCCAGAGGTTTCCCTGATAAGCTTTAGAGGGGCATTGCCATCTCGACGTGAAAGTATGTCAGTCATGAAACTCAGGAGAATAGTCTATGGATGATTTTTGGCTTCCCTTTGCTCTTAGTTTCAAGAGAGAACTGTTGCACTTATCTGTAAAATCCTTAAATGTTTTGGTTTCTACCTACTGACCAGCCACATACTATACCATGCTCAAACCACAATGGCCCTGTCTCACCCTCTCATAATCTTTTTTTCTATTTTGTCGAATGGAGCCATGCACTTGACCTCTATATAGAATGTTCTTCCCTCACTTGTTCATTTAACTCCTGTCATTTCAGTGTCATTCCCTCGGCCAAATCCACCATTAACTGCTCTCAGAGGTCTGAGACTTTATCTGAGTTGTAACTTTGCTTTAATTTATATCATTAGTTGATGTTTTTGTCTCCACCACTATATTTTTAAATACTATGAGGGCAAGAGTTGTGCATGATTTTCTTGACAAGTATCTCTCGTTTGCCTGATAAACAGTAGGAACTCAAGTATTTGTCGAGTGAATGAATAAGTGGAAAAAAGGAATATTATGCATTGGGGTGCATCATCTTCAGTTACACCAAATAGGAGGCAAAAGAATGAATCTCAAGATCTTGATGGCAATGAATACTTTCCATTAAAAATGAAATTAGTAATCACTCTCCACTGGTAATTCATCTATAAGCAAACATTTATTTTATAGGCAAGATTAACTTTGATAACTGTAATGTAGAAAGCTTTGAATCAATGTGATGAGACAATGATTAATACATATCATTGGGCTCTTTCTTATAGAACATCTTGATGCTTAAGATCATTATAAGAAACTTCTCCCATGAGGTTAAAATAAAATTCTGAAAAACTTTCTGGAAAATTGTATCTAAACAGTTGAATTATTGAGGGTAAATACACTGAGGTACAAATGGGGAAAGTATATTTTTCTCCAAACAGTAGGCGAAAGAAAACAAAGAACACCAAACAAACCTCTACATTTTTGTAAGACTCAGAAATATTATTCTTTTCATACACACACTCAGTTCAATTTATTCGCTCAATCATGTTCGACTATTTGAGACCCCATGAACCGCAGCACTCCAGGCCTCCCTATCCATCATCAATGCCCAGAGTCCACTCAAACCCATGTACATTGCATCAGTGATAACCATCCAGCCATCTCATCCTCTGTCGTCCCCTTCTCCTGCACTCAATCTTTCCCAGCATCAGGGTCTTTTCCAATGAGTCAGCTCTTCGCATCAGAAGGCCAAAGTATTGGAGTTTCAGACATACACTAATATATATAAAATAAATAACTAATAAGAATCTGATGTATAGCACAGCAAATTCAATGGCATATATGGGAAAACAATATAAAAAAAGAGTGGAGATTTTATATATATATATACATCAGTTCAGTTCACTTCAGTTGCTCAGTCGTGTCTATTTGCAACCCCATGAATCTCAGCACGCCAGGCCTCCCTGTCCATCACCATCTCCCGGAGTTCACTCAGACTCACGTCCATCGAGTCCGTGATGCCATCCAGCCATCTCATCCTCGGTCATCCCCTTTTCCCCCGGCCCTCAATCACCCCCAGCATCAGAGTCTTTTCCAATGAGTCAAATCTTCGCATGAGGTGGCCAAAATACTCGAGTTTCAGCTGTAGCATCATTCCTTCCAAAGAAATCCCAGGGTTGATCTCTTTCAGAATGGACTGGTTGGATCTCCTTGCAGTCCAAGGGACTCTCAAGAGTCTTATCCAACACCACAGTTCAAAAGCATCAATTCTTCAGCGCTGAGCCTTCTTCACAGTCCAACTCTCACATCCATACATGACCACAGGAAAAACCATAGCCTTGACTAGACAGACCTTAGTCGGCAAAGTAATGTCTCTGCTTTTGAATATACTATCTAGGTTGGTCATAACTTTCCTTCCAAGGAGTAAGTGTCTTTTAATTTCATGGCTACACCCACCATCTGCAGTGATTTTGGAGCCCCCAAAATAAAGTCTGACACTGTTTCCACTGTTTTCCCATCTATTTCCCATGAAGTGATGGGACCGGATGCCATGATCTTCATTTTCTGAATGTTGAGCTTTAAGCCAACTTTTTCACTCTCCTCTTTCACTTTCATCAAGAGGCTTTTTAGCTCGTCTTCACTTTCTGTCATAAAGGTGGTGTCATCTGCATATCTGAGGTTATTGATATTTCTCCCGGCAATCTTGATTTCAGCTTGTGTTTCTTCCAGTCCAGCGTTTCTCATGATGTACTCTGCATATATGTTAAATAAGCAGGGTGACAATATACAGCCTTGATGTACTCCTTTTCCTATTTGGAATTAGTCTGTTGTTCCATGTCCAGTTCTAAGTGTTGCTTCCTGACCTGCATACAGATTTCTCAAGAGGCAGGTCAGGTGGTCTGGTATTCCCATCTCTTTCAGAATTTTCCACAGTTTATTGTGATCCACACGGTTAAAGGCTTTAGCATAGTCAATGAAGCAGAAGTAAATGTTTTTCTGGAACTCTCTTGCTTTTTCCATGATCCAATGGATGTTGGCAATTTGATCTCTGGTTCCTCTGCCTTTTCTAAAACCAGCCTGAACATCAGGGAGTTCACGGTGCATGTATTGCTGAAGCCTGGCTTGGAAAATTTTGAGCATTACTTTACTAGCATGTGAGATGAGTGCAATTGTGCTGTAGTTTGAGCATTCTTTGGCATTCCCTTTCTTTGTGATTGGAATGAAAACTGACCTTTTCCAGTCCTGTGGCCACTGCTGAGTTTTCCAAATTTGCTGGCATATTGAGTGCAGCCCTTTCACAGCATCATCTTTCAGGATTTGAAACAGCTCCACTGGAATTCCATCACCTCCACTAGCTTTGTTCGTAGTGATGCTTTCTAAGGCCCACTTGACTTCACATTCCAAGATGTCTGGCTCTAGATGAGTGGTCACATCATCATGATTATCTGGGTCGTGAAGATCTTTTTTGTACAGTTCTTCCATGTATTCTTGCCACCTCTTCTTAACATCTTCTGCTTCTGTTAGGTCCATACCATTTCTGTCCTTTACCGAGCCCATCTTGGCATGTAATGTTCCCTTGGTATCTCTAATTTTCTTAAAGAGATACATATATATATATATATATATATATATATATATATATTTATACACATACATATATGTGTATATGTATGTATTTATGTGTATATATGTGTGTGTATATATATATATATATATATATATATATATATTCCTGTATATAATTATGCATCAGTCCGTAGGGTTGTAAAATGTCAGACACGACTTTGCACAAATGAACAACGACAAGAAAAATATGTAAAGGTGATGTGCACAAACCATCTATTAGGACCTAAAATAACTCAGAGAAAACTATACTTACTAAATTAGTTTGGAAAGCTCTAAGAACAACATTAAAGCAGTTGGCAAAAGCATAGTCCTTTTCACTTTTACATCATAAGTTCTTAAAATTATTTAAGACAGCACAGTGATTGTACCTTTTAAATAGAATTTTAGGGATTATAGTAGGATTGCATTTTTATCTCAGTATTTAGAAACCTAACATTGGATTTATGACTATAGAAAGAGGTCATAATCTTAGCGGGAACAAACTGAATAGCAGAATAAGAGGGCTAGGTAAAAGTAATCTGGGTTCTGCATGAAACATTCCTCAGAAATAAAATCATCATTTGATGGCACTAAGTCTGTGTCCTCCATGGTAGAACCCTCAAGAACAGAGTCATCCAATAAAGGAACTGAAGAAGTAGTTAAAGTTATTTCTCTTTCAGATGCCATTTTAATATAACCACCAAGCCTCTGATCTAAGGATTTATTGGTCCTGGACAAAATAAAACGTAATGCAACATTAAATTTAACCAGTTTGGATTGATATATATTTTTCCTAACCAGTGAAGGGCCTTGGTGGATGGGGTGAAAGGCTTTCTCTTGTGTCCACCTGGTAAAATTTGAGGGTGCCCACTCAATGAGAAAAGGAGGCTAAGTCCTGTAATTGAGTGGTGACACTGATGGCAAAAATTAGCTGTAAATATTTGATCTAGGTCAGCTTCTGAATAATCATTTTGAACAAGTCTAGTCTGGAGTACCCAGTGACCTAGAGCTGGAGTAGTGAGACATGGCTCTTTACAATCAGGGTGACACCACTTGTCCAAATGCATCTTTGTGGCAAGATTATAGAATCAATTAACAAGAAGCAACAGTGCTAATTACAAAAGTAATTTTAGACTTAAGATTTAAGTCTGAGAAAATATGCTTTGTGTTTACTTTTAGTTTGCAGCCTCTGTATTCAGGAAAATAGAGTAAGAGCAATGGAACAACTTATCCACAAAATAATAATGTTCTAGTTAACAATTTTAACTTTGTAAAGTCTCAGTACATTAAATGGTAAATAAAGCTATTGACATCAAATGTGAACAAGAAAGAGAAATAATTAGGTAGGATATTATTAATCTTGGGATTAATTTTAGCAACAGTATACTAGTCTATCCCACACTAGAAAGAGTCCCACTATCCTCAGTGGAATTTGTTGAGAACTCATGTCTCTTTTTCTCTCACTTCTGGATGCTTGGGGCTGGTGCACTGGGACGACCCAGAAGGATGGTACGAGGAGGGAGGAGGGAGAGGGTTCAGAATGGGGAACATGTGTATACCTGTGGCGGATTCATGATGTATGGCAAAAGCAGTATAATATTGTAAAGTAATTAACCACCAATTAAAATAAATACATGTATATTAAAAAATAGAAAGAACCAGTTCCTTGGAGAAATGTATATTCATATTCTTTCCTTATTTTAAAATTGCATTGTATTTTTATTGATGAGTTAATGTTCCTTATATATTATAGATACCAACCCTTTATCAAATATATGATTTGCAGATATCTTATGCCATTTTGTGGATTGTATTTTCACTTTCTTGATGATATCCTTTGAAGTCCAGAAGTTTTTATTTTGATGTAATTTAATAGATTTAGTTTTGCATTGTTGTAGCCTATACTTTTGGTGTCATAGCTAAGAATCCTTTGCAAATTCAGGGTCATAAAAACTATTTTTCTAAAAGTTTTATGATTTTTGCTTTTACAGTTAGATCTTTGATCCATTTCAAATTAATTTTTATATGTAGCATGAAGTAAGGGTCCAACTTCATTCTTTTGCATATGGACATTGTTACCTCAGCACCATTTATTAAAAAGACTATTCTTTCTCCCATTGAATGGTCTTGGCACACTTACAGAAGATCAGTTGACCATAAATGTATGGATTTACTTTTATACTTGATTCTGTTTCATTTATCTATATGTCTATCCTTGTGCTAGTGTCATAGCCATGTTTATAGTTTCTTTGTAGTTAGTTTTGAAATCAAGAACTTTGAATCCTCCTACTTCATTTTTCTTTGTCAAGATTGCTTTGGCTATTTTTGGCCCATTAAAATTCTGTATGAATTTTACAATCAGGTTGCCAATTTCTGCAGTCAGCTGAGATTCTGATAGGGATTAAGTTAAATCTTTAGTTTATTTTGAAAAATGTTACCATCTTAGTATTATGAAATGTTCTAATCCATGAACATGGAGTATTGTTTTATTCACTTAGATCTTTAATTTCTCTCAACAACGTTTTGCAGTTTTCAAAGTATAAATTTTACATTCATTAATTAAATTTATTATTAATTATTTAATTTGCTTTGATGCTCTTTTAATTTATTCCTAATTATTTTATTTGCTTTAATGTTAGATTTAAATGAAATTGTTTTCTTAATTTTATTTTGAGATTGTTCATTACAAATTATAGGATTACAACTGGTTTCAGAATATTGGTCTGAATTGATGCATGCTATTCATATTTTCATCCTGTAAGTATCAAACTAACTAAAATGTTGAATGTGTTATGCTAGAAAACAAAGAAAATACAAAAATAAAAGAATCATATAATATTTACTGGGATTAAAATTTATTAGAATATGTAGTCACGTATGCCAAAGTGACTACACCAAAGCCTTTGACTGTGTGGATCACAACAAACAGTGGAAAATTCCTCAAGAGATGGGAATACCAGATCACCTTACCTGCCTCTTGAGAAATTTTTACTCAGCACCAAGAAGCAACAGTTAGAACTGGACATAGAACAGCAGACTGGTTCCAAATCAGGAAAGGAGTATATCAAGGCTCTATATCATCACCCTGCTTATTTAACTTATATCAGAGTACATCATGTGAAATGCCAGGCTGGATGAAGCACAAGCTGAAATCAAGATTGCCAAGAGAAATATCAATAACCTCATATATGCAGATGATAACATCCTTTTGCCAGAAAGCAAAGAAGAACTAAAGAGCCTCTTGATGAAGGTGAAAGAGGAGAGTGAAAATGTTGGCTTAAAATTCAACATTCATAAAACTAAAATCATGGCATCTGGTCCCATCATTTCACAGCAAACAGATGGGGAATCAGTGACAGACTTTATTTTGGGGGACTGCAAAATCACTGCAGATGGCGATTGCAGCCATGAAATAAAAAGACACTTGCTCTTTGGAAGAAGAGCTATGACCAACATAGAGAGCATATTCAAAAGTAGAGACATTACTTTGTCAACAAAGGTGCATCTAGTCAAGGCTATGGTTTTTCCAGTAGTCATATATGGATGTGAGAGTTGGACTATAAAGAAAGCTGAGCACCAAAGAACTGATGCTTTTGAATTGTGGCATTGGAAAAGATTCTTCAGAGTCCCTTGGACTGCATGCAGATCAAACCAGTCAATCCAAAAGGAAATCAGTCCTGAATATTCATCGGAAGGACTAATGCTGAAGTTGAAATGTCAGTACTTTGGCCACCTGATGTGAAGAACAGACTCATTGCAAGATACCCTGATGCTATGAAAGATTGAAGGCAGGAGGAGAAAGGGATGACAGAAGATGAGATGGTTGGATGGCATCACTGACTCGATGGACATGAGTTTGAGTAGGCTCCAGGTGTTGGTGATGGACAGAGAAACTTGGCATGCTGCAGTACATGGTGCCACAAAGAGTCGTACATGACAGAGTGACTAACTTGAACTGAGTCACTTAAAATAATTTCAATTCAAGACAGACATCTTTAGACCTCCTCATCTGGGCTCTGACATGTAAGAATGATCCTAACATTAGCCTGTTCAAAGTGATTGCAGCCCCTTCCCTGCTGGCTCTGACAGCAAGAATCTGCCAGTAATGCAAGAGACGTGGGTTCAATCACTGGGTCGGAAGAACCCTGGAGAAAGAAACAGCAACCCACTCCAGTATTCTTGCCTGGAGAATCCCATGGACAGAGGAGCCCGCTGGGCTACAGTTTATGGGGTCACAAAGAGTAGGACACGACTGGGAACTGAGTGTTGAGGACCCATATGAACAGGTAAAAGTATAATACAATATATTGGCCTGTGGTTTTCTTTTTTTGTGGCATCTTTGTCAGGTTTTGGTATTAGGATGATTGTGGTCTCATAGAATGAGTTTGGAAGTTTACCTTCCTCTGCAATTTTCTGGAAGAGTTTGAATAGGATAGCTGTTAGCTCTTCTCTAAATTTTTGGTAGAATTCAGCTCTGAAGCCATCTTAACCTGGGCTTTTGTTTGCTGGAAGATTTCTGATTACAGTTTCAATTTCCATGCTTGTGATAGGTCTGTTAAGACTTTCTATTGCTTCCTGGTTCAGTCTTGGGAAGTTGTACTTTTCTAAGAATTTGTCCATTTCTTCCATGTTGTCCATTTTATTGGCATATAATTGCTGATAGTAGTCTTTTATGATTCTTTGTATTTCTGTGTTGTCTGTTGTGATCTCTCCATTTTCATTTCTAATTTTATTGATTTGATTTTTCTCCCTTTGTTTCTTGATGAGTCTGGTAAATGGTTTGTCAATTTTATTTTCCTTTCAAAGAACCAGCTTTTGGCTTTGTTGATTTTTGCTATGGTCTCTTTTGTTTCTTTTGCATTTATTTCTGCCCTAATTTTTAAGATTTTTTTTTTCTTTCTACTAACCCTGGGTTTCTCCATTTCTTCCTTTTCTAGTTGCTTTAGGTGTAGAGTTAGGTTATTTATTTGACTTTTTTCTTGTTTCTTAAAGTATGCCTGTATTGCTATGAGTTTTCCCCTTACCACTGCTTTATAGTGTCCCACAGGTTTTGGGTTGTTGTGTTTTCATTTTCATTCATTTCTATGCATATTTTGATTTCTTTTCTGATTTCTTCTGTGATTTGTTGGTTATTCAGAAACATGTTGTTTGGCCAATATCACTGATGAACATTGATGCAAAAATCCTTAACAAAATTTTAGCAATCAGAATCCAACAACACATTAAAAAGATCATACATCATGAGCAAGTGGGCTTTATTCCAGGGATGAAAGGATTCTTCAATATCCGCAAATCAATCAGTGTAACTCACCACATTAATAAATTGAAAAATAAAAGCCATATGATTATCTCAATAGATGCAGAGAAAGCCTTTGACAAAATTCAACATTCATTATGATAAAAAAAAAAAAACTCTCCAGAAAGCAGGAATAGAAGGAACATACCTCAACATAATAAAAGCTATATATGACAAACCCGCAGCAAACAGTATCCTCAATGGTGAATAATTGAAAGCATTACCCCTAAAGTCAGGAACAAGACAAGGGTGCCCAATTTCACCGCTACTATTCAACATAGTTCTGGAAGTTTTGGCCACAGCAATCAGAGCAGAAAAAGAAATAAAAAGAATTAAAATTGGAAAAGAAGAAGTAAAACTCTCACTGTTTGCAGATGACATGATCCTCTACATAGAAAACCCTAAAGCCTCCACCAGAAAATTACTAGAGCTAATCAGTGAATATAGTAAAGTCACAGGATATAAAATCAACACACAGAAATCCCTTGTTCCTGTACACTAATAATGAGAAAGCAGAAAAAGAAACTAAAGAAACAACTCCATTCACCATTGCAGCAAAAAGAATAAAATACTTAGGAATATATCTACCTAAAGAAAGTAAAGACCTATATATAGAAAACTTTAAAACACTGATGAAAGTAATCAAAGAGGACACTAATAGGTGGAGAAATATACCATGTTCATGGATCAGAAGATTCAATATAGTGAAAATGAGTATACTACCCAAAGCAACCTACAGATTCAGTGCAATTTCTATCAAGCTACCAGCAGTATTTTTCACAGAGCTAGAACAAATAACTTCATAATTTTTTATGGAAATACAAAAACAAAACAAAACAAAACAAAACAAAACAAAAAAAAAACACTTGAATAGCCAAAGCAATCTTGAGAAAGAAAAATGGAACTGGAGAAATCAACTTGCCTGACTTCAGGCTCTACTACAAAGCCACAGTCATCAAGACAGTATGTTACTGGCACAAAGACAGAAATATAGATCACTGGAGCAAAACAGAAAGCCCATGGATAAATCCACTCACCTATGGGCACCTTATTTTCGACAAACGAGGCAAGAATATACAATGGAGGAAATACAATCTCTTTAACAAGTGGTGCTGGGAAAACTGGTCAACCACTTGTAAAAGAATGAAACTAGAACACTTTCTAACACCATACACAAAAATAAACTCAAAATGGATTAAAGATCTAAATGTAAGGCCAGAAACTATAAACCTCCTAGAAGAGAACATAGGCAAAACACTCTCCAACATAAATCACAGCAGGACCCTCTATGATCCACCTTCCAGAATTCTGGAAACAAAAGCAAAAATAAACAAATGGGATCTAATTAAAATTAAAAGCTTCTGCACAACAAAGGAAAATATAAGCAAGTTGAAAATACAGCCTTCAGAATGGGAGAAAATAATAGCAAATGAAGCAACTGACAAACAACTAATCTCAAAAATATACAAGCAACACTTGCAGCTCAATTCCAGAAAAATAAATGGCCCAATCAAAAAATGGGCCAAAGATCTAAATTGACATTTCTCCAAAGAAGACATACGGATGGCTAACAAACACATGAAAAGATCCTCAACATCACTCATTATCAGAGAATTGCAAATCAAGACCACAATGAGGTACCATGTCACACCAGTCAGAATGGCTGTGATCCAAAAGTCTACAAGCAATAAATGCTGGAGAGGGTGTGGAGGAAAGGGAACCCTCTTACACTATTGGTGGAAATGCAAACTAGTACAGCCACTATGGAGAACAGTGTGGAGATTCCTTAAAAAACTGGAAATAAAACTGCCTTGTGACCCAGCAATCCCACCGCTGGGCATACACACTGAGGAAACCAGAACTGAAAGAGACACATGTACCCCAATGTTCATCACAGCACTGTTTCTAATAGCCAGGACATGGAAGCAACCTAGATGTCCATCAGCAGATGAATGGATCTGAAAGCTGTGGTACATATACACAATGGAGTATTACGCAGCCATTAAAAAGAATACATTTGAATCTGTTCTAATGAGTGAATGAAACTGGAGCTGATTATACAGAGTGAAGTAAGCCAGAAAGAAAAACACCAATACAGTATACTAACACATATGTATGGAATTTAGAAAGATGTTAATGATAACCCTGTATGTGAGACAGCAGAAGAGACACAGATGTATAGAACATACTTTTGGATTCTGTGGGAGAGGGAGAGGGTAGGATGATTTGGGAGAATGACATTGAAACATGTATGCTATCATTTAAGAAATGAATTGCCAGTCTAGGTTCGATACAGGATACAGGATTCTTGGGTCTGGTGCACTGGGATGACCCAGAGAGATGATATGGGGATGGTGGTGCACGGGGGATTCAGGATTGGGAACTCATGTACACCTGTGGTGGATTCATGTCAATGTATGGCAAAACCAATACAGTATTTTAAAGTAAAAAATAAATAAATAAATAAATTTAAAAAATTTAATTTAAAAAATTATAATACAATATAAAAGAAATCTATCATTTATAAAATATGCTTATATGGTAGGGAAGGAGATTTGTTAGTTAATTAGTTAAAGTCGCTCAGTCGTGTCAGACTCTTTGAGACCCTATGGACTGTAGCCCACCAGGCTCCTCCGTCCATGGGATTCTCCAGGCAAGAATACTGGAGTGGGTTGTCATTTCCTTCTCCAGGGGATCTTCCTGACCCAGGGATCGAACCCAGGTCTCCTGCATTAGAGACAGACACTTTAACCTCTTAGCCACCAGGGAAGAGCCAAGGAGATATGGGAGAGTATAAAAGTTGAGCTGGAAATGTACTGAGCATCAAATTTGGAAAAATCTTCACCCTATTTAGGAAGTGCTGGTTAAAAAAACAACTACATGCAAATTTACTTTCTAAGGAACAGTTGAATAAAGTATTCTTTAGAAATTTAAGATATGTGCTTGCAAATAAAGGTAACTCTTACTTCTTGAAGAGAAGGTAATGACGTTTTTAAACCAGGACAATAAACAAATAAATAAATAAATAAATGAAATAAAAAATAAACCAGGACAGTGATGGAAATGTGCTCATGCCATAGGTTCAGTGAACAGATACAAAAAGAAAGTAAAATTAATAGTTCCTTGATGAACACTTCTCTAGATTTTGTGTTACAGAAGATGACAAAAGGAACTGATTTCTTTTTTCCCACGAAGTAATAAAATCATAAATACCAAGTAAGTTAAATGACCTAGTTATGGCTACAATTATTTCTAATCTGTGAAAAGTTTCTAGAGTTTGAGTGTTTTTTGGTTCTCCTTAAAATTTGCCATAAAATCTTTGAAAACTATTTGAATATGAGGAAGTGAGATCTGTTCAAGCCACAGGGAAATCTCTTTAATTTTCAAAACCAAATATTTTCTTTAGAAAATTTCCCTTCCTCCTCCACTTCATTCTAATTTTCAATCACAAAGCTACCAATTAATATTTGAAGACAAACCAGGGATAAATGCCAGGCAAAATTGTAAAAGGTGACTAAGCTGGTTTTCCTAACCCTCACACTTTGTTATACAAACCCTTCCCCTTTTCCTGGTTGCTGCTGCCCAACCCACATGCACAATCCATTAATGCTGCTCCAGGCTTCCAAAAACCTTTCTAGAAGCATTTTCTATTTTGAAACTTTTACAAAGTTTTCATCAAAACTTTCCCTGGCCTGTCTAATAGGCTTGACATATAGGAAAACGTGTCTGATAAACATTTCAAGTTTGAACTTTAAAGGATGAGAGCTTAATATGCTTCATTTCTTTGAGTGCACTCTGATTTTAAACTAGAGCTCCCTAGAGACTCAGTATAGGCTATGACATATGTAACTGGTTTTGGGAATTGGAGATCTTATTGAAAGCCTAACACAAAATAAACAAACAAAAAACCTGATTCCTTGTCTGCCTATGTTTAGGGATGCAAAGGTTTGAGTAATAACAATAATAGGTATAATTACATAAGTTTACTTCTCCCTTTCTTTTATTTCTATAGGGTTCAACTGGAGTATCACAGACAGAAAAAGGCCTACTGCTTAGTTGCAGGAGTTATTACTTAGTTACTAAGTAATTACTCAGTGACTACATAACTATTAGTAACTATTAGTAATTACTTAGTAACTACTATTAGTAACTATTAGTTACTATTAGTAATTACTTAGTAACTAGCAATTAGTAACTTAGTAACTAGTAACAATGTAACTAAGTAGTTACTTAGTAACTAAGTAGTAACTACTATAGTTAAATGGTCCCAAATAAAAAATATAACTTATTCATAGTTCAAACTATAATTGGCTTACCTACAACCATTAAAAAATATTTTAAAGAGACTTCCTTACTTTCTGGAGAGCCAATTTTTCTGACATTGCAGAAAAGTTTAGCATAATGATATATGCATAGCTAATTTTGAGAAATGGAGTTGAGAAATAGAATGTGCTCATAATTACTTTCAACTATTGCAATTTAGGTATTTGTTAAGGCAAATATAGTAAGAATAGTTATCCTTTTTTTTTTCTCTGAAAAGAGATCTGAAATGAAACATTCTAAGTTCTTGGATGGTAAATTGGTTCTGTAAATAAATCAACAAACTTATGCCAGCATTTGCTATCTTTTAAATAAGTTCAGCATTTATTCATTCACTAAACAATTGTTTATTGAGTGTCTCCCAAATTCCAGGTACTCCTGTAGACACAAAAGACACAACAGTGGAGAAGAAAGACTACATTTACAAACTCTGAAACAGGTCACTCAGTATTCTGTTAAAAAAAAAAAAAAAAAGACAATCTATTTAAACCCAGTAATTAAATCTCTGAACCTTAAAAGGAACATTGTTTTCTAGAGACTTTTTCTTTCTCCTCAGAAGAGCTAGTCTAGGATAACGTAGAACACGTATAAGTAAGTATGTGTGTACATTATGCATATTTTATTCATGTAGGTTGACCTCCTTCTAGATGATATACTTTTTTCTGTTCTAATTTTGGAAAAACAGATATGAGAAACTAAAAAATATATATATATATGAGAAACTGAATTGAAAAGGCAAGAGAGTCTACCTAGTCATCTAGGGAATATAATTATAAATGTGTTTTTCATCCTTCATAAGGTTCATCTCAGGACAAGTTACTAAAATTATAACTAAGCTACCTCATTAGATTTTAGGATAGATGACTGATAGATAGATGGATATAGACAAGTAGATAGTAAATACTATTAATACATATTTATATCTCTACCTATCTGTCTACCTACTACCTGACTATCTAATGATAGATCCATCGAGATCTATCTACCTATGTACTAAATGCCTTTGTTAAAACAATGTGTATATATATATTTTTTTCTTCTCTCATTTTTTTTCTCTTTCAATAGAAAAAATAAAACATGTTTTGATGTCTTTATTGATTTTTTACTACCTTTTACTAAAAATATTCAGGGTCAAAATAGGAGAAAAGAAAGTTAAACTATGTATATACGTCTGTAATCTTAATACCAAATCACTTGAACTTTGTGACTCTGGGTAAAGTAAATAAAAAGCTATGAAATTATTTTCTAAAAAGGTATATTTACATGATAAAGACTGGTTGAAAATTTGAATATATACAAAGTAGTCAAATACAATACTGCTGTAAAGTTTTATAGAATAACTAATAAAGAACTAGGAAGAGACAAGTAGAAAATATCTAATTGGCTGGGGCCACTGTCAACTACAAATTGGCCCTTGGTAAGACCATTTGCCAGTGACTCAGCAACAACAACAAGGGCGTTTGTCATCTACCTCTGCAGAGAATGAACCCTGTGCTGCAGCTGTTGATCTTCAACAGCCCTTGAGGGAGTTCAGGGTGGAATGAGGCATCCTGTGCTCCAGGGAGTCTGGCGGAACAGGTCTTTGGATAGTCAGCTATTTTCAGGAAGTGATTTCATGATCCCAATCCTTGCATCTCTTCATATCTAGAAAAACACTAAATCCTTTCATCAGCTCCTCATAACTAGCAGAAAACCTCTTGTAAAGTAAGCGCTTGATTGCACTGAACTCTCCCTTTACCAAAATCTTATATGTTAACCTTCCCCTACTATTTCTTTGGAGCAGTCTCTCAGAACTGAGGTGCTGTCTCCTGGGCTGCAGTCATCATTTTGCCCCAAATAAAATTCAACTCAAAACTCTCAAGTTGTGCATCGTTTTAGTTGACAACATAGTCAACCTTTTTGTGGTAAGAAGCCTCAGATTTAGCTTGGCATTGGGGGTTTAGTTGACTGCATATGTTGCATTTCTGGTCAAGCAGAGCATTTACTTCTAAGTTATCAAACTTTTAGTTTCCTGATGTGGAACTCCAAGCAGGAGTGGTCCCAGCTTGAGCCTAGAAATTTATTTCAACAGTCCTTCTTTCCTCCTTTTGATCATCCTCTTGACCATTCAAAAGTTTTGATGAAAAATATTAGTTTAAGAGTAGTGGCCAAGATAGGAGAATTGGAGAAATTCACCACCTCCCACAGGCACCAAAATTACAACTACTGGCAGAGAAACTATTGATGAGAAAGACTGGAAGATGAGAATAAAAGACCTTCCATAGAAAAAGACGTAAGTAAGAAACAACAATGAGAACGGTAGAAGTGGCAGAGACACAGTAAAGACTCATACATACCCTGATGTGGTGCCGAAAACACAAACAGGGAGATAATTACAATTGAAGGGGTTCTCCTTAAGGAGTGGGTGGTCTGAGCCTCACATTGGGCTCCTGAGCCTGTGGAGGTACTGCACAAGGAGGACAAGACCCCAAGACATTTGGCTTTGAAAGCCAGTGGAACTTATATTCAGGAGACCCAGGAGACAGTAGGAAATAGAGACTCAACTCTCAAAGGGAGCACACGAAATTTCACAAGTTCCAGGACCAAAGGCAGAAGCAACAATTTAAAAGGAGCTTAGTTAGACCCATCTGCTGATCTGGGAGAGAATCCAGAAACTGGATTTCATGCTAGGGACATAGACAATAGAAGCAACCATTTTTGGGAGCTCATACTACCAAGAGGACACTAATGTTGGTAAATGTCATTGTGGAATCCTTCCTCCATTTTATGAGCTCTGGGACCTGGCTGTGTACACTAGCCTGTGGGAACTAATACTAGGAAGCCTCAAGTGAAGCAAATGGCTGCAGGTGAAGCCAGCTGCTTTAAGAACTCCTGAGTCAATAGCCACCCTGGGACCCAACCCAGTCCACAAGAGGGCCCAGGACATGGCTTTGTGCACCAGCCCAAGGACCAGTACAGCCCTGAAATGTGCCATATTGGGACCAAACCCACCCAACAGCAGACAGGCATCAACCTCTGGACACCTTAAGCACAGGCATTATAAACCAGCACTTGAATACCATCTCTGGAACACTATTTGCCTTGCACCCAGCAGTGGCAGAAACCAGACCCATCCCCAAGCAGACCAACACAAATTCTGCATCCCACAGAGCCCTTTATTCAGGATCCTTCATCCAAGGCCCTAGCTCTGCCCACCTATAGGTGACCATTAGCCCCAGGGGACCCTGAGATTGGGGACCAGCTCTGAGACATATCAGACACTCTAGCTAGTAATGTCAGAAACTTGTCCCATCTATCAGCAGATCAACACTAGATTTAGGACCTTATCCCCAGGGTCTCCACAGCCAACTCCCACTTATGAGAGACGAGCAGCCTCCATGGAAGGCAAGACCTGGCAACAAACTAGACAGGGACCACTCACACCTATAAAACTGCCCACAGTAGTGAGCCCACAACAGCACAAGGACCAACAAAGCCCACATAGATGGCACCCATAAAACATATAGTCCTGGGCATCAGAGGGCTAGAACATATAAGATCATAGCAATACAAGCTTACCTAAGAAACAAGATAAATATCAAATAAATAACCTAACTTTACACCTAAAGAAACTAGAAAAAGAATAAATGAAGAGCCCCTAAATTAGTAGAAGAAACATCATAAAAATCAGAGCATAAATAAATGAAAAGAAACAAAGAATATAGCAAAAATCAACAAAACTAAAACTTGGTACTTTGAGAAAATAAATAAAACAAATCATTAGCCAGACTCATCAAGAAAAAAAGGGAGAAGAATCAAATCAATAAAATTAGAAATGAAAATGGATGTTACAACAGACAACAGAGAAATACAAAGGATCATAAGAGACTACAATCAGCAAATATATGCCAATAAAATGGACAACTTGGAAGAAATGGACAAATTCTTAGAAAAGTATAACCTTCCAAAACTGAACCAGGAAGAAATAGAAAATCTTAACAGAACCATCACAAGCATGGAAATTAAAACTGTAATAAAAAATCTTCCAATAAACAAAAGCCCAAGACCTGATGGCTCCAGAGCTGAATTCTACCAAAAATTTAGAGAAAAGCTAACACATATCCTACCAAACTCTTCCAGAAAATTGCAGAGGAAGGCAAACTCCAAAACTCATTTTATGAGGCCAACATCACCCTAATACCAGAATCAGACAAAGGCTACAAAAAAAAAGAAAACTACAGGCCAATAACACTGATGAACATAGATGCAAAAAATTTCAACAATATTATAGCAAACAGAATCCAACAACATATTAAAAAGATCATACATCATGACCAAGTGGGCTTTCTCCCAGGGATGTAAGGCTTCTTCAATATGTGCAAGTCAATCAATGTGATACACCACATAAACAAATTGAAAGATAAAAAACATGATTATCTGAATAGATGCAGAGAAAGCCTTTGACAAAATTCAATATCCATTTATGAAAAAAGAAAGAAAGAAACAAACCTTCCAGAGCAGGAATAGGAGCATACCTCAACACAATAAAACCCATCTACAATAAACCACAAGGCTGTGGTCCTAGTGTTTTTAGATTGACTAATCATGGCTGGTCATGTTGGAGAGGTCTGACAGAATGTGGTCCACTGGAGAAGGGAATGGCAAACCACTTCAGTATTCTTGCCTTGAGAACCCCATGAACAGTATGAAAAGGCAAAATGACAGGATACTGAAAGAGGTACTCCCCAGGTCAGTAGGTGCCCAATATGCTACAGGAGGTCAGTGGAGAAATAACTCTAGAAAGAATGAAGGGATGGAGCCAAAGCAAAAACAATACCCAGCTGTGGATGTGACTGGTGATAGAAGCAAGGTCTGACGCTCTAAAGAGCAGTATTGCGTAGGAACGTGGAATGTCAGGTCCATGAATCAAGGCAAATTGGAAGTGGTCAAACAAGAGATGGCAAGAATGAACATTGACATTCTAGGAATCAGTGAACTAAAATGGACTGGAATGGATGAATTTAACTCAGATGACCATTACATCTACTACTGTGGGCAGGAATCCCTCAGAAGAAATGGAGTAGCCATCATGGTCAACAGAAGAGTCCGAAATGCAGTACTTGGATGCAATCTCAAAAATGACAGAATGATCTCTGTTCGTCTCCAAGGCAAACCATTCAATATCAGAGTAATCCAAGTCTATGCCCCAACCAGTAACGCTGAGGAAGCTGAAGTTGAATGGTTCCATGAAGACTAACAAGAACTTTTAGAACTAACACCCAAAAAAGATGTCCTTTTCATTATAGGGGACAGGAGTGCAAAAGTAGGAAGTCAAGAAACACCTGTAGTAACAGGCAAATTTGGCTTTGGAATGCAGAAGGAAGCAGCGCAAAAACTAATAGAGTTTTGCAAAGAAAATGCACTGGTCATAGCAAACACCCTCTTCCAACAACACAAGAGAAGACACTAAACATGGACATCAACAGATGGTCAACACCGAAATCAGACTGATTATATTGTCTGCAGCCAAAGACAGAGAAGCTCTATATAGTCAACAAAAAGACCAGGAGCTGACTGTGGCTCAGACGATGAACTCCTTATTACCAAATTCAGACTTAAATTGAAGAAAGCAGGGAAAACTCCAGACCATTCAGGTATGACCTAAATCAAATCCCTTATGATTACACAGTGGAAGTGAGAAATAGATTTAAGGGCCTAGATCTGATAGATAGAGTGCCTGATGAACTATGGAATGAGGTTCGTGACATTGTACAGGAGACAGGGATGAAGGCCATCCCCATGGAAAAAAATGCAAAAAAGCAAAATGGCTGTCTGGGGAAGCCTTACAAATAGCTGTGAAAAGAAGAGAAGTGAAAAGCCAAGGAGAAAAGGATAAGCATCTGAATGCAGAATTCCAAAGAACAGCAAGAAGAGGTAAGAAAGCCTTCTTCAGCAATCAATGCAAAGACATAGAGGAAAACAACAGAATGGGAAAGACTAGAGATTTCTTCAAGAAAATTAGAGATAACAAGGGAACATTTCATGCAAAGATGGGCTCAATAAAGGACAGAAACTGTCTGGACCTAACAGAAGCAGAAGATATTAAGTAGAGATGGCAAGAATACACAGAAGAACTGTACAAAAAGGATCTTCATGACCCGGATAATCATGATGGTGTGATCACTCATCTAGAGCCAGACATCTTGGAATGTGAAGTCAAGTGGGCCTTAGAAAGCATCACTACGAACAAAGCTAGTGGAGGTGATGGAATTCCAGTGGAGCTGTTTCAAATCCTGAAAGATGATGCTGTGAAAGTGCTGCACTCAAAATGCCAGCAAATTTAGAAAACTCAGCAGTGACCACAGTAGTAGAAAAAGTCAGTTTTCATTCCAATCCCAAAGAAAGGAAATGCAAAAGAATGCTCAAACTACCACACAATTGCACTCATCTCACAAGCTAGTAAGGTAATGCTCAAAATTTTCCAAGCCAGGCTTCAGCAATACATGAACCGTGAACTTCCTGATGTTTAATCTGGTTTTAGAAAAGGCAGAGGAACCAGAGATCAAATTTCCAACATCCACTGGATCATGGAAAGAGCAAGAGAGTTCCAGAAAAACATCTCTTTCTGCTTTATTGACTAGGCCAAAGCCTTTGACTGTGTGGATCACAATAAACTGTGGAAAATTCTGAAAGAGATGGGAATACCAGACCACCTAACCTACCTTTTGAGAAATCTGTATGCAGGTCAGGAAGCAACACTTAGAAATGGACATGGAACCACAGACTGGTTCCAAATAGGAAAAGGAGTACATGAAGGCTGTATACTGTCTCCTTGCTTATTTAGCTATATGCAGAGTGTATCATGAGAAACACTGGACTGAAAGAAACACAAGTTGGAATCAAGATTGCTGGGAGAAATACCAATAACCACAGGTATGTAGATGACACCACCCTTATGCAGAAAGTGAAGAGGAACTAAAAAGCCTCTTGATTAAAGTAAAGGAGGAGTGTGAAAAAGTTGGCTTAAAGCTCAACATTCAGAAAACGAAGATCATGGCATCAGGTCCCATCACTTCATGGCAAATAGATGGGGAAACAGTGGAAACAGTGTCAGACTTTATTTTGGGGGGGCTCCAAAATCACTGCAGATGGTTACTGCAGCCATGAAATTAAAAGACGCTTACTCCTTGGAAGAAAAGTTATGACCATCCTAGATAGCATATTCAAAAGCAGAGACATTACTTTGCCAACTAAGGTCCATCTAGTCAAGGCTATGATTTTTCCAGCAGTCATGTATGGATGTGAGAGTTGGACTTTGAAAAAGACTGAGAGCCAAAGAATTGATGCTTTTGAACTGTGGTGTTAGAGAAGACTCTTGAGAGTCCCTTGGACTGCAAGAAGATCCAACCAGTCCATTCTGAAGGAGATCAACCCTGGGATTTCTTTGGAAGGAATGATGCTGAAGCTGAAAGTCCAGTACTTTGGCCACCTCACGTGAAGAGTTGACTCATTGCAAAAGACTCTTCTGCTGGGAGGGATTGGGGGCAGGGAAGGGGCGACCAAGGATGAGATGGCTGGATGGCATCACTGACTCGATGGATGTGAGTCTGAGTGAACTCTGGGAGTTGGTGATGGACAGGTAGGCTTGGCATGCTGCGATTTTTGGGGTCGCAAAGAGTCAGACACGATTGAGTGGCTGAACTGAACTGAACCATAAAGCATAATTATTGTTGAAAAGTTACTTATAAGCTTTTAGTTTATATCTATTTAATTTACTTGTTCATAACAATTATGTTTACATTACTCTTGAAAATTTCATGAAACATTCAGCAGCTAATCATCATCTTAGATTATCTTTCTTGCTGACAATTTCTGTAACAGTTATCTCTGTCATATCTTATTTGACTCTTAGTAAAGTTATGTAGAATAATATTGTTTGTCTGCATTATATTTAATTTTGACAGATATAAAGATATGCCAGTTTTAATTAAACCAAGAAACTAACTAGTTTTATTTTGTGAAGATTACCCTCAATCATGTGAACTTAAAAAAATATTTGGGTTAATTTTATATTTATGAATGTGTTCTTGCCTTATAAAATGTTTAATTTTCTTAAGGCCAATTAAATAGAACTTTGTACTATTTAATTTGATGACATCATCCAGAGTTAAAATTATATCAAACATGTATTACATATATATGCAGGTAAACACAGAGACAGACACACGGACCTTGTAACTTTTATTTTACAACTTTAGTCGTGGATTTTCAAGATGGCAGAGGAGTAGGGGGATATGGAGTGCATCTGTCTCCGTGAATGCATCAAGAATACAACCACAGATGCAACAGTTCTCACAGAACACTGGCTGAATACTAGCAGGAGTCCTTGACCACTGGAAACAATTATACACATCCATGCATAACTGGATTCAGTTCAGTTTAGTCGCACAGTCGTGTCCAACTCCTTGCGACTCCATGGACTGCAGCACGCCAGGCTTCCCGGTCCATCACCAACTCCCAGAGCCTACTCACTTATGTCCATCATGTCGGTAACACCACCCAACCATCTCATCCTCTGTCATCCCTTTCTCCTCCCACCTTCAATCTTTCCCAGAATCAGGGTCTTTTCCAATGAGTCAGTTCTTCACATCAGGTGGCCAAAGTATTGGAGTTTCAGCTTCATCATCAGTCCTTCCAATGAATATTCAAGACTGTTTTCCTTTAGGATGGACTGACTGGATCTCCTTGCAATCCAAGGAACTCTCAAGAGTCTTCTCCAACACCACTGTTCAAAAGCATTAATTCTTTGGTGCTCAGCTTTCTTTATAGTCCAACTGTCACATCTATACATAACTACTGGAAAAACCATAGCTTTCATTATACAGACTTTTGTTGGTAATATCTTTGCTTTTTAATATGCTGTCTAGATTGGTCATAACTATTCTTCCAAGGAGCAAGCGTCTTTTAATTTCTTGGCTGCAGTCACCATCTGCAGTGATTTTGGAGCCCCCCCAAAATAAAGTCTGTCACTGTTTCCATTGTTTCCCTGTCTATTTGCCATGAAGTGATGAGACTGGATGCCATGATCTTAGTTTTCTGAATGTTCAGTTTTAAGCCAACGTTTTCACTCTCCTCTTCGATCTTCATCAAGAGGCTCTTTGGTTTTTCTTTGCTTTCTGGCATAAGGGTGGTGTCATCTGTGTATCTGAAGTTATTGATATTTCTCCTGGCAATCTTGATTCCAGCTTGTGCTTCATCTAGCCTGACATTTCACATGTTGTACTCTGCATTTATGTTAAATAAGCAGGGTAACAACATTTAGATTTGACATACTCCTTTCCCAATTTGGAACCAGTCCGTTGTTCCATGTCCAGATGTAACTGTTGATTCTTGACCTGCATACAGATTTCTCAGGAAGCAGGTCAGGTTACTGGGTAGCATGAAAGAAAGAAGGGAGAAGGAGGAGAGCAAGAACGACCAAACCTGCATCCCAGGGTAGGGGGGGCTGAAGCAGGGGAGAGATTCCTGCATCCAGGGAAATCAGTTGGGACAGAGGGGAAGCAACTGAGTCTGTTGGAGGGTAAAGCAGCTGATCTGTGATAGTCTAAAGGGGGTTAGAACCACACAGAGAATCATTGTCATGGCCCTACATACCCTGAACTGGGATGTTGGTCCACTGGAGTGATTGGCTGCTGGCAGCTGGGGAATGGGGATTGGAGGGCAATCTCAGAGCAAGGAAGCTGTTGATGGCAGGGAGACAGCTGAGGGGATGAAGGGAGGAAATCCACACCAAGAATGGCTTTGGAGAAAAATCAGGTGGCCACCAGAAACAAAATGTTACTGCTGAGTCACACAAAGAAGGTGGAACCACCACTTTAGCCTCTCTCACCATATGCCAGCATCAGCAGCTGATCAATACAGAAGGAGCAGTTTGAGCTGCCCTTTGAGTGCCTGTTGCACTGAGCAATAGAAAAGGACCAGCTAGGGCTGTCTAGTAAGTGCCTGCTGGGCTAAGCAATAAAGAAGGACCAGCCAGGGCAGCCCTTTGAGTGCCTGCTGCCAGAGGCTAGAAAAGTCTTCTAATAAAGCCATATGTCTTGCACCCCTAGCTGCCAGTTTCCCTGTGCACATGGTGCTTCCAGAGTCCCTACAATCCAAGCAGTTGCACCATCTCACAACCTGTCCTCACTCACTACAGCAGACCCAAATCCTCCAGCAAACTCCTGTGGATGGTCCACATGCAGAAGTGGGGATAAAACCACAATTGAACTCCAGGGGCAAAGTGGGTAAGGAAGAGGATCAAAAATCTTTCCATTAGCTGCACAAGTTACAGATTAAGTCAGCACCATCAACTAGATAGACTGTGTCTATGGAATATATTAAAGGACAATGAGAGTTCCCACAAGGAAAATTCTCTAGCTCTGGCAGCTGTGGAGGCAGAAGGCAAGCACATGTGAGAGGAGGGCCAGATTAGAGCCTGAACTGTCCCCTCAGCAGATCCAGAGACCAGCTCTCCCCAGCACTGAAAGGCCCCCTAGAGAAGTGGAGATGGGCTATGGCTCACAGCAAGGGCAAGAATACTGACAGCTAAGACCCTAGGAAGTCATTTATTTTTTTTGTTTGTTTGTTTTGAATTGTCCTATTATTGGTTCTGGCTTTCTATTTTTTCTGTTGTGGTTGTTGTTTTTATTATTGTTATTACTATTTAGGCTTTGGGGGGATGTTTTAATAATACTTTTTGTTTCTTTTATATATTTCTACTATTTTGGCTTTGTGCTGTTCTGTGTCTCTTTTTTGGATTTGTTTTTGTTGTAGTGGTTGTTTTAACATTTATATATATATATATATATAATATATATATACACACACATATATATATATCTTTTTATTATGTAATTCTAACTTTGCTTTCCTACTTTTATTTCTTTTATCATTTTTGTCTCCTTGTCTTATTTGATTTGCTTTATTCCTCAGTTGGCACTCTGCTTTTGTTTTACTTTTTTGTTTTGTTTTTCTTTTTTGTTTTGTTTTTAATTGATTGATTTCATTTTGGTTTCTTTTGTTCATCGGGTTGTTCTCTTGTAATTTGTTTTCTTTGGTTTTGGTTTCTTGTGCATGTGTGTTCCTTTGTTCTTTTTATTAGACTGATTTTTCTCTTACTATTTGTCTCTGTTTCATTTTTTGTTTCCTGTATTTTTGTTTTGTTTTATTCCCTTTGTTGTCATAATAGCAAACTTGTGGAGTCTTGCTCCCTGACTGGAAGTCAGTCCTCAGTCTCTAAGGTGAAAGTGATGAGTTCAACAAAATGGACAACCTGGAAGAAGAAATAGAAAATGTGAACTGACCAATCACAAGCACTAGAAATGAAACTGTGATCAAAAATCTTCCAACAAACAAAAGCCCAGGGCCAGATGGCTTCACAGGTGAATTCTATCAAATATTTAGAGCAGAGCTAACACTCTTGAACTCTTCTGAAAGAACTGCAGAGGGAGGAACATTCCCAAATTCATTCTACAAAGCCATCATCACCCTGATATGAAAAGTGGCAAATATAGCACAAAAAAAGAAAATTACAGGCCAATATTACTGATAAACCCAGATGCAGAAATCCTCAACAAAATACTAGCAAACAGAATCTAAGAACAAATTAGAAGGATCATCAAGTGGGATTTATCCCAGTGGTGTGAGGATTTTTCAATATAGAGAAATCAATCAATGTGATACACCATATTAATAAACTGAAATCTTTAAAAAAATGATAATTTCAATAGATGCAGAAAGAACTTCCAACAAAATTCAATACGCATTTATGATTAAAAAAAAACTACAATAACTGGCTATAGAAGGAAACTATCTTAGCATAATAAAGGTCATACATGAGAAATACACCACAAAAATTATTCTCAATAGCAAAAATTCTAAAGCATTTCGGGTGCCCACTCTTGCTACTATTATTTAATCTAGTTCTGGAAGTCCTAGCAATGGCAATCAGAGAAGAAAAAATAAATAAAAGTAATTTAGTTCAGAAAAGAAGATGGAAAACTCTCACTGTTTGGAGGTGACATGATACTATACATAGAACACCGTAGAGATGCCACCAGAAAATTATTAGACTTAATCAATGAAATTAGTAGAGTCAGGATACAAAATTAATACACAGAAACCTCTTGCATTTCTACACACTAATAACAAAAAATCAGAAAGAAAAATTAAGGAAACAATCCCATTCACCACTGCAAGAAGAAGAAAAAAAAAAAAAACCTATGAGGAAACCTACCAAAGGAGACAAAAGACCTGTATACAGAAAACTATAAGATACTGATGAAAGAAATCAAAGATGACACATACAGATGGAGAGATATACCATTTTGCTTGATTGGAAGAATCAGTATTATGAAAATGACTATACTATCCAAAGCAATTTACAGATTCAATGCTGGTGGCTCAGACAGTAAACAGTCTGCCTGCAATACAGGAGTCCCAGGTTCAATCTTGGCTTGGGAAGATACCCTGAAGAAGGGAATGGCTACCCACTCCAGTATTCTTGCCCAGAGAATTCCATGGAGAGAAGAGCCTAGTGGGCTACAGTCCATGGGGTTGCAAAGAGTTAGACACGACTGACTGAATAACACTTTCACTTTCACCCAAAGCAATCTATAGAATCAATGCAATTCCTATCAAATTATTAATGGCTTTTTTCACAGAACTAGAACAAAAAAGTCACAGTTTGTATGAAAACACAAAAGACCCCGAATAGACAAAGCAATCTTGAGAAAGAAAAACAAAGCTGGAAGAATCAGCCTTCCTGAATTCAGAAGCTACAGCAATCAAGACAGTATGACATGGCACAAAAACAGAAACACAGATCAATGAGGCCAGATAGAAATCACAGAGATAAACCCACACACCCATTGGTACCTTGTCTTTGACAAATGAGGCAAGAACATACAATAGAGAAAACACAGCCCCTTCAATAAGTGGTGCTGCGAAAACTGGACAGCTGAATGTAAAAGAACCAAGCTACCAACGTTTTTTTACAGAGCTAGAACAAATAATTTCACAATTTTGTATGGAAATACAAAAAACCTCGAATAGCCAAAGCAATCTCGAGAAAGAAGAATGGAACTGGAGGAATCCACCTGCCTGACTTCAGGCTCTACTACAAATCCACAGTCATCAAGACAGTATGGTACCTGGCACAAAGACAGAAATATAGATCAATGGAACAAAATAGAAAGCCCAGAGATAAATCCACACACCTATGGACACCTTATCTTCAACAAAGGAGGCAAGAATATACAATGGATTAAAGACAATCTCTTTAACAAGTGGTGCTGGGAAAACTGGTCAACCACTTGTAAAAGAATGAAACTAGAACACTTTCTAACACCATACACAAAAATAAACTCAAAATGGATTAAAGATCTAAACGTAAGACCAGAAACTATAAAACTCCTAGAGGAGAACATAGGCAAAACACTCTCTGACATATATCATAGCAGAATCCTCTATGAAACACCTCCCAGAATACTGGAAATAAAAGCAAAAATAAACAAATGGGATATAATTAAAATTAAAAGCTTCTGCACAACAAAGGAAACTATAAGCAAGGTGAAAAGATAGCCTTCAGAATGGGAGAAAATAATAGCAAATGAAGCAACTGACAAAAAACTAATCTCAAAAATATACAAGCATCTTATGCAGCTCAATTCCAGAAAAATAAACGACCCAACCAAAAAATGGACCAAAGAACTAAACAAACATTTCTCCAAAGAAGACATACAGATGACTAACAAACACATGAAAAGATGCTCAACATCACTCATTATCAGAGAAATGCAAATCAAAACCACAATGAGATACCATTTCATGCCAGTCAAAAAGGCTGCGATCCAAAAGTCTACAAGCAATAAATGCTGGAGAGGGCGTGGAGAAAAGGGAACCCTCTTACACTGCTGATGGGGATGCAAACTAGTACAGCCACTATGGAGAATTGTGTGGAGATTCCTTAAAAAACTGGAGATAGAACTGTCTTATGACCCAGCAATCCCACTTCTGGGCATACACACGGAGGAAACCAGAATTGAAAGATACACATGTACCCCAATGTTCATTGCAGCACCATTTATAATAGTTAGGACATGGAAGCAACCTAGATGTCCATCAACAGATGAATGAATAAGAAAGCTGTGGTACATATACACAATGGAGTACTATGCAGCCATTAAAAAGAATACATTTGAATCCATTCTAATGAGGTGCATGAACCTGGAGCCAATTATACAGAGTGAAGTAAGCCAGAAAGAAAAACACCAATACAGTATACTAACGCATATATATGGAATTTAGAAAGTTGGTAACAATAACCCTGTATGCAAGACAGCAAGAGAGACACAGATGTATAGAACAGTCTTTTGGACTCTGTGGGAGAGGGAGAGGGTAGGATGATTTGGGAGAATGGCACTGAAACATGTATACTACCATATATGAAATGAATCGCCAGTCCAGGTTTGATGCATGATACCGGATGCTTGGGGCTGGTGCACTGAGGCAACCCAGAGGGATGGTACACAGAGGGAGGAGGAAGGGGGGTTCAGGATGGGGAACACATGTATACTTGTGGCAGATTCATGTTGATGTTTGGTAAAAACCAATAAAATATTATAAAGTAATTAACCTCCAATTAAAATAAATAAATTTATATTTAAAAAAAACACTTCTTAGTTCTATACACAAAAATAAACTCAAAATGAATTAAAGATCTAAATGTAAGGCCAGACACTATAAAAATCTTATAGGAAAACATAGAGCACTCTTTGACATAAATCTCAATAAGATCCTCTTTGACCCACCTCCTTAGTAATGGAAATAAAAACAAAAATAAACATATGGGTCCTAATTAAACTTAAAAGCTTTTTCGCAGCAAAGGAAATGATAAGGTGAAAGACAACTCTTAAAATAGGAGAAAATAATTACAAACAAAACAACTGATGAAAAATTTATCTCCAAAATATATAAGCAGCTCATACAGGTCAATATCAGAAAAATGAACAACCAATCAAAAAATGGTTTGAAAATTTAAACATACATTTCTCGAAGGAAGACAACAAACATATGAAAAGATGCTCGACATGGCTTATTATTTTGTTGTTGTTGTTCAGTGGCCCACTTGTTCGACTCTTTGTAACCCCATAGATTCTTTGCAACTCTCTGCAGCACACCAGTCTTCTCTGTCACTCACCATCTCCCAAAGTTTGCCCAAGTTCATGTCCATTGCATCAGTGATGGCATCCAGCCATCTCATCTTCTGATGTCCTCTTCTTCTGCCCTCAATCTTTCCCCAGCATCAGGGACTTTTCCAATGAGTCAGCTGTTCACATCAGATAACCGAAATACTGGAATTTCAGATTCAGCATCAATCCTTCCAATGAGTATTCAGGGTGGATTTCCCTAAATATTGACTGGTTTAATCTTTCTCTCCAAGGGACTCTGAGGAGTCCTCTCCAGCATGATAGTTTGAAGGCATCAGTTCTCAGGAGCTCTGCATTTCTTATGGCTTATTATTAGAGAAATGCAAATCAAAACTTTAATACCATAAGGTATCACCTCACACCAGTAAGAATGACTGTCATCAAAAAATCTACAAACAATAAATGCTGGAGTGGATGTAGAGAAAATGTGAAGAAAACAAATTCTTATAATGTTTGTGGGAATATAAAATGATATAGTCACTATGGAAAACAATATACAAATTCTTTAAAAAAAACATTATGAATAAAAACTTAGCCATGAGATGGGTATAATAATGGAAAACTCTCTAGTTTATGAAAGAACAGTTTATTGCAAAATGTGATTTCTGATAAAAGGGATAAGATTACCTGTTTAGATGACTTACACATTTTGTTAATATTTGTAGAGAAAACTTTTTATTCATCTAGTTTCCAAAGAGCCTTCCCCTTTTATTTTTGTTTCTTTCTGAAAAGAATTACCTTGATTCCTAAAAAAGACCAGGTAGAATATTTAAATCTCAAAAGTATATAGAAAGAATGTAAATTCCTCCAGGAGGAAGTTTTGTTTCCTAAGGCCAGAATTTTTACAATAGGTATAGAATTTTGAGATAAATAGGGGAACTTTGAGGATTGGTAAAATAATATGTGGCCTTTTTCTGATTTTGTGAAGACTCAATTTTAAGGCAAGTTGCCCTCAATTGGTAGGATAGTTTCTAATTCCTCAAAAAAGTGGGCTCTAACCTGAATGATATTAAGGCACTGACCCACCCATTCAATTCCATTATCTTTAACTTGCTTCTTTATATCAGAGAATTCTTGAACTAGAAGATTCCTATGTTCAAGATTTAGACCTACTAATCTTTGGAATGTTTTTCTTTCTGTCTGGGTACACAGTTTCATTAAGCTTATGGGAGAATGCCAAAAAAAGTTCCCATTGGGCTCTGAATATCAGCTTACAATCTGTCCAACTTCTGACCACAGAGCTACTTGGAAAAAAAAAATCCATTCAGATTTCTTGTTGGGCTTCAGTTGGTACAAACAGTAAATATTCCTCGCAGAACTGAATGACACCATGGATGAAATTGACATCCCCAAAGAATACACAAAAGATACAATCCTCCAAAGATTCAGAGCCACTCCCAAAGATAGCTGAAAGAAAGAAAGACTTAAACAAGATCCCTGAGAGGTGGAGTCAGTTAGTAGAACCCTAGCTGAAAATGGAATGCAACCCAATTTCTGTATGGCAACTTGTCAGTTGAATTGCCTGCATATGCAAGAACAAACGGACTTCCCTATTAGTTCAATGGCTAAGACTCCATGCTCCCATTGCAGGGGGCCCAGGTTCCATTCCTGGTCAGGTAACTAGATTCCACATGCCACAATGAACCAACAACCTGTATGCCCCCAGCAGGCAGAAAGCCAAGCCAAGTTCTCAGGACACAAAATGAGACAAACAAAATAGTTATCATTGGAAGAGAAAGGGTTGATAAGCAATGGACACACCAAAATCAAATTTACAAGATTTTATATTTGGAAAGGAAGAAACAACAGAAAATTTTATCTTCCTTTCTTTTTTTTTAATTTATTTTTTCTTATTTTATTTTATTTTATTTTTTATTTATTTATTTATTTTTTTTTTTTTACTTTACAATACTGTATTGGTTTTGCCATACATTGACATGAATCCACCACAGGTGTACATGAGTTCCCAACCCTGGACCCCCCTCCCACCACTCTCCCCATATCATCTCTCTGGGTCATCACAGTGCACCAGACCCAAGAATTCTGTATTCTGTATCCAACCTAGACTAGTGATTTGTTTCTTACACCATAGTATACATGTTTCAAAGCCACTCTCCCAAATCATCCCACCCTCTCCCTCTCCCACATAGTCCAAAGTCTGTTTTTACATCTGTGTCTCTTTTGTTATCTTGCATATAGGGTTATCATTACCATCTTTCTAAATTTCATATGTATGTGTTAGTATACTGCATTGGTGTTTTTTCTTTCTGGCTTACTTCACTCTGTATAATAGGCTTCAGTTTCATCCACCTCATTAGAAGTGATTCAAATGTATTATTTTTAATGGCTGAATAATACTCCATTGTGTATATGTACCACAGCTTTCTTATCCATTCGTCTGCTGATGGACATCTAGGTTGCTTCCATGTCCTGGCTATTATAAACAGTGTTGGGATGAACATGGGGGTACATGTGTATCTTTCAATTCTAGTTTCCTTAGTGTGTATGCCCAGAAGTGGGATTGCTGGGTCATATGGCAGTTTTATTTGTAGTTTTTTTAAGGAATCTCCACACTGTTCTCCATAGTGGCTGTACTAGTTTGCATTCCCACCAGCAGTGTAAGAAGGTTCCCTTTTCTCCACACCCTCTCCAGCATTCATTGCTTGTAGACTTTTGGATCGCAGCCATTCTGACTGGTGTGAAGTGGTACCTCATTGTGGTCTTGATTTGTATTTCTCTAATAACGAGTGATGTTGAGCATCTTTTCCTGTGTCTGTTAGCCATCTGTATGTCTTCTTTGGAGAAATGTCTATTTAGTTCTTTGGTCCATTTTTTGATTGGGTCATTGATTTTTCTGGAATTGAGCTGCATAAGATGCTTGTATATTTTTGAGATTAGTTTTTTGTCAGTTGCTTCATTTGCTATTATTTTCTCCCATTCTGAAGGCTATCTTTTCACCTTGCTTATAGTTTCCTTTGTTGTGCAGAAGCTTTTAATTTTAATTATATCCCATTTGTTTATTTTTGCTTTTATTTCCAGTATTCTGGGAGGTGTTTCATAGAGGATTCTGCTATGATATATGTCAGAGAGTGTTTTGCCTATGTTCTCCTCTAGGAGTTTTATAGTTTCTGGTCTTACGTTTAGATCTTTAATCCATTTTGAGTTTATTTTTGTGTATGGTGTTAGAAAGTGTTCTAGTTTCATTCTTTTACAAGTGGTTGACCAGTTTTCCCAGCACCACTTGTTAAAGAGATTGTCTTTAATCCATTGTATATTCTTGCCTCCTTTGTTGAAGATAAGGTGTCCATAGGTGTGTGGATTTATCTCTGGGCTTTCTATTTTGTTCCATTGATCTATATTTCTGTCTTTGTGCCAGTACCATACTGTCTTGATGACTGTGGATTTGTAGCAGAGCCTGAAGTCAGGCAGGTGGATTCCTCCAGTTCCATTCTTCTTTCTCGAGATTGCTTTGGCTATTCAAGGTTTTTTGTACTTCCATACAAATTGTGAAATTGTTTGTTCTAGCTCTGTGAAAAATACTGCTGGTAGCTTGATAGGGATTGCATTGAATCTGTATATTGCTTTGGGTAGTATATTCATTTTCACCATATCGATTCTTCCAATCTTGATCAGTTACTATAGGCAGATTCAGGAGATCTGACACTGAAAAGAATTCTTACCTTTTGCTGGCTTCTGCCAGTTTTCCCAGGATCCTCTCTGCAGTCTCCAGAGCCAGAACAGGTTAAAGTAGAAACTGTAGCCCTGGTGACTACCAGAATTTGGCAAATTTTTCCATTAATTTTAATTTAATTTCCCCTTGGCTGTTTAAGTGAATGATGGGTAGCAGTTTACTGAAGAATCCCTCTGAGTTCTATATGTGAAAGGGGATAAACAGGGACTAGGTGTAAGTGTGTTAGTCACTCAGTCATGTCCCACTCTTTGCGACCCCATGAACTGAAGCTCACCAGGCTCCTCTGTCCATGAGATTTTCCAGGCAATGATACTGGAGTGGGTTGCTATTTCCTTCTCCAGGGGAACTAGGTATAGGTACATTCAATTTGGTGTAGAAGGATTAAAAAAAAAAAAAAAACTTTTAAGGACAACCTTTTTTTCTAGTGTCTCAGATGATTGCAAATGAGACATCAATAACTGGGCTGGTGCTTTGATGATTTGTTACTGTTGGTTTGTCACTCAGTCACGTCAGAATCTTTGTGACCCTATGGACTGCAATGAGCCAGGCTTCCCTGTCCTTCACCATCTCCTGGAGTTTATTCAAACTCATGTCCACTGAGTCGGTGATGCCATTCAACCATCTTATTCTCTGTCTTCCCCTTCTCCTCCTCCCTTCAATCTTTCTCAGCATCAGGGTCTTTTCCAATGAGTCAGTTCTTCGAATCAAGTGACCACAGTATTGGAGTTTCAGCTTCAGCATCAGTCCTTCCAATCAATATTCAGGACTGATTTCCTTTGGGATTGATAGGTTTGATCTCCTTGCAGTCCAAGGTCAAGGGTCTTTTCCAGCACCACAATTTGAAAGCATCAATTATTTGGCACTCAGCTTTTCTTATGGTCCAACTCTCACATCTGTACAGGCTGATAAGTTGCTGCTAAGTCGATTTAGTTTTGTCTAAATCTGTGCGACCCCATAGATGACAGACCACCAGGCTCCCCTGTCCCTTGGATTCTCCAGGCAAGAAACTGGAGTGGGTTGCCATTTCCTTCTCCAATGCATGAAAATGAAAAGTGAAAGTGAAGTCGCTCAGTCGTGTCTGACTCTTAGTGACCCCATGGACTGCAGCCAACCAGGCTCCTCCACCTATGGAATTTTCCAGGCAAAAGTACTGGAGTAGGGTGCCATTGCCTTCTCCAGTAAAGGAGAGTGGAGGGGAATAATACAAATCATGACAGTCTTACAGTCTTTTGTCTTAGGTACCTCTTGTGTCTTTAATTTTTCATTAACCTTTTGCAGTGGACTATCATGGAAATTTGAAGACTTTTGAACTCTTCAGCTTGCCTATTAAAATAGTTATCCTATTGTGTTTGCTGATTTGGAAACCCTTGTTTTCAAGTGCACTTCTTGAATGACCTTATCTAATTGAAATGTTCCCCATAATGGTCATTGTAATTTTAGGGTTTGTTAGATTTTGCTATTTTATAGATATCTACAGCTTCTGTGACCACAGTTCTTAGGTAGAAAATAAGCAGTTGTGTCATAAGGGGATGCACTTTATTCTTTGAAACTTATCCCTCTTCTTCAGCTGAGCCATGGGTCTTTCGGAGCCAAATTAATTCCTAAAAGGTATGTGCTTCTGGTTTGATTTTGTGGTGTTCTACAGCATACCTCATTGCACAGAAACTTTCTTGAGGCTGGGGGGTGACCTAGTGTCAATATAACCTGTTTGGTGACCAACTTATCCTAACATGGTAGTTTTACATTTAGGCTGATGAGCACCGTAACAGCTTTTAAGTGCTCAAACCATGCCTACCAGTTTCACAACTTTGGTTTCCAAGATTTCCATTAACAATAGATCTATGATTCTCTTCCCTAGGTTTATTCATATAGTTCGCCCTCCATATCTGTAGCTGTGGAGTTCACAGATGCAGAGGGCCAAAATATATGGTGACATTTTATAGAAGGGACTTGAAGATCCATTGATTTTGGTAACTGCAATGGATCCTAGAACCAATCCCCCACAGGTACTGAGGGTTGATTGTAGGGGAGGACATCCTTGATAGCTTTTTCATAGTGTGACCTATGCCACCTTAGATTGTGATTTTGAGGTCAGAACATTCTGAATCTTTTGTCTTCATTTATTTCCTGAGTTTAATTTCAACACTTTAGTCTGTGAACTTACTCCAAGACTTTGTGAGTGCCCTAGTTGTTGTCACCCATAATGGACTCTCAATATAAGCATCACAGAAGTTTTCCAGAGACTGATAACCATTCTGGGAACAGTATTTTTTAAATAAGGTTTATTTGGCTCAGAGAGCTAAACAAAGGGGAGTGAAGCTCAAACCCAGGAGTGACTTACCCATGACCCTGAACAGTATGAAAAGGAAAAATGATGGGATACCAAAAGAGGAACTCCCCAGGTCATTAGGTGCCCAATATGCTACTGGAGACCAGTGGAGAATTAACTCCAGAAAGAATGAAGGGATGGAGCCAAAGCAAAAACAATACCCAATTGCGGACGTGACTGGTGATAGCAATATTGCATAAGAACCTGGAATGTCAGGTCCACGAATCAAGGCAAATTGGAAGTGGTCAAACAAGAGATGGCAAGGGTGAACGTCAACATTCCAAGAATCAGCAAACTAAAATGGACGGGAATGGGTGAATTTAATTCAGATGACCATTATATCTACTACTCTGGGCAGGAATCCCTCAGAAATGGAGTAGCCATCATGGGCAACAAAGAGTCCAAAATGCAGTACTTGGATGCAATCTCAAAAGCGACAGAATGATCTCTATTCATCTCCAAGGCAAACTATTCAATATCACGGTTATCCAAGACTATGCCCCAAACAGTAATGCTGAAGAAGCTGAAGCTGAAAAGTTTTATGAAGACCTACAAGACCTTTTAAAACTAACACCCAAAACAGATGTCCGTTACATTATAGGAGACTGGAATGCAAAAGTAGGAAGTTAAGAAACACCTGGAGTAACAGGCAAATTTGGCCTTGGAATGCAGAATGAAGCAAGACAAAGACTAATAGAGTTTTGCCAAGAAAATGCACTGGTCATAGCAAACACCCTCTTCCAACAACACAAGAGAAGACTCTACACATGGACATCACCAGATGGTCAGCACCGAAATCAGATTGATTATATTCTTTGCAACCAAAGATGGAGAAGCTCTATACAGTCCACAAAAACAAAACCAGGAGATGACTGTGGCTCAGATCATGAACTCCTTATTGCCAAATTCAGACTTAAATTGAAGAAAGTAGGGAAAACCGCTAGACCATTCAGGTATGACCTAAATCAAATCCCTTATGACTATACAGTGGAAGTGAGAAATAGATTTAAGGACCTAGATCTGATAGATAGAGTGCCTGATGAACTATGGAATGAGGTTCCTGACATTGTACAGGAGACAGGGATCAACACCATCCCCATGGAAAAGAAATGCAAAAAAGCAAAATGGCTGTCTGGGGAGGCCTTACAAAGAGCTGTGAAAAGAAGAGAGGTGAAAAGCAAAGGAGAAAAGGAAAGATATAAGCATCTGAATGCAGAGTTTCAACGAATAGCAAAAAGAGATAAGAAGGCCTTCTTCAGCAATCATTTGAAAGAAATAGAGAAAAACAACAGAATGGGAAAGACTAGAGATCTCTTCAAGAAAATTAGAGATACCAAGGGAACATTCCATGCAAAGATGGGCTCGATAAACGACAGAAATGGTATGGACCTAAAAGAAGCAGAAGACATTAAGAAAAAGTGGCAAGAATACACGGAAGAACTGTACAAAAAGGATCTTCATGACCCAGATAATCATGATGATGTGATCACTCATCTAGAGCCAGGCATCTTGGAATGTGAAGTCAAATGGGCCTTAGAAAGGATCACTACAAACAAAGCTTGTGGAGGTGATGGAATTCTAGTTGAGCTGTTTCAAATCCTGAAAGTTGATGCTGTGAAAGTGCTGTACTCAATATGCCAGCAAATTTCAAAACCTCAGCAGTGGCCACAGGACTGGAAAATGTCAGTTTTCATTCCAATCCCAAAGAAAGGCAATACCAAAGAATACTCAAGCTACCGCATAATTGCACTCATCTCACATGCTAGTAAAGTAATGCTCAAAATTCTCCAAGGCAGGCTTCAGCAATATGTGAACCGTGAACACCCTGATGTTCAAGCTGATTTTAGAAAAGGCAGAGGAATCAGAGATCAAATTGCCAACATCCGCTGGATCATGGAAAAAGCAAGAGAGTTCCAGAAAAACATCAATTTCTGCTTTGTTAACTATGCCAAAGCCTTTGACTGTTTGGATCAAAATAAACTGTGGAAAATTCTTTAAGAGATGGGAATACCAGACCACCTGACCTGCCTCTTGAGAAATCTGTATGCAAGCCAGGAAGCAACAGTTAGAACTGGACATGGAACAACAGACTGATTCCAAATGGGAAAAACAGTACGTCAAGGCTATACATTGTCACCCTGCTTATTTAACTTATATGCAGAGTACATCATGAGAAATGCTGGACTGGAAGAAACACAAGCGGGAATCAAGATTGCCGGGAAAAATATCAGTAAGCTCAGATATGCAGATGACACCACCCTTATGACAGAAAGTGAAGAGGAACTAAAAAGCCTCTTGATGAAAGTGAAAAGAGGAGATTGAAAAAGTTGGCTTAAAGCTCAACATTCAGAAAACGAAGATCATGGCATCTGGTCCCATCACTTCATGGGAAACAGATGGGGAAACAGTGGAAACAGTGTCAGACTTTATTTTGTGGGGCTCCAATATCACTGCAGATGGTGACTGCAGCCATGAAATTAAAAGACACTTGCTCCTTGGAAGAAAAGTTATGACCAACCTAGATAGCATATTCAAAAGCAGAGACATTACTTTGCAGACTAAGGTCCATGTAGTCAAATCTATATTTTTTCCTGTGGTCATGTATGGATGTGACAGTTGGACTGTGAAGAAGGCTGAGCACCAAAGAATTGATGCTTTTGAATTGTGGTGTTGGAGAAGACACTTGAGAGTCCCTTGGACTGCAAGGAGCTCCAACCAGTCCATTCTTAAGGAGATCAACCCTGGGATTTCTTTGGAAGGAATGATGCTAAAGCTGAAACTCCAGTACTCTGGCCACCTCATGAGAAGAGTTGACTCATTGGAAAAGACTCTGATGCAGGGAGGGATTGGGGTCAGGAGGAGAAGGGGACGACAGAGGATGAGATGGCTGGATGGCATCACCAACTCGATGGACATGAGTCTTAGTGAACTCTGGGAGTTTGTGATGGACAGGGATGCCTGGCGTGCTGCGATTCATGGAGTGGCAAAGAGTCGGACACGACTGAACGACTGAACTGAACTGAACTTGGTAACAAAGGTAAGAACATTGAACTCAAAGTGTTATGAGGGCATCTCTCCTGTGAATCTCATTGCTCCATTGGCCATTAACAGTCAGTTTCAGATCCCATTCTTCAGCACCAAAAACTTTGGAGCCCAAGCTTGGAGAATTTTGAGCACTACTTTGCTAGCATGTGAGAAGAGTGCAATGGTGCAGTAGTTTGAACATTCTTTGGCAGTGCCTTTCTTTGGAATTTGAATGAAAATTGACCTTTTCCTGTCCTATAGCCAATGCTGAGTTTTCCAAATTTGTTGGCATATTGAGTGCAGCTCTTTCACAGAATCATTTCTTAGGATTTGAAATAGCTCAACTGGAATTCCATTACCTCCAGTAGCCTTGTTTATAGTGATGCTTCCTAAGACCCACTTGACTTCACACTCCAGGATGTCTGGCTCTAGGATAGTGATCACACCATCATGTTTATCTGGATCATTAAGATCTTTTCTGTGTAGTTCTTCAGTGTTTTTTATAGTTATTGCCACCTCTTCTTAATATCTTCTGCTTCTGTTAGATCCATATTGTTTCTTTCCTTTATTGTGCCCATATTTGCATGAAATATTCCTTGGTATCTCTAATTTTCTTGAAGAGATCTCTAGTCTTTCCCATTCTATTGTTTTCCTCTATTTCTTAGCATTGACCACTTAGGAAGGCTATCTTATCTCTCCTTGCAATACGTTGGAACTCTCCATTGAGATGGGTGTATATTTCTTTTTCTTCTTTGCTTTTAGCTTTTCTTCTTTTCTCAGCTATTTGTAGGGCCTCCTCAGGCAACCATTTTGCCTTTTTGCATTTCTTTTTCTTGGGGATGGTTTTGATCACGATCTCCTGCACAATGCTACAAACCTCTGTCCATAGTTCTTCAGGCACTCTGTCTATCAGATCTAATCTCTTCAATCTATTTGTCACTTCTACTGTATAATAAGACTTGCCTGGTGGTTCAGATGGTAAAGCGTCTGTCTACAATGCGGGAGACCTGGGTTTGATCCCTGGGTTGGGAAGATTCCCTAGAGAAGGAAATGGCAATCCACTCCAGTACAATTGCTTGGAAAATCCCATGGACAGAGGAGCTTGGTAGGCTACAGTCCATGGGGTTGCAAAGAGTCAGACATAACTGAGCGACTTCACTTTCACTTTCACTGTATAATCATAAGGGATTTGATTTAGATCATACCTGAATGGTCTAGTGGTTTTCTCTACTTTCTTCAATTTAAGTCTAAATTTCACAATAAGGAGTTCATGATCTGAACCACAGTCAGCTCTTGGTCTTCTTTTTGCTGACTGTATATAGTTTTTCCATCTTTGGCTGCAAAGAATGTAATCAATCTGATTTCAGTACTGGCCATCTGGTGACGTTCATGTATAGAGTCATCTCTTGTGTTGTTGGAAGATGGAGTTTGCTATGACCAGTGAATTCTCTTGGCAAAGCTCTGTTAGCCTTTGCTCTGCTTCATTTTGTACTCCAAGGCCAAAGTTGCCTGTTACTCCAGGTATCGTTTCACTTCTTACTTTGCATTCCAGTCCCCTGTGATGAAAAGGACATCTTTTTTGGTGTTTGCTCCAGAATGTCTTGTAGGTCTTCACAGAAATATTAAACTTCAGCTTCTTTGGCATTAGTGGTTGGGGCATAGACTTCGAGTATCATGATATTGAATAATGGTTTGCCATGGAAACGAACCAAAAGAATTCTGTTGTTTTTGAGATTGCACCCAAGTGCCACATTTCAGACTCTTTTGTTAACTGTGAGGGCTACTTCATTTCTTCTAAGGGATTCTTCCCCACAGTAGTAGATGTAATGATCATCTGTATTAAATTCACCCATTCCAATCTGTTTTAGTTCACTAATTCCTAAAATGCCAACGTTTACTCTTGCCATCTCCTGTTTGACCACTTCCTTTTTACCTTGATTCATGAACCTAACATTCCAGGTTCTTATGCAAAATTGTTCTTTATAGCATCAGACATTACTTTCACCACCAGACACATACACAATTGAGTGGCATTTTCATTTTGGCATAGCCACTTCATCCTTTCTTGAAGTATTTCTCCACTGATCTCCAGTAGCACATGGGGCACCTACTGACCTAGGGAGTTCATATTTCAGTGTCATATCTTTTTGTCGTTTCAACTCTAATATCTAGTCACAGAAAAAAAAAATCTGGATTCTAGAAGGTGAAAGTTGATAACAAGTAACTTTAAAGGTGTTTCTTCAAACATCTTTGATTCAGAAAAGGTAGTATGGAAAAGTATTAAGAAGATTTCATAGTTTTTTTTTTAAGATAGATTTAGTTGGTTTTATTTTTTAAATAATTAAAAAAATGTCTTAGAGTAGTAGGCTTCCATTAAAAAATGCTAAGACAGTAGGAAGTTCCCAAAGACCCACCTCTCAAATCCCCTTATAGTACTGTGGTATTTTGTCACAAATAAAGAACCAACATCTTTACATTATTATTAACTAAATTCCACAGATTCTTCAGGTTTCAGTAATATTTCCTTAATATGTTTTCTCTGTTACATTTATTTGTCATGTCATCTAGTCTCTTCTGGATGATGATAGTTTCTCAGACTTTCCTTGTTTTTGATAATGTTGAAAGTTTTGAAGAGTACTGGTCAGGTATTCTGTGCAACATCCCTCAGTTGGAACGTTTATGATTTTTTCTAATGGCTAGAATGGTGTTATGGGCTCTTGGGAGGAAAACAGCAGAGGTAAAGTGCCATTTTCATCAGACATCAGATCATGGGTATATGCAATGAACATGACTCGTCACTGGTGATCACCTAGATCACTTGATAGCAGTAGTGGTTGCCAGGTTACTCAAATGTAAATTACTTTTTCTCCCATTCCATACTCTATTCTCTCATGGTCTAGTCATTGAAAAGTATGTTCTTTATGGAGCAGTCTTAGAATGACATTCTATTTCATCTTGTTTTTTTTTTTTGTTTGTTTGTCTAAGAATAATATCTTTTTCTGATCTAGTTGGAAATATCTAACCATTTACTTAATATGTTCTTTGTGTGAGACAATATTGCTGGTCTCTTAACAGAAGAGTCAAGATACAATTATGACTTTATTGATTCTCAACATGAATATTTTTATGCCATTTGATTATTTATTTTCATGATACAGCAACATATGCTTATAAACTTACTCATTCTTTAAAGATACTGCTATCCCTGGACTTTATATTTTGGCTGCTACTGTCAGTCTGTAATAGAGTCTTTTGGCCTAAAGAAGGCATTGAATGGCAATGCTATTGTTGCTCCTGCCACATGACGTAGAACTGGAAGGTGATCCCTTGGAGAATATCAGGTCTCTTGTCTGTGTAGTGCCTCCTCCCAGGTGACTGACTGGGATTATCTCAATTGAATCCTTCTTCCTGGAATTTCCACAATGGCCCAGTACCTAGATGTATTTCCCTGTTTTAAGGTTAGGACAGTGATTTGACTTATTAATATAACTAGCAATAATCATTTTACAGCTGATGAGTACCCTCTTTTGCACCACAAGGCATATAAGTAGGGAATCTGTAGTGCATTAACTATCAAAAATGCAGGCCCGCCAGGATTGTTAAGTTCATCCCTAACCTACGAAATAAATCTTTCAGATGATTGACTATAGTGTGAAGGATTTCAGTGTTTTCTCTGCTTCTCTGGGGTTTTATGCTAATACAGGAATCATTTGAGATTTTGAAACTGCAAGACTTCATTCAGATTATCTTTACTGATCCTGGAGTTGGCTAGTTAAGCCTTTATTTTAACTGTTAAACACCTTTTTAATTTTGTTGTTCTTGCCTTTGTTTGGCAAGGCTAGAGCTCAGTTAGCGCAACTTGGCTTGTTAAAGTGAGGGGTAGGTAGCAGGAGAAGACAGATGGGGGATGAAGCAAAGAAATGCTAGTGATTGCTATTGGAATCATTTTTATTTTTTTAATGGGGGTCGATGTGCAACTTGGGTATTTTTAGGTGCATCAGCAATAGCTTTGACTTCAATGCACTTCTCTCTTTGTAAAGCTTGCTTTGATGCAAGTAATCAATATTGTAGTTTCGGTGAAAAAATCCTTTTTGACAAAAGCTCCAAGATTGATTACCTAGATCAATACCATTTTTAAGAACAATTCATCAGGATTGTATTTAAACAGAGACCATGATGCATTTAAACCATTAATAACACAAATCTTTTCCCCTTCCTCTCCTCCTTATGGATTATCTCTTTTCATCCTCAACAAAGTAGTATATTTCACAGTAGAGTATAATGTCACACAGTTTTCCAGAGATTAAAACAGGATGACACATCTTCCAAACTGTTGTTCCTCTCCTCTTTTCTGTTTCTCTCATGATTCTCTGTTGTTCCTAATTTGCATATAAACCCTCTATTGTCCTCACAAATACTGAGGTTCCAGAATC
Organism: Ovis canadensis; assembly: GCF_042477335.2. Lineage (NCBI taxonomy): Eukaryota > Metazoa > Chordata > Mammalia > Artiodactyla > Bovidae > Ovis > Ovis canadensis. The sequence continues at coordinate 141,832,954 of NC_091727.1, read as the reverse complement.
TTTTGTTTTCTTGTCTTATAAAAATCAAGAAAACATATCCTGGAAGAAAATGAAGATGAAGAACTGCAGAGCTTTGCTGCAAGCAAGCTCTTACACTTTTCAATCATCTGCTACTCTAGGAGTAGGTATAATTGGCTCCATAATTCAGGTAAAAACACATTTTTGGCCTGAGTGACTATTGTAATTGTGGCTGTCTGGATCCAGTTTACTGGAGGATAAAAATGGTCCTCATATGTCAGGGTGTACTTCTAAAAATCATAACAATGAGAAAGCAGCACCTAGCTATTCCTAAACCTCAGAATGGTTTGGTGGTGGTGAAGTCGCTCAGTCATGTCCGATTCTTTGTGATCCCATGGACTGTAGCCTACCAGGCTCTTCATCAATGGGGTTTTCTAGGCAAGAATACTTGAGTGGGTTGCCATTTCCTTCTCCAGAGGATCTTCCTGACCCAGGGATCAAACTCAGGTCTCCTGCATTGTAGACAGATGCTTTATATCTGAGCCACCAGGGAAGTCAATCAGAATGGTTTACCACAGTCGATTTCATCCCACATATTTAATAATTAAATAATTATCCATCTGTCCAGAATACAAAACTGACCTGAAATTACTGAGATGAGAATGGTCCTCCAAACCACTTTTTCTATACTCTTTCTGAAAATATGAGGAAAATGAAACATGGATAATAAGGGGACTGCCCTGTGACAACTATCAATTGGTAGCTTTAAAATTGATTCTAACTTTCACCCTAATGGGGTCACTGGAGACTCAGCTAAAGGCTTCAAGAGGATCCACAGTAATCCCACGAGGTTTGCCTTGGAATTTAGGTGTCATTTTCAAAGTTCTTTCTAGATGTACTTTCTCAGTTTGCCTCTAGATTGTGTTATTAGTTCAGTTCAGTTCAGTCACTCAGTGTTACATGCAGTGCCAAGTGGGCCAAGAAGTGCTGTATGTAAACTAAAGACATATAACTGAGGCCAAGAAAAGGTAAATTGCATGCTGACTTAAGATGGTAAAAGACCCAAAATATTATTAATACATGAGTTTTTTCTTGGCAAAATTGACTTCAAAAAAAAGTTTCTAACTTTTAGCTAAAAGTATTGTGCAAGTTCATTTTTAAAGGCATCAGTGAAATTGATGCTAGGCATTCTGTTGGTTTCAAAATTAATACTCAATTCACTTTGGATGTTCTAACTGTCCTTTGTGTGGAATTTATGTAGAAAAAGTGAGTTGTAGAAGATTTTCTGGAATGCATGGTGGGTTTACTAATGGAAATTTTACTTTCCACAGGGCCACTTTCCAAAAGCCCCTCTGCTTTGTTTTTGCTTTACCCATTTTCAGTGAAAACACATAAGTGAAGTGGCCAGTTCATTAATAATATTTTATAGAGCTTATGGTCATTTGTAGATGAGAGTTCAAATGGCTCTCCTGCGTCCCTACACCTGTATTCAATATCTGTCAGCATAAAGGAAGATGGGTCAGAGGAGGCCTTTGGAGTATCAATGTCTCCTGCAGTACATCCATCCTCACTCTAAAGCATATCTTCTCTATCTTAATACATTAACCATGCTCAAGAACAACATTCAAGTGAATTTGAAGATCTAAGTGACTTTGTTCAATGACTCATGAATTGGGCAGCATCTCACGTAGTAAATAGAAGGATGCTCTAAGGTGGACAACATGGAAGGATTTTCTAGAAACAGGGTGAGACAAAGAGGTTATTAGGAAAATAAAAGAAATATTGTTTCAGGCGACATTACTCCCTAGCACCAACCTAAAAATGTCAGATACTCCTTTCCTAGGAGAAGTTGAAACAACAATTAAATCTTGGTTTAATGTCCTGGAGAGATGTGGCTCCACCTTGGACTTGTTATTGTTGTTTTTCAGTCACTAAATCATGTCTTTCTGTGTAACCCCATGGATTGCAACATGCCAGGCTCCTCTGTTTTCTCTTTCTCCTGGAGTTTGCTCAAATTCATGTCCATTGACTCGGTTGATTCTATCTAACCATCTCATCCTCTGCTACCCTCTTCTCCTTTTGCCTTCAGTCTTTCCAAGCATCAGGGTCTTCTCCAGTGAGTAGGCTCTTCATATCAGGTGGCCAAATTGTTGGAGCTTCAGAATCAGTCCCTCCAATGAATATTCAGGGTTGATTTCCTCTAGGATTGACAGGTTTGATCTCCTTGCAGTTCAAGCGACTCTCAAGAGTCTTCTCCATCACTACAGCTCAAAAGTATAAATTCTTCATCACTCAGCCTTTTTTTAATATTTATTTATTTTTAATTGATTGATGATTGCTTTACAATATTGGTTTGATTTCTATCATACATCAGTATGAATTAGCCACAAGTGTACATATGCCTCCCCTCCTTCTTGAATCTCCCTCTCAGCTCCTTCCAATTCCCACCCCTCTAGGTTATTGCAGAGCCCTAGTTTGAGTTACCTGAGTCCTACAGCAGATTACCATTGGCCATCTATTTACATGTGGTATTGTATATGTTACCATGCTACTCTCTCCATTCATCTCACCCTTTCCCTCTTCTCACCCACCCTTGTCCATAAGTCTGTTCTCTATGTCTCTGTCTCCATTGCTACTCTGAAAACAGGTTCATCAGTATCATCCTTCTAGATTCCATATATATGTGTTGATATATGATATTCTTTTTTCTCTTTCTGACTTACTTCACTCTGTATAATAGGCTGTAAGTTCCTTTACCTTATTAGAACTGACTCAAATATGTTCCTTTTTGTGGCTGACTAGTATTCCACTGTATATATGTACCATAACTTATTTATCCATTCATCTGTTGATGGGCATCTAGGTTGCTTCCATGTCTTAACTATTGTAAGGAGTGCTGTAATGAACATTGGGGTACACGTGTCTTTCTTCAGTTTTGATTTATTCAGGGTGTATGCCTAAAAATGGCATTGCTGGGTCATATGGTAGTCTTGAGAAAAGAATGTGCAAACTGCCACATGATTGCACTCAGCTCACGTGCTAGCAAGGTAATGCTTAAAATTCTCCTAGCCAGGAGTCAACAGTACATGAACTGTGAACTTCCAGATGTTCAAGCTGGATTTAGAAAAGGCAGAGGAACCAGAGATCAAATTGCCAACATCCACTGGATCATTGAAAAATCAAGAGAGTTCCAGAAAAATATCTATTTTTGCTTTATTGACTATGCCAAACCTTCGATTGTGTGGTTCACCACAAACTGTTGAAAATTGTTCAAGAGATAAGAATACCAGACCACCTTACCTGCTTCCTGAGAAACCTGTATGCAGGTCAAGAAGCAACAGTTAGAACTGGATGTAGAATGACAGGCTGATTCAAAATTGGAAAAGAATACATCAAGGCTGTATATTGTCACCCTGCTTATTTACCTTGTATGCAAAGTACATCATGTGAAATGCTGTTCTGGATGAAGCACAACCCGGAATCAAGATTTCTGGGAGAAATATAAACAACCTCAGATATGCAAATGACACCACCCTTATGGCAGAAAGTGAAGAGGAACTAAAGAGCCTCTTGGGGCACAGTCCTAAGATGGCAGAGGAATAGGATGGGGAGACCACTTTCTCCCCCACAAATTCATTGAAAGGTCATTTGAACGCAGAGCAACTTCCACAAAACAACTTCTGAACGCTGGCAGAGGACACCAGGCACCCAGAAAGGCAGCCCATTGTCTTTGAAAGGAGGTAGAATAAAATATAAAAGACAAAAAGAGAGACAAAAGAATTAGGGTAGGGACGGAGACCCATCCTGAGGAGGGAGTCGTAAGAGAGAAGTTTCCAAACACAAGGAAACCCTCTCACCAGCGAGTTTGTGGGGAGTTTTGGAATCTCAGAGGGCAACATAACTGGGACGGAAAAAAAAAAAAAAAACACAGAATTAGTGCCTTAATCACAATTCCCAGTGGAGAAATCGCCCAGAGGCTCACATCTGTTGTGAGGCGTGGGTGGGTTGCATGCTTAGGGTAAGGACCAAGCCTGAATGCCCTGAGGACAATCTGAAGGAGCTAACATGAGCTAGCAACCCAAACTGTGGAATAACCAGAGAGAGAGAAAGAAAAAAAAAAAAGAAAGAAAGAAAAAAGAGAGACAGAGAGAACTTTCCTGCAAAAAACTCTAACCTAAGGCACAGCCTGGCCGGCTCACAGAACAAAGGACTGAGCAAATACCCAAGGAGAGCTAGCTGGCTGCAGACAAGCCCATGTCCCTGCTGGAGGTAGAGAGGGTGACAGCCAGAGTTGGAAGGCAAAAGGCAATCTTGGCCCCAGAGACAGCATCCTCCACCAAACTGTGAGCAGGCTCCCAGTTGCTAACAAAGTCTTCCTGGGATCCTGGACGGTTGACATCTGCCAGGAGGGTTGCAGCCTGACATCAGCCCCCCAGAGGAGACACACGGCACACCTGAGACTGCACTCTTGCAGCACACCCAGGAAACCGAGTGGCTGGGACCAGGGAGGTGATAAGATGCACCACACACCTGGGACAGTGCACTTGCTAAGCAACTGGTCGCCTGAGTTACCTGGATCTGGAAAGGGCACAAAACACAAGCTCAACCAGGTCTGTACCTTTGTGGAGTACTGGAGAACCTGAACCTGATCAGCTTAGACCTTGGAAGTGTACACAATCCAGGAGCCACGTTAGACAGTTCACTTGAAGAGCAACCTGGAGCCTGAGCACTGTAGACAGGGAAAGCACATGCTCTGTGAGCTGCGGCAAATCCAGTGTGGTCCATATACTGCAAGCACTCCCCACACATTCCAGTGATATTGTTTGCAGTGTTCCTCCCTCCCCACAACAAAACTGAACAAGTGAGCCTAAATAAGTGACCACCTTCACCCCCTCGTGTTAGGGTGGAACTTAGATACTGAAGAGACTTGCAAACAGAGGAAACAAGATAAACAAAGAAGATGGAGCTGCTCTGCAAGTGACAGGTGCAACAGATTAAAACCCTGTAGTTAGCATTCACTAAGCATTGGAAGGGGCCTATAGACCTTGAGAAGAAGTATACACTGGAACAAGGAACTATCTGAAACCAAACTGGCCTCACACTGTCTGCAACAGCTCCAGAGAAATACATAGATATCATTTTTTTATTTTTTTTTTATTTTGCAGTTTTATAACCTACTATTACCTTGCAAAAAAAATGACCCTATTTTAAAAGCAGATTTCCCATATATATTTTTTATAATTTTTGTGATTGATTTTGTTTTGTATTTTTAATACTGTATTTTTCAGAGTCTAACCTCTGTTCTAGACTTTTAATCTTTGCTTTTTGATATTTTTTGTCAATTTTGTACCTTTAAGAATCTAATCTTCACTACCCATTTTTACTTAGGGATGTGATTACTGGCTTGATTGCTCTCTTCCCTTTTGACACTCCCTTTTCTCTCCCAGATCACCTGTATCTCCTCCCTCCTCCTTCTCTTCTCTACTTAACTCTGTGAATCTTGCTGGGTGTTCTGGGCTGTGGAGAACACTTAGGGAACTGATTACTGGCTAGAATGGTCTCACCCCTTTTGACTCCCCCTCTTCTCTTCCTGGTTACCTCTATCTCCATTCTCCCTCTTCTCTTCTCTATGGAACTCCGTGAACCTCTCTGGGTGTTCCAGACTGTGAAGAGCACATAGAGAATTGATTACTGTCTAGAATGCTCTCTCCCCTTTTGATTTCCCCTCCTGTCCCCTTGGTCACCTCTATCTCCCTCATCCCTCTTCTCTTCATGCAACTCTCTGAACCTCTCTAGGTGTCCCTCAATGGGAAGAATATTTTCACAATTACCTAGATGTTTTATCATCAGTGCTGTATGAATGGAGAAGTCTTCAGGCTACGGTAAGAATAAGACTAAAAGCCAGAGACACTAAGCTTAAATCCAAAACCTGAGAACACCAGAGAACTCCTCAGTTCAGGGAACATTAATCAACAAGAGCTCATCCTAAAGCCCCCATACCTACACTGAAACCAAGCTCCACCCAAGAGTCAACAAGTTCCAGAGCAAAACACACCACACTAATTCTTCAGCAACACATAAAAATAGCCCTGAGGATTAAAATACAGTCTGCCCCAAGTCACACCAAACCAACAGACACCTCTAAAGTCACTACTGGACACTTCATTGCACTCCAGAGAGAAGAGATCCAGCTCCACCCACCAGAATACTAATGCAAGCTTCCCTAAGCAGGAAACCTTGACAAGTCACTAGTCCAACCCCACTCACAGGGGGTAACCTCCACAATAAAGAGGAACACACACTTCCAGGATACAGAAAGGCCACCAAAAACACAACAATTTAAACAAAAGGAAAAGGCAGAGAAGTATTCAGCAGATAAAGGAACATGATAATGCCCACCAGACCAAACAAAAGAGGAGGTGATAGATAGGGAGTCTACCTGAAAAATAATTCAGAATAATGACAGTAAAGATGATTCAAAATATTGAAAACAAAATGGAGTTACAGATAAATAATCTGGAGACAAGGATTGAGAACATGCAAGAAAGGTTTAACAAGGATCTAGAAGAAATAAAAGAGTCATTCAATAATGAATAATGCAATAACTGAGATCAAAAGAACTCTGGAGGGAACCAACAGTAGAATAACTGAGGCAGAAGATAGGATAAGTGAGGTGGAAGATAGAATGGTGGAAATAAATGAAGCAGAGAGGAAAAAAGAAAAACGAATTAAAAGAAATGAGGACAACCTCAGAGACCTCTGGGACAATGATAAACACCCCAACATTCAAATCATAGAAGTCCCAGAAGAAGACAAAAAAGAAAGGCCATGAGAAAATACTTGAGGAAATAATAGTTGAAAAATTCCCTAAAATGGGAAGGAAATAGCCACCCAAGTTCAAAAAACCCAGAGGGTGCAAAACAGGATAAACCCAAGGTGAAACACTGCAAGGCACATATTAATCAAATTAACAAAGATCAAACACAAAAAGCAAATATTAAAAGCAGCAAGGAAAAGCAACAAATAACACACAAAGGGATTCCCATAAGAATCACAGCTGAATTTTCACTAGGAACTCTTCAGGCCAGAAGGGAATGGCAGGACATACTTAAAGTCGTGAAAGAGAAAAACCTACAACCCAGATTACTGTACTCAACAAGGATCTCATTCAAATATGAAGGAGAAATCAAAAGCTTGACAGATAAGCAAAAGCTGAGAGGATTCAGCACCACCAAACCAGCTCTCCAACAATTGCTAAAGGACCTTCCCTAGACAGGAAACACAGAAAAGGTGCATAAACTCGAACCCCAAACAACAAAGTAAATGGCAACAGGATCATACTTATTAATAATTACCTTAAATGTAAATGGGTTGAATGCCCCAACCAAAATACAAAGACTGGCTGAATGGATACAAAAAAAAAAAAAAAAAAAAGACCCTTATATATGCTGTCTACAAGAGATCCACCTCAAACCTAGGGACACGTACAGACTGAAAATGAAGGGCTGAAGAAAGGTATTTCATGCAAATGAAGACCAAAAAAAAGCAGGAGTAGTAATACTCATATCAAATAAAATAGACTTTGAAACAAAGGCCATGAAAAGAGACAAAGAACACTACATAATGATCAAAAGATCAGTCCAAGAAGAAGACATAACAGATATAAATATATATGCACCCAACATAGGAGTGCCGCAATATGTAAGGCAAATGCTAACAAATATGAAAGGGGAAATTAACAGTAACACAATAATAGTGGGAGACTTTAATACCCCACTCAAAACTATGGATAGATCAACTAAACAGAAAATTAGCAAGGAAACACAAACTTTAAATGATCCAATGGACCAGTTAGGCCTAATTGATATCTATAGGATATTTCACCCTAAAACAATGAATTTTACCTTTATTTTCTAATGCACACGGAACATGCTCCAGGATAGATCACATCCTGGCCCATATATCTAGCCATGGTAAATTCAAAAAAAGTTGAAATCATCTCAAGCATCTTTTCTGCTCAGAGTGTGGTAAGATTAGATGTCAACTACAGGAAAAAAAAAAAACCTATTAAAAAATACAAACATATGGAGGCTAAACAACATACTTCTGAATAACCAAGAAATCACCGAAGTAATAAAAAAATGAGTCAAAATATGCATAGAAAAGAATGAAATGAAAACATGAAAACCCAAAACCTATGGGATTCAGTAAAAGCAGTGCTACGGGTAATGTTCATAGCAATACAAACTTACCTCAAGAAAAGAGAAAAATCAAATAAATAACCTAACTCTACACCTAAAGCAACTAGAAAAAGGAGAACTGAAGAACCCCAGGGTTAGTAGAAGGAAAGAAACATAAAAATTATGGCAGAAATAAATGAAAAAGAAACAACGTAGCCTATAGCAAAAATCAACAACAACAACAAAAAAAAAGCTGGTTCTTTGAGAAGATAAATAAAAGAGACAGAGGGGGCTGCCCTAATATGGCGGATGAATAGAATGGGGAGACCACTTTCTCCCCCACAAAATCAGCCAAAGGTCATTTGAACATTAAGCAACTTCCACAAAACAACTTCTGAACACTGGAAGAGGACATCAGGCACCCAGAAAGCCAGCCCGTTGCCTTCAAAAGGAGGTAGGACAAAATATAAAAGACAAAAAGAGAGACAAAAGAATTAGGGACTGAGACCCATTCTGGGGAGGGTGTCATAAGAGAGGAGACGTTTCTAAACACAAGGAAACCCTCTCACTGGCTCTTTTGTGGGGAGTTTTGGAATCTCAGAGGGCAACATAACTGGGAGGAAAAAAATAATAATAAATAAAACCCACAGATTATGCCCCTAATTACAACTCTCAGCAGAGAAGTAACCCAGATGCTCAAGTCAGCCACCAGCAAGCAGGAGCTGAACAAGGAGGTGCAGGCTGCATTGCTTAAGGTAAGGACTGGGCCTGAATGCCCTGAGGGCAATCTGAGGGAGCTAAGGTGAAATAGCAACCCAAACCATAGGATAGCCAGAGAGAGAGAGAGAGAGAAATGAAAGAGAGAAAGAGAGAGAGAACTTTTCCGTGAACAGCTCTAACCTAAGGCACTGCCAGGCCCACTCACAGAACAAATGATTGAGAGAATACCCAAAGAGAGCTAGGTGGCTGCAGACCTCCCCACCCCCCTGCTGGAGGCAGAGAGGCAGGCAGCTGACAGGAAACACATGAAGGCTGTTTGTTCATACAAATATATGGAGGCTAAACAACACACTTCTGAATAACCAACAAACCATAAAAGTAATCAAAAAAGTAATCAAAATATGCATAGAAACGAATGAAAATGAAAACCCCAAACCTATGGGATTCAGTAAAAGTAATGGTAAGAGGAAGGTTCATAGCAATACAAGCCTACCTCAAGAAACAAGAGAGAAATCAAATAAATAACTTAACTCTACACCTGAAACAACTAGAAAAAGAAGAAATGAAGCACCCAGGGTTAGTAGAAGGAAATAAATCATAAAAATTACAGCAGAAATAACTGCAAAAGAAACGAGACCATAGTGAAAATCAACAAAGCTAAAAGCTGGCTCTTTGAGAAAATAAATAAAATAGACAAACCATTAGCCAGACTCATCAAGAAAAAAGGAAAAAAATCAAATCAACAAACTTAGAAATGAAAATGGAGAAATCACAACAGACAACACAGAAATACAAAGGATCATAAGAGACTACTATCAACAGCTATATGCCAATAAAATGGACAACTTGGAAGAAATTGACAAATTCTTAGAAAAATATAACTCTTAAAACTGAGCAAGGAAGAAATCGAAAACCTTAACAGAACCATCACAAGCACGGAAATCAAAACTGTAATCAGAAATCTTCCATTAAACAAAAGCCCAGGACCAGACAGCTTTACAGCTGAATTCTACTGAAAGTTTAGAGAAGAGCTAATACCTATCCTACTCAAATTCTTGCAGAAAATTGCAGAAGAAGGTTAGCTTCGAAACTCGTTCTATGCGGCCACCATCACCCTAATACCAAAACCAGACAATAATGCCACCAAAAAAAGAAAACTACAGGCCAATATCACTGATGAACATAGATGCAAAAATCCTTAACAAAATTCTAGTAAACAGAATCCAACAACATATTAAAAGATCATACATCATGACAAAGTGGGCTTTATCCCAAGGATGCAAGGATTCTTCTTTGCAACCCCATGGACTGTAGTCTATCAGGCTCCTTCGTCCATGGGATTTACCAGGCAAGAGTGCTGGAGTGGATTGCCATTTCCTTCTCCAGAAGGATTCTTCAATATCCGCAAATCAATCAATGTAATACACCACATTAACAAATTGAAAGATAAAAACCGTATGATTATCTCAATAGATGCAGAGAAAGCTTTTGACAAAATTCAACATTGATTTATGATAAAAAAAAAAAAACCCTAAAGAAAGCAGGAATAGAAGGAACATACCTCAACATAATAACAGCTATATATGACAAACACACAGCAAATATTATTCTCAATGGTAAAAAATTGAAAGTGTTTCCCTTAAAGTCAGGAAAAAGATAAAGATGCCCACTCTCACTACTACTATTCAACATAGTTTTGGAAGTTATAATCACAGCAATCAGGGAAGAAAAAGAAATAAAGGGAATCAGATTGGAAAAGAAGAAGTAAACTCTTACTGTTTGGAGATGACATGATCCTCTACATAGAAAACCCTAAAGACTCCACCAGAAAATTACTAGAGCTAATCAGTGAATACAGTAAAGTTCCAGGATATAAAATTAAGACACAGAAATCCCTTGCATTCTTATACACTGAGAAAACAGAAAGAAAAATTAAGGAATTAATTCTATTCACCATTACGGTGAAAAGAATAAAATCCTCAGGAATAAATATACCTAAAGAAACAAAAGACCTATATATAGAAAACTATATAACACTGATGAAAGAAATCAAATATGAGACATATGGATGGAGAAATGTACCATGTTCATGGATTGGAAGAATCAATATAGTGAAAATGAGTATACTACCCAAAGCAATCTATGGATTCAATGCAATCCCTATCAAGCTACCAACGGTATTTTTCACAGAGCTAGATTAATTTCACAATTTGTATGTAAATGCAGAAAACCTCGAATAGCCAAAGCAATCTTGAGAAAGAAGAATGGAACTGGATGAATCAACCTGCCTGACTTCAGGCTCTACTACAAACCAGTCATCAAAACTGTAAGGTACTGGCACAAAGACAGAAGTATAGATCAGTGGAGCAAAATAGAAAGCCCAGAGATAAATGCACACACCTATGGACATCTTATCTTCGACAAAGGAGGTAAGAATATACAATGGAGAAAAGACAATCTCTTTAACAAGTGGTGCTGGGAAAACTGGTCAACCACTTGTAAAAGAATGAAACTAGAACACTTTCTAATACCATACACAAAAATAAACTCAAAATGGATTAAAGATCTAAGTGTAAGACCAGAAACTATAAAACTCCTAGGGGAAAATATAGGCAAAACACTCTCTGTTGCAAATCACAGCAGGATCCTCTATGACCCACCTCCCAGAGTAATGGGAATAAAAGCAAAAATTAAAAAAAAAATGGGCCCTAATTAAACTTCAAAGCTTTTGCACAACGAAAGAAACTATAAGCAAAATGAAAAGACAGCCTTCAGAATGGGAGAAAATAATAGCAAATGAAGCAGCTGACAAAAAATTAATCTCAAAAAATATACAAGCCACTCCTACAGCTCCATTCCAGAAAAATAAATGACCCAATCAAAAAATGGGCCAAAGAATTAAACAGACATTTCTGCAAAGACATACAGATGACTAACAAACACATGAAAAGATCCTCAACATCACTCCTTATCAGACAAATGCAAATCAAAACCACAATGAGGTACCATCTCATGCCAATCAGAATGGCTGCTATCAAAATCTACAAACAATAAATGCTAGAGAGGGTGTGGAGAAAAATGAACCCTCTTACACTGTTGGTGGGAATGAAAACTAGAACAGCCACTATGGAGAACAGTGCGGAGATTCCTTAAAAAACTGGAAATAGAACTGCCATATGACCCAGCAATTCCACTGCTGGGCATACACACTAAGGAAACCAGAATTGAAAGAGACATATGTACCCTAATGTTCATCACACTGCTGTTTACAATAGCCAGGACATGGAAGCAACGAATGGATAAGAAAGCTGTGGTACATATACACAATGTAATATTACTCAGCTATTAAACAGAATGCATTTGAATCAGTTCTAATGAAGTGGATGAAACTGGAGCCTATTATACAGAGTGAAGTAAGCCGAAGGCGGGGGGGAGAGGGAAACAACACCAATACAGTATATTAATGCATATATATGGAATTTAGAAAGATGGTAATGATGACCCTGTATGCGAGACAGCAAAAAAGACACAAATGTAAAGAACAGACTTTTGGACTCTGTGGAGAGAAGATGAGGGTGGGATGATTTGAGAAAATGGCATTGAAACATATATATTGCCTTATGTGAAATAGATCGCCAGTCCAGGCTTGATGCATGAGACAGGGCACTCTGGACTGGTGCACTGGAATGACTCTGAGGGATGGGATGGGGAGGAACGAGGGAGGAGGGGTTCAGGATGGGGGACACATGTACACCCATGGCTGATGCATATCAAAGTATGGCAAAAACCACTACAACATTTTAAAGTAATTAGCCTCTAATGGAAATAAATCATTTAATGAAAAAATAGAGCCTCTTGATGTAAGTGAAAGAGGAGAGTGAAAAAGCTGGCTTAAAACTCAACCTTTTTCTTTTAAAAAAAGATCATACCATCTTATTCCATCACGTCACAGCAAATAGATGGGGAAACAATGGAAACAGGGACAGACTTTATTTTATTGGGCTCTAAAATCACTGTGGATGGTGATTTTAGCCATAAAATTAAAAAAGACTTTCTCATTGGAAAAAAAGTTATGACAAACCTAGAAAGCATATTAAAAAAGCAGAGACATTACTTTTCTGACAAAGGTTTGTCTAGTCAAAGCTATCGTTTATTCAGTGGTCATGTACAGATGTGAGAGTTGGACCATAAGGAAAGCTGAGCACTGGAGAATTGATGCTTTCAAACTGTGGTGTTGGAAAAGACCCTTGACCTTGGACTGCAAGGAGATCCAGCAAGTCAGTCCTAAAAGAAATCAGTCCTGAATATTGATTGGAAGGACTGGCGCTGAAGCTGAAGCTTCAGTACTGTGGCCACTTTATTCGAAGGACTGACTCATTGGAAAAGACCCTGATGCTGAGAAAGATTGAAAGCAGGAGGAGAAGGGGACGGCAGAAGATTAGATGGCTTGATGGTGTCACCAACTCGATGAGCATGATTTTGAGCAAGCTCCGGGAGATTGTGAAGGACAGGGAAGCTTGGTGTGCTGCAGTCCATGAGGTCAGAAAAAGACACGATTGAGAAACTGAACTGAACTGATAACCATATATAGCTATATAAGTTTTCTTCATCCCTCCCTCCCTTCCTTGCTTTCCAGACTGTCCACTATAGGTATATATATATATATATATATATATATATATATATATATATATATATATTCTCTTGGAATACAGATGAATACATCTAGCAGATAGTTAATTCAACAAACCAATATGGAAACCTGATCCAAGAAAATTCTCCTTTTTACCTCAAGTGTAGAAAAATCAGCCTTCTGTCTGCTTCTACTCACTTCCTTAGACATTGGGAAGTGGAATGGTTTCTCTTTTGTGAATCTTCAGAAGGTTTGGCAACCCACTCCAGTACTCTTGCCTGGAGAATTCCATGGATGGAGGAGCCTGGTAGGCTGCAGTCCATGGGGTCACAAAGAGTCAGACACGACTGAGCCACTTCACTTTCACTTTTCACTTTCATGCATTGGAGAAGGAAATGGCAACCCACTTCAGTGTTCTGGTCTGGAGAATCCCAGGGATGGTGGAGCCTGGTGGGCTGCTGTCTATGGGGTCGCACAGAGTCAGACATGACTGAAGCAACTTAACAGCAGCAGCAGCGGCAGCAGGTTTACTATGGAACTTCAGAAAACAAAATTAGAAGCAGCAGGTAATTCAATAAATTATTTGGCAGCCATTTTAGGTATTATTTTACACATATTGCTCTAATAGAAAACTAAACTTAGGCATTTGATTCTTGCTTTATATTTCCATAGGTGATAATTTTTGAACTTATAACTGTTTGAAGAAATTTGTTTTCTGTATATATTCTTAGAGAAAATCTTTAAGTGTTCACAAATCCTCTAAGAGAATTTTACTGCTGCCGGGTGTACTCTTGTGTAAAAATGATACAATAAAGTAAGAAAAATGCATCTCCATTGTGGACTGACTCAGAAACTCTATTTTGGAAGACTGAATATTATTGACATTAATGTGGTTAAAGAGTATAATCGTCTTCAGAGTAACAAAATGTCATGATTATTTTATAATATTTATATTAAGGTTTTTTTTGGTGCTTACTGAATATTTCCAAATTCATCATTTACCTGAGAATTGTAATTAAAAAATCAGATGTTCAGTTTGTCAAAATAGAGCCTATACACATATTATGGGTATTGTATACTTTTCTGTATGTATATTACACGTCAAAAGTTGTTATTTTTAAAAAGTCAACCAATCAACTCACAGCATACATAGAGATGAGTACTTTAAAATATCACAATCCTTGCATTTCAACACATTTAAAAAAAACTTTCTGTTTTATATTATAGTATAGCTGATTAACAATGTTGTGATAGTTTCAGGTGGACAGCAAAGGGACTCCATCATACATATGTATGTATCCATTCTCTCTAAAACTCCATTCCTATTCAGACAGCCACATAACATTGAGCAAAGCTTCCTGTGCTATACAGTAGGACCTTATTGGCTATCCATTTTAAATACAGAAGCGTCAACACAAATTTCCATTGCAGTTTTCTAGTTGCACAAGGAAACATTCCAGAATATAAATGTTAACATTTATATTTATATATATGCCAGGGTCCAGCCCTGGTGGATCCAGGGTGATTCAAAGGTGGGAATGCAGTCAGCATCCTTGGAAATAACTTATTTAATTACAGATAGAGAGGGATTAGAAAATTAGCAGAGAAAAAGAGGCTGAATAACTTGGTTTACATGGAATACCAATCACCACCTACATAGGCCACAGGCGTCTTCCTGTTCTCCTGAAGGAGAGGAGGCACTGAGGCCCCCCCGGTCCGATCTTAGAAGCCCAGGTAAAATTAGTAGGCTTGGTGGGTAGCCATGCACCAGATGGGAATTCGGCCAGAAAATAGTAGCAGAGAAAAAGGCTGAATAACTTGGTTTAAGTGGGATACCAATATAATTCCAAGACAAGGAATTTGCACCATCTATGTTGGGCCACCGGCGCCACTTGAATATCAGAAGGTGCCCCTCCTTGGGCTCCTTCTCACGTGGGCTTGAAAACCGGGGCAAGTAAGTAGACATAGTGGGCACCCACGCTCCAGATGAGAATTCAGCCAGAAAAACAGGGAGCAAGAAAGAATGACATGGGGGAATCAGTCTTTCTGGAAACTGATCCCATTTCTTTATTTTTGGGTTTGCTTATATACCTTTTGTTACACATAGGGATGAATACAGAGTCACGCGGGGGTCAGCAGTCCTGACCTTTATCAAAATCATGTGCTTTACATTAAAAAAGATCTTAGGGGTTTTACATCATCTTCTGGCCATGAGACCTGCTGACATTTTACGACCCTTTCTTTCTGATAACCAAAAAACTTATTTTTTCCAAGGGTGTTTTTTCTTAAACCAGGCACCATCCTCCAAATAAAGTTTCATTCCTATAGAGTGAGGGTGTAGTGAGTTACAATCAAGAAAGGAATTTAACCCAAGGTTAACATGATTAATCTTAAAGGTTAATACTTATTTCTCCTATATGTTAGTTATATTCATTATAAGGGCAGGGAATATGGAGATTTAGCAGCAAACATCAGCCCAACAAATGAAAACCCTTCACCAATGTTCCCCTTAAGATCTATTTAGTCTTAAGATAGTGATAAAGTTACATTTTTACATAGCAAGGACACAGTGATTTATAATGAAGTACAGTGATCTATAACAAAAGAGAAAATTCATTAATTCAAAAAGTCTAGTATTTCTAACTTTAAAAACTACTATATTTCCTTTTCTATAGTCCAAATACATTTATTAATATATTCCCAGGTGCCTAAGGATATGGAGGCCTGGCGGCAATCATTGACTCAACAATAAGAAATGCCCTATGCCAATTAAGACTCTCAAAATACTCCAAAACTCTCTGTGCTGTTTATGGTTGAGAGGTAGTAAACAATCATGTGCTTAGTGGCAGGAATATGGATAATCCTGGTCACACAAACTAGTTTGCCAGCAGAGAAGTTTGACCTGAGACACCCTTGTCACACCAAGGGCAGGGAATTAGCAGCAATTATTGGCACAACAAACGAAAAACCTTTCACCAATATAATTCCTAACCAACCCACTATACTAATAATTTCTAACTTCCCAAAAGAATTTGCCTTTAGTAAGTCTAAAACATCTCGTGCCTCTCAGGTTGGGAGGCTGTAAACAATCACATGTGGCCAGACGAACCTATACAGGCAGGCTAGATAACCTTCAGAGGAGTTCGTAAGTTGAAACACTCTTGTCATGCCCAGGAATTTTTATTGACTTGGAGCTGCACATTTACTCCTTCTCCGAGAGAACCGGTGGGGGACAGCCCCCGCCATAAAGTCAGAGGTGTAGACGAGAACATGAAACAGTAAAGCAGATAGACTCTGGTTTTGGGGGTAGATGCTCGGGAACAGGGGATGTCCTGAGGCTTGATGACACCTTTGCATATGCCAAGCCTCCTTCCTCATGGCTTTTGCATTGGCGGGCTAGTATAACACAAATCAAACATGAGATATTTCGAGATGTTTTCTAAGATAGCCTAGAGAAATTTTGGGAATTCCATCCATCTGCGTGCATGCACACTCACACACACACATGGATATACTCCATTTGTTTATATTCACATGTTGATAGACATTTTTCTCACTTTTGAGCTATTATGAAGAATTCAGCTATAAACATTTGTGTACAAGACATAGGTTTTCATTTTTCTTGGGTAGATCTTAAGAGTGGATTTGTTAGGTAATATTGTGAATATATGTTAATCTTTGGAAGAAACATCAAGCTTTTCTAAAGCAGTTTGCTATTTTATATACCCATTATTAATATATGAAAATTCTCATTTCTCCACATTCTTACCAACACATATGATTATATATGTATGTTTATTATAGTTATTCAAGTGGGTTTGAAGTAGTATTCTATTGTGGCTTTACTATGCATTCCCCTCATGATTAACGTCATAATCATGTTATGCATCTTTGTCTGTGCTTATTGACCATTTCAATATCTTTTTTTATAAAATTGCTATTCATATCTTTCCCTCATTTTTAATTGGGTTACTTGCTTTCTTATAATTGAACAGTAAATATTCTTCATGTATTCTGACTGCAAGTTCACTATTGGATGTTATATTATTTGAAAATATTTTCTCCCAGTGTGTGACCTTCCTTCTTGTTTTCTCAATGGTGTCTTTTAAAATGCAAAGTTTTAATTTTGATGAAGTTTAATATAACAAACTTTTCATTTACTACTTTTGTTTTTGGTGTCCTATTTTTAAATTAATGACTGAGAATTCAAGTGCTATCATATATTTTTGGCTCATTCATATGTGACCACAAAGATACACATAGATTTTTATGCTAATATATCATTCTCTGTAAGGGAAATCAACTGAATATGAGGACTGTAGTTTAATCAGTTTCTGAATCTTCAGGAGAAAGCACTTTTCTAAGGCATTCTAGACACCAAATAGTTTTCAACTTTAAATTGCCGTAAACTCCATAGACTGTGAAACTCCTTGGTCCTTTAAATGCTGGAACATCTCAGGATTTAGTGCTGAACTCCCTTGGCTCCTCATTTTGTTCTCTTCATGATATCTTACCCCTTTCTGCATCCAGGCTAAAATTGGTAATCACCTCCTCAATTGCCTAAACAGCCTTTGTTTAACTCTGACTACATTTACATTATAATGGAGCATGCATTACAAGCCTATCACCATCCTACTGTTAGTTCATGGAAATACTCTATTCATCCTTGTACAGACAAATTCGTGTATAGTGCCTGACACATGAAGGTTCAAAAATATTTATTACATACTCAAAATAGGCCCATATTTCCAGCTTCATCTCCTATCATGTTTCCTTATAAACAGTTCCCCAGCTACACTACTGTTGCTCAAATAACAAATTTAATTTTTGTGCATACTGCTTTCTCTGCCTGAGATACCATTATTCCCCTTTCTCTGTCCAATGTTAATTACGTGCTTTGGCTGACTGTTTGAAATCATTGAATTTATACAAGTGCTATACTCTTTCTTAAGGTTCCTCTCTAACAAGCCTAGGAATGCTTATTAAGGCTGGAATAGACAATCTATTAGGAAGCAATATCTACAGAGAGAAGGCACAGATAATTTGGATATTATATTGTCAGGGGATAAAATGAAGCCTTGATTAACAGAGGTTGAGAAAACAAAGTAAAACAAACCTGTGTAGTTGATTGCAGGCGGAGAGTCCACACTGGCAGAAGACTAAAATGGACATTGGCAGATAGAAAAAAATAAAGAACTGCCAGATAAGGATTATTGCTCCTCACATTCACAAAAGTACTGAGAACTATATGGTTCAAGATTCTAAAGCCTGCCATCTGCATGAATAAAGAAAAAGCAACTGGATGGGCATAAATCCTTGATATCTGGATTCTTTAGCTACTGTCACTTAAAGCAGATAATACTTCTGTACAGAAGCAAATCACTGCTGAAGAAAAGAGTGAAAAGTCTAAAATTAGTTTACAACTGACTACTGATTCACCATATTCCATTTCTCACTAACCAAAGCAGTACTCATCTTCATCTTTTTGTCTTCGTCCAGAAGACATCCTTGTGAGTTTGTATTTTTCTTCTTATCTCCGATTCCTCTAATTTTCAGTTCAATTCAGTTCAGTCACTCAGTCGTGTCCGACTCTTTGCAACCCCATGAATTGCAGCACACCAGGCCTCCCTGTCCACCACCATCTCCTGGAGTTCACTCAAACTCACGTCCATAGAGTCGGTGATGCCATCCAGCCATCTCATCCTCGGTCGTCCCCTTCTCCTCCTGCCCCCAATGCCTCCCAGCATCAGAGTCTTTTCCAATGAGTCAACTCTTCGCATGAGGTGGCCAAAGTACTGGAGTTTCAGCTTTAGCATCATTCCTCTAGTTCTAGATATACCTAAATCCTCCCTTGTCTTAGGACCTGACTCAAGGGTTTCACTGGAGCAGCATTAGCCTTCCTTTGTCCATCTCTGTCAGATGATTCTCAATACAACTTCAATTAGTATTGATTATATTCTTGAGTACTTTCTGCATGTCTTATGCACTTTGCACGAAACTCTGTAATTGTCACTCTGCAACTATTCTCCCTGTGATTAGCTTGGATTGTGTGGGTTGTAACTGGAAGGGGATTAAACATGAGACACAAGCACTGTAAGCTTTATTTTTAAGCGTGTTTTCCGTTACAAAATCAGGAATTATATTTGCAAAATAATCACAACTGGAAAATTATTAGTCCATGTATTTTTCCCTAGAGGAGATATGTGAAAAATTATTTATGAGGCAAAAAATGTACCACAGAAATAAAACATCTTCTCAGTACTTTTATTTCTTAGGCTAAAGACAAGAGTCTATGAATATTTAAATACAGATGTTTCTTTGACCCAACAAAAAGAACTAGAAAGAAGTTCACATTAAGTACTACAGCTGGCTCTCTGTATCTGAAGATTCAACCAAATTCAGATTGAAAATATTTGGAAAAAATTCCAGAAACTTCCAAGAAGCAAAAATTGAATTTGTTGTGTACTGGCAACTATTTTCATAGCTGTAAATCCATAAATAAATTGTAAATGGATAAATAATTTACACTGGATTAAGTATTATAAGCAATCTGAAGATGATTTAAAGTATACAGGTGGATGCTTGGTTATATGCAAATTCTATAACATTTTATATAGGGGACTTGAGCATCCATGGATTTTGTTACCAGAAGGGAGTCCTGGAATTAGTCCCCAAGGATGCTGAGGGATGACTGTATATGAATTGAGTAATCAGATATTCTTTATAAGTCTTCAAAGAGCATTAAACACACATACTTCTTATGTGTATAAGTTGATTCCATATATTTATTCATATCTATATTTACACAATAAGAATATCTAACTCTACATTTCCATGATTTATATGCAAGTATATATTCATGTATAAGCAATACAAATTATTAATTTTTAAAAAAGCCCCTCCACCAGTGACTTATAAACAAACAAATTAAAAAAATGTGAGTTGGCAGGTCAAGTTTCTTTCTCTCTACCGAAAAGTTAAAGTCAAAAAAAAAAAATAATTCTATGAGGGAAAATATCAAAATAGACTACAAACTTCAAAGATTTTAATAAACTCAAGGGGTGTGGGCAGCTCTGGCCTATATACAAAAATAAATAAATAAAAAGCAATTTTGGAATATTTTTATCTGTACATCCATAGGGTACTCCCATTCTTTGACATGACACTGGCTAATTTGAAGGTGAAGAGGGAAAAAAAAGAAATACAAGGTCATATACTATTGTTCCAGTATTCTTCGGGTTATGTATAGGTGTTTGGGGAATGGACTCTCATTCTTTCTGGGGTAGATCCAACTCAAACCTGCAACCAGGAAGTCTTTGAGGCTCTCAGAATTCTAAGGAAGACCAGGAGGCACAGAGGGCATCTCAGTAGACTCCCCTTTATTATATACTGCATATTGTTCAGTACATAGTGATGGAGGATGAATCTTCCTCTCTACCAATTCTTTTAAAAAAACTTTAAATATGTATATCTGAGATTAGCATGATTGAACTGCCTGTTTAAGTGGTATTATCTGGAGAAAGGCATATTTTAATACCTACACATGTCACATCAAGCAGTTCTTGAAACTGCCATGTTTATGTGGTCTTCCTACAACCCGGCACATTTATCTCTTCTTATGCAGATGGCAAAAAGTTACTTTTAAATAGCTCTCATGTAGCTAGAAGTCTGGAAGCTGGATTCAGTCGTTAAAGACTTTTGATGTCAAATTAACTTTAGTCTATGTCCAGTGAACTACATTTAGCTGGATCACTATTCGGATGTACTCAAAGTTAGTAGAGAACAGTACAACCTAAATGATCATTTTTCAATCTATCTGCTAGCCCTCTCAACTTAATTGAAGTAATGGGCACTGGCAGTCTCTGTGGAAAATGAAGAGGAAAAAGAATAAGGGAAATCTCACTTTATCAAACAACCAACTAGACCAAGTATGTCAAACACATGCATTTTCATTTCACTAAAGAGAACAGGTTCAACAGAGCATTAAAGAACATATTACCACAGAGACAGGTCTATGTCAGCATATCAAATCAGGATACCTTGCTGATTTATGGGTCCCACATCATCCTTCTGCCAAGGTTGAGTCCCATGAGAAGAGAGGCAGATTGACTATTAAGGCATATGTCATCTTTCATTTTCCCCCCATTCTCCAACAATTATAAATGAGATACTAACATCTAAGGGGTGATCAAATTAAGAGCTATAAATACTGCAGGCATGGTCTAGATCTCAGTAAAACAAACCTAAGTCGTGTATACCATGCTCCTGAAAATACAAATATTATGACAGTCTGCATGTATTATAGCACTTGGTCTCCCTACCCTCAAAGCAGCAAATCCTGACTTTATATCTCTAGCTTCTGTGTCACTTGTTCTGTGTTTTATGTTGTTTGCTTTTACAAGCAGTCCACGTTTGTAAAAATACCTTTGATGACTGTCTGGGTGCCTAACATTTATTCATTCATTTATCCACTTCCTAACAAAGAAATCTCCAGTTCCTTCAATTCTCCAATATACATATTTTGATTTAATGTGGAATAAGAATAAATTACTAGTCAGAATTATGGATACTGTACTGCTCATAAGGAAAGTTAACATTAGGAACCTGATGCCAATATTTCAGTACCTAAAATATATTAAGTTGTGTGGCACCATTGCCATGGGAAACTAAAGCTAAACAGTATAGACTTTAATTTCTTTAGACAAGACAGTAGAAAGGAGTCATTTTGAAACATTTTAGACAGCTAAAGATCATGGATCATGTGTGGGAGGAGAGTACATCAGTGTTGCTGCTCTGCTGCTAAGTCGCTTCAGTCGTGTCTGACTCTGTGTGACCCTGCAGACGTCAGCCCACCAGGCTCCCCTGTCCCTGGGATTCTCCAAGCAAGAACACTGGAGTGGGTTACCATTTCCTCCTCCAATACATGAAAGTGAAAAGTGAAAGTGAAGTCACTCAGTTGTGTCTGACTCTTAGTGACCCCATGGACTACAGCCCACCAGGCTCCTCCGTCCATGGGATTTTCCAGGCAAGAGTACTGGAGTGGGTTGCTATTGCCTTCTCAGTGAACATAATCATTTTCATTAGGGGACAAGGAGTAGATACAATCTTTTTAAAAATATTCTTTTTTTACTGCCTCACAAGTAATTATAGTAATGATGCATTGTCTTTTGGTAACCAAGATGACACTACTGACCCAAGATCAGTAGGTTAAATGCTTTGAATTGTGTATCCAGAAATGAGCACTGTCTTTTCACTGGTTCATTTACATGTAGCCCTCTGACCCAGCATCCCCAGGAACAAGCATTTGCAAGGTTAAGGACTAGGGTCATGAGTGCAGCCTGTAGCCATGTAATTGAATAAAGCTAACCAGCCCACGAAGGGGTCAAAACTATGACATCAGCCATAGCCTAATTAGAAAAAGAGCCACCCGGTAAATAAGCCATCAGGGTGTCTCATTAATTTAGAAACACAGAGGGTAAAATGCCCCTAAGATTCTCATTCTAGTGAAAGCAGGAGCTAAATGGAGCTTTGTCTTCTTTGTGGTTATTTCAATTGGTTTACAAATGACCCCAAAATAATAAAATTCCCATAGCACAGCCTCTTCCATAGGAAGATAGGTCAGATCCCCAAAGGGAAAGTGAAAGTTGCTCAGTTGTGTCCAAATTTTTGTGATCCCACAGGCTATACAGTCCATGAAATTCTCTAGTCCAGAATACTGGAGTGGGTAGCCATTTCCTTCTCCAGGTGATCTTCCTAACCCTGGGATCGAACCCAGGTCTCCCACATTGCAGGTGGATTATTTACCAGCTGAGCCACCAGGGAAGCCTGAGAATACTAGAGTGGATAGCCTATCCCTTCTCCAGCGGATCTTCTTGACCCAGGCATCAAACTGGGGTCTCCTGCACTGCAGGCAGATTCTTTACCAGCTGAGCTACCAGGGAAGCAGATCTCCAAAACTGTGTCACAACAGCATTCAGGAAGTAATCTGCAACAGGTTCATCCTCCCAGAGGCCAGTTAAACCAAGTATTTATTAAAAATGTGGTCCTCAGAATTCTAGTGTTTTGTTTATTTAAACAAACATTTAGTGAGTTTCTTAAAAACAAACACACACACACAAGAAAAAAACTGTGCCAGATATTATATATATTATGCTTTGTGTTGAAACCTTTAGGTTAAGTATGGCACAGTGTCCATGAGAAGCTCACAAACAGACACATATATATGCACCTTGATGAAAATGTACAAAAGGGGTGTAAAAGGTTCACAGAGGGAAGCTATAAAGATTAGGTAGACTGGATGGGGATAGGGTGGTTGGCTGAGGATAAAATAAAGGCATTTGAGGAAGAATGTTCAGAATGAACAAAGGCACAGGTGTGTGGAATATCTGAGAGATGTGGGAGCAGCTGGGGCTTCAAATAGTTTATAATTAAAGTGTGAGCCAGGGTTTTGTTTTTTGTTTTTTGTTTTTTGTTTTTTTCCTAGAGTTTTTAGTTTTACCTTTGTTGTGAAATAATTCATTTTCACTAAGGTTTAATTTCATAGGGGGAGTTTTTAAAATACAGTTCCCTTTCTCTTATCTCCAAATGATGGCAAATACACGTATTTGCAGAGAAACAAGCAGGTATTATTATCAACAATAATACCTTTTTTGTAATGAGTAATTGCAGAAATTCACTGAGAACAGTATGTAGAGACAGAATCTGTGGTGTGGTGCCATGGAGGAATTAAAAAACCCTCCCCTCAAAAAATCAAATATTTGAAAGAAGACAAACACAAATTACTCAATTATATTGGATAGGCAGGTCTTCCCTGGTGGGTCAGATAGTAAAGGATCTATCTGCAATGCAGGAGACCTGGGTTTAATCCCTGGGTCAGGAAGCTCCCCTGGAGAAGGGAATGGCTACCCCACTCCAGTATTCCTGATACGAAACATAAAGGAAAAAGTAGCTAAACTAAGCATTCAAAATATTGAGTTTTTGTCTTCAAATGGAAGGAAAAGTTAATACTCAATGTTCAGTAATCTAGACAGTTATGATGAATCTATCTACACTGACTCACCATGCTAGAAGTCAGAAATGCAAATGACCAACAGAAAAATCCCTTATACTTATTTTAACTATGATGCAGATATGGAATGATATAACAATACCAATGCTTTCTTCTAGAGAGATACACAAAATATATATCCATGCAATGTAATATTATTCAGCCATGAAAAAGAATAAAATACTGAAACATGGATGACCCTTGAAAACAGTGGGCTAAGTGAAAGCCATGAAATTAAAAGACACTTACTCCTTGGAAGAAAAGTTATGAGCAACCTAGATAGTATATTCGAAAGCAGAGACATTACTTTGCAGACTAAGGTCCATCTAGTCAAGGCTATGGTTTTTCCTGTAGTCATGTATGGATGTGAGAGTTGGACTGTGAAGAAGGTTGAGCACAGAAGAATTGATGCTTTTGAACTGTGGTGTTGGAGAAGACTCTTGAGAGTCCCTTGGACTGCAAGGAGATCCAACCAGTCCATTCTGAAGGAGATCAGCCCTGGGATTTCCTTGGAAGGAATGATGCTAAAGCTGAAGCTCCACTACTTTGGCCACCTCATGTGAAGAGCTGACTTATTGGGAAAGACTCTTATGCTGGGAGGGATTGGGGGCAGGAGGAGAAGGGGCCGACAGAGGATGAGATGGCTGGATGGCATCACGGACTCGATGGACATGAGTCTGAGTGAACTCCGGGAGTTGGTGATGGACAGGGAGGCCTGGAGTGCTGCAATTCATGGGGTCGCAAAGAGTCAGACACGACTGAGCGACTGAACCGAACTGAAGTGAAAGAAACCAGACACAAAGGGTCATAACTGTATGATTTGGGAGGGTTGAGGGGAAAATGAGAAGTAACTAATTATTGGGGTACAGAATTTCTTCTCAGAGTATAAACAGTTTCTAAAATTAGCTAGTGGTAATGATCTGAACAACTACACAAATATACTAAAGAGGTCAGAACTGGAACGATGAATCCAATGGTATGTAAATTACGTCAAAACAAAGTCTATTTTAAAAAAAAAATTTAATGTTATTTTTAGATCCCTTCAGCATAACCTGTGCTTCCCTGGTAGTTCAGCTGGTAAAGAATTATCCTGCAATGCAGGAGACCCTGGTTTGATTCCTGGGTCAGGAAGATCTGCTGGAGAAAGGATAGGCTACCCACTTCAGTATTCTTGGGCTTCCCTGGTGGCTTAGCTGATAAAAAATCCACCAGCAATGCTGGAGACCTGGGGTTTGATCCGAGGGTTAGGAAGATCCCCTGGAAAAAGGAATAGCTACCTACTCCAGTATTGTGGCCTGGAGAATTCCATGGACTATACATGGGTCACAGAGTCGGACATGACTGGGCGCCTTTCACTTTGACTTTTCAGCATAACCTTCAGGCATTGTGCTTTCCCTGTAGTCCACTTTCCAGTCTACCTGCCTCACCTCCATTCCCATCTCTGACCCTAAATATTGCCGTGGAGGGAAAGAACAGAAAGAAGAGCAATGAACAAGTGGTCATTGAGATGTGCAGGCTTCATCTTGAAGAAACTAACAAGTTTTAACAAAATTTAAGAGATGCCATCTGAAGAGAACAAGATGAGGAGTCGCTGCAGCTCCTGACAAACTTTCTTTTTATTGGGTTATTATTTTTGTGTTAAGGACACAAATTCACATGTCCAAAGCAAACCAACTTCTGCCAGGCAAATATGGCTCACTTTTTTTTTTTGCTGTTTTTTTAAATTTTTATTTTTACTTTATTTTACTTTACAATACTGTACTGGTTTTGCCATACATTGACATGAATCCACCAGGGGTGTACATGCGTTTCCAAACATGAACCCCCTCCCACCTCCCTCCCCATAACATCTCTCTGGGTCATCACCATGCACCAGCCCCAAGCATGCTGTATCCTGCATCAGACGTAGACTGGCGATTCGATTCTTACATGATAGTATACATGTTACAATGCCATTCTCCCAAATCATCCCACCCTCTCCCTCTCCCTCTGAGTCCAAAAGTCCACTATACACATCTGTGTCTTTTTTGCTGTCTTCTTTCACGTACAACCAGGCACTCTCCTCAGAGCTCATTTCAAAGTTCAAACCACTCACTCCCAAGATCTCATGTCACCACATCCCTGTTTCATCATCTTCCCACCAATTCCCATATTCCCCTTCTCTGTCAGTTGACCCTCAGTCAGCTTTTAGTCAGCGACACGGCTCTGCAGCCGCCAGCCTGTCTTCAGAGATGCCATGAGCTTCACAATTAGCAAAATCAAAGAGAAACAGTTCCTTGAGGGATCCCAAATCAAAGCCACCAAGAATCAGAATGATGCCCATAAAATGTTTATTGAAGGAATAGCCCATAATATCATTAAGCAAGCTCTTCTCCGATACTTGACCCAATTTGGTGAGATCATATACTTTACTCTTAAAACCCATCCAGACACTGGACTTTCCAGAGGCTTTGCATTTGTGCTTTTCAAAAATAAGGCCACCGTTGAAAAGTTAAAAAGCACAAACTGGATGGCAAAGTGATCGATCTTAAAAAGGCTAAAGCCTTGGACTCGTAATTCCTCCCAAGAAAAATGTTTGTGGGGGGGTTGAATCCTCAGATGTCTGAAGAAAAATATCAGAGAGTATTTTGGTGTATTTGGCATGATTCATTATATTGAGCTTCCACTGTGTCCAAAAACATACCAAAGACAAGCTTTCTGTTTTATCACATACACTGACGAGAAACAAGTGAGGAAGCTGTTAGAAACCAGATACCACCTGATTGGTTCTGGGCGGTGTGAAATTAAAATTATACTCCTCAAAGAATATGCAAAGTCACAGCCTAGGGGAGTAAGAGAGATTCCATTTGCCAGGCAAGGTAACCGCTGGGGAAGAATAGGTTCCTAGGCAAACCTGATTCCTGGCAGCCCAAACCCAATGCCATGCAACACAAATTCTATGCCTTGCAGACCCAACCTGATGCCTTTCAGCAGTGGACCAAACCCGACTCCTTGCAGGGCAAACACGATGCCTTTCTTCCGCGGACCAAACCTGATGCCTTGTGGCCCAAACCTGATGTCTTTTGATGCAAACCAGATGCCTGGCAGGGCAAGCCCAAATGTCTTTGGTGCAGAGCCAAGTGTTTATGGGGCGGCAGTTGGAGGTGCCAGCAGCAGAAACCCTCCTATCGTGTTTCTACCTGTTCCCTTCTCAGCCAGTAATGAAAGGTTTAATTATTCTGATCAAATGTATGGCAATTTCCACAATGCTTACAATGATCAGTCAATTTTTAATACCTATGGTGGAGATTATTCTGTTGGATATAACTCTGGGCTTCAAGAGTTTAGAGCTCCGTTTGCTAATTGCAAGGCACAAAAAAATGAAGCAGCTCCTTACAGTAATAGTTTCCAGGGACCTTGCCAACCAGTAATGGTTTCCAGTAAGGACTTCGGGTAAAGATTTCCTTGGTGGTTCAGATGGTAAAGCATCTGCCTGCAATGTGGGAGACCTGGGTTCAATCCCTGATTGGGAAGGTCTCCTGAAGAAGAAAATGGAAACCCACTCCAGTATTCTTGCCTGGAAAATCCCATGGACCGAGGAGCTTGGTAGGCTATATTCAGTCCATATGGTTGCAAAGAGTTGGACACGACTGAGTGACTTCACTTCACTAATGGTTTCCAGGGACTTTCCCAGCCTTTCTGAAGATGAAGAAAGAAGCCACCTCAGAGCCATTCTGTCCTCGAATGAAATGTTACCTTACTAAAATAAGGAATGACTGAATTTACTGAGTTTACTAGGACATTGTTACTAACTTTCTCTATTTCCAGCTGCTTTTAAGAAATAGTGTTTCTTGAGGTATGCCTAGATTGCCAGGAGAAATATCAATAACCTCAGATATGAAGATGACACCACCCTCATGGCAGAAAGTGAAGAGGAACTAAAAAGCCTCTTGATGAAAGTGAAAGAGGAGACTGAAAAAGTTGGCTTAAAGCTCAACATTCAGAAAATGAAGATCATGGCATCCAGTCCCATCACTTCATGGGAAATAGATGGGAAACAGTGGAAACAGTGTCAGACTTTATTTTGGGGGGCTCCAAAATCATTGCAGATGGTGACTGCAGCCATGAAATTAAAAGACGCTTACTCCTTGGAAGAAAAGTTATACTAACCTAGATAGCATATTCAAAAGCACAGACATTACTTTGCCGACTAAGGTCCATCTAGTCAAGGCTGTTTTTTCCTGTGGTCATGTATGGATGTGAGAGTTGGACTGTGAAGAAGGTTGAGCACAGAATTGATGCTTTTGAACTGTGGTGTTGGAGAAGACTCTTGAGAGTCCCTTGGACTGCAAGGAGATCCAACCAGTCCATTCTGAAGGAGATCAACCCTGGGATTTCCTTGGAAGGAATGATGCTAAAGCTGAAGCTCCACTACTTTGGCCACCTCATGAGAAGAGTTGACTCATTGGAAAAGACTCTGATGCTGGGAGGGATTGGGGGCAGGAGGAGAAGGGGCCGACAGAGGATGAGATGGCTGGATGGCATCATGGACTCGATGGACATGAGTCTGAAGGAACTCTGGGAGATGGTGATGCACAGGGAGGCCTGGAGTGCTGCAATTCATGGGGTCGCAAAGAGTCAGACACGACTGAGTGACTGAACTGAACTGAAATGTATTGCTATGAACTTTCCTCTTAGCACTGCTTTTACAGTGTCCCACAAGTTTTGGGTTGTTGTGTTTTCATTTTCATTCTTTTCTATGCATATTTTGATTTATTCTGTGATTTGTTGGTTATTCAGAAGAGTGTTGTTCAGCCTCCATATGCTGGAATTTTTAATAGTTTTTCCCTTTTAACTGAGATCTAATCTTACTGCATTTTGGTCAGAAAAGATGCTTGGAATGATTTCAATTGGTTTGAATTTACCAAGGCTAAACTTATGGCCCAGAATGTGATCTATCCTGGAGAAGGTTCCGTGTGCACTTGAGAAAAAGGTGAAATTCATTATTTTGGGGTGAAATGTCCTATAGATATCAATTAGGTCTAACTGGTCTATTACATCATTTAAAGTTTGTATTTCCTTTTTAATTTTCTGTTTTGTTGATCTATCCATAAGTGTGAGTGGGGTATTAAAGTCTCCCACTATTATTCTGTTATTGTTAATTTCCCCTTTCATACTTGTTAGCATTTGTCTTACATATTGTGGTGCTCCTATGTTGGGTGCATATATATTTATAATTGTTATATCTTCTTCTTGGATTGATCCTTTGATCGTTATGTAGTGTCCTTCTTTGTCTCTTTTCACTGCCTTTGTTTTAAAGACTATTTTATCTGATATGAGTATTGCTACTCCTGCTTTCTTTTGGTCTCTATTTGCATGGAATAACTTTTTCCAGCCCTTCACTTCCAGTTTGTATGTGTCCCTTGTTTTGAGGTGGGTCTCTTGTAGACAGCATATATAGGAGTCCTGTTTTTGTATCCATTTAGCCAGTCTTTGTCTTTTGGTTGGGGCATTAAACCTATTTATATTTAAGGTAATTATTGATAAGCATGATAATGTTGCCCTTTATTATTTTGGGTTTGAGTTTATACACCCTTTTTGTGTTTCCTGTCTAGAGAGTATCTTTTAGCATTTGTTGGAGAGCTGGTTTGGTGGTGCTATATTCTCTCAGCTGTTGCTTGTCTGTAAAGCTTTTGATTTCTCCTTCATATTTGAATGAGATCCTTGCTGGGTACAGTAATCTGGGCTGTAGGTTATTTTCTTTCATCACTTTAAGTATGTCTTGCCATTCCCTCCTGGCCTGAATAGTTTCTATCGAAAGATCAGCTGTTATGCTTATGGGAATCCCCTTGTGTGTTATTTGTTGGGTTAGTAGAAGGAAAGAAATCTTAAAAATCGGGGCAGAAATATATGCAAAAGAAACAAAAGAGACCATAGAAAAAATCAACAAAGCCAAAAGCTGGTTCTTTGAAAGAATAAATAAAATTGACAAACCATTAGCCAGACTCATCAAGAAACAAAGGGAGAACAATCAAATCAATAAAATTAGAAATGAAAGTGGATAGATCACAACCATCAACACAGAAATACAAAGGATCATAAGAGACTACTATCAGCAATTATATGCCAATAAAATGGACAACATGGAAGAAACTGACAAATTCTTAGAAAAGTACAACTTCCCAAAACTGAACCAGGAAGCAATAGAAAATCTTAACAGACCCATCACAAGCAAAGAAACTGAAACTGTAATCAGAAATCTTCCAGCAAACAAAAGCCCAAGACCAGATGGCTTCACAGCTGAATTCTACTAAAAATTTAGAGAAGAGCTAACACTTATCTTACTCAAACTCTTCCAGAAAATTGCAGAGGAAGGTAAACTTCCAAACTCATTCTATGAGGCCACCATCACCCTAATACCAAAACCTGACAAAGATGCCACAATAAAAAAAGAAAATTACAGGCCAATATCACTGACGAACATAGATGCAAAAATCCTTAATAAAATTCTAGCCATCAAAATCGAAAAACACATTAAAGAGATCATACACCATGACCAAGTGGGCTTTATCCCAGGGGTGCAAGGATTCTTCAATATCTGCAAATCAATCAATGTAATACACCACATTAACAATTTGAAAAATAAAAACCATATGATTATCTCAATAGATTCAGAGAAAGCCTTTGACAAAATTCACATCCATTTATGATTAAAAAAAAAAAAAACCTCCAAAAAGCAGGAATAGAAACAACATACCTCAACATAATAAAAGCTATATATGACAAACCCACAGCAAACATTATCCTCAATGGTGAAAAATTGAAAGCCATTTCCCCTAAAGTCAGGAACAAGACATGGATGGCCACCTTCACCACTACTATTCAACATAGTTCTGGAAGTTTTGGCCACAGCAATTGAGAGGGTAACAGGCAGGAAGGCCAGGGTTCTCCAAATGGAGGAAATAGCCTGCAAGTGTCAGACATTCTATCTCTCTTAATCGGCAGGAGGAAACAAAATAGCGATATATTTTTCCTTCTCTATACAAATTTAAAAGGAGGTTTCTGTTAAAATTCCGTGTTGTCATAATGATACCTGGTTTCACCTGAAGTTAACCAATGCCTTTTTCTTATGGAAATGTTTATCTTAAGCTATGCTAATGTACTATGCATTTACCCCAAACTCTGTCTTCAAGTTGGATCCGCCTTTTGGGCTCAGAACCTACTTGATAAACCAGTATGTTATACTCTGATATTGTTCCTCTAATCTATGTAAATTACACTATTTGTATGGTGCTCTGCCCTTCTTCAAGATTCAAGTTAATCCTTTTATGGCCCAAGACAAACCATTTGGAGCCAAGATTATCCCCAAATACATCTTATGGGTGAGGGGCCTGGTGCCATTCCAAGTTATGAGACATTCCTTTCTTTCATTAACAGACTGCTGGTGACTATATAACATCGAGCTAAAGACTAGCGGGGGGGGGGGGTATTCTTTCTGCCCCCTTCTGATGCCTATGTCAGAAGCTTTCTCTATCTCCTTTATACTTTAATAAAACTTTGTTACACAAAAGCTCTGAATGATCAAGCCTCGTCTCTGGCCCCAGATTGAATTATTCTCCTTTGGGGGCCAAGAATCCTGGCATTGTAATTCAACAACAACCTTTCCCAATCAGAGTAGAAAAAGAAATAAAAGGAATCCAAATTGGAAAAGAAGAGGTAAACTCTCACTGTTTGAAGATGACATGATCTTCTAGATAGAAAACCCTAAAGACTTCACCAGAAAATTACTGCTAAGTCACTTCAGTCGTGTCTGACTCTGTGTGACCCCATGGACGGCAGCCCACCAGGCTACCCCATCCCTGGGATTCTCCAGGCAAGAATATTGGAGTGGGTTGCCATTTCCTCCTCCAATGCATCAAAGTGAAAAGTGAAAGTGAAGTCGCTCAGTTATGTCCAACCCTCAGCAACCCCATGGACTGCAGTCTTCCAGGCTCGTCCATCCATGGAATTTTCCAGGCAAGAGTACTGGAGTGGAGTGCCATTGCCTTCTCCGAGAAAATTACTAGAGCTAATCAATGAATATAGTAAAGTTGCAGGATATAAAATCAGCACACAGAAATCTGTTGCATTCCTATACACTAATAATGAGAAAATAGAAAAAGAAATTAAGGAAACAATTTCATTCACCATTGCAATGAAAAGAATAAAATAGTTAGGAATATATATACCTAAAGAAACTAAAGACCTATATATAGAAAACTATAAAACACTGGTGAAATAAATCAAAGAGGACACTAATAGATGGAGAAATATACCATGTTCATGGATCAGAAGACTCAATATAGTGAAAATGAGTATACTACCCAAAGCAATATGTTCAATGCAATCCCTATCAAATTACCAGCGGTATTTTTCACAAAGCTAGAACAAATAATTTCACAATTTGTATGGAAATACAAAAAACCTCGAAAAGCCAAAGCAATCTTGAGAAAGAAGAATGGAACTGGAGGAATCAACCTGCCTGACTTCAGGCTTTACTAAAAAGCCACAGTCATCAAGACAGTATGGTATTGCCACAAACACAGAAATACAGATCAACGAAACAAAATAGAAAGCCCAGAGATAACTCTACACACCTATGGACACCTTATCTTCAACAAAGGAGGCAAGAATATACAATGGATTAAAGACAATCTCTTTAACAAGTGGTGCTGGGAAAACTGGCCAACCACTTGTAAAAGAATGAAACTAGAACACTTTCTAACACCATACACAAAAATAAACTCAAAATGGATGAAAGATCTCAAGGTAAGATGCAAAATATAAAACTCCTAGAGGAGAGCATGGGCAAAACACTCTCCGACATAAATCACAGCAGGATCCTCTATGACCCACCTCCCAGAATACTGGAAATAAAAGCAAAAATAAACAAATGGGACCTAATTAAAATTAAAAGCTTCTGCACAACAAAGGAAACTATAAGCAAGGTGAAAAGACAGCCTTCGCAATGGGAGAAAATAATAGCAAATGAAGCAACTGACAAACAACTAATCTCAAAAGTATACGAGCAACTTATGCAACTCAATTCCAGAAAACTAAACGACCCAATAAAAAAAGGGCCAAAATCTAAACAGACATTTCTCCAAAGAAGACATACAGATGACTAATAAACACATGAAAAGATGCTCAACATCACTCATTATCAGAGAAATGCAAATCAAAACCACAATGAGGTACCATTTCATGCCAGTCAGAGTGGCTGCGATCCAAAAGTCTACAAGCAATAAATGCTGGAGAGGGTGTGGAGAAAAGGGAACCCTCTTACACTCTTGGTGGGAATGCAAACTAGTACAGCCACTATGGAGAACAGTGTGGAGATTCCTTTAAAAACTGAAGATATAACTGCCTTATGACCCAGCAATCCCACTTCTGGGCATACACACGGAGGAAACCAGAATTGAAAGAGACACGTGTACCCCAATGTTCATCACAGCACTGTTTATAATAGCCAGGACATGGAAGCAATCTTGATGTCCATCATCAGACGAATGGATAAAAAAGCAGTGGTACATATCCACAATGGAGTATTACTCTCAGATTAAAAAGAATACATTGGAATCTTTCTAATGAGGTAGAGGAAACTGGAGCCCATTATCCAGAGTGAAGTAAACCAGAAAGAAAAATATCAATACTGTATACTGCCAGGGTCCACCCCCAGAGGATTCAGGGAATTTGAAGGGGAGATGGTGTACGTGAGGAAAACTTATTAGTTAATTAGAAATATAAAGAGAGATTAGGAAGAAATAGTATAGTAGGAAAATTTAGTGGAAAAAAAGAGGCTGAATAACTTGGTTTGTGGGGAAAGCCAATAAAACTTCAGGACAAGAATTTTACACCATCTACGTTAGGCCACTGGTGCTTGTTTGAATAGCGGAGGGTGCCCCGCCTTGGGCTCCCTCTCTCACGGGACTTAAAAGCCAGGGCAAGTTAGTATACATGGCGAGCCTCCCCACTCCAGATGGGAATTCAGTCAGAAAAGGAGAGGGAGGGAGAGAGAGAAAGAGAGAGAGAGAGAGACACTGGGGAAACCAGATTTCCAAGAAACTAGTTCAAGAAACTGGTCCATCCATTATTGTTCAGAAGGCTTTTTATACTTTTTGATTGTACATAGAGATGAATGAGTAATACAAAATTATGCAGTGTCAGCAGCCCTGACTCTTATTGAGACCCTGCTTTTTCTCTGCATACTTAGTTGTATACACAAGTCTTAGGTGATTTACTTCATCTTCCAGCCAGAAGGCCAATTAACATTTTACGGCCCTTTTCTGATAAGAGTTTGTCAACCAGAAGACTTATTTGTCTTAAAATGCTGTTCTTCCCAAAGTCTGGTGTCACTCTCAGAAAGCACTAAATAAAGTTACAGTCTTACATGGCAAGGATACAACAATTTATAAAAAGTAAAAGGAGTACAGTGATTTATAACAAAGAGAAAAGTAATTAATACAAAATCTAGTGTTGCTAACATCAAAACTACTATATTCCTATTTCTGCATCCTGATTACATTGATTAATATCTTCCCAGGTGCCTAAAAGATAAAGAATATGGAGGCCTGGCAGCAGTCATTGAGTCAACAGTGAAAACCCGTCACCAATACAATTTTTAGCTCTTTAGAAAAGGCTCTGTATCTTTAAGATGCTTTAAGCTTTGTGCCTCTTGCAGTTGGGGGGCTGTAGGCAATTCATAAATTGTAAAAGTCCAGGGAACCTGTCAGGCAAGTTAGAGAGCCATCAAAGGGGTTTGAGCTGAAACATTCCTTTCATATGCAGGAGACGGAAGCCCTGAGTTGACTTTTTTCCAGAGAATGTTTGAAGAGTGGAAAGCACAGTAATAAAGCAGGCAGACTCTGGGTTTTTTTTTTTTGGGGGGGGGGTGGTAGATGTTCAGGAAAACCCAGGGGGAACCCCCAAAGCCGGATTACACCTTTGCGTTTTGTCGGGCTTCCTTCCTCATGACCTTTGTCACAGGTGGGATTCCTCACACAGGCTCCTGGCAGTATACTAAAGCATATATATGGATTTAGAAAGATGGTAACGATAACCCTGTATGCGAGACAGCAAAAGAGGCACAGAGGTATAGAACAGTCTTTTGGACTCTGTGGGAGAGTGAAAGTGTGGGATGATTTAGGAGAATGGCATTGAAACATGTATAATATCATATAAGAAATGAATCGCCAGTCTAGGTTCGATGCAGGATACAGGATGCTTGGGGCTGGTACACTGGGATGACCCAGAGGGATGATATGGGGAGGGATATGGGAGGGGGGTTCAGGATTGGGAACACATGTACACCCGTGGCAGATTCATGTTGATGTATGGCAAAAGCAATACAATATTGTAAAGTAAAAAAATAAATAAATAAATAAAAAGGAAGATAAAAATACAAAAAAAGAACTAATGTTTTTCCCCCCATAAACTTTTCACAGTGTAGCAATAAGAAGATAACACAAGGATTTGAGACTTCTATTTTATGAAAGTTAATGTTTTCTCAAAAATAAATGTTTACTGGATTTATATTCAACTTTATCCTGGCTTGTTTCCTGTTTTTTTTTTCTCCCCAGCATTTGAAGTGGGGGGAATGTGGGGGTCTGTTTTTTTTTTTTTTTTTGTCTAGGGTGGTTGGTTGGGGTAAGAGGTATCATCTACATTCAGACCTTATAGTTTCTCTTTAGATTTGATATTCAACCAGGTATTTTTTTTCATTTATTCAACAAACATTAAGAATTATTCTAAGTCAAAAAGATGTTCAAAGCAGGAGATTCAGAGAAGCAGCCCCTGGCTTAAAAGAGGCAGAAGTAAGCAAGAAACACAGTACAGGATGGTTAAGTTCTAGATAAGGCTTTGTGAAGGATGATGTGGTATTACAGACACAGGGCATCTAAAAGAGGTCTTCAGAGTGGTCCAAGGTGGAGTGCAGTGGGTAGGCCTTTGCCAATGTGCTAAAATGAGAGAGAATACCAAGCAGACATGCAAAGGAATCAAAGCAAGAACTTAGCACACACTTTTGGAAGAGGGCAAAAAAACTTTTTAAAGGTAGAAACAAAGTTCATGTGGAAAATAATGGAAAGGAGATGGGCAGGGACTTGAATATGTTGGCCAGTATCACAGGTAAGCTGCATATGTAATTTAAATTTTTCTAATTGTATTTCTAAAAGCAAAAAAATAATTAAATTTATTTTAATAATAAATTGTATTTAATACCAACAGAATTTCATTTCAACGTAATTATTCATGAGACCTTTTACAGCATAGTTTTGGTACTGATTCATTGGAATCTAATGTGTATTTTACAGCACATCTCAGTTCACACTAGCCATATTTCAAGTGCTCAATACATGTGACTAGTGGTTGAAATTACAAAGGCCCTAGCTTATATGCTGAGGGATTGAATTCTATCTTTAAGTCAATGAGAAATTAAAGAATTTAAAACGGAGTGACATGAAACAGCAAACATCTAGTACATGAGTAACACTGAGCTTCATGCTAGGAATCAAAAATCGATGAGACTCAATCTCTGCCTTCAGGTAATTCATTGTCAAGAAGGAAAGACAGACATGAAATCAAGATTCTGGTGAGACTAAATTTAAAAGGTAAGGAAGAAGTCAATTTTACTTAGTAAGAATCATAATGTCTTTAGATTCTTATTAGAATACAAATATCCTGAGGCCAATATATTGTGCTCTTGTTTTTTCCTTAACCTGTAGTAAGCTAGATAGCTCTATAGTAAAAGCAAACTATACCTCTTGCACAAAGTAGGAACTTAAAAACAAATATTGCATAATAACACAGAAGCAAAGCTCAGGAGCAGATACACCATCATGAATAAGAGAAAGAAACAGGAGGAGACAACATAAAGAAAACATGAGATAATTATTTCATTTTTAGTAGGAAATGTTTATTTAAATATCTAAGCAAGTGCTATCACTTTGATGGTGGAAGAATTTCAAATATATAATGTGTAATAATTACACTTTGTTAAGTATATGGAGATGGAGATTAAATGGAATAATAGATGTGAAACTGCTTTGAAAAGTTGAAATAGCTGTACCGAAATCAGGTGTTGTACATACACACCCCAGAATAGGCTTGCAATGGAGATTTTGATGCTTACTGCCCTTTGGTATTAAAAGTTATACCAAATACCAAACTGCAGTTTAAAAATTCCAGATCAACCAACCGAATTAATTGAAATACTGTTCCACATAATGCTTTTTAGAAAAATCTATAAAACCAGGCATGTTGTATTGCCACAAAGTAAAAGAGAATTCCTAGGTAGAGTAATAAAAAATGCAAAAAATAATTGGTATTTTGTAATATTTGAAATCATGAATGTCTGTCTGTATATATTCAACACCAAGGACCAATATACAGATTGTTCCAACACAAAATGTTCAGGAGGAATCAGCTTTAATTTACCAGAGTTAACTTGATGAAACTAAGTGATTTTTGATTAAGAGCTTTTGTCCCTGGTCCCTCTGAGAATTAACTTGTCTATCGAACCAGACAAAAAATAGCTATACCCACATTTGTTTGTTTGAACTAAAAAGTTAAACTAAAGTTTCAACCAATTCAGAATCAGTGTAGCAGATGTTTTGATATTTCAGTTTTGCCCTGCATTGATATTTCATTTTTAGAAGCTATATAATTTTTTTCCAGTTCCAGCTGGTGCATTTGTTGATTTAGGTTAAAAATCTCAGTAGAAAAAAAGTATGGATTGGTTCAGATTACAGTATATTATATAAGCTCAGCAAATTAGCATATATTTGTTATTTTTTAATGGGGGATGCCGTTCATGCTTAGTGCCAGGATGTTATTTTAGTTGTTAGAAATTAGGTTATGCAATTATTTGGCAGTTATGTCAAAACAACTGTTTTTGATCACAATGACCCAATTAACCCTCAGACAGCAATATATGTGTTTATTTATATGTATACATTTAGATACTACCTAAAAACATAAGATATGAAAGCCCCACTTCAAGAGTTTGTTGTTATTCTTAGGGTAATGGCTAAGTTATATTTTCATTGGGTCTGAATTGACTATCAGTTCAGTTCAGTTGATCAGTCATGTCCTACTCTTTGCGACACCATGGACTGCAGCCTGCCAGGCTTCCCTGTCTATGACCAATTCCCAGAGCTTGCTCAAACGCATGTCCATCACGTTGGTGATGCCATCAAACCATCTCATCCTCTGTCATCCCCTTCTCCTCCTGCTTTCAATCTTTCCCAGCATCAGGCTCTTTTCTAATGAGTCAGTTCTTCACATCAGGTGGCCAAAGTATTGGAGCTTCATCTTCAGGATAAGTCTGTCCAATGAATATTAAGGACTGATTTCCCTTAGGATGGACTGGTTTGATTTCTTTGCAGTCCAAGAGAGTCTCAAGGGTCTTCTCCAACATCACAGTTCAAAAGCATCAATTCTTCGGTGCTCAGCTTTCTTTATAGTCCAATTCTCACATCCGTACATAACTACTAGATAAATGATAGCTTTGACTAGACGGACCTTTGTCGGTAAAGTAATGTCTCTGCTTTTTAATATGCTGTCTAGGTTGCTCATAGCTTTTCTTCCAAGGAGCAAGTGTCTTTTAATTTCATGGCTGCAGTCACCATCTGCAGTGATTTTGGAGTCCAAGGAAACAAAGTCTCTCACTGTTTCCATCATTTCCCCATCTATTTGCCATGAAGTGATAGGACTGGAAGCCATGATCTTAGTTTTTTGAATGTCAAATTTTAAGCCAGCTTTTTCACTCCCCTCTTTCACTTTCACCAAGAGGCTCTTTAGTTTCTCATAGCTTTCTGCCATAAGTGTGGTGTCATCTGAGGTTATCGATATTTTCCCTGGACATCTTGATTTCAGGCTGTAAACACTGTAGAAATGTTTATATAATAATAATTATAAGCCTTAATGGCTGACCCAAACTGAAACTGCCAATTTTAAATATCTGATGTTAGAAATGGATATTCTAGTAAGACTAGTTGTTAGTCAACTTTATTCTTCTCAGACTTTGTATGTTACTGGTGTTTACATCACCGTATTTGAAGAAACTAGATTTTTGAGAAAAGCAAATGCTATTAAAGAGTTAAAAAATTGGACCTATAAGAAAAAGAACTGGTTTGTTATAGAGAAAAAGTTCCTGAAGGATAATTAAATACAAACCTTTAATATTTTTAGTACTTTCTAAAGAAAAATGAGCAAAGCTAAATGGCTGTTTCTGAGGTGTGTCAAGCTGGAGGCTATTAG
Source organism: Ovis canadensis (assembly GCF_042477335.2). NCBI lineage: Eukaryota > Metazoa > Chordata > Mammalia > Artiodactyla > Bovidae > Ovis > Ovis canadensis. Next base: position 141,793,140 of record NC_091727.1, on the reverse strand, counting down.
TTTTGTCTTGCAGGAAAGACACATTTTAAAATTATGTCATAAGTGTGTAACTAATTTCAGATACATATTATCTATGGACTTAGTGGAATTTCCACTTTGGAATACAGTTAGAGATAAACTCCATTGTCTTTGGCATAAATCCATGGTTTTCAAACCTGGTTTGTCATAAGAATTCCTTAAAGGCACTGGAAAAAATTTCCTGTACTCTACAACTCCTGGGAAATTGTATTGAGTAGGTTTGTTTTGGAACCAGGAATCTGTTTTGTAAAGCTCCTCACATAGATGGTAATGATGAACCATATATGAGACCAATGAAGACAACTAAATAGAAGTCCAAGATTAAGATGTTGGCAGATTTAGTGTCTAGTAATGGCTTCCTGGTTCAAAGCTGACTCTCTTTTAACTCTCCTCGTAAGGGAGAAGGCTTAAAGGATCTTTGTTAGGTCTCTTTTATAAAGGAGAGGGCTCCCACTCCTGAGGGCTCTGTACCCATGACTTAATCATCTCCCAATGTCCCCGCCTTAAGATTCCATCAACACTGAGGATCAGGTTTCAACAAATGGATTTGAAGGCGAACACATTCAGTTTATGGCAAAAACTTTTTAACCCTCAGATTCTTAATTCTGTGATAAGTGTCTTATGAAGACCTCATTCAACTCTAGGGCTTTATGATTATAGTGTTAATATTCACATGAACCAGTCAGTTTTTATTTCATATATACCCTAAAGATCTCAATTATGTAAGACAGCATCAGTTTCAAAATTTTATAGTAGTCCTTGAAGCATAATTTGATTGAATTTCAGTTATACAAAAAATCAAACATCTCTTTTCAGAGAAGTAGAGGAGAGTGACCCCTCCCACCACTGTGTAAACTAGCAGGGTTCCTGCTAATTAACACACTATGATACATTAGTATTGTAAAGCATAAATTTTTTTTTTCAAGATGGACCTTGGAGATGAAATTAAGTTTAGAAAATAGTAAAATTTCTAATTTATGGAATAAATGACATTTCTATAAATTATATATATATATATATATATATATATATATATATATATATATATATATATATATTTCCTCTTTCCCCAATCCATTAGATTTCTCACTTGCTAATTCTGCAATTTGTAGCCTTACAAATGCGTTCTAAATCTTCCCAATTGTCTGCTAGGAAACTAGCCCTGAAGTGCAGACAAGATTCTATAATTTATGTTAATGATTGCTTAGAGTCCTTTTTTAGTGGTACATAGCTTTAAAACACGGAGAAGGCAATGGCACTCCACTCCAGTACTCATGCCTGGAAAATCCATGGATGGAGGAGCCTGGTAGGCTGCAGTCCATGGGGTCGCTAAGAGTCGGACATGACTGAGCGGCTTCACTTTCACTTCTTACTTTCATACATTGGAGAAGGAAATGGCAACCCACTGCAGTGTTCTTGCCTGGAGAATCCCAGGGATGGGGGAGCCTGGTGGGCTGCCATCTATCATGTCGCACAGAGTTGGACACAACTGAAGCGACTTAGCAGCAGCAGCAGCAGCAGCAGCAGCAGCTTTAAAACATTCGTCTATAGCTAAGAGTCCAAGCACATGTGTAAATAAATGTTTGCCACCTCTAAAAATATGTCCTAGCCAAAGCTTATCCTCATACTATGGAAAAGAGCTCTGATGTGATGATACTTGCGATGAATGTAGTTGGTTTCCTGAGCTGATAAAAATCTCTTAATATCCACTTATTCAGTATAATATGTTTTACAATCACTGTCGACCTTGAAGAACAGTAACTAGTAGGTGTTAATTAACTCCTCTCCATTTACACTTTTTCATAATCTGCAACATTCTTTCTCACATACACAAATATGTAAAAGGGGGGCTTTAAAAGTAATAGCTGTCAATTTTGCTAGCTAGTCCTTGCCATAAGACTGTATAATTCACTGGTCTGCAAAAGAACTATGATCTAAAATATATTAAAGGTTATATATAAATGCAAATACAAAAAATACACAATTGATATTTATGGATTTTGAGTCTTATATATAAGTAAAATCTGTGTAGACTACTAGACACAGTCTGATAAAATGTCAAAATGGTTCCCTAAGGGAAATCAAAATGATGTTTCAGCATACCATTTTTAACAGCCCTCACTGTTCTTTGATATTCCCTGATTTGCCTGGGGAAAGGGTTGTCACAGAAGTGCTAAAAAGGCACCTACAAAAAATAAAACCATAAACAGATATTGCTAAGAGGGAAAAGACACATGGTAGCTGTCTCCAAGATTTCTCAGCTGAAACTCACTTTTGTAATTACATTTATACAGTCACGTGAACATATAGGACTTCTAAACTGATTCATTAAAACCATAATAAAGGTTTCAATTGAAAACAGTATATAACCATCACTACCACCTAGTACTTACAGATTTCTATATGGTCAACATCTTTGGAGAAAACCAATCAGCTAATAGCCACCACTATTCCCTACATAGATTATTTATTTCATATATATATATATATATATATATATATATATATATATATAAAGATTTGAATAATTTTCCTAGCCCTTGGAGACAAACAAAGATAATATTGAAATCTATTTCCAATCCCATATATCAATCAGTAGAACAGGCTGCTTAGTTCTTCTTGGTCTCTCAATTAAAAAACAAACAAACAAACAAACAAAGAAGAACCCTCCACCCCAAACAAAACACAATGATAAAATAAAAATAACAGTAACTACCATATTCTAAGTACCACCTATTTGCCAGACCTGAACTAGATGTTTACATCTGTTATTTTATTTAATTTAACCTGTGCAATGACTATTTGATGGAATAGATGACTGTTTACATTGTACAAATGAGGAAGCTACAGTTATTGGTGTATAAACCCACATCTAGTCAGTGGCAGACTTGGGCTGTTTGTGAATGCAGCTGTTTCTAATTCTCCAGGGCTTGTATGCTTCTTCCTGAATGGCACTTCCTCTCTCAGCATAACAGTACGTGCAAACTTAGACTAACACTTTAAAGGTTTTCTAAGAAAACAGTAGTCAGGTAAACATAAGAATAAAGTCCAGAAATATATAAGGGTAAGTGAAGTAGCTCAGTTGTGTTCAACAATTTGCAACCCCATGGACTGTAGCCTACCAGGCTCTTCTGTCCATGGGATTTTCCAGGAAGGAATACTGGAGGTCGTTGCTGTTTCCTTCTTCAGGAGATCTTCCTGATCCAGGGATTGAACCCAGGTCTCCCACATTGTAGGCAGACTCTTAACCGTCTGAGCCACCACGGAAGTTCAGAAATATATACATTAAATATGAAGTGGTTAGGACAGGAGGTGAGATGGCAGTTGTAACAAAAGTAAAAATAAATTGGAGAGCAAGAGACTGCTTTAAAATGTAGATAAGGATATGTTTTCAAATTGTGAAACTGCCAGGAAAGTAAATTTTTCTATTAAAAAAAAATTAAAGTGAAAGTCACTTAATTGTGTCCGACGCTTTGTGGCCCCATGGAACTCTCCAGGCCAGAATACTGGAGTGGGTAGCCATTCCCTTCTCCAGAGGATATTCCCAACCCAGGGATGAAACCCAGGTCTCCCGCATTGCAGGCAGATTCTTTACCAGCTGAGCCACCAAGGAAGACTCTAAAAAAGAATTAAGTTTCAAGAAAAAAAGATACTTCTGATGCTTGGTCCTGAATATTCAACTGACCAAAAATATATATTTAAAAATATTTGTTTTGGTACAAAGGAAAAAAAAAAAAAAAAGAGGGGCGGGCACAGCATCAAAATTAAAGACACTAATCCTTTTGTCTGATATTAACAAATTTCATCTTTAAAACTTCATCAAATATTATTTTCAAATATTCCCAAAATATAAATGGTAAATGGAGAGCAAATTTGTGAAAAGTTTGAGGGAGACAGCAAGCTGAACTCATTTTTTGATATTGCAGTGAGGAAACATGCCTAATTCTGATATGCTAGCCTCTTTACTGGATTATCCTAGTATTTTGGCTATACCTTAAAATAACAATGTTAAAAAACTGTCTAGAATAATAATGTCATCACAAACTATACCTGCTTATGTGCTATTTCTAGCTGGTATTCCCACCTATGTATAAAGAGATGACTCTTCAGTTCAGTTCAGTCACTTAGTCATGTGCGACTCTTTGCGACCTTATGAATCACAGCACACCAGGCCTCCCTGTCCATCACCAACTCCCGGAGTTCACTCAGACTCACGTCCATCGAGTCAGTGATGCCATCCAGCCATCTCATTCTCGGTTGTCCCCTTCTCCTCCTGCCCCAATGCCTCCCAGCATCAGAGTCTTTTCCAATGACTCAACTCTTTGCATGAGGTGGCCAAAGTACTGGAGCTTCAGCTTTAGCATTACTCCTTCCAAAGAAATCCCAGGGTTGATCTCCTTCAGAATAGACTGGTTGGATCTCCTTGCACTCCAAGGGACTCTCAAGAGTCTTATCCAACACCACAGTTCAAAAGCATCAATTCTTTAGCGCTCTGCCTTCTTCACAGTCCAACTCTCACATGCATACATGACAACAGCAAAAACCATAGCCTTGACTAGACGGACCTTAGTCGGCAAAGTAATGTCTCTGCTTTTGAATATATTATCTAGGTTTGTCATAATTTTTCTTCCAAGGAGTAAGCGTCTTTTAATTTCATGGCTGCAGTCACCATCTTCAGTGATTTTGGAGCCCCCCAAAATAAAGTCTGATATTGTTTCTACTGTTTCCCCATCTATTTCCCATGTAGTGATGGGACCAGATGCCATAATCTTCGTTTTCTGAGTGTTGAGCTTTAAGGCAACTTTTTCGCTCTCCTCTTTCACTTTCATCAAGAGGCATTTTAGGCTTTTTAGCTCCTCTTCACTTTCTCCCATAAGGGTGATGTCATCTGCATATCTTAGGTTATTGATATTTCTCCCAGCAATCTTGATTCCAGCTTATGTTCTTCCAGTCCAGCGTTTCTCATGATGTACTCTGCATATAAGTTAAATAAGCAGGATGACAATATACAGCCTTGATGTATTCCTTTTCCTATTTGGAACCAGTCTGTTGTTCCATGTCCTGTTCTAACTGTTGCTTCCTGACCTGCATACAGGTTTCTCAAGAGGCAGGTGAGGTGGTCTGGTATTCCCATCTCTTGAAGAATTTTTCACAGTTTATTGTGATCCACACAGTCAAAGGCTTTGGCATAGTCAATCAAGCAGAAAGAGATGTTTTTCTGGAATTCTCTTGCTTTTTCCATGATCCAGCGGTTGTTGGCAATTTGATCTCTGGTTCCTCTGCCTTTTCTACAACCAGCTTGAACATCAGGGAGTTCACAGTTCACATATTGCTGAAGCCTGGCTTGGAGAATTTTGAGCATTACTTTACTAGCATGTGAGATGAGTGCAATTGTGCAGTAGTTTGAGCATTCTTTGGCATTGCCTTTCTTTGGAATTGGAATGAACACTGACCTTTTCCAGTCCTGTGGCCACTGCTGAGTTTTCCAAATTTGCTGGCATATTGAGTACAGCCCTTTCACAGCATCATCTTTCACGATTTGAATCAGCTCAACTGGAATTCCATCACCTCCCCTAGCTTTGTTCGTAGTGATGCTTTCTAAGGCCAACTTGACTTCACATTCCAAGATGTCTGGCTCTAGATTAGTGATCACATCATCATGATTATCTGGGTCGTGAAAATCCTTTTTGTACAGTTCTTCTGTGTATTCTTGCCACCTCTTCTTAATATCTTCTGCTTCTCTTAGGTCCATACCATTTCTGTCCTTTATTGAGCCCATCTTTGCATGAAATGTTCCCTTGGTATCTCTAATTTTCTTGAAGTGATCTCTAGTCTTTCCCATTCTGTTGTTTTCCTCTATTTCTTTGCATTGATCATTGAAGAAGGCTTTCTTATCTCTTCTTGCTATTCTTTGGAACTCTGCATTCAGATGCTTGTATCTTTCCTTTTCTCCTTTGCTTTTCACCTCTCTTCTTTTCACAGCTATTTGGAAGGCCTCCCTAATCACATTAATCTGAGCTTAGTTCAGTTCAGTTCAGTTCAATTGCTCAGGCATGTCCGACTCTTTGTGATCCCATTAACCTCAGCACATGAGGCCTCCCTCTCAATCACCAACTCCCAGAGTTTGCATATACTCATTCCCATTGACTCAGTGATGCTATCCAACCATCTCATTCTCTATTGTCCCTTTCTCCTCCTGCCCTCAATCTTTCTCAGCATAATGGTCTTTTCAAAAGAGTCAGCACTTCGTACCAGGTGGTGAAAGTATCGGAGTTTCAGCTTCAACATCACTCCTTCTAATGTACACCCAGGACTGATCTCCTTTAGGATGTAATGGATGGATCTTGCAGTCCAAGGGACACTCAAGTGTCTTCTCCAACACCACAGTTTAAAAGCATCAATTCTTCGGTGCTCAGCCTTCTTTACGGTCCAACTCTCACATCCATACATGACTACTGGAAAAACCATAGCCTTTACTAAACAGACCTTTGTTGACAAAGTAATGTCTCTGCTTTTTAATATGCTGTTTAGGTTGTTCATAACTTTCCTTCCAAGGAGTTGGTGTCTTTTAATTTCATGGTTACAATCACCATCTGCAGTGATTTTGGAGCCCAGAAAATTAAAGTCATCCACTGTTTCCACTGTTTTCCCATCTATTTACCATGAAGTGATGGGACCAGATTCCATGATCTTAGTTTTCTGAATGTTGAGCTTTAAGCCAAGTTTTTCACTCTCCTCTTTCACTTTCCTCAAGAAGTTCTTTAGTTCTGCACTTTCTGCCATCAAGGTAGTGTCATCTGCGTATCTGAATTTACTAATATTTCTCCTGGCAATCTTGATTCCAGCTTGTGCTTCCTCCACCCCAGCATTTCTCATGATGTACTCTGCATAGAAGTTAAATAAGCAGGGGGACAATATACAGCCTTGACATACTCCTTTTCCTATTTGGAACCAGTCTATTGTTCCATGTCCAGTTCTAACTGTTGCTTCCTGACCTGCATACAGATATCTCAAGAGGCAGGTCAGGTGGTCTGGTATTCCCATCTCTTTCAGAAATTTCCACAGTTTATTGTGATCCACACAGTCAAAGGCTTTGGCATGATCAATAAAGCAGAAATAGATATTTTTTTCCCGAACTCTCTTGCTTTTTTGATGATCCAGTGATGTTGGCAATTTGATCTCTGGTTTTTCTGCGTTTTTTAAAACTGGCTTGAACATCTGGAAGTTCATGGTTCACGTATTGATGAAACATGGCTTAGAGAATTTTAAGCATTACTTTACTAGCATGTGAGATGAGTGCAATTGTGTGGTAGTTTGAGCATTCTTTGGCATTGCCTTTCTTTGGAATTGGAATGAAAACTGACCTATTCGAGTCCTGTGGCCACTGCTGAGTTTTCCAAATTTGCTGGCACTTTGAGTGCAGCACTTTCACAGCATCGTCTTTCAGGATGAGAAATAGCTCAACTGAAATTCTGCCGAGAGCCAGCATGAGGAATCCCACCTGTGACAAGGTCATGTGGAAGGAAGCCTGACAAAACGCAAGGATGTGATAAGCTTCAGGGATTCCCCCTGGAAATTCCTGAGCATCCACCCCCAAGACCAGAATCTGCCTGCTTTACTATGTTATGCTTTACACCTACTCTTCTGTCATTACCAGGGGACTCTCACCACCTTTTTCTGGAAAAAAAAAAATTAGAGCTTTTAGATAATAAATCTCCTGGGCATAATATGAGTGTTTCAATCCAAAAACCCCTCTGATGGCTTTCTAGCCTGCCTGCAGGACTCATAAAGCTGTGCATGTGATTGTTTGAGGCCTCCGGACCGTGGGAGGCACAGGAACCATAAAACATCCTAGGAATGTCGAGGCTTCCGAGGAGTCAAAATTATTAGAATAGGACTGATTAAAGGTTTCAGTTGTTGAGCCAATACTTGCTGCCAAATTTTCATATCTTTTATTTTTAGGTATAGTTGGTATATAGAAAAACAGGTAGTAGACCTGGTATTAGCAACACTAGATCTTTAAGTTCTTTCTTTGTTATAACCCCCTGCACCTTTGTTCTATAGGAATGTAAATTTTTTGTACTTTGAGGGTGATGCAGAGTAAAGAAAAAACACTTCTAGGGAAAAGGAGTTTTCTGGACAATTATCCAGGAAGAGAGCCATAAAAATGTTAACAAGCCTCTTGGCCAGAAGATAATGTAAACCACCTGAGACCTTTTGTATATGGGAGGGTATGCAAAAAGAAAGCCTTGACTCAATGAGGGTCAGAACTGCTGCCCCTGCATAACTCTATTTCTTTATGAACAACTTGGAGTATATAAGCTGATTTTGAAAATAGTTTTTGGAGTCTTGCACTGATGCTGGGCTTCCCCATGTCGTTCTTTTCTTTTTCCGGCTGAATTCCCATCTGGAGCAGGGAGGCTCATCATGTCTACTTATTTGTCCTGGCTTCTAAGATCCATAAGAGAGAGAGCCCAAGGTGGGGCACTCTCCGATATTCAAACAGACGCCGGTGGCCTAACGTAGATGGTTCAAGTTCCTTGTCTGGAACTTTATTGGCTTTCCACATAATCCAAGTTATTCAGCCCTCTTTCTCTACTTAATTTTCCTACTATATTATTGTTTCTTAATCTAATCTTATATTAGTAAATAAATAAGTCTTTCCTTGCCAACGCCGTCCCTGCTTCGAATTCCCTGGATCCACCGGGGCTGGACCCTGGCAGAATTCCATCACCTCCACTAGCTTTGTTCGTAGTGATGCTTTCTAAGGCCCACTTGACTTCACATTTCAGGATGTCTGGCTCTAGATGAGTGATCACACCATCATGATTATCTGGGTCATGAAGGTCTTTTTTGTACAGTTCTTCTGTGTATTTTTGCCACCTCTTAATAACTTTTACTTCTTTTAGTTCCATACCTTTTCTGTTCTTTATTGAGCCCATCTTTGCATTAAATATTCCCTTGATATCTCTAATTTTCTTGAGATCTCTAGTCTTTCCTATTTTATTGTTTTCCTCTATTTCTTTGCATTGATCACTGTATAAGGCTTTCTTATCTCTTCTTGCTATTCTTTGGAACTCTGCATTCAAATGGGTAATCTTTCCTTTACTTCTTTGCTTTTCACTTATCTTCTTTTCACAACTATTTGTAAGGCCCCCTCACACAGCCATTTTGCTTTTTTGCATTTCTTTTTCTTGGGGATGGTCTTGATCCCTGTGTCCTGTACAATGTCATGAACCTTCGTCCATAGTTCATCAGGCACTCTATCTATCAGATCTAGTCCCTTAAATCTATTTCTCACTTCCACTGTATAATCATAAGGGACTTGATTTAAGTCATACCTGAGTGGTCTAGATTTTTTCCATACTTTCTTCAATTTAAGTCCGAATTTGGCAATAAGGAGCTCATGATCTGAGCCACAGTCAGCTCCCAGTCTTGTTTTTGCTGACTATATAGAGCTTCTCCACCTTTGGCTGCAAAGAATGTAATCAATCTAATTTTTGTGTTGACCATCTGGTGATGTCCATGTGTAGAGTCTTCTCTTGTGTTGTTGGAAGAGGATGTTTGCTATGACCAGTACATTTTCTTGGCAAAACTCTATTAGCCTTTGCCCTGCTTCATTCTGTATCCAAGGCCAAATTATATCAAGCTTCACCCAAAACTAGGGATTTTTTTTTCTTTTTTTCCGGTGATTTCCTTTAAGACTATCTCCACTTATTTGTGCACATGTACATGTATGCTTGTATAAAAAGCTTTATTCCAAACCTAAAGTTTGCAGCAAAAATTAGATTAGAGGAAGTTTCCTTGGTGAAATAAAGTACACACAAAAAATGTCAGGAGAGGTTAGTTTTAGAAGATAGAGAGAGAGTGAATTAAAATCTCTGAACATGGACTCAAGTCTCTTAACACAACAACTACCAACAGCTAATGTCTTCAGAGAAAACACCTTCCCCCACAAGCTATGCTAGGATAGAAGAGGGAGATGCTTTAACCAAAAAAGTAAAAGGCAGGGGGCACTTATTGAAGCTGAAATACTCCTTCTGCCACTGAGTCACCTTGGAAATAACAAATGAAGTAGATGGAGGGAAAAAACATATCTGTGTGTATTCTATTGAACAGATATATGGCAGGGCATAGAAAGATGTGTGTTTGTATATACATATTCACAAACACAAATTTTCCTGAAGGACTTCTGAACTCTCAAGAGCCTGTGCAAGTAATGTCAATGATATGGGAAAAACTCATGTTCTTGAAAATGAACTGAAAAGAGAGACTTGCTTTTAATCCACCAACAATATGCTATCTCCAAAGTCAAGGTCTTATATAGACTTTGAGGTTATCAGGAAAAGTATTATCTGTTTCTCTTGCTTTAGAGAGTACCCTGCAGAAACAAACCAGGGAGATTCATGTGGGAAATGAGAATTGGAGGAAGTTTTAGATTAAAAAACTTAATTGCAATACAAGAAGCATTAGACACTAGATTAGTAAACAAGATTGCAACCAAACTTAGCCCTGTGACATTTCATACAGTATATGAACAAAGATTCAATTTTGAGGTTTTAGGGAAATGCACAATTATTTACATGCTATAATCTGGATCTCGTATAAAGATAGCCTTTGAAGTATGCTTTAAAAGATTGCTTCTCCATTAACACTATCCCAAACAGTTATCACAGGGCTGTTTTAAACTTCCAGTATTTTATTTGGTGGTAACTACAGTGATTCACTGGCTTCCCTGGTGGTTCAGAGGTTAAAGAGTCTGCCTGCAATGCAGGAGACCTGGGTTCAATCCCTGGGTCGGGAAGATCCCCTGGAGAAGGAAATGGCAACCCACTCCAGTATTCTTGCCGGAAGAATCCCATGGGCAGAGGAGCCTGGTGGACTACAGTCACGGGGTTGCAAAGAGTTGGACATGACTGAGCGACTTCACTTTCACTTTCACTTTCACAGTGATTCACAGAGAGTACCTGCATCATACCTATGGCTTGAAGCTACAAATGTCCTTGCCAACACCCTCAAGACATTTGGTCATTTATTCAGTCTTTAGTAAATAACTTCTCTAAATAGTTCTGGACTAGGAGATTGTGTGTGTGTTTGTGTGTGCAGGAAGAAAGAAAGTCAATAGGAAGGAGACAGAAGCACAGTTCCCATTGTTGGGAAGATTATAATTTAACTGGAGGGAAAACACGGCCACATGGGCACCCTGACATTATGACTAGAATAAATTCATCACTGGATTACAAATCACTGAAGAAATAATTATCCATTATCATAATAACAAAAACATAAATAAACAGAATAAGTGTGGGATAATCCATGATAGAGTTATAGGGATTGCTACAGTTAGGAAAATAATCATTTGCAACTGTCATAGTAAAGATTGATACAGACAAAGATTATCAGTGTATACTAAATCTGGAAGAGCCAACGTGATCAGGCAGGACTAGAATATCTTTATGGTCTTAAAATGTCTTCCCACAGATTACCTATTATTTGCAAAAAAAAAAAAAAAAAGTTTACCATTGAGAAATTAGAAACACTTTGTCTAAATAATAAAATTAACAACACCATTAATTTGCAGAGGTACATAGTGTGTCTAGGGATGTCATACTATAAGAAGGATACATTATTTATCTAGCATTTCACCCCAGATTGTATAATCTGAATCTAATCATGAGGAAACAAGAGGTAAACTCAACATGACTATTACTATTTTTAAAGCCCTGCCTTCTTCAAAGCTGTAAACATCTTAAAAGACAAAGAAAAGTGGAGGAATTATTCCCAGCTAAAAATCTATGATTAGGTAAACTAAAAAAATTCAGAACACAGATGGGCATCCTCATTCTTAGCTAATGCAGACTGAAGTATTTACTTTGAGTGGTTCAGAAAAACTCTGTGTGTGTGTGTGTGTGTGTGTGTGTGTGTATGCATGTGTGAGAGAGAGAGTAGGGGAAACATATGAGGCAAAGCAAATGAGTCAAACTGTTAATAGTCAAATTCAGTAAAGGAGATGCAGGTATTCATTATACTATTCTTATAACTTGCCTCAGTGTTTGAAATTATTTTTAAATAAAAGTAAAATCTGAGTGAATTTAGTGCTTCACTTTTTCTCCTCTCCAACATATACACATAATATATATATAAAGTGTTGATTTCAACTTATTTTATACTCTGTAACTTGTTTGGTTGTAAGTACACATCCATCCAGAAACCTAAGCCAGAAATTTGGAAATTTTATTTCACTTGCCCTTTAGTATTATTAGCAAATCTATCATCCAGAGACATCAGCATGCTTCTCTAGACAACAACAATATCGTCAAAATGTCAGTGTTCCCTAAATCAACTTATAAATATGTAAACTGCTTAAAATACCAGCAGGTTTTTTAACTAGACATGCTGATTCTTGAGTTCATATGGAAAAATAAGCAAAAAATAATCGTGAAAAATTGAAAACAGAAGGGCAAGCAGGAGAAACCAGCCTTTTTAGGTATTAAAATTTAATATAAAGCCCTAAAGTAAAAAGACAGTGGTGTAGTTGCATGAATTGACAGACAGATCAATGCAACATAAAGACATGCAGAAATTGAGCCAATGCATAGTGACATGGAAAACTATAGAATAAACAAATTAGCAACAGTTAAATGTGAAATGTGAGGTAAGACCTAGGTACAGGAGTTAACAGAAGACTTTTCACTTTGTTTATAGTTGTTCATTGTTGAGCCATGTGAATCTTTTCACAGAATTAAATTAATGAGTGTAAAAAATCAAACAAAAACAAAACATTCATTGTGTTAAAGTTACTGAATTTGTAATTTTGCCAGAGTTAGACAGTAGGCAATTCTTTCCATGTGTAATGCTACTCTGAAATCAAACCAGACTGTACAAAAAGAAACTAGTGGCTGCACATTCAAGATCATATTGCAAAGTGCATCTAACAGTTGGTTTCAATATATTCAATACAAGAACATCAAAATAAATCTAACTTTGCTTTTACTCTCCCTAAGCCCAAACTCTTGAGAAGCCTATATGCAGGTCAGGAAGCAACAGTTAGAACTGGACATGGAACAACAGACTGGTTCCAAATAGGAAAAAGAGTACGTCAAGGCTGTTTATTGTTACCCTGCTTAATTAACTTCTATGCAGAGTACATCATGAGAAACTCTGGACTGGAAGAAACACAAGCTGGAATCAAGATTGCCAGGAGAAATATTGATAACCTCAGATATGCAGATGACACCACCCTTATGGCAGAAAGTGAAGAGGAACTAAAAAGCCTCTTGATGAAAGTGAAAGTGGAGAGTGAAAAAGTTGGCTTAAAGCTCACCATCCAGAAAACAAAGATCACGGCATCTGGTCCCATCACTTCATGGGAAATAGATGGGGAAAGAGTGGAAACAGTGTCAGACTTCATTTTTGGGGGCTCCAAAATCACTGCAGATGGTGACTGCAGCCATGAAATTAAAAGACGCTTACTCCTTGGAAGAAAAGTTATGACCAACCTAGATAGCATATTGAAAAGCAGAGACATTACTTTTCCAACAAAGGTCCATCTAGTCAAGGCTATGGTTTTTCTTGTGGTCATGTATGGATGTGAGAGTTGGACTGTGAAGAAGGCTGAGTGCTGAAGAATTGAAGCTTTGGAACTGTGGTGTTGGAGAAGACTCTTGAGAGTCCCTTGGACTGCGAGGAGATCAAACCAGTCCATTCTGAAGATCAGCCCTGGGATTTCTTTGGAGGGAATAATGCTGAAGCTGAAACTCCAGTACTTTGGCCACCTCATGCGAAGAGTTGACTCATTGGAAAGACTCTGACGCTGGGAGGGATTGCGGGCAGGAGGAGAAGGGGATGACAGAGGATCAGATGTCATTATGGCATCACTGACTCAATGGACGTGAGTCTGAGTGAACTCTGGGAGTCGGTGATGGACAGGGAGGCCTGGTGTGCTGCGATTCATGGGGTTACAAAGAGTCAGACACAATGGAGTGACTGAACTGAACTGAACTGAAGCCCAAACAAAGGAAGGGGGTTTTAATCATGTTATATGGAATATAAATTCTCTAACAGCATCCCATTGAAATCACAATACATCTAATGCTTACGAATCCTTGAATGTCCGTAACCCTTTAAGACATCTATGAGACATTTACAGGTAGAAAAGGTGTGGCAGCCAACAGACTACCTGCTTAAATTCATTATAATATATACCACGTGTCATATATATATATATATATATATGCAAAAAGTTTATTTCTTTATCTGATAGTTACTTTATAAGAGGTGCTTTAGGTTAAGAGGATAGACAAACCATATAATGGAGAGCTTAAGGGATGCCAGTGGAAAATATTAGAAACCCTAATTATATGATTATATGACTAACCTTAGGTTATTTAGGATTAACTAGAGCTTAATCCCAGTACTCTTGCCTGGAAAATTCCATGGATGGAGGAGCCTGGTAGGCTGCAGTCCATGGAGTCGCACAGAGCCGAACATGACTGAACGACTTCAATTTCACTTTTCACTTTCATGCATTGGAGAAGGAAATGGCAACCCACTCCAGTGTTCTTGTTTGGAGAATCCCAAGGATGGGAGAGCCTGGTGGGCTGCCGTCTACGGGATCGCACGGAGTCGGACATGACTGAAGTGACTTAGTAGCAGCAATCAACTGCAAAGGTGTCAATCACCCAAACAATAAGACCCGGGTGATTGACATTCTGTATTTCACATCAGAGCACATGGATTCAAGTTTAAATAACAAACTTTTCAAGCTTAATATTGTCTTTCCAGTAGGTACAGTATCTAGACAATAGTAGTGAGGGTCACTGGTTCAATCATCTCATCCCATAAAATCTGGAGATCATATATGAAATTCATTGGTATTGCTGAATGGGAAAGGACTCAAGGTTGCATCTATTCTCTGACCAGTAGTTATTATTAGGGACCTACCCTTGGATAATCAGTGAAGCAGAAAAAGCTTCCCGGGAAACAAAGTGCAGTTTTTAACTCCTACTGCTTTAAATCATAACATATATTTTTATATAAAGAAAATTACATCTCCGCAAAATTTAAGTACTTATGAAATGAAAAGCACTGGTAATACAAATCACCAAAGATAATTTTCTCAGTTTTCACCCAACAGGTCATCTTCCAACATTATAAAATGTAAAGAGTATAGTAACAGATGTTATATACAGTCAAAAAAAAAAAAAAAACCCAAAGGTAATAATGCCACATTAGAGAATTATATGTATGTTTAACAGTTTTTCATCCAGCTATGATTCAGCTGGCCTTTGAATAATGCTTTTTGAAATTCATTTTGAGGAGTTTTTACCCTCCAGTTCTTGAGGTTTTTATTATTTTTTAATTAATTGATTTTTTATTGAATGATAATTGCTGTACAGAATTTTGCTGTTTTCTGTCCAACCTCAACATGAATCAGCCAGAGGTATACATATATCCCCTAGTTTTTGAACCTCCCTCCCATCTCTCTCCCCATCCCACCCCTCTAGTTTGATACAGAGCCCCTGTTTGAGTTTCCTGAGCCATATAGCACATTCCCATTGGCTATTTATTTTACATACGGTAATATAAGTTTCCATGTTACTCTTTCCATACATCTCACCCTCTCCTCCCCTCTCCCCATGTCCATAAGTCTGTTCTCTATGTCTGTTTCTCCATTGTTGCCCTGTAAATAAATTATTCAATACTATTTTTCTAGATTCCATATATATGTGTTGCTGCTGCTGCTAAGTCGCTTCAGTCGTTTCCGACTCTGTGCGACCTCATAGAAGACAGCCCCACCAGGCTCCCCAGTCCCTGGGATTCTCCAGGCAAGAGTGCCGGAGTGGGGTGCCATTGCCTTCTCCATATGTGTATTAGAAAATGGTATTTAGCTTTCTCTTTCTGACTCACTTCACTCTGTATAATGAACCTAAGGTTCTAGGTTCATCCACCTCATTAGAAGTGACTCAAAGGTGTTCCTTTTTATGGCTGAGTACTTTGGCTTCCCTGGTGGTGCAGAGGTTAAAGAGTCTGCCTGCAATGTGGGAGACCTGGGTTCAATCCCTGGGTGATGAAGATACCCTGGAGAAGGAAATGGCAACCCACTCCAGTATTCTTGCCTGGAGAATCCCATGGATGGAGGAGCTCGGTGGGCTACAGTTCATGAGTCGCAAAGAGTTGGACACGACTGAGTGACTTCACTTCACTTCACTGTTCCATTGTGTATATGTACTGCAACTTCTTTATCCATTCATCTGTCGATGGCCATCTAGGTTGTTTCTATATTCTAGCTACTGTAAATAGTGCTGCAATGAACAAACGGATACATGTGTCTCTTTCAGTTTTGGTTTCCTCAAGGTATATGCCTAGGAGTGGGATTGCTGGGTCATATGGTGCTTTTATTTCTAAATTTTAAGGAATCTCCACAGCAGCTTCCATAGTGGCTGTATCAATTTACATTCCCACAAACAGTGCAAGAGTGTTCCCTTTTCTCCACACCCTCTTCAGCATTTATTGCTTGTAGACTTTTGGATCACAGCCATTCTGACTGGTGTGAGGTGATAACTCATTGTAGTTTTGATTTGCATTTCTCTGATAATGAGTGATGTTGAGAATCTTTTCATATGTTTGTTAGCCATCTGTATGTCTTCTTTGGAGAAATGTCTGTTTAGGTCTTTTCCCCACTTTTTGATTGGGTTGTTTGTTTTCCTGGTATTGAGTTGTATGAGCTGCTTATATATTTTGGAAATTAATCCTTTGTCAGTTGTTTCACTTGCTATCATTTTTTCCCATTCCAAAAGTCCCAAGGGTTGACTTTTCACCTTGCTTATAGTTTCCTTTGTTGTGCAAAAGTTTTTATGTTTAATCAGGTCCCATTTGTTTACTTCTGTTTTTATTTCCATTACTCTAGGAGGTGGGTCATAGAGGATCTTGCATTGATTTATGTCATCGTGTGTTCTGCCAATGTTTCCTCTAAGAGTTTTATAGTTTCTGAACTTAGATCTTTAATCTATTTTGAGCTTATCTATGTGTATAGTGCTCAGAGAAGGCGATGGTACCCCACTCCAGCACTCTTGCCTGGAAAATCCCATGGGCAGAAGAGCCTGGTGGGCTGCAGTCCATGGGGTCTCTAAGTATCGGACACGACTAAGCGACTTCACTTTCATTTTTCACTTTCATGCATTGGAGAAGGAAATGGCAACCCACTCCAGTGTTCTTGCCTGGAGAATCCCAGGGACGGGGGAGCCTCATGGGCTGCTGTCTATGGGGCTTCAGAGTCGGACACGACTGAAGCAACTTAGCAGCAGCAGAAGAAGCATGTGTATAGTGTTAGGAAGTGTTCTAATCTCATTTTCATGGAGCTGTCCAGTTTTCCCAGCACCATTTATTGCAGAGGCTGTCTTTTTCCCATTGTATATTCTTGCCTCCTTTGTCAAAAGTAGAGGACCCATAGGTTCATGGGTTATTCCTGGGTTTTCTATCTTGTTCCATTGGTCTATATTTCTGTTTGTGTGCCAGTACCATACTGTCTTGATGACTGAAGCTTTGTAGTATAACCTGAAGTCAGGAAGGTTGATTCCTCCAGCTCCATTCTTCTTTCTCAAGACTGCTTTGGCTATTTGGGCTCTTTTGTGTTTCCATATGAATTGTGAAGTTTTTTGCTCTGGTTCTGTGAAAATATTGATAATTTTATAGGGATCACATTGAATCTATAGATTGCATTTAGTAGTAGAGTCATTTTCAAAAATATTGATTCTTCCTACCCAGGAACATGGAATATCTCTCCACCTGTTTATGTCATCTTTGACTTCTTTCATTAGTGTACTATAATTTTCTGTGTACAGTTCTTTAGTCTCCTTAGGTAAGTTTATTCCTAGATATTTAATACTTTTTTTTTTTGCAATGTTGAATGGGATTGATACCTTAATTTCTCTTTCTGAGATTTCATTGTTAATGATTCAATGCAAGTGATTTATGTGTATTGATTTTGTATCCTGCAACTTTGCTAAATTCACTGATTAGCTCTAGTAATTTTCTCATACTAGCTTTAGGGTTTTCTGTGTACAGTATCATGTCATCTGAAAACAGTGAGAGCTTTACTTCTTTTCCAATCTGGATTCCTTTTATTTCTTTTTCTTCTCTGATTGCTATAGCTAGGACTTACAAAACTATGTTGAATAATAGCGGTGAAAGTGAACACCCTTGTCTTGTTCCTGACCTTAGGGGGAATGTTCTCAGTTTTTCACCATTGAGAACGTTTGCTGTAGGCTTATCATATATGACCTTTACTATGTTGAGGTAGGTTCCTTCTATGCCCATTTTTTAAGAGTTTTAAGCATAAATTGGTGCTGAATTTTGTCAAAGGCTTTTTCTGCATCTATTAATCGTATGATTTATATCTTTCAATTTTTTAATATGGTGTTCCACATTGATTGATTTCCGTGTATTGAAGAATCCTTACATCCCTGAAATAAACCCAACTTGGTTATGCTGTATGAGCTTTTGATGTGTTGATAAATTCTGTATGCTAAAATTTTGCTGAGGATTTTTGCATCTGTGTTCATCAGTGATATTGGCCTCTAATTTTCTTTTTGTGTGTGTGTTGTTTTTGTCTGGTTTTGGTATCAGGGTGATGCTAGCCTCATAGAATAAATTTGGAATTGTTCCTTCTTCTGCAATATTTTGAAAGAGTTTTAGAAGGATAGGCATTAGCTCTTGTTTAAATGTTTGATAGAATTCTCCTGTGAAGCCATCTGGTCTTGGGTTTCTTAATGGGAGATTTCTGATCAGAGTTTCAATTTCAGTGCATGTAATTGGGTTGTTCATAATTTCTACTTCTTCCTGGTTCAGTCTTGGAAGATTGAACTTTTATAAGAATTTATCCATTTCTTCCAGGTTATCCATTTTATTGCCATATAGGTTTTCATAATAGTCTTTTATAATCCTTTGCATTTCTGCATTGTTTGTTGTAATCTCTCCTTTTTCATTTCTAATTTTGTTGATTTGATTCTTCTCTTTTTTTCTTGATGAGTCTGGCTACGGGTTTGTCGATTTTGTTTATCTTCTCAAATAACTAGCTTTTAGTTTATTAATCTTTACTATTCTTTCTTTCTTTTTTTCTCATATATTTCTGCTCAGATCTTTAGGATTTCTTTCCTTCTATTAATTTTGGGGTATTTTTGTTCCTCTTTTTCCAGTTGTTTTAGGTGAAAGTTAGGTTGTCTACTCGATGGTTTTATTTCTTGAGGTAGGATTGTATTAGTATAAACTTCCCTCTTAAAACTGCTTTTGCTGCATCCCATAGGTTTAGAGTTGTCATGTTTCCACTGTCATTTGTTTCTAGAAATTTATTGATTTCCCTTTTGATTTCTTCAGTAACCTGTTGGTTATTTAGAAATGTGTTGTTTAATCTCCATGTGTTTGTGTTTCTTACAGTGTTTTCCTTGTAATTGATATGTAGTTCATAGTGTTGTGGTCAGAGAAGATGCTTGAAATGATTTCAGTTTTCTTAAATTTACTGAGGTTTGATTTGTGACACAGGTTGTGGTCTATCCTGGAGAATGTTCCATGTGCACTTGAGAAGAAGGTGTATTTTTTCTGCATTTGGATGGAATGTCTTGAAAATATCAATGAGATACATTTCATCTAATATATCATTTAAGGCTTGTGCTTCCTTATTAATTTTCTGTTTTGATGATCAGTCCATTGGTGTGAGTGGGATGTTAAAGTCTCCTACTATTATCATGTTACTGTCAATTTCCCCTTTTATGCCTGTTAGTGTTTGTCTTATGTATTGAAGTGCCCTATGTTGGGAGCATAGCAATTTACAATTGTTATGTCTTCCTCTTGGATTGATCCTTTGGTCATTATGTAGTGTCCTTCTTTATCTCTTATAATCTTCTGTATTTTAAGGTCTATTTTGTCTGATATGAGGATTGCTCCCCCAGCTTTCTTTTGCTTCCTATTTGCCTGGAATATATTTTTCCATTCTCTCACTTTCAGTCTATATGTGTCTTGAGGTCTGAAGCGGGATTTTTATAGACAGCATATATATTGGTCTTATTTTTGTATCCATTCAACCAGTCCGTGTCTTTTGGTTGGAGCATTTAATTCATTTACATTTAAAATAATTATATATATATATATATATATATATATATATATATAAAACATATATATATTGCCATTTTCTTAATTGTCTGGAGTTGATTTTTCAGATATATATATATATATATATATATTTTTTTTCTTCTGTTGTATTTCTTGACTATAGAAGTCCATTTAACATTTGTTGTAAAGCTGGTTTGGTGTACTGAATTATCTTAACTTTTGCTTGTCTGAAAAGCTTTTGATTTCTTCATCAATTTTGAATGAGATCCTTGCCAGATACAATAATCTTGGTTGTAGATTTTTCCCTTTCAGTGATTTAAATATATCCTGCCATTCCCTTCTGCAATCCAGCTTGAAGATTTTCTGCTGAAAAATCAGCTGTTAAGAGTATGGGGTTTCCCTTGTATGTTGCATGTTACTTTTCCCTTGTTGCTTTAAATATTCAATCTTTGTCTTTAGTCTTTATTAGTTTGACTAGTATGTGTCTTGGAGTGTTTCCCCTTGGGTTTATCCTGTATGGGACTCTTTGTGCCTCTTGGACCCTGAGTTTTTTCATGATGATAGAATTGTTCAAATTCTTCCTCTTGATTTTGTTTTCCATTTACCATGTTTCTTTCAGGATCCTTCTTTATTTAATCATTATCATATGCAGAATTCTAGGATATCCTCAAATAAGTCAAGCCTTTGTATAATCTCCTTCCCTTGAGAACTGGCAGAACATATTCCCTTCTAGTTAACAGAGTATGTCAAAGGACTCCCTTCATCAGGTTATGCTATATGGCAAAGGTGTCATGTTACTTTACACACCTGTTTTAGCTGACTGGAATGAGGTATTCTCCTGGGGGCTTTGAAGAAATAAGCCACCATGTTGTGAGGCGGCTTGTGAGCAAAGTGACCAAGAACTGCATGGTGAGTCCTATAATTGCAAGTAACAGATTTCTGCCTATAACCAAGAGTTTGTATTAATAAAATTACTTTAGTACTGATTCCAATGTGTGGTGAGGACTTTTGACACCACCAAGCAATTCTCTGACACCAGCTGGGTGTCCTCCACTTCAACTCAATTCTGACACTATCTGTAGCTAACATTAGATTCCACAGGTTCAGAGATCAGTCCCACAAGACTGCCCCTACCTCAGATGCCGATTGAAAGCCCAAGTTGTTACCTGTGCTTCTGACCCATTGGCTATAAATCAGAGCTTCCCACAACTTCCTCTTTAGGTTTGATTAATTTGCTAAAGTGGTTCACAGAACTCTGAGAAACATTTACTTACTAGATTGCCAGTTTATTATATATATATATATATATATATATATATATATATATATATATATATACTCAATAACAACCAGATAGAAGAAATGAATGGAGAGATAATGAATGGGGAATGGGCACGGAGCTCCACATCTTCTCTGAGAGTACCATTCTCTCCAAATATTCATGTGTTCACCAACCCAGAAGCACTTGGAACCCTGTCTTTGGTTTGCTATGGAGGCTTCATTACACAGGCATGATTGAATAAGTCATTGGCCACTATGATGGAACTCAATCTTCAGACCGTCTCCTCCCTGAAGAATGGAGGTCAGGGACTGGGACTAATGTTTAAACCCTCTAATAACAGTGTTGGCTCTCCAGGCAACCAGTTCCCATTCTTAGCTGCTTTTCAAAAGTCACCAACATAACAAAAGACATTTTTTGGCTCTCATCACCTAGAAAGTTCCAAGGATTTTAGGAGCTCTGTGCCAGAAACCATGAGTGGAGTTCAAACACATAGTTTTTCAATATGAATCACAATATCAGAGCTTGTTTCCTCCAGAAATGATACAACCTCATCAAGCCTAGAGTGCAGCCTTGTGAGATCCTGAGATCTGAATCAGAAAAGCTATGAGATAATAAACATATGCTATTTTTAAGCCACTGAATGCATGGTAATTTGTTAAGCAGTATATAAATTGGGGCATAGAATTGGATTACTGTGATATTGAATGGTTTGCCTTGGAGATGACCAGAGATCATTCTGTCGTTTTTGAGACTGCATCCAAGTACTGCATTTTGAACTCTTGTTGACCATGACGGCTACTACATTTCTACTGAGGGATTCCTGCCCACAGTAGTAGATATAATGGCCATCTGAGATAAATTCACCCATTCCAGTCCCTTTTAGTTCGCTGATTCCTATAATGTCAACACTCACTCTTGCCATCTCTTATTTGACCACTTCCAATTTGCCTTGATTCATGGACCTGACATTCCAGGTTCCTATGCAATATTGCTCTTTACAGCATTGGACCTTGCTTCTATCACCAGTCACATCCACAGCTGGGTATTGTTTTTGCTTTGGCTCCATCCCTTCATTCTTTCTATAGTTATTTCTCCACTGATCTCTAGTATCATATTGGGCACTACTGACCTGGAGAGTTCCTCTTTCAGTATCTTATCATTTTGCCTTTTCATATTGTTCATGGGGTTCTCAAGGCAAGAATACTGAAGTGGCTTGCCATTCCCTTCTCCAGTGGACCACATTCTGTCAGACCTCTTCACCATGACCCACCCGTCTTGGGTTGCCCTGTGGGCATGGCTTAGTTTCATTGAGTTAGACAAGGCTGTGGTCCTAGTGTGATTAGATTGACTAGTTTTCTGTGAGTATGGTTTCATTGTGTCTGCCCTCTGATGCCCTCTTGCAACACCTACCATCTTACTTGGGTTTTTCTTACCTTGGGCATGGGGAATCTCTTCACGGATGCTCCAACAAAGTGCAGCCAATGCTCCTTACCTGGGATGAGGGGTATCTCCTCACCGCTGCCCTTCCTGACCTTCAACATGGGATGGCTTCTCTAGGCGCTCCTGTGCCTGTGCAGCCACCGCTCCTTGGACATGGGGTTGTTCCTCCCGGCCGCCGCCCCTGGCCTCTGGCATAGGGTAACTCCTCTTGGCCTCTGCCCTTCTGGCATGGGGTCCTCCTGGCTTCTGCCCCTGGCCTCAGACATGGGGTAGCTCCTCTCGGCCATGCTTAGTGCCCAGGTTACAGGTGACTGTGCTTTCCTAGTGGCTCAGATGGTAAAGAATCCACCTGCAATGCAGGAGACCTGGGTTTTATCCCTGGGTCAGAAAGATCTCCTGGAGAAGGGAATGTCAGCCCACTCCAGTATTCTTGCCTGGAGAAGTTCATGGACAGAAAAGCCTTGTGGGCTATAGTCCATAGGGTTGCAAAGAGTTGGATGAGATTGACTAACACATATAAAACTTATCAACAGAAACCTCAGTTAAAAAGATCTAGGTGACCAGAAGCAGGACATCTTATGCCATGTGATAACAGCAGAGCCCAACAGGAAGAGGAGAGACTCCTCTTCTTTCCTGGCAAGGACTCAGCCCAATGAAAATCCACAGACTCTTTGTTTCCTATAGTCTTTCCACCTTTCTTCTCCCCTTTATGAAAGCAGTCTCTTTTCCTTGCCATGCCAGGATTTGCATATGGCTTGATATGGTTACAAATTCTGAACTGCAATTCTCTGCTAAGTATGTGGCAGTCTATTTGTTTCAGGCAAACAAGTGACAGAAAACTAACCCAGTCATTGAATTTTCACTTCTAAGAAATTTTCGTTCTTCTAATCAATGAAGTCTCACTTCTAAGAACCTCTTCTTAAATAACAGGAAGACCTTCTTGATTTCATTCCTCTGTCAATGGACATTTAGGTTGTTTCCATGTGTATGGAATGTATGCATCACACATGTAAATGTGTGGTATATATATATACACATATTACTTACACATTGAAAAAAGAACAAAATAATGGCACTGGCAGCAACATGGATGGACAAAGAGATTCTCAAACTGAGTGAAGTAACTCAGACAGACAGATATCATATGATACTGCTTATATGTGGGATCTTAAAAAATGGTACACATTTATTTACAAAACATAAATAGAGTTACAAATATTAAAAAAAAAATACTTATGGTTACCAGAGAGGAATGGGGGGGGGGAGTGACAATTTGAGACATTGGGATCAACATATATACACTGTTATATATAAAACTAATAAGGACATACTATATAGCAAAGGATACTCTACTCAATACTCTGTAATGACCTATATGGAAAAAGAATCTTAAAAATAGTGGATGCATGTTTATGTGTAACTTATTCACTTTGCTGTATACTATAAATCACACAGCAAAGTGAATCAGTTATATTGACACTAAAATATAATATTGTAAATCAACTGTACACCAAAAATTTTTAAGAATAAATAACAGGAAGATGAGTAGAAAATTCTCCATTATTCTAAATGGGCAACACCTATGACAATCCTTAAATCAATTTATTCAGCCATAGCATTGAGGCAGGACTTTCTAAAGTGGGGTTTATGGATTACCTTTATTTTATAGTCACATTTCATATATCATTCAGAGAAAACTAGAGCTTTGTGAAGAAAGCTGAGTGCCAAAGAACTGATGCTTTTGAACTGTGGTGTTGGAGAAGACTCTTGAGAGTCCCTTGGACTGCATGGAAATCCAACTGATCCATTCTGAAGGAGATCAACCCTGGGATTCTTTGGAAGGAATGATGCTAAAGCTGAAACTCCAGTACTTTGACCACCTCATGCAAAGAGTTGACTCATTGGAAAAGACTCTGATGCTGGGAGGGATTGGGGGCAGGAGGAGAAGGGGATGGCAGAGGATGAGATGGCTGGATGGTATCACCGACTCGATGGACGTGAGTTTGTGTGAACTCCGGGAGAAAGTGATGGACAGGGAGCCCTGGCATGCTGCAATTCATGGAGTTTCAAAAAGTCGGACACGACAGAGCAACTGAACTGAACTGAACTGAAAGCTTTGGGAGCATGTTAAACAAAGAAATTTGTCAAAGTGGGCTACTGGACAGTGTGCATCTGTATCACTTGCACTTTTCTTTTTAAAATGTGAAGTCCTAGACCAATTCTCATACCTACCAAATGAGAAATTAAGAGGCTTAGGCATCTACCTTTTTAACTAGCTCCCTAACTAAGTATTTCTGCATAAAATTTTTAGAACAAATGAGTTGGCACTGGTTATAACACTAGCTTTCGATTAGTTTTACCTAAAGAGCTTTAAAAAGATACCTGTCCCTAAGTCCCACTCAGTTAATGGAGACTCTGTTGTACTAGGGGCTCCCAGGTGCTTTAGTTTTCAGTCACTCAGTTCAGTTCAGTTCAGTTGCACAGTCATGTCCGATTCTTTGTGACTCCATGAATCGCAGCACGCCAGGCCTCCCTGTCCATCACCATCTCCCAGAGTTCACTCAGATTCACATCCATTGAGTCAGTGATGCCATCCAGCCATCTCATCCTTTGTTGTCCCCCTCTCCTCCTGCCCTCAATCCTACCCAGCAGAGTCTTTTCCAATGAGTCAACACTTTGCAAGACGTGGCCAAAATACTAGAGTTTCAGCTTTAGCATCATTCCTTCCAAAGAAATCCCAAGGCTGATCTCCTTCAGAATGGATCAGTTGGATTTCCATGCAGTCCAAGGGACTCTCAAGAGTCTTCTCCAACACCACAGTTCAAAAGCATCAATTCTTCAGCGCTCAGCCTTCTTCACAGTCCAGCTCTCACATCCATACATGACTACTGGAAAAACCATAGCCTTGACTAGACGGACCTTAGTCGTCAAAGTAATGTCTCTGCTTTTGAATATGCTCTGTAGGTTGGTCATAACTTTTCTTCCAAGGAGTAAGCATCTTTTAGTTTCATGGCTACAGTCACCATCTGCAGTGATTTTTGGAGCCCCCCAAAATGAAGTCTGACACTATTTCTACTGTTTTCCCATCTATTTCCCATGAAGTGATGGGACTGGATTGCACGATCTTTGTTTTCTGAATGTTGAGCATTAAGCCAATTTCTTCACTCTCCACTTTCACTTTCATAAGAGGCTTTGATCTCTCGTTTGATCTCTGGTTCCTCTGCCTTTTCTAAAACCAGCTTGAGCGTTAGGAATTTCACGGTGCATGTATTGCTGAAGCCTGGCTTGGAGAATTTTGAGCATTACTTTACTAGCATGTGAGACGAGTGCAATTGTGCGGTAGTTTGAGCATTCTTTGGCATTGCCTTTCTTTGGGATTGGAATGAAAACTGACCTTTTCCAGTCCTGTGGCCACTGCTGAGTTTTCCAAATTTGATGGCATGTTGAGTTCAGCACTTTCACAGCATCATCTTTCAGGATTTAAAATAGCTCAACTGGAATTCCATCACCTCCACTAGCTTTGT
The DNA here is from genome assembly GCF_042477335.2 of Ovis canadensis. Classification (NCBI taxonomy): domain Eukaryota; kingdom Metazoa; phylum Chordata; class Mammalia; order Artiodactyla; family Bovidae; genus Ovis; species Ovis canadensis. The sequence continues at coordinate 141,766,767 of NC_091727.1, read as the reverse complement.
TCGTAGTGATGCTTTCTAAGGCCCACTTGATTTCACATTCCAGAATATCTGCCTCTAGATAAGTGATCACACCATCGTGATTATCTGGGTCATGAAGATCTTTTTATACAGTTCTTCTGTGTATTCTTGCCACCTCTTCTTAATATTTTCTGCTTCTGTTAGGTCCAGACCTTTTCTGTCCTTTATCGAGCCCATCTTTGCCTGAAATGTTCCCTTGGTATCTCTAATTTTCTTTTTTTTTTAAACTTTTTATTTTTACTTTATTGTACTTTATAATACTGTATTGGTTTTGCCATACATTGACATGAATCCACCACGGGTGTACATGCGATCCCAAACATGAACCCCCCTCCCACCTCCCTCCCCACAACATCCCTCTGGGTCATCCCCGTGCACCAGCCCCAAGCATGCTGTATCCTGCATCAGACATAGACTGGTGATTCGATTTTTACATGATAGTATACATGTTTCAATGCCATTCTCCCAAATCATCCCACCCTCTCCCTCTCCCTCTGAGTCCAAAAGTCCGCTATACACATCTGTGTCTTTTTTGCTGTCTTGCATACAGGGTCATCATTGCCATCTTTCTAAATTCCATATATATGTGTTAGTATACTGCATTGGTGTTTTTCTTTCTGGCTTACTTCACTCTGTATAATCAGCTCCAGTTTCATCCATCTCATCAGAACTGATTTAAATGTATTCTTTTTAACAGCTGAGTAATACTCCATTGTGTATATTTACCACAGCTTTCTTATCCATTCATCTGTTGATTTTCTTGAAGAGATCTCTAGTCTTTCCCATTCTGTTGTTTTCCTCTATTTCTTTGCATTGATCGCTGAAGAAGGCTTTCTTATCTCTCCTTGCTATTCTTTGGAACTCTGCATTCAGGTTCTTATATCTCCTTTTCCCCTTTGTTTTTCTCCTCTCTTCTTTTCACAGCTATTTGTAAGGCCTCCCTAGACAGCCATTTTGCTTTCTTGCATTTCTTTTTCATGGGGATGGTCTTGATCCTTGTCTCCTGTACAATGTCATGAGCCTCATTCCATAGTTCATCAGGCACTCTATCAGATCTAGGCCCTTAAATCTATTTCTCACTTCCACTGTATAATCATAAGGGATTTGATGTGGGTCATACCTGAATGGTCTAGTGATTTTCCCTACTTTCTTCAATTTAAGTTTGAATTTGGTAATAAGGTGTTCATGATCTGAGACACAGTCAGCTTCTGGTCTTGTTTTTGTTGACTGTATAGAGCTTCTCCACCTTTGGCTGCAAATATAATCAATCTGATTTTGGTGTTAACCATCTGGTAATACCCATGTGTAGAGTCTTCTCTTGTGTTTTTGGAAGAGGGTGTTTGCTATTACCAGTGCATTTTCTTGGCAAAACTCTATTAGTCTTTGCTCTGCTTCATTCCGCATTCCAAGGCCAAATTTGCCTATTATCTCAGATGTTTTTTGACTTCCTACTTTTGCATTCCAGTCCCCTATAATGAAAAGGACATCTTTTTTGGGTGTTAGTTTTAAAAGGTCTTGTAAGTTTTCATAGAACTGTTCAACTTCAGCTTCTTTAGCATTACTGGTTGTGGCATAGACTTGGATAACTGTGATATTGAATAGTTTCCTTGGAAATGAACAGAGATCTTTGTCTCATTTTTGAGATTGCATCCAAGTACTGCATTTCAGACTCTTTTGTTGACCATGATGGCTACTCCATTTGTTCTGAGGGAGTACTGCCTGCTGTAGTAGATATAATGGTCATCTGAGTTAAATTCACTCATTCCAGTCCATTTTAGTTCGCTGATTCCTAGAATGTTGACGGTCACTCTTGCCATCTCTTGTTTGACCACTTCCAATTTGCCTTGATTCATGGACCTGACAGTCCAGATTCCTATGCAATATTGCTCTTTACAGCATCAGATCTTGCTTCTAAGCCCCATTCAGTTAATGGAGACTCTGTTGCACTGGGGGCTCCCAGGTGCTGTTGTTGTTGTTCAGTCACTCAGTTGTGTCCAACTCCTTGTGACCTCATGGACTGCAACACATCAGGCTTCCCTGTCCTTCACTATTTACTGGAGTTTGCTCAAACTCATGTCCATTGAACTGATGATGCCATCCAACCATCTCATTCTCCTTTGCCTCCTTCTCCTCATGCTCTCAATCTTTCCCAGCATCAGGGTCTTTTCCAATGAGTCAGCTCTTCCCATCAGGTGGCCAAATCATTTGACCTTCAACTTTAGTATCAGTCTTTCCAATGAATATTCGAAGTTGATTTCCTTTAGAACTGACTGGTTTGATCTTGTTATCCAAGAGACTCTCAAGGATTTTCTCCAGCACCATAGTTCAAAAGCATCAGTTCTTCAGTGCTCAGCCTTCTTTATGGTCCATCCACAACATCTGTAAATGACTACTGGAAAAAACATAGCTTTGTCTAGACAGACCTTTGTTGGCAAAGTGATGTGGTAAAGAATCCACCTGCCAATCCATGAGATGCAAGAGATGTTAGATGAATCCCTGGGTCAGGAAGATCCCTTGGAGTAGGAAATGGCAACCCACTCCAGTATTCTTGCCTAGAAAAGCCCATGGATGGAGGAGCCTGGCGAGCTACAGTCCATGGGGTTGCAAAGAGCAACTGAGCATACACACACACACACACACACACACACACACACACACACACACATACACACCCTTATTGGCAATAAGCATAGGCAGATGTAAAATCTAACATGTGCTTCTTTGAGGAGACATGGTTGAGAATTAGTGCTTCAATAGGTATATTGGAGCCCATTAATCATGATGAATCTAGGCAATATTTACATAAATATCAGGTAGACTGACTTCTCTTTCACCTAAGAGTTTGTGCTAAAGAGAAAACCGAAGACTAAACCCTCAGGATATAGACTGATGTAGAGAAAGTACCCTCAGGAAAATAGAACAGAGAAGACAAGCTAGAATTGCTGTTATATTCCGTTGACTCTATCCTTATCATTCCTCTTACATCTTTTCTGTCTTAAGTCGACCTTCTGTACCCCATTTATACACCATACTAACTTTTATTCTCTCCATATACATAGTTCTTTCTCTTAACTTTTTCATGTTACCATTCTCCATTTCCTGTTATAAGGACATCTAATTTATTAAAGGTTTTACTTCATGCATTGTTTGCCCAAGTTGCTTTTTTGGGGGGAGGGTGGTGTGGGGGTAGGTAGGGGTAGTCATATTCATAAGGAATAAGCTGGGTGGATTCAACCTAGGTAATCTGTTAGGAATGAGCTACAGAGTGAAGTGAGTGGAAAATAAGATGTGTTTCTACTGTGGGAAGTAAACAAATTAAACATCCATGTATGTGCAATTTGTCAATATGTTCATTTGTTAGTATACCTTTGACATTGCCTTCTTACCTTTGGAGTTGCTTGAGATCAGGCTCCCAAATCATGGATAAGATCCTATGTCTTTAATAAAATCCACAAGAATGTAAACTTTTACATGTTCTTTGATGATGGTTTTTAAATTAAGTTAAAAACTTAACTTTTAAATTAAGCTGTACCTAGTTAAATCCCACGGACATAGGAGCCTGGTAGGCTGCAGTCCATGGAGTCGCTAAGAGTCGGACATGACTGAGCGGCTTCACTTTCTTTTTTCACTTCCATGCATTGGAGAAGGCAATGGCAACCCACTCCAGCGCTCTTGGAAAATCCCAGGGACGGCAGAGCCTGGTGGGCTGCCATCTATGGGTTCGCACAGAGTTGGACACGACTGAAGTGACTTAGCAGCAGCAACAGAAGTTTATCTTACCTTTCTTTTTTCTAAAGGTTTTACTTGTAAATAATAGGATTCACTTTTGTTCTCTCTTTCTCTCTCTCTCTCTCTCTCTCTCTCTATATATATATATATATATATATATATATAAATATAAATATAAATATAAAATTTCCCCCATTTTTGCCCTCAGTATGCAGCAGTTCATTGCATTAGACCAAGAAGAAACCAGCATTCAGCTAATTGGTTCTGTTTGTACCCTACTATCTGCGTAAATTTTCTTCAAGTTCCCAATCATTTTATTACATCTCACTGTTGCTAAAGTCTCAATCACACCTGCCACTGTTTTCTAATAATTTGATCCTAATCTTTGCTTGAAGATAATTAACCTAAGCAAACTCCTTACTCTGATGGAGATTTGGCTTTGGAAGATAGGAAATTTTCTTTAGCTTTTTATCTTGGTTTAGTCTCCTATACTTGGACTAATGTCTCCGCTTCCTAGCAATGTTTTCAACAGCATGACTACTTGCTGGAGGTCAGAAACCTTCCTTGCCCTGGTCTGGATCCAACTTTCTTTGCACTTTCCTGGAAATGAATTCATGTCAATTATTACTGTAGAAGAGGAGTGATACTTTAACCAAGGCCTAAGGTTTGTGAATTATAAAATTCTTCATGGATAAGAATGGAATAGCCCGTGAGAAATACGTATTTTACTTTGTTTTCTTACGTTTAATGAAAGTCTTGTCTTTCTTCCAATTACTACTTCTTCTTATTTACCTTATCAGTTTATAGGGGTGAAAACTAATATCAGTTCTTACAGAAATGTTCTGTTTATTCCCCCAAAAGCTTAATTTGTAGTCCTAGTTTGTATATATGTAATGCTTTGATGTCGTTTACAAAGACATCATGTATAAGTCTTAAAATGTGAATGGTTCATTTTCATTATTTTTTTGAAAACCATCCATGAAAACTTGATACAATGTTGGTGAAACAAAAACTCTATGCTTTACGTCAGCTACATTCTGTTAGGTGATTTAACATTACTTTCCATATTAGTTAATATTTACCTTTCTTGAATCTTGTGAGATAGATTTGAGGGCTTTCTTGTACTCTGATATGGGTAGAAACTACATCTCAGTTCCAAATGAATACAAATTTCTACATGAGTGAGTCACATATCCATTATATCAAAAAGGGTATCTGCATTTGAAATATTCCCTTATGGGGATAAATCCCTGCCCTAACCTCAATAACAGGGATAAAAATTTTTATATAAGTGCATTCAGATCTCCACTGTATGACTAAGGGAAAAGATAACAAGGGCCTATACTCCTAATAAGTACAATTATACACACCTGACCTATATGGACCAGGCCTGAACAATAACATCATAGGTTTAATGGAATTAACTACAAAAAGAAATGATACATCTTATGCCTGTGCTGTGCTGTGTTTAATTGCTTAGTTGTGTCCAACTCTTTGCGATCCCATGGACTGTAGCCCACCAGGCTCCTTTGTCCATGGGGATTCTCCAGGAAAGAATAATGGAGTAGGTTGCCATGCTCTCCTCCAGGGGGTCTTTCCAACCCAGGAATCGAACCCAGGTCTTCTGCATTGCAGGCGGATTCTTTACTGTCTGAGCCACCAGGAAAGCTGACATTGTATGCCTAGTCAGGGGCAAAAATGGTATTCTTAGTGACCTGTGGTTGTTTGTCCTGAAAGTTTTGCTGCCTGAGTTTGGGTTATCATGAGTGCCTTAAAATGTACCCTGCCTCTCCTTAATTCAGGCATAATAAAGGATCAAGCCCAGTGTATGTAAAATGGGCAAATGATTCTATGTTTCATTTTTCCCCAATTAAATTTTGTGTGTAGAATTTAGAACACAAGGATTTATTGGGGATAATTCTAAAGTCAAGGTGATGGTCAAGTATCTGAGAAAGTATAGGTTACCCTGATAACAGGATGGTTGTCTAGATAATATTTTGAGGCTTTTCTTGAAAGTGATTAAGTGATATTTTAACCTACTTTGGGGAGCATATATAGCACATTTCTAGTCCATAAAAGAAGTCCACATACCACTTAACCACTATGAACTTATAGCAAATAAATCCTAGTTGAAGAGGAAGTAAGAAGAAATGAAGAATATATAAAGGGAAGCATGTTTTGGAGAATTTATTTTTATTCCATGGAAAAATAGGTAACAGGTTACTTGATTGCTACTACAGTATCGTAGTTAAAGCTGGGTGCTTTTAATCTCTCACAGAATACAAATGTATACCCTCCTGGTTTTACTTTTTCATGAGTTATTTATTCTTTAATTCTCCTGAAACAAGGTGAGAATGGTTTTATAGTTAGAAAACCTGCTCTCTCCTGTTTGATATTTATCATCTACAGAACAAACTACACTCAGTAGAATGAATTCGTATCCCATCTTTAAAAATGCATTGTGACTTATAAAATAAGATCAGTGAAATGTGGTTTACTATCACTTCTGAAAGTCATAAAATGCCACTTCAATATGGTCTAAATAGTAAAGCATTTTATAATAATGTATCCCCCTTTTTTTCTCTTTTTAAGAACAAAAAAAAATTTAGCATGACATCAAAGTTTAAAAATCTGAAGGTCAGAGTTCAATTTATATTGCTGTCCTTATTCACAGAAAAACACCTTTATCTTTATAGTTACTGCACAACTCTAATTTTTCATATCCGTAAGCAATGAGACTCCACAGAAAATAGTGTTGGTAAAAACGAACACCTCAGCATTTACTGGAATGATGTTACTTGGAGGCAAGTAAAAACCAAAAACAGAAAAAGAAATCATATCTATGGGATATGACTAAATAACTTTATTCATGGCATACTGGAAGCTACATCAATTGATTCAACTCTGAAGGAATTTAGTAAATGACAGGATTGAAGATACCAAAGTTACAGGACACAGTCCAATTTAATCTTGGATTATTTAACCAATTTCCACTAATAAAAAAAAAGGCAAAACTAAAAATAAAACTTCTCTTTGACCATTTTTCCTATTAACTTTTATGGCTCAAAGATGATGCCATGACTGCTTATTAAATTATAGAGCTGAGGAGACTAATGCAGGATGACCAATCCAATTTGGAAGATGAATATAAATTTGCCATTTCACTTCTAGTTGAAGACTCTGTTTGGGGGAATTCTGATTCTATTTTAAAGATGGCTGCCCCACCCTCAATTGCTGGACACCAAGTCCATCAGTCTGCTGTTGCTTCCCTAATGTCTACACATCACCTTAATAGTTTGAAATTATAGTCAAGAAGTTTGAGGGTACTGTTGCAATTACCCTACTTGGCATCACTGACTAAAACGGATATGAGTTTGAGCAAACTCCAGGAGAAGGACAGGAAACCTGGTGTGTTGCAGTCAATGGGGTTGCAAAAGAGTCAGACACAACTTAGCTGCTGAACAACAATCTCACAATAGCGAAACTGCTTTGGGATCTTTGCTACCATCTAATTACATGTATTTTGCCTAATGGAACTTTCCATGACAAATAAATGATGCTAGTATTACTTTGAAGATCTACCTCTATTATTACATGAAGCTGGAAGAATGACCATCTCTTCTACTTCTTCCTATCAATGGTTAAAAGGCACTGTAAGATTCTATAGGAAAAAAATAGTACCACTCTTTCCATATCAATTTGAATACATGTCTGAAGAAAGGATCACCCATATGAGATGCTCTATGGTTTTGAGGCACATTTACATTGTCCTCTGGACCAGGGCAGAAAACGAAGTGGAAAGTAGAAGCTCTTCTCCTACATACTTTCCAACATGCTTCCCCTCACCCTTCATTCCCTCTGCCTGACAACCACACTGTGTCCTCACGTTGCTCTCTATCCCTCACCACCATCCCTATTTGTTGTCCTGTCTCACCCCAGAAATATTCATAATTCCTATCTCCTTCAATATACAGAGAGTTCCACATTCTTTTAGCAGGAGCCTTGCTTCTTAAAAAGTTGAAATTATCTGAGTGGGCCTATCCTAATCATAGGCACTCTTACAAGCTGAGAACTTTCTCCAGCTGACATCAGGAGAATTAGAGAAAAGCATGTGGAATTTGAACCAGGAGAAGGATTTGGCCATTGTTGGGTTCAAGATGGAAGGGGTTATGGAGAAGAAATGTGAGAAGCTTTCAGGCACTAACAGAGAATCCCAATTGACAACTGGAAAGAGAATGGGCAAGTCCTACAAATGCAAGAAAATGAATGTGACCAAACACCTGAAAAACCCTGGAAGTAGACTTTTCCCAGAACATCCAGATAAGAACTCAACCCAGAAGACACTTGGATTTTAGCCTTGTGAGACCCTCAGCAGAGAATCAGTTGAGCTTTGTTGGACTTCTGACCTACAGAACTATGAGCTAATAATTTGTGTGCTGCTTTCAACTATAATATTTATGATTTTTTTCTTTATGTAGCAATACAAAACTAATACAATGGGTGAATTAGGTAAATGCATCTTCACTAAATATGCTACCTGGTTAATGTGTGATCTCTCTAAGAAACAGAATGTCTAAAAACACTTAAAATTCATATGTTGCAAAGATACATTAATCAAACTCAAATGTAAAGTGTTAGGAATGGCATTATGAATATAATAAAAGTAAAATTTGGAGCAAATGTATTAAAGGAGATAAGGAGGGTCATTTTATAGTGATATGAGCTATAATCAATAATGAAGATATGACATTATTAAAATGTATATGCCTATAGCATGGAGAAGGCAATGGCATCCCACTCCAGTACTCTTGTCTGGAAAATCCCAAGGACGGAGGCGCCTGGTGGGCTGCAGTCCATGGGGTCGCTAAGAGTCGGATACGACTGAGTGAATTCACTTTCACTTTTCACTTTCATGCATTGGAAAAGGAAATGGCAACCCACTCCAGTGTTCTTGCCTGGAGAATCCCAGGGATGGGGGAGCCTAGTGGGCTGCCGTCTATGGGGTCGCAGAGTCGGACATGACTGAAGTGACTTGGCAGCAGGCATGCCTATAGCAAATCCCTAAGGAATGAGCCAAAGCATGTGAATTAGAAACTTTACATAGGGATTTGACTTCAAATCACATCACATAAGCATCTATGTCTTCTACCTTTGAATAAGGTCAGTCTTGCCTAGATGCAAATTTGGGGAGATAACCCATGATTAGAAAATGAATCAGCACTGAAAAGGGAATGACTACTTGCAAATCAGCATGCCCAAGACTATACTAACAGACATGTCACAGTTAATTTACAATGCATTTCAAATTATTTGCACAGCTCACCTAAAATAGCAGAAGCTAGCCAGAATCCCCAGAGAAGGCGATGGCACCCCACTCTTGCCTGGAAAATCCCATGGACAGAGAAGCCTGGTAGGCTACAGTCCATGGGATCGCTAAGAGTCGGATATGACTGAATGACTTCACTTTCACTTTTCACTTTCATGCACTGGAGAAGGAAATGGCAACTCATTCCTGTGTTCTTTCCTGGAGAATCCCAGGGATGGGGGAGCCTGGTGGGCTTCCATCTATGGGGTCACACAGAGTCGGACATGACTGAAGTGACTTAGCAGAAGCAGCAGCAGCAGCCAGAATCCCATGAAAGAACCTTTCTTCACACCTGGAGACTGCAGAGTATCAAGTACTATTGATTTCACTGGCAGAAAATTTCATAGGTCTTTAGAAGTGATAGGCAGCCTTGCCTAGCTACAAGAATTCACAGATCAGCAAAAATAAAAGCAAAATGTAAGAACCACGCAAAGAGAAATTGGCCTGAAACTTGATGAGATAGTTTGGGATAGTAGAAAGAATATTCTAGTTCTTATATTTGTGTAACCTTAATCATATTATATCACTTCCTTAATCCTAGTTTCCCCATCAGTGAAATAAAAGGAAGCTGAAGTAGATAACATAAGTGTTCTCTTCACGCTGATACTTTTTTTTTTTTTGATGATCCCTATGTCATGGTTATTTCATTTCCTCTCTTGATTTTGTATGTTTGTTTTATATTGGAGTATAGTTGATTAACAATGTTTGGAAGGACTGTAGACCTTAGAATCCACTGCCCATCAAATGTGCCAGAATTTTTTTTCCCTCACGGATACACATTCTTATTGATGGGTGGTTGAGAATCCATCTGATAAATCTTCCCAGTTGGCTACATATCATCTTGGACATGGCCAATTTCTTAGCATGGCGTTCAATTTGTTCACAATGCCCCAACCTATATTCTCAGCCTCTTTTATCATCATTGTTAGACCAGATGATTTGCTGTTTCATAAACATATAGACTATGTTTTTTTTCCAGTAGTCATGTATGGATGTGAGAGTTGGACTATAAAGTAAATTGAGAGCCGAAGAATTGATGCTTTTGAACTGTGGTGTTGGAAAAGACTCTTGAGAGTCCCTTGGACTGCAAGGAGATCCAACCAGTCCATCCTAAAGGAAATCAGTCCTGGGTGTTCATTGGAAGGACTGATGTTGAAGCTGAAACTCCAATACTTTGGCCACCTGATGCGAAGAGCTGACTCATTTTAAAAGACCCTGATGCTGGGAAAGATTGAGGGCAGGAGAAGGAAACGACAGAGGATGAGATGGTTGGATGGCATCACCGACTCAATGGACGTGGGTTTGGGTAGCCTCCAGCAGTTGGTGATGGACAGTGAGGCCTGATGTGCTGCGGTTCATGGGGTTGCAAAGAGTCGGACACGACTGAGTGACTGAACTGAACTGAACTGAAACATATTCCTTGCCTCTTTGACTTTACTCAAGCTCTGATTCAAAATCCAATTCATTATCTGTAAAAAACCATCTCTCAATTTCTAGGTTAAATATCAACTCATTTATGATACCTTTGCCAACTCATAATAGAGAACTACTCAGGAGCTTCCTAAAGTTAAAGTTCAGGATCACGTTCCTGGCCCACATAGGATTTTCAAAGTCACTTTTATAAATGAAATGTTTATTCATTTATTTTCCAGGTCGCAGGGCACAAGGTGAAACAGCAACTGTTGGTGGGTATTAGCCCACAGATTCACTTGTTTGGCCAATCCATTATTTTCTTAAGAATCTGAATTTGACTGTCTTCAAACATACATTTCATTCTCCAGGTTGCCACAGGCCTCATCACTCAACAATGGTCTTGCACTGTATGCTTCACATATGTATGCTCTGCAAGTATCCCATTTAATGTTATTTTTTAAGGCTGCCACCAGCCACAGTATTTCTTGGATCTTCAACCTTCAAGTCCAATTTTGGAGTACAATGCAGTTTCCATAATTATAAATGCATGTTCAGAGCCCCCTGTTAAAATGATTTTCACTACTGTTTACAATAGGAAAACAGGGAGTAACAAATTAAGACATAGATTAACCAGTCCTCCTCCAAAGTACCTTCTCTTCTCAAATCTCCTGAAGCTTTATTATTTACTGTCTTACTGGGGAGAGGAGAAGTGCTGTTTAACCTTGTCTACTTCTTCTGATACAAGATTTATTTTAAATGGCATTTTTATTAGAGAAACAACCTACCATCTTCTAGTTTATTCTCCTTATACACAAATAAGAAAACTACATAATAAAGGTAACTGCTAAAATGACTATAAAATTTTTGTTTCTTTTTGAACTAAAACTAAACAAAAGAAACTACATGTCATTCAGTTTGTAAGTACTCAGATTCAGGATTTGTTCCATTAAAACTTTGACCTACAATCCTTTATTTCTATTTTCTTTTTGAGATTCACTCTCGCATTCTGCCAGGGCTTCAGGATTGCACAGCCAGTGGTAATGATTTAAGAATGCTTTAATTTCCTTCTCTACTGTTCCCCCAAAGATGTAATATGTCACATTAAATAAATTTCACTAACAGAGTAGCATCTTTTTCTGCTCAAAGGAATTTAACCTAGTACAGATGAAGAAGAGAGGTATTTGAATTTCAGCAAATATTTCATGCCACACTTCTTTAAGAGATTATCTCTGTTTTGTTTCTTGTTTTGTATGCTGCTTTTTATTGGTGATTTTCTGCTAGCATTTTTTAAGACGCAAAGATATTTGCTTGCTGAGCTCACTCTAGTCCCCAAGCAGTCAGTGTTTCTCCCACCACCAAATGCAGAAAAATGCTTGTCTTTTGCTAAGCAGAGCTGCATGTAATTAAAATTTGGCAAAGGCAGAGCAGGTGTCACAAGGATCTGCTAAACTTAACACTATTGTGAATTGAAGCTAGTTAAATAAAATTTTTAGCAGGATACTTTATTTTTTTTTATCATACTGCAAGTTGAGGTGACATGGAGATGATACCTTAGGTCACCAAGAGGACTTCCATATGTAAGGAGGCCACAAAGCTCTCTATCCTACGTACACTGAGTTATTCATGCACATGCGTAGTTAATTCTAGAAAAGTGTGAAAGGGCCAGCCTGGCACCCTCTCACTTCCCCATTACCAGTATTTATTGCATCCTCTCTCTTTCTACACATTTCAAGTTCCTATGTTAGATGATGTTTCTATCGATTTAGCTAGGAATTTATTGGAAGCAAATTAAGTCATGATCCCTCTGATGGAATAACTGCTTTAAAAGCTAAAGCCGGGAGCGGAGAGGAGGTGCGGTTGTGAGTCTGAGATAGGAGCTGGGGACACCTCGGGCCTGGGGGAGCGCGGCGGCGGCGGCGGCGGGCTGGCTGTAGTCGGAGGTCCGAAGGGAGTGACTCGGGCGCCCGGTGGGCTGCTTTCTTTCCGGTGCCTTTGATTTTTTTTTTTTTTTCCTTGCCTTTTGGTCCCGGCCGAGTGTCGCCCGCTGTCGCCCAGAGAGATTCTCCGGTCAATTGTGGGGCGCGCGATCGCCTGGAGCTTTCCGGTGCCCCGAGCGCAGAGCAGGAGCGCGGGGCGCGAAGGAGAGGGGAGCGGAGCCGGCCGCCAACAAGGGGAGGGGGCCGGAGCTTGCCTGCCTCGCTCGCTCGCCCAAGCGGGTCCGCTCGCGCAGGGCGCAGGGCGCAGTGCGCGCGCGATGAAGGCGGTGAGCCCGGTGCGCCCCTCGGGCCGCAAGGCGCCGTCGGGCTGCGGCGGCGGCGGCGGCGAGCTGGCGCTGCGCTGCCTGGCCGAGCACGGCCACAGCCTGGGCGGTTCGGCGGCCGCGGCGGCGGCGGCGGCGGCCGCGCGCTGCAAGGCGGCCGAGGCGGCCGCCGACGAGCCGGCTCTGTGCCTGCAGTGCGATATGAACGACTGCTACAGCCGCCTGCGGAGGCTAGTGCCCACCATCCCGCCCAACAAGAAAGTCAGCAAAGTAGAGCTCCTGCGGCACGTTATCGACTACATCCTGGTTCTGCAGCTGGCGCTGGAGACGCACCCGGCTCTGCTGAGGCAGCCGCCGCCGCCCGCGCCGCCGCACCTCCCGGCCGGGACCTGCCCGGCCGCGCCGCCGCGGACCCCGCTCACCGCGCTCAACACCGACCCGGCCGGCGCGGTGAACAAGCAGGGCGACAGCATTCTCTGCCGCTGAGCCGCGCGTCCCAGGTGTGCGGCCGCCTGAGCCCGAGCCAGGAGCCCTAGAGAGGGAGGGGGAGAGAGCAGAAGTTAGAGAAAAAGCCAACCGGAGGAAGGAAAAATGTAACAAAAAGATCAGCAAATCTTAGAAACGTTTCATTCGTCATTCCAAGAGACAGGGAAGAAAAATAAAACTTTTCATCTTTGTTGAATTTTTTTTTGCACGTTCATAAACATTCTACATACGTATTCTCTTTTGTCCCATTTATAACCACTGTGAATTGTACATTTTTTGTGTTTTTTGGAGGTGCAGTTAAACTTTTAAGCTTAAGTGTGACAGGACTGATAAATAGAACAATCAAGAGTAAATCCGACTGTTAGAAACCGACTTTGTGACCAAGGAGCTCAATTTTTGTTTTGAAGCTTTACTAATATACCAGAGCATTGTAGATATTTTTCTTTTTTTCTGACATCTATTGTTTAAAATAGATGTTTATACGGAGGCAGGGAACTTTGTGTTCCCTGCAAGAATGTTACATATTGTATAGATAACTGAGTGACATTTCATACCATGTATATATAGAGATGCTCTATAAGTGTGAGAAAGTATATGCTTTAATAGACTACTGTAATTATAAGATATTTTTAATTAAATATTTTTTGTAAATATTATGTGTGTGTTTTTTTTTAATCTGTGGGAATATTTCTTTTGGAAAATTATTTTTCAGCTCAGTTGAAGAGCTCTTGATAATCTTGAATGTCTTTTCTGTTTGGTCTGGCTCTAAATTTGCTTTTGTTTTGCCTGGTGGCCGGTAGACTCGGAAGTAACAGTTATAGCTAGTGATCCTGCATGACTGCATGAGATGTTTAATCACAAAATAAACTTGTTCTGAGTCCAAAAAATAAAATAAAATAAAAGAAAATAGCTAAAGCCTTCAGTGTGGTAGACTCTAGGGATATCTTAAGGGTGAAAAGTGAAAGTGAAAGTGAACTCCCTTAGTCGTGTCCGACTCTGTGACCCCTTAGCGACCCCATGGACCATAGACTACCAGGCTCCTCCATCCATGGGATTTTCCAAGCAAGAGTACTGGAGTGGATTGCCATTTCCTTCTCCAGGGGAGCTTCCCAACCCAGGGATTGAACCCGGGTCTCCCATATTGCAGGCAGACACTTTACTGTCTGAGCCACCATGGCGCTAGTCTAAAGGTATCTTAAGGGTGGATTATTTATTTGAGGACAGTAACCCCCCCCCCCTTAAAGCCCATTCCTAGTCTTGTTACTCCTAAGCCCAATTCCTATTTTAATTTTTTTTTTCTTATAAGGCATGTCACAATGTTCCACAGTTCCTGCTTAGAACCTAAGGTAACACCTTCCTTAAAACAAACAAGCAAATAAAACCCTTTTATCTCTGAAACTAAACAGGCTTAACACAGCTAATATACAGAGGGTTTCCAGTAGGCTTCTTCTAGCATAAGAGTTTTTTAATTAAAAATTTGAAATTGATTATACATTCACACATGAAACCATTGACCACTGCTTCAAATCCATTCTAGTCAAATTCTATATATCTCAGCTTTCATAAACTGAAAATGGTTTGTTTGGTTTTTATTCTTGGCAAACAAAACCTTATGTGAAAATCACATAAGTATTATTTTAATTATTCCATATCAAGAAATGGCAAAATCAACAAGTGGGACTATTCAAAAACTTCTGCACAGCAAAAGAAACAACACAATGAAAAGATAATCTACAGAATGGTAAAAAAAAAAATCCATATCTCAGATAAGGAGTTAATATTCAAAAATATAGAATGAACCCAAACAACTTAATAAAAATGCAAGCAATCCAATTAAAATGGTCAGAAGAACAAAATAGTTCTTTTTCCAAAGAGGGACATCAAAATGGCCAAAAGGAACATGAAAAGACGCTAATCATTGAGAAAATGCAAATCAAAACCATAGTGGGATGTCATCTCACACCTGTTAGAATGGCTGTTATGAAGCAGACAAGACAAAAGGTGTTATCGAGGATGTGGTGAAAAGGGAACCCTTATACTTCATTGGTGGGAATGTAAATTGGTCCAACCCTTATGGAAAACAGTATGGAAGTTCTTCAAAAAATTTAAAAAAGTCTCTGTTTTCTTCTCCTCCCTTAGTAACTGAATCAATGGGTATCACTATACACAAAACCATGTTGAGTCACTAAAAGTTAATTGTGTAGTACCACGTGACTATATACCATGAAAACAGTCATCTCCATCATGGTTTATAATTACAGAAAGAAGTTATCATATTCATATTTTAACTCATTTTTTTTCATATTTTCATTCCTAGGGAATGAATTTCATCAAAAAGAAAAGGCATATTTCTATTTAAAAATTAAGAAATATGTAGAAAAAATTCAAACAAGTATTCTAATCATGAACAGCATAAAAGGGCAGCGGATGGTTGCATTTCTGGCAGGCAATAATGACTGAACATTTCATTTATTTCTTTTGACTGAGTTCAGTTCAGTCGCTCAGCCGTGACCGACTCTTTGCGACCCCATGAATCACAAAACGCCAGGCCTCCCTGTCCATCACCATCTCCCGGAGTTCACTCAGATTCACGTCCATCGAGTCCGTGATGCCATCCAGCCATCTCATCCTCTGTCGTCCCCTACTTTTCCTGCCCCCAATCCCTCCCAGCATCAGAGTCTTTTCCAATGAGTCAACTCTTCGCATGAGGTGGCCAAAGTACTGGAGCTTCAGCTTTAGCATCATTCCTTCCAAAGAAATCCCAGGGTTGATCTCCTTCACAATGGACTGGTTGGATCTCCTTGCAGTCCAAGGGACTCTCAAGAGTCTTCTCCAACACCACAGTTCAAAAGCATCAATTCTTTGGCACTGAGCTTTCTTCACAGTCCAACTCTCACATCCATACATGACCACAGGAAAAACCATAGCTTTGACTAGACGGGCCTTAGTCGGCAAAGTAATGTCTCTGCTTTTGAATATGCTGTCTAGGTTGGTCATAACTTTTCTTCCAAGGACTAAGTGTATTTTAATTTAATAGCTGCAGTCACCATCTTCAGTGATTTTGGAGCCCCCCAAAATAAAGTCTGACACTGTTTCCACTGTTTCCCCATCTATTTCCCATGAAGTGATGGGACCGGATGTCATGATTTTTGTTTTCTGAATGTTGAGCTTTAAGCCAACATTTTCGCTCTCCTCTTTAACTTTCATCAAGAGGCTTTTTAGTTCCTCTTCACTTTCTGCCCTAAGGGTGGTGTCATCTACATATCTGAGGTTATTGATATTTCTCCCGGCAATCTTGATTCCAGCTTGTGTTTCTTCCAGTCCAGCCTTTTTCTTGATGTACTCTGCATAGAAATTAAATAAGCAGGGTGAATATGCAGCCTTGACATACTCCTTTTCCTATTTGGAACCAGTCTGTTGTTCCCTGTCCAGTTCTAGCTGTTGCTTCCTGGCCTGCATACAGATTTCTCAAGAGGCAGGTCAGGTGATCTGGTATTCCCATCTCTTGAAGAATTTTCCACAGTTTATTGTGATCCACACAGTCAAAGGCTTTGGCATAGTCAATCAAGAAGAAATAGATGTTTTTCTGGAACTCTCTTGCTTTTTTCATGATCCAGCGGATGTTGACAATTTGATCTCTGGTTCCTCTGCATTTTCTAAAACCAGCTTGAACATCAGGGAGTTCACGGGTCATGTATTGCTGAAGTCTGGCTTGGAGAATTTTGTGCATTACTTAATAACGTGTGAGATGAGTGCAATTGTGCGGTAGTTTGAGCATTCTTTGGTATTGCCTTTCTTTGGAATTGGAATGAACACTGACCTTTTCCAGTCCTGTGGCCACTGCTGAGTTTTCCAAATTTGCTGGCATACTGAGTACAGCCCTTTCACAGCATCATCTTTCAGGATTTGAATCAGATCAACTGGAATTCCATCACCTCCCCTAGCTTTGTTCGTAGTGATGCTTTCTAAGGCCAACTTGACTTCACATTCCAAGATGTCTGGCTCTAGATTAGTGATCACATCATCAAGATTATCTGGGTCATGAAGATGTTTTTTGTACAGTTCTTCTGTGTATTCTTGCCACCTCTTCTTAATATCTTCTGCTTCTGTTAGGTCCAGACTATTTCTGTCCTTTATCAAGCCCATCTTTGCATGAAATGTTCCCTTGGTATCTCTAATTTTCTTAAA
This sequence comes from Ovis canadensis, assembly GCF_042477335.2. Taxonomy (NCBI): domain Eukaryota; kingdom Metazoa; phylum Chordata; class Mammalia; order Artiodactyla; family Bovidae; genus Ovis; species Ovis canadensis. The sequence goes on along the minus strand of NC_091727.1, from coordinate 141,749,308 downwards.
TATTGCCATGCTTTTATTGATCTCTACCAATTGTATTAAGTGACTTTATAAAATTAAATCATTCATGCAGAAAGTATCATGCACACTTACACTTAAGAATCACATTATATGTGTTGAAGCTATAATTCATCTTTCCCTTGATATTTAGTATCATCACTTTTCATCAATAACCCAGTAAGTACTTTTTGGGTTCTATGTTTGCCAAAAGGAGTAGTTACTTAAAACTTTGAAAACTTCTAGAGAATATATTCTGGAAGGCCAACCATAATTGCTACTTATATAAAAGAGAATCACCAAGGTGGGAATGCAAATTGGTGTAGTCACTATGGGAAAAAAGTATGGCAGGTCCTCAAAAAATCTAAACATTGAGTTGCCATATGATCCAGCAATCCTATTTCTGGGCATATATCCAGACAAAAATATAATTTGAAAAGATACACTCACCATTAAGAACATATCTTAGCAGCACTATTCACAATAACCAAGATATGGAAACAATCTAAATGTTCATTAACTGATGAACAGATAAAGAAGAGGTGGTACATATATACAATGGAATACTACTCAGCCATAAAAAAGAATGAAAGAATGTCATTTGCAGCAACATGAATAGACTGATGAGATTATCATACTAAATGAAATAAGTCAAACAAAGAAACATAAATATGATGTAACATTTTTGTGGATTCTCAAATGCAACATAAATGAACATATCTATGAAACAGAAATAGATTCAGAGATATAGAGAACAGACTTGTGGTTGCTAAGGAATGGGGAAGGGGGAAGGAAGGATTTGGAGTTAGAGATTAGCAGATACAAACTATCATAGATAGACTGGATAAATAAAAAATGTCCTGTTGTATAGCACACAGAACTATATTCAATATTCTGTGATAAACCATAATAAAAAAGAATATGAAAAAGAATATATACATATATGAATGAATTTGATGTACAGCAGAAATTAAGTAATGTCTCTGTTTGGGTGCCACTTGCCAGAGACCAGCTCCAGCAGCCAGGGATTCAACCTGAAGAGATGGATGGTGTCAGCGATGATGATGTAGTTTCTGACTCATAGTACGGGGCTACATGTTTATTTCAAGCTTCAAGTTCTCTTTTATACTTTGACAACAGCATTCAGTTCAGTTCAGTTCAGCCCAGTCGCTCAGTCATCTCCGACTCCTTGAAACCCCATGAATCGCAACACGCCAGGCTTCCCTGTCCATCACCAACTCCTGGAGTTCACTCAGATTCGCGTCCATCGAGTCCGTGATGCCATCCAGCCATCTCATCCTCTATCGGCCCCTTCTCCTCCTGCCCCCAATCCCTCCCAGCATCAGAGTCTTTGCCAATGAGTCAACTCTTCGCATGAGGTGGCCAGAGTAATGGAGTTTCAGCTTTAACATCATTCCTTCCAAAGAAATCCCAGGGTTGATCTCCTTCAGAATGGACTGGTTGGAACTCCTTGCAGTCCAAGGGACTCACAAGAGTCTTCTCCAACACCACAGTTCAAAAGCATCAATTGTTCGGCATTCAGCCTTCTTCACAGTCCAACTGTCACATCCATACATGACCACAGGAAAAACCATAGCCTTGACTAGATGGATCTTAGCCGGCAAAGTAATGTCTCTGCTTTTGAATATGCTATCTAGGTTGATCATAGCTTTCCTTCCAAGGAGTAAGTGTCTTTTAATTTCATGGCTGCAGTCACCATCTGCAGTGATTTTGGAGCCCCCCAAAATAAAGTCTGACACTGTTTCCACTGTTTCCCCATCTATTTGCCATGAAGTGATGGGACCGGATGCCATGATCTTCATTTTCTGAATGTTGAGCTTTAAGCCAAATTTTTCACTCTCCTTTTTAACTTTCATCAAGAAACTTTTTAGTTCCTCTTGACTTTCTGACATAAGGTTGGTGTCATCTGCATATCTGAGGCTATTGATATTTCTCTCAGCAATCTTGATTCCAGCTTGTGTTTCTTCCAGTCCAGCGTTTCTCATGATGTACTCTTCATATAAGTTAAATAAGCAGGGTGACAATTTACAGCCTTGACGTACTCCTTTTCCTATTTGGAAACAGTCTGTTGTTCCATGTCCAGTTCTAACTGTTGCTTCCTGACCTGCATACAGGTTTCTCAAGAGGCAGGTCAGGTGGTGTGGTATTCCCATCTCTTTCAGAATTTTCCACAGTTGATTGTGATCCACACAGTCAAAGGCTTTGGCATAGTCAATCATTCAGAAAGAGATGTTTTTCTGGACCTCTCTTGCTTTTTCCATGATCCAGCGGACGCTGACAATTGGAACTCTGGTTCCTCTGCATTTTCTAAAACCAGCTTGAACATCTGGAAGTTCACGGTTCACGTATTGCTGAAGCCTGGCTTGGAGAACTTTGAGTGTTACTTTACTAGCATGTGAGATGAGTGCAATTGTGTGGTAGTTTGAGCATTCTTTGGCATTGACTTTGTTTGAGATTGGAATGAAAACTGACCTTTTCCTGTGCTTTGGCCACTGCTGAGTTTTCCAAATTTGCTGGCATATTGAGTGCAGCCCTTTCACAGCATCATCTTTCAGGATTTGAAACAGCTCAACTGGAATTCCATCACCTCCCCTAGCTTTGTTCGTAGTGATGCTTTCTAAGGCCCACTTGACTTCACATTCCAAGATGTCTGGCTCTAGATGAGTGATCACCTCATCGTGATTATCTGGGTCGTGAAAATCTTTTTTGTACAGTTCTTTTGTGTATTCTTGCCACGTCTTCTTAATATCTTCTGCTTCTGCTAGGTCCATACCATTTCTGCCCTTTATCGAGTCCATGATTGCATGAAATGTTCCCTTGGTATCTCTAATTTTCTTGAAGACATTTCTAGTCTTTCCCATTCTGTTGTTTTCCTCTATTTCTTTACATTGATTGCTGAAGAAGGCTTTCTTATCTCTTGCTATTTTTTGGAAATCTGCATTCCGATGCTTATAGCTTTCTGTTTCTCCTTTGCTTTCGCTTCTCTTTTTTTCACAGCTATTTGTAAGGCCTCCCCAGACAGCCATTTTGCTTTTTTGTGTTTCTTTTCCATGCAGATGGTCTTGATCCCTGTCTCCTGTACAATGTCACAAACCTCATTCCTTAGTTCATCAGGCACTCTATCTATCAGATCTAGTCCCTTAAATCTATTTCTCACTTCCACTGTATAATCATAAGGGATTTTATTTAGGTCATACCTGAATGGTCTAATGGTTTTCCCTACTTTCTGCAATTTAAGTCTGAATTTTGCAATAAGGAGTTCATGATCTGAGCCACAGTCAGCTCCTGGTCTTGTTTTTGTTGACTGTATAGAGCTTCTCCATCTTTGATGGAAAGAATATAATCAATCTGATTTCCGTGTTGACCATCTGGTGATGTCTATGTGTAGAGTCTTCTCTTGTGTTGTTGGAAGAGGGTGTTTGCTATGACCAGTGCATTTTCTTGGAAAAACTCTATTAGTCTTTGCCCTGCTTCATTCCACATTCCAAAGCCAAATTTGCCTGTTACTCCAGGTGTTTCATATCTTTCTACTTTTGCATTCCAGTCCCCTATAATGAAAAGGACAGCCTTTTTAGGTGTTAGTTCTAAAAGGTCTTGCAGCTCTTCATAGAACCGTTCAACTTCAGCTTCTTCAGCATTACTGGCAGGCCATAGACTTGGATTATTGTGATATTGAATGGTTTGCCTTGGAGACGACCAGAGATCATTCTGTTGTTTTTGAGATTGCATCCAAGTACTGCATTTTGGACTCTTTTGTTGACCATGATGGCTACTCCATTCCTTCTGAGGGATTCCTGCCCACAGTAGTAGATATAATGGTCATCTGAGTTAAATTCACCCATTCCAGTCCATTTTAGTTTGCTGATTCCTAGAATGTTGACATTCACTCTTGCCATCTCTTGTTTGACCACTTCCAATTTGCCTTGATTCATGGACCTGACAGTCCAGGTTCTTATGCAATATTGCTCTTTACAGCATCCGACCTTACTTCTATCACCAGTCACATCCACAGCTGGGTATTGTTTTTGCTTTGGCTTCATCCCTTCATTCTTTCTATTGTTATTTCTCCACTGATCTCCAGTAGCATATTGGGCACCTAATGACCTGGGGCATTCCTCTTTCAGTATCCTATCATTTTGCCTTTTCATATTGTTCATGGGGTTCTCAACGCAAGAATACTGAAGTGGTTTGCCATTCCCTTCTCCAGTGGACCACATTCTGTCAGACCTCTGCACCATGACCCGCCAGTCTTGGATTGCCCTGCGGGCATGGCTTAGTTTCATTGAGTTAGATAAGACTGTGGTCCTAGTGTGATTAGATTGACTAGTTTTCTGTGAGTATGGTTTCATTGTGTCTGCCCTCTGATGCCCTCTTGCAACACCTACCATCTTACTTGGGTTTCTCTTACCTTGGGCATGGGGTATCTCTTTAAGGCTGTTCCAGCAAAGCACAGCCACTGCTCCTTACCCTGGACGAGTGGTATCTCCTCACCGCCACCCTTCCTGACCTTCAACGTGGGATGGCTCCTCTAGGCCCTCCTTCACCCACTCAGCCACCGCTCCTTGGATGTGGGGTTACTCCTCCTGGCCACCGCTCCTGGACTCGGATGCAGCGTAGCTCCTCCTGGCCGCTGTCCCTGGTCTTGGATGTGGGGTAGCTCCTCTCAGCATTTGCCCCTGACCTCGGATGCAGGGTAGTTCCTCTTGGCTGTTACTGTGCCATTGCAGCCTGGCACTCTAGGCTGCTGCCCCTGACATCGGGGGTGGTGTAGCTCCTCTCGGCTGGGCTTAGTGTGCTGGCCGCAGCCGCCTGCACTTAGTGCACAGGCCAAAGAAAGGAAAGAACAAGTCAGAATCACAAGGCCTAACTCCTTCATCCTGGGACTGTGCCTGCAAGATTAGGAGAGGGGTTGGGGCCGTGCCTCCATTTTGTCAGTAATGCCTAACGTGGCTCCCAGCAGTAAACCAATTATATTTTAACAAAATTTTTAAAACGAAAGAAATGCCAAGGTAATAGCAAGGGATGTTACATAAACTCAAAGTTCTAAAAGCATTTAGTTCACTTTTAAAATACTGAACATTGCCTTCCTTTCTTGTAGACCAATATAAGTTACTAGGTCATTTTAATTATAGTTTAAATATTAATGTTGAAATCCAACTATGTTGTTCCATGGCTTTTTAAGCAAATAATATTTTCTACTCTTCTTACTCAACCTGCAAGACCCAAAGTATAGAATGCATCCTCCAAAAAACCTTCTTTTCCACAGCATGAGTATAAATCTTACCTGATATCGTACATTATATTCTATATTATCTAGCATTTGTTCATGCTATTTTTTAAACACTTCACTAATAGCTTCATGTTTGCTAGTCTAACAAAGCCTCTCTAATAAACAAGCCTCTCCAAAGTGGCTTTTCGTTCCTAGGTTAGGAATCAATGCCTTCTATTTCTCTTGAGTCAGATCATATGACCTTAAGCCTGTAAAAAATCCAAAGGGCATTCATCCTGTGCCCTTTCCTCATTGTACACACGATGAGACAATTGAGATTCAGGGAAGACTGTAACAAGATTAGAATCCAGATCTCTCGACTTCCAATTTTTGTTCTTATCACTAGACTATGTTCTTTTCTCTGTTCTCCTTAGCATCTAGCTTATTGCTGGACTCCCAGGAAGCTGCTCAGGAACCTTGTGCAGATGAAGCAAACTTCATGGACCTTTGGTCTATACTTATTGCTACTGTCTCCAAACACTGCCAAGTTCTATACTCAGCTAAGAATGCTTCATAAGTTCCATCTAGAATTCTCTGAAAATTGTGACATTCATCATTTATATTTTAATATTCCTTCTTTGTTTTTTAAATGTTATTTGAGCTATTGTGGTGATCTGATAAGTGTACATATATGTGTATTACATGTATATACCTATGCATGGATTATTTTAACATGGAAATATGAAGGAAACATGGCTTGAATTAAATTGTTGGTTTTAGAGTGGGATAACTCTCTCACAGTTTTGAAAGCTGGTACTAGATAGCCTGGGGGAAAATGCCACAACCCCTAAAAAACCCACAGTTTAGATTAAAAACAACTTTCTTAGGCCTTCAGGGATTTCAGGTTCATCTTTCTTATACACATACACATCTACTGAAAATGGCCAGCACATAATAGGTTTTTACAAATAGACTAAAATGTGTATCTTCTTATTTTTGAGGGGTGGGGGAAGATGGGGGCCTGTGGGCTCTTTGTTGCAGTGCATGGGCTTCTCTAGTTGTGATCTGGGGGCTCTAGAGCACTAGCTCAGTACTTGCAGCTCAAGAGCTTATGGAATCTTAGTTCCCTGACCAGGGACCAAACCCGCATCCCCTGCATTGGATGATGGATTCTTGATCACTGGACCACCAGGAAAGTCTGTAGAATGTGTATCTTCTTAAAGCAATTGAAACAATTGCAAAAAAATACCTTCCATAGTTCACAAAGACATATTTTACCTCAAAAAAGCATTTTGCCACTATTTCCATTAAATGAGAACACAGCTGCCACTTAGCAGTAAAATAACAACAGCAACAACCACCACCACATCTACACCACCACAAAATCTGCTGAGGGATGGATATTTGCCCTCTCCTTTCTTTTCTTTGAGTGAATGGTAAAGAAGTTGAATGCATCACACACTATATGAGCTAGAATGAATGAATCTCTATTGGTGTTCAGCCAAACTGAAAATTACATTGAAGCTATGCAATCTCAGTCCAGTCAAATGCAAAGCTGATTAAATGGTCCTTTGTTTAGGAGTTGTAAGTGACTTGGCAAGGATTGAAGTGAATCCACATATTGAAGCACTTTTGAAGTACCTACCTCATAGATTTTCTAATCTTAATGATTGATAACCCTAGGTATGCTGGCATTTTTACTCATCCTTGAATTATAACTGCTACCTATGCTTTTCACATTCTAATCTTTATTGTTAGCTTCTTATCCAAGTGATCACAACATATTTATCAGGTAGCTCACTCTGCATCAATATTAATGAAAATTCCTAAACAATATTTAGGGGTTAGGTATTATTTCTTTTGAAATGAAAAGAAACAGTTTTTAGGAAGCAAACAGGCAACACAACCTATCTGTATTAATGTGCCTAAGTTATAGCTTTCATATTCTGTCATGTATCTAGGATCAATTGTACAACAATAACCAGGAAGGTGATTTATTTTTCATTTATTTGTTCCAGTCAAGCTGAAAGTTGCAATGATCTTGGAAACTGGAGCAGCCTCTGGATATAATATGATCAGTTTAAAGGGACTCAGTATAAATACTACCCATAACTCCTACATCCTAGTTAATAATAAGCTCTGAGATAGTTTAGCTTAAGTCTAGGGCTTCCCTGGTGGCTCAGTTGGTAAAGAATCTGCCTGTAATGCAGGAGAACCAGGTTCAATCCCTGGGTCAGGAAGACCCCCTGGAGAAGGGGATGGCTACCCACTCGAGTATTCTTGCTTGGAAAACCCCATAGACAAAGGAGTCTGACAGGCTACAGTCTATGAGGTCGCCAAGAGTCAGACACGATTGAGCAAATAACACTTTCACCTTTCAGGGAACTGTAAATTTTGGTGTATTTGGCCAATTAGGGAAATTAAGAAGAGATATTCACGAGAATTTTAAATTATTTCTCATAAATGACCAAAATAGAATTTTACTGAAATTGTTCCTTGATTGTGTGCATCCGAAACTGAATTGCAACATCTTGGGGTGTTAGTATGCTATCCTTTTCACTGTCATACTCCACCTGTGACGCATACTTATTGGCACTCAGTAAATAATTAAATTGAATTAGATCTTCAATATCTTGAGGTATTTGACACCAATAGTGAGAAAGTACCATTTATATGGGCTTCCCTGATGGCTGAGATGGTAAAGAATCTGCCTATTTCAAGAGGCCCACGTTTGATCCCTGTTTCGGGAAGATACACTGGAGGAGGGCATGGCAACCCACTCAAGGATTCTTGTCTGGAAAATCCCATGGACAGAGGAGCCTGGTGTGTTACAGTCTATGTGGTCCCAAAGGGATGGACACGACTGAGCAAATAACTCTTTCACTTTCTTCAACCAATTGTCTTTGTTTTTTTTTTTTAATTATTAAACTTTAAAATTAAAAATAAAATAATTTTGATAAGAGTTGGGAGAGGACATATGTATACTTGATGGCTGATTCACGTTGTTGTATGGCAGAAACCAATGCAACATTGTAAAGGAATTATCCTCCAATTAAAAAATAATAAAGGAATATCATCTATCGATATTAGGAAAACATAATGATGTGGGTAACTTTGAAGCTCCCTCACAATGCATGCAGATTATTTATGAGTTACTGTGTATGAATATGTCCCTAATAAATAGTTGGTTTTCAAAAAATTGTATGAAGATATATGCCGGGGTCCAGCCCCGGTGGATCCAGGGTGATTCGAAGGTGGGGACGGAGTCGGCGTCTTTGGAAAAATACATATTTAATCACAGATATAGAGAGATTAGAAATGGATAGTGTAGTAGGAAGATTAGTGGAGAAAAAGAGGCTGAATAACTTGGATTACGTGGAATAGCATCCATGCTCCAGATGGGAATTCAGCCAGAAAAACGGGAGCAAGAAAGAAGCGACATGGGGGAATCAGTCTTTCTGGAAACTGATCCGATCCTTTATTTTTGGGTTTGCTTATATACCTTTTGTTACACATAGGGATGAATATAGAGTCACGTGGGAGTCAGCAGTCCTGACCTTTATCAAAATCAGGTGCTTCACATAAATGTATAAAAAAAGGTACATCATCTTCTGGCCATGAGTGAGACCTGCTAACATTTTATGATCCCTTCTTTCTGATAACCAAAAAACTTATTTCTTCCAAGGGTGTTTTTTCTTAAACCAGGCACCACCCTCCAAGTAAAGTTACATTCCTATAGGGTGAGGGTGTAGTGAGTTACAATCAAGAAAGGAATTTATTTAACCCAAGGTTAACATGATTAATCTTAAAGGCTAATACTTATTTCTGCTATATGCTTAAAGGTTAAAACTTATTTCTCCTATATGTTAGTTATATTCATTATAAGGGTAGGGAACATGGAGATTTAGCAGCAAACATCAGCCCAACAAGTGAAAATCTTTTCACCAATGTTCCCCTTAAGATCTATTTGGTCTTAAGATAGTGATAAAGTTACATTTTAACATAGCAAGGACACAGTGATTTATAACAAAGTACAGTAATCTATTACAAAAGAGAAAATCCATTAACTCAAAAAGTCTAGTATTGCTAACATCAAACTACTATATTTCCTTTGCTATATTCCAAATACATTGATTAATATATTCCCAGGTGCCTAAGGATATGGAGGCCTGGCGGCAATCATTGACTCAACAAGAAGAAAAAGCCCTGTGCTAATTAAGACTCAAAATACTCCAAAACTTTCTGTGCTGTTTATGGTTAAGAGGTAGTAAACAATCATGTGGCAGGAGTATGGATAATCCTGTCACACAAGCTAGTCTGTCAGCAGAGAGGTTTGACCTGAGACATCCTTGTCCCACCCAGAGCAGGGAATTAGCAGCAATTATTGACACAACAAATGAAGAACCCTTCACCAATATAATTCCTAACCAACCCACTATACTAATAATTTCTAATTCCCCAAAAGAATTTGCCTTTAGTAAGTCTAAAACATCTCATGCCTCTCAGGTTGGGAGGCTGTAAACAATCACATGTGGCTGGACGAACCTATACAGGTGGGCTAGATAACCTTCAGAGGATTCCGTAAGCTGAAATACTCTTGTCATGCCCAGGAATTTTTATTGCCTTGGAGCTGCACGTTTACTCCTTCTATGAGAGAAACGGTTATGGGGGAGAGCCCCCCGTAAAGTCAGAGGTATAGGTGAGAGCATAAAACAGACTCTGGTTTTGGGGTTAGATGCTCGGGAACAGGGGGTTTCCTGAGGCTTGATCACGCCTTTGCGTATGCCAAGCCTCGTTCCTTATGACCTTTGCCATGGGCGGAGTTCCTCACGCTGGCTCCTGGCAGATATATAAAAATATAAAACCTATATGGTCATCATTAGATAGCATGATATTTCTCCATATGCCCAATTTCTTTTCTCATTCCCTTGAATCTGTATCATATTCTGTTTCTAAAGTTTGTATTCAATTGCAAATTTTCACAGCACTCAATTTCTTGTCAAATAGAACAAATCAGATGAGAAGTGATCATGTATTCAAAAAATAAGGCAGATTAATATAACTACATTAAAATGTCCTTCATCTGCTCTTGCCTTATCTCTGGGACTCAAGCTATTAGTACAGTAAAATACTTTCTCAGGTCTTAAGAAGTTCTTTTAAGGACATCCAGCCAAATTGACCAAATCAATTCTAGAGGATTTGGGAATCATATCAACAAGTCTATGCTTATTTTGCTAATATAAGTCTGCATTGGCTCTTTCATTTTCTGGTTACTTTTATTTTTAGTTTTTTATTTTTTACATTTTAAAATCTTTAATTCTTACATGCATTCCCAAACATGAACCCCCCTCCCACCTCCGTTACTTTTATACTCACAATATTCAATATGTGTACTAAATATATCACTGAAGGATATTAGACTAGAAAAATTCCTATCTAAATCTATTGTTTTTACTACCTGTTTAATAGACCATGGCCATTTAGAAAAGGTGACAAATGTGTAGTATCTTATTGACTCACAGACATAGAAAACAGACTTGTGGTTGCTAAGTGGGACAGGGTATGGGGGAGGGATGAATTGGGCATTTGAGATCAGCAGATGCAAGCAATTATATATAGAATCAATTTTAAAAAAAGGTTCTACTGTATAGCACAAGGAACTATATTTAATATTTTGCAGTCAACCATAATGGAAAAGAGTATGAAAAATTATATATACATATATGTGTGTAGCTGACAGTTTGCTATACAGCACAAATTAATACAATAAAAATTTTCTAAAAGTATGATAATTGTTCAAAGAAGTTTTAATAGCAGAGATGATCTATTTGGGCAGTTCATGCTTGAATATGTTCTGGGTTTCATTTTTGTTTAGGAAATTTTCAACCATGCTCATATATATATATATATATATATGTATATATACTTGTAAAATTTGGAAATCAGTCTCTTCTTCCTAGAGAGGGGTTCAATTCAACCTTTTATTTATCAAAACAAATTACAAAAAAATTAATGAATGTGACTTGCCTATAAAATATCAAGTACAAGAGAGAACTCTGGGGATGAATATTCAACAATATCTCTAAACGTAATTCATTCACTCGGAAGAATTAGTGGGGGGGAGAGTCTATTTATAGAAAAGAGAAGGGATCTTCACTATGCAAATAAGCCAGTTATTTCTCAGTCTGTACAAGGTAGTGAATGGCAGACTAAATATCTTGCCCCATCACTTCCTTTTCTTTATTATTTGCTATTTCTGAGAGAGGCTGCTAATCACAGTAGACTAAGTTTAGAAGTTGTCATTATTATTATCATGTTTAGTTAATTTTGAGGCTATACTGTCAAAACCTTAATACTTTCAGGTTACATATATTTCAGAATATGTGAAACTCTTTGCTACCAAATATAGAGCAAATTCCTGTGTTGGAAGGACTCAACATTATATCTATATCTCAGGATGCTGGCTGGATTGGTTTTAAATTATCACAATAATTCCAGGTGGAAGGCTTTTTCTTGGCATTCATTACACACATGAATGTTGCCATTTTAATCTTATGTGATTTCAGTCTAGTCTATTTTTAAAGTTTATAATAGAAACCCCAGGGCCAGGATCTAGTTAGAAAACTACAAACGATATAAACTATATTGGAGAGTTCAGAGAAAAATTCAGCAACAATTCTTAAAAAATTCTTCATATTAGAATATCAACAAAACAGTGTACTCATTTGCTTCCCCAGCAAAGATCCATACATTCATTCAGTCTCACTTTTCAAACCTGTCCAGGACTCAGATGTACAATCATTCCCTCATCTATCTGAACTAAACTATCAACTAAAGATACTAACTCTAGTCTTTTCACACTCAAATTCATCAGGCTTACAGCTTCCAGACAGATTTTACTTAAATAACCCTTTGTCATGTCACTACTCTACCTAAGAATCTATTGCCTAACATATCAAATAGAAAGTCTTCCCCACTTTTGAAGGTTTTTAATTCTGTCTCCATAGATAAACTTCCAAAAGGTAAACTTGAAAAAAGACAGCTCAGTATTTAGGCAGGGTTAAGACAGAGATTCTGAAACTTCAAACATAGCTATAGGTAGGCAGGGGACAGATGAGGAGCCCAGATAACTGCAACATCTGAAGTTCTTACAGGTAAGAGCAACTTATCAATTCTAAGGAACTAAGCAAGGTTTGCAGGCATGGAAGTTCTTGAAGATAAAGACAGAAAATGGCTCCACATACAGTAGGAATGTTGGTTATATACTGTGTACCACCACTTACAGTAAATAAAGAACAACTCTTTTATCAGTCTATGGGTCACTGGGTGGTTCTGCTGATCTAGGCCAACCGTGGCCGACTGCCACTGGGACCACTAATGTATGTGTAGTCAGCTGATGGGTCAACTAGGGACTAGTTTGTGCAGCGTGGAATCTTCTTAGATAACTTAACATTCTTCCATTTGTTTCTGACATTTTTCCAGCAAGCCTGCCCAGACATCTTGTCATGACATTGGCAAAGGTCAAAGAAAGGGAAAAAAATGCACTTGAACTTTGAAAGTCTCTGCCTACATTAATCTTGCTAATATCTCATTGGCCAAAGCAAGTCACATAGCCAAGAGCAGAAGCAGTCTGGAAGAAAGTAGGGTGAAAGGAGCTTTAACCTTTATATTAGTATAGGCCTTACTTTCAACCTGCCTATCCTCCTTCCTCATTTCATTTGTAAAGCAACTGTGTTCAGGGGTGAAATATCTATGAGTTATAATAGCAGTTGCTGAGAATTTCCTAATATAACTTTGTGGCAAAAGTGTTTGTCCTGTATTTTATGTATTCCCAGGAGTCATAGAAAGGAGGAATATACCACCTGGAAATGTTCCAAGAAACTAATTACCTTGGGGAGTTCATAAACATTTCACAGATGGGAGTGTTATATGAAAAAATAAATGATTCTCAGTACTTTGAGATATAAAATCTATACTTCTAAACTAAATTTCATTGTTGCTCAGAAAGGCAATGACTATTCATTCTAACTCTGGGCTTTTAGTCAGACCTACCATTTTTTATCAAGTAGTATTTTAAATATTTACCCCAGAGTTCTTTCCCACCTTCTTACTTATTCCTAACTTACCTGTTTCCTAATTCTATTTCCACTGGGCTTTGAAATTTAAGCTTTTTGATCCTGAAGTAAATATCCATCTTTGGATCCTGTGTATTTAGTTTTTTCTCAAGTATTTGAACAACTTTCAGTTAGTAGAAGAGTTGTGCCTTAGGTAGACCTATCTCCTATAAAACAAATCACCATCCCTAATAATTAGTCAAGTGATTCCATGGGAGGTGGGGTGCAGGCTGGGGTGGGAGCCACGGTGGTGACCAGGACAACCTTGGTGTCTGTCCTCACTAGAGCTTAAAATTTAGTGAAGACATACAACATTTAAATATAATTGAAGAAAGTAATCACAATCCTAAACCATCACTTTTCTTCCCATTTCTTACTCACTGAAAACAGATACCTATAAAGGAAGTGAATGAGTAGGTCACAAGGCATGTGACCTAAAAATATAGCTGGACACTCTAGCTTGTCTATGTAAGTCTCCTAATATGTGAGAGCTCATTCTCTGTGTGTTTGTATTTGTATGTGTTTAGTCCCTCAGTTGTGTCTGACTCTTTGCAACCCCATGGATTGTAGCCCACCAGCCTCCTCTGACCATGGGGTTTCTCAGGCAAGAATACTGAAGTGGGTTGACATTTCCTTCAGGGGATTTTCTTGACCCAGGGATTGAGTCTGCGGTTCCTGCCACGTTTCATGTATTGCAGGCAGATTCTTTACCACTGAGCCACTGGGAAAGCTCCATTCTATATAAGGTACTATATTTGGTAGAGTAGTAAAATAAAATAGGTGAAAGAAGAGAGTGAAAAAGCTGGCTTAAAATTAAACATTAAAAAAAAAAACTAAGATTATGGCATCCAGTCCCATCACTTCATGGCAAATAGATGGGGAAACAATGGAAACAATGACAAACTTTATTTCCTTGGGCTCCAAAACCACCGCAGACTGCAACCATGAAATTAAAAGATGCTTGGTCATTGGAAGAAAAGCTATTACAAACCTAGACAGCATATTAAAAAGCAGAGACATTACTTTGCAGACAAAGGTCAATATAGTCAAACTTATGGTTTTTCCAGTAGTCGTATATGGATGTGAGAGTTGGACCATAAAGAAAGCTGAGCACCAGAATTGATGCTTTTGAACTGTAGTGTTGGAGAAGACTCTTGAGAATTCCTTGGACTGGAAGGAGATCAAACCAGTAAATCCTAAAGGAAATCAACCCTGAATATTCATTGGAAGGATTGATGATGAAACTGAAGCTCCAATACTTTGGCCACCTGATGTGAAGAGACTATTCATTGGAAAAGACCCTGATGTTGGGAAAGATTAAAGGCAGCAGGAGAAGGGGATGACAGAGGATGAGATGGTTGGATGCCATCATTGACTCAATGAACATAGGTTTGAGTGAACTCTGGGAGATGGTGAAGCACAGGAATCCTGGCATGCTGTAGTCCAAGAGGTCACAAAGAGTTGGAAAGGACTGAGAGAGTGAAGAACAACAAAATAAAATAAGGCCTTGATATCTCCTCTTAAGGAGTTTACATGCTAGTAAGAAAGAAATACACTGTCTACTGATAAGTTCAGATAGATAGATTATAAAATCTTCAGAGTTCCAGCAGTAAAAAGATGATAAGATAATGTTCTTTTTCACCTGGCAAATGAATTTCCTTAAAAGTTTACATGCTGATTATGAAGAAAAGTTTTCTCCAATAAGGAAGAAAGACCATCAGATGGTGTTCATGGAGAAAATAATTTACAGATGTCTTAACCATGTAGTGATCTACTTTGTATATCAAAGTTTTTCCTATGAGAACAGAAAGAAGTTATATGGACTGCAGAGAGTAGCCATGGAGAGAAAAACCTTTCACTTTTCTCGCTGGTAGATTAGTAAAATAACAGTAGGTAAAATATTGGTCCGCCTTAACAAATGGATGGGAAATATTTCTAAATAGTGTGTGTGGGGGAGTTTATTTTTAAAAACTACTGCTCTGACAATCCCCCAAATCAGTAATGCCCCCAAATGCATGTCCTATAAAGTCAAGCTGCATCTGAGCCCCATCTACCTGCCCAAAAGCATCCCCTGCTATTCTTTACCTGGCTGACCCTACCACAAGACTACTGGCCTCATTTCAGCTTCTGGAACAGGCCCAAGCTCTCTACCATCTCAAAGTCTTTACATAAGCTTTTTTTTTTTTTTTTTTTTTTCCTTCCTAGAGATCTGGTAGCTCAGCTGGTAAAGAATCTGCCTGCAGTACAGGAGACCTGGTTAGATTCCTGAGTTGGAAAGATCCTCTGGAGAAGGGACAAGCTAGCCATTCCAGTATTCTTGGGCTTCCCTGGTGACAGGAGTTTGATCGGGGGTTGGGAAGATCCCCTGGAGGAGAGTGTGGCAACCCACTCCAGTCTTCTTGCTTGGAGAATCCCGTGGACAGAAGAGTCTGTAGGGGTTACAGTCCATGGGGTTGCAAAGAGTTAGATATGACTGAGCAATTAGGCATAAGCAGAGATCCTGAAGCATTGGTCCCATCATCAGAATCTCAATAGCCAGTTTTGACTTTACCCTAAAGCTTTCAACTTAGCTGTAACTTCCTTAGAGGGAATCCCTCTTTATCCTATCTAAATATTTTCCTTCCACCTTTTACAAACACCACATTATTCTCTAATGATTTCCCTATTTAATTCCTTCCTAGTACTAATAGCTCATTATAAACTAAAAAAATGTTTTCTTTGTTTAACATAAGTCTTTCCCCCTAAACTGGAAGTTATGTGAGGGTAGGGACCTTGTCTATCATATTCACTGGTGCATACTCAAATCATAGCAGAGTACTTGGCACCAAATAGACATTCAAAACTACCTTTAGAATAAGTGAATTATATATATATATATATATATATATATATATATATATATATATATATACAGTAACTTGAAACCAATATTAAGTAATAGGTAATAGTGATTTTATTTATATATTTGTTTCAGTTCAGTTCAGTTCAGTTGCTCAGTCGTGTCCGACTCTTTGCGACCCCATGAATCGCAGCACGCCAGGCCTCCCTGTCCATCAACAACTCCCAGAGTTCACTCAGACTCACGTCCATCGAGTCCGTGATGCCATCCAGCCATTCCATCCTCTGTCGTCTACTTCTCCTCCTGCCCCTAACCCCTCCCAGCATCAGAGACTTTTCCAATGAGTCAACTCTTCTCATGAGGTGGCCAAACTACTGGAGTTTCAGCTTTAGCATCATTCTTTCCAAAGAAATCCCAGGGTTGATCTCCTTCAGAATGGACTGGTTGGATCTCCTTGCAGTCCAAGGGACTCTCAAGAGTCTTCTCCAATACCACAGTTCAAAAGCATCAATTCTTTGGTGCTCAGCCTTCTTCACAGTCCAACTCTCACATCCATACATGACCACTGGGAAAACCATAGCCTTGACTAGATGGACCTTTGTTGGCAAAATAACATCTCTGCTTTTGAATATGCTATCTTGGTTGGTCATAACTTTTCTCCCAAGGAGTAAGCGTCTTTTAATTTCATGGCTGCAGTCACCATCTGCAGTGATTTTGGAGCCCAAAAAAATTCAGTCTGACACTGTTTCCACTCTTTCCCCATCTATTTCCCATGGAGTGATGGGACCGGATGCCATGATTTTTGTTTTCTGAATGTTGAGCTTTAAACCAACTTTTTTGCTCTCCTCTTTCACTTTCATCAAAAGGCTTTTTAGCTCCTCTTCACTTTCTGCCATAAGGGTGGTGTCATCTGCATATCTGAGGTTATTGATATTTCTCCCAACAGTCTTGATTCCAGCTTGTGTTTCTTCCAGTCCAGCGTTTCTCATGATGTACTCTGCATATAAGTGAAATAAGCAGGATGACAATATACAGCCTTGATGTACTCCTTTTCCTATTTGGAACCAGTCTGTTTTTCCATGTCCTGTTCTAACTGTTGCTTCCTGACCTGCATACAGATTTCTCAAGAGGCAGGTTAGGTGATCTGGTATTCCCATCTCTTTCAGAATTTTCCACAGTTTACTGTGATCCACAGAGTCAAAGGCTTTGGCATAGTCAATAAAGCAGAAGTAGATGTTTTTCTGGAACTCTCTTGCTTTTTCCATGATCCAGCAGATGTTGGAAATTTGATCTTTGGTTCCTCTGCCTCTTCTAAAACCAGCTTGAACATCTGGAAGTTCATGGTTCACGTATTGCTGAAGCCTGGCTTGGAGAATTTTGAGTGTTACTTTACCAGTGTGTGAGATGAGTGCAATTGTGTCGTAGTTTGAGCATTCTTTGGCATTGCCTTTCTTTGGAATTGGAATGAAAACTGACTGTTTCCAATCCTGTGGCCACTGCTGAGTTTTCCAAATTTGCTGGCATATTGAGTACAGCCCTTTCACAGCATCATCTTTCAGGATTTGAAATAGCTCAATTGGAATTTCATCACCTCCACTAGCTTTGTTCGTAGTGATGCTTTCTAAGGCCCACTTGAGTTCACATTCCAGGATGTCTGGCTCTAGATGAGTGATCATACCATCGTGATTATCCGGGTCGTGAAGATCTTTTTTGTACAGTTCTGTGTATTCTTGCCACCTCCTCTTAATATCTTCTGCTTCTGTTCAGTCCATACCATTTCTGTCCTTTATTGAGCCCATCTTTGCATGAAATGTTCCCTTGATATCTCTAATTTTCTTGAAGAGACCTCTATTTTTTCCCATTCTGTTGTTTTCCTCTATTTCTTTGCGTTGATCGCTGAAGAAGGCTTTCTGAATAAAACATGACTGGGCTTCTTCTGGTTTGTTTCCATGATGATGGACTCATCTTCCAAATATTCTGAAGCTTTCGGTTGCTGTACAGTAAGGTGATATAACAACTGTTCCTTGGCTTCCATAATAGATAGCAGCACTTGCCTCATGAATGACCAAGGTTAATGATCTGTGCCTAACAGAACGAACCCTTCCCTAAGAAGCAGGCTTAAATTGATTATTATTTCTGTGTTGAACAACAATCTCAAATTATTGTCAAGATTCTTTTGGAAAGGTCATATTTGAAATCATCAGTAAAGCAAATCATACATTGACATAGGTATTTCTTATACTTGTTTGCCTCTGGATTATGGGTCATCAGCATCTGTTTATTTACTGGTAACAAGTCAGGTTTGCCAGTGGAAATATTAACTCTTTTAGGCCATTCTTGCAGTTCTGTGAGAAAAACGTAGGGAACATAAACAGTCAACTTTGAATTAACATCATGCATACCACCAATATTGGCAATCCACTCCACTACTCTTGCCTGCTGGAAAATCCCATGGATGGAGGAGCCTGGTAGGCTGCAGTCCATGGGGTCGCTAGGAGTCGGACACGACTGAGTGACTTCACTTTCACTTTTCACTTTCATGCACTCCAGTGTTCTTGCCTGGAGAATTCCAGGGACCGGGGAGCCTGGTGGGCTGCCATCTATGGGGTCACACAGAGTCAGACACGGCTAAAGCGACTTAGCAGTAGCAGCAGCAGCATACCACCAGTATTTGCTAGAAGAAGCTATTTTCATAGTTTATAAGTGACCAACTATAGCTAAATCAAACACCTATGTCTTAAACTGATAGAATTGATAATTTATGTCAGGTTAGAATGAATGGCATTCTTTCATGTTCAGCATTTGCTAGCATTTGTGTTCCCACACCCCACCCATCCCACCCACATGAGACACTAGTCTTCTAACAATAGTGAAAGATTGTGTGTGTCTGTCTCCACCAACTAGAAAACAGCTTTCATACTAGAGTAATTTAAAAAAGAAACACTTTTCATTTAAGAACATTTTCTCCCCCTAATTCATTTAATGATGAACTAATTTACATAATAGATACCTTCATGCTGTATATTGAAAAGTTCTTAAGCTTTATTCAATATCATCTCAGAATCTCAATGTTACATATATTAAATGATTCTAATCAGAGGACTTACAAACAGTATGAGGACTTCCCTTGTAGCTCAGCTGGTAAAGAATCCACTTGCAGTGCAGGAGACCCCAGTTCAATTCCTGGGTCAGGAAGATCTGCTGGAGAAGGGATAGGCTACCCACTCCAATATTCTTGAGTTTCCCTGGAGACTCAGTTGGTAAAGAATCTGCCTGCAATGCCGGAGACCTGGGTTCAATTCCTGGGCTGGGAGAATCCCTTGGAGAAAGGAATGGCTACCCACTCCAGTATTCTGGCCTAGAGAATCCCATTATTATACAGTCCATGGGGTCGCAAAGAGTCAGACACGACTGAGTGACTTTCACTTTCCCTTTCAACAATATATTCTTTAAAGGTGGGTTTTGTTTTGTTTTGTTTTGTTTTTGTAAGCAAAATTTAAGGCTTGGGAATATGACCAACCTAATAAAGAAATTAAGAAAGAAAAAAAAATAGATTCTGTACATGTAATTATTAGTTCCATAGGAAAGTTCTATGCTACTTAATATAACACATTTTCTTTTACTGTAGTCTTATTTTGGTGACACAGAGATATAGTTAGTCTCCTTAGCTCTTGTATAACTTCTTTCAACCATTTAAAATCTGGTAATATGATATTTTTTCTTCCATGTAGATTCATTTAAAAGTCAAATTTATTTGTCATTTACAAAAGTCATAACTCCTCCTCATCTTGGAAATTCTCTGAAAGCTTACATTTTGTTAATAAAATTCATCTACAGTAGCATAAAAATTCACAATTCCAATTCTGTTTAAGCTTTGAATGACAAATTGTCCTATTACCTCATTTCTTTCTTTCTTCACTTGACTAAACAAATACCCTACAGTAGGAACAACTACTTGTGAAGAAAAGATTAATCCATCTTTTTAAGAACTCTGTAATAAAATCTTTATAATCCCCCACATCAGTGAAAGTAGTGAATACATCATATCTAGTTTCACAATTCTATTAAAAGCATCACAGACATTCATATTTTTATAAATCAAAAACACAGAAGATCATCTGCTTTACCTTGCTGAAACCTACCATTTTTAAATTTCAAAATATTTAAGCAATGAATAGAAGTGTTCTTTTAAGTTTCAGAGCCTATTTTCCTGTTTTTACAGGACCTTTCTTCTAAATATAAAATGGGTATTTCTTAGCAACAGTAAGTAGCATTTAGGTCTTAAATTATTTTGCATTTTTCATCTAAAAATTAAAAGAGTCACAAAACATTTTGTGTTTACTTCCAAATATATATTTTAATTTGACCCCTTCCCCCAAAGTCTCCCCCTATTTTCTCTTTTCTCTCAGATGATTTCATTTGCTACTATTATTTTTGGTATTTGTAGCATTCAACTAAATGTTCCACTAAGTACCTAGACTGGATAGGTAGTTTTTAATCACTGATGTAAAAAATAATTAATCTTTCCAAAATTAATAGGAAAAGAGAAACAACTTGTAAAAACAGTAAGGAAGGAGGAAACGATGTAAAATCATGTCCATCTGGGAACCCATCTTGAATCTTTTTTGCTGATGACTACAATAATTAAAAGATGCTTACTTCCTGGAAGGAAAGTTATGACCAAACTATATAGCATATTCAAAAGCAGAGACATTACTTTGCCGACTAAGGTCTGTCTATTCAAGGCTATGGTTTTTCCAGTGGTCATGTATGGATGTGAGAGTTGGACTGTGAAGAAAGCTGAGCACCAAAGAATTGATGCTTTTGAACTGTGGTGTTGGAGAGGACTCTTGAGAGTCCCTTGGACTGCAAGGAGATCCAACCAGTCCATTCTAAAGGAGATTGGTCCTGGGTGTTCTTTGGAAAGAATGATGCTAAAGCTGAAACTCCAGTAGTTTGGCCACCTCATGCGAAGTGTTGACTCATTGGAAAAGACTCTGATGCTGGGAGGGATTAGGGACAGGAGGAGAAGGGGCCGACAGAGGATGAGATGGCTGGATGGCATCACTGACTTGATGGACGTGAGTTTGAGTGAACTCCGGGAGTTGGTGAGGGACAGGAAGGCCTGGCGTACTGCAGTTCATGGGCTCACAAAGAGTTGGACACCACTGAGGGACTGAACTGAACTGAACTGAAAACATATATGGGTCAAAAAATATTCAACATAGCAAGTATGAAAACTATACATCCACCTGATTGTATAAGATATGCTAGATGCTATAACACTCTTAGAGGAAAGTATAGGCAGAACACTTTGTCATAAATTGCACAACATGTTTTTGATCCAACTCTAAGAGTAGTGAAAATAAAAATTAAAAAATGAGACCTAATTAAACCTAAAGGTTTTTGTATAGCAAAGGAAACCATAAGCAAAAAGAAAAGACAACCCTCAGAATAGGAGAAAATATTTGCAAACGAAATTGGCAAGGGATTTATCTCTAAAATATACAAACAGCTCGTACATTTCAATATAAAAAAAACTAACAAACCAATCAGCTTCTCTGGTGGCTCAGATGATAAAAAATCTGCTTGCAATGCGAGAGACCCAGGTTTGATCTCTGGATTAGGAAGATCCCTGGAAGAAGGAAATGGCAACACATTCCAATGTTCTTGCTTGGAGAATTCCATGGACAGAGGAGCTTGGCAGTCTACAGTCCATGGGGTCACAAAGAGTCAGACATGACTGAGAAACTAACACTTTCAGTTTTCACTTTTTTTTTTTTAACAACCCAATCAAAATATGGCCACACTATCTAAATATATGAAAACATGCTCAACATCACTAATTATCAGAGAATTGTATATCAAATCTACAATGAGTCACCAGTCAGAATGGTCATCATCAAAAGGCCTACAGACAACAAATGCTCGAGAGGGTGTGGAAAAAGAGAACCTTCTCATGTTGTTGGTGGGACTGTAAGTTGGTACAACCACTATGGAGAACAGTATGGAGGTTCCTTAAAAACTAAGAATAGAGCTACCATATGAGCCAGCAATCCCATTCCTGGGCATGTACCTGGAGAAACACACGATTCAAAAGTATACATGTACCCCAATGTTCATTGCAGTGCTATTTACAGCAGCCAAGATATGAAAGCAACCTAAATGTCCATCCGCAGAAGAATGAATAAAAAAGAAGTCATATGTATGCACAATGGAATATTACTAAGCCATGAAAAGAATGAAATAATGCCATTTGCATCAACATAGATGGACCCAGAAATTATCATACTGAGTGAAGCAAGCCAGACAAAGACAAATATATCATTTATATGTGGAATCTAAAAACATGATATAAATTAACTTATTTACAAAGTAGAAACAGACTTCGAAATCAAATGTATGGTTACCAAGAGGGTAATGTTGGGGGAAGGATGGATTGGGAGTTTGGGATTAACATATAAATGCTGCTGCTGCATCACTTCAGTCGTGTCTGACTCTGTGCGACCCCATAGATGGCAGCCCACTAGGTTCTTCTGTCCCTGGGACTCTCCAGGCAAGAACACTGGAGTGGGTTGCCATTTCCTTCTCCAATGCATGAAAGTGAAAAGTGAAAGGGAAGTCGCTCAGTCATGCCCGACTCTTAGTGACCCCATGGACTGCAGCCTACCAGGTTCCTCCATCCATGGGATTTTCCAAGCAAGAATACTAGAGTGGGTTGTCATTTCCTTCTCCATAATATATAAATACTACCATATAAAAGATAGATAATCAACAGGGACCTACTGTATAGCACAAGGAACCTTACTCAATATTCTGTAATAACCTATATGGGAAAAAAATTTGAAAAAGAATGGACGTATGTATATGTATAACAGAATCACTTTGCTGTACAGAAGAAACTAGCACAACATTACAATTCAACGATTGTTGTTGTTTTAGTCACTAAGTTCTATCTGACTCTTTTGTGACCCCATAGACTGCAGCCTGTGAGGTTCCTCTGTCAATGGGATATCCCAGGAAAATACTGGAATGGGTTGCAATTTCCTTCACCAGGGGATCTTTCAGATCCAGGGCTCGAACTTCTGCTTGGCAGGCAGATTCTTTACCACTGAGCCACCATGGAATACTCCAAAAAAAAAAAAGAAAGAAAGAAAGAAAAGAAAGAAAAAGAAAGCTTAACGAATCTAAGATAGTGAATCTTCAATATTAGAATGGGTATGTTTTCTAAAGTGCAAACTCCTAGAATCATCATTTTTATTTTATATTTCACATATCTTGTTATCATACAGAAGTCAAAAATTTTTTTCAAAGAAAACATTTGCTTCAAGACTGCTTTCTCATGGCTTGTAAGTCATACAGTTCCTTACAGAAGAGAACTGTAATTGATTAAGATGTCCATCTATTCAGGAGCAATTTTGAACATAGCATTTTACTATTATGCTCTTATTGTCTTATAATTTACTTAAAATATTATTAGTACTTATTTTTAAAAACCATACTAAGACTAACAAAGTAAATTTTAGTAGCCCCATTTTTCTCATTAAAATGCAAAGTAGAGATACTCTAACAACCTTTACTATAAGCTACCCTCTGTTTGGGCTTCCCTTGTGGCTCAGCTGGTAAAGAATCTGCCTGCAACGCAGGATACCTGGGTTGGGAAGATCCCCTGGAGAAGGAAAGGGCTACCCACTGCAGTATTCTGGCCTGGAGAATTCCATGGGCTGTATAGTCCATGGGGTGGCAAATAGTCAGACACAACTGAGAGACTTTCACTTTCGCCCTTTGTTTAAAATCTATAAGGATAAAAAATAAATTTATTCATTCTGGGATTTTTGAAGTGGATAATGATAAAAGCGTATTAAAACTAAAATCAATGCAATTAATCAAACTGTCATAAAATAGAAGAGTGGCATTTAAATATACTGCATCAATGAAAAAAGAGGTACAACTTTTCAAGAAGTTAAAATAAGAAAAATGTTAATTGAATATAAAAATAAAATAAGTGATCTCAATGTTTAGAAGAACTACTAGACATGTAGACATATTTCTAGACATGTTTTTAAATATCTGAAGGAAATCTTAATTGTTTTTTTTGGATCATAACCTCTTCTACAAAATTTGAGATTATAGAATCCAATGCAAGAATTGAAAGAGACACTTGTACCCCAATGTTCATCACAGCACTGTTTATAATAGCCAGGATATGGAAGCAACCTAGATGTCCATCAGCAGATGAATGGATAAGAAAGCAGTGGTACATATACATGATGGAGTATTACTCAGCCATTAAAAATAATACATTTGAATCAGTTCTAATGAGGTTGATGAAACTGGAGCCTATTATACAGAGTGAAGTAAGCCAGAAGGAAAAACACCAATATAGTATACTAGTGCATATACATGGAATTTGGAAAGATGGTAAAGATAACCCTGTATGCGAGACAGCAAAAGAGACACAGATGTATAGAACAGCCTTTTGGACTCTGTGGGAGAGGGCGAGGGTGGGATGATTTGGGATAATGGCATTGAAACATGTATAATATCATATAAGAAATTAGAAAAAATAATTTTGAAACATGCAAAAAATAAAGGTTAAGACATTCTGAAAAAAAAGAATCTAATACAAATAAGCTTTATTACATTTGAGACTTTCTGATAAAACATTAGATCAGATTTACATTAATTCTCACAAAGTTTCAATTTGTGATTTATTCAATCCTTGTTATTACTAGATGTACAATTTTATATCTGTAATTCGGTTCATATAAATATCCAGAGGTTACCATTCATTTCAGATGTGCACTTACTCAATGTATCATGGCTCATATTACTCTGTTAGGATTCCATTCCCTTTTTGTTTGTTTTCTGACAAAGAACATAACTCTTCCTGACGTTAATAGCATTGTAGGAGAATAGAGGGACTTTGTTCCTTTCAAGGGGAGTAACTGAAGTCATTAAAAATAAGCTGAGATAGTGAGGCAAAGAGCCAAAGGAGGTAGAAAATATGAGGTAGCTAGAATCCTAGATTTCTTCCTTTATTCTTCCATGTTCAAAAACAAGGATTTAACATATATTGATAGGTTGGGGGGACATGATCTTAGCTATATTCATATTACAAATAGAACAGTGGTCATGACTAAGGTATTCAGGGTTCTGTTAATCTTCAACTGGAATTGAGAAATAATGATGATAAGACACGACCACCATGCCAACATGTAGATGTTTCTAAAGGTAGAGAACTGTGTTAATAATTTTTGTGGGACCTCAAGAAGGACTATGCCTCAATAAGCATAGAGTGTTTTGAGGATCCAGTTTTGTTTCAGGCTTATGGGAGAGTGGTAGATAGGCCAAATTCCCATATATTATGGACATATCATCCCTTATCCTGAGCTGGAAGAACTGGAAAGGGTCAGAGAAAGATGGAAACACTTATCCAAACATTGAGGCCAAGAAGAATAATGGTGGTGTGAGAATACGATCCCAACTTCTTTCTTTCATGACATTTAAGATAGGTTGGCGTTCATAGTATTTGAAAATTTTCAATAGGAACATTGTAAAAGTCAGCAAATGCCTTGAATTAACCTGTATATTTGATGTATAGAGGTATCTGATATTAAAATTTCATGTCAGCTCAGTTCAGTTCAGTCGCTCAGTTATGTCTGACTCTTTGTGACCCCATGAATCACAGCACACCAGGCCTCCCTGTCCATCACCAACTCCCGGAGTTCACTCAGGCTCATGTCCATTGAGTCAGTGTTACCATCCAGCCATCTCATCCTCTGTCATCCCCTTCTCCTCCTGCCCCCAATCCCTCCTAGCATCAGAATCTTTTCCAATGAGTCAGCTCTTCACATGAGGTGGCCAAAGTACTGGAGTTTCAGCTTTAGCATCATTCCTTCCAAAGAAATCCCAGGGCTTATCTCCTTCAGAACGGACTGGTTGGATCTCCTTGCAGTCCAAGGGACTCTCAAGAGTCTTCTCCAACGCCACAGTTCAAAAGCATCAATTCTTCAGCGCTCAGCCTTCCTCACAGTCCAACTCTCACATCCATACATGACTACTGGAAAAAACAGAGCCTTGACTAGATGGACCTTAGTCGGCAAAGTAATGTCTCTGCTTTTGAATATGCTGTCTAGGTTGGTCATAATTTTTCTTCCAAGCAGTAAGCGTCTTTTCATATCAGTAATTTATCTTATATTGTTATTTTGTATTCATGATAACCTTACATGTTGAAAGCTTCCCACAGATTCTGAAATTGAGGAAACAGAGCATTCTAAAGCAGATTTTCTCATTTCCCTACTGGATTCTACAAATTCCACACATTCAAAGACTATGTAGTAGGCTGAATAATGGCCACCCAGGGATATCTTGTTCTCATCCATGGAATCTATGAATGTTGCCTTATAAGAAAAAGGAATCTTTGCAAATGGGGACTAAATTAAGGATCTTGAAATGGAGAGATTATTTTGGACTCTCCACGTGGGCTCTATAACAAATCACCAGTGAGACAGGCAGAAGGGACTTTTGACACATATGGAAGAGGAGAAGGTGATGTAATCATAGAGGTGGAAACTTGGAGTGATACAGCCACAAGGCAAGAAAGACAAGGAATACCAACAGCTACAAGTAGCTGAAAGAGGCTAGGAAATAGTTTTCCTCCTTTCAGCCTCCAGAGAGAGGGCAAACCTGATGACACCTTGATTTCAGCTCAGTAATATTGATTTCAGATTTCTGATTTTAGTGACAGAATAAATTTCTCTTCTTAAGTCACTAAATTTGTGGTAATTTATTAAAGCAGATTGATGCCCCCTCCACCTCCTAGTACTAAAGATATCCACATCCTAATTCCCAGAACACATGAATATGTTATATTATATAGCAAAGGGGAACTAAGGTTGCAGATGGAATTAAGTTTCCTAATCAGCTGACCTTAAAATAAGGAGATTATTCTTGATTATCCAAATGATTTCAAAGTAATCATAAGGGTCCTTAAATGGAAAAAATAAAAGGGGGCAGAACAATCAAAACCAGATAGATGGTATCATAAGAAAAACTTAACCTGCCACTGTAGGCTTTGAAGATGGAGGGAGGGATACCAAGTTGAGAAATGCAAGTAGCCTCTAGAAGGGGCCAAAGTCAAGAAAATGGATTCTCTCCTAAAATCTCCAGAAAAGAACACAGCCCTGCCAACATCTTGATTTAAGCTCAGTGAAACTCACTTGACTTCCAGAACTGTAAGATGATAAATACTGTTGTTTTAAGCCCCCAAGTCTGTAATACTATGTTATAGCAGCCATAGGCGCTAACACACTATCCCATAAGAAGAAAATGTAGAGAATTCCCTGGTGGTCCAGTGGCTAAGACTCTGTGCTCCCAATGCTGGGGGCCTGGGTTATATCCCTGATCAGGGAACTGGATACCATGACTAAGAGTTCAAACCCTGCAACTAAAGATCCCACATGCCACAACCAAGACCTGGCAGAGCCAAATAAATTAATTTTTTATAAAGAAGAAAATGTATGTAAAAGTAATGTGAAGACATGTACATTTATGCTAAAACTGTTCAAAGTATGCAACAAACATACAAAATATTAGTACGTTTTCTGTAACTATAATATCCCATCTACATCCCCTGATATTCTATAGTTTCCTTTTCACATCTAATGATACATACGCTGCTGCTGCTGCTGCTAAGTCGCTTCAGTGGTGTCCGACTCTGTGCGAACCCATAGACAGCAGCCCACCAGGCTCCCCCATCCCTGGGATTCCCCAGGCAAGAACACTGGAGTGGGTTGCCATTTCCTTCTCCAGTGCAAGAAAGTGAATAATAAAAGTGAAGTTGCTCAGTCGTGTCTGACTCTAGTGATCCCATGGATTGCAGCCCATCAGGCTCCTCTGTCCATGGGATTTTCCAGGCAAGAGTATTTGAGTGGGGTGCCATTGCCTTCTCCATATACAAGCACATAAAAGTATAACTTCCTTGACTATTAAACCCTAAGAATTTCACTAGTCTCATGGATTTTTAATTCAAAATCAAATCTAATTTTTAATTCAAAAGTCAAATGTAATTATTACCAGTTAACCAACTTACCCAGTTCAGTTCAGTGGCTCAGTTATGTCAGACTCTTTGCGACCCCATGAATCAGAGCACGCCAGGCCTCCCTGTCCATCACCATCTCCCAGAGTTCACTCAGACTCACGTCCATCGAGTCTGTGATGCCATCCAGCCATCTCATCCTCGGTCGTTCTCTTCTCCTCCTGCCCCTAATCCCTCCCAGCATCAGAGTCTTTTCCAATGAGTCAGCTCTTCGCATGAGGTGGCCAAAGTACTGGAGCTTCAGCTTTAGCATCATTCCTTCCAAAGAAATCCCAGGGTTGATCTCCCTCAGAATGGACTAGTTGGATCTCCTTGCAGTCCAAGGGACTCTCAAGAGTCTTCTCCAACACCACCACTAACTTACCCAGATAGTGTTAATTTTATGTGTCCATTTGATTGGATGACAGAGTACCCAAATATTTGGCTAAATGTTATTTCTCAGTGTGTCTGTAAGAGAATTTCCAAGTGAAGCTGGCATTTGAAATGGGGAACTCAGTTAAGCAGTGTGCTATCCTCCATGTGGGTAGGCATCATCCAATCTGTTGAGGACCTACATATTTCAAAAAGACAAAGGAATGAAGAAGTCAGCCTCAGCCATCCGTGCCTTATTTCTTGAGATGAGGTATGAGTCTTCTCACTCTTTCCCTTGGCACTCCTGGTTCTCAGAAATAATGGTTAAGTTGGACTTCATTAAAAAAAAAAAAAAAACACTTCTGCCCTGTGAAAGGTAATAGCAAGAGAATTAGAAGACAAGTCATAGACTAGGAGAAAATATTCACGAAGGATACATGGTAAAGTACTGTCATTCAAAATATACAAACACTTAAAACTCAACAATATGAAAATGAACCGCCCATTATAAAAATGGGCCAAAGACCATAACAGACACTTCATCAAACCCAGGTCTTCCACATTGCAGGTGGATTATTTACCAGCTGAGCCACAAGGGAAGCCCAAGAATACTGGAGTGGGTAGCCTATCCCTTCTCCAGTGGATCTTCCCCATCCAGGAATTGAACTGTGGTCTATTGCATTGCAGGCAGATTCTTTACCAACTGAGCTACCAGGGAAGTCTATCAAAGAAGATATATAAATAGAAAATAAGCATATGAAAAGATGCCACAACATATGCCTACAAAGAAATACAAATTGAAACAACAAGAAGATACAAATACATATCTACTAGAATGGACAACATGCAGAACACTAAAACCACTAAATGCTGGCGAGATTATAGAGCAATAGGAATTCTCATTCACTGCTGCTGACTGCAAAATGGTACAGCCACGTTCTGAAAAACAGTTTGGCAGTTTCTTTCAGAGCTAAACATACTCTTACCATAGTATTTACCAATCGTGTTCCTTGGTCTTTTACCCAAGGAGTTGAAAACTTATGTCCACACAAAAACCTGCACATAGATGTTAATAGTAGCTTTATTGTTAACTGCCCAAACTGCAAAACAACCAAATATCCTTCAAGAGGCGGAGGGATAAATGAACAGTGGTACATCGAGACAATGGAATATTATTAAACACTAAAAAGAAATGAGCTACCAATCCATGAAAAGACATGGAGGAAACTTAGATGTGTATCACTCAGTGAAATAAGGCAATCTGAAAAGACTGCATAATGTACAATTCAAACTATATAACATTCTGGAAGAAGCAAAACTATGGGGACAGCAAAAAGATCAATGAATGCCAAGGGTGGCTAGCACAAAGAAATGAATAATCAGAGCAGAGAGGATTTTTAGAGCAGTAAAAATATTATGTGTGATGTTATTATGATGGTTGTGTCAGTATACTGCTACTGCTAAGTCACTTCAGTTGTGTCTGACTCTGTGCGACCCCATAGATGGTAGCCCACCAGGCTACCCCATCCCTGGGATTCTCCAGGCAAGAATACTGGAGTGGGTTGCCATTTCCTTCTCCAATGCATGAAAGTGAAAAGTGAAAGTGAAGTCGCTCAGTCGTGCCTGACTCTTAGCGACCCCATGGACTGCAGCCTACCAGGCTCCTCCATCCATGGGATTTTCCAGGCAAGAGTACTGGAATGGGGTGCCATTGCCTTCTCTGATATGTCAGTATACATCTATCTAAAACCGTAGAAAATACAAAACCAAGAATAAACTCTAAGATAAACTATGGACTTTAGGTGACTATGACATATCAATGTAGATTCACCCTTGATGAAAGAATGTGCCATTCTGGTGTGTAATATTAGTAATGGGGGAAGTTGTATATGTGAGGAGATAGAGGGTACACAAGAATTCTCTGTACCTTCATCTAAATTTTGTTGTAAACTTAAAACCACTCTAAAATTTAAGGTCTTTACAGGAAATTAAAAGAGAAAATAAAAGTACAAGTTTCAACATTTGGGTTTGTTTGTAAGAATAAGAAACAAAGATTCTTTGCACACGTCATGACTTAAAATTTGATGTTTCCAAAGGCTTTAGTTTGACCATTAAATTCAAATAAGTATCTAAATTTAGATACCAAACAAAAACATTATCCATTAGTCAAGTAAATTCAATGTAAATATAAATTTAATTATTAACAACGTACCTCACACAATTCTACTATCTTCTACTGCTAAGCACAGTCAGGCAATACAAACATCTTCCCCACAGATATTCTAATACTTAAATTACAATTTCCAATTGTCTAACATTTCACAGTAATCAAACATGCAAAATCCAAATATATAAATCACAATTTGTAACCAAAATTAGTTTTCTCTGAAACTAGCTCCCATTTCGTAATTACAACACCTTGCTTAGATTTTTACAAAGTGCGATCTTTTTCCTAACTAGTTTTACTAAAAATAATATTTTCCTAATGCTTATTCAGGCTTCCCAGGTGGCACTAGTGATAAAGAACCTACCTGCTAATGCAGGAAATATAAGAGATGCCGGTTCAATCCCTGGGTAAGTAAGATCCCCTGGAGGAAGACATAGCAATACACCCCAGTATTCTTGCCTGGAGAATCCCATGGACAGAGGCCTGGTGGATTACAGACCACAGAGTCACAAAGGGTCTGACACAACTGAAGCAACTTAACTCACAGCATGTGTGCACACAGGGCACAATGCTTATTCAAGTCTTTATTCAAAATCCCTTCTAACTAATATCAGATATGTGGCTACTGGGCTATTTAATATTTCCTCCCTATAAATACAGAAAGGGAATGCTATCATTTCCTGTGAATGTATTTTTTAAACAATCAGCTATACTTACGGATTTTATTATTGCTATTACTATTGAAATCCTTAGGTAGTATGACTTTATCCTATATTTTTTCTTATGACTCTCTTGAATTTTGCATTATGGATTTCTGTCACAATTCTATTCATGTCATCAAGTCACTGCATAACTTGCCTGTGACTTTGGAAGTCTTTCTAGGGAAACCAAACCTTTATCAAAATCAACTACACTGTAATTTCTCAAGACACTGCCAAACATTTTGTTAATCTGGGGTATGCTAAACACAATAGAGTCAATCATGTTTTACAAGAAGTTTATTTTTCTAGGTAAAGAGCCACCATGGAAGGTCAACTTTTTGATACTCAATTAGTAAGAAACACAACATGATTTGAAATTTGTATTCAAGTACTCAATACTCCAATGACCTATTAGATGACTTTGTGTCATAATAGATAGGAGTTTTCAATTCAAGAATTTGCTCCAACAGTGCTGTCAAAACTAGCAAGATTGTGGGAATGATTCTAAGTGAACTCTGAGAATGTCTGTGATGCAACCAATACCACCATTAATCATGATGGTATGGTTACTCACCTAGAGCCAGACATCCTGGAATGAGAAGTCAAGTGGCCCTTAGGAAGCATCACTATGAACAAAGCAAGTGGAGGTGACGGAATTCCAGTTAAGCTATTTCAAATCCTAAAAGATGATGCTGTGAAAGTGCTCACTCAATCTGTCAGCAAAGTTGAAAACCTCAGCAGTGGCCACGGGACTGGAAAAGTTCAGTTTTCATTCCAATCCCAAAGAAAGGCAATGCCAAAGAATGCACAAACTACCGCACAATTGCACTCATCTCACATGCTAGTAAAGTAATGCTCAAAATTCTCCAAGCCAGGCTTCAGCAGTACGTGAACCATGAACTTCCAGATGTTCAAGCTGAATTTAGAAAAGTTGGAGGAACCAGAGATCAAATTGCCAACATCTCTTAGATTATCAAAAAAGCAAGCAAGTTCCAGAAATACATGTACTTCTGCTTTATTGACAATGCCAAAGCCTTTGACTATGTGGATCACCACAAACTGTGGAAAATTCTGAAAGAGATGGGAATACCAGACCACCTGACCTGCCTCTTGAGAAATCTGTATGCAGGTCAGGAAGGAACAGTTAGAATTGGACATGAAAAAACAGACTGGTACCAAATTGGGAAAGGAGTATGTCAAGGCTGTATATTGCCACCCTGCTTATTTAACTTATATGTGGAGTACATCATAAGAAATGTTGGGTTGGATGAAACACAAGTTGGAATCAAGATTGCCAAGAGAAACATCAATAACCTCAGATATGCAGATGATACCACCCTTATGGCAGAAAGTGAAGAGGAACTAAAAAGCCTCTTGATGAAAGTGAAAGAGGAGAGTGAAAAAGTTGGCTTAAAGCTCAACATTCAGAAAACTAAGATCATGGCATCTGGTCCCATCACTTCATGGCAAATAGATGGGGAAAAAGTGGAAACAGTGACAAACTGTATTATCTTGGGCTCCAAAATCACTGCAGATGATGACTGCAGCCATGAAATTAAAAGACGCTTACTCCTTGGAAGAAAAGTTATGGCCAACCTAGACAGAACATTAAAAAACAGAGATATTATTTTACCAAAAATGTTGTGTCTAGTCAAAGCTATGGTTTTTCCAATAGTCATGTATGGATATGAGAGTTGGACTATAAAGAAAGCTGAACACAGAAGAATTGATGCTTTTGAGCTGTGGTGTTGAAGAAGACTCTTGAGAGTCCCTTGGGCTGCAAGGAGATCCAACCAGTCAATCCAAAAGGAATAATCATTGGAAGGACTGATACTGAAGCTGAAACTCCAATACTTTGGCCACCTGATGGGAAGAATTGACTGATTTGAGAAGATCCTGATGCTGGGAAAGATTGAGGATGGAAGGAGAAGGGGATGACAGAGGATGAGATGGTTTGATGGCATCATGGACTCAATGGACATGAGTTTGAGTAAACTCTGGCAGTTGGTGATGGACAG
Source organism: Ovis canadensis (assembly GCF_042477335.2). Classification (NCBI taxonomy): domain Eukaryota; kingdom Metazoa; phylum Chordata; class Mammalia; order Artiodactyla; family Bovidae; genus Ovis; species Ovis canadensis. The sequence goes on along the minus strand of NC_091727.1, from coordinate 141,715,794 downwards.
GGCGTCCTGGCATGCTGCAGTCCATGGGGTTGCAAAGAGTCAGACACGACTAAGTGACTGAACTGAACTGAAGTGATGGGCTGGTTGGTGCACTGTAAGAAAAATACCCTTTTTAGAAAGGATCATCAGGCACATCAACACACATTTAATTTCTGATCCTTTCTTCCTTGGGTTATACTAAATATGGCAGCAAAGTCTAACAAATTTAATAATTGGTAACCATATTATTTTTCAAATGTCATGAGCCAGAGAGACACAGTAAACAAATTTGGCTAATAAATCACAGTCACAGAAACACATCTAACAGACGCAAGAAGTCCCCAAATATCATTGTTTAAAGGGATCAGATCATTTAACACTAAAATATATCTATCTAAATAATAACAGACTAAATATCAGACTAAATATCAGACTAAATAATAACATCTGTGAAGCAGCACCCAGCAACATTATGAGGTTAAGAATATCTAATTCAGACACTAGAAGGAATTACAGCTGTTAGACCTGAATCGTGAAGGATCCAGTGACATCCAATATCTCAAAAACCGTAAGTAGGATAAGTTAACTTTTAAAAAAGTGACAAACTGTGAGAGAAAAATTCCAGAGTGAAGCGTATATGCCCAGTCAATTGAAATTGAGAAGGCAAACATTTATCTGGTAAGAGTGTATAGCTGCTGACTCATCTAATATTTTAATCCGAAATACTTATCTAAAAAGGATGACTCATTCTTATACCTCTCCCAGAACCCTCAGTCCAGCAATAGTCCTTTAAGAAATGTTAAGAGCTATTTATTCAATCAGAGACCAGGGTTGATCCTAAGACCCATCCAATTCCCACCTCTTAAAGAAAAACAAAAATGTTCTTACAAAATTGCCTATTCAATACCTGGTACCAATTAAAGTACAAACAGGGAACACAGCTTACTCAAAACATAGCAATTAAGTAATCAAATTAGGACTATAGAGTAAGGGCAGCTGGGGTCTCAGTGTAGGGCACTTTCTACTTTATTGCTGTCTCTATTGATGATAATAGTTAGCTAGACGGAGAATCAGGAATCCAGTGGTTTTTTCCAGATATCACTAACTTTCAGGTTGTCCTTATACAGATCACATTTGCCTTTACTAAATTATAATGTTTTTAAAAGCATGACTTTGACAGTTTGAAACGGATATGTACTGACATAGTTCAGTCATGGGCATACTTACCTGAACTACACAATGATGATATGGTTGACATTGTAGGCTACCTTACCTCATAAATATTAGAAGTGTTCAGGTTCAAAACTATTATGATATCCTTTATATGGTCAATATAAAGTTTAGGAATTCTCTGAGTCATTGACAACCTGGTGGTGGGAGTAGAAAATACTATACAGATAAGGTACTAAGGTGCTTGAAATGACTGACTCAATGCAGAATTTATGAGGAAAGGCTAAGGCAGCAATTACAGATAAATGGAGTATTAAGGATCAAAGGAAGTAAAACTTGGATTTATTTCTTCATTGAAAGAGAAAAGCAATTGAGTGTATAGAGAAGGAAGCTCAGACTCAGTGATCCCTGACTACCTGGTTTATAGCTACATCTGGTTTATAAACTACTAGTTGATAAAGCACAGCAAAACAAGGACATAAAATGAAAGTATTTTGAGAAATGAGGAAATCTAAAAGAAAGAGTTTGGAAAATTAAACTGACTAAAAATAAAGAATTATATAAAATGTGGTAATTAGTCACCAACTTATAAGAAAATAAAAGAAAGTAAAAGTAATTCAGATTTCATGAAACATTGCCACTAGTTCTATAAATGGAATGGAACAAAACAAAGAGATTGAGCCTGGCCACACTGTAGCAATTAAAGAGGATTTTTACTGAAAGCAGAGAGTGAGAAGAAAACAGAACATAAATATCAAGTTAGTCAAAGTTTGCCTACAAAGGGGTAAAGATGGAAAAGGAAAAAAGTAATTCATTCAGTCAGTAGTCCTATAAAGGATATAAAAATGGATTTTTGCAAATAGACTACAAATTCTAAAGAAAAAGCAGGCCAATGAATATTTAAATAGGAAAAGAAAAAACTAAACCAACAAATCTCCATTTCATAAATTGCCTATATCAAATTATAGATTGGTATTCTTAAATATTAAGCACCAACATTATGATATAATACAACTTTCACTATATTCAGATACATACATTATGCATATGCTGAAAATTTTTGAATACAAAATAACCTAAAACATCTTTTTTTCAAATAAAAAATGAAGCCAAGGGAGGAAAAGAAATTTACCTAATGAACCTAAAGCAACAAATAATTTTAAGAAACCAATGAAGCCAAAATAGGACTAGACCAACACAAAATGGGGAAAAACAATTGGAGCAAGTTATTGCTAGACAGTATTCAATACATAAGGATATTAGAGCATGAAACTGAATAGTCATATATACAGATAATAATGGGCAGAGTCAGTTTCCTTCAGTTCAGTTGCTCAGTCGTGTCTGACTCTGTGATCCCCATGAACTGCAGCACACCAGGCCTCCTTGTCCATCATCAACTCCCGGCGTTTACCCAAACTCATGTCCATTGAGTTGGTAATGCCATCCAACCATCTCATCCCCTGTCGTCCCCTTCTCTTCCTGTCCTCAATTTTTCCCACCATCATGGTCTTTTCAAATGAGTCAGCTCTTCACATCAGGTGGCCAAAGTATTGGAGTTTCAGTTTCAACATCAGTCCTTCCAATGAACACCTAGGACTGATTTCCTTTAGGATGGACTGGTTGGATCTCCTTGCAGTCCAAGGGACTCTCAAGAGTCTTCTTCAACACCACAGTTCAAAAGCATCAATTCTTCAGTGCTCAGCTTTCTTTATAGTCCAACTCTCACATTCATACATGACTATTGGAAAAACCATAGCCTTGACTAGACAGATCTTTGTCGGCAAAGGGATGTCTCTACTTTTGAATATGCTGTCTAGGTTGGTCATAGCTTTTCTTCCAAGGAGCAAGTGCCTTTTAATTTTGCGGCTGCAGTCCACCATGATTTTGGAGCCCAAGAAAATAAAGTAGGTCACTGTTTCCATTGTTTCGCCACCTATTTGCCATGAAGTGATGGGACCAGATGCCATGATGTGAGTTTTTTGAATGTTGAGTTTTACCATTTAGCTTTGGTAAAACTTTTTATGAGACTGATACTTGAGAACTAGAATTCAACACTGGTTCTTCCATTGTTTTAAATTTAAATATAGTTTATCTACCATATTATATGGTTTCAGCTTTACACATAGTAAATCAATATTTTTATAGGTTATACTCCATTTAAAGTTATAAAATATTGGCCATATTCCCTTATTCCTTGTGCTGTACAGTAGATCCTTATGTCTTATTTTATATATTGTAGTTTGTACCTCTTAATCCCCTACCCCTGTTTTGACCTTCCTCTTTTCCCCTCTCCCCACTGGTAACCATTTGTTTGCTCTCTGTATCTATGAATTTGCTTCTTTTTTTACCATATTCACTTGCTTGTTTTATTGTTTAGATTCTGCATTTGATACCATACTGTGTGTGTCTTTCTCTGTATGCAAACTTCACTAAGCATTTTACCATCCAAGTCCAGCCATGTTGTTGCAAATGGCAAGATTCCATTCTATTTCATGGCTGAGTAGTAGTTCATTGTGAGTGAGTGAGTGTGTGTGTGTGTGTGTGTGTGTGTGTGTACATCTTCTTTGTTTTGATGGGCATTTATGTTGTTTCCATATCTTGGCCATTGTAAATAATACTGCTATGAAAATGGGGGTGCATGTATTTTTTCAAATTAGTGTTTTCTTTTCCTTCTGATATATAAGAGTGGAATTGCTCGATCATATTGTTGTTTAATCACTAAGTCTTGTCTAACTCTGCAACCCCATGGACTGTAGCATGCCAGGCTCTTCTGTCCTCCGCTGTCTCCCAGAGTTTGTCAAATTCATGTCCATTGAGTTGGTGATGCTATCTAACTATGTCAACTTCCTTTGCCTGCTTCTCCTTTTATCTTCTATCTTCCCCAGCACCAGAGTTTTTTTTTTTTTTTTTTCCCAATGAATGGGCTATTCGCATCAGGTGGCCAAAGTATTGGAGCTTCAGATTCAGCACCAGTTCTTCCAATGACTATTCAGGGTTGACTTCCTATAGGGTTGACTGGCTTAATCTCCTTGCAGTTTGGATCATATGGTATCTTTTTTTTTTTTTTTTGAGGAAACTCCATATTGTTTTCCATAGTGGCTACACTAATTTATATTTCCACCAACAGTGTACTAGGGTTCCCTTTTCTCCACATCCTTGCAAAAATTTGTTATTTTGCTCTTTTTATGCCATTCTGACAGGCATGAGGTGATATCACATTGAGGTTCTGATTTGCATTTCTCTGATGATTAGTGATGTTGAGCATCTTTTTATATGCCTCTTGGCTATCTGTATGTTTTCTTTGGAAAAAAAGTCTATTCATATTTCCTTCCCAATTTTGTAATCGGGTTTTTTTTTTCTTTTTTGCTATTAGGTTTTATTAGTTGTTTATGTGTTTTGGATATTAACCTCTTATCAGTCATATCACTAGCAAATATTATTCATTAGGTTGTATTTTCATTTTCTCAATGGTTTCCTTTGGTGTGAAAAAGCTTTCAAGTTTAGTTAGGTCTCATTTGTTGATTTTTGTATTCCCTTTGCCTCAAGAGACAGATCCAATAAATTATAGCCACAAGTTATGGCAAAGCAATTTCTGCTTATGTTTTCCTCTAGGAGTTTTATAGATTTCAGTCTTACATTTATGTATTTTATCGATTTTGATTTTATTTTTGTATAGGGTATTCAAGAATATTCTAATCTCATTGTTTTAAATATAGCTGTCCTATTCCCCAACACTGTTTACTGAAGAGGCTTTTTCCTATTGTATATTATTGCCTCCTTTGCCATAGATTAATTAACTAAATGTACATTAATTTATTTCTGGGATCTCTATTGTGTTCCATTGATGTATGGGTCTGTTATTGTGCCAGTACAATACTGTTTTGATCACTGTAGCTTTGTAGTATAGTCTGAATTCAAGAAGCATGATATTTACAGCTTTGTTCTTTTTACTTGTGATTGTTTCGTCTATTTGTGGTCTTTTGTAGTTTCATATAAACTGTAGAATTATCTGTTCTAATTCTTTGAAAAATGTCTTAAGTATTCTGATGGGAATTGCATTAAATCTGTAGATTACTTGGGTAGTGTGGACATTTTAGCAATATTAGTTCTCCCAATCAATAAGATATCTTTCCATTTCTTTGTATTTTCTTCAACTTCCTTCATCAGTGTTTTATAGTTTTCAGAGTATAAGTCTTTCAACTCTTTGGTTAAGTCTGTTCCTCAGTATTTTATTCTTTTTGTTGAGGTTTCAAGCAAGATTATTTTCTTAGTTCTTACATTTAAAAAAAAAGTTAAACTTTAGGGACTTCCCTAGTGGTCCAGTGGTTAAGAATCTACCTTCCAATGCCGGGGATGCAGATTCGATCCCTGGTCAGGGAACTAAGATCCCACGTGCCACAGGGCGACTAAGACTGCATGCCACAACTAGAGAAGACTGTGTGCCTCATTGAAAAACTCTCCATGGCACAATGAAGATATCATGTGCTGCAACAAAGACCTGATACAGGCAATTTTATATATATATATATATATATATACATATATATATATATATATATATATATATATATATATATATATATATATTTAAAGTTAACCTTTAGATCTCCCCAAAGGGGTGGCTTTCATTTTTCACAATGTATTTAGTTTTGGATCTATTTTCTTTAAAAATATCCACAGATAAGTGAAAGGTCTTATTCAAGTCTTGGAAAAGACTTTAATGTTTAGAGCTCAATCTTTCTCTCTCCTTCTCTCTCTTACACACAGAGTCTTTTCTTATTGCATGTCAAATAAAATATTGATAGGCCATAATACAAATACTCAAAATTATGAGCAAATCAGTAACACACACACACACACACACACACACACATACACACACACATATATATATACAACTTGGTCAAAGCTCTGGAGCTCCAGAATCAGTAAACATTTAGCTCAATCCTTTAATCCCTCAAAATATATAGGATTGAAACATGAGGCAGGACACAACCTTTCAAAGAATGACATAGCCTGAGAACACATAAACTTGTTAGAATCAAATTGATCCTAGATGGCAGAAGTTAGCTTCAAAGAGACCTCAGTATAATCTCATTGTATCAACAAGCTAAATGATACACCCAGAAGCACCATGACAGTTCCAAGGCCAACCATCCAAGTTCAAAAAGTGGCCCAATTCCTGGAAATTTCTGCTCTTTCCCCAAAATAGTTGAAATAATAATTCTCCTACTCATTAGTCTATGATATTACCCAACACATAAAAGCTAACCACACTGCATTTTGAGGCCACACTCACCCTTTGTGATGGCCCACACTCTGTCTATGGAGTGTGTTTCTGTCTAAATAAATCCACTTCTTACTTGCCACTTTGTCTCTCACTGAATTCTTTCTGTGACGAGACATCCAGAACCAGAGCTACATTAGGTCCTGAAACCAGGTGTGTGATCTCAGTTTGAAGATCATGGATTTTGGCTGGGTTTGAGTCCTGGCCATGTGAGTTCAAGTACCAAGCAGGGTTTTGGCTGGGTTTGAGGCTGGGTTCAGTTTAGTTCAGTTCAGTGGCTCAGTCATGTCCGACTCTTTGCGACCCCATGAATCAGAGCACGCCAGGCCTCCCTGTCCATCACCAACTCCCAGAGTTCACTCAGATTCATGTCCATAGAGTCAGTGATGCCATCCAGCCATCTCATCCTCGGTCGTCCCCTTCTCCTCCTGCCTCCAATCCCTCCCAGCATCAGAGTCTTTTCCAATGAGTCAACTCTTCGCATAAGGTGGCCAAAGTACTGGAGTTTCAGCTTTAGTATCATTCTTTCCAAAGAAATCCCAGGGTTGATCTACTTCAGAATGGACTGGTTGGATCTCCTTGCAGTCCAAGGGACTCTCAAGAGTCTTCTCCAATACCACAGTTCAAAAGCATCAATTCTTTAGCGCCCTGCCTTCTTCACAGTCCAACTCTCACATCCATACATGACTACAGGAAAAACCATAGCCTTGACTAGATGGACCTTAGTTGGCCAAGTAATGTCTCTGCTTTTGAATATGCTGTCTAGGTTGGTCATAACTTTTCTTCCAAGGAGTAAGAGTCTTTTAATTTCATGGCTGCAGTCACCATCTGCAGTGATTTTGGAGCCCCTAAAATAAAGTCTGACACTGTTTCCACTGTTTCCCCATCTATTTCCCATGAAGTGATGGGACCGGATGCCATGATCTTCATTTTCTGAATGTTGAGCTTTAAGCCAACTTTTTCACTCTCCTCTTTCACTTTCATCAAGAGGCTTTTTAGTTCCTCTTCACTTTCTGCCATAAGGGTGGTGTTATCTGCATATCTGAGGTTATTGATATTTCTCCTGGCAATCTTGATTCCAGCTTGTGTTTCTTCCAATCCAGCATTTCTCATGATGTACTCTGCATATAAGTTAAATAAGCAGGGTGACAATTTACAGCCTTGATGTACTCCTTTTCCTATTTGGAACCAGTCTGTTGTTCCATGTCCAGTTCTAACTGTTGCTTCATGACCTGCATGCAGATTTCTCAAGAGGCAGGTCAGGTGATCTGGTATTCCCATCTCTTTCAGAATTTTCCACAGTTTATTGTGATCCACATAGTCAAAGGCTTTGGCATAATCAATAAAGCAGAAATAGATGTTTTTCTGGAACTCTCTTGCTTTTTCCATGATCCAGCGGATGTTGGCAATTTGATCTCTGGTTCCTCTGCCTTTTCTAAAACCAACTTGAACATCAGGGAGTTCATGGTTCACGTGTTGCTGAAGCCTGACTTGGTGAATTTTGAGCATTACTTTACTAGCATGTGAGATGAGTGCAATTGTAGGGTAGTTTGGGCATTCTTTGGCATTGCCTTTCTTTGGGATTGGTATGAAAACTCACCTTTTCCAGTCCTGCGGCCACTGCTGAGTTTTCCCAATTTGCTGGCATATTGAGTGCAGCACTTTCACAGCATTGTCTTTCAGTATTTGAGGATGGGTACATAGGTTCAAATCCTAATCTGATGTAAACAGTTTCGGTGTTACACATGAACCATTGATATTCATATTTCCCTACAAGTCATTCAACCAGCAAAGAAAAACATATGCAATTATCTTCAGCATACAAAGCTCTCTAGAACCAGGAATCCAATTAATATATTTTACAAATATTTTCAATAACAACTTATAAAATAACAGTTTTTATTTTTGTTTAACCCCTCGCTTTCCCAGAAACGAAGTAAACAAAATGTTTAGCTCTGGACATTCAAGGAAATTAAGGCTTTAAATCTTTTAGTAAATCATGTGTAACTGTAGATATAAGTGCTTGCCAAATAAAGCCAAGAAGGCCACATTTATTTGTAAAGGTTAACCAACCAGCAATGATAAAGGAGTCCTAAAGGAGTAATGATGTAAAACTGTACAAGGACATTTCCAAAACAGCTAATATGTGTGTGTTGTGTGGAACCACCTCTAAGAAGCCATAAAATCCTTATTGCTTAGCCATTAAAAAATCAGATCATATAAAGAGACTTAAAATGCTTAATTGTTCCTCTTATTTTTTTTCTGGACAATTCATATGTATTTTACACTAATCCACTAGTGGAGAATTCTTAGTTCAAAAAAAGTAGTTTGTAATTATCATCACGAAACCTATTAAAGACATCAGTTTTATCAGAAAAATATATTATTAAGAATTCTTGAGTAATTAAACTGCCTTTGGCCATTTTTTTTTCTGCAGATACAAAATGCAAAGTCCTGAAACTGCTAATACTTTTTTACAGACTATACACAAATTAGAATGCCTTCTATAAAATTAGCAAGAATTCGTGTATTTTTTACTTTATTGAGATCAGTAGAAATGCTTGTTGTAATACTGATTGCCTTATTAAATGAATATGATGAGCTTAAATAATATATATTTCAGAAAGTCCAATAACGTCTAAAGCATAAACATCCTCATGTATGTTTTATAATCCAAGGCAATTCAATAGAGTTTTGGAAAAGAGTCCTTAATTGAGTCTTTTATCCAGGGGAAGTAAAAGAATATTAATGTCTTAGAGAAATGTTTCTCAAATTATCATATGCAGTATCATAATTTGCCTAAAGATAGTGCTAAGTTGTGTCCAACTCTTGTGATCCCATGGACCTGTAGCCTTCCAGGTTCCTCTGTCCATGAGATTCTCCAGGCAAGAAAACTGGAGTGGGTTGCCATTTACTTCTCCAGGGGAACTTCCCAATCCAGGAATTGAACTCAGGCCTCCCACATTGCAGGCAGATGCTTTACCTACTGATCTATGCAGGATTTGCTCAGGGAATGTGTTCATTTAAATAGAGATTTCTGGACTTCACTTTAGACATATTTGGGCCCAGGATTATGCATTTTTTTCATACTCTTCATGTGATTCTGGAGTAAGATACAGCTTGAGATTCACTGACAGAAACAGAGAACTTGAAGGAGAAAGCTAGAAGAAAAAGTCATGGATTTTCATTGCTTTAATTTCATTATTATACTTTAATTGTCCTGCTATTCATAATTTTCCTAAAAGACAGAGAATCACACACAATGATATATTTTTAAAGCAACTATCATTCCATGGAACTCCATCTCAAAATGAATGTGTATATATTTTTTCTTAAATGGTCCCTGTTGTTTGTTGTTTAGTCACTGAGTCATGTCTGAATTTTTTGTGAGCCCATGAGCTGCAGCCTTCCAGGATCCTCTGTCCATGGGATTTTCCAGGCAAGAATACTGGAGTGGGTTGCTATTTCCTTCTCCAGGGGATTTTCCCAACCCAGGGATCAAACTGGTGTCTCCTGCACTGCAGACAGATTTTTTACCTCTGAGCTACCAGGGACACAAATAAGTGGTCCCTAAGAAGACCTATAAAGCACAAACACTGATTGTAATCCAAGATTACCATATTATTGACAGAAAATACTGATTTGAACTCTCATTATCTTTGAAGGCTCAAAGCAAATCCACAAGACCTTACCAGTTTGTGTCATTTACTTTAAAAGAGGAAGCTGTAAAGAACTTTCCTCGTGGACTAATGGTTAAGAATATGTGTTCCCACTGCAGGTGGCATGGATTTAATACCTGGCTGGGAAACTGAGGCTCTCCAAGCTGTATGCAGAAAAAAAAAGGAGCTGTAAATGTTTTTTAAGTACATAAACATGTCATAACAATATATTGCATTTTGTTCTTTGCTTATCCAAGTTATTACATTTTGAATAAGAGTTCTTTAAAAGAATGTTGGACAGGAAACATGACAGTTTGAATTCTTTAATTTTTTTTTTATTTTCAATGTCCCTTGCTAATAAAAATAATATTTTACACAATTTTGACATACAGTTTTTGTTTGCTTATTTATTTACAGTAGAGCAGATGCTCACACTTAATTCATTAAGGGTTTCAGGTTGATCAGATTTGTCTGTGTATTTTCTAAACTAATAATAAATAATTGTGTTGATGGCTCAATCAATTTTTGTCATTTATTATTTATTCCATTTCATCACCTACTTAATTCTCCAAATCAATCTTTATTTGTAAAAAGCTTGTCCTCTTCCCCTTCTGTGTCATAATGTCATGCTATACATTTTGATCCCTATGGACCAAGGACAGAGCCAGAATGTGGAAGTAGATACAGAGTACAACAGAAAAAGCAGAGACACTATTTGGTCACATGCTGGAGTAGAAAGCATAGTATATTAAAATTATCATAGCTTCATTTAAAGAGAAACCTTTCTTATTAATTTTACAATTTTTCCATTTTTAAAAAGTTAATAAAACTGTGTCATTTGGTAATATAATTTATAAACCGGAGCTGGGCACATTATTTCTTATCTAAAATCTGTGACTACATTTAAAATTCATTCAATTTTCTTATACAAAAGTAAAGCTCCTGTCTCCAGAAATAATAAATCCTCTTTCTGATAGTTTATTTCCACATTTCAATGTTCAAAGTTTGTTTGGAATTAAAAAAATTATAATACTTATTTGTTGTTTAAGTTAAATTAAAACCAATAATATAGAATAATTTCTAACACCCATTTGTAATGTTTATTATATTCATACATTTCATTAAGCATTTATCATCTACTATATGCCAGACACTGATCCAACTGTACATTTAAAATTTTAATATACATATGCATAAAATCTAAAATGCAGATTCTGCACTGCTAACAAACCAGATTATACCAACTGTACTTTGAGTAGCAAGGGTCTAATCCATATTGAGACAGGAGGCAGGTGAGGGAAGCCCCATGAATTCCCCAGGGTAAAGTAATTGGAGATTTATTCTCTATTGACTAAAACTCCAAAATAAGGATAGTAGGGCAATTAAGGGAGGAGGCTGGACCCGCATAGACCACATATTTCTCATTCCCAAAGTTAGGAGACCTCCCTGACCAAACATGCACAGAAAAGGCTTCTTGGAGGCCAAAGGGTAGTCATGTTAAGGGATGTTCTACCCAGACACCTTTTTGGTAGGATCCATCTTGGTTAAGAGATACCGGCACATACATAGAAGTAACCTGTGATATACCAAATATGGACTATGCACCAGGCAAATAAAAATGACTCACCAAAGGAAACCCAGAAAAAAAAAGCCCCACATAATTGATTTAAACTACTATGTGGGATGACTCAGACTCCCCTTCTGAGTCTGTGTGTATGTCTTTCCACATGTATTGTACTCTTTCTTCTCCTAGTAAATACTTTACTTGCTTCACTACCTTCCATCTTTGTGGAAATTCTTTTCTGGAAAGCCAAAGGGCCAGGGCTCTTGTCACTGACCAGTGGTCTAGTGGCTAGGATCTGGTGCTTTCACCACTGTGAGCCAGCCCCAGTCTCTGTCTGGGAACCCAAGCCCTGCTCCAAATCACTGAAGGCTGAGGCCACCTGAGATCAATATGTCTAACTTGAAAACAATAAAGAAACCATCTCAATAATACCATCCTAGAAGAATATGTAATCTTTCATTGTAGACCACAGTCAAAGTATTGATTGTAGTAAGGATTGTTGTAGTTTTAAAACTGGTACAAAACTATGCTGTGCTTAGTTGCTCAGTCTTGTCCAACTCTTTGTGACCCCATGGACTGTAGCCCGCCAGGCCCCTCTGTCCATGAGGATTCTCCAGGCAAGATCTAAATGTTTAAGACCAGAAATGATAAAACTCTTAGAGGAAAACATAGGCAAAACACTCTCTCATGTAAATCACAGCAGGATCCTCTATGACCCACTCCCCAGAGTAATGGAAAAAAAAGCAAAAATAAACAAATGGGACCTAATTAAACTTAAAAGCTTTTAAGGTGAAAAGACAGCCTTCAGAATGGGAGAAAATAATAGCAAATGAACCAACTGACAAAGAACTAATCTCAAAAATATACAAGCAACACCTGCAGCTCAATTCCAGAAAAATAAATGACCCAGTCAAAAAATGGGCCAAAGAACTAAATAGACATGTCTCCAAAGGAGACATAGAGATGGCTAACACATGAAAAGATTCTCAACAACACTCATTATCAGAGAAATGCAAATCAAAACCACAATAAGGTACCATTTCACGCCAGTCAGAATGGCTGCTATCCAAAAGTCTATAAACTATAAATGCTGGAGAGAGTGTGTAGAAAAGGGAACCCTCTTACACTGTTGCTGGGAATGCAAACTAGTACAGCCACTATTAACAGTGTGGAGATTCTTTAAAAAACTGGAAATAGAACTGCCATATGTTCCAGCAATCGCACTTCTGGGCATACACATCGAGGAAACCAGAATTGAAAGAGACATGTGTACCCCAATGTTCATCACAGCACTGTTTATAATAGCCAGGACATGGAAGCAACCTAGACGTCCATCAGCAGATGAATGGATAAGAAAGGTGTTGTACGTATACACAATGGAATATTACTCAGCCATTAAAAGGAATGCATTGGAATCAGTTCTAATGAGATGGATGAAACTGGAGCCTATTATACAGAGTGAAGTAAGCCAGAAAGAAAAACACCAAAACAGTATACTAACTCATATATATGGAATTAAGAAGTTTGGTAACAATAACCCTATATTTGAAACAGCAAAAGAGACACAGATGTATAGAACAGTCTTTTGGACTCTGTGGGAGAGGGCAAGGGTGGGATGATTTGGGAGAATGGCATTTAAACATGTAAATTATCATATGTGAAACAGTTCGCCAGTCCAGGTTCGATGCATGATACAGGGTGCTTGGGACTGGCACACTGAGATGACCCAGAGGGATGGGATGAGGAAGAAGATGTGAGGGGGGTTCAGGATGGGGAACACATGTACACCCATGGCATATCCATGTCAATGTATGGCAAAACCAATACAATCTTGTAAAGTAATTAGCCTCCAATTTAAGATAAATACATTTTAATTAAAAATAAATAATTAAATAATCTAGTCCAGAGAACACGTTTATTGTGGACCAAACACAGACTCATTACTCTGCTCATTTGCCAAAGCTTCCACTCAGACCCCAAAGTCTAGCCTTTAACTTTTATCTCTGTTTTCATCTTAGAGTATCACAGGCCCAAGCCATTTGTCTTGGGAAAAATCAGAAGCATTTAGATGAACACAAGAATTTTTATATCATTAATCCCTATAATATATGCAGCTAAGCTAAAATTGATCTGCTGTATTTTCTGATTGCCTCAATTTAAGGTACTTTGTGTTGAACTGTGATTCATGGGTTGTTGAAAACTAATCAATATACTGCTTAGTTTCAAACAAAAATTTAAAACAAAGCCATTTATGATAAATAACTGAAGTAAAAAGGCAAAGATTTCCATTGCATTGTATTATTTCAATTTCAATGATCCTTTGTGACTGATTTGCAAGTGGTAATGACTTGCAAATTAAGTTGTCTGAAACCTGGGCTGTGGTGACCCAGTGACCAAGATTTCACAGAGCTAACAACAAACACTGGGCATTCAGAGACTTCAGACTTTATTGCTTATGTCCAGGATTGAGAATGCTTTTTTGCAGCTTTCTTCAAAGAACAACACTAAAGAATATTGTCAGTCTACCATTTCGTAGTTAGATAACAAGAGGTTAACATCTCTGCCTCAACACTAATTGACTGGTTGAAGTGCTTGCCCAGGGAATTATTTCTTTTTCTTTTCAGTATCTCCTCAGTAAAAAAGATTACTACCTTTTAACACCAACTCCACTTAACATCACAGTCATGCTCTGTTAGAAATGGAATCCAATAGAAAATTTTAATTTACATTCAGAGTACACACCTCTGGGGTCAATTAATCTTTGAACTTTGCACAGATGTTCATTCAATCATAACAGTGTAAGATGGTTCAAGGGAGCCATGAGACTTTGAAAAATTGAACAAAAAAGAGGAGATATCTAGTCTATAAAAATGAACAATGTGGTCACTTAGATGCTACTTGTAGATTCTATACACCAGCTGACAAATTTTCTTTTTAAATAATTTCAATCTAAAAATAGCTAGAGCTTTCACTGACAGGGTTTTTCAAATAACATGATTTACCAAACAGGAAATTTATCATGTGTGTGTTTCAGCTTGGACGGCTGATGTTTCATTCTTGCTGCACCTAAATGTAAATGTGCACATATGAAAGCAACAAGTGAAGCTGAAGAAAATGTCGACTGAAAAAAAAATTCACAGTCTAAAATGTTGAGAGTTATGTTTTATTTGGTGGATGTTCTGAGGACTTCAAGCCTAGAACACAGCATCTCTGTTAATTCTGAGAAATGATTCCAAGGAGGTGAGCGGGGAGCCAGGATATATTAGACTTTTTGCAACAAAAGACTACGTAGTAGGAACAGCAAAATATTATTGTTGCTAAAAGAAAACCAAATATCTCAATGTAATGCTCAAAATTCTCCAAGCCAGGCTTCAGCAATACGTGAACCATGAACTTCCAGATATTCAAGCTGGTTTTAGAAAAGGCAGAGGAAACAGAGATCAAATTGCCAACATCCACTGGATCATGGAAAAAGCAAGAGAGTTCCAGAAAAACATCTATTTCTGCTTTATTGACTATGCCAAAGCCTTTGACTGTGTGGATCACAATAAAAGGTGGAAAATTCTAAAAGAGATGGGAATACCAGATCACCTGGCCTGCCTCTTGAGAAACCTATACGCAGGTCAGGAAGCAGCAGTTAGAACTGGACATGGAACAATAGACTGGTTCCAAATAGGAAAAGGAGTATGTCAAGGCTGCATATTATCACCCTGCTTATTTAACTTCTATGCAGAGTACATCATGAGAAACGTTGGGCTGGAAGAAGCACAAACTGGAATCAAGATTGCCAGGAGAAATATCAATAACCTCAGATATGCAGATGACACCACCCTTATGGCAAAAAGTGAAGAGGAACTAAAAAGCCTCTTGATGAAAGTGAAATTGGAGAGTGAAAAAGTTGGCTTAAAGATCAACAATCAGAAAACAAAGATCATGGCATCTGGTCCCATCACTCCATGGGAAATAGATGGGGAAACAGTGTCAGACTTTATTTTTTGGGCTCCAAAATCCCTGCAAATGGTGACTGCAGCCATGAAATTAAAAGACACTCCTTGGAAAGAAAGTTATGACCAATCTAGATAGCATATTAAAAAGCAGAGACATTACTTTGCCAACAAACGTCCGTTTAGTCAAGGCTATGGTTTTTCCAGTAGTCATGTATGGATGTGAAAGTTGGACTGCAAAGAAGGCTGAGTGCCGAAGAATTGATGCTTTTGAACTGTGGTGTTGGAGAAGACTCTTGAGAGTCCCGTGGACTTCAAGGAGATCCAACCAGTCCATTCTGAAGGAGGTCAACCCTGGGATTTCTTTGGAAGGAATGATGTTAAAGCTGAATCTCCAGTACTTTGGCCACCTCATGCGAAGAGTTGACCCATTGGAAAAGACTCTGATGCTGGGAGGGATTGGGGGCAGGAGGAGAAGGGGACGAAATAGGATGGGACGGCTGGATGGCATCACGGACTCAATGGACATGAGTCTGAGTGAACTCCGGGATTTGGTGAGGGACAGGGAGGCCTGGAGTGCTGCAATTCATGGGATGGCAAAGAGTCAGACACGACTGAGTCACTGAACTGAACTGAACTGAAGCAATTCAGTACTTTTCTACATATAGAAAGATGCAAGAGTCTGGGCTTACTGAGAGCTTCCCTGGTGGCTCAGACTGTAAAGAATCCGCCTGCAATGTCGGAGACCTGGGTTCAATCACTGGGTTGGAAAGCTCCCCTGGAGAAGGGAACAGCTACCCACACCAGTATTCTGGCTTGGAGAATCCCATCGACAGAAAGCTCATTGATATCATTCCTTTGCTATCTCAGCTATCTGGGGCCAGCATCCTGTGCTTTCTCATCCTGTCTCCTCAGGATAAACCATCAGGGGCTGGCTACAGCAGTTGACTGCTAGATGACTGGCACCCTTTGTTTCCTTCCTGAGTTCCCTCAGGGCTCACCATCTCCACAGCTATAATGTGGTGGCTTGATGGCTGCACATCCTTTGTTTATTGATATGACAGTCAATATTTTAGTTCACAAAAGGGAAAGAGGATAGGAAAGAGGATAGGAGATCCTGTACATTATTGAACAGCATCTTTTAAGTGCATCCTACTTTATGGGCTTTATCCATTTTAACTTTCACAAACATCCTGCAATTATATTTGGTTGACTCAAAGTTCAATTGGGTTTTCCATAACTTCTTTTGGAAAAACTTAAACAAGCTTTTTTTACCAACCCAGTTATTAGTACTCACATACATCCCTCACCTGGTTTTGAGATTATACAGCCATTAAGTACTAATGCCTTGCTCAAATCCAGCCCTGTTCCATTTAGCTCAATCATTACTTCCTTCAGAAATTCTTTCTTAACAATAAAATGCCTGCTACTACTGTGTCTGTTTTTTGAGAAAAACCCCATTGGTGTTCAAGTACACTGTGCTTCTTTCTGTGTTTCCAGATTGTTTTTTAATTGTCCTTTTGTACATGTTTCTCCCACACCAGACTTTGTATTCTGAGAAAGCAAAGCTATGTCTTATATTTATTCCCTAGTGTGTCTAGCACAGTGTCTGACACTCAGCAGTCCCTCAGGAAATATTTGTTGAATGATGACAAAAACAAATTCAAAATTTATGAACATTAAGCTATTTCCTAGTATTTTTATCTCCTAACCACACCAAATCAGAAGTCATATCTTTCTTTTCTGATCTTGTCCAAAATTTTGTCATCTCAGAAGGCTTTTACTACTTATGGTCTAGTAGTATAGTTATTTTGCCTTTGTCATGTTTTCTCTACCATAACATAAACTCTTTGAGTATTGCTCATGTTTCCTTAGCAATCACCCACAGTGGCTCACTAATTATAACTTTCCTACATATGTTGATTGAACATCTAGTCTGTCCTACTTTTCTTTGTTAGGTACTAGGTAGGGGCCATCAAAGTTAAATATAACATGCAGCTTCCTCTCAAGGGGATAGCAGTCTAGTCACAATAGTTTGTTTATAATGGAGTGTGAAAAATACATGATTGATGCATGAACAAAGTGCTATAGAAGCATACAGAATAAGTTGTGTCTGCTTTTACAGAGATGATATTTAAATGAAAGCTTAGGGCATTGGGTGATAATGCATGAAAAGCACTTTGTACATGCATGGCATGTGATAAATCCTTAATAAATGGTAGTTGTTATTGTTACAAACAAAGGTACAAATATGAAATTTCACAAGACTGTCTGAAGTGGAGTGAGTAAATGAGTTATGTTAAAATCACAGGTTCATATACAAGAACAAATGAAAAAATCTGGGATGACTGGTAAAGGCTAATTTGTGATGGTTTGAATGTCAGGCTAAGAAATTTTGATTTTATTAGAAAATGTTTTGCCTGGAGAATCCCAGGGTTGGCAGAGCCTGGTGGGCTGCCATCTATGGGGTCACACAGAGTCGGACATGACTAAAGCGACTTAGCAGCATCAGCAGAGAATGTTTTACTAAAAATGTTCCATCTTCAGTTACAATCCATTTATGGATTTACTATCAAGCCTCAGTAGTAAGATAGAATTTGAGAAAGGAGAAAGTAAGTGATTTCGAATATACGGTAATATTGCAGAACAATAGTACAGGTTATTCTGGTTGCCTTACTCAAAAAGTTTTATGAAATTAATCAATAAACGCATTTTAAGACTCCCTTCTTGCCATACTGTATAAAATGTTTGTAATGTCCATTTTTACCTCTTCTTTGCTAGTCTGAGGGATTTTTTTATCTGGTTAACTGATGATAGTTCCTTTTCAAGTAAATAAGGCAACAACACAAGACTCATTTGATTCTGCAAGCTCCATTAAATTAAACCCCTAACAGCACTATAAAGCATTAGTTCAGTTCAGTTCAGTCCCTCAGTCATGTCTGACTCTGTGACCTCATGAGCTGCAGCACGCCAGGCCTCCCTGTCCATCACCAACTCCCAGAGCCTACCCAAACCCATGTCCATTGAGTCAGTGATATCATCCAACCATCTCATCCTCTGCCGTCCCCTTCTCCTCCCACCCTCAATCTTTCCCAGCATCAGGGTCTTTTCCAATGAGTCAGCTCTTTGCATCAGGTGGCCAAAGTATTGGAGTTTCAGCTTCAACATCAGTCCAACCAATGAACACCCAGGACTGATCTCTTTTAGGATGAGCTGGTTGGATCTCCTTGCAGTCCAAGGGACTCTAAAGAGTCTTCTCCAACACCATAGTTCAAAAGCATCAATTCTTCGGCACTCAGCTTTCTTCACAGTCCAACTCTTACATCCATACATGACCACTGGAAAAACCAAAGCCTTGACTAGATGGACCTTTGTTGGGAAAGTAATGTGTCTACTTTTTAATATACTGTCTAGGTTGGTTATAACTTTCCTTCCAAGGAGTAAGTGTCTTAATTTCATGGCTACAATCACCATCTGCAGTGATTTTGGAGCCCAGAAAAATAAAGTCAGCCACTGTGTCCACTGTTTCCCTATCTATTTGTCATGAGGTGATGGGACTGTATGCCATGATCTTAGATTTCTATAGTGCATGTAATTATAAGTCTTTGGTGTTTATCAGTGGGACACAATCTTAAAATGTCCAACAACCCAAGTGATGGCTCTACTATTCCATCTAATTGAAACAGGAAATAACAAAGGTGATATACAGCTAAGTATGCCACTTTCTACACTACTGAGACTAGGGGGAGAATACGCTAGAAATTGTCAGTGGTGCTCAATACTCTGTATATCAATTAGACACATGATAACATAAAATCTAAGAGAATAAGAAATATACTTCTGAATCTAAGCTATTGAATTCTGATGAGCACAATATCAAGTTTATGTTTAAAAACAATCCCAGTATTTCATGATAAATTTTTGCAATGGGAATAGATAAACATATGCAGAATAGTGTGATTTTAATTTTAAGTTCCTTGGCTGACTGATTTAAAGCCTAGTTTATTTCTAACCTTACAAGATGAAGATGTTTTACTTAAAGTGAGATCACAAAAAGCTCTAATATAGGTCATATTATACAGTAATATATTAGGGTTGCCAACTAGTATATGTTGATTTATCAACACCACTAACATTTGGCATTTACTTTAATTTCTGGACATCTCTGATGAGAATCTGAATCACATATTCACTGTAAGAACTCTATCAAAATACATGCAGTGATCTATATATGGGGTTATTCAGTTGTACCTTTCATATTTATATTAAATTAGCCTGCATCTCACTTAGTGTAATATGAACCATCAAGCTTTGAAGAGGAAAAATCTTTTCTTTGAATTCATTGTTCTGCTAGCATGGGTTTACCTCAACTGCTTAATAATGATTTTCTTATTTTTCACTAAATAAATATCTTTCAATTCTGGAACTCAACTTTTGACTTTACTTACACTCATCAAAAGATACATTGGCATAAATTTAATGTCAATAACAAACTAAAAATTCATCTAACATGCAATATGACTTATGACTGCCAGCAGACAAAATCAGTAAACTATTTTTTAACAGGAATTCAATGGAGAATGGGATTGGAGTATGTAAGATTGATTGGGAAGTGACTACAAGGGGGACCAGAAATGACTTGCTGGGCAAAGAGAAAGAGAAGGGTTAAAAACAACCAGCAACACCACTGAAACAACACAACAGAGAAAGGAAAGATAGCAGAGGATGGAAGAAGAAAAAGAGGTACACACAAGTTCACATGCATACACACACTAATAATTTTTTCTTTCTATTAAGACATAACATGTGAGCTAAATATTTCAGTGTGGCTTAGAAAACAGAAGGATTCACTCACAGGGAATCCCTCAGTATTGTGAGATATAACACCAGGAGCTCAGTTGGATTCCATATTAAATGCTTGAGAAAAATCCCCACAGGTTTTCAGCAGTGGGAATGGAAAAGGAATAATTCTTAAATACTTTAGAGCTCTCTGTTCCTCTTAATAAAGTCTGCCCTCAGGAGAAACTAGTTAACCAGAGCTTAACCTGCTTGGGTATTATCAGAACCTAACTAACCTGGGGGAAAGGAAACACCCAACTCTAGCCAACTCTAGCCTCTCACAAGGAAGAAGGAAAATACCCAATTCCAGCCCACACTAGCCATCCTCTCCCACTTTAGGGGGGAGAAAAAAACAGAAATACTTGTGTAGTTCACAGTTCAGAGGCATTAGCTTGCTGAAAGACTAAGACCTAACCATAGAGCTACAGAAACTTCCTCTACCCCGAACATTAGTTCCTTTCAGCCTATATTTCATGGCCAACCATCAATAAAAAGCTACAATTATACACAAAAGGCAAAAAATATATTGAAGAGACAGTGAAAGTGTTACTTGCTCAGTTGTGTCTGACTCTTTTCTTTTAATTTAAATTTATTTATTTTAATTGAAGGCTAATTACTTTACAATACTGTATTGGTTCTGCCACACATCAACATGAATCCTCCACAGGCGTACACGTGTTCCCCATCCTGAACCCCCCTCCCACCTCTCTCCCCATACTATCCCTCTGGGTCATCCCAGTGCACCAGCCCCAAGCATCCTATATTGAACCTGGACTGGCGATTCATTTCTTATATGATATTATACATGTTTCAACGACATTCCCCCAAATAATCCCACCCTCTCCCACTGAGTCCAAAAGACTGTTCTATACATCTGTGTCTCTTTTGCTGTCTCGCATACAGGGTGGTCATTACCATCTTTGTAAATTCCATATATATGTGTTAGGGTACTATATTGGCGTTTTTCTTTCTGGCTTACTTCACTCTGTATAATAGGCTCCAGCTTCATCCACCTCATTAGAACTGATTCAAATGTATTCTTTTTAATGGCTGAGTAATACTATATTGAGGATATGTACCATTGCTTTCTTATCCATTTGTCTAGTGATGGACATCTAGGTGGCTTCCATGTCCTGGCTATTATAAACAGTGCTGAGATAAATATTGGGATATACATGTCTCTTTCAATGCTGGTTTCCTCAGTGTGTATGCCCAGCAGTCAGATTGCTGGGTCATAAGGCAGTTCTATTTCCAATTTTTAAAGGAGTCTCCACACTGTTCTCCATAGTGGTTGTACTAGTTTGCATTCCCACCAACAGCGTAACAGGGTTCCTTTTTCTCCACACCCTCTCCAGCATTTATTGCTTGTAGACTTTTGGATTGCAGCCATTCTGACTGATGTGAAATGGTACCTCATTGTGGTTTTGATTTGCATTTCTCTGATAATGAGTGTTGTTGAGCATCTTTTCATGTGTTAGCCATCTGTATGTCTTCTTTGGAGAAATGTCTGTTTAGTTCTTTGGCCCATTTTTTGATTGGGTCATTTATTTTTCTGGAATGGAGCTGCAGGAGTTGCTTGTATATTTTTGAGATTAGTTGTTTGTCAGTTGCTTCATTTGTTATTATTTTTTCCCATTCTGAAGGCCGTCTTTTCACCTTGTTTATAGTTTCCTTTGTTGTACAGAAGCTTTAATTTTAATTAGGTCCCATTTGTTTATTTTTGCTTTATTATCCAATATTCTGGAAGGTGGGTCATAAAGGATCCTGCTGTAATTTATGTCAGAGAGTGTTTTGCCTATGTTATCCTCTAGGAGTTTTATAGTTTCTGGTCTTACGATTAGATCTTTAATCCGTTTTGAGTTTATTTTTGTGTATGGTATTAGGGGTAGCTCTTTTCGGCCGTTCCTATGCCATCACAGCCTGGCACACTCGGCCACTGCCCCTGACCTCGGACGTGGGGTACCTCCTCTCAGCCATGCTATGTGTGCCGATTGCAGCTGCCCCTGAGGTCAGGGGCAGCAGCAGAGAGTACCAGGCTGCAACGGCGCAGGAACAGCCAAGGAGCTACCCCACGTCTGAGGCCAGGGGAGGCGGCCAGGAAGAGCTACCCATTGCCCGAGGTCAGGGGGGGCGGCCGGGAGGAGCAACCCCACGTCCAAGGAGCAGTGGCTACGCAGGCACAGGAGGGCCTAGAGAAGCTATTTCACATTCAAGGTCAGGAGGGGGAGTGGTAAGGAGATACCCCTCGTCCAAGGTAAGGAGCAGAGGCTGTGCTTTGCTGGAGCAGCCTTGAAGAGATACCCCACGTTCAAGATAAGAGAAATCCAAGTAAGACGGAAGGTGTTGCAAGAGGGCATCAGAGGGCAGACACACTGAAACCATACTCACAGAAAACTAGTCAATCTAACCACACTAGGACCACAGCCTTGTCTAACTCAATGAAACTAAGCCATGCCTGTGCGGCCACCAAAGATGGGTAGGTCATGATGAAGAGGTTTGGGAGAATGTGGTCCACAAGGGAATGGCAAACCACCTGAGTATTCTTGCCTTGACAACCCCTTCATGAACAGTATAAAAAGGCAAAATGATAGGATACTGAAAGAGGAACTCCCCAGGTCATTAGGTGCCCAATATGCTACCAGAGATCAGTGGAGAAATAACTCCAGAAAGAATGAAGGGATGGAGTCAAAGCAAAAATACCCAGTTGTGGATATGACTGGTGATACAATACCCAGTTGTGGATATGACTGGTGATACAAGTAAGGTCTGATGCTTTAAAGAGCAATATTGCATAGGAACCTGGAATGTCAGGTCCATGAATCAAGGAAAATTGGAAGTGATCAAACAAGAGATGGCAAGCGTGAACGTCGACATTCTAGGAATCAGTGAACTAAAATGGACTGGAATGGGAAAATTTAACTCAGATGACCATTATATCCACTACTGTGGGCAGGAATTCATTAGAAGAAATGGTCACAAAAGAGTCAAAAATGCAGGACATGGATACAATCTCAAAAACGACAGAATGATCTCTGTTTGTTTCAAAGGCAAGCCATTCCATATCACAGTAATCCAAGTCTATGCCCCAACCAGTAACACTGAAGAAGCTGAAGTTGAACGGTACTATGAAGACCTACAAGACCTTTTAAAACTAACACCAAAAAAAAAAATGTCATTTTCATTATAGGGAACTGGAATGCAAAAGTAGGAAGTCAAGAAACACCTGGAGTAACAGGCAAATTTGGCCTTGGAATGCAGAATGAAGCAGGGCAAAGACTAATCGAGTTTTGCCAAGAAAATGCACTGATCATAGCAAACACCCTCTTCCAACAACACAAGAGAAGACTCTACATATGGACATCACCAGATGGTTAACACCGAAATCAGACTGATTATATTCTTTGCAACAAAAGATGGAGAAGCTCTATACAGTCAACAAAAACAACACCTGGACCTGACTGTGGCTCAGATCATGAACTCCTTATTGTCAAATTCACACTTAAAAGGAGAAAGTAGGGAAAACCACTAGACCATTCAGGTATGACCTACATCAAATCCCTTATGACTACACAGTGGAAGTGAGAAATAGATTTAAGGGCCTAGATCTGATAGATAGAGTGCCTGATGAACTAAGGAATGAGGTTCGTGACACTGTACAGGAGACAGGGATCAAGACCATCCCCATGGAAAAGAAATGCAAAAAAGAAAAATGGCTGTCTGAGGAGGCCTTACAAATAGCTGTGAAAAGAAGAGAAGTGAAAAGCCAAGGAGAAAAGGAAAGATATAAGCATGTGAATGCAGATTTCCAAAGAATAGCAAGGAGAGATAAGAAGCCTTCTTCAGAAGTCAATGCAAAGAAATAGAGGAAAACAACAGAATGGGAAAGACTAGAGATCTCTTCAAGAAAATGAGAGATACCAAGAGAATATTTCATGCAAAGATGGGCTCGATAAACGACAGAAATGGTGTGGACCTAAAAGAAGGAGATGATATTAAGAAGAGGTGGCAAGAATACACAGAAGAAGTTTACAAAAAAGATCTTCACGAACAAGATAATCACGATGGTGTGATCATTCACTTAGAGCCAGACATCCTGGAATGTGAAGTCAAGTGGGCCTTAGAAAGCATCACTACGAACAAAGGTAGTGAAGGTGATGGCATTCCAGTTGAGCTATTTCAAATCATGAACGATGATGCTGTGAAAGGGCTGCACTCAATATGCCAGCAAATTTGGAAAACTCAGCAGTGGCCACAGGATTGGAAGTTGTCAGTGTTCATTCCAATCCCAAAGAAAGGCAATGCCAAATAATGTTCAAACTACCACACAATTGCTTTCACCGCACACGCTAATAAAGTAACGCTCAAAATTCTTCAAGCCAGGCTTCAGCAATATGTGAACCGTGAACTTCCAGATGGTCAAGCTCGTTTTAGAAAAGGCAGAGGAACCGAAGATCAAATTGCCAACATCCACTGGATCATGAAAAAAGCAAGAGAGTTCCATAAAAAAATCTATTTCTGCTTTATTGACTCTGCCGAAGCCTTTGACTGTGTGGATCACAATAAACTGTGGGAAATTCTGAAAGAGATGGAAATACCAGACCACCTGACCTGCCTCTTGAAAAACCTATATGCAGGTCAAGAAGCAACAGTTAGAACTGGACAGGGAACAACAGACTGGTTCCAAATAGGAAGAGGAGTACACCAGGGCTGTATATTGTCACCCTGCTTATTTAACTTCTATGCAGAGTACATCATGAGAAACGCTGGGCTGGAAGAAGCACAAGGTGGAATCAAGATTACCAGGAGAAATATCAATAAACGCAGATATGCAGATGACACCACCCTTATGGCAGAAAGTGAAGAGGAACTAAAAAGCCTCTTTTGAAAGTGAAAGTGGAGAGTGAAAATGTTGGCTTAAAGCTCAACGTTCAGATTACGAAGATCATGGGATCTGGTACCATCACTTCATGGGAAATAGATGGGGAGACAGTGGAAACAGTGTCAGATTTTATTTTGGGGGCTCCAAAATAACTGCAGATGATGACTGCAGCCATGAAATTAAAAGACACTTGCTCCTTGGAAGGAAAGTTATGACCAACTTAGATAGCATATTGAAAAGCAGAGATATTACTTTGCCAACAAAGGTCCGTGTAGTCAAGGCTATGTTTTTTCCTGTGGTCATGTATGGATGTGAGAGCTGGACTGTGAAGAAAGCTGAGTGCAGAAGAATTGATGTTTTTGAACTATGGTGTTGGAGGAAACCCTTGAGAGTCCCTTGGATTGCAAGGAGTTCCAACCAGTACATTCTGAAGGAGATCAGCCCTGGAATTTCCTTGTAAAGAGTGATGCTAAAACTAAAACTCCAGTACTTTGGCCACCTCATGCAAAGAGTTGACTCATTGGAAAAGACTCTGATGCTGGGAGGGATTGAGGGCAGGAGAAGAAGGGGACAACAGAGGATGAGATGACTGGATGCCATCACTGACTCAATGGACGTAAGTCTGATTGAACTCCAGGAGTTAGTGATGGACAGGGAGTCCTGGAGTGCTGCAATTCATGGGGTCGCAAAGAGTCAGACACGACAGAGCGACTGAACTGAATGAATGGTGTTAGAAAGTGTTCTAGTTTCATTCTTTTACGAGTGGTTGACCAGTTTTCCCAGCACCACTTGTTAAAGAGATTGTCTTTACTCCATTGAATATTCTTGCCACCTTTGTCAAAGATAAGGTGTCCATATGTGTGTGGATTTGTCTCTGGGCTTTCTGTTTTGTTCCATTGGTCTATATTTCTGTCTTTATGCCAGTACCATACTGTCTTGATGACTGTGGCTTTGTAGTAGAGCCTGAATTCAGGCAGGTTGATTCCTCCAGTTCCATTCTTATTTCTCAAATTTGCTTTGGCTATTTGAGATGTTTTGTATTTCCATGCAAATTATGAAATTATTTGTTCTAGCTCTGTGAGAAATACCATTGGTAGCTTGATAGGGATTGCATTGAATCTATAGATTGCTTTGGGTATTATACTCATTTTCACTATATTGATCCTCCCATCCATGAACATGGTATATTTCTCCATCTATTAGTGTCCTCTTTGATATCTCTAACTCTTTACCAACTCCATGGACCCCATGGAGGACCACCAGACTCCATGGGATCTCTAAACATGAATACTGTAGTGGGTTTCCATTTCCTTCTCCACGTGATCTTCCACGAATTGAACTCACTTCTCCTGCATGGTAGGCATATCTTTACCATTTGAGCCACCAAGGAAGCCCCAGAAAACACCACAACCAGACAAGGCACTGATGTTGTAATTATCAGACCAGATATTTCACACAAGATTAAAAAAAAAAAAGTATATATGATATGCTAAGAAAGGAGAGAAGATAGAATCCTATGAAATTCTCAATTAATACAACAAAAGACAGAAAAATGCTGAAGATAAAATTAGGAACAAAGAATAAGGGCAACAAATAGAAAAGAGTAGTGAATCTGAGTGTTAGTCATATCCAACTGTTTGTGACTCCATGGACTATAGCCTGCCAGGCTCTTTTGTCCATGGAATTCTCTAGGCAAGAATACAGGAATGGGTTGCCATTCCCTTCTCTGGGGGTCTTCCTAACCCAGGGATTGAACATAGCTCTCCTTCATTGCAGGCATATTCTTTATCATTGAGCCACCAGGGAAGCCTAGTAATGAATATGGTAGATATTAATCCCAATATATCAAAAATCACTTTGAATGTCAGGACTTCCCTGTAGGTCATGATAAATTATCTACTTACAATGCAGGAGACCAGAGTTCTATCCCTGGGTCAAGAAGATCCTCTGGAGAAGGGAATGGCAATCCATTCCAGTATTCTTTCCTGGAGAATCCTATGGACAGAGGAGCCTGAGGGGCTAAAGTCCATGGGGTCACAAAGAGTCAGATATGACTGAGCAACTAACACACACACACACACACACACACACTTTGAATGTCAGTGGCTTAAATGTACAAATTAAATGACACTACTATAAGAGTTGATTAAAAAGCATAAATCTTTTGGACTCTGTGGGAGAGGGCGAGGATGGGATGATTTGGAAGAACGGCATTGAAACATGTATAATATCTTATGTGAAACAAATTGCCAGTCCAGGTTTGATGCATGATACAGGATGTTTGGGGCTGGTGCACTGGGATGACCCACAGGATGGTATGGGGAGGGAGATAGGAGGGGTGCTCAGGATGGGGAACACGTGTACACCCATGGCAGATTCATGTTGATGTATGGAAAAACCAATGCAATATTGTAAAGTAATTAGCCTCCAATGAAAATAAGTAAATTTATATTAAAAAAAATAATGCAAAATGTGTTATCTATAATAAACCCACTTTAAATATAAAGACACATATAGATTAAAGGGAAATGAATGGAGAAAAGTATATTCTTCTAACGAATCAAAGAAAGCAGGGATAGCTATATTAATTTCAGAAAAAGTAAGGAAAGTCACTAGGGATACAGGCCATTATATAGTGAGAAAGGGATCAAGTTATCTAAAAAGACATAAAAATCCTTAATATGTATAAGAGCAGAGCATCAAACTATGTAATGCACAAACTGATAGAACCATGGGGAAAAATAAATGACTCTACTGTCCTAGTTGGATACCCAATACCCTTCTCAAAATTGGACAGATCCAGTGGATAGAAAATCAATAAGTACATAGTTGAACTCAACAACACCATCAACCAACTGGATATAACAATGTCTATAGACTGCTTTATTCAATAGCAGAATATACATTTTTCTCAAGTTCACATGGGATATCAGTTCAGTTCAGTTCAGTTGCTCAGTCATGTCTGACTCTTTGCGACCCCATGAGTCACAGCACACCAAGCCTCCCTGTCCATCACCAGCTCCTAGAGTTCACTCAGATTCACGTCCATTGAGTCAGTGATGCCATTCAGCCATCTCATCCTCTATCGTCCCCTTCTCCTCCTGCCCCCAATCCCTCCCAGCATCAGAGTCTTTTCCAATGAGTCAACTCTTCCCATGAGGTAGCCAAAGTACTGGAGTTTCAGCTTCAGCATCATTCCTTCCAAAGAACACCCAGGACTAATCTCCTTTAGAATGGATTGGTTGGATCTCCTTACAATCCAAAGGACTCTCAAGAGTCTTCTCCAACATCCCAGTTCAAAAGCATCAATTCTTCAGCACTTAGCTTTCTTCACAGTCCAACTCTCACATCCATACATGACCACTGGAAAAACCATAGCCTTGACTAGACGGAC
This sequence comes from Ovis canadensis, assembly GCF_042477335.2. Taxonomy (NCBI): domain Eukaryota; kingdom Metazoa; phylum Chordata; class Mammalia; order Artiodactyla; family Bovidae; genus Ovis; species Ovis canadensis. Next base: position 141,687,079 of record NC_091727.1, on the reverse strand, counting down.
CTTTGTTGGCAAAGCAATGTCTCTGCTTTTCAGTATGCTATCTAGGTTGTACACTAAGATAAACTACATTCTGTGTCATAAAACACAGCTGAAAAAATTAAAAGAAGATAAATCATACAATGTCTTCCCTCACACCACAGTGGAATTAAACTAGAAATCATTAACAAAAATATAACTTGAAAAGCCCCAAATGTGTCAATATTAAATAAAATACTTTGAAATAACACATAATTCAGAGAAGATATCTCAGTTTACATTTAAAAGTATTTTCAACTCAATGAAAATACAATTTATCAAAATATGTAGAATAGAGTGAAAGCAGTGTTTAGAAAAAGTTGTATAGCACTGAATATATACATTAGAAAAGAAGGAAGGTCTAAAATTAATCATCTGTTTCCACTAGAAAACAATCAAATTAAATCCCCAAAGCAAGTGGAAGAAAAGCAATAATAAGAATCAGAGCAGAAATCAATGAAACTGAAAACAGAAAAACAATGGAAAAAATTAACAGAACCAAAAATTGGTAATTTGAAAAAATCAGTAAACCAATAAGCCTTTAACCAGAATAAGAAAAGAGATAAGACACAAATTCCAATAACAGAAATGAAATTACTAACTACAGATTCCATGGACATCAAAACGATAATAATAGTTCAAACAAGACTATGCCCACAAATTTGACAACCTAGATGAAATTTAGTAATACTACGAAAGTCACAGTCTGCCAAAACTCACACAAAAAGAGATGATCCAACTAAGCTTATATCCGTTAATAAAACTGAACCAATAAATAATAACATTTCCAAAGAGAAAGTATCAGACCCAGACAGATTTACTATTGAATTGTACCAAACAGTTAAATAAGAAATTATGCAAATTAGTTACAATCTTTTTTCAAAGGATAAAAGCATAGGGAATAATTCCTAACTCATTTCCTTAGGCCAGTTTCACCTTAATATAAAAACCAAACAAGACATTACAAGAAAAAAGTACTACAAACCAATGTATTATGAACACAGTTGGAAATATCTCCAATAAAATATTAACAAATCAAATATAAAAAACTATAAGAAGAAAAATAAAAGGCATAAGAAACACCACAGTGACTAAGTGGGACTTACCTTAGGTATAGGAGACTAGTTCAATATTTGAAAATCAAGTATAATCTACCATATCAACTATAATCAAGTACACTATAATCAATTTGTACTATAATCAAGTATAATCTGCCATATCAACTGATTAAAAAGGAGAAATAACATGATCATATCAATAGATGAAGGAAAGCATTTAACAAAGTCTTTCATTCATGATAAAACCTCTCAGCAAAGTAAAAATTGGGGAGAACTTTCTCAGTTTGATAGAGACTATCTACAAAAACTTAAAGCTAACATACACAATGATGAGAAGCTTAATACTCTCCCAATGTATGGATGTGAGAGTTGGACTGTGAAGAAGGCTGAGCACCAAAGGATTGATGCTTTTGAACTGTGGTGTTGGAGAAGACTCTTGAGAGTCCTTTGGACTGCAAGGAGATCCAACCAATCCATTCTGAAGAAGATCAACCCTGGGATTTCTTTGGAAGGAATGATGCTAAAGCTGAAACTCCAGTACTTTGGCCACCTCATGCGAAGAGTTGACTCATTGGAGAAGACTCTGATGCTGGGAGGGATTGGGGGCAAGAGGAGAAGGGGACGACAGAGGATGAGATGGCTAGATGGCACCACTGACTCGATGGACATGAATCTGAGTGAACTCTGGGAGTTGGTGATGGACAGGGAGGCCTGGCGTGCTGCAATTCATGGGGTCGCAAAGAGTCGGAAATGACTGAGCAACTGAACTGAACTGAACTGAAGATCCCACTAACAAAGCAAGGATTTCCCCTCTCTTCTCTACTCCTTTTCAGTATTGTACTAGATGTCCTTGTCAATGCAACATAGCAAGAAAAGGAAATAAAAGGCATACAAATTGGGAAAGAAATTATAAAACTGTCTATGTTTGCTGATGACATGATCATCTACATAAAAAAAATCTTAAGTATTGGCAAAAAAATCCTGAAACTAATAAGCAATTATAACAATTTTGCAAGATTAATACATGCATACAAAAATCAATTGCTTTCCTATATATAAACGATGAACAAGTAGAGTTTGAAATTGAAACACAATATCATTTACATTAACATCCAATAAAGCGAAAAACTTAGGTGTAAATCTAATAAAATATATGCAAGATCTATATAAGAAAAACTGCTAATAAAGAGTTCTGATGAAAGGAATAAAAAATACCTAAATAAATGTAAAGATATTCCATATTCATGGATAGGAAAAAAATCAATATTGTGAGGATGTCAATTCTTTCCAAATTGATCTATAGATTCAATGAAATCTCAATCAAAATTCTAGCAAGTTATATCATGGATATTGACAAATTGATTATAAAGTTTACATTGAGAGGCAAAAGACCCACAATAGTATTTGTGAAATGAAGTGTTTTCTGCTTTTAGGCTCTACCAGTGGACAAGCCTTTCCCAAATGCAAATATCTGAGCCCAAGTAAAACAAAGTCAATTATTTGGAAGCCATAAACTACCTTCTCCCTGATAAGTGCTTAGGAGCTGTGGGGGATGTGAGAGGAGGCCATCTGCCACATTCACCATCTTTTAGGGTAAATGAGAAATTAGTATGTGAACAATAGAGAAAGCAGGACTGGCCCCAGATAGCTAGACACATATGAAAGATATGATTTCAGCAAGCCTGGATGCTTGCATCTTCCCATACATAGAAGATCACTAAAACTCTTCATGTGTGAGATTTAGTTTTCACTTTATTAGTAGTAATCTTTCAATATTTAGGTTACCTGCCCCTTGCTGCAAACTTGTATATAGCCTGGCTCTTCCCCTGCCTCCTCAGAGTCAGCTCTCTCCGGGTCACTTGAGATACTTTTTCTGGGCTCAAGTCTTAACATTATTGTTGAATAAAATTTAACTCTCAATTTTTAGATTGTATTTTTTTTAGTTGACAGCTTTGGCAACCAACATGAAGGGGCCCAGAGTAGATCTCTCTCCTCCACCTGAACTCTACAAGAAATCAAGGCCATGGTACCAGCACAGGCCCCTTGTGCCCATCCACTTCCTTGGGAGTTCGGAATGGGTTTGAGAAGTCTCTCCTGATCCTCGGATCTCCCATATTTGTTGAGATCCTGAATTTTTATTTGGTGGAGTATAGCAGGCACCTGCTCACCTCTCAGTTGAAGAACTGTAGGGGACCCAGCTGAAAGACCATCAGGACATACCCATCTGTGACCTAGATACTGGGTGGGGCTCAGTTGAAGGATACTGAGAAAATACCCACCCAGTGGAAAGGCACTGGTGAAGGCAGGCTCAGTCGGATGTTAAGGAGAAATACCTGGGGCTCTGTTGAGAAACACTAAGGTGGTTCTGTTCTAGAAAGACATGAGAAACAGAGCTCATGCTTGCAAGTACCTAGTTAACAGGAGAAATTAAATCTCACCCTAAATATTGAGGGGGCTCTTTAGTGTGTATGTAGTCAAAATTTAAAAAGTCGGCTTGGTAATACCTTAAACAAGGCATTCTAGGGGGGAGCTCAGATTTCTCTGTGTCTTTGAGATGTAAATGTTCTGTCTGATTTTCCTAGGTTGTTCTATTGTGTGTTTGTGTTAGGCCTATAAGAGATCTCTTTGGATTCTTAATCATTTGCATCTCTCTGGAGATATAATTTATTGGGGGCCAAATGGGATCTTTTGAAAATTAGAGAAACTAACAAATTCTTAAATCCAGACCACTCACATTGTAAACAATTGTTTTGTTTGAACCTGTAAAACAAAAGTCAAATTAACCCAAGAACTTTTTATTTTAGAATGAGAAACTGGTTTAGGAAGCTTCACTGAGGCCTTCTCCTCAATGGGCCTTACAGATGCTAATAAGAGCAATTGAGAATATCAGCAAAAATCTTGAGGAGAAAAAGTCTAGCTATTATTTCAGTGACATTAAAAAAAATTAAAAAGGAGTTACCTAAAATGAATTTAAAAATATTCTTTGGATGGTATTTAGAATGGCATAAATAAAATAGATATTTATGTGATTAAAATAAGATTTGATATTACTGTACTACCTAAAGTTAATGAGCCAAGAGAGATCCCCCCTACTGGTCCCCAACATTAAAAACCAAAAAAATCTGTTCTATTTACCCAGTTTAAAGTTACATATTTAAGGGGCTAGAAAAATTTACACTGAAATATCTGACCAACAATTATTTTGGGACAGATAGGCCAAGGGGCCTGACTTCCTTTGCTCTACCCTACTCTGGGGATCCCAGAGCCTTCTATATAAAAGTAGGTAAAATAGGGATCAACCACAAAAAAGCTTTCTAAACTCTCTTCTAAGATCAAGCAAAGCTTGTTGACTGGATCCTTATGAAAACTAAAGTTAAAGGTATAGCAGTTGGTAGAATTTAGATAAACGTATATAAATTAGCATATTTAAAGTGGCTTGACATAAAGTCATTACAGCTGTTACTTAATTATATTGTGGAATAAACAAGGCATATAGATTGCCACTAAGGAACTATTAACTAATCGTACCAAGGAAACCAACAGTTACCTGAGTAATACAAAGTAAGTAAACTGAGAACTAACATGTAAGGGTTAATAATTTTTTTAAAAAAAAATAGTGATTTTGCATTGATTTAATTTATAAGCTCAGAGAAATCTTTGTTAAATGCCTTATACAAACCTTTGAAGACATGATCAATTAAAACTCTAAAGTTATAAAACATGTGCGTTTGTGTTAAGTCACTTCATTCATGCCCGACTCTTTGTGACTCCATGGACTGCAGCCTGCCAGGCTCCTCTGTCTGTGGGATTCTCCAACAAGAACACTGGAGTGGGTTGCCATGCCCTTTTCCAGGAGATCTTCCCAACCCAGGGATCGAATCCGCATGTTTTAAGTCTCCTGCATTAGTAGGTGGGTTCTTTGCCACTAGCGCCACCTGGGAAGCCTCTAAAAAAAAAAAAAAAAAGTTATGAAAGTTTTAAAACATAGAACTTCGATTATACAGAGTGAAGTAAGCCAGAAAGAAAAACACCAATACAGTATACTCACACATATATATGGAATTTAGAAAGATGGCAATGATGACCCTGTATGCAAGACAGCAAAAAAGACACAGATGTGTATAGCGGACTTTTGGACTCAGAGGGAGAGGGAGAGGGTGGGATGATTTGGGAGAATGGCATTGAAACATGTATACTATCATGTAAAAATCGAATCACCAGTCTATGTCTGATGCAGGATACAGCATGCTTGGGGCTGGTGCACGGGGATGACCCAGAGGGATGTTGTGGGGAGGGAGGTGGGAGGGGGGTTCATGTTTGGGATCGCATGTACACCCGTGATGGATTCATGTCAATGTATGGCAAAACCAATACAGTACTGTAAAGTAAAATAAAGTAAAAATAAAAATTTAAATTAAAAAAATTAATTTAAAAATTAATTTAAAAATAAATAAATAAAAATAAAACAGAACTTCATAAATTAAATCTCAGTTTGAATTAAAAATCTTACCTCTGATTTAAGTAACTTTAGATGGCAGAAAGGTTCTTTGGAAAACTACCTTTGTCTCACATATGTCTAAACCAGAATATGAATACAGGCATCTAGGAGCTAAGACTAAGACCAATTAAGCAATCAAGACCTGGGAAATCAAGGGGAAAAAAAGCGCAGTCTTAAATTGAAACTGCTGAGTATGTTCCCTCCGCCAAACCTTACAGATAATAAGCCTTAATCATCTGAACAAGTAACTTTAAGTCATTCCAACTGTTTAACTGTTTGTAAGTTGATATCAATATTGTAATATCTGGTTCATATCTAAGCTTTTAGTGAAGCCATGAGATCTCTACATTGTCTATGTCTGTGTACACATTATACATATAAGATATCTCTACTTCTGAAAAGTATTATTAGAATCAGCTTTATAAAGAGCTCTAATTAATTTTAATGAAAAGCACTTAACATTTAAAGAAAACTGGCCAAGATGACTTTCAGGTTCAAGTGAACTGGGAATATTCACTATTAGGTTGATTCCTGATGTTTAAGTCTGTGGATCTAAATTAACACATGTCAACTACAAATTGGCACTTACCAAGAGCATTGCCAATGACTGAACAACAAAGGCATTTGCCATCTGCCATGGAGATTGAACACAATGCTGCTATAGCTGTTGACCTTCAACAACCCGTGAGGGAATTCAAGGTGGAGTGATGTACTCTGTGCTCCAGAGAATCTAGTGAGACAGGTCTTTAGATAGTTGGATGTTTTTAGGAACAGATTTTATGATCTCAATCTTTGCATCTCCTCATATATAGAGAAGTACTAAATCTCTTCATGGTGACATCAGATCCTCATGACTAACAAAAAACCTTTTGTAAAATGAGTGCTTTATGGTATTGAACTCCCTCTTCACCAAAACCTCATATATTGACCTTTGTCCACTGCTGCTTTGGAGCAATCTTTCAGAGCTATCTGAGATGCTGCCTCCCAGGCTGCAGTCCTCATTTTGCTTCAAATAAAGCTTAATTCGAAACCCTCAAGTTGAACAAAGGCAGTTTAGTTTATAGTCAAGCATAGGGGCAGGGTCCTCCAGGCAAGCCATTGAGTACGATTATAATAATAAAAGCAAGTCAGAGATATTGGCCTTTTGTCTTGACTTTGAAATCTTTTTAGAAATCCATGGGTGAGAACTCCTGTGTGTCTGGTGGTTTTTCTCTTACTCCCTTCCTCCATCCTTCCTTTCCTCTCTCCCTTCCTTTTCAGATTTATTGAATGATAATTTTAAAAGTTTTATATATTTAGGGAGGTTGCCCTAAGATGGTGGAGGAATAGGACAGGGAGATCACTTTCTCCCCCACAAACACATCGAAAGATCATTTGAACGCTGAGCAAATACCAAAAAACAACTTCTGAATGCTGGTGGAGGACACCAGGCACCCAAAAAGGTAGCCCATTGTCTTCAAAAGGAGGTAGGACAAAATATAAAAGATAAAAAGACAGACAAAAGAGTTAGGGATGGAGAACCATCTCAAGGAGGGAGTCTTAAAAAGAGAAGTTTCCAAACACCAGGAGACTCTCTCACTGGTGGGTCTGTGGGGAGTTTTGGAATCTTAGAAGGCAACATAATGGAAAGGAAAAATAAATAAATAAAACCCACAGATTGCGGGTCCAACAACGCCTAGCGCAGAAGTAATCCAGACGCTCATGTCCACCACCAGCAAGTGGGGGCTGAAGAGGGAGGCGCAGGCTGCACTCCTTAGAGTAAGGACTGGGCCTGAATGCCCTGAGGGCTGTCTAAGGCAGCTAACGTGAGATAGCAACCCAAACCATGGGATAGCCAGAGAAGGAAAAAGAAAAAAGAGGAAAGAGAGAGAGAGAGAGAACTTTTCCACAAAAAGCTCTACTGAAGATCATGGCATCCGGTGCCATCACTTCATGGGAAATAGATGGGGAAACAGTGGAAACAATGCCAGACTTTATTTTGGGGGGCTCCAAAATCACTGCAGATGGTGACTGCAGCCATGAAATTAAAAGACTCTTACTCCTTGGAAGGAAAGTTATGACCAACCTAGATAGCATATTCAAAAGCAGAGAAATTACTTTGCCAACTAAGGTCCATCTAGTCAAGGCTATGGTTTTTAGTCATGTATGGATGTGAGAGTTGGACTGTGAAGAAGGCTGAGCACCAAAGAACTGATGCTTTTGAACTGTGGTGTTGGAGAAGACTCTTGAGAGTCCCTTGGACTGCAAGGAGATCCAACCAGTCCATTCTGAAGGAGATAAGCCCTGGGATTTCTTTGGAAGGAATGATGCTAAAGTTGAAACTCCAGTACTTTGGCCATCTCCTGTGAAGAGCTGATTCATTGGAAAAGACTTTGATGCTGGGAGGGATTAGGGGCAGGAGAAGAAGGGAACGACAGAGGATGAGATGGCTAGATGGCACCACTGACTCGATGGACATGAATCTGAGTGAACTCTGGGAGTTGGTGATGGACAGGGAGTACTGGCGTGCTGCGATTCATGGGGTCGCAAAGAGTTGGACACGACTGAGTGACTGAACTGAACTGAACTGAACTGAACTGAAGGCACTGCTGGGCCCGGTCACAGCCCGCTGCGGACCAGCCCATCCCCCGCCGGAGGGAAGGAGGCAGGCAGGCACCAGCCAGAGCCAGAAGGAAAGCGACAAACTCAGCCCCAGAGACAGCATCCACTACCAAACTGCGAGCAGGCTCTCAGTTGCTAACCAAGTCTTGCTGGGATCCTGGACAGCTGACATCCATCAGGAGGGTCGCAGCCAGAGATCAGCTCCCCAGAAGAGACACATGGCACAGGTGAGATGCAGCTGCACACCCAGGATACTAAGTGGCTGGGACCGGGGTGGTGATAAGATGCAATGCACCTGGGGAGTGTGCACTCACCAAGCACCTGGTCACCTGAGCTGCTCGGACCTGGGAAGGGCACAAAACGCAGGGACAAAACTCAGGCTCAACTGAGTCTGTGCCTTTGTGGAGTACCCACGAACCTGAACCTGAGCAGCACAGATCTGGGAAGTGCACACAACCCAGGGCCCACCTCAGACAGTTACCAGCAGAGCAACCTGAAGCCTAAGCAGTGTAAAGCGGGAAAGCACACATTCTGTGAGCGGGGCCAAACCCAGTGTGACCCAGACACTGCGAGCACTCCCCACACATGCCAGTGATATTTGTATGCAGTGTTCCTCCCTCCCCACAGCACAATTGAACAAGTGAGCCTAAATAAATGACCACTTTTGCCCCCTTGTGTCAGGGTGGAAGTTAGATACCAAAGAGACTTGCAAACAGATGAAGCCAAAATAAACAAAGAAGAGGTTATGGCTCTGGAAGTGACAGGTGCAACAGATTAAAACCCTGTAGTTAATACTGACTACATTGGAAGGGACCCATAGACCTTGAGAAGAAGTATAAGGTGGAACAAGGAACCATCTGAAACAAAACTGACCACACACTACCCTCAACACCTCCAGAGAAATTCCCAGATATATTTTACTATTATCATTTTTAAATTTCTTTTTAATATTTTTAAGCTCTTTATTAATCTTTAACTTTCATTTTTAAAACCTATTATCTTGAAGAAAAGACCCTATTTTTAAAGCAAATTTCATAATTTTTATATAACTTTTGCAATTTTTTTAATACTGTATTTTTAAGAGTCTAATCTCTACTCTAGATTTTTAATCTTTGCTTTTTGGTATTTTTTTAATCAATTTTGTACCTTTAAGAATTTAATCTTCAGTACCCATTTTCACTTAAGAGTGTGATTACTGGCTTGATTGCTCTCTCCCCTTTAGACTCTCCTTTTTCTCCCCCAGGTCACCTCTATCTCCTCCCTCCCCCTTCTCTTCTCTACTTAACTCTGAATCTCTTTGGGTGCTCCGGGCAGTGGAGAAAAATTAGGGAACTGATCACAGGCTAGACTGGTCTCTCTGCTTTTGACTCCCCTTCCTCTCCTTCTGGTCACCTCTATCTCCTTCCTCCTTTTTTCTCTTCTCTTTGGAACTCCATGAACCTCTCTGAGTGTTTCAGACTGTGGAGAACAAACAGGAAATTGAATACTGGCTAGACTGCTCTCTCCACTTTTGATTTCCCCTCTTCTCCTTCTAGTCTCCTCTATCTCCCTCATCCCTCTTCTCTTCTTCATGTTACTCTGTGAACCTCTCTGGGTGTCGCTCACTGCCGAGAATCTTTTCACCATTAACCTAGATGTTTTGCCATTGGTGTTGTATGGATGGAGAAATCTTGAGGCTACTACAAGAATAAGACTGAAAGCCAGAGGCAGGTGGCCTAAAACCAAACCTTGAGATCAGCAGAAATCTCCTGACTCCAGGGATCATTAATCAACAACAGCTCATCCAAAAGCCTCCATACCTACACAGAAACCAAGCTCCCCCCAAGAGCCAACAAGTTTCAGAGCAAGACATACCAAGCTAATTCTCCAACAAAGCAGGAACATAAACCTGACCACAAAAATACAGGCGGCTAAAAGTCACACCAAACCACAGACAACTCAAAACTTACTACTGGACACTTCATTGTCCTCCAGAGAGAAGAGATTCAGCTTCACCCACCAGAACACTGACACAAGTTTCCCTAACCAGGAAATCTTGACAAGCCACTTGTCCAACCCAAACCAAAAGGAAGGAACCTCCACAATAAAGAGGAGCCACAAACTTCCATCACACAGAAAGGCCACTGCAAACACAGCAACCTAAACAAGATGAAAAGGCAGAGAAATATTCAGCAGGTAAAGGAACATGATAAAAGCCCATCAAACCAAACAAAAAAGGAGGAGATAGGGAGTCTAAATGAAAAAGAATTCAGAATCATGATAGTAAAAATGATCCCAAATTTTGAAAACAAAATGGAGTTACCAATAAATAGTCTAGAGACAAGGATTGAGAAGATGCAAGAAAAGTTTAACACAGACCTAGAAGAAATAAAAAAGAGTCATTCAATAATGAATAATGCAATAGCTGAGATCAAAAGCACTCTGGAGGGAACCAACAGTAGAATAACTGAGGCAGAAGATAGGATAAGGGAGGTGGAAGATAGAATGGTGGAAATCAATGAAGCAGAGCAGAAAAAAGAATTAAATTAAATGTGGACAACCTCAGAGACCTTTGGGACAAAGTCAAATGACCCAACATTCGAATCATAGGAGTCTCAGAAAAAGAAGACAAAACGAAAGGCCTTGAGAAAATACTTGAGGAGATGAGAGTTGAAAAATTCCCTAAAATGGGGAAGGAAATAGCCATCCAAGTCTAAGAAACCCAGAGAGCCCAAAACAGGACAAAGATCAAACACAAAGAACAAATATTAAAAGCAAGAGAAAAACAATAAAACCACAAAGGGATCCCCATAAGAATAACAGCTGATCTATCAATAGAAACTCTTCAAACGAAAAGGCAATGGCAGGACTTACTTTAAGTGATGAAAGAGAGAAACCTACAACCCAGATTACTATTCCCAGCAAGGATCTCATCCAAATATGAAGGATAAATCAAAAGCTTTAAAGACAAGCAAAAGCTGAGAGAATTCAGCACCACCAAACCAGCTCTCCAACAAATCTAGACAGGAAATACAGAAAAGGATTATAAACGCGAACCCAAAACAATAAAGTAAATGGCAACAGGATCATACTTATCAATACTTACCTTAAATGTAAATGGGTTGAATGCCCCAACCAAAAGACAAAGACTGACTGAATGGATAAAAAATTAAGACCCCTATATATGCTGTCTACAAGAGACCTACCTCAAACCTAGGGACACATACAGCCTGAAAGTGAAGGGCTGCAAAAAGATATTTCACACAAACGGAGACCAAAAGAAAGCAGGAATAGCAATACTCATATCAAATAAAATAGACTTCAAAATAAAGGCCATGAAAAGAGACAAAGAACATACATAATGATCAATCCAAGAAGATACAACAATTATAAATATATATGCACCCAACATAGGAGCACTGCAATATGTAATGCAAATGCTAACAAAAAGAAAGGGGAAATTAACAGTAACACAATAATAGTGGGAGACTTTAATACCCAACTCACACCAATGGATAGATCAACTAAACAGAAAATTAGCAAGGAAATACAAACTTTAAATGATACAATGGACCAGTTAGACCTAATTGATATCTATAGGACATTTCACCACAAAACAATGAATTTCACCTTTTTCTCAAGTGCACATGGAACATTGTCCAGGATAGATCACATCCTGGGCCATGAATCTAGCCTTGGCAAGTTCAAAAAAATTTAAATCATCTCAAGCATCTTTTCTGATCACAATGTGTCAACTACAGGAAAAAAAAAAAAAAACTATGAAAAATACAGACATATGGAATCCAAACAACACACTTCTGAATAACTAACAAACCACAGGAGAAATAAAAAAGAAATCAAAATATGCATAGAAACTAATGAAAATGAAAACACAACAACCCAAAACCTATGGGATTAAGTAAAAGCAGTACTAAGGGGAAGGTTCATAGCAATATGAGCCCACCTCAAGAAACAAGAGAGAAATTAAACAAATAACCTAACTCTACACAAAAATAAACTAGAAAAGGAAGAAATGAAGAACCCCAGTGTTAGTAGAAGGAAAGAAATCACAAAAAATTAGGGAAGAAATAAATGCAAAAGAAACAAAATAAACCATAGCAAAAATTAACAAAGCTAAAAGCTGGTTCTTCAAGAAGATAAATAAAATAGACAAACCATTAGCCAGACTCATCAAGAATCAAAGGGAGAAAAATCAACTCAACAAAATTAGACATGAAACTGGAAAAATGACACCACAGAAATACAAAGGATCATAAGAGACTACTATCAGCAATTATATATCAATAAAATGGACAACGTGGAAGAAATGGACAAATTATTAAAAGTATAACTTTCCAAAACTGAACCAGGAAGAAATAGAAAATCTTAACAGACTCATCACCAGCACAGAAATTGAAACCATAATCAGGAATCTTCCAACAAACAAAAGCCCAGGACCAGACAGCTTCACAGCTGAATTCTACCAAGAATTGAGAAGAGCTGACACTTATCCTACTCAAACTCTTCCAGAAAATTGCTGAGGAAGGTAAACTTCCAAACTCATTCTATGAGGCCACCATCACCCTAATACCAAAACCAGACAAAGATGCCACAAAAAAAGAAAACTACAGGCCAATATCACTGATGAACATAGATGCAAAAATCCTGAACAAAATTCTTACAAACAGAATACAACAACATATTAAAAAGATCATACATCATGACCAAGTGGGCTACAAAAAAATATTTTATGTGACTAAGGCGAAGGAATGTACAAGAAAAAAAGACATTTGTCTTTTCCTTCTCCTTGAGAATTCCAGACCCCTATCTCCTCTTTGAGAGCCCCAGGCCCCTTTCTCCTGGAGGACCCCAGACTTCTTACCAGCCTGCCTAGGAATTGACTCTCTCAGATTTATCTGGCTAACACCAGGCTATGATCATGCAAACCTAAAGGTCCCCCTTTGCTGGAAAAATTAAATCATACCAAAGATAATAATAAGTTATGACCAACCTAGACAGCATATTCAAAAGCAGAGACATTACTTTGCCGACTAATGTCCGTCTAGTCAAGGCTATGGTTTTTCCTGTGGTCATGTATGGATGTGAGAGTTGGACTGTGAAGAAGGCTGAGCACTGAAGAATTGATGCTTTTGAACTGTGGTATTGGAGAAGACTCTTGAGAGTCCCTTGGACTGCAAGGAGATCCAACGAGTCCATTCTGAAGGAGATCAGCCCTGGGCGTTCTTTGGAAGGAATGATGCTAAAGCTGAAACTCCAGTACTTTGGCCACCTCATGGGAAGAGTTGACTCATTGGAAAAGACTCTGATGCTGGAAGGGATTGGGGGCAGGAGCAGAAGGGGACGACCGAGGATGAGATCGCTGGATGGCATCACTGACTCGATGGATGTGAATCTGAGTGAACTCCGGGAGTTGATGAGGGACAGGGCGGCCTGGCGTGCTGCGGTTCATGGGGTCGCAAAGAGTCAGACACGACTGAGTGACTGAACTGAACTGAAAGATAATCAAACTAATAACACTAGAAAATTAGACTAGATGTCCTATAAAAACTGCCCAAGTACAATTTATCTTAAAGATTGTGACAGATATGGAACAGACTGGGTCAGACATCCAAAAATATATTGGCTGGCACCTAATAAGACTAAACGGCTTTTTGGATTCAATTTACGGCCCTGGCTTCGACCAGGATGGCTAGGAAGGTGTACTTGTGTTGCAGAAACCAGTAATCAAGAAACCAAGCACCACACTCAAAGAATTGGAAAATTCAGGTTTATTATGCTGGCAGACCCAGAGGAGTTAACACTCCAAGCTCTGAGCCCAGAACAAAGGGGATACAGAGTTTTAATAGACAGAATATAGTGGGAAAAACAAGCTACTAATAAGCTGATTTAAACTAAGACATTTTGTGTGCATGGGAACAATGGTCAAGACAGGGAGGGGGATCCCTGACCTTTAAATGGAAAGCCATGATTAAGCAGGTTTGCAGGAGCTGGGCAGTTGCAAAGAGCAGTACAAGGATGAGTGAGATAAGCTCCAGTTCTAGTATTGTAAGTCCCCACTTTCTGAGACTATGTGACCTACGTGATCCAGGTTTTGCAAGGAGCAAGCTGAGTTACAGAGGCAGAAGGAGCAGGAGGCTATGTAAAATTTTAACTTTTCCTCTTCATTCCCCTCTTGATGTTTCTATCACTCATTGTAGAAAGCATCATCTCATGTTTTGGTAGGACATTCAGAGGTCCCCATCATTTAGGGGGCTATTTTGAGCTATTACCATTTGTAACTTTATGGATTCAATCCAAGAGGTCATGAACTGTGTAATTGCATTAAGAATATAAGGGCCAAACAAAAGCACTGCAAAGAACATGAAGAGAAGACTTGTTAAAGGGAGAAGCCATGATGCTCAGCTCCAGATATTTTCCCAATTACCCCAGGAATTTGCTAGTTCCTGTCTCTTTTTCATGATTTGTTCCCTTAGATGTTGGGCCATGTCCCTGACCAAACCTGACTGGTTTACATAAAAAAGCATTCTTCATTTAAGAAGAGGCAGAGTCCTCCCTTTTCAGCTGTCAGTAGGTCTAGTGCTCTCCTATTCTGTAAAACCACCTCAGCCAGGGAGTCTAGTTGGTCCTGTAATGAAGAGCCCAGCAATAATACCAATTAAGGATAGAGGACTTGGCTACTCTCTCAATGAAGTCTGTGAAGTCCTTGGAGGTGTATAGTAGAAGGTGTTTGATGAAGCAGTTCCTTCTATCCTCATACCTATCCCAGCCGTAATTCTCAGATCAACTAGTAGGCATGTAAACTAAATGACTCTTTTTGACTGCATATGTGCTGCCAGAGGTACGGTGAGAGTCTGTTTGTTAGAGACAATATTCATCTTGGGAGTGAGGAAAGCTAAGTTGCAGATACTGATCCAATTGACTGGTAGACATAAATAAGCATCTGTCCCACAAATAAAAGGCCTTGATGGGGATGGCACCATATTGTGTTTATGGCACATCCAAGGTAAGAGAAACCAAAGTGAGATGGTAGGTGTTGTGAGAGGGAATCAGAGGGCAGACACACTGAAATCATAATCACAGAAAACTAGTCAATCTAATCACAAAGACCACAGCCTTGTCTAACGCAATGAAACTAAGACATGCCTGAGGGGCCACACAAGAAGGGCGGGTCATGGTGGAGAGGTCTGACAGAATGTGGTCCACTGGAGAAGGGAATGGCAAACCACTTCAGTATTCTTGCCTTGAGAAATCCATGAACAGTATGAAAAGACAAAATGTTAGGATCCTGAAAGAGGAACTCCCCAGGTCGATAGGTGCCCAATATGCTACTGGAGACCAGTGGAAAAATAACTCCAGAAAGAATGAAGGGATGGAGCCAAAGCAAAAACAGTAACCAGTTGTGAATGTGACTGGTGATAGAAGCAAGATCCGATGCTGTAAAGAGCAATATTGCATAGGAACCTGGACTGTCAGGTCCATGAATCAAGGCAAATTGGAAGTGGTCAAACAGGAGATGGCAAGAGTGAACATCGACATTCTAGGAATCAGTGAACTAAAATGGACTGGAATGGGTGAATTTAACTCAGATGACCATTATACCTACTACTGTGGACAGGAATCCCTCAGAAGAAATGGAGTAGCCATCATGGTCAACAAAAGAGTCCGAAATTCATTACTTGGATGCAATCTCAAAAACGGCAGAATGATCTCTCTTCGTCTCCAAGGCAAACCATTCAAAATCACAGTAATCCAAGTCTATGCCCCAATCAGTAACACTGAAGAAGCTGAAGTTGAACAGTTCTATGAAGACCTACAAGACCTTCTAGAACTAACACCCAAAAAAGATGTCCTTTTCATTATAGGGGACTGGAATGTAAAAGTACGAAGTCAAGAAACACCTGGGGTAACAGGCAATTTTGGCCTTGGAATATGGAATGAAGCAGGGCAAAGATTAATAGAGTTTTGCCAAGAGATGCACTGCTCATAGCAAATACCCTCTTCCAACAGCACAAGAGAAGACTCTACACATGGACATCACCAGATGGTCAACACCAAAATCAGATTGATTCTATTCTTTGCAGCCAAAGATGGAGAGGCTCTATACAGTCAACAAAACCAGGATTGGCAGTTGACTGTGGCTCAGATCATGAACTCCTTCTTAAATTGAAGAAGGTAGGGAAAATCACTAGACCATTCAGGTATGACCTAAATCAAATCCCTTATGATTATACAGTGGAAGTGAGAAATAGATTTAACGGCCTAGATCTGATAGATAAAGTGCCTGATGAACTATGGAATGAGGTTCGTTACATTGTACAGGAGACAGGGATCAAGACCACCCCCATGGAAAAGAAATGCAAAAGAGGAAAATGGCTGTCTGGGGAGGGCTTACAAATGGCTGTGAAAAGAAGAGAGGCGAAAAACAAAGGAGAAAAGGAAAGATACAAGCATCTGAATGCAGATTTCCAAAGAATAGCAAGGAGAGATAAAGCCTTCCTCAGCTATCAATGTAAAGAAATAGAGGAAAACAACAGAATGGGAAAGACTAGAGATCTCTTCAGGAAAGTTAGAGATACCAAGGGAACATTTCATGCAAAGATGGGCTCGATAGAGGACAGAAATGGTATGGACATAACAGAAGCATAAGGGATTAAGCAGAGGTGGCAAGAATACACAGAAGAACTGTACAAAAAAGATCTTCACGACCCAGATAATCATGATGATGTGATCACTCATCTAGAGCCAGACATCCTGGAATGTGAAGTCAAGTGGGCCTTAGAAAGCATCACTACGAACAAAGGTAGTGAAGGTGATGGCATTCCAGTTGAGCTATTTCAAATCCTGAAAGATGATGCTGTGAAACTGCTGCACTCAATATGCCAGCAAATTTGGAAAACTCAGCAGTGGTCACAGGACTGGATAAAGTCAGTGTTCATTCCAAGCCCAAAGAAAGGAAATGCCAAAGAATGCTCAAACTACCACACAATTGCACTCATCTCACATGCTAGTAAAGTAATCCTCAAAATTCTCTAAGCCGGGCCTCAGCAATATGTGAACCGTGAACTCCCTGATGTTCCAGTTGGTTTTAGAAAAGGCAGAGGAACCAGAGATCAACATCCACTGGATCATGGAAAAAGCAAGAGAGTGCCAGAAAAACATCTATTTCTGCTTTAATGATTATGCCAAATCCTTTGACTGTGTGGATCACAATAAAGTGTGGAAAATTCTGAAAGAGATGGGAATACCAGACCACCTAACCTGCCTCATGAGAAACCTATATACAGCTCAGGAAGCAACAGTAAAGACTGGACATGGAACAACAGACTGGTTCCAAATAGGAAAAGGAGTACGTCAAGGCTGCATATTGTCACCCTGCTTATTTAACTTATATGCAGTGTACATCATGAGAAATGCTGGGCTGGAAGAAGCACAAGCTGCAATCAAGATTTCTGGGAGAAATATCAATAATCTCATATATGCAGATGACACCACCCTAATGTCAGAAAGCAAAGAATTAAAGAGCCTTTTGATGAAAGTGAAAGAAGAGAGTGGAAAAAGTTGGCTTAAAGCTCAACATTCAGAAAATGAAGATCATGGCATCTGGTCCCATCATTTCATGGAAATAGATGGGGAAACAGTGTCAGACTTTATTTTTCTGGTCTCCAAATTCACTGCAGATGGTGATTGCAGCCATAAAATTAAGACACTTACTCCTTGGAAGGAAAATTATGACCAACCTAGATAGCATATTTAAAAGTAGAGACATTACTTTGCCAACAAAGGTCCGTCTAGTCAAGGCTATGGTTTTTCCAGTAGTCATGTATGGATGTGAAAGTTGGACTGTGAAGAAAGCTTAGCGCTGAAGAACTGAAGCTTTTGAACTGTGGTGTTGGAGAAAACTTTGAGAGACCCTCGGACTGCAAGGAGATCCAACCAGTCCATTCTAAAGGAGATCAGTCCTGGGTGTTCTTTGGAAGGAATGATGCTAAAGCTGAAGCTCCTGTACTTTGGCCACTTCATGTGAAGAGTTGACTCATTGGAAAAGAGTCTAATGCTGGGAGGAATTGGGGGCAGGAGGAGAAGGGGATGACAGAGGATGAGATGGCTGGATGGCACCACCAACTTAATGGACACGGGTTTGAGTGAACTTCGGGAGTTGGTGATGGACAAGGAGGCCTGGCGTGTTGCAATTCATGGGGTCACAAAGAGTCAGACACAACTGAGCGATGGAATTGAACTGAGTGGCCCACTCACCTTTTGAATTCTGATTAAATTTGTCCCTGTCTGAAGGCTCAGTTCCTTCATCATTTGTAATGCATTCTGGAACCTTTTGAGTTAATTCTCTTTAAGACTGACCCTTGTAAGCATGGATCTATAGGAGTTCCCATGGCTATTGCATTATTTCATGGTACTGGTGCAGCTAAGCATCATGGAGCTCCTAAGGATAAGCAAAGGCAGCAATCCCTGGCCAGTTGGGGGTTGGTGTCATTAAGAATGTGATGAATTGCCCTGAAAACCTGGTACACACGAGGGTCTAAGGGGAAGTTAACTCTGTAACCTGGTTCATACTGTCAATAAGCAGAGCCTGATTTTTTAGGGCAAAGTTGGTCCATGATTTTGTTTGTCTGCATTATTGTCCCTGTCCAGTAGGTTTTTCCATTTATTTGGCAGGCAGACACGTGTTCTGGGTTGTAACATCTGCATGGCATTTAGGGGTAGATGGAGGCACAGGGGCATGATGGTAATGCCATGGTGTCAGGATACTTCCCGGGGTTTGGATCCTCTGGTGGGGAAAAGGTAGTGGCCGTGGGGGGCATAGCTGGAAAACAATTTTGGCACCCAGGCCCCTGGATATACATTGCATGGTTATGAATGCAGTAGGTGATTGGCCTACAAGATCAGCTATCTACACATTGTTATAGCTGATGGTTAAGTAAGTGATTTTCCAAGGGTTGAGTGTAATTTTGACAGGTGCATGATGGATAAGGAATGGCACCATCTGTTACAGCAAGGAACACCAAAAGGCTGCAAAGCAGCCTGCACATAACAGATAACTGAACACTAGCAAAAGGTTTACTCCCCATCTTTGGGTTGTCATGGCTATAGCAACTGAAGCTGTCGTGAAGGTGGGTCAATTATACTGTGAGCGATTTAGTTAGTCGGGAGTATCAATCATGAGACATCTAGTAAGAATGAGGCTTCCCACTACAGTGAGATAACAGACAGCTAACCGCAGCTTCTGACTTAAATCCCAGTCCTGGGGTGTGACTGAAGCTAGCCCTGTAGTGAAGAGTACAGCAATAGTACCAATCAGGGATAGAGGCCAGCGTTGACAGTGAAAAGCCTTTGATATTTTGATAGCCAGATCCTCAAGCTTCTGCCATGCGTTGACCAGCCAGCTGCCAGAGTGTGGCTGGAGCAAGGACTGAAGAATCCTCAAGCTTCTGCTGTGCATTGATTAGTCAGCTTCTGGAGTGACTAGAGCAGGGCTCAGCATCCTTTGTGAGTGAGGGTCATTGTTTTTGGAACCAGACCATGGGATTTTCAGGGTCCTGAATAATTTCCAGGTGTCCTTATCACAGGAAGCCACTGTCTTCTTGACTCTGGTATGGTGGATCTAAGGGATGTGCCTGTAACTTTAACAGCAGTAGGAGTTGCGAGGACGACCATGTGAGGGTCTGTCCAAACTGACTGAAGTGTTTGTGTTTTTTTTTTTTTTTTCCAATCTTTAACCCATACCTCATCTCTTGGCTGATAGGAATGAACCCAATTGCTGAAAGTAATGGGTGTCCTTTCTAAGGTTTCCCGGGTGATATGGTGGAAGACTTTTCCCAGAGCCTGAAGGTGTTGGGACATCTCCAGGTCAGCTAATTGTTGGTGGTTTCCCTATAGATTTTCTATCACTGGGGGTGTTCTCCCATATAAGATCTCAAAGGGAGAATAGCCTGAGGACCTTGGGGTGCATTGGGCTTGGAGTAAGGCTGGGGTAACATGTTAAACCAAGACAACTGGGTGTCCTAATAGAGTTTAGTTAATGTAGTACTGAGGGCCCGATTCATGCATTCAACTTTCCCTGAGCTCTGTGGCCTATAAGCAGTGTGAGGCTTCCATTTGATTTCCAGTGTCTTGCATTAAGTTTGGATTATCTCAGACACAAAATCTGGCCCATTGTCAGACCCTATGGAGAGAGGCAGCCCATATCTCAGGATTATGTCTCTTAGTAGGGCCTTGGCCACGTCTCCTCTCTGTTCACTGCATGTGGAGTAGGCTTCAGCTCACCCTGAGTAGGTGCAGACTACCACAAGTAAATACTTAGAGACCCTATAGGGCTTGACTTCAGTAAAGTCCACTTCTAGATCTTCAAAGGGCAGTGTCCCAACTGTCTGCACCCCTGGGTTGGGTCTTTGTCCTTGGCTGGTGTTGTTTCACACACAAGTCACACATCTAGCACTGATCTGGGGGGGGGGGGGGCACATGGGGTTGGGAGCTTAGGAATGAAATAGTAGCAGCTCAATAAGCTCTCCAGTGCAGTTTTTTTCCTAAATGAGTTGTCTCATGATGTTGTTTTACCAGATGGACTGCTATATTGCTGGGGACAAAGAGTCTTTGGTCTGGGAGCTTCCACCAGCCATCCTTTCTTTTATTTCTCCCTCATTTAGAGCCCATTGATTTTTTCCTTGGTACATCTCAGGGACGGAGGCAATTCTGGGGCCAAGAGGAACTTAAAGATTGACTCAGGGCCCACTGTGGGGCTTGGTTGGTTGCTGCCTCCTTGGCAGCCTCGTCAGCCAACCAATTTCCTTTGCTGATTGGATCTGTTCCTCTCTGATGGCCTTTACAATGGATGACTGCCACTTGGGAAGAGTTCCAGACTGCTTCTAACAGCTGAAGGATTTCTTTTTTGTTTTTAATCTCCTTCCCCCCTGCTGTCAATAGTCCCCTTTCTTTATAAATGTCTCCATGAACATGTAAAGTAGCAAAGGCATACCTTGAATCAGTATAGATGTTGACTCGTTTCCCTTTGGCATGCATTGGTGCCTGGCTGAGTGCCCATAGCTCAGACCATTGTGTTGAGCACCCCTGTGGCAAGGCCTCAGCCTTCACTACCTCATCAGTTGTTGTTATGGCATAACCTACTTTGCGCTGTGCATCTTGGATTAAATTGCTTTCATCAGTGAACAGTTCCAGTTCTGGGTTCTGGAGGGGAATGTCTGTTAGGTCTGGCCTGTTCAAGTAAATTTCATCTATGACCTCCTCACCACTATGATCAGGGGTTCCCACTTCTGTAGGTAAAAAGGTGTCAGGGTTCAGTGTCCACACAGTCTTGAGTTGGACCCATGGGTTTTTGAAAAGCAGTCCTTGATAGTGAATCATCCTGGAGTTGGTCAGCCACTTATGCCCCTGGCCATTCATCAGGGCAGTAACAGCATGGGAAACCTTTAAATATATATTTTGTCCTGCTGCTGCTGCTGCTAAGTCACTTCAGTCGTGTCTGACTCTGTGCAACCCCATAGATAGCAGCCCACCAGGCTCTGCCATCCTTGGGATTCTCCAGGCAAGAACACTGGAGTGGGTTGCCATTTCCTTCTCCAATACATCAAAGTGAAAAGTGAAAGTGAAGTTGCTCAGTCGTGTATGACTCTTTGCAACCCCATGGATTGCAGCCTACCAGGCTCCACCATCCATGGGATTTTCCAGGCAAGAGTACTGGAGTGGGGTGCCATTGCCTTCTCCGATATTTTGTCCTAGAGTAAGCTTATCTGCTTCTCTGACAGAAGGCACAGTGGCAGCTAATGCCCAGAGGCATGGCAGCCATCCTATGGCCGCTGGATCTAGTCGTTTGGACAAGTATGTGACTGGGCACTGCCATGGGCCAACTGTGTTTGTGAGGACCCCCAGTGCAGTGTGATTTTTCTCATGTACAAAGAGGTTAAAGTTCCGTGTCACATCTGGAAGCCCTAATGCTGGAGCACTGGTCAAGAGTCTACTTATCTCCTTGGAGGCCTTTTCCTGTTGAGGTCCCTACTCCTAGGGGTCCTCCCCAGACCTTACTGTGGCTTTAAACAAAGACTTGGCAATTTCAGAAAAACCCAGTATCCAGATCCAGCAGAATCCGGTGGCCCCAAGGAACTCACAGAGACTTCTTTCTTGGTGTTCAGACAAGGTATTGAACAGATGGCTTGCTTCCTCTCATGTCCAAGCATCCAATGTTCTTTTGAAATGACAGACCCAAGGTATTTGACCTCCTGTCTGCAGATCTGAGCCTTTTTCCATGACACCTTGTACCCTGTGGTGAAGATTATAGTCAACAAGGCTTTGGTTCCTTTTCAGCAGTCCGCTTGGGTGGGAGTGGCTAGCAACAAGTCATCCATGTACTAGAGTAGGGTGCATTTGAAAGTTTCTCTGGGAAAGGCAGCAAGGTCCACAGCCAGGGCTTCACCAAATAGGATAAGGTAAGTTTTTGAAGCCTTATGGCAGTCAGGTCTAAGTCAGCTGTGTCTTTCTTCTGGTATTTGGGTCTTTCCATTCAAAGGCAAACAAGGTCTGGCTGGTGACAGCCAGAGGCAGAAGAATGCATCCTTGAGGTCAAGGCAGGTGAACCAGCTTGCCTGAGCGGGGAAGAGACTCAGGAAAGTGTAGGGATTTGGGACATCTGGATAGATGATCATTGCACTGTTGAGGGTGCAGAGGTCCTGAATGCGGTGTAGTCATTCCCTCCAGACTTTTTGACTGGTAACAGTGGAGTGTTACAGGGAGAGTCACATTCATTTAGGATCTTGGCATCTCATAGGCACTGGATGTGGTCTCAAATTTCCAGATTTGCCTCCCCTGGTACTGGATATTGTTACTGTCTAATAGGAGTAGCTCCTGTCCTCAGGTCCACTGCAATAGGGGCATGGTTTTTGGCCAAACCTGGGGACTCCTTCTCTGCCCAGACATCAGGGAATTCTTTTAGCATTCTGGGAGAGGGGCTTATTTGTTTCCTCCCTGAGGAATAGAGACACCATTAATACTCCCTGGGCATGGTCACAGCCATCATCAGAGCCGATTGGCTCCCCAGGGTGAGGCTTGCAGACTTTCCAGGGGAAAAAGTGATTTGTGCCTCCAGCTTTGTTAGTAAGTCTCTCCCCAGCAGAGGAATGGGGCATTTTGGTAAGTATAGAAATTCATGAGTCACCAGATGACCCCCTAGCTGACATGAACGAGCTTTGTAAATTGATCAGGCTGTCATGCCCCTGTGGCCCCAACAATAGTTGCTGTTCAGCCTGTGATGGAAGCCACAGCTGTGATTACCACAGAGTGTTCAGCTCTGGTATCCACCATAAAGTTCATTGATTGGCCACCAACTTTCAGCATGACCATGGGCTCCCGGGGGCCCAGGATCAGGGAGCCTGGTCTTCCCTAGCCTGGTTCTGTTCCAACCAGGCCGATAAAGTTTTGGACAGCCAGCTCAGAATGGTACCTTTCTTTTTTGTGTCAACTGACCCTTTAGATGTCCCTCTGTGATGGGGGCACTCATTCCTCTAGTGTCCCATCTCTTTGCAATAGGTGCACTGATTGTGGCATAGTGGTGGTCTCTTTTAGTTTCCCCTTTCCATGAGGGAACACTCTGTTTCATTTGATCTGAGCTCCTCAATGCTGCTGCTAGCGGGGCTGCTTTCTGTTTCATTTTTTTTATCTGCTTCTTGGTGGGCTTCATGGTCTCAGTTCACAAAGACTTTTTTTGCTACCTCCAGTGGCTGTGTGACATTCATCCCAGAGAAGCCTTCCAACTTTTGGAGCTTTCATTGGATGTCTGCATAGGATTGAGCCACAAAGGCAGAGTTAATCATTTGTTGATTCTTGGGTGTCTCAGGGTCAAATGGGGTGTATGTCTGGAACACTTCACACAGTCTTTCATAGAAATCTGGGAGTCTCATCTGCTTTTTGGATTATCATTGTAATTTTGGACATATTGGTGGGCTTTTTAGATCCCGCTCTAAGTCCATGTAGAAGGGCATCATGGTAGCGACCCAGGGTTTCTTGCCCTTCTCTGGTATTGAAATCCCAGTTAGGTCTCGTCTCTGGCATTGCTTCTCATGCCTATCCTTCTACATCTAAGACCTCTGCAGGGGCTTGTCCTGAGCCATTTTTGGGCTTCTGTTGAGATGCGTTGCCTTTCTTCAGCAGTAAAGAGAGACATAGGAGCTGGCGATAGTCATGCCATGTAGGCTGGTGGGTGTGGAAAATGGACTCTAGGAGGTCAGTCATAGCCTGTGGCTTATCAGAGTATGCTGGATTATGGTGTTTCCATTTTAGGAGATCAGTAGTGCTGAAGGGCTGGTAATAGAGAATGGAGCGATCAGGTTGGACTGAGCTGTCCTTGTTCACTTGTTGAGGACCTTGAGTTTCTCCCAGTGGCATCTGATGGGCTGTGGCCAGCAGGGTTTGTGCTATTAGAAGCCAGGAGCCTATGTATGGAAACTGATCTGGATGTCCTGGAGTCCCAGGGACTACCTGGTGCACTGACTGGACAGTGGGCAGGTCCAGAGTACCCTCTGGTGGCCATCCAAAATCAAAGGATGGCCAATCGAACTCACATAAGTTACAAACCTTCCTGGGGATCATTTTGACTCTGTAATCTCCTGCAAAGCCCTTCTTAAAGTTTTTTTTAATCATGAAACCTAACACTGTTGGCTTAGAGGAACTTCCACCCATGTTGACAAACCCTACCTGGCAGGATTTTGAGGAAAACCTAATCTCTTAAATGTCAGCTCAAGGAGCCAGTCAACAGAAAAATAACCAGTAACCAATAATTTCTCCCTCCCTGTATCCTGCCCTGAGTTGGTGGTGCAAAGACAAACAAGTGTGGGTGCCCCCTCAAAAGAGGAAACCATTCAGGTGCCTGCTTGGCCGTGTCCCCAGGGGGAACTTAGGTGCCTCTTAGCATTGATGGATCAGTGTAAACCCCTGATCTAGATTTGTCTCGCAGGGAGGGACTGGGTCCCAGAGAGGCAGACACTGCCTTGAGCCATATGAGATCACCACAGAATCGCAAGTTAGAGCCCACTCGGACTCTGTAGCCACAAAGGCCGTGAAGCCACACAATTGAGCCTGAAGAGAAAGCGAATCAGGCTGCACACTTGTTCACATTCATTTTTTGTCCACCTGCCTGCTCTCCCGAGGGAGATTTAAGATGCCTGTTAGCACTGACAAATCAGTATAAACCCCTGACCTGGACCAGCCTTCCAGGGAGGGATCAAATCCCCTGGAGACTGGCACTGCCTTTCAGCCTTATGAGGTCGTCAAGGAAATGCAGGCTGTGGACCCTCTCAGGCTCTGTAGTCCGAGGACTGTGGTGCTCACTTTCACTTCCTTCAATCAGCAATCATGCATACAAGATCACTCAAAAGTTATAATCAGTTCAGTTCAGTTCAGTCTCTCAGTCGTGTCCGACTCTTTGCAACCCCATGAATTGCAGCACGCCAGGCCTCCCTGTCCTTCATCAACTCCCGGAGTTCACTCAGACTCATGTCCATTGAGTCAGTGATGCCATCCAGCCATCTCATCCTCTGTTGGCCCCTTCTCCTCCTGCCCCCAATCCCTCCCAGCATCAGAGTCTTTTCCAATGAGTCTACTCTTCTCATGAGGTGGCCAAAGTACTGGAGTTTCAGCTTTAGCATCATTCCGTCAAAAGAAATCCCAGGGTTGATCTCCTTCAGAATGGACTGGTTGGACCTCCTTGCAATCCAAGGGACTCTCAAGACTCTTCCCCAACACCACAGTTCAAAAGCATCAATTCTTCGGCGCTCAGCCTTCTTCACAGTCCAACTCTCACATCCATACATGACCACAGGAAAAACCATAGCCTTGACTAGACGGACCTTAGTCGGCAAAGTAATATCTCTGCTTTTGAATATGCTATCTAGGTTGGTCCTTTTCTTCCAAGGAGTAAGCGTCTTTTAATTTCATGGCTGCAGTCACCATCTGCAGTGATTTTGGAGCCCCCCAAAATAAAGTCTGACACTGTTTCCACTGTTTCCCCATCTATTTCCCATGAAGTGATGGGACCGGATGCCATGATCTTCATTTTCTGAATGTTGAGCTTTAAGCCAACTTTTTCACTTTCCTCTTTCACTTTCATCAAGAGGCTTTTTAGTTCCTCTTCACTTTCTGCCATAAGGGTGGTGTCATCTGCATATCTGAGGTTATTGATATTTCTCCTGGCAATTTTGATTCCAGCTTGTGTTTCTTCCAGTCCAGCGTTTAACTCCCTTTTCCCAAGTCCCCAGGCCTCCCTACCTGATGTTCCCTTCTTGGGAGCTCCAAGGAGGTGATCAGCCTCCTCTTCTACCTTTTTGGTTAGGACCTGACTGGGGACTGGCCCAGGGGCCTTACCTGATCCTGTGGCTATTCCTGGTGAGATGGTCTGTTCCTCCAATGAGTCCAGTCAGGGCTCAGCCACCCAGGGAGTCAGAACACCTGTCTGAAAGAGAACCCAGAATACCATCAGATTGTGCACCTCTTTGTTCATTTTGGGGCTCCTCCACTCCAACCCAGCCGAGTCACCAGTCCGGTGGCTTAAGGGACTGGTGTGGTTGGAATCTCACTGGGGCCTCCAGAAATGTTGCAGAAACCAGTACTGAAGAGACCAAGCACCACACTTAGAGAGTTGAAGAACTCAGGTTTATTATGCCGGTGGGCTCAGAGGAGTTAACACTCTAAGCTCTGAGCCCCAAACAAAGAGTTTTTATACATGGACAGGCATGATTAAGCAGGTTTGCAGGGGCTAGACAATTGCAAAGAGCAGGACAAGAGTGAGTGAGATAAGCTCCAGTTCCTAGTATTGTGAGTCCCCGCTTTCTGAGGCTACGTGACCTATGTCATCCAGACTTTGCAAGGAGCAAGCTGAGTTACAGAGGCAGAAGGAGTAGGATGTTATGTACAATTTTAACTTTTCCTCTTCACTAGGAAGATGGCTTGGTTCTGAGAGTTCATGGCTTAAATCCCTACTTGTAACTTTAACAACATTATTAGCTGTATTGTTTATAATGTTTATCTTTTTATAAGATTGTTGTTTCTTGTATTACACGATGTATAACCAGGCCCCCAGACAAATTAATGAGAACTAAACATCTTGAAGAAATAGATTACATTTATAATGTAAAATAATTGTAATAGTGTGATTCTAGGTATGAGAAGAAGCAACAGGGAAAATAGCTCCTGGATCCTATTAGATTAGAAGATAGAGGATCCAGAGAATCTTTTATTATCTATCAATGGGCTTAATCCAGAAATTAACACCTAGAGCGATTTATCAATGAAGAACTTTTGCCTGATCTGGAATGAGCCTCACAGCACAGTGGGACAAAAAGAAACAATGGTCATAAAATGTCCAATATTTCGACCAAGGGGAGCAACTGTGAAATGAAATGTTTTCTGCTTTAGGCTCTACCAGTGGACAAGCCTTTCCCAAATGCAAATATCTGAGCCCAAGTAAAACAAAGCCAACTATTTAGAAGCCATCAGCTACTTCCTCCCTGGTAAGTGCTGAGGAGCTGTGGGTGATGTGAGTGGAGGCCATCTGCCACATTCACCATCTCTTAGGGTAAATGAGGATTAGTACGTGAACAATAGAGAAAGCAGGATTGGCCCCAGATAGCTAGACACATATGAAAGACATGATTTCAGCAAGCCTGGATGCTTGCATCTTCCCATACATAGAAGATCATTAAAACTCTTCATGTGTGAGATTTAATTTTCTCTTTATTAACAGTAATCTTTTCGCATTCAGATTACCTGCCCCTTGCTGCAAACTTATATATAGCCTGGCTCCTCCCCTGCCTCCTCAGAGTCAGCTCTCTCAGGGTCACCTGAGATAATGTTTCCTGGGCTCAAGTCTTAACATTCTCACTGAATAAAATCTAATTCTCAACTTTTATGTTGTGCATATTTTTTAGTTGACGTATTGAACGAGAAGAACAAAATTTGAGGACTGATGCTACACAACTTTAAGACTTAGTATAAACTTTCAGTAATCAATACAGTGTGGTATTGGTGAAAAAAGTTTACAAACAGATCAATAGCTTAGAAAAGGGCCCAGAAATAGACCCCCATAAACATAGTCAACTGATCTTTGACAAAGAAGCAAAAGCAATACAGTGGAACAAAGACAGTCTCTTCTATAAATAGTGCTAAAACAACTGCACATGCATCCTTCCAAGAAAATGAACCTCAAATGGATCACATACCTTAATGTAAAATGAAAAACTATAGAATCCTAGAATATAACTTAGGAGAAAATCTAGATGACCTTAGGGATGCTAATGTCTTTTTATATAAAACACCAAAGATGCAATCCATGAAGGAAATAATTGATAAGGAAGACTTCATTAAAATTAAAACTTTTGCCCTGCAAAGGACAAAGTCAAGAGAATGAGAATACAAGCCACACACAGGGAGAAAATATTTGTAAAAGTCACATCTGAGAAAGCACTGTTATTCAAAATATACAAAGAAATCCTAAAAGTCAAGAATCAGAAAACAACCAACTTGATTAAAAAGTGAGCCAAGGACTTTAACAGACACCTCATGGAAGAAGATGTGCAGATTAATAAGCATATTAAAAGTTGTCACATCATATGTCATGAGAGAAATTAAGACAATGAAATATCACTACATACCAATTAGAATGGCAAAAACCTGAAACATTGCCAATACTAAATGTTAAAACCATGGAGCAACAGGAACTATCATTCATTGCTAGTGAAAATGCATAATGAATTCCCTGGTGGATCAACAGTAAAGAATCTGCCTGCAATGTGGGAGACTTGGGTTCAACCCTTGGATCAGGAAGATCCCATGGAGAAGCGAATAGCTACCCACTCCAGTATTCTTGCCTGGAGAATTCTCATGGACAGAGGGGCCTGATGGGCTACAGTCCATGGGGTTGCAAAGAGTCAGACACTACTGAGTGACTAACACACAGCCACTTTGGAAGACAGTTTGGTGGTTTCTTCCAAAAGTCAGTATACTCTTACCACAAGATCCAGCAATCGTGCCCTTGGTATTTACTCTAAGAAGCTGAAAACTTACATTCACACAAAAACCTGCCCATGGACTTTTATAGCAGCTTTATTCATAATTGCCAAAATGTAGAAGCAACCAAGATATCCTTCAGTAGGTGAATGGATAATTTGACTGTAGTACATCCAGGCAATGGAATATCATTCAGCACTAAATTAAATTTACTCTCAAGTCATGAAAAGATGAATGAACCTTAAATGCATATTCCTAAGTGAAAAAAAAAAAACAATTTAAAAGACTACATACTGTATGAGTACAACTCTATGATAATTTGGGAAAAGCAAAATTATGGGGATAATAAAAAAGATCAATGGTTGTCATGGGTGGGTAGAGGAGAGAGATGAACAGGCAGAGCACAGAGGACATTTAGGGCAATGAAAATATTCTGTATGATATTATAATATTGATTATATGTCGTTTTACATTTGTCCAAACCCATAGAAAGTACAACATCAAGAGTGAATCCTCTATGGACTTTAGGTGATTATGGTGTATCAATCCTTAGTGAAAAAATGTACCTTATGCTTAGTGATGTTGATAATGGGGAGAGCTATAACATATGTGAGGCCAGGGAATATACAGAAAATCTCTGTACCTCCCTCTCAAATTTGTTGTAAACCTAAAACTGGTCTTTAAAATGAAAGTGTTTTGTTTTTTTTTTTTTTTTAGTGTAGTCGCGTATAAGATAAATGTTGAAAAGTCAAGTACAGTCTTGTCTATCAGCACTACCCAGCTAAAAAGCATCAAGAACCATGAGACTTTATTAATAATGACAATAATTCTTAGGAATAAACTTAAAGAGATATGTGTTGGAGCTTTATAAAATGTAATTTCAAATGTAATATAAAACCTCATAAATTCATAAAAGGAGTGTCTTGAGTGAGAAGATGAAGTAAAAATGTTATATACTCCAAATTATTTTATATGTTAATATAATTACCATAAAAATCATACCAGGGTCAGATCCAGAGACAGGATAAGTCTCTGAAATGATTTTCAAAATTATATGGAAAAATGCATGATAAGAATATACAAAGACATTAAGAATAAAAAGCACTGTGGTTGAAGAGAGGATTGGCATTACAGCCTTTTTGTATTTTAAAAATATCAAGAAATAAAATTTATCCTGGGGCAGAAAGAGATACAGTTCAGTGGAACAGAATTAAAAGCCCATAAATAGATGCAATCATATAAAAGCAATATATGATTAAAGATTCTGTACCCAATTCCAAGCAATTATCTGACACCAACTGGGTGTCCTACAATTCAACACAATTCTGACACTATCACAGATTAAGTTCTCAGTCCTACAAAGCTTCCCCCCACCACATCAGATGCCAGTTGCAAGTCCAGGTTGTAATAACTTCCTCCCTGGGTTAGATTAATTTGCTAGAATGGCTTACAAAACTCAGAGAAATATTTTACTTACTAGATTAGTGGTTTATTATAAAGGGATATAACTCAGCAATAGTCAGATGAAAGAGATGTATAGGGCAAGGTAAGGGGAAAGGACATGGAGCTTGTATGCCCTATCTGAGCACGCTGCTGCTGCTGCTGCTAGGTGGCTTCATTTGTCTCCGACTCTATGCGACCACATAGATTGGACTATGCAGCCCACCAGGCTCTGCCGTCTCTTGGATTCTCCAGGCAAAAACAATGGAGTGGGTTGCCATTTCCTTCTCCAATACATGAAAGTGAAAAGTGAAAGTGAAGGTGCTCAGTTGTGTCCAACTCTTAGCGACTCCATGGACTGCAGCACATCAGGCTCCTCCATCCATGAGATTTTCCAGGCAGGAGTACTGGAGTGGGGTGCCATCTACTTTCCCTAAATCCCCATTTGTTCATAAACCCAGAGGCTCTCTGAACCTCCTCCTTCTGAGTTTATATGGAGGCTTAATTACATAGTCATAATTGGTTTAACCCTTGACCATTAAGTACTGAACTCAGATTCCAGGCCCTCCTTCCTCCCAGGAAGTCAGGGGAGTGAGCTGGGACTGATAGTTCCAAACCTCTAATCACTTGGTTCGTTCTCCTGGCAATAAGCCTCCATCTTTAAATGCTTTCCAAAAGTTACCTCATTAACATAATGAAAAACATCTTACTGAATCTCATTATTTAGGAAATTCCAAGGGTTTTACAGTCCTATCTCTGTGCCAGAAGTAGGGAAGAAGACCAAATATGTATATTTCTTATTATAAATCATAATATCACATGATAAAGTATGCTTTACAAAATAAGGGTTATTTGGAGATTATTCAATAAATGGTGTCGAGATAACTGAACAGTGAAGGGTTACAGAATATGTGACCCCCAAATATACCACTTTGGCATGTGTATTATTCTGAGCTGAAGGCAATCAAGGCCTAACAGACTCAGGAATAGCTTTTTTTTTTTTTTAACAATGTCTCATAAATGCCTAAAATAATTTGGATGGGAAGCCTGTAGTTAATAAAAAGAAAACTATTACCAACTTTTTACATTAGAAAAGTGATCTGCACAGCACAGCAAATATTTGTTTACCAAACACCTGCTCTTTCCATCTTCCAATTGTTTTCCTTTCCTTTGAAGTCTCAGACCTGTACCCTCTTCTCCTTAGTTTAAGATGGCATATAAGCCTCAATTGCCTGACTGCTGGAGAATCTCATATCCCTGGGGTTCCCCTAGGAATAAGATTAGTTTTGCCTGTTTTCCTCCCATTAATCTGTTTTCTGTCAATTTAATTATTAGGCCAGCCAAAAATGAATTATACTCATCCTTATACCACATAAGAAAATAAATTACAGATGTATTAAAGAATTGAAATATGGAAAAGTTAAAATATAGAAATACTAGCAAAGACAGGACAGAATGTTCACTACTACCTCTGTGGAGTGCTGAGTTTTCTGTTTTGAAATAAAAGTACATATAAATGAATGAGAATTAAGAATCTAAAATTAAAGTGTAAACAGTCTATATTAATAGAAAATCAAAAATACACCAAATGAACAGCAGAGAATTATTTATATCAAGTATAACATAGGAGTAATTTAAAGTATAACATGGTAATTTATAACTGTAAGAGAAACTTTCAGTTCTTAATGGTTAAAAGGGAAATGAATATATACTGACAATTCACATGAAGGGAACACAAAGAGTAACATACATGTGGTTGATAACTGCCTTCAACCCTAAAAATCTCTAAATCCTATTGACTCCAATTCAAATTTTTAAGAAAAAAATCTGCACCCCAATTTTGCTTCATCTCAACTTTTCTACTCCAGGTAAGGCCCTCAATCTCTTTCCCCTCCACTTTGTAGGAATGCCCTTACTTATACTGCTTGATTCTAGCCTTGCCTGCAACTTTCCACAATCCTGCCAACTCATCAGAGTTTTGTTTCTCATATGTAAATCTGACTCCATCACCAACCTTCCTTTGTCATCACCCTCAACCTAGAATCTTTAATATATTCCATTATAAGCTTCAGGATAAATTTCACTACTCTTAATATTTTATGCAATGTGTGTGACACGTCCAAAAAAACTTTGATAATCTTTACATTGTATTTCATTCCATAAAAAAATGAAACCATATATAATGTTAATCAAGATACATATTTCTAAAGTCAAAGAGATCTAAAAAGCCTATGAAAAAAATCAGCCCACCCCTCTTTCACCCCTGTCTCTTCATGCTATTTTTAACTCTACTTGAACTGATTTGCCCCAAAGGCAGTGTGCATAATGGAAAAAATGCCATCTGGAGTAGGGGATGAAGGGGAAACAGTATTAGCATTTCTCTTAACCTTTTTTTTTGTTGTTTGTTTAAAATGTTTTGTATTTATGTTTCAAAGATCTAGAAAAGTACGTTACTTCTGAACTTAGACTTTTGTATGTCACATATTGGAAATACTCGGCAGTTTATCAAGACAGCTTGAGAAAATCTGAATCCTGTCTGACATTTTATTTTTTTTTTAATTTAAATTTATTTATTTTAATTGGAGGCTAATTACTTTACAATATTGTGTTGGTTCTGCCACACATCAACATGAATCCGCCACGGGCATACACATGTTCCACATCCTGAACCCCCCTCTCACCTCCTTCCCCATACCATCCCTATGGGTCATCCCAGTGCACCAGCCCCAAGCATCCTGTATCGAACCTGGACTGGTGATTTGTTTCTTATATTATATTATACATGTTTCCATGCCATTCCCCCAATTCATCCCACCCTCTCCCTCTCCCACAGAGTCCAAAAGACTGTTCTATACATCTGTGTCTCTTTTGCTGTCTTGCATATAGGTCATCGTTACCATCTTTCTAAACTCCATATATATGCATTAGTATACTGTATTGGTGTTTTTCCTTCTGGCTTACTTCACTCTGTATAATAGGCCCCAGTCTCATCCACCTCATTAGAACTGATTCAAATGTATTCTTTTTCATGGCTGAGTAATACTCCACTGTGTATATGTACCACAGCTTTCTTATCCATTCGTCTGCTGATGGACATCTAGGTTACTTCCATGTCCTGGCTATTATAAACAGTGCTGTGATGAACAGTGGGGTAGACATGTCTCTTTCAATTCTGGTTTCTTCGGTGTGTATGCCCAGCAGTGGGATTGCTGGGTCATATGGCAGTTCTGTTTCTAGTTTTTTAAGGAATCTCCACACTGTTCTCCATAGTGGCTGTACTAGTTTGCACTCCCTCCAACAGTGTAAGAGGGCTCCCTTTTCTCCACATCCTCTGCAGCATTTATTGCTTGTAGACATTTGATTAGCAGCCATTCTGACTGGCATGAAATGGTACCTCATTGTGGTTTTGATTTGCATTTCTCTGATAATGAGTGATGTTGAACATCTTTTCATGTGTTTGTTAGCCATCTGTATGTCTTCTTTGGAGAAATATCTGTTTAGTTCTTTGGCCCATTTTTTGATTGGGTCATTTGTTTTTCTGGAATTCAGCTGTAGGGGTTGCTTGTATAATTTTGAGATTAGTTGTTTGTCAATTGCTTCATTTGCTATTATTTTCTTCCATTCTGAAGGCTGTCTTTTCACCTTGCTTATAGTTTCCTTTGTTGTACGGAAGCTTTTAATTTTAATTAGGTCCCATTTGTTTATTTTTGCTTTTATTTCCAATATTCTGGGAGGTGAGTCATAGAGGATTGTGCTGTGATTTATGTCGGAGAGTGTTTTGCCTATGTTCTCCTCTAGGAGTTTTATAATTTCTGGTCTTACATTTAGATCTTTAATCCATTTTGAGTTTATTTTTGTGTATGGTGTTAGAAAGTGTTCTAGTTTCATTCTTTTACAAGTGGTTGACCAGTTTTCCCAGCACCACTTGTTAAAAAGATTGTCTTTTCTCCATTGTATATTCTTGCCTCCTTTGTCTAAGATAAGGTGTCCACATGTGCATGGATTTATCTCTGGGCTTTCTATTTTGTTCCCTTGATCTATATTTCTGTCTTTATGCCAGCACCATACTCCTTTGATGACTGTGGCTTTGTAGTAGAGCCTGAAGTCAAGCAGGTTGATTCCTCCAGTTCCATTCTTCTTTCTTAATATTGCTTTGGCTATTCAAGACTTTTTGTATTTCCATAAAAATTGAGAAATTATTTGTTCTAGCTCTGTGAAAAATGTTGGTAGCTTGATAGGGATTGCATTGAATCTATTGATTGCTTTGGATAGTATACTCATTTTTACTATATTGATTCTTCCAATCCATGAACGTGGTATATTTCTCCATCTATTAACCTTCTATTTTTTAAGCATGAAAAACTAGTTTTGATAGAGGAAAGGCAAGAATCTTGGTTTGAACAATTTGAGTTTGTGGGGCCTGTGGATCTTCCAAGTGGAGATGCTCAATGTTCATTTGATAATTATGGATCTAGAGTTCAGGAAAAAGATCTGGCTAAGGAGACATATTACAGATGATAACTGAAGAAAAGGGGTGTGTTAAGTGGCCTTAGCAAGGGATACATATTGAAAAACTAAGGATAGAACCTTGTAGAAGTTGGTGTGCACAGAACTTTGACAGGGGTAAACTGCAGAATTGAAACAGTGGGTGAAGACTTCCCTGGTGGCTCAGACAGTAAAGAATCTGCCTGCAGTGCAGCAGACTTGGGTTCAATCTCTGGGTCAGGATGATCCCCTGGAGAAGGAAGTGAAAACCCACTCCAGTATTTTTGCCTGGCGAATTCCATAGAGAGAGGAGCCTGGCAGGCTACAGTCCATGGGGTTGCAAAGTGACTAAGCAAGCGCAAAGTTCTATGCATACATATAGTTTCAAATTTTAGTTTATAAATATATATTTTTTTAATTAAAACATTTTCTTGGTTAAAAACTCCAATAGAGACTGACATCAGCATCATGGTTGCATGAGATATTCCTTTTGTCTCTCCCTATCAATCTATGGGCTTCCCAGGTGGCTCAGTGATAAAGAATCTGCCTGCCAATGCAAGAGCAGCAGGAGACGCAGGTTCAGTCTCTGGGTGGGGAAGATCCCATGGAGGAGGAAATGGCAAGCCACTCCAGTTTATCCGCTGGGAGAATCTCATGGACAGAGGAGCCTGGCAGGCTACAGTTCTTGGGGTCACAAAAAGTCAGACATGACTGAGTGACTAAGCATGCACACATGCATCAATCTACAACTAGCAAAGCATTCATAACTCAAAAATGGTTCCACTGCCCAATATACCAGGATGCCAGATACATACACACTTGTATATATATCTGAAGTTCCTTGGATTGGAACACATAGAGGAGGCAGAACTGAGAGAACAGCAGAATTGGCACTTATAATGTCCATCCCCTGGCCTTGGCAGCTTTTCACATAATCCCAGCAACAGAGGTGATGTACATAACTCTCTAGCCTCCAGGCTACAATGGTACTCATGGCCAAAGGGATTCAGGCAGCAATATGATGGGGCCCACAACCCCAGGACTGTGGTGACACCCATGACTCCCTCTATCTCTACCCATTTCCTCCCCCTCCACCACAATATTGGTGCCTGTGACCCAGGTAAACCCAGACACAGTGGAGGCACCAGGCATCCAAGTACCCTGGGCAGCAACACCAGCAATACCAGCAACACTGGCTATAGCAAGGCACAAGTAAAACTGGAGTCGCAGGCAGTGATGAAGAGGGTACCAGTGATACCTCTTGCAGAGGCAGGATAGAAAGTGCCCCCTCTCAAATATAGCCAGAGGCAGCTCAGGTAAGTAAAAACAAAAACTTCAGCTATGGTGCCACCTATTGGACTATTTTAAAAGAGCCTCTAATTACCAACTTGTTTAACTGTTAGAATCAAAATAAATAAACATGATTTTGCCTAAATAAGAAAAGTGTTCACTACTTCAAATGCACTGGCAGAGAAACAACTCATCAAGTACCAGTAAAAACCATGGTAGCTCCCTAGACCAACTCCAATTTCATCTATGGCATGATCAAGCTAGGCCTGGGCATCGATGAAGATGATATGACAGCAGAGGAGCCCAGTGCTGCTGTTCCTGATGAGATTCCCCCTTGAGTGTAATGAGGAAGCCTCTTGAATAGAAGTAGATTAGGAGTTTCTGCCTACAAACTTTGTTCCCTCTTTATAGTGTCCCCACGGCTCCCCAGCAGCAGCTGCAGTGGCCCTGGCCTACCAGGTCCCCTCTACTGATGTCTAGTGAATTTATTTCTGTCCTTCTGTCTAAGGCAGTGTATAAGGGCCTCAGGCCCTATCCCTTTCCACATTTGCCAGAGGTTTGAATGTTGTGTATAATGTTTTTTTTTTTAATATGTTCTGAAATTAAAGTACACAAAATGAAATAATATTCAAGTTTTAAAAAACCCACGGTAATTCAGTATCACAAAGAAAAAATGAGAATATTGCAGAAACCACACTTAAAGTCATGGAAGATTGTTATTTGATAGAGAATTCAAACCAGCTGCCATGAAAAAACACAATGAGCTATAGGAAGACTCAGAAAGGCAGTTTAATGAGCTTAGGAATAAAATTAATGAACAGAAGGAAATTTTACCAAAGAGATTGAAACTAGAAAAGAACCAAACAAAAATTCTGGAGCTGAAGAACTCAATAATGAAAGAAAACATCAGAAAGCAACAGAAATGGAACTGACCATATGGAAGAGAGAATTAGCAAGCTTAAAGAAAGAAATCTAGATAGGATTCGGGTATAAAAGGGAGGGTGAACTAATTGGTTTTTTTTTTTTTGTTGTTGTTGTTGTTGTTGTTGTTTGTTTTAATAAAGAAACTCTGTGAGATCTATTAGAAAAGGCAACATAAGGATAATGGGTATTCCAGAAGGAGAAGAGGAGATGGGACTTGATGGCCTCATTCAGAACAGAAATAAAATTAACTCATTGGATATAGACCCTCACCTCTGGAGAGATTGACTGGCTATTCCCTGTAGGAAGAGGTGGCCACCTAAGAGACAGGCCACTGGGCTCTCAAACCTGGGAGGAAAAGAAGGAAGGAAAGAGGGAGTGAGGGGAATGTTTTTACTTCATAACACTTCCAGCACTAAATACGTGAGGATTTTCCCTCCACATAAACTAATTCTGACACCAACTGGGTGTCTTATAGATCAATTCAATTCTGACACTATCTATAGTTAGCACAGACTCCACAGATTAAGGGCTCTATCCCACAAGACTTCCCTTGCTTTAGACGCCAGTCACAGGTCCCAGGTTACCATCTGTATTTCTGACCAACCAAACATGTATCACAGAGTCTTCCTCAGGTTTGATAATTTGGTAGAATTGCTCACAAGTCTAAGGAAAACATTTAACTTGCTATTACTAATTTATTATGAAGGATACAACTCAAAAACAGAAAAATAAAAGGAATACTTAAGACAAGGTATGAGAGACGGGGTATAAAGCTTCCATTACCTCTCTAAGCTTGTCATTTTCCTAGCACTTTGATTTGTTCATCAACCTGGAAGCTCTCCAAACCCAATCATTTAGGATTTTATGGAGGCTTCATAGAAAGAATGAAGGGATGGAGCCAAAGCAAAAATAACACTCAGTTGTGGATGGGACTGGTCATAGAAGCAATGTTGAATGCTATAAAGAGCAATATTGCATAGGAACCTGGAATGTCAGGTCCATGAATGAAGGCAAAGTGGAAGTGGTCAAACAGGAGATGACAAGAGTGAACATCAACATTCTAGGAATCAGTGAACTAAGATGGACTGGAATGGGTGAATTTAACTCAGATGACCATTATATCTACTACTGTGTTCAGGAATCCCTCAGAAGAAATGGAGTAGCCTTCATAGTCAACAAAAGAGTCCAAAATGCAGTACTTGGATGCAATCTCACAAACGACAGAATGATCTCTGTTCATTTCCAAGGCAAACCATTCAATATAACTGTAATCCAAGTCTATGCCCCAACCAGTAATGCTGAAGAAGCTGAAGTTGAACAATTCTATGAAGACCTACAAGACTTTCCAGAACTAACACCCAAAAAAGATGTCCTTTTCATTATAGGGGACTGGAATGCAAATGTAGGAAGTCAAGAAACACCTAGAGTAATAGGCAAATCTGGCCTTGGAGTATAGGATGAAGCAGGGCACAGGCTAATAAAGTTGTGCCAAGAGAACACACTGGTCATAGCAAACACCCTCTTCCAACAACGCAAAAGAAGACTCTACACACGGACATCACCAGATGGTTGACACTGAATTCAGATTGCTTATATTCGTTGCAGCCAAAGATGGAGAAGCTCTATACAGTCAGCAAAAACAAGACTGGGACCTGACTGTGGCTCTGATCATGAACTGCTTATTGCCAATTTCAGACTAAAATTGAAGAAAGTGGAGAAAACCACTAGATCATTCAGGTATGACCTAAATCAAATCCCTTATGACTATACAGTGGAAGTGAGAAATAGATTTAAGGGACTAGATCTGATAGACAAGAGTGCCTGATGAACTATGGATGAAGGTTCGTGACATTGTACAGGAGACAGGAATCAAGACCATCCCCAAGAAAAAGGAATGGAAAAAAGCAAAATGGCAGTCTGAAGAGGCCTTACAAATAGCTGTGAAAAGAAGGGGAATGAAAAGCAAAGGAGAAAAGGAAAGAAATGCCCATTTGAATGCAGAGTTTCAAAGAATAGAAAGAAGAGATAAGAAAACCTTCTTCAGAGATCAATGCAAAGAAATAGAGGAAAACAATACAATGGCAAAGACTAGAGATGTCTTCAAGAAAATTAGAGATACCAAAGGAATATTTCATGCAAAGATCAGCTCAATAAAGGACACAAAGTATGGACCTAACATAAACAGAAGATATTAAGAAGAGGTGGCAAGAGTACACAAAAGAACTGTACAAAAATATCCTCACAACCCAGATAATCACTATGTTGTGATCACTCACCTAGAGCCAGACGATCTGGAATGTGAAGTCAAGTGGGCCTTAGAAAGCATCACTACGAACAAAGCTAGTGGAGGTGATGGAATTCCAGTGGAGCTGTTTCAAATCCTGAAAGATGATGCTGTGAAAGTGCTGCACTCAATATGCCAGCAAATTTGGAAAACTCAGCAGTGGTCACAGGACTGGAAAAGGTCAGTGTTCATTCCAATCCCAAAGAAAAGCAATGCCAAAGAATGCTCAAACTACTGCACAATTGAACTCATCTCACACGCTAGTAAAGTAATGTTCAAAATTCTCTAAGCCAGGCTTCAGCAATATGTGAACTATGAACTTCCAGATGTTCAAGCTGGTTTTGGAAAAGGCAGAGGAACCAGAGATCAAATTGCCAACATCCTCTGGATCATGGAAAAAGCAAGAGAGTTCCAGAAAAACATCTATTTCTTTTTGATTGACTATGCCAAAGCTTTAGACTGTGTGGATCACAGTAAACTGCAGAAAATTCTGAAAGAGATGGGAATACCAGACCACCTGACCTGCCTCTTGAGAAATCTGTATGTAGGTCTGAAAGCAACAGTTAGAATCGGACATGGAACAACAGACTGGATCTAAATAGGAAAGGGAGTACGTCGAGGCTGTATATTGTCACTCTACTTTTTTAAATTATATGCAGAGTACATCGTGAGAAACGCTGGGCTTGAGGAAGCAGAAGCTGGAATCAAGGTTGCCGAGAGAAATATCAGTAACCTCAGATATGCAGATGACACCACCCTTATGGCAGAAAGTGAAGAGGAACTAAAGAGCCTCTTGATGAAAGTGAAAGAGGATATTGAAAAAGTTGGCTTAAAGTTCAACATTTAGAAAACTAAGATCATGACAACCAGTCCCATCACTTCATGGTAAATAGATGAGGAAACAGTGGAAACAGTAGCTGATTTTATTTTTCTGAGCTGCAAAATCACTGCAGATGGTGACTGCAGCCATGAAATTAAAAGATGCTTACTCTTTGGAAGAAAAGTTAGGACCAACCTAGACAGCATATTGAAAAGCAGAGACATTACTTTCTCAACAAAGGTCTGTCTAGCCAAGGCTATGTTTTTTCCAGTGGTCATGTTTGAGTTGGACTATAAAGAAAGCTGAGCACCAAAGAATTGATGTTTTTGAACTGTGGTGTTGGAGAAGACTCTTGAGAGTCCGTTGGACTGTAAGGAGATCCAACCAGTCCATCCTAAAGGAAATGAGTCCTGGGTGTTCCTTGGAAGGACTGATGTTGAAGCTGAAACTCCAAAACTTTGGCCACCTGGTGCAAAGAGCTGGCTCATTTTTAAAGAGCCTGATGCTAGGAGGGATTGAGGGCAGAGGAGAAGGAGATGACAGAGGATGAGATGGTTGGATGGCATCACTGACTCAATGGACATGGGTTTGGGTGGACTCCTGGAGTTGGTGATGGACAGGAAGGCCTGGCGTGCTGCATGGGGTCACAAAGGGTTGGACATGACAGAGACTGAACTGAAATGGAGGCTTTATTACATAGACGTGATTGATTAAATCATTGGCCGTTGGTGATTAATAATATTCAGCCCCTTTCTCAAGGTCATGGCGTGCATGCTTGGTATCTCCGTACTGTCTGAATCTTTGCCACCCCATGTTGGGGCTCCTCTGTCCATGGAATTTTCCAGGCTAAAATACTGCAGTAGGTTGCCATTTCCTCCTCCAGGGGATATTCCTGACCCAGGGATCAAACCCACATCCCCTATATCTCTTGCATTAGCAGGCGGATTCTTTAACACTGCATCACTTGGGAAGCCCCAAGGTCATGGAGTGTGGCTCCAAGCTTCTATCCTCTAACACGCTTTGGTCTTTCTGGCAATCAACCCTAATCCTGAAGTGATAAAGGACCCCCAACCATCAGTCATCTTATTAGCATACAAAAGACCCATTTATCACTCCGGAGATTCCAAGGATTTTAGTTGTGTGCCAGGAACCAGGGACAAAGATTATTTATGTCTTTTTGTATCACAGAAGCAAGAAGTCTGTATTCAGGGACAAGAAACAAGCAAACAAAAATCCCTGAAATAAAGATCTACAATTTCACCAATTGGCAATCTAAAATTAATTATCCATAAAAAAGATAAAAGGCACTGAATGGCTTTTGTACTTCTACAACATAGGTTCTGAATTAACTTTAACATCTGCTGAAACGTGCTAATTGGCTAACCTTCATGACTAAACTTAAACATGTCATCCCCTATAACCTTAGGGGAATATATACAAATAAAATAGAGGACAAGTAGTTATGCCTTATCTTAATTATCAATTATTTTCTTCCCCAAAGCCCCAATGTCATAGAACACATTACCCTAAAAAATCCTACAGTAGGCATGATCATTCTGACCCAATGACCAATAAATCAAAGTTAAATATCTGGCATGTACAAATCTGCTTGACAAAATGGGACACTAACTGACACCCCATCCTGAAGTTAAAATAGTTAATATGGCCCAAAGTAAGTTATAAAAGAACCTTTAAGGATCAAAACTTATAAAAGACCTACCTAATGAAGGAATGATTATCCTCACTGCTTCTCCATTTAATATCCCAATTTGTGCTGTTC
The DNA here is from genome assembly GCF_042477335.2 of Ovis canadensis. Classification (NCBI taxonomy): domain Eukaryota; kingdom Metazoa; phylum Chordata; class Mammalia; order Artiodactyla; family Bovidae; genus Ovis; species Ovis canadensis. Next base: position 141,644,866 of record NC_091727.1, on the reverse strand, counting down.
AGAAATCTGGAAAGATTGACTAGTGCCTCAAAGTGGATTACTCCAACCTGATTCTGTTAAGGTCACATTTTTATGTCTCCTATATGCAACATTATTGAAATAACTGACTCCATCCATTAAATTCCTGAAACTTATTCAGTAAACCAAGGGTGGCCTCTATCGAGAAACAGCTTATTGAACCTCTTAGGGCCCACAATATCAACACAAACATAATCAATTTTAGGTCTTTTGAGATCTGGAAGCAACTTATTATTCTTCGTTTACAAATTTTACTTATGTGCATTTACAGTTTTACCTGCAAATCATCCCCTCTTTAATGGTGCCTCCTCCAACAAAAGGCTTTAGAATCTGTTTGAATTACAGTATAACAGGCATCCCAATTAGTGCCCTCAGAGTCTGCTGTAGATGCTCACTGTAGAGGCTTTAGCAACCTCCTCTCATGTTTCATGAGTAGCCCTTGGGCTTCTGATGCAAAAAGATTGCTCTCTTCAGCCGCATCCTGTACATGATTACAGCAGTAAGTACTGGCCACATACCTGGCCTTCCTGGAAATAAGAGGATCTCACAGACCATTATCTTGTGACCCTCTGTGTTCAGCTCTCCATTACGTCTTGGATCATGGAAGCAGCACCCTGTAAGCTTGACATGGCTGTCAAGGCCTCCTTTCTACAGAACTGAATCAAACCTGGGCTTTCTGGAGTACCCCAAATGTAGGATGCAGTGATCTCCCCTGTCCTCAGTTCCTTTCCACGGTGCCAGAGAAATTCACCCCTCTTCTAGATTCCTTGGATACCTGAAAAAACCCCTGAGATCAACTGAGTAAGCAGTGATATACTTTACAGATGGCATAGCCACCATTTTGCACAATGGAGGTTGGTGGAGAATTGCTGGTTTTCATTTTTTATCCAGTATGTTTCTAATCAAGGATGTGAACTCAAGTTAGTACACTTGATTGGACTTCAAGCAGTCATCTTATCACCTGATGCCCTTGCCAATAATGATACCCATCTGTATACTGAATAGGATTGGGAAAGATTGAAGGCAGGAGGAGAACGGGATGACAAAGGATGAGATAGTTGCATGACATCACCGACTCAATGGACATAAGTTTGAGCAAGCTCTGGGAGTTGGTGATGGACAGGAAAACCTGGTGAGCTGCAGTCCATGGGGTCACAAAGAGTTGGACATGACTGAGTGACTGAACTGAACTGAACTGAACTGTATGCTGAAAATCTTTGGGCCATTGCCTAACAGTTGTCCTCTGTTATGTGTTGAACTGTATCCCCTAGAAAAGCTATGTTGATGTCCTAACCCCTAGTATGTCAGAGTGGCTTATTTGGAAATAGAATCATCACAGACATAATTGGTTAAGATAATGCCCTGATGGAATAGGGTGGGCTTCTAATCCAATATAACGGGTATCCTTACAAGAAGACAGCCATGTAAGGACACAAAGACACAATGAGAATGCAATGTGAAGATACAGGCAGAGATTGGGAGATATGTTGTCACAAGCCAAGGGAAATCTGGGACCACCAGAGTAGGAAGAGGCAAGGAACAACTGTCCCCTGGAGATTTCAGATAGAGCATAGCCCAGCTTTGATTTCAGGCTTCTATGTGAAAGAATACATTTCTGTTGTTTTAAGCCATCCAGTGTGTGGTAGTTCTTTATGACCTTCTGAGAAATTAATATATCCCGTTTGGACTAGAGAACTCCAGAACTTTCTTGCCTCACAGATACCCAAAATATAAATCAAGCTAACGGATACTTCTATAAATAATAAGGCCACAATATGAAACCTCACCAGGATGCTCCTTATTCGCTATGAAGTTACAGTGATTACTCAAACTGACCAAGGCACTCATTTCAATTCTCAGAGGACACAGTACTGTGCTCTTGAAGAAGGGGTTCAATGGAACTTCTGTTTCTCATGCAGGACCCAGCAACTGATATAATGAGCTCCTCAAAGCACTCCTGTTTAAGTTACAAAGTTACAAATAAATCCCTAATGGTTGTCATTATTACTATTTATTTTATTTCAATTTTTTATTAAAGTATATTTGATTTACAATACTAGTTTCAGGTGAACAACAGTGATATTTTATAGACTGTACTCCATTTAAAGTTATTATAAAATAATGGCTACATTTTCCTGCTGGGTGTCACTATTGCCACAGGCACTGATTAGTCTAAATTTACAGCTGCCTACACCAATGCCACACATGGCCCTCAATTGCTTTCATTGACCATGAAGTTAATTTTTTGATGATCAGCCTACAATGTAACCCTCTCCCTCCTGGTCAAGTGCTTACTTAATTTCTTCATCCTACTCCTCAAAGTTTTAGTCATCAACAAAGTTTAAATTGATAAGAAGGTATTCAGAGGTTAATTGTGGCATGTGGCCTAAAATAAAGAACCAATATTATATGCTGCTTTGACATGGAGGAAAATGAGAGAGCTTCAAGTGACAAATCCCATACCTTACTAGGTTCACAGCTCTTCTTATCAAATCACCATGCACAGTTCCTGCTTATCCCTGAGTAGCAGATTTCAGCTCCCTTCCAGTGAGTTGAATTCTTTTCTCAAAAAGACATTATTCTTACTCTTCTCTATAGTCAATATTCACTGATAATTATCCATCCACTTATACTTTCTGTTACTCTTTTTTTTTAACTGTCTTATATTTTTTATTTGGGATAATTTTCATTTGACCTGAAGAAATCTCTTTGCTATTTCTGTTAGTGAGAGTCATTTGATAATAAATGATCTTATTGTTTGTCTAAAAATGTATTCTCATATTTTAAAGACATAATTGCTAAATATAGGATTCTAGTATGGGCATTATCTTCATTTGAACATTTTAATTATGTCATTTTCCTGTAATCTGGCTTCCTTATTTTAAGCCATTTGTCAGGATTATGGTTTTTTTTTTAAAGATAATTTTTCTGGATATTTTGACGTTTTTGTCTTTGCTTTTATTTCTTAGCAGTTTCAGTATGGTACATGTATACATGTGGTTTTCTTTCTAATCTATCTGTTCTAGGTTTTGTAATGTTTATTAAATTTGTGTGGTGATAACTTTTCCTCAAATATTACTTCTGATCTGTTCTCTCTTTCCCTTCTACAATAGAATTCCAACTGCAAGTATATTATTCATTTTACCACGTCCCATAAATCTCTTATACTTATTTTTATGTTTCATCTTTTGCTCTGTGTTTCAGTCTGTGTATTTCAAATTATTATTATCTTCTATTTCATTAATTCTATGTTCTGTCAAATCCAATCTGCTATCAACTTTATATTTTTAGTTATTTACTTAATACATTTTTAGATCTATTATTACCATTTTATTCTTTTAACGATACCTTTTCTCTGATAAAAGTCTGCATCTTGTCATCTATACTCTGAAACATATAAACCACCATTATTTCCATGTCCATGTCTGATAGCTTCCAAAATGAGGATATTCATGAATTTATTTCTATTTTTTTCCTCTACATCCTATTTCTTGGCACATATTTAGCAATTTTGGGTCAAATCCCAGATATTGTAAATGAAAAATTACAGAGACTCTGGATTCTGTTTTATTTTTTCAGAGAAAATTTATATTATATACTGCTAGGCAGACAAAATGGAGGCAAGTCAGAATAGCAAGGAGAGATAAGAAAGCTTTTCTCAGTGATCAGTTCAATGAAATAGAGGAAAACAATAGAATAAGAAAGACTAAAAATATCTTGAAGAAAATTAGAGATACCAAGGGAACATTTCATACAAAGATGAGCACAAAAAAGGATAGAAATGGTATGGATCTAACAGAAGCAGAAGATATTAAGAAGAGGTGGCAAGAATACACAGAAGAACTGCACAAAACAGATCTTTATGACCCAGATAATCACAGTGGTGTGATCACTCACCTAGAGCCAGACATCCTGGAATGTGAAGTCAAGTGGGCCTTAGGAAGCATCACTACGAACAAAGCTAGTGGAGGTGAAGGAATTCCAGTTGAGCTACTTCAAATCCTGAAAGATGACACTGTGAAAGTGCTGCACTCAATATGCCAGCAAATTTGGAAAACTCAGCAGTGGTCACAGGACTGGAAAATGTCAGTTTTCATTCCAATCCCAAAGAAAGGCAATGCCAAAGAATCCTTAAACGACCGACCGCACAATTGCCCTCATCTCACATGCTAGTAAACTAATGCTCAAAATTCTTCAAGCCAGGCTTCAACAATACATGAACTGTGAACTTCCAGATGTTCCAGCTGGTTTTGGAAAAGGCAGAGGAACCAGAGATCAAATTGCCAACATCCATTGGATCATGGAAAAAGCAAGAGAGTTCCAGAAAAACATCTATTTCTGCTTGATTGACTATGCCAAAGCTTTAGACTGTGTGGATCACAATAAACTGTGGAAAATTCTGAGAGAGATGGGAATACCAGACCACCTGACCTGCCTCTTGAGAAACCTGTATGCAGGTCAGGAAGCAACAGTTAGAACTGGAGATGGAACAACAAATAGGAAATGGTTCCAAATAGGTTCCAAATAAGAAAAGGCGTATGTCAAGGCTGCATATTGTCACCCTGCTTATTTAACTTATATGCAGAGTACATCATGAAAAATCCTGGGCTGGATAAAGCACAAGCTAGAATCAAGATTGCTGGGAGAAATATCAATAATCTCAGATATGCAGATGACACCACCCTAATGGCAGAAAGAGAAAAAGAATTAAAGAGCCTCTAGATGAAAGTGAAAGAGGAAAGTGAAAATGTTGGCTTAAAGCTCAACATTCAGAAAACTAAGATCATACAATCCAGTACCATTGCTTCATGGCAAATAGATGAGGAAACAGTGAAAACAGTGACAAACTTTATCTTCTTGGGCTCCAAAATCACTGCAGATGGTGACTGCAGCCATGAAATTAAAAGATGGTTACTCCTTGGAAGTAAAATTATAACCGACCTAGACAGCATATTAAAAAGCAGAAACATTACTTTGCCAGCAGAGGTACATCTATTCAAAGCTATGGTTTTTCCAGTAGTCATGTATGAATGTGAGAGTTGAACTATAAAGAAAGCTGATTACCAAAGAATTGATACTTTTGAACTCTGATGTTGGAGAAGACTCTTGAGAGTCCGTTGGACTGTAAGGAGATTCAACCAGTCCATCCTAAAGGAAATCAGTTCTGAATATTCATTGGAAGGACTGATGCTGAAGCGGAAACTCCAATACTTTGGCCACCTGATGCGAAGAACTGACTATTGTAAAAGACCCTGATGGTGGGAAAGATTCAGGGCTGGAGGAGAAGAGGACGACAAAGGTTGAGGTGGTTGGATAACATCACCGACTCAATGGACATGAGTTTGAGTAAACTCCAGGAGGTGGCGATTGACAGGGAGGCCTGGAGTGCTGCAGTCGATGGGTTTGCAAAGAGTCAGATAGGACTGAGCGACCGAACTGAACTGAAGTGAAAATATTAATCAAATTAAGGATCAAACCACCTTGAAATTGGGGTGACAGTTTTTATAAGTTTAGAAGGGATTTCCCACTTGGCACAGTGGTAAAGAATTCACCGACCAATGCCAGAGATGCAAGAGATGCTGATTTGATCTCTGGGTCAGGAAGATACCCTGGAGTAGGAAGTGGATACCCACTCCAGTATTCTTACCTGGGAAATTCTATGGACATAGGAAACTGGTGGGTTACAGTCCATGGGATTACAAACAGTAGGACATGGCTGTGCACAACACAACAACAACCTCAGTTTTACTTTCGTTCCCAAGGGATAATCCTCCAGAGATCCCAAGGGAAAGGCTGGAGTGTTTACTAAGGTATTTCTTCCTTAACAAGTCCTGAATTACTTTTGGTCACTTCAGTTCAGTGGGCTTCCCTGATAGTTCAGTTAGTAAAGAATCTGCCTGCAATGCAGGAGACTCCAGTTTGATTTCTGGGTTGTGAAGATCCCCTGGAGAAGAAAAAAGGCTATCCATTCCAGTATTCTGGCTTTGAGAATTCCATGGACTATAGTCCATGGAATCACAAAAAGTCGGGCACGATTGAGTGACTTTCACTTTCAGTTCAGTAAGAATACCAAAAACTTCTCTCTGCATTTCAGAGGTTTTCTGTTTAGTTTTTTAGCCTCTGATCATGCATACATAGCTTAAGAATTTAATGAACAGCTGAAAAGGAAATCCTAGACTATCAGACTCACTTTTCTGTTCTTACCCTTCTCTCTGGATTCTGGGCCCCTCAAGTTCTGGCTGACTTGGCATCCCTGAACTCTAAAATCTTACTCTCTTCAGCTCAATGAGATTACCTGGAAATTCATTTACCTTCTCTACCACGTAAGTATATCCCTCTGTTGTAATTCTCAATCTTTTCTTTACATCAAGATTTGAAAAATGCCCTGAGAAAAAAAGTGACTCAGAATGTATACTTCCCTCTCTGAGGTTCCTTTTCTCACCTCAAGTTGCCTCAGCTGCTCTCTAATGTTTTTAAACAAATGGTTTGGTATTGTATCCAGTTTTCTATTTATTTCAAAGCAGGAATATTAGTCTGCTACAGATTATTCCATCGTATTTGGAGTCATAAGTCTCCTGTCTATTCTATTCTTGTTCTCAAGTTAATGGTACCCCTATTCACTCAGACTTCCAAGCAAGAAACTTGTGTAAAATCTGCTTCTACTCCCAAACCAGTTGATCACAAGATCTTTCTGACTCTACATGACAAACATTTCAAATCCAGTCTTTTCTCTCAATCTTCATTTCTTACTTAGTTGGGAACACTCATAATCTTCCTTAAACTAGTCTTTTCCCACTCCAGTTCATCTTTCTTATAGAGGACATTGAATAGTTTAAATAAAATAATATGGTGTGTGTTGTTGTTGTTCAGATGCTAAGTCATGTCCAACTCTTTGAAACCCCATAGACTGCATGCAGCACACCAGGCTTCCCTGTCCTTCACTATCTCCTGGAGTTTGCTCAAACTCATTTTTATTGAGTAGATGATGCCGTCCAAATGTCTCATCCTTTGTCCCCCCTTCTCTTCCTGCCCTCAATCTTTCCTAGCATCAGGGTCTTTTCCAATGAGTCGACTTTACATCAAGTGGCCAAAATATTGGAGCTCCCACTTCAGCATCCATCCTTCCAATGAATATTCAGGGTTGATTTCCATTAGGATTGACTGGTTTGATCTCTTTGCAGTCCCAGGGACTTTCAAGAGTCTTCTCCAGCACCACAGTTCCAAGGCATCAATTCTTCAGTGCTCAGACTTCTTTATGGTTGTCCAGGTCTCATAGCTGTACATGACTACTGGGAAAATCATAGCTTTGACTATACAGTCCTCTGTCAGCAAAGTAATGTCTTTGCTTTCTAATATTCTGTCTAGTTTTGTCATAGCTTTCCTTCCAAGGAACAAGCGTCTTTTAATTTCATGACTGTAGTCATCATCCACAGTGATTTTGGAGCCCAAGAAAATGAAATAAAATCTGCCATTGTTTCCACTTTTTATCCATCAATTTGCCACGAAATGATGGGACTGGATGTCATAAGCTTAGTTTTTTGAATGTTGAGTTTTAAGCCAGCTTTTTCACTCTCTTCCTTCACCCTCTTCAAGAGGTTCTTTAGTTTCTCTTCAGTTTCTGCCATTAGAGTGGTATCATCTGCATATCTGAGGTTATTGATATTTCTCCCAGCAATCTTGATTCCACCTTGTGCTTCATCCAGCCCAGAATTTCACATGATATAATTGGCATGGAAATTAAATAAGCAGGGTGACAAACTCCTTTCTCAATTTTGAACCAGTTCATTGTTTCATGTCGGGTTCTAACTGTTGTTTCTCGGCTTGCATACAGCTTTCTCAAGAGGCAGATAAGGTGGTCTAGTATTCCCATCTCTTTAAGAGTTTTCAGTCTATGTCTGACGCAGGATGCAGCATGCTTGGGGCTGGTGCATGGGGATGACCCAGAAAGATGTTCTGGGGAGGGAGGTGGGAGGGGGGTTCATGTTTGGGAAGGCATGTAAGAATTAAAGATTTTAAAATTTAAAAAAAAAAATAAAAATAAAAATAAAAAATGGAAAAAAAAAAAACTAAAACAAACAAAAAAAATAATTTTAATATCCTGAAAAAAAAAATAAAAATAAAACAAAACAGTAAGAAAGAGAAGAAAAAGAAAAACCTAGGTTTTATTAAATCTTTCCTTATTCAATTATATCCCTTTTCCTTATTCAATTATATCCCTTATATAAGCTGTAGATCAAATTCTTTCAAAGCATGTTTCAAATATTGAAGAATGCTTCTATTCATTAAAGATTTAGAACTCTTAAAAAAATTTTTTTATTAAAGCTAGCTTTTGCCTCTGAAAACAAATATAGCTCTTCTTAAATTAGAAATCAAAATGTAACACTGTCATGATTTGCTATAATAAATATAACCTGTCTTTTGATTGCTGGGCAGTGTTCCATCATTAATCAACTGCAAAACATTTTTAAAATATCATTGTTTTGGATCCTGTAGAAAATATTGTGAAAAAATATAAAGATTGTAAGACATTAAAATATTCAAAAGTTCTGAAGTCTAAGAAAGTAGAAAGAAAAGAGACAGTAGATGTCTGAATTGTAAAAAATATAACTGACTGTATCCTATGCTGTTATATAATTCTGCAAAGAGACAAAGTAAAGCTAAATAAATAGTCTTTAAGTCTTACCAACTTTTTATCTTTAGAAAATAAATAATAAACTTTTACACAAAAAAAAAAAAAAAAAAGAGTTTTCCACAGTTTTTTGTGATCCATACAAAGGCTTTAATGTAGTCAATGAAGCCAAAGTAGATGTTTTTCTTGAATTCCTTTGCTTTCTCTATGATCCAACAGATGTTGGCAATTGATCTCTGATTCCTCGGCCTTTTCTAAATCCATATAAAAGCTCAGTAAATTTACATAAAGTGAACTACAAAAACTAAAATAGAAACAGCTAAAGTATAAAAAATCCCTGATTTTGACAAGAATGAAATGAAACTGATGTAACAACTTACTTCTGTTGACTAATTTAAGTAAGTAACATCTCTGAAGCAAGGACAATGATTATGTTAAAATTGACTTGGTAGTCCCACTCCTAGGACTTTATTCGCAAGAACTAACTTTTCTGCTATGCTTCATCCACTCCATGGCTTGTGTTCATCTTGTCTGAATACTGCTCCACACTCCTACAGATGCCTCCAGCATCCTGGCCCTAGAAGAGGTGACATCTAGATGGCATATAGGTGGCATATAGATGGCAGTAAGGAGGTGGCATCTTGGTAGTCCTGTGGACACCTACCCACAGTTTTAAGGCACCCTGAGCAGAGTTCTTGGCACTGCTGAAAGGTTGCAACACTGGGTTTCTCTGTTCCAAAGGAACAGCTTGTTCAAAAAATTTGTCTCAGGAGGGAAAATTGATATGAATATCCTTCCTTGGGATCTCACCTTACTTACAAATGAACCAAATTGGAATTCCTAATGAAGAAGGCTTCAAAAGACTTGAAAGTTGAGCTCAGTGTGTCCAAAACAAGAATAGGGACAGTTGATTAAGTTGATGATATAGATGCAAAAGAGAAAGAAGAAAGTCAAGTCCCTTATGTATGATGACTGCTGCTGCTACTGCTGCTAAGTCGCTTCAGTCGTGTCCGACTCTGTGCGACCCCATAGACAGCCTCTTGCCAGGCTCCTCTGTCCCTGGGAGTCTCCAGGCAAGAACACTGGAGTGGGTTGCCATGTCCTTCTCCAATGCATGAAAGTGAAACTGAAAGTGAAGTCACTCAGTCGTGTCCGACTCTTAGCAACCGCATGGACTGCAGCCTACCAGGCTCCTCCGTCCATGGGATTATCCAGGCAAGAGTACTGGAGTGGGGTGCCATTGCCTTCTCCGGTGTATGATGACATCTCCAAGAATTACCTGTGGGTAGAATAAGTAAAGATGATCTAGATGATGGTGGTTTATTTTTTTGAAGCACACACACCAGAATATGATTATGATTTACAAGAAGCAGAAAAGACTTTGGAGGCTAAGAGAGGAGGTGACAAAAAGATATCAAGTTCATTTGTTTCAGAATGCAAAGGAAGTAAATTGGTGAGGAATCATCCCTGCTGATCAATTATTTGTGGGGAGTTAAACTGAGGCAGACCAGTTGCTGCCATGGAAGTCTGTACTATGTACTATGTTTACACATGAACTCTGCTTTTAAAAAAGTAAAAATAAATTTTGAATGTATCAAATAGAAGGCATTTATATGAGATGGTGCCCTCTATCACTTCAGATACTTACAAGGAAGGGTAAAAGTAAGAGGACTGGTAAAGTGAGACACATTTTGTAAAATTAAAACTGTTGAATGGTATTGTTTGCCATTTTGCTAATTACAAGTTTTATAGTTTTTCCACCTATTAAAATATAATTTCCTACAGATGAAAGAGATAAAGTTACTTCTGTTTCTTCTCAAAAAAAAAAAGAGAAAAAAAATCTTAAAATCAAAAAAGAAACATCAAAATTCTCTATAGCAAGTGTCCCCAACCTCTGGGATCTAATGCCTGATGATCTAAGGTGGAGCTGATGTAATAATAATAAAGTGCACAAAAAATGTAATACACTTGAATCATCCCCAAACCATCCACCTCTTTGTTCATGGAAAAATTATCTTCCACAAAACTGATCCCTGGTGCCTAAAAGGTTGGGGACTGCTGGTATACAGTACTATTTAAATCAGCAAAAATTATTATGTAACCTACATGACTAGGAAAACAGCTTAATAAATTATGGTATATCAGCAATGTAAGCTACTAAGTCTGCATTAAAATTCTAATAATTTTTAAAAACTGTAGAAACACTGAACACTATTCCTGATACAATATTAAGATTGAGAAGAAAATAAGCAATAAGGATAGTATAACTGTAGCTATGTAGAAAATACATATAATTGTAAAATGTATAATAAAGAAAAGTATCATTTTATATTAGTATTAAATGTGAATTTAAAATGCTTGAGATTTTAACATATTTTCAATAAAATAATAGTGATCATTAATAAATTTGAAATATATAATCACAATCAACATTATACTCACTTTCTAAAAGATAAATTATTATATTATAATCAAATACATCAGAGTAGTTCTTCCCTAATAACTCTCACTGAAAATAAAACCCATGAAATTTTATTAATATAATATATTCTATTAGTAGAGAGATCATCATAGTAAAATTATTATCAGTATCAAATATACTATCTTGTACATCAAAAGATTTCTTAAAAACAAATGAAGTAATATTGTTTCCTTAATGAATTCTGGAAATTTGCATTTCCTGATTCAGTTTTGCTTCTGGAAAATATTATTAGAAACACATTAGAAACTTTTCAATAATGAAAAGACTGCTGGGAGAGGAGTGTTGTTATGAAAACAGTCTTCTCTTTACATATGTTCTTGAATTGACAAGGAATCAAAATGCAAAAGTTTGAATCAAAATTAGAAAGAAAATTAAAATGTATTTAGCTAGAAAGAGAATTCTACTGGTCCTCAAATGCTCTGAAGTGAAAGACTTGAATATTTTGATTTTGTTTCATGAGGTTTGCAAGTTTCAGCACAAATCATTGTTGTTGAGTTGCTAAATCATGTCCGACTCCTTGTGACCCCATGGATTGTAACCCACCAGGCTCCTCTGTCCATAGAATTCTCCAGGCAAGAATTCTGGAGTGGGTTGTCATTTCCCTTCTCCAGGGGATCTTTCCGACCCAGGGATCAAACCCTGGTCTGCTGCATTGCAGGCAGATTATTTACCATTGAGCCACCAGAGAAGCCCCAACCCAAATCATATTTGAGATAAAATTTTAAAAGTCACCTGCACTTAAGGATTTGCATCTGAAATATCCACCTCTCAGAACTATAGCAGCTGCTGGTTGCTGCTCTCGTCCTATAAATTATACTGATTGAGTGATGTGTCAGAAAGAACAGGGCTACGTTTCCAAGTATGTGGTACATGGAGATTAGCCAACCACTTAAGAATGTTAAACAATCAATATCCTTGATTCTAATGAAGTTCATAAATTTATATTTTGAAAAATAAAAAGCCACCTGTGCATTATTTTGTCGTATAGAAGTGTCTATCATTAGTTTCCAAAAGGAGTCTCTGCATCACTCATGATTGTCTTCTTTGCTTAGGGTAAACACAGAGAATTTTTTTATGTTCCTGAGACAAGATGACCATTTCTCTTTTCATGGCTTCTCATTTCCAGAATAAATAAACACTTTCAATAAGTCACTTCAAAATATTCTCAGCTGATTCTTCCCTACATCTAGTATTTTCTCTCCTTGATCACACCCAAGAGTCGATAATCTTTAAGGTGAGAAAACTTGCTTTCTTGGTATATTTTCATAGAAAAAATATATTTATATAATCTTAGTTACCCATTCTCTTCAAACTGCATTCTTTTTGCTTTTAATAAAGCTTAAGACACACACACAAGAGAAAACACCACTGCATCAAAATGCTTTTAATTAACTCAAAACTAAATACATAATATTAACATCTTGTTGTTCTTTAGTCACCAAGTCATGTCTGATTCTTTGCGACCATAGACCACAGACTCCTCTGTCCATGGCATTTCCCAGTCAAGAATACACTAGAGTGAGTTTCCATTTTTTCCTCCAAGGGATCTTCCCAACCCAGGGTTTGAGTCCACATCTCCTTCATTGGCAGGTAATTCTTTACTACTAAGGCATCAGGGAAGTCCAGAGAATAGTATATTGGAGTTGCATTTTCTGCTTAGCATAGTGCATGTGTGCATGCTAAGTCGTTTTAGTCATGGGACCACATGGACCATAGCCTACCAGACTCCTCTGTGCATGGGGATTCTCCTGGCAAAAGTACTGGAATGGGTTGCCATGCCTTCCTCCAGGAGTATACAATAAATTGGGTAATGAATAAGAGGCCCAAAATATACTCACTATCCTTTTATCTTGCCCTCATTCTGGATCCCCTTAGGAGGATTGAACTTTATACATTTTCAGTTCAGTTCAGTTCAGTCACTCAGTCATGTCCGACTCTTTGTGACCCCATGAATCGCAGCACGCCAGTCCTCCCTGTCCATCACCATCTCCTGGGGTTCACCCAGACTCACATCCATCGAGCCCATGATGACATCCAGCCATCTCATCCTCGGTCGTCCCCTTCTCCTCCTGCCCCCAATCCCTCCCAGCATCAGAGTCTTTTCCAATGAGTCAGCTCTTCTCATGAGGTGGCCAAAGTACTGGAGTTTCAGCTTTAACATCATTCCTTCCAAAGAAATCCCAGGGTTGATCTCCTTCAGAATGGACTGGTTGGATCTCCTCATACATTTTAAAGGCCCTTATAATACATTTTGTTCAGCATCATATTAATTTTTTGTTTTCATAGTCTCTGGTATGAAGGCACCTATTGCATAATGAAAAGAATACCATACTTAGATTGAGACAGATATGAGTTGGAATTCAGATTTTACCATTCAACTACTTATGTGACTTTGGTTAAGCTCTTTAACCTCTCTGAGCCTCAATTTCAGTATGTGTCAAATAGGTATAGTTATAAATGGCAACCCACTCCAGTACTCTTGCCTTGAAAATCCCATGGACGGAGGATCTTGGTGTAGGCTACTATCCATGGGGTCGCAAAGAGTCAGGCACGACTGAGCGACTTCACTTTCACTTTCATGCTTAGCTGATAAAATGTTGAGAATTAATGAGATGAGCATGTAAGCTGGTCAATAAATATTTTTTTTTTGTCCCCCACATATCACCAAGTAGACTGTGAGTTTTTGTCCATTGTATTTCTTTAATTGATCTTTACTTCTTCATTTCCTCTCAGCCAGTAATTTAAACATGGCATGCATTCTGCAACAACATAGAAGGATAGGATGGGGAGGTAGGTTCAAGAGAGAGGATATACGTATACCTATGGCTGATTCATGTTGATGTTTGGCAGAAACCAACACAATTCTGTAAAGCGATTATGCTTCAATTAAAAAGCAAATTTAAAATTAAAAAAACTAAAAAGTAATTAAGGCTTAGTGAATAAATTAATTCTATGTAGGTATATCTGTTTTTGTGGCTGTTCTTTTCAAGAAAATTTCCTTAAAGGCAAGAATACCATCATTATAATTTTTCATGCTAGCTAACAAGGTTTGAGTTATTACTCTGTGCTAGCTCCTAAGCTAATCAGATGCTTTCTGATTATATGTTGTGGTCTTCTATAGCAACTACCTAATATTTCACTAAGCATTTTATTCATTTAAGAAATATCTATGAACATTATTACTTGAAATTGATAAAAAGTAAAACATCTTTTTGATCATAATGCTTGAGAAAATGTGACATTTGGTCAAATAAGGGTCACTTAAACCATTTATGACTACAGGTAAATGATAAAAATGATCTTATGCCAAAATATACCAAATTCCCTCACACTATCTTAGTAAAGTATTGCTATAAGTAACGTTCCTTCCTCCCAGTTCCTTCTTTCTCTAGATTTTAGATTTATGCCCCAAACTTTCCAACTCTAAGCTAAATAAAAAGGAAGAATTGTATAAATAACTATATTTACAAATCCTTAGAACATATTTAACACGATTCTGAATCAGACTCTAAAATTTCCTTTCTTTATTTTTTAATTTCCTAAAATACTAAATATTTAAAATATTAAAGCAAACATCAAATATTAAAACCTACCATTATTGTTCCAAGACTCCAGATCTCTGCCTCACAGACAATTTGCAAACTACATGGTTGACAAGTACAGTTGACCCTTGAACAAGGTGGGCTTAGGGGCACCAACTCTTTGTGTAGTAAAAAAATCTCTAAATACAGTTGACACACCACATTAGAGATTCCACATCAAGAGAGTCAACCAACCAGGGCCTGTGTAGTACTGTAGTATGCGTATAGTAAAAACAAAACACATGTGTAAGCCAACCTTCCCAGTTCAAATCCATGTCGAAAAAAAATTTTCAGAATTGGATTAAACAACTTCACGATGTTAATTCAACTTGTAACAGTGCTAAATTGCCTCAAAACACAGTTCAATTTAATTCCATCAAGGCAAACAACTTGGAAACAAAAAATAAGAAAAAATTACAAAAAGCTGATATATGAATATCACTACAATGTCCCTTCCTTCTTGATGAAATAAGATACTAAGGAAAACAAAACAAGCAAAAATATGATGATTGTAATCAATGTAGACTGTATCAGGTGTTTAGATGGAACTTTTTTTTTCCCAGTCAAATGAATCAGACTGGATGACAGAACTTCTAAGATAGTAATCATCATCACTTATTGAGAACATATGTGTTAGGCTCTGTGCTAATTTAAGTGTTTTGCATGAATTATCTCATTAAATTATCTATGAGGTAGGTACTGTTATTATCCCCAATTTTACAGATGAGGAAAATATAACACATGAAAGTTCAGCAATTTGCCCAAAGTTCACTGATGACAAGGAGCAGAGGTAAATTTTAAATAATAGGCAAACTCTCTCCAGAGTAAATAGTGTCACACTAGTATCTAAAATAATTCAAATTATTTGAGGGTCCTAGTTAGGAAAGTGCAAGATTACCCATGCTACTGAAACATTTTCTGTATACCTGAAATTAACATGACATTGTAAATCAACTATACTTCAATATTTTAAAAAAGAAAAAATAACATCATATTTTGTTTGTAATTTCAGGTGTATAGCAAAGTGATCCAGTTACATGTATTTTTTTTAGATTCTTTTCCATTATAGTTTATTATAAGATACTGAAAATAGTTCCCTGTACTATACAGTAAGACCTTGCTGTTTATTTTACATATAAAAGTATCTATCTGTTAATTTCAAACTATCATATTGGTAAACATTAATAGGAAATTAAAATTTGATAGTGGGTGAGACTGGATACACAACTTTACAGATGGGTGACATTTGCACTGAGACCTAAAAGTACCACATGCACGTACACTAAAGTAGGAGAAAGTTTAGCCTGCTCAAGGAGCAGAAAGCAGGCCGGGCTGGGTCTAACAAAGGGAATGAATGTGAGAAGGGGACAGCATGAAACCAGAGGGACAGGAAGTTGTAGAATCCTGTAAACCACAGTTAGGATTTAAGATTTAATTCTAATGACAGTGAGGATCCATTAGTGGATTTTATCATTTTAGAATTTTTAAGAACTTTCAAGCTTAATGGGAGATACCAATTTGAATGTAAAATCTAGCATCTTCCTGAAACAAATTGAAGCTGGCTGTGAATTCTAAGACAAAAATAATAAATAAACAAAATTTTTTCCAGAGTTCTAGAAAGAGATATACAGTACTTTTTGGCTAGGGAACAGTGAGAAAGATTTTTAAATATATTTTATTGGTATGCATCAAATATCATAGGGATATGATTAGAGGCAGCAAACTTGTTCAAATAATATAAGACCTGCAATGAACCTTCGTCCAAGTCTTGAACCAAGCATTTTATTTAAAATGTAGTTCATATAAGTTTACTAACCTTAACAACATGATCATTTTTCTTTTCTGTATTTTTATAACTTCTCCAAAGCATCAGAAAGACCAAATTTGCATATTTCCTACTTAATCTAAAGCAAAATTATAGGCCATGATTAATGTTACATTTAAAGAAAAGAAAAAAAAAAGGCAAATGTTTTTCTGCTTAAAAATCTAGTTATAGAGACAAGATCAAAATGCAAGTAAGAAGAATGCCACAAATTAGACAAATCAGTCTTAGTTCAACCATGTCACTTATCAGAACATTACTGGTTTGTTATTTGTCTTTCCCTACCCAATAATATAAAAGCTGGGATGTTATCTGTTCACCCATCTATTCCCAGTTTCTAGCATAGTATCTGCTTCTTAGTAGGGCTCATTAACATTCAATATATGTTGATCACTTTAACTAAAAATATTAAGTGATCATTAATACACAGTATAAAGTTACACAAATACTCAGAGGAAAACATGGTTCTCATACTCCAAACACTTATCCTCTGAATTGGCATCTTCAGTGAGGCATGGATGAGCTTTACCGTCTGAGCCACCAGGGAAGTCCAATTGAGAAAATACTTAGTACTAAAACCAGAAAGTCAGTTTACAACCAGAAGAGGGAAAGGGGAATGAAGAGTTACAGCTATAATCCTAAAAGGTCCCTTCCCAACTGCAGGAAATACTATTTTATTGGAAACTCACCTTATCTAGAAGTGAAGAGATTGCCATATCCTTGAAGGGTCAAGTGCAATTGCTGGTCCTTTCAGTTCAGTTCAGTTCAGTTGCTCAGCCATGTCCGACTCTTTGCAATCCCATGAATTACAGCACGCCAGGCCTCCCTGTCCATCACCAACTCCCGGAGTTCACTCAAACTCATGTTCGTCGAGTCAGTGATGCCATCCAACCATCTCATCCTCTGTCGTCCCCTTCTCCTTCTGCCCTCAATATTTCCAAGCATCAGGGTCTTTTCCAATGAGTCAGCTCTTTGCATCACGTGGCCAAAGTATTGGAGTTTCAGCTTCAACATCAGTCCAACCAATGAACACCTAGGACTGATCTCCTTTAGGATGGGCTGGTTGGATCTCCTTGCAGTCCAAGGGACACTCAAGAGTCTTATCCAACACCACAGTTCAAAAGCATCAATTCTTCGCCACTCAGCTTTCCTGATAGTCCAACTCTTACATCCATACATGACCACTGGAAAAACCATAGCCTTGACTAGACAGACCTTTGTTGGCAAAGTAATGTGTCTGCTTTTAATATACTGTCTAGGTTGGTTATAGGGAGAAGGCAATGGCAACCCACTCCAGTACTCTTGCCTGGAAAATCTCATGGACGGAGGAGCTTGGTAGGCTGCAGTCCATGGCGTCGCTAAGGGTTGGACACGACTGAGTGACTTCACCTTCACTTTCATGCATTGGAGAAGGAAATGGCAACCCACTCCAGTGTTCTTGCCAGGAGAATGCCAGGGATGGGGGAGCCTGGTGGGCTGCCGTCTATGGGTTCACACAGAGTCGGACACGACTGAAGCAACTTAGCAGCAGCAGCAGCAGCAAGTTGGGTATAACTTTCCTTTCAAGGAGTAAGTGTGTTTTAATTTCATGGCTGCAGTCACCATCTTCAGTGATTTTGGAGCCCAGAAAAATAAAATCAGCTACTCTTTCCACTATTTGCCATGAAGTGATGGGACCAGATGCCATGATCTTCGTTTTCTGAATGTTGAGCTTTAAGCCAATTTTTTCACTCTCTTTTACTTTCATCAAGAGGCTTTTAGTTCCTCTTCATTTTCTGCCATAATGATGGTGTCATCTGTATATTTGAGGTTATTGATATTTTTCCCGGCAATCTTTAGGCAGGCGCAATTACATATGTGTATGTGTATGTGTAACACTGAAACTCCAATACTTTGGCCACCTGATGCAAAGAGCCAGCTGACTCATTGTAAAAGACCCTGATGCTGGGAAAGATTAAGGCAAAAGGAGATGGGTGCAGCAGAGGATGAGATGGTTAGATAGCATCACTGACAATGGACATGAATTTGAGCAAACTCCAGGAGATAGTGAAGGACAGGAAAATCTGGCATGCTGAAGTCCATGGGGGTGCAAAGAGTCAGACCTGAATTAGTGACTAAACAATAACAAATATATGTATATATTTAAATATACATTTTATCATTAGCACATTATAACAAACTATATTTGTTAATAATCCCATTATCACTGCAAAATACACATCTGTTTCAAACCATGGAGAATTATGCCTTTATGTACTTATAGCCATAAAGAGAAAAACACTGAATACTTTAATATTCAGCTTTGTTATAAAAATGCTGAAATACTTTCTGCCTCAAAGGCAATCATGTGATAAGTTCTCAAATTAGTCAAAAACAGAATTGGTTTAAAATAACTCCTTTAAATAAGGCACATATCCTTCCCTGCAGTTTTAGATTCCATTTCCCTTAGCCCCAAAAGCACAGACTAGACCTGGTGGTCATGCAGCCAGCCTGGATGGGCCTTGGTAAAGTTGAGTGTCAAAATGTGTGAGAGCTTTGCAGCACTGGGAACTGACAGACCATTAGGCATATTGGGACTGTGTGCAGCTGTCTGGATGCTGCTGGAATTCCTACATTCTTTGTCACAGGATTATGCTGTCAGAGGGATCGCAGACCCTGCTTTATGAAACACCTTATTTCCTTTGATGTGAATTTGATCTGTGGGAATTCAGATTTTTTAGAATAGTCTCATCTGGAAAAAAGAACACTTTCAAATGCCTATATTCTAATACTTTTATGGTAACACGAGCAACTCAAGTTTCCCTCATGGTCGCATATGATGATGTGCTGGGATACTTTTTAAAAAGTCATTTGAATCCTTATGTTCAAATCCTTTGCAAATTTAATTTTCTTTATTAGCCAAGAATTCTGCATGGATATTATGCATTTTGAAGTTATGAATTCTGTTTGTGCCTGTTTTTGCTTCAGCGGGTTTTGAACACTGAGTATAAGAAAGTGTATATTCAAAAATCTGTCTACAGGTCGAATTTTGCAAGGTTTAACACTTAAATTCTTACCTGTTTTGATTACCATTAGTGGTCATTAATTGCCTATTTTTTTTCAAATTTTAATTACATCTTATTTGTTTAATACCTGTATTTTACATTGACAAATAGAGTTACCATTATCATCCTCATGTTTATAATTAACCTGCCAAAGGCATAACAAATATCTTACATCATCTTTGTGGGAGTTTTAGTCATTTGGATGATAATTTCCACCTCAGAAAACTACTACTGGTGAGCTTCAAGAAATAATCTACTACACTGTTCTTAATAAAGATAGAATTTTCTGTTTCTAACTCAAGTGAAATGATATACAAGGACATGTATATGTCCACACCATCCATATGCAGGTACATAGCCTGCATTTCATGGATTATAATAAAAGTTAAAAGTCAATACATTTTAAAATAATCAGAGGTGTCATAAATATTCACAGTGCAGGATTTCCTCAATAGGCTGTCAGCTTGCTGTAGATTACTCTGCAGACACAGTGTAGCCTTATGTAAAGATGGGTCTCTTGAGAGCAATAGAGACACCATGGAAAGTAGGAGGAGATGACATTAATACAAAATGCAAAGACATTTCTGCATTTTACATCAGTGAATTTCATGATCATCTTTTTTCATCTTGTAAATACTTGGGATGAGTCATTTTTTTCCCATCTTTCTCTCACTAAAACTTACCTAGATTTTAGAGGTCAATATGAAGAATACCAAAGTTCTAATTTCTACCTTTAATAAAGGCTCATTCCAATAAAATTTAAAGTAGTTCTATTGCATTTCAAATTCAAGTCACTGATATATATGGTGGATTTAAAACTGTAAAACTGGATGCAAATGGAAAGGGAGACCATAAAGGATTTAAACAAGATCCTAATGGGCTGTGCATTTGCACCTTATAAATGGCCAACCTTATGGCTATAAAGAAGTGTTAGCGCAGTGCTTCATAGGATAGTAAAATACCACATTTCTTAAATCTATACATTTTTGTCCCTGTGTTTAAAACTGAACTCAAATATTTGATTTTTTGTTTGACTTTAGGGTATTTCAGTGATAAAGAGTTGCTTTTCCTCTCTCTGACTCTAGATTAGGTTAACTCTAAAATATAAACAGCCATCTCTATGCAATCTCTTACATTCCAATTTCAATGCCGTTTTTATTTTTCCTTTATCACCACATGAATTGAGAGCAAGATGAAAAAGTCATTTCAAGAAACCCAAATGCCAGCATTACATGAACATTTCTTTCTCTGGCCTGACCAGCATTCTGCATCCGAGTGTGCTTTGTTTCCTAGGGCATCTTCATTAAAAGTAGTCTAGGGGTTAAAATTTAGTATTTATGAATCCCTGTTGGACTTAAAATATCTAGTGTAAGAACATGCTGCCAAAAGTAATTAACCTCCAATTAAAATAAATAAATTTATATTTAAAAAGAAATCTAACTATGAAGAATGTAGAGGGAAAAAAAAAAAGAACATGCTGCCAAAACTAGCCCCTCCCAGAAGTCTTTTTTGCAGATGCTCCCCTGTAAAGGAATAGAGAAAAACTGCCACATAGCAGCATCTCTGTTTTGTCCTCTGGAGCTACAGAGAGGAGAAATAATGTTTTGTGATATGCATAGTTCTCACCTCAATTACTCCACTTTCAGTCCAAGAGACTTTCAATGTAAGCATTTTCTAATTATGCTATATAATGTGTAGAAATTATTTCAAAAATTAAGGCCAGGGTATGCATGGATCATAAAATAGTGAATCTGATAGAATATCTCTGTTCATCAAAAACAGTCACTAATCACTAATCTTAGAGATCTGAGTGAAGTCCTTGAGGCAGGCAGGGCAGATAGCTCCTTCCCACATCAGCTCTGAGCAGGATTGGGAACAAGCCCATTCTCCCACAAAATAGTTGGCAAATCAGTTCAATGAAATAGTTGTCAAAAGAACACTGTTTAGAAATTTTCAAACTAAAGTGTGTGTATTAAATATGGGGATGTATTTCTATTATGGGCATACTTGCTAAATGCCAGATATCTGCACACTTTTTGGCAAAATCTATTCCATCGACTAGGCTTTTGTGGTTGTTTTTGTTATCAATCTCCAAGATGGTAGGATATAGGAATTTTTAAAAATTTTTAAAATTTACGTTAATGAAGTATAGTTAATTTACAATGTTGTGTCAACTTCTACTGTACAGCAAAGTGACTCAGTTTTATATATATATACACACACACACAATCTTTTTCACATTCTTTCCCATTATAGTTTATCACAGGATAGTGAGTACAGTTCCCTGGGATATATAGTAGGACTTTGTTGTTTAATTTAGCTAGTCCTATAATGGAGACTGCCTCTGAATGCTATTTCAAAAACACTGTCAGTTTATTTTCATTATAAGTCCAATATAGTCACATCTTAGCACTGAAGTATCCTAAAAGCACACTCTTAGACACATGCATGTTTCCCCTTTCCATCTCTGTATCTCTCGCTTTGTCTTTCTTTTAGTGCCTACTCCTGAATATTTGCTTGTTTATGAAATAGCAAGTTCAGACTTAAGCACAGAAACTGGAGGGATAAAGAAAGTTTGGGTGACCATACTCTCCTAAGACTGGAAAATACCTAGAGAGATTATCTAATTTGTTCACATCTAGTGTGATGAAACAAACTGTGCTTTGAAAAGAACTTCATTTTCACTGAACAAAGAATTTTCTATTATAAAGGCAAGATTTTCAGCTTCTCTTCCTTTTTTGTCAAAGACAGGACAGAATTTGATATGTTCTTAAATCAGTTTTTGCAAGTAAAATTTTTTCAGTGTGTCGGTACTCTTACTGAATAATAATGAGGGGATTTCTTTTAGGAATATTATACCATTGCTGTACTATCTACAGTAAGCACTTTGCATGGCCTTTCCAGTTAGTGGGAGAACAAGCACTGTGGTGTGGCAAATTGCAATTCTTCTGATACACAGTATGACCTTGGGAAGTTATTCTCACTTTTCTGAGTCTCACACTTTGAACATCTATAAAAATATGGCCTACAAAAATGAGGCCTATCTCATAAGGTATCTGTGCGAGGATTAAGTCAAATAATATATGCAAAACACCTAATAAGAGTGTCTGGTATATGGGAGCTCTTATAAGTTCCCTATTTTCTAGAATCGCCTCTCCATAACCCCTATCCTTTCTCTGGTGGGAAAGATTTACAAGGAGATATTTGGACTAACATCTTCAGGTGTCCCAATAATTTATACCATATATTTGTGAAAAGATTAGCTACAGTGAAAAGAATGAGGGATCTGTCTAGAGAACTGGGCTTTACCCAAGGTTTCTCAGCCCCAGTATCGTTGACATTTTGGGCTGGATAATTCTTTGCTGTGGAAGATGTTTAATAGTTGACATTTTGGGCTGGATAATTCTTTGCTGTGGAAGATGTTTAATAGCATCTCTATCCACTAGATTCCAAAAGTACGGCCCATTCATGCCCTTGTTTTGACAGCCAAAATTGTCTCCAGACATTGCCAAATGTCCCTGTCAGGGCCAAAACCCTCTGATTAAAACCACTGGCTTAAGCTAATATTGGAGCAGAGATGTTAATCTCATGATTGCCATTGATTAACCCACTGAACTAAAACATATACCTGTATGTGAATATGATTTAATGACTCTAAAGACTTTGAAACATTATAGTTAACGAAATGAAGTGCTTTTCTGATTAGAAAATTAACTCTTAACTCTAAAAAAATGTAATTCTAAGTCACACAATTTTGCTTTGTTCTCTATTTGCTATATCCTTATTCTAATAACTACTGTTGCATAGATAATTTGGTGAAAATTTATGCATGTACAAACCCCATTTGAAAAAATTGAAATTTGAAGAAAAACCCATTTGAGAAAGCATCTATGATCTACAGATGTTGCATTTTGATTCACACAATGAGACAATTGAAGTTAAAATACAGGAGTGGGTCCACTATAGTATAAAAGGAAGGCACTTTATTTCCATTATAATAATCATGTATCTTTAATAAATGTCAAGTTTTCATAAGAGGTATATAAAATAAAACAATTCAGAGGGGTGGGAAGGAAACTTAATGATAACCAAATAAAGTAAAATGAAAGGATTAGCCATAATCACATTAAGTCTTAATCATACTGTGAGTTACAGTCGAAATGCTTTTACCTTTTTATCATAAAACAAAGAAAGAAATGGTAGAATGGGAAAGAAAGAGGAAAATAGCAAAGAGGACCTTTTAAGATTATGATTTTTACACCCTGATAATTCAAAAAATTGAATGAAGAGGAGGATAGCTGCCAGAGAAATCCAATTCAGAAAGTCAGAGAATCTCATGGCAGCATACTATTCAATTTGCCCTCTATATAGGGACTAGTACAGTCAGGGTACTAAAATGAAACACATTTTTCCTTGTGATACATGCATCTGCTCCACTAAGATTCAGATACAACAGTCTCCTAAACAGCTTTTGGACACATCTAGCACCCTGTGTTAGCTGGTGGCCCCTGATGATAGCTGAGCAATTCTCTACTTAAACAGGCTCAAGTCCCATTGAAGCTCAAATGCTTCTCCCTTTGCCTGGATCAGAGTATTTTGTGAATATGGAATCATTGTTAAAAGTGCTCGTGGATGTCTCATCAACAGTCTTTATTCAACATTCATATTCTTCCATCTCTTTGTACCATAGGAAATTGTCCTACAAGCCTCTAACCAATTAATAAACTGAAATTTAGGGTTGAGAGACCAGATGGGGGAGCTCTCACACCTTGAAATGATAATAGAGCACAACAGGAAGAGGAAAGACTCCTTTCCTTGCAAGGGCTCAGCCAATGAAAACCATGGACTCTGTTTACTATAGACCTCTTAACTTTCTTTTCCTTTCTATGAAAGCATTGTTTCCCTTGCTGGATAGGGTCTTGCATGTAGCTCACCATGATTGCAGAGCCCAAACTTCAATTACCTTCTGATCACAAATAAACCTATCTTCACTGGTGAAATATTTGGCTGTCTATTCATCTCAGGCCAACAAGTTCAGCTTCCTTAAAACTTGGCTTTGTGTGGCAAGTTATATACCTCCTCTTTCCTCTCCGTTACCTATACTTTATCTCCATCACAGGTTTCCTTTCCTCCTCCCACACAGAAATACGAACACTACTTCAGGATCTATCCTTTGACTTTTCTAATTTTTATTTATCATACTGTTCTTTCTAAAAGCCATTTACTCATGCCTTAAACTTTCTATCATTTTTGTTTGGGTGACCCCCAGATTTTTCTCCAGAACTAATAACGCTGATCTTTAGTCCCATATTTCATGTTGTCTACAGTGTAATTCTAGCAATAGCTGTTTTTGGTAGCAAGTCATGCTGAATATTGCTTCCCTTCCAAATTTAAGTTTCTTGTTTGGTTTTCATTATTTCTTCCCCCAACCATAAGATGAATATTTCTAAAACACAAGTCTATTCATATTACTTACACATTGCTCAAATCTTTCCATAGCTCCCCTTGTGTATTAGGTAAAAGGTCAAATGCCTTCATCTGACTCTTATAGTTACCCCAAGTCTGGTAGTGAGGTATAGTGGAAAGAGAAATTCTTAAACTATTAGTTTAAAATGTACACCTGTGGCAGATTCATGTCAATGTATGGCAAAACCAATACAGTATTGTAAGTAAAAAATAAATAAATAAAGAGCACAGAAAAAAAAATCAAACAGATTTGAGTACAAGGCTATGCTTAGTCACATAATAGTAAGACAGTATTGAATAAGTCAATTGATGTTGTGGTATCTCCACTGATTTCTAAAAAATGAATGGTTTTAAACCAGAAGATTTCTGAGGATCCTTCTACATTTAATTTCATATAACTTTGGTTTTATTTTATAGGCTTATCTCTTAGGAATCTCATAATACATATTCTATACTTTAAACATTCTAAATTTTATTATTTCTTGAGTGTGTGCATTCCCACCACCATCCCTTTGTCATGACTATATATTTTCTTTTAATTTCTTTCCTTTTATGTCTATTGAGTACTTCATCCATTTTTTAAGGCCTTGCTCAAATTCCACCTTCTCCAATAAAAATGGTTTGGTCTCCCTATCCAGAAGAAATCTTTGGTCTTCACAAGTTCAATAGTATCTCATTTATGTCTTTAGATCATTTATCATATGCTTCTTTATATTTTCACTATATTTCCTCACTGGATAATTATTGCCTGAAGGAGAAAACATCATGTCTTAAAAATCATAGAATTTTGGTACAGAAGAGAACTTATCTTGTACTAGTTCCCATATAATACTGGAAGCTGTTTTTTTTTTTTCCTAAATATTACTCACAGATAATAGTATAAACAATGTTCAAATAATTTCTTTCTTATGAGGCAGCCTATCCAATGGATAGGAACATTTAATGATGGAAAATTTCTTCCAACTTACTTTCTAGTAAAATAGAACAGATTTCTCCATGACTTCTACATAGTCTTACTTTTCTAATTGGTAGCCTGTGTTTTCTAAGTATTTTTCTTTTTTTCAATTGTTCCCATCATTGAGAACATTCCTGCTTCATCAAAAGTAGATCCATGACATAACTGCTGAATTTTGGCTCCACTTTCTCCTGTCACACCAGACTCACTACAATATTGATAATGATTTCAGTGCCCTGTCTTCTTAGGATGATCTTCTTTGTGTATTTCTTTATGATTATTGCTTCATTTAGTATTGGGCTCCTTCATCATATCAAGTATACCAGAGATCAGGAACTCACTCCTCAAGCTCATTAATCCATCTATCCTTTCAATAAATATGGAGTGTCTATTGTATGCCAAATACTGTGTTGGACTCTGGGGGAAAATGTAAACAAAAATAGGCATGGACTATGATAGAATGAAGATCACTGTGTCATCACCAAGACAGATCTTGTTAAAAAGTTATTAAAGAGAAAAACTTTAAGAATACTAAGGCTTTGAAGGAGAGGAGCATTGAGCAGCATTTAATAGAAGGGGTTGTTCTAGTTAAGGAGGTCTGGGAAGGCTTCTCTGACAAAATGATATCTAAAAAGAAATATGAGGAATGAATATCAGTTAAGCAAGCAAAACATAGGGAGTTAAAGGAACTCCCAGTAGAAAGAAAAAGATACACAGAGATCTGGAGCCAGGGAGCACAAGGACATTTTGATAAACTGGGGGAAAAAATTAAAATGACTGGAATCCAAGAAGTGTGGTGGAAGTTGAGGGCAGAGGAAAGCAAGAGCCAAAGACTATAAACCATATAAATGATTTTAATTGTATCTTAATAACAAGAGAAACCTGGAGATGTAATATTCCTGTCTGGAGAACCCCATGGACAGAGGACCCATGGGGTCACAAAGAGCTGGGCACAACTTAGTGACTGAACAACAAAAACAAAAGAAAACACTGAATTTGGATGTGGGGGCAGGATGGTAAATGATCAGATACACATAAATTTTCATTTCACACAATGAAATACTTATATCTTAAGGGTTCTGATGAATGCATATCAAGTCACAGAATTGCTCCATCATGCCAGAAAATTCCCTGTGCTCCTTCCCAGTCAATCCTTAAATCTCAGAAGTGAAGTGAAGGGAAAGTCACTCAGTCATGTCCAACTCTTTGCAACCCCATGGACTATACAGTTCATGGAATTCTGCTGGCCAGAATACTGGAGTGGGTAGCCTTTCCCTTCTCCAGGGAATCTTCCAGACCCAAGGATTGGACCCAGGTCTCCCGCATTGCAGATTGATTCTTTACCACCTGAGACACCAGGGAAGCCCAACCACTAATCATCTTAAGTTAGTATTGCCTACCTCAGTACTTCATGTAAGTGGAATCATGCAATACATAATCTTCAAAGGAGCTTCTTTCACTCAACATACTAATTTTAGCATCTGTTGTCTATAACTATACACTTATAAGAGAAGTGTTCATAATATGTCTCATCTACAACCCCAAATAGTTATTGGAAGGTATGATGATGAAGCTGAAGCTCCGATACTTTGGACATCTGATGCAAAGAGTTGACTCATTGTAAAAGACCTTGATTCTGGGAAAGATTGGGGGTAGGAGGAGAGGGGTGACAGAGAATGAGGTGGTTAGATAGCATCACCGACTCAATGGATATGAGTTTGAGTAAACTCTGGGAGATGGTGAAAGACAGAGAAGCCTGGCGTGGTCCAGTCTATGGGGTCACAAAGAGTTGGACACATTAGGAACTGAAAAACAACAGCAATGTTGTTTTACATATTAGTTTATTTATCCATTCTCTTTTTTATTAGGCTGTTAAGAATGGATGAGAAATAAAGTGAGACTCAAAATAGATTCTTTTAGAAGGTCCTTACTTTATGTAGTAGAAGGTATAGATAGGAAAAAATGCACAACCTAAAAGTTGGAAATTATGTTTTATTCAGCAGACACACTGAGGACTTAAGCCCAGGAGACAGGCTCTCAGATAACTGAGGGACTGCTCTGAAGAGGTAAGGAGGAGCCAGAATATATTGGAATTTTTGCAAAGAAACAAAAAAAAAAACAGGTAGTCAGAGCATAAGAAGATTATTATTAGTTAAAGAAAAAACAGGCATCTGAAGTTAATGAATTTGGCGCTTTTCTATGCATGGGAAGATGCAAGAGTCTGGGCTTTTTGAAACCACGGCACTGATATGCATCTTAACTATTTAATGCCAGTATCCTGTTTTTCTCCATGCTGAATCTCCCCAGGGTATGCATTCAGGGGCATCTTCAGTGGTCAATGTCTCGATCACCACAATATCCTTTGCTTACTGATATGGCAGGTGATGCTTTTCATTCACAAAGGTAAAATCTTAAATAGTTTGAATGGTTTGTTTAATTGGAGATGGAAGCAAGTGGGTAATTTCAAGAGAGATTTAGGAAGAGGTAAAATAAATGGGATTTAATGACAGATTGGAAGTAGAGGTAAAAGAGATAAGAGAGATTGAAAGTAACTCCATCTTTTTGGCTTATGCAACTACATTCACAGTAGTTTCATACTGAAAACTTGGGAAATGTGAAGAGAACCATATTTAAACATGTTGTGAAGATCCTACATATTCTATTTTGGGCATACTATATTGAGTTTGAGGTAGTACTTTTGATTTATTCAAAGTGGCAGTGTCAAGTATACTACTTAATATATACATCTGTAGCTCAGAGAACAGGCCAAGATCACCTCCTGGATGAACTTTTTCATCTCTGTTCATAGCAGGGAGACCAGTTTTCATTTATACTATGCAGAAGTGGTGGCTGCCTCAGGCCAGAACACAAATGCTGCAGCTTTTCCCACACTGACTGACCGGATTTTGCAGGACTAAAATTAAACTATTAAACTTCTAAAAGATCTTTAAACAGATGTAAGCCTCTTATTTCCAAGTTCTAGGGGCTCCTGGGAGCATGGATTTATGGGAGACTAATTGACCCCTTTTCTTCCCTACTAACTTTCCCAAAATGCTAGATAGTAGAAATTCACTCCTTTTTCACAGTTAGGCAGGAGGCTAACATCTTTAGTCAAAAACAACAAGAATATAGGTACAAAAATCTCTGTACTAATTTTAGCATCTGTTTCCTGTAACTATACACTTCTAAGAGACCAGTTTAATGTATTAAATATTCTATAAATATATGCTTACATCCAGTGTAGCACATCTTCAACAAGAAACAGATAAAAAGACTTGTGACTTATTGAGCTGTACTCTCTAATGCCTTATACAGTACCATATACATGAAAGTACTGAGTAAATACATCAAATCATGACTTTAGGCCCAGGTAGATAAGAGATATTAAAGAATATGGGAGATAACTATTCTAATGTATAAATTTCATTTGTCCCATGATTAAAAGTGTTTTACAAGAAACAGAAGGCAGATGAAGTTATTCTAGAGTGCACCAATTCTTAATTCATAATATAAAAATAAGACATTATATGGTTCTTGAATCTAAAAAGCCTGTGGAAAGAACAAGGAAAAAGGCATTTCAATAAAAATAGCAAGTTTTTCAATATTTAAATAGACTACCTTCCCAAAGTCTCTCTTCCTCCAAAAATTCTCATGAAGATGAATTTGCTCATTTGTTTCAAAGGAAATTTAAAATGAATTAAATGAAGTTCATACTTATGCAGGGATGTAAGAATATAAGTATGAATATGAATTGAATTCTTTATACTTTACACTTTGGTCAATCACACTGATTCATATATTCAACCTAAAACCAGTGGTTCAGAAGCACCTACTCTAGTCTTTCTCAAAGTGTGTTTCAAGGATCATACTTAATGCCTAATCCTGAGAGAAATCCAATTTAAATAGGTATCCATGGCTATATAACTTCTTTGAGAAAGCATGTATAATACCCGACTGTTGCTTCACAGTATACCGTGGCATATTAATGCTTTGAAAGTCCTGAGAAGTCTCCTAGTAATAAAATCTAGAATACTTACTATGGTTTAACAGGATTTATGTAATCTAGACCTTCACTGTACCTTTTTCCCCACCACAATTCACCTTACAATTATGCTCCAGTCACATTGGCCTTATGTTGGTCCCCAAATACATCGAGCATATGAGAGCCTTTGAATTTGCGCTTTCCTCTACTTTGAAACTGGAGTAGGAAATTGCAACCCATTCCAGTGTTATCTCCTGGAAAATCTCATGGACAGAGGAGCCTGGTGGGCTACAGTCTATAGGGTCTCAAAGAGTCAGACACGACTGAGCAGACATGCACTATTTTGAAAACTCTCCCCACCCCACACCCAATCATAGCACAATTGGCTCCAAGTTTCTCCAAGAAATTCAAGTTTCTGCTCAGATAACAAGCTTCTCCGAAAGGTCTTTCTTTACCTCCTGTCTAAAATGAACGTCAAAACTCCATCACTCTTCATCATCTCTCCTGCTTTAATATCCTTCACAGCAGTTTTATCTATCTAGTACTAACATGACATACAAGTATTAACATATTTGTCGTTCATTTATATCTTTCCCTAAAGTCTCAGTGTCATGATGGCAAGGCCTTATTCTGTCTTGTTGAACACTGATTAAACAATACCTGGAGAATAAATATTCATTGAATTAATGAATAAATAAATAACTCTCTTCACATTTGCTTAACCAATTGTTCCAAAAATTGTTTGATTGTGGTATTCTTTCCTTATATAACACATATTAAAGATCTAAAGGAACCAATGTTCTATAGAACAAACATCTTTTGGAAATTCTGATTCAGGCTAATATAATCTGAAAAAGAGAACATTACCATCCCTGGGATAAAGCCCTCTTGGTCATGGTGTATGATCTTTTTAATGTGTTGTTGGATTCTGATTGCTAAGATTTTGTTGATGATTTTTGCATCTATGTTCATCAGTGATATTGGCCTGTAGTTTTCTTTTTTTTTTTTTTTGTAGCATCTTTGTCTGCTTTTGGTATTAGGGTGATGGTGACCTCATAGAATGAGTTTGGAAGTTTACCTTCCTCTGCAATTTTCTGGAAGAGTTTGAGTAGGATAGGTGTTAGCTCTTCTCGAAATTTTTGGTAGAATTCAGCTGTGAAACCGTCTGGACCTGGGCTTTTGTTTTCTGGAAGATTTCTGATTACAGTTTCAATTTCTGTGCTTCTGATGGGTCTGTTAAGATTTTCTATTTCTTCCTGGTTCAGTTTTGGAAAGTTATACTTTTCTAAGAATTTGTCCATTTCTTCCACATTGTCCATTTTATTGGCATATAATTGCTGGTAGTAGTTTCTTATGATCCTTTGTATTTCTGTGTTGTCTGTTGTGAACTCTCCATTTTCATTTCTAATTTTATTGATTTGACTTTTCTCTCTTTGTTTCTTGATGAGTCTGGCTAATGGTTTGTCAATTTTATTTATCCTTTAAAGAACCAGCTTTTGGCTTTGTTGATTTTTGCTATGGTCTCTTTTGTTTCTTTTGCATTTATTTCTGCCCTAATTTTTAAGATTTCTTTCCTTCTACTCACTCTGGGCTTCTCCATTTCTTCCTTTTCTAGTTGCTTTAGGTGTAGAGTTAGGTTATTTATTTGACTTTTTTCTTGTTTCTTGAGGTATGCCTGTATTGCTATGAACTTTCCTCTTAGCACTGCTTTTATAGTGTCCCACAGGTTTTGGGTTGTTGTGTTTTCATTTTCATTAGTTTCTATGCACATTTTTATTTCTTTATTGATTTCTTCTGTGATTTTTTGGTTATTCAGAAGTGTGTTGTTCAGCCTCCATATGTTGGAATTTTTAATAGTTTTTCTCCTGTAATTGAGATCTAATCTTAATGCATTATGGTCAGAAAAGATGCTTGGAATGATTTCGATATTTTTGAATTTATCAAAGTTAGATTTATGGCCCAGGATGTGATCTATCCTGGAGAAGGTTCCGTGAGCACTTGAGAAAAAGGTGAAATTCATTGTTTTGGGGTGAAATGTCTTATAGATATCAATTAGGTCTAACAGGTCTATTGTGTCATTTAAAGTTTGCATTTCTTTGTTAATTTTCTGTTTAGTTGATCTGCCCATAGGTGTGAGTGGGGTATTAAAGTCTCCTGCTATTATTGTGTTATTGTTAATTTCCCCTTTCATACTTGTTAGCATGTGTCTTACATATTGTGGTGCTCCTATGTTGGGTGCATATAGATCTATAATTGTTATATCTTCTTCTTGGATTGATCCTTTGATCATTATGTAGTGGCCTTCTTTGTCTCTTTTCACAGCCTTTGTTTTAAAGTCTATTTTATTGGATATGAGTATTGCAACTCCTGCTTTCTTTTGGTCTCTATTTGTGTGGTATATCTTTTTCCAGCCCTTCACTTTCAGTCTGTATGTGCCCCCTGTTTTGCGGTGGGTCTCTTGTAAGCAGCATATAGAGGGGTCTTGTTTTTGTATCCATACAGCCAGTCTTTGCCTTTTGGTTGGGGCATTCAACCCATTTACGTTTAAGGTAATTATTGATAAGTATGATCCCATTACCATTTACTTTATTGTTTTGGGTTCGGGTTTATACACCCTTTTTGTGTTTCCTGCCTAGAGAATATCCTTTAGCATTTGTTGGGGAGCTGGTTTGGTGGTGCTGAATTCTCTCAGCTTTATCCCAGGGATGCAAGTATTCTTCAATATCTGCAAATCAATCAATGTAATTCACCACATTAACAAATTGAAAAATAAAAGCCATATGATTATCTCAATAGATGCAGAGAAGGCATTTGACAAAATTTAATATCCATTTATGATAAAAACTCTCCAGAAAGCAGGAATAGAAGGAACATACCTCAACATAATAAAAGCTATATAGGACAAACCCACAGCAAACATTATCCTCAATGGTGAAAAATTGAAAGCATTTCCCCTAAAGTCAGAAACAAGACAAGGGTGCCCACTCTCACCACTACTATTCAACATAGTTCTGGAAGTTTTGGCCACAGGAATCAGAGCAGAAAAAGAAATAAAAGGAACGCAAATTGGAAAACAAGAAGTAAAACTCTCACTGTTTGCAGATAACATGATCCTCTACATAGAAAACCCTAAAGACTCCACCAGAAAATTACTAGAGCTAATCAATGAATATAGTAAAATTGCAGGATATAAAATCAACACACACAAATCCCTTGCATTCCTATACACTAATAAGGAGAAAGTAGAAAAAGGCATTCCTATACACTAATAAGGAGAAAGTAGAAAAAGAAATTAAGGAAACAATTCCATTCACCATTGCAACGAAAAGAATAAGATATTTTGGAATATATCTACCTAAAGAAACTAAAGACCTATATATAGAAAACTATAAAACACTGATGAAATAAATCAAAGAGGACACTAATAGATGGAGAAAAATACCCTGTTCATGGATCAGAAGAATCAATATAGTGAAAATGAGTATACTACCCAATGCAATCTACAGAATCAATGCAATCCCTATCAACCTACCAGTGGTATTTTTCAAAGAACTAGAACAAATAATTTCAAGATTTGTATGGAAATACAAAACACCTCGAATAGCCAAAGCAATCTTGAGAAAGAAGAATGGAACTGGAGGAATCAACTTGCCTAACTTCAGGCTCTACTACAAAGCCACAGTCATCAAGACAGTATGGTACTGGCACAAAGACAGAAATATAGATCAATGGAACAGAATAGAAAGCCCAGAGATAAATCCACACACATATGGACACCTTATCCTTGACAAAGAAGGCAAGAATATACAATGGAGTAAAGACAATCTCTTTAACAAGTGGTGCTGGGAAAACTGGTCAACCACTTGTAAAAGAATGAAACTAGATCACTTTCTAACACCACACACAAAAATAAACTCGAAATGGATTAAATATCTAAATGTAAGACCAGAAACTATAAAACTCCTAGAGGAGAACATAGGCAAAACACTCTCCGACATAAATCACAGCAGGATCCTATGATCCACCTCCCAGAATTCTGGAAATAAAAGCAAAAATAAACAAATGGGATCTAATTAAAATTAAAGCTTCTGCACAACAAAGGAAAATATAAGCAAGGTGAAAAGATAGTCTTCTGAATGGGAGAAAATAATAGCAAATGAAGCAACTGACAAACAACTAATCTCAAGAATATACAAGCAACACTTGCAGCTCAATTCCAGAAAAATAAACGACCCAATCAAAAAAATGGGCCAAAGGACTAAATAGACATTTCTCCAAAGAAGACATATGGATGGCTAACAAACACATGAAAAGATGCTCAACATCACTCATTATTAGAGAAATGCAAATCAAAACCACAATGAGGTACCACTTCACACCAGTCAGAATGCTGTGATCCAAAAGTCTGCAAGCAATAAATGCTGGAGAGGGTGTGGAGAAAAGGGAACCCTCCTACACTGTTGGTGGGAATGCAAACTAGTACAGCCACTATGGAGAACAGTGTGGAGATTCCTTAAAAAAACTGCAAATAGAACTGCCTTATGACCCAGCAATCCCACTGCTGGGCATACACACCAAGGAAACCAGAATTGAAAGAGACACGTGTACCCCAATGTTCATCACAGCACTGTTTATAATAGCCAGAACATGGAAGCAACCTAGATGTCCATCAGCAGATGAATGCATAAGAAAGCTGTGGTACATATACACAGTGGAGTATTACTGAGCCATGAAAAAGAATACATTTGAATCAGTTCTAATGAGATGGATGAAACTGGAGCTGACTATACAGAGTGAAGTAGGCCAGAAAGAAAAACACCAATACAGTATACTAACACATATATATGGGATTTAGAAAGATGGCAATGATGACCCTGTATGCAAGACAGCAAAAGAGACACAGATGTGTAGAGCGGACTTTTGGAATCTGAGGGAGAGGGAGAGGGTGCGGTGATTTGGCAGAATGGCATTGAAACATATATACTATCATGTAAGAAACGAATCGCCAGTCTATGTCTGATGCAGGATGCAGGATGCTTGGGGCTGGTGCACAGGGATGACCCAGAGAGATGTTGTGGGGAGGGTGGTGGAAGGGGGTTCAAGTTTGGGAACACATGTACACCCGTGGTGGATTCATGTCAATGTATGGCAAAACCAATACAGTATTGTAAAATAAAGTAAAAATAAAATTTAAAAAAAGAGAGAGAGAGAGAACATTACTAGAGGCTTAAGAAGAATGAAATAATCTAGTTGATGGAATATCTAAGACATCTGGAGAATTTTTAGAGTTATAATTGAGAAAAAAAAGAAAGAAATGTTCCAATTAATGTTTAGTCAATATAAAAACATTATTTCAATTATTTTCAAAGATTCTTTGAACTTAGCAGACTGATCAACTTATAAATTGTGTTAGATCTGTATGCTTAAAAAGAAGCAATACAAAAGGAAGCAGAGGTTATGTTAAGCAAACATATTCCAATTGTATTAATTCAATAAAGTATGTTATGATGGTTACCTACAGAAAGAACTAAGCCAGGCAGCTTAGTTAATTAGCGAACTTAGTTAAGTAAAAGGGGGAAGCAATATGACTCAGTCTTTACTTATGATTTAAGACTTATGGTCTCCAGCATATAAATATTATCACTTTTTTTTCTCTACTATTATGTTGACATAAGTTTTTTAACTTCACACCTAGAAAAGTTTGATTAACTCTTACAAGAATTTAGATGATACAACTGTGGTCTTAAGTAAATGCTGCAGTACAGCTGGACCTGCTCTTATTGTTCCCATTTATTTCAGCATATATGAAGTAAACTTGTACAATCAAAGTTAGTGAGGTCTTTACTTGCCAAGAGGTAGAAGGGTACTATTGTATTACAAAGGCAAAACTAATGTCAGCAAAGGCTCTCTTCAAAGTCTAGAACATAACAAATTTCCTTCCAGCTGCCTGGAGTGAGGGTAGGTGGAGGTGGGGGTAGCAGGGCCAGAGGGTTATGCATAGTGAGAACAAAGAGACAATCACTATTATCACACTTAGGGTGTTCTTTCTCAGACTCCTGGAAAATAAGAAGCAAAAAATGAACAATCTCCCTGATTTTTCATCCCACAAACAAGAAAGCTGAGCAGTTCCAGCATCTCAGGAGAAATATGTTTGATGGAGAGATAAGATAAAGCAGTGATGAAGGGTTTCAACTCTTGATACAGAAGGAAGGAAAGATGGTGAAAGAAAGAAAGAGTGTTTTTCCACTTTAATGCTAGGATTGGGACAACTACAGAAAGAACTTTAGATATTCTGCTTTTTCAAGGGATGGTAAGGAACTGTTAGAAGTGACTGGGTCCTACTTCCCAGAGCTTGCATTATGCAGTAAGGACAACATATTAATGTTATAATCAGCACACTTAGGCTCCTGAGTATCCAAAACTAAAAGTAAAAAGAAAACATGATACTGAATAAGAGCTACTTTTCTGACAGGAAAGGGTACTGATAATCTATATGTATTACGGTGCAATTTTCAAATAATTAGATAGATAGATAGATAGATAGATAGATAGATAGATAGATAGATTAGGTAGAAGGATAGATTATATCCAATCTAGCCACATTTTGTCACTAGTAATCTTCCACAATCAGTAACATGCCTTAGGAAACATATGGATAGATTCTATATTATTTGAATGGACAAAGGTAACTGATCTCCATGGAGATTTAATTCTTAAATTTCAAGTTTCCAAGTTTGGTTTCTAACATAATGGTTCTCAAATGCTAATTGACGGGCCATGGTGTTGATTAAGGTCTCTCTCTTTTTTTTTTTTTTTTTTACTGATCTGTAGTGAAACTGCAAAAAGCAAAATTTTATATATAGTCAATTTAATCAGTCACTGTCACTCTTTCAAAAGGATTACTCGTTTTATTCTTTTTTTTTTGATGTTAAAATGTCCTTTCTTATATGAAATAATTGTATGATAGCATGTGTCTTAAACACTATACTTTCTTAGCAAAATCAAAAGCCGGCAGCCTAACTTATTCCTCAAAATTTGGGGAGGAGTATTTCATTTTAATCCCCAAATTTTGAACCCAATGGACAGTCCAACTTTATAGCACACCAATTTCTGAGTTATTTAAAATCAATTGAGTATTATTTCGACCAGGGATTGAACCCAGGACATGTTATTAAGAGCCCATAATCATAACCACTAGACCACCAGGGAACTCCCTAGAAGTACAACTTTACATAGGCAAGGAATCCAATTCTCTTTACATACTGATGAATTCCAGCAAAATATCAATAGACTTTATGGGACTTTCATTTCCAGAGCTATGATGATTTTTTCTTTTTTTAAAGAAAACCAAAGAGCAAAGTACTATGACTGAGAACCATCAGAAACAGACAATAGAATAGTAATCCAATAAGAATTAAGGAATTGAAACTACAAGACACATGATATTAAATAATTGTGTTTAAAGTTTCAAAAAATAAAGGAGAGGCTTGAAAACAAAAATAATGGCAAGAATATCTAAACATGAAAATTTTTCAAGCTATTTAATTTATATTTTATAATTTAATAATTAAAAAATCTCAACTATGAGTAAAAGCATTAAAGGGACCTTGTTGTTGTTTAGTCATTAAGTGGTATCCAACTCTTTTGTGACCCCATGAACTGTAGTCCACCAGGCTTCTCTGTCCATGAGATTTCCTAGGCAAGAATACTGGAATGGATTTCCATTTCCTTCTCCAGAGGATCTTCCTAATCCAGGGATTGAACCAGGGTCTCCTTCATTGACAGAAAGATTCTTTACCACTGAGTCACCAGGGAAGTCCCATTAAAGGCATCTAACAACATAGAAAGCTGGAAGATAGACCTAAATAAATCATTAGTATGCCATATGGAAAGGCAGAGATGCAAAATATACAAAAAGGATTTAAGAGAAATGGAACATGGAATAAAAGTTTTAACATCCATATAATTGAAGTTCCAAAAATAGTGGAGGGAGAGAAAGGGGTAGAGGTAATATTTGAATATTGAATGGTTAAGAAGTTTCCAAAACTTAAAAAGATAGTAATCTATGAGTTCAACAACCATAATAATTCTCAGAGTTTACATAAAAAGAGACCCACTTTCATGCACATCAGAGTGCAAGTGAAGATTTTTAAAGCCACTAGAAAAGAAAAGAAAAATCACATACAAAAAAATGTAGTTATACTAATGGCTGGCTTTTCAAAAGCAAAAGTAGAAACCAGAAGACAGTGGATTTGTATCTTCTTTGTGTTGAGAAAAATAGATGTCAACCAAGAACTCTATTTCCTGGAGAAATATATTTTAAGAATGAGGGCAAAATAAAGACAATTTAAAGCTAATCTAAATGTACTGAGATTTATACTACCACACCATCACTGAAACAAATGCCAAAGGAAGTATTTTAAGCAGAAGAAAAAGTATCCCCCATGGAATGTCTGAGATAAAGAATTTAAGAATAGCAAAGATAGTGGTAAATATTGATTCTATAAAAATAATATAGAGTCATAATATAGAAATCAAAAGCACAACAATAACATATAAGTGGGAAGGGAAGGTTGCCCTTAATGTATTCTAAAATTCTTAACTGATTGGAGGAATTTAAAGATATTAATTTGGAATTCATAAATTTAGTCATGTTAAATTTCCTGTGGTTCTCATTTAAAGAATGGGTGCAGAGCATATACATTCTAAAATGGAGAAAAAGGGGATGGGAAAAAAACTGAAAGAAGTCAAGAAAAGAGACAAAAAACAAGTATAGAAGAGTTGGGACAAATAGAAGGTGTAAAATAAATTAGTAGAAAAATATCTAACTATACCAATATTTATAATAAATATAAATGGAAAAATATAAGAAGTCCTGTTAAAGATCATTGGATTTTTGAGATGGCTGGATGGCATCACAGAGTCGATGGACGTGAGTCTGAGTGAACTCTGGGAGTTGGTGATGGACAGGGAGGCCTGGCGTGCTGCGATTCACGGGGTTGCAAAGAGTCAGACACGACTGAGTGACTGAACTGAACTGAACTGAAAATTGCAAATGTTATGTGAATATTACTCCTTTAAATCATGACAGCTATTAAACTTTGCCATTACTTGCTCCTGAAAAAAAAAAAAAAAGATCATTGGATTTTTTTTCCATAGAGCTATATGTTGTTCATAAAAGATTCAAATAAAAATATAAGACAAATAGAATGAAAGTAAAATTATGATAAAAAGTATAACAAATACTATTTTAAATATAACTAGTTTACCTATATTGATATCAAATAAAATGTTTTATGATAAAGTGATAAAAAAGGCAACTACATAATGACAAACGGTCATTTCACCAAGAAGATATAACAATTCTAAATATGCATGCATCAAAAACATAGCATCAAATTATATAAAGCAAAAACTGACAGACTTACAGGAGAAATTTTAAAATCCACAATTATGATAGGATATTTTAAATTAACCTCTTTCTCATTATTTGGAAAAGTAAAAAGGCAAAGAATTCAGTAAGGGTATAGAATAGTATAGAACAATTTAATTATCTAATCTGATCTAATAGGTGAATATAGAACATCTGAGAGTTCCAGTTACTTTAAACACACTTAGGAAAAAAAATAATATAAATTCTGAGGAAAAATCCAAGTCTCAATAAACACAGTATATATTAACATTCTACAGAGGAAATTCACTGACAATAAATACAGTTAAATTATAAATCAGTGACATGAAAATATACTAGAAAATAACCATATGTTTCTTTAAAAATTAAGTAACTCTTAGGCCAAAGAAGAAATCAGAGTTAAAATTAGAAAACATACCACGTTAATAATGAAATACCACGCATTAAAATTTCAGAGACAGAACTTATATCACATTAAACTTGGCTTCAGACTTTTTGACAGTCTTCCCATTGAGATAACGAGCCTCATTCCCATATTTTCCCCTCATCTTGAATCTGGGATGGACTAGCATTAATTTGGCCAATTGAGTAGGATAGAAGTGCTGCTTTGTCAGGTCCAAGCTTCATCTTAAGGAACTGGAAAGCTTGTTTCAGTTTGTGGAACTCTGAGCAACCACATAAGTCTAACTCTCCTATTGCTACTATACATTGAAAAATCCCTGACAACCGGTACTTTGAAAGGCAGTGTGCACAAATACAGAGGGAGAGAGAGAGAGAGAGAGAACAAGAGTGACTATATCTAAAGCAGTACTTAGAAGGAAATTTATTCTCTTAAATGATGATATTAGAAAAGAATAAAGGCTGAAAATTAATGGGTTGAATAAGAAATGAGAAAGTTTAAGAAATGAGAAAGAAAATAGAAAAATAAACCCAAATACAATAAAAGGAAAAATATAGGAGAAGAAATGAACTTTATTCTAAGGAAACTCAGAAATGAACTTTATTCTAAGAAAGCAAACAGAATAAAGAAGGTAAAAAAGAAAAATGCTTTTTGAAGAGACCAATAAGTCTGACCCAAAAAGCTAAAATGGCCAACGAGAAAAAAAAAAATGAGGGAGTAAAAAAGAAAGTTACAAATAAAAAGCATATGGAATAAAAAAGACAGAAATAGGATTTTGGAAATAATCTTCATAAATTAAAAGGCTTAGATAAAAAGACTTAATAAAGGCATCTTGGGGAAAAAAAGAAAATATCCAAATATTAAAGAAATGGAATCAATATTTTAAAATAGTCTCACAATGAAAACTTTAGGATCAGATAGTTGTGCTGGTGAGATCTCTCAAGCAATCAGTTGTTCAGTCACTCAGTCATGTCTGACTGTGCTACCCATGGACTGCAGCACCCCAGGCTTCCCTGTCCTTCACTATCTCCCAGAATTTGTTGAAATTCATGTCCATTGAGTCAGTGATGCGATCCAACCATCTCATCCTCTGTCGCCTCCTTCTCCTCCTGCCCTCAGTCTTTCCCAGCATCAGAGTTTTTTCCAACGAGTCAGCTCGTTGCATCAGGTGGCCAAAGTATTGGAGCTTCAGCTTCATCATCAAGCCTTCCAATAAATATTCAGGGATGAATTCCTTTGGAATTGACTGGTTTGATCTCCTTGCTGTCCAGGAGACCCTCAAGAATCAAGAAACAAATAATCTCAATATTTCAAAAACTATTTCAGAGTATAAAAAAAGAGAAAACACCCCTGGCTCATTTCCCTGAGATTAGCACAACCATAATATGAGACTTAGAAGGAAATGGAAATTTATAAGCCAATATGCCTCATGAAATTGATTCAAAATAATAATTGGAGGCTTCTCTGGTGCCTCAGTGGTAAAGGATCTGCCTGCCAATTCATGAGACGGGGTTTGATTTCTAGGTTGGGAAGATCCACTAGAGAAAGAAATGGCAACCCACTCCAGTATTCTTGCCTGAAAAATCCCATGGACAGAAGAGCCTGGCAAGCTACACTCCATAAGGTCACAAAGAGTCAGACATGACCAAACAACAACAAAATAAGCAAATTACCAGTAACTCAAATTTGCTGCACAAAACATTAGATACCATGACCAAGTTGGGCTTATCCTGGAATTTAAAGCTGATCAACACTCAATAAACAACAATTATTTTTAGTCCTCATTTGGCCCCATCCTCCACCCATGCATAAACAGCTGCATGAAAGTAATTATTTGGGGAAATTGAACATGCAAAAGATGGACAGACAGTATAATGGAGCAGTCTCAACTGTAGGCAACTTGGTTTTGACCATTGTGGAGCCACAAAGAAAGCACTTTAGAATTATCCATTCCAAACAAAGATGAAAATACATCTTCACTGGCTTCAATTACCTCAAGGGGCTTTAACGCTTTCTTACTCTGTACATAATCTCCAAGCAGGTACCGACAGCTTTCTATACCATGGCACTGAGAAGTCCCCAGGGTAAAGGGTGAGAGATAGGAAAGGGGGTTGCTAAAGGGAAAGGGGAGAGATGGATAAATTAGGAGTATGGTATTAACAGATACTAACTACAACAGATTGGGAATGACTAGAGATCTCTTCAAGACAGTTAGGGATACCAAGGGAACATTTCATGTAAAGATGGGCTTGATAAAGGACAGAAATGGTATGGACCTAACAGAAGCAGAAGATATTAAGAAGAGGTGGCAAAAATACATGGAAGAACTGTACAAAAAAGATCTTCACGACCCAGATAGTCATGATGATGTGATCACTAATCTAGAGCCAGACATCTTGGAATGTGAAGTCAAGTGGGCCTTAGAAAGCATCACTACGAACAAAGCTACTGGAGGTGATGGAATTCCAATTGAGCTGTTTCAAATCCTGAAAGATGATGCTGTGAAAGTGCTGCACTCAATATGCCAGCAAATTTGGAAAACTCAGAAGTGGCCACAGGACTGGAAAAGGTCAGTTTTCATTCCAATTCCAAAGAAAGGCAATGCCAAAGAATGCTCAAACTACCGCACAATTGCACTCATCTCACATGCTAGTAAAGTAATGCTCAAAATTCTCCAAGCCAGGCTTCAGCAATACGTGAACTGTGAACTCCCTGACGTTCAAGCTGGTTTTTAGAAAAGGCAGAGGAACCAGAGATCAAATTGCCAACATCCGCTGGATCATGGAAAAAGCAAGAGAGTTCCAGAGAAACATCTCTTTCTGCTTTATTGACTATGCCAAAGCCTTTGACTGTGTGGATCACAATAAACTGGAAAATTCTGAAAGAGATGGGAATACCAGACCACCTGACCTGCCTCTTGAGAAATCTGTATGCAGGTCAGGAAGCAACAGTTAGAACTGGACATGGAACAACAGACTGGTTCCGAATAGGAAAAGGAGTACGTCAAGGCTGTATATTGTCACCCTGCTTATTTAACTTATATGCAGAATACATCATGAGAAACGCTGGACTGGAAGAAGCACAAGGTAGAATCAAGATTGCTGGGAGAAATATCAATAACCTCAGATATGTAGATGACACCACCCTTATGGCAGAAAGTGAAGAGGAGCTAAAAAGCCTCTTGATGAAAGTGAAAGAGGAGAGCGAAAAAATTGGCCTAAAGCTCAACATTCAGAAAACGAAGATCATGGCATCCGGTCCCATCACTTCATGGGAAATAGATGGGGAAACAGTGGAAACAGTGTCAGACTTAATCTTTTTGGGCTCCAAAATCACTGCATATGGTGATTGCAGCCATGAAATTAAAAGACGCTTACTCCTTGGAAGAAAAGTTATGACCAACCTAGACAGCATATTCAAAAACAGAGGCATTACTTTGCCGACTAAAGTCCATCTAGTCAAGGCTATGGTTTTTCCTGTGGTCATGTATGGATGTGAGAGTTGGACTGTGAAGAAGGCTGAGCATTGATGAATTGATACTTTTGAACTGTGGTGTTGGAGAAGACTCTTGAGA
Source organism: Ovis canadensis (assembly GCF_042477335.2). NCBI lineage: Eukaryota > Metazoa > Chordata > Mammalia > Artiodactyla > Bovidae > Ovis > Ovis canadensis. Next base: position 141,601,501 of record NC_091727.1, on the reverse strand, counting down.
GTCCCTTGGACTGCAACGAGATAAAACCAGTCCATTCTGAAGGAGATCAACCCTGGGATTTCTTTGGAGGGAATGATGCTAAAGTTGAAACTCCAGTACTTTGGCCACCTCATGCGAAGAACTGACTCATTGGAAAAGACTCTGATGCTGGGAGGATTGGGGGCAGGAGGAGAAGGGGATGACCGAGGATGAGATGGCTGGATGGCATCACGGACACGATGGACGTGAGTCTGTGTGAACCCTGGGAGATGGTGATGGACAGGGAGGCCTGGTGTGCTGCGATTCATGGGGTCGCAAAGAGTCGGACATGACTGAGCGACTGAACTGAACTGAGCTGAACTACGATACATAAAGTAGATATGCAACAAGGATTTACTGCGTAGCACAGGGAACTATAATCAATATCTTGTAATGACCTATAATGGAAAAGAATATGAAGAAATGCATATATATGTCTATATATACATCTGAATCACCTTGCTGTATATCTGAAACAAACACAATACTGTATATCAACTATTAAATTAAAGAATATTAAAGAAAAAAGAAGTATAGCAAAGGTGAGTGCTGTCAGATAATCAATAGTGAATTCTCTGGAATATTTTTATAACCAAATTGCTATGTAGGCTAAAAGTATATCTGAAGTTCTCCCTCTCCATAGTACATGAAAGATGCATGCATGCACGTTAAGTCATTTCAGTAGAGTCCAGCTCTTTGTGACTTTATGGATCATAGCCCACCAGGCTCCTCTGTCCATGAGATACTCCAGGCAAGAATACTGGAGTGGGTTGCCATGACCTCCTCCAGCGGATCTTCCTGAACCAGGGATCAAACCCATATCTCATTCATCTCCTGCATTGGCAGATTCTTTACCACAGCACCACCTGTGAAGCCTCATATGAAAGATTTGTTGTTCAGTCACTCAGTTGTCTCTGTCTGACTCTTTGTGACCCCACAGACTGCAGCATGCTAGGCTTTCCTGTTCTTTACCATCTTCCAGAGTTTGTTCAAACTCATGTCCACTGAGTCAGTTACGCCATCCAATCATCTCATCCTCTGTCACCCCCCTTCTCCTCCAGCCTTCAATCTTTCCCAGCATCAGGGACTTTTCCAATGAGTTGGCTCTTTGCATCAGGTGGACAAAGTATTGGAGCTTCAGCTTCAGCATCAGTTCTTCCAATGAATATTCAGGACTGATTTCCTTTAGGATTGACTGATTTGATATCCTTGCTGTCCACGGGAATCTCAAGACTCTTCTTCAGGACCACAACTCGAAAGCATCAATTCTTTGGCACTCAACTTTCTTCATGGTCCAACTCCCACATCCATACATGACTACCGGAAAAACCATAGCTTTGACTAGACAGACCTTGGTTGGAAAAGTGATGTCTCTGTTTTTTAATATGCTGTCTAGGTTTGTCACAGCTTTTCTTCCAAGGAGAACGCATCTTTTAATTTCATGGCTGCAGTCACCATCTGCAGTCATTTTGGAGCCCAAGAAAATAAAGTCTGTCACTGTTTCCATAGTTTCCCCATTTATTTACTATCCAGATGCTATGATCCTAGTTTCTGGAATGCTGAGTTTTAAACTAGCTTTTTCACTCTCTTCTTTCACCTTCATCAAGAAGCTCTTTAGTTCCTTTTCGTTTTCTGCCATTAGGGTGGTATCATCTGTATATCTGAAGTTGTTCATATTTCTCCCCATATCTTTATTCCAGCTTGTGATTCATCCAGCCTGGAATTTCACCTGATGTACTCTGCATAAAGTTAAATAAGCAGAAATAAGCAGGGTGACCATACACATCCTTCACATACTCCTTTCTCAATTTGGAACCAGTCCATTGTTCCATATCCAGTTCTAACTGTTCCTTCTTGACCTGCATACAAATTTCTCAGGCAGCAGGTAAGGTGGTCTGGTATTCCCATATCTTTAAGAATTTTCCATTAGTGTAGTCAATGAAGCAGAAGTAGATGTTTTTCTGGAATTCTCTTGCTTTTTCTATGATCCAATTCACGTTGGCAATTTGATCTCTGGTTCTTCTGCCTTTTCTAAATCCAGCTTGAACATCTTGAAGTTCTCAGTTCATGTACTGTTGAAGCCTAGCTTGAAGGATTTTGAGCATTACCTTGCTTGCATGTGAAATAAGAACAACTGTATGGTAGTTTGAACATTTTTCAGCATTGCTCTTGTTTGGGATTGGAATGAAAACTGCTGCATTTTCCAAAGTTGCTGGCATATTGAGTGCAGCACTTTAATAGCATCATCTTTTAGGATTTGAAATAACTCAGCTGGAATTCCATCACTTCTACTAGCTTTATTTGTAGTAATGATTTCTAATGTCCACTTGACTTCGTATCAGGGCTCAAATGGGAGGATTAGAAAGATTAGACATGTATAAGATTATTAGATATTTGCCTATATATACCAATAAAGTTCATTGTCAACCTTGAAGTTCTGTACAGTTTTCCTAGTGGAGAAAATATAGTAGTGGGAGTCTGGAGTTATGGATTTTTCTGTCATTCTCATTTCTAGAAATAATTTTCAGTGTTCTGATAATATAGCTGTCTCGAACCTATTCTGATTTTTATATCTCATCTGTTACATATATGTTATATTCAAATAGTGACAACTTTGAAAAACAGTCTAGGAACACGTAGAAAGTACTTTGTGTTTTTAGAAACTATTTCTCTAGATTTCAACTGGATTTAAGGGAGGAAAAATATGCTTGATAAGTAATAATTTGGGCAAAAGGATACTAATTATTTTGGGTTATCAAAATATTTTCAACAACTACTAGTAAGTTTTTCAGATGGCACTGGTGGTAAAGAACCTGCCTCCCAATCCAGGAGACATAAGATATATAGGTTCTATCCCTGGATTGGGAAGATTCCAACACTGGATTGGATGTAAATTCGATCCTTGGATTGGGAGAAGGGAATGGCCACCCATTCCAGTATTCTTGCCTGGAGAATCTCATGGACAGAGGAGCCTGGCAGGCTACTGTCCATAGGGTCGCAAAGAATCGGACAGGACTGAAAAAATTTAGCATGCATGTGGTGGCATAATGACTTAAAAGAAAAATTTATAGACAATATTTCAAGCAACATTAATAAAAGCTCCTGTTACCATAGTTTACCCTTAAAAACTTTACCATTAACCCTGAGATTTTAACAGTAGAATTATACAAATATACTGCTTTGACAGGGTTTATTTTGGCAATTAAGCAGTTTTTAGCAGAAATTCTAACTTCAGGCTTTATGGTCACAAGAATCAGAAGTCCTCTGGAAAATCAGAAATTTAGAGAGTTGTCTAAATGTTACTTACTCGTTGGCATACTAAACTCCCTTGAGAAATGCTGGAGAAATGTAAGAGAAAAACATTCCACAAATTACAACTATCGTCAAGAAAACCAGCAGAATAGGGTGGTACCATGCTGATTGTTGGGAATACAGTATGTGTGGAAGCTGAGAGAGACAGACCACCTCCCTCCAAAACTAGGGCAGAGAGAAACATCAAACAAGATTTTACCTCCTAGTTTTACAGAAATACAGAATTTATGTAATTGTAAAAGATTAAAAATTTATATAATTGAAAAAAGATTGTTACCCAAACTATCTTCAGTATCGGTATTATGCAGGAGAAATGAAAAATGTGGGTTTATATAAGAGAAAGTAAAATAAATAAATCTGGTAATTTCTAAATTTGGCCAGGTATAATGTAATGAATGGAAGGAGATGGAAAAGCTAACAACAAATTTGCACCTCTGAGACAACTTTTTAAATTTTACATGGCCTTTTAACTGAATGAAATTGACCTCATTTCATTTTTGTTTATACTATCTCATGGCTTAAAATAAGGAAACTCTTTATTAAATGAGGGATTCACTTTTTACATCACTTCTCACATCAGTGAGTCAGTCAGTTCAGTCGCTAGGTCATGTCCAACCCTTTGCGACCCCATGAGTCGCAGCAACCCAGTCCTCCCTGTTCATCACCATTTCCCAGAGTTCACCCAGACTCACATCCATCGAGTCTGTGATGCCATCCAGCCATCTCATCCTTGGTCGTCCCCTTCTCCTCCTTCCCCCAATCCCTCCCAGCATCAGAGTCTTTTCCAATGAGTCAACTCTTCGCATGAGGTGGCCAAAGTAATGGAGCTTCAGCTTTAGCATCATTCCTTCCAAGGAAATCCCAGGGCTGATCTCCTTCAGAATGGACTGGTTGGATCTCCTTGCAGTCCAAGGGACTCTCAAGAGTCTTCTCCAACACCACAGTTCAAAGGCATCAGTTCTTCAGTGCTCAGCCTTCTTCACAGTCCAACTCTCACATCCATACATGACCACAGGAAAAACCATAGCCTTGACTAGATGGACCTTAGTCGGCAAAGTAATGTCTCTGCTTTTGAATATGCTGTCTAGGTTGGTCATAACTTTTCTTCCAAGGAGTAAGCGTCTTTTAATTTCATGGCTGCAGTCACCATCTGCAATGATTTTGGAGCCCCAAAAAATTAAGTCTGACACTGTTTCTACTATTTCCCCATCTATTTCCCATGAAGTGATGGGACCAGATGCCATGATCTTCATTTTCTGAATGTTGAGCTTTAAGCTAACTTTTTCACTCTCCTCTTTCACTTTCATCAAGAGGCTTTTTAGCTCCTCTTCACTTTCTGCCGTAAAGGTGGTGTCATCTGCATGTCTGAGGTTTTTGATATTTCTCCCAGCAATCTTGATTCCAGCTTGTGCTTCTCCCAGTCCAGCATTTCTCATATACTATGCATATAAGTTAAATAAGCAGAGTGACAATATACAGCCTTGACGTACTCCTTTTCCTATTTGGAACCAGTCTGTTGTTCCATGTCCAGTTCTAACTGCTGCTTCATGACCTGCATACAGATTCTCAAGAGGCAGGTCAGGTGGTCTGGTATTCCCATCTCTCTCAGAATTGTCCACAGTTTATTGTGATCCACACAGTCAAAACTTTGGCATAGTCAATAAAGCAGAAATAGATGTTTTTCTGGAACTCTCTTGCTTTTTCCATGATCCAGCGGATGTTGACAATTTGATCTCCAGTTCCTCTGCCTTTTCTAAAACCAACTTGAACATCAGGGAGTTCACGGTTCACGTATTGCTGAAGCCTGGCTTGGAGAATTTTGAGCATTACTTTACTAGCATGTGAGATGAGTGCAATTGTGCGGTAGTTTGAGCATTCTTTGGCATTGCCTTTCTTTGGAATTTGAAGGAAAACTGAACTTTTCCAGTCCTGTGGCCGCTGCTGAGTTTTCCAAGTTTACTGGCATATTGAGTGCAGCACTTTCACAGCATCATCTTTCAGGATTTGAAATAGCTCAACTAGAATTCCATCACCTCCAATAGCTTTGTTTGTAGTGATGCTTTCTAAGGCCCACTTGACTTCACATTCCAAGATGTCTGGCTCTAGGTCAGTGACCACACCATCATGACTATCTGGGTCTTGAAGATCTTTTTTGTACAGTTCTTCCGTGTATTCTTGCCACCTCTTCGTAATATCTTCTGCTTCTGTTAGGTCCATACCATTTCTGCACATAGCCTTTTACAAATACTTGATTTTTTAAAAGACTGCATTGGTAGAACACAAATTCATGGTAATAAATTTCAAGCACAGTGTTTTAATTATCCTAGTGCTTCAGCACCGAGCAAGGGACTGCATGGTCAAGTAGTTGCACCAATTTCCTTGTTAAGAAACAAAAGGACCATAAATATTTCTGGCTACTGAAGTCATATTAACAGTACATAACTGATACCCAGTTAAGTCATCAATAAATGCAAATAAATCAATAAATATAACAAGATATATCCAAATTCTCAATATATTCAAGGGATGATATTCCACAAGAGAAATCCAAAATTGTGATAGACACTTGTTCTCTTTATAGGAATATATAATTTCTGGAGAATTTTTACATTCTCTCAGAAAACTCTATTTTATATGAAATCTTTACTGATTAATAGACAGCTAGGTCTTGATGCACAAAAGTTGTTTTCTGACTCCTCTGAGCAACATACCTCATACCAGAGAAACTCTCCTCCCAAAACATCTAGAAATCTGAATAGAGGGACCACCAGGCTATGCCTACTATCTTTATTTTCCAACTCTCTATATTTAAGAATATACATTGTACAAATTTCAATTTGGTTTTCACCCTATTTCATTCAAAATAAAAGTCAATATGGTCTTATTTATATCCAGAGTAAAATGAAATGTACTTAATTGAAATATAAATGATTTACAATGTTGTGTTAATTTCTGCTATAAAGCAAAGTGACTGACTCAGTTATACATATTTGTATGTGTATATATATACGCACACACTCACACACATTCTATTTCATATACATTTCTATTATAGTTTATCACAGGATGTTGAATATAGTTCCCTGTGCTATAGAGTAGGATATTTCCATTTATCCATTCTATATATAATGGTTTGTAAAATGTATTTTAATTACATAAATTTCACTATAAATCTAATCTACATTAGTTTTGTTTATACTTTAAAAAAAAAAAAAGATGCTGCTGCTGCTGCTGCTGCTAAGTCACTTCAGTCATGTCTGACTCTGTGTGACCGCATAGACGGCAGCCCACCAAGCTCCCCGGTCCCTGGGACTCTCTGGGCAAGAACACTGGAGTGGGTTGCCATTTCCTTCTCCAATGCATGAAAGTGAAAAGTGAAAGTGTGCCAGGGTCCAGCCCCGGTGGATCCAGGGAATTCAAAGGGGGGACAGCGTTGGCGAGGGAAAACTTATTTATTTGGAGATATAAGATTAGATTAGGAAGAAATAGTATAGTAGGAAAATTAAGTGGAGAAAAGAGGCTGAATAACTTGGTATACGTGGAGAGCCAATAAAGTTCCAGACAAGGAGCTTGCACCATCTACGTTAGGCCACTGGCTTCCGTTCGAATATCAGAGAGTGCCCCGCCTTGGGCTCCCTCTCTCATGGATCTTAGAAGCTGGAGCAAGTAAGTAGACATGGCGAGCCTCCACGCCCCAGATGGGAATTCAGCCGAAAAGGGGAGAAAAGAACAACATGGGGAAGCCCAGCATTGGTGCAAGACTTCAAAAACTATTTTTCAAAATCAGCTTATATACCCCAAATTGTACATAAAGAAATAATAGAATATGCAGAGTTATGCAGGGGCAGCAGTCCTGACCCTCGTTGAGACCAGGCTTTCTTTTTGCATACCCTCCCATATACAAAAGGTCTCAGGTGGTTTACATTATCTTCTGGACAAGAGGCCTGTTAACATTTTTATGGCTCTCTTCCTAGATAATTGTCTATCAACCAGAAAACTCCTTTTCCCTAGAAGTGTTTTTTCTTTACTCTGCATCATCCTCAAAGTACTAAATAAAGTCACATTCCTGTAGAACAAAGGTGCAGTGGGTTATAACAAAGAAAGTACTTATCTCAAAGATCTAATGTTGCTAATACCAGGTCTACTACCTGTTTATCTATATACCAACTATATCTATAAATAAAAGATATGAAAATTTGGCAGCAAGCATTGGCTCAACAAATGAAACCTTTAATCAGTTCTATTCTAATGATTTTGACTCCTCTGAAGCACCTACATTCCTAGGATGTTTTAAGCTTCCTGTGCCTCCTGCAGTCAGGAAGCCTCAAACAATCACATGCGCAGCTTTACAAGTCCTGCAGGCAGGCTAGAAAGCCATCAGAGGGGTTTTGGGATTGAAACACTCGTATTATGCCCAGGAGATTTATTATCTAAAAGCTCTAAGTTTTTCCAGAAAAAGGTGGGGGGGGGACAGCCCCCTGTTAATGACAGAAGAGTAGGTGGAAAGCATAACACAGTAAAGCAGGCAGATTCTGGTCTTCGGGGGTGGATGCTCAGGAAATTCCAGAGGGAACCCCTGAAGCCTATCACGTCCTTGCGTTTTGTCAGGCTTCCTTCCACCTGACCTTGTCACAGGTGGGATTCCTCACGCTGGCCCCTGGCAAAAGTGAAGTTGCTCAGTCATGTCTGACTCCTAGCAACCCCATGGACTGCAGCCTACCAGGCTCCTCCGTCCATGGGATTTTCCAGGCAAGAGGGCTGGAGTGGAAAAAGCTAGAGCATACCTAAACAACATTAAGCCATGACTGAGGATAAATATGCTATTCATTCAGTTTTTAAATCACTTTTTCACTCAAAATACCTTCTTTATGTTCTAGCTTCTTGTTCCAAGTTCTTAACTGCAAAGGCCCCACTGAAATCTTCCCAGAGCAGAGATGGCTGTGTGCCAGAATGCTACATAACCTTGCTAATGCTCAGTCACTCGGAACTACTCCATCTGTGTTTCTGTCCATCCAAAGAGCCAGCTGCTCTAAACAAATGCTTTCCTCATTTTGCTTGTTGTATCACTAGCTGAAATATGCTTCTGCCATAATTACCATTCTCAGCTTCTCGATAGAGCCAGCAACCAACCAACAATTTATTGAGTACACAGGCTGGTGCTAATTGTTTGGTCATATAATTGGGTGTAGGATTACTTTATTACTGCTGACTAGAAGCAGCTGTACTCCCTGAAAACTCAATGGGGACAACACATTTGCTTACACATGGAACATGTATCTGCAATATGGAGGTAAATATTAAGAGGTGACAAATGTGAAAGGTGGTGAATACCCTAGGAGGTCCACTACCCAGCAAAAGTGCTCAGATTAAGAGTGATTATTGATATTGGGAAGATATTGTTTACAATTGCTTTTTATTACCACCGATCTGGGGATGCAGCTTGCTGAGAGAAGTGTGACATTTACAGTGATGTCCTTAGGGATTTTCTGGATACTTCTCTTTAGCCTCAAGACTAATTACTATAACAGTGTGCATGTGTGCTAAGTTGCTTCAGTCATGTCCAACTCTTTGCGACTCCATGGACTTTAGCCCACAAGGCTCCTCTGTCCATGGGATTCTCCAGGCAAGAATACTGGAGTGGCTTGCCATGCCTTCCTCCAGGGGATCTTCCCAACCCAGGGATCGAACCCACATCTCTTATGTCTCCTACATTTGGAGGTGGGTTCTTTACCACTAGCACCACCTGGGAAGCCCAACAGTAGCACTGGGAAAAAAGGAAATGCAAAATAGGAGCAATGCAGGAAGCTAGGTCTAGCTTTCACTAAGCTCTGTGCCTGAATAAATGAGAGTAACTGTGTAAAGTGCCCTCATATCATCCATGTAAACTCCCTACTACAATGCAACTGAGGGGAAAGAACGTTCTGTCCAACTGATACTTAGATTACTGTCTGATATAGTAATAGCAGATGCTTAATAAACATTTTCTTAATAAATGTGGAACAAATTAGAGCTTAAAGCAACAGATTTTTGCAGTTACCCTTCAATGTTGGATGTGTACCATGTTATCTAATACTGGTACCTAATTGTGATTTATGTTTATTGAAATTTAAAATGCATATACTTTGGCCACCTGATGCAGAAAACTGATTCATTTGAAAAGACCCTGATGGTGGGAAAGATTGAAGGTGGGAGGAGAAGGGGATGACAGAGGATGAGGTGGTTGGACAGCATCACCAACTCAATGGACATGAGTTTGAGTAAACTCCAGGGGTTGGTGATGGACAGATGGACAGGGAGGCCTGGCTTGCTGCAGTCCATGGGGTCACAAAGAGTCAGACACAACTGAGTGACTCAACTGACTGACTGATGCCCTTTGAACCATTTTTAAGAATTTACCTAGACATATGCTTGCATATGCACACAAAAGTAGACATGCAAGAAGATTCATTGCAAAGTAGAGAAAGATTGAAAAAGCCGCAAGTAGTCCTTCAATAGATGATAGGTTACCTAAGTTATAGTGCATCCATAAGACGGAATACCATGCAACTGCTAATAAGAATAGAAAACTCTGTTTATACTAAAATAGAATTATAGTCAACATACATTTTTAATTTGAAGAGGAAGATGCACAACATAGTGAAGAGTGAGCTCCCATTATTGTTAAAAAAATGAAGATGCATACACATAGATATGATTACATATTCATAGAATATCTTTGGAAGAATATCCAGGGAATTAGTAATTTAGATTTTCTCTGGGGAACAGGGAACTGAAAGCACAAGGATTAGGTATGTGAGACATACTTGCCACCATTGAACTTTTTGACTAGTACAATGCTTGTCATGTGCATTAATTATCCTGAAGAAAAATAAATTTTAAAACAAAAGAACATAATGCAATTTTTTATATAAATATGCATACTGGAAGAAATAACTGGTTGACCAAACTCTTTCAGCATGCACGTTAGTATTTTTGAGGAATAAACCTGGCAACTACCAGATCATTTGAGAATGTAGTATAGGGATCCCATAAAACCACTATTCCCTTTCTGTTTATAGTTTTCCAAGAGCCAGTCCTTCAGTTTATGATTTACTGACAGATATAGAGCAAATTCAATCTTGGGTAAAACTGTGAGGAAGGCTCATTGATATTTTGTAAAACTATCTCTCTCCTCTTACCTTTTCTTCCACCTTACCCAGAGTCTGGACCCACACATATACACTTACTCCAAAATAACTCCTATAGAATACCTTCCTAGATTCAGCGTTTATGAACCAAGTCATCACCCTCCATTATAGAAAGTTTTCTTTCCAATTCTCTTCTTAGCTGTGTTCTCTTTTTAATTTTTAAATATATTACATCTGAAAACCTGAATGCATTAATGACTATTAAAGAATATTAAACTTTACTCTTCAACAGCCAACTAAGTCTTGCCTCCAAGTCTTTCTAGGTAGAGACTCAGTCAGACCAAGTTGGGGAGTTAATTTGGAGTCAAGAAGATAGTATAGATTTCTGACCATGTGCTGACCCTATCTAATGAACCATAACTACTGTCAACATTTTATGACTCAGCAAATCTCTGTTCAAAGATGGGCGAAACCATGGCTCAAGAAGAGGAAATAAGATCAAAGCAGAGGGGAACTTGGTTTCTGCTGGTGCATTGTTTGCAATCTGAGAGGACTGAGTCAGGAAAATTAAGTCTAACTGTTGGCCTATCATATGCCTTTACTACGAGTCTTTTACTACTGGATGGGGCTTGAAAATGTTAATGAAAGAGCATATTCTTGATTTTTGTTTTGTTCACCAGTACTATCTCCTAGAAGCCCGGCCTATTTGAGGAATGGACATTCTCTTTGTTTATGACACATTAGGAAGCAGTAAAGGAGGTTTTTAAGAAGGTTTAAAATAAGTTCCTCAGAAAGGAAAATAAATATATGCAGAAAAATAAAATTATAAGAATTTTCAACACATTTAAGAAAGGAAACAAACTCAACACTTATGATTCCTCAACTCTGAGAGTTTCTGTAAGTAGAATATTATATTTAATTAAATATATGTTGACTTGAAGAGGAGTGTATATTTAACCTTTCAAATTTCCATCATTTGGCACATTTTCCACAGAAGTAAAAATTCATTATCTTTGATATATCACATAGCATATTTTGCCTATGCACAAAGTATATCAAATATAACAATATGTTCCAACTACATCAAGATAATGAATGGAACTAATTTGTAGTATTTTCAATCAAGGTAGAAGGGAGAAAATTAAATATATTCAGTTTCCTGCAACAACAGAACATTTCTATATCTAAACATTTTAAATTGAACACATTTTATGCAAGTAGAAGATAAAAATTACATTTGAAATATGTTTCATTGGCTTTAATATTATATATTTTATATGATGTCAAAATGTTACTTTCAAAAAGTAAGTTTAATTCACAAAGCAAACTAAACTATACTTATTTACATTTGCTTTAATGACAAAAAGTCTTCAAATGTAGAGTCCTTATTAAATGTATTTCTATCCTCTCTAGTCCCTAATATGTGATATTTATGGTTTTATAGTTAAAACCTTTTTTTTTTCTAAAAGATTTGAAGAAGCTATTTGTTATAAACTGAATGTTTGTGTCCCTCCAAAATTCATATGTTGAAATCCTAAATCCCAATATGATGGTATTTGGAGATGGGACCTCTTAGAAATAGTTAGGGTTAGATGAGGGCATGAGGGTGGAGCTCTCATTATAGGACTTGTGCCCTTCTAAGAGACACCAGGAAGCTCTCTTTTCCCCTGTCTCACAGTATGCACAAAGAAAAGGTCATATGAGCACACAAGGAGATGAGAGATGAGATCACAAGCCAAGAGAAGAGATCTCAGAATAAAACCTACCTTGATGGCACCTTGATCTTAAACTTCTTGATCTCCAAAAGTATGAGAAATAAATTTGTTGTTTAAGCCACTCAATCTATGATATTTTCTTATACTAGCCCAAGCCAAGATACTATCAAAATAATGTAATATAATTCATGATACTTAAAGCTCAAAACAGAATAGAATAATTAAATAGATCTAGAGTAACTAAATGTTCTTAGGTACCTGTAGCAGTAGTAGTAGTTTAGTTGCTAAGTTGTGTCCACTCTTGCAACCCCATGGACTAGAGCCCACCAGGCTCCTCTGTCCATGGGATTTCCAAGGCAAGGATACTGCAATGGGTTGCCATTTCCTTCTCCAGGAGATTTTCCTGAACCAGGGATTGAACCCGGGTCTCCTGCATTGCAGGCAGTCTCTTGCATTACAGGCTGATTTTTCACTGACTGAGCCACCAAGAAGCCTTTAGGTACCTGAGATATGCTAGTTACTACTGCTTGGGATGGAAATTCTCCGTTTTCTAGCAGGTAAGGCACAGCAGGAAATATGCTGAATTATATAGTATTGATTATTTTTTTTGTATTTTTTAAAGCAAATATTGTGGCTGTTTTAAACCTTTGTCTGGAAGGATAACAACCAAAACAAAGAATCTGTATGGAAATGCTCCAGGAGCCAACCCAAGGATCCTCAATGAATGTTTCAATGCCAAAGAAGGCCTAAATTGGGCATAGCACTTGAATAATAGCCAATAAAGCAAACCTTTCACCAATGGAACAGTCTTCATCTTCCCTTACTTTGGAAAGGGTAATCCTAGGGCCAGTGGAATAAGCATCAACTTTCACTGCTGGGGAGTCCCAGCTGTTTAATAATACCTTAAAAAACTGGAAATAGAACTGCCTTATGACCCAGCAATCCCACTGCTGGGCATACACACTGAAAAAAACAGAATTGAAAGAGACACATGTACCCCAATGTTCATCACAGCACTGTTTATAATAGCCAGGACATGGAAACAACCTAGATGTCCATCAGCAGATGAATGGATAAGAAAGCTGTGGTACATATACACAATGGAGTATTACTCAGCCATTAAAAATAATACGTTTGAATCAGTTCTAATGAGGTGGATGAAACTGGGGCCTGTTATACAAAGTGAAGTAAGCCAGAAAGAAAACACCAATACAGTATACTAACACATATATGTGGAATTTAGAAAGATGGTAATGATAACGTTATATGTGAGACAGCAAAAGAGACACAGATGTACAGTACAGTATTTTGGACTCTGTGGGAGAGGGCGAGGGTGGAATGATTTGGGAGAATGGCATTGAAACATGTATAATATCATATAAGAAACGAATCGCCAGTCTAGTTTCAATGAAGGATACAGGATGCTTGGGGCTGATCCACTGGGATGACCCAGAGGGATGGTACAGGGAGGTAAGGAGGTTCAGGATGGGGAACACGTGTACACCGTGGCGGATTCATGTGGATGTATGGCAAAACCAATACAATATCATAAAGTAACTAGCCTCCAATTAAAATAAATAAATTTAAATTAAAAAAAGAAACTCTTGATGAAAGTGAAAGAGGAGGGTGAAAAAGTTGACTTACAACTCAATATTCAGAAAATGAAGATCATGGCATCCTATCTATCTATCTATCTATCTATATGTATATATATATATATATATATATATGTATATCTTTATTTTTTTACCAAGCTTGATGATGTGCTTAAAGTTACACTATTTGTTCCTTCATGTTGAGAAAAAGTATCTCCAATAATTTATCATTAAGATGCAGATTAAATTTCTCATTTAATAAAAGCTGAAAACTCTTGATAATTTTTGTATATACACAGAAACTTTTTAGTACAATTAATATGAAATTTTGGGGAACAATTTTAACAGAAGGAAATTATAATTCAGTGCTGCACTACTTTTTAAGGCTTGTGATGTGGACACTAATTTTAATCTAAAAAAAAATTGTTCTAGTTGGTGCTGCTGTTCTTAGTCGCTTAGTCGTGTCCAACTCTTTGCAACCCCATGGACTGTAGCCCATCAGTCTTCTCTGTCCATGGGGATTCTCCAGGCAAGAATACTGGAGTGAGTTGCCATGCCCTCCTCCAAGGGATCTTCCCAATCCAGGGATTGAACCCAGGACTCCTGCAATGCCGGCAGATTCTTTACCAGCTGAGCTACCAGGAGAGTTGGCCCCCAAGGAATATATTTTTATGTTTCTTTTAGAATTTGGATCTTGAATATTCTTGATATCAATCACCATTGCACTGACCTGTATAGGAGACTGGGTTGGTTGTTTATAGATATCGATCAGGATGTACCCTAGGATTTTCTTTTTTTTAATTAAGTTTCTGTTTTCTAGTATAATAATTTGCCTCTTTCTTCTAAAAAATTAATTTTAAAAGTGAATGTCAATATTTGAATGACTATGATTCAATTAATTGGCATTTTATTGCATCATGAGAGAGGCTATGTAAGGAAAGAACAAGACAAACGCCCTCAAAAAGTTTTTAATTAAAATCAATGTCCAAATTACAATCCTAAATAAATAATGCAATGCTCAATTAAATTTTCTTCTTTCAAAATTCTTCCCAAATATTTCCTCAGATTAATTGTCACAGTATAAAAGAAGGTGCCATGTGTACAATGGTAACCATGGAATCCTTCACATTATCTGCATATTGCATGTGTAATTCATTCCTATGCAAAACACAGTTAGAATGTAGTATACTTCAGTTTCTCCCGAAGCATCCCAAGGTCATTATATGAAATGCATACAGTCAAACCATAGGTGCTGTCACAAAGGGGAATAAAAGGACAAAAGAAAAGAGAGAAAAGAATTAGGTTAGTATTACTTGTATAGATTGTGTGACCACCAGATCAGTCACAAATAGTTGGAAACCATCTCTTTGACATGCAGAATCCCAGCTATACTAACTTGTTTTCCTATTTTATGACCAAAAGGTGGCACTGTTCCATTTATTATGAGCTTGGCGTACCGTCCATGGCACTACAGTCATTCGGTACTGTTCTCCACTGAAACTAGCAAGGTGTGCATCATTAACCATTCTGCTTCACAGGTCCTGATATCAAGAGGATCATACCAGCAGCTACTGTGACATAACTCATTAAGAAAGTGTTGTAAATAAGAATCTTGTAGAAAAGCATAACGGCAGGTCAAATCAGCTCCCCCACCTTGGAAGGAAGCTAAATCCTTGTGGCTGACCTGCTGTTGGGCAAAAATAAATTGCTATTTGCATCATAAAAGATGGAAGCATTCCACCAAGCACAGAGACAGCTACAGCTAAGACTCTGTGACATTTGGTTCATTTTTCCTTCCAAGCCCCGTCCAAGCAAGGTGATTTATTTTCCCAAAGCAATGACTGAAATGTTTACCTATTCATCTGGTCAGGCAGTCACAAGCACATTTTAAACAGCTATGGGAAATGGTTTTAACTGACAGTAGAGGTGCCCTATTAAGAGCAAAATGGGTGTCTAACTTTCTGAAACAAATTTGCCAAAATGAAAGTTAAAAAAAAAAAAAGTCAAAACAAAAAACCTGGCTGGAGGCTTTACCCAATGTCTCATCAGCATTCAACAACAGCTCCTTAGGGCTTAAACAAGAAAAAGAAGATCCTGAGACAAATGCAGAAGAGATCAGTGAAAATTTCTCATCACCTACACAGTCAGCCACAGGGAATAGAGATAGGAGCTGCTTAAATGCCTCTTCTTTTTGGTAGAAACATGATGGCCATGAATGAAGAAGTAAGATGTAGCTTCCAAAATATTATATTCTGTCAAGTAAAAACAGAATACTAAATATAATTGCATTACATTGCAGCTTGTATTGGTTAGATTTTCCCCATGGCATAGTTCCATTTCACATTTTCAACCTTGTTGTAACGAAGGATGACAAGAGTTCTGTATATCATTAGGATTTATTTAATCTGCGTTTTCTTCTTGGTAAATATATTCTGAGTTCAAAACACAATGGAATAAATACTTAGGCAATTTTAGGGAAAATGAAAAATAAAAGCCAAAGTCTGGATCATTTGTGTAATTGAATTCTTCAATACTTCACTTTTCATTCTGGCAGTGGAAACGTGACCTTTTAATGCAATGGCATAGCAAAGTTGAAATGGCTCAAGTTGTCAGGAATGAAAGAGAGGCAGATTAAATTCAAATGATGGAGTTCTCTAATTACTGAACCCTATAGCAGAGTACCTGCCCAGCACAGATTTTACTGAATGACCCTCTGTTGACCACCTAATACACCTAATAATAAACAGTGCCAGGTCACTGTTGATTCAGTGACCAAAAAGGAGGATGCTTTCTGAAATCCTATGTCAGGGAGATTACAATTATACTCATTAGGGAAAAGGTAGAAATCTCACTATTATGAAAATGAGATTTCAGAATTTATTTTTGTTCTGTGTTATTTTCTTAATATCCACAAGAGCTGATGCCTAATCTCTCTCTTTAAATTAACAAGTGAAAAGCAGTATTTTAGATATTGATGGAGGAAAACAAAGAGGACACAAATATTCCTGGAGAGTGGTAATAAGAGGTAACAAGGATGGTTTCATGTACACACCTATAAGCTACTTCATCCCAATGTCTTACTCCTTCTTTTTGAATTTGCAGGTCTGTTGGAACATGCTGTTTTGTGCACATTTTGTTAGTAGGAGGTATGGAAGATTTTATTTCTTCCTAGTTTCAGGGAGTAGTAGGTATTGGAACTGTTTGAGAAGATGAAAAAGGAGGGGTCAGTAACTGCTACTGGATTGACCACAGCAACCCCTTAGTTCACCTCCTCTCCCTCCTCCCACCAGGAGGCAAACAATGCAAAATACATATGTGGGCACTTTTCATATATTGATAGTCACGTAAACCAAAATTTGCCTGAAATACTAATTCTCATCTAAAGAAAATTCTGTCAGAAATAACTACAATAATAATGATACCACTTTGCAGTCAATCCACCATAGCTTCTATGGAATTGTATACACATATGCAACTAACAGCAAGATTAACATAAAAGAGCTTTTCTTAGCACCTGTGTGAAGTGCCACATGAAGCTTGCAAAAACTTCACACTTTGCTCCTGTCATTTTCTGGACCCAAACACTCTGCCTTTCATTCTCTCCCATCATTCTCTGCTGCTTGCCTAGGTCTGTTTTTCTGCAATTTCTAATTCAATCTCCAACCTCTATGTGATATTTTTACAGGCCTCACTAATCCACATCTAGATATTTATAACCCCCTCCCACAAATATCACATATATCTCTGTATTACCAGTAAAGTGCAGTAATGGTACTTCATACATTTATACACAATAGCATTTTAATAAGTTTTTGGTTGCTACAGCTTTTAACTCACTTGATATTTGCTCTCCAGAATTCTAACAAACATATAGGATAAATATGATAATATAATCACCCTCTCTAAAAAGAAAATGAACTTTCCAACGTATAAACTATTGAGTAGTTAACTAACAACTAATCAACTGTTAATATGAGGTACAGACAAAAAGATATGTGTATATCAGAGGTGGTGACTAAAAACAGTTTTAGAAAGTGCATGTTTATGCCAAGTAAACCCAAGATGAAATGTACAATCCAGGCAGCTCTTACAGCTAAGAGCACAGGTGTACAATCTGGAAATCTTATGGGAAATTGTTCTTGTGAGATTGAGCTATTAAGCTCACATTATCAAACCTAAGTGATCTGGATAAGCATAATATCATTTTCAGCCAAATCCAAGTATATGCATATTTTTTCATCACAAATTTAAATAGCACATGAATGTGACTGGTGATATAATATGTGTTGTAACAACTTACTAGTTAAAATTACCATTCAAATCCTTTTAAGACAAAGTTAAATAAAGGGGAAAATCCACACATCTTTTCACTGTGGAGTGCTTGCTATTACCAAGGTGGGTGGTCTTTCAGAGGGAATGGCAGCAGTGATTACAAAGCCTTAGAATTTCTGCTGTAACATAAAAACTTGAGGGTACATTTAACTTAATGTTATTCAAGTCAGAAGATGTAAATGCAACTGTCCCAACACTTTGCATTTATAGACAATTCAGTCAGATTCATTTTCAGGCAATTTAATAATTTTCATTTCAAGTAATTTCTCAACTACCATAAAATAAAGGATGTCACCATGTGGTTTTACTTTTCATTTTATATGTAACGAAAATTCTTTGCCTCTCCTATAATGTGTAATCCCTTTATTTTTTCACTCACTAGAATTTTAGAATTGCAATCATAGAAATAATTACAGGCATTTTGGACAATAGATACTCTTTATTTCTACTTTGAACTAGAACTTATTTGTGGTATTGGTTACAGCATCGTATAAAAAAGATCCACATTATGGAGCAAATTCCCACATAGGTCAGTAGGTTTCACTTCACATTCTGATTAGAGAAGCCACCCTCAAATAGTTGGCTAGATTGCAACTGTGTGTCACAAGTCATAAGACAAAAAGAATGAAAATTATTTTGCACACAGCATCATCATGCTTTTGACTAAACAACTCAAAGCTTGGTACCTATACTGTTCATCAGTATTATCTATGAAGATTAAATATATCTCGTTTCTTATAAAACCAGTTGATTTCCATGATATATACCTTTTTAACAATGTGCAAAGCACACGATGCTTTGATATTTACTCTATCTGTTGTAACTTTTCTTATTGACTTCCATTATAATGACACACACTTAGTTATTGAATTAGAAAAGACTTTTTTAAATGAAATGCTATTGAGAGTAGTTTCCAGGGTAGTACTCTGAATCAGTGATACTAGCAACATACAACTACAAAATCGAACACAAACAAATGCAAAACATAAATTCGTTGTGGTAGGAAAAGATACATATTCTGAGTCCCTCTAACAACTCTATTAGTTTTAAACTAGTTTTAAAGAACTATAGTGAGTTTGATTATTCTTCTAAGCTAGATTTCCTGGGCTCTGGGAAAGATCAGGAGGTACACTACTCAGTTCTTGCCTTGATAGAAAGTAAAGCGTCTAAGTCCTGGAGAAGATGGCACAAACTATCTCTGATATACTAGTTGCAATAGTATGCATTCCTGACTCTGAGTTATATGCAGACAGTAGATGAGGTGAATGATAGATCATGTCCACCCTCAAACAATCTGTACAATTAACAGATTTTGTTGAGGTCATTCTACAGCTCTGAATAACTTTATCCTATCCTGATGCTGGAAGACAATTATGGACAATTTGTTTCCATGAAGACCCTGACCGTATGGTCCATGGATGTGCATAAGGAAGCAATAAACAAGTTGCAACCCACAGCCCAAGGTGCTCACCTGCAACACCAACTGACTGCCTTTCAGCACAGCTTTTCAAAAAGCATGTTAGCAGATACAGAGCCACATTTTGATATTTATAGCTTTAAAAGCATTAATTCCATTATAAATATAGAAATTTCACTTTACAGATGTTGACTATCTATCTGCATTTGTTTCTCCTTTCTGTATGATGATCATAAAGGGAGGGCAGAAATTGTTCCTCTCTTCAAGTGACTGTGTGGTGAGCTCATTCTTATTAGCAATGCTGCTGATTTTGATGACATGCATTGAAAGTGAAAGTGAAGTTGTTCAGTCGTGTCCAACTCTTTGCGACCCCATGGACTGTAGCCTATCAGTCTTCTCTGTCCATGGGATTTTCCAGGCAAAAGTGCTGGAGTGGGTTGCCATTTCCTTCTCCAGGGGATCTTCCCAACCCAGGAATCGAACCCAGGTCTCCTACATTGCAGGTAGATGCTTTACTGTCTGAGCCACCAGGGAAGCCCAGACATGCAGTATATGCATATAATAAAAAAATATTTCCCCAGTTCTTAGTACTATAAAAAGATTGATTAGGCAATTTGTTCTTTAAATTTTGTCAACTAATAAGACATCAATTGAAAGAACAAGGAAAGCCAGTAGAAGGCATGGATATTAATATGGAAAAAATTCTGCGAATGGAAGATGCCTTAAGGACCAAAACTGAATAGGAGATATGCCAAAATGTTTTAACTGCTTAGAGTAATAGCAGAAGCCTTATTAAATGCAGTTAGATTTACCATGGCTCTGCTAAACAGTCAAGCATGGCAAAAAAGATAGTTTTCCTAAGACTTCAAGAAATGTAGTTATAGCAGTGTTGACACCTGTGTTAACTTACAGTATGGATTTTAAAGACCCACTCGGTTTTTAAGTTTGCAATCATCTTGTAACCCATTTTTGTATTTTTCAAGTCTATGTAAGCTTTCTTTCTTTTTTTTTGCCTTAATAATTTTATATTTGCAATATACTTTTCTTCTCACTTTATTTTTTTAATTAATTTACTTATTTTAATTGGAAGCTAATTACTTTACAATATTGTGGGGGGTTTTGCCATACATTGACATGAATCAGCCATGGGTGTACATGTGTCCCCCATCCTGAACCTCCCTCCCACATCCTTTCTCATCCCATCCCTTTGGCTTTTCCCAGTGCAACAACTTTGAGTGCCCTGTTCCATGCATTGAACTTGGACTGGCGATCTATTTCACATATGGTAATATACATGTTTCAATGCTATTTTCTCAAATCATCCCACCCTTGCCTTCTCCCACAGCATCCAAGAGTCTGTTCTTTATATCTGTGTCTCTTTTGCTGTCTCACATATAGGGTATCATTACCATCTTTCTAAATTCCAGTCTTTTGGACTCCATGGGAGAAGGCAAGGGTGGGATGATTTGAGAGAATAGCATTGAAACACGTATATTATCATATGTGAAACAGATTGCCAGTCCAGGTCTGATGCATGATACAGGGCGCTCAGGGCTGATGCACTGGGATGACCCTGAGGGATGAGATGGGAAGGTAGGAGGAGATGGGGTTCAGGATGGGGAACACATGTATACCCATGACTGATTCATGTCAATGTATGGCAAAACCACTACAATATTTTTAAAATAAATAAATAAATTCCCATATAAATAAGTATATATGCATTAATATACTATAAGTATATATGCATTAATATACTATACTGGTGTTTTTCTTTCTGACTTACTTCACTCTGTATAATAGGCTCCAGTTTCATCCACCTCACTAGAACTGAATCAAATGTGTTCTTTTTAATAGCTGAGTAATATTCCATTGTGGATATGTACCACTGCCTTCTTATCCATTCGTCTGCTGATGGACATCTAGGTTGCTTCCATGTCTTAGCTATTGTAAACTGTGTTGTGATGGACATTTGGGTACACGTGTCTCTTTCAACTCTGGTTTCCTCAGTATGTATGCCCAGCAGTGGGATTGCTGGGTCATATGGCAGTCCTATTTCCGGTTTTTTTTTAAGGAATCTCCACACTGTTCTCCATAGTGGCTGTACTAGTTTGCATTCCCACCAACAGTGTAAGAGGGTTCCCTTTTCTCCACACTCTCTCCAGCATTTATAGTTTATAGACTTTTTGATAGCAGCCATTCTGACCAGGATGAGATGGTACCTCACTGTGGTTTTGATTTGCATTTCTCTGATAATGAGTGAGGCTGAGCATCTTTTCATGTGTTTGTTAGCCATCTGTATTTCTTCTTTGGAGAAATATCTGCTTAGTTCTTTAGCCTGTTTTTTAATTGGATCATTTGTTTTTCTGGAATTGAGCTGCAGGAGCTGCTTGTGTATTTTGAGACTGATTCTTTGTCAGTCATTTCATTTGATACTGGGGCTTTCCTGGTGGCTCAGATGGTAAAGCAGCTGTTTGCAATGCAGGAGACCCGGGTTCAATCCCTGGGTTGGGAAGATCCCTTGGAGAAGGAAATGGCAACCCACTCCAGTACCCTTGCCTGGAAAATTCCATAGACTGAGAAGCCTGGTAGACTACAGTCCATAGGGTCACAAAGAGTCAGACACGACTAAGC
Source organism: Ovis canadensis (assembly GCF_042477335.2). NCBI lineage: Eukaryota > Metazoa > Chordata > Mammalia > Artiodactyla > Bovidae > Ovis > Ovis canadensis. Next base: position 141,579,351 of record NC_091727.1, on the reverse strand, counting down.
AACTTCACTTTCATTTGCTATTATTTACTCCCATTCTGAAAGCTGTCTTTTCACCTTGTTTATAGTTTCCTTCATTGTGCAAAAGCTTTTAAGTTTAATTAGGTCCCATTTGCTTGTTTTTATTTTTATTTCCACTACTCTGGGAGGTGGGTCATAGAGGATCCTGCTGTGATTTATGTCAGAGAGAGTTGTGCCTATGTTTTCCTCTAGGAGTTTTATAGTTTCTGGTTTTACATTTAGATCTTTAATCCATTTTGAGATTATTTTTGTGTATGATGTTAGAAAGTGTTCTAGTTTCATTCCTTTACCAGTGGTTGACCAGTTTTCCCAGCACCACTTGTTAAAGAGATTGTCATTTCTCCACTGTATATTCTTGCATCCTATGTCAAAGATAAGGTGTCCATAGTGTGTGGATTTATCTCTGGGCTTTCTATTTTGTTCCATTGATCTATATTTCTGTCTTTGTGCCAGTACCATACTGTCTTGGTGACTGTAGCTTTGTTGGATACTCTAAAGTCAGGCAGGTTGATTCCTCCAGTTCCATTCTTCTTTCTCACAATTGCTTTGGCTATTCAAAGTTTTTTGTTTTTGTTTTTTTTTTTTTATTTCCATACAAATTGTGAAATGATTTGTTCTAGTTTTGTGAAATAGATAAGGCAATGGCAACCCACTCCAGTACTCTTGCCTGGAAAATCCCATGGGCGGAGGAGCCTGGTAGACTGCAGTCCATGGGGTCATGAAGAGTCAGACACGACTGAGCGAGTTCACTTTCACTTTTCATTTTCATGCATTGGAGAAGGAAATGGCAACCCACTCCAGTGTTCTTGCCTGGAGAATCCCAGGGATGGCAGAGCCTAGTGGGCTGCCATCTATGGGCAGAGTCAGACACGACAGAAGCAACTTAGCAGCAGCAGCAGCGGTTCTGTGAAAATACCATTGGTAGCTTGATAGGAATTGCATTGAATCTATAGATTGCTTTGGGTAGTTACTTGTTTTCACTATATTGATTCTTCCGATCCATAAACATGGTATATTTCTCTATCTATTTGTCATCTTTGACTACTTTCATCAGTGTTTTATAGTTTTCTATATATAGGTCTTTTGTTTCTTTAGGTAGATTTATTCCTAAGTATTTTATTTTTGTTCATTGCAATGGTGAATGGAATTGTTTCCTTAATTTCTCTTTCTGTTTTTTCATTGTTAGTGCATAGGAATGCAAGGGATTTCTGTGTGTTAATTTAATATCCTGTAACTTTACTATATTGATTGATTAGCAATTTTCTGGTCGTGTCATTAGAGTTTTCTATGTAGAGGACCATGTCATCTGCAAACAGTGAGAGTTTATTTCTTCTTTTCCAATCTGGATTCCCTTTATTTCTTTTTCTTCTCTGATTGCTGTGGCCAAAACTTTCAAAACTATGTTGAATAGTAGTGGTGAGAGTGGGCAACCTTGTCTTGTTCCTGACTTTAGGGGAAATGCTTTCAAAATATTTACCATTGAGGATAATGTTTGCTGTGGGTTTATCATATATAGCTTTTATTATGTTGAGATATGTTCCTTCTATGCTTGCCTCTGGAGAGTTTTTATCATAAATGGATGTTGAACTTTGTCAAAGGCATCCTCTGCATCTATTGAGACAATCATATGGTTTTTATCTTTCAATTTGTTAATGTCATGTATTACATTGATTGATTTGGGGATATTGAAGAATTCTTTCATCTCTGGGATAAAGCCTGCTTGGTCATGATCTTTTTAATATGTTGTTGTATTCTGTTTGCTAGAATTTAGTTGAGGATCTTTGAGTCTATGTTCATCAGTGATATTGGCCTGTAGTTTTCTTTGTCGTGGCATCTTTGTCTGGTTTTGGTATTAGGGTGATGGTAGCCTCATAGCTTTATTTCTAGTGGAAAACTATGAAAGTCATTGCTTAGCCACACACAAAGTTGTATACTTGGGAGTGTAGGTCTTTGCTGATGATCTTATCTATGTGCTAAATCCAGTTACACCAGTCACATAATGGGTACATCTCTTTAATTGGTTGTCTTGCTTTATTTACATGCTGACAATAAGTGTGAATTTTGTAAATTATCCACTGTGCTAGAGTGAATTCTACAAATAATGATAATGCATATTACTTCTTAGTAAGATTACTTTTAATGATTTCTCTCAGGGAATTTTCTAGAAGCAGTGAGCTTTTCTCAGTGAGGTAGAATATGGGAACCTGTAAAACCCAAAGATTATACTCCACCATGAGACAGACTGTCTTTTGAGTCTTAGACTACTACCAGAAAAGGAGAAAGGGGTTCTAAATGTGGAGGTAACAGGTAAAGACAGATTCACCTCATCCACTTTATAATTTTGATGTATTTCAATTTTGCTACATACAGTAAAAATTCAGAATGATGTCATTTCAGTTCATATAACCAAGTGGCTTTGAACTTAGTGACCTTGAAAGTAAAATTGATCTCCCAAGTGACATCAAACAGTGGACAGTGCTGCCCTCTGTGGAGTAGTTGGCAAAAGCCCAGTTCATTGGGTGGGAGAGTGAATCATTATGTAGTATAAGAATTTCATACAATACTGTATTGGTTTTGCCATACAAAAAAAAAAAAAAAAGAATTTCATGAATTGCTGCTGTTTTATGAATCAATGCTGCTGCTGCTGCTGCTAAGTCGCTTCAGTCCTGTCTGACTCTGTGAGACCCCAGAGATGGCAGCCCACCAGGCTCCCCCGTCCCTGGGATTCTCCAGGCAAGAACACTGGAGTGGGTTGCCATTTCCTTCTCCAATGCATCAAAGTGAAAAGTGAAACTGAAATTGCTCAGTCGTGTCCGACTTTGCAACCCCATAGACTGCAGCCTACCAGGCTCCTCCGTCCATGGGATTTTCCAGGCAAGAGTACTGGAGTGGGGTGCCATTGCCTTCTCCTATGAATCAATGCAGAACAGCTTTATTACTTACTATGTAAAATACAGCTTTCTATTGCAAAGATCAAAATGAAATCAGGACAATAGTCAACATAATCCATATCAAAGAATGAGGCAAACTTATTTGGATTCCTCCCAGTGCCATAGAATGGTATGCTTGAAAATGAACAAAGCCACCTTCCTATCTGCTTGAAAATCTCTGGAGCATTTATATGATTTGGAGTTATTTTATTTTGTCACCACTTATATTAAAAACAGAAGGCAGCTTACCAGAATGTTTATTTTCATCACATAGGAAAATACCTTACATTCAAGCTTTATGATCCTGAATGTATTTCTAGTTAATAAATAACTAAAATTAGGTCTTATTTCTAATTATAGCACATCAAGTCCATAACCTGGCAATCATTTTTTTCCATTATCTATACAAAGACTTTGAAATGAATTGAAAATTACTTTCTTCCTTATTTTGCAGAATATTTTGTGTACATGTGTGTAACAAAAGCTTGAGAAAATTTCTCTTACTGTGTTAAAAGGCAGATATGTTTAATGCATTAATCTTTTAAGCAGCATAAGTCAAAGCTGCATCTGCTAAGTCACTTCAGTCGTGTCTGACTCTGTGTGACCCCCATAGACGGCAGCCCACCATCTCCAAAAGCTTCATAGAGGTACACAAATCAAATATAGCACCTTGACCTATCTTGATGATGTTATTTTTCTTTTCTTAAATACAGTTGTACAGTTTTCTAAAAGTAGTGTAATTCTCCTACTGCTACTTCTAGATCTGTACTGATAAATACAATCATTAACATCCTGGATTCTGAATCCTCAATACAGCATTTTTATGGGTGCTATGAATGAAATCCCAGGTGGCACTAGTGGTAAAAAAAACCCGCCTGTCAATGCAGGAGACATAAGAGATATGAGTTCGATTCCTGGGTTGGAAAGATCCCCTGGAGGACAAAATGGCAACCCACTGCAGTATTCTTGCTTGGAGAATCCCATGGACAGAGGATTCTGGCAGTCTACAGTCCATGGGGTTGCAAAGAGTTGGACACGATTGAGTGACTTAGCACACACATGAATGAAATCAAGTGTGAATTGAGATATTAAAGATGAAACTAACTCCTATGGCTTAATCTTTTCTTTTTGAAATCAGGAGCTATGATTAAATCATACTACACACAATTTTACTCCATCATGTATTGTTATAAAGGTCTACTAATGGATATGCTACCTAAAAGACAAAGTACACAAATTTAACCAGACACTTTTACAATCACTTAGGTAAAAATTGTTTCCTTGCTTAGATTGTATGAAATTTTACTAAAGGTCACTATTGATCCAAGATGTCCTATAGGGTCAATCTAACAACCACAGCATTCGATTTGAGACTTCAGAATGCCTGTAGCATAATCTTCTGAAATACTAACTTTAAAAATGGGGTATAGCTTAACAAGTTCAAGGAAATGTATTGCTAGATCTGTTGATTATTCATGAAAGCAAGCACTTTCTGGTATAATACTATCAGAACTAATTGATAACAATAGGTGTCTGCTGTGTACCTGAATTTTAGGGTGTTTAAACATTAAAATGGATTAGTGAATGTGATTTTTCCCTAAAGCTCTTAAAATGTAAAGCTTGTAAATGCTTGGGACAATTTGGTGCATCCTTCTTGAAGGCAACAGCATGTACTTCACATTATTACTGGATTCTTTTCTTTTTTCCTTCAAATTTCATAAATCAATCTTATGAGAAAGTATGTCTGGCCCATTTTGAAGGCTATTTTCTTTTGGTTAAGGAGAAACAAGGGCTAAGTTGTGTTTTGGAATAACATCTATATTTACATTACTTATCCAATGTAATTAGAGAACAAAAAATTCATTATTTTCATCTAGTTATAAACAGCCCAAGACTACCGAAACCTGCTAGATATTATTTAATTTTATTTTAGTCATAGTAAAGTGGCACAAACTTGGAAAACTCACAATTCAAAATAACATATCTTTAAAAGAATGACTTTTCAATATCAAGAGTTTTATAAAATAGAGCTAGAATTATGAATAAAGTTACTTTTGCCACTGTCATCAAAGCAACAGGACACAGTTTTTCACAAATGTGGAAAGTAAAAGAACAGGATACTGAGTAAGTTAATGACCATCGTGTTAAACAGTTTTCCAGGTGGTGCTAGTGGTAAAGAATCTGCCTGCCAATGCAGGAGATATAAGAGACCAGGGTTCAATCCCTGGGTTGGGAAGACCCTGGAGGAGGGCATGGCAACCAACTCCAGTCTTGCCTGGAAAATCCCATGGACAGGGGAGTCTGGTGGGCTACAGTCCATGGGGTCGCAAAGAGGCGGACACGACTGAAGCAACTTAACACACAACACATACACATATTAAAAATCATATGCTTATTATGGATTATGATAGGCTTTTAGGATCAAAAGCAGAAATAAAATGAACAGAGAATAAACCTGCTTGAAAATGAGATGTGTTTTCCTCTGTCATAACTCTTTCATAAAAGAAGATGGACTTTTTCTAAATAGCCCTTTGCCCATGAGGGTCTAGTAAGCTGTTGTTTCATTTCTCTAGTTTAGAGACAGTGAAGTGACAGGTATACCGAAGTGACCTAAGCCCCCCCCCCCACCAAAATCTTGCAAAAACATGAATATGATCAGAAACAGGTTACATTGAGTTACCAAGTGAAAGACAGTAAGTAGTAAGTGTGATGGTGCTTCTTCCCAGGAAGAAAAATGTTAGAGATAATAAATCTAATTTCTATGAAGAATATTCACTCAGTGATTTAGAGCATAAAATAAGGATAATTTATCTATATAATAAACAATTGCTTAAGAAACTAATCAATTTCAGAAACCCGAAACTAAGAATTGTATGACTCTGTAAGATATTGAAGGGGAGCAGATTTTGCAGCTCCAAAATATGCCTCTTTGGTAGATTTATCTTTTAAAAAAGCAGACATAAAATAACTCTTAAAATTATCCTTTTATAATCAACATTTATATTTATAAGGGAAATTTCCATTTGTAAGGATGCCTCCCTCTCTGTACCAGGAAGAAACTTTTAGCAATGAAGAAGGCAAGGACCTAAATCTGCATAAAAATCATAACTTTGCTTACTTTGCTTTTCCTGATCACTTCTCATAACTGACTCTCCACCCAAAACATTTTCTTTTGTCTTTAGCCAAAGATGGTATTTAAGGTGATGGCTTTGACTATTTCAGAGAATTACCTCATTTTCCAGGGTGTATCTCACCTATAAAAGAAGTATATATGTTATTAAACTTTTGTTTTTATCCTGTTAATCTGTCTTATGTCAATTTGATTATTAGACCAGCAAAAGACACTGCCATGTGTAAAACAGACAACTAGTGGGAAGTTGCTGTATAGTGCAAGGAACTCAGCTTAGTGCTCTGTGGTGACCTAGATGGAAAGGATTAAGGTTGGGCAAGGGAGATCCAAGAGTAAGGGGGATATATGTATACATATACTTGATTATTTCCTTGTACGGCAGGAACTAACCCAACATTGTAAAGCAACTATACCTGAATTTGAAAAGAAAAAAGGATCTAGAAGGAAAGAAGGGAAATTTTTCCACCTTTTCAATATTGTGATGGCTAGTTTTATGTGTCAACTTCACTAGGCTGCAATACCTAGATATTTAATCAAAATCTAGGTGGAGCTGTGAAGGTACTTTGTAGACATGGTTAACCTCTACAATCAGTTGATTTCAAGTAAAGATGACTACCCTCAGTAATGTAGGTGGGCTTCATCCAATCAGTTGAAAGAGCTTAAGAGCAAAAAGTGAGGTTTCCCAGCAAGAAGAAATTCTGTCTCAAGACTGTAGACACTCTTTGAGTTTTCAGCCTGCTAGCTTTCTATTCAAATTTCAGACTTGCCAACCCCCACAGTTATGTGAGCCAATTCTTTAAGTTTTTCTTTTTCTCTCTCTCTCACACACACATACTCTCTCTTTCTCTCCACACACACACACACACACACACACACACACACACACACATACAAAATCTCTTTATGGTTCAGTTTCTTTCTCTGGAGAACTCTAATTGACACAGATATATGCACATACTAACATGCACACACAGTTTTTAAAACATTTTCACAATGGAAAATGACACAGATTCTTGTCTTTGAATTATCTGCTAATTGAAACAATACACTATCTATACCTACAACTTATGCCTTGTATTTCATAACATGGCTCAGAATATAGAGGTCAAAATTTAGATGAGGTCACATCTCAACATGACACTGAATTAAAGCAAACTGGACTTTCTATTTTGAAACAATGGTTTCACAATTATTTACACAGAGCCAAGCAATATGTGAACCATGAACTTCTTGATGTTTAAGCTGGTTTTAGAAAAGGCAGAGGAACCAGAGATCAAACTGCCAACATCCGCTGGGTCATGGAAAAAGCAAGAGAGTTCCAGAAAAATATCTATTTCTGCTTGATTGACTATGCCAAAACATTTGACTGTGTGGATCACAATAAACTGTGGACAGTTCTGAAAGAGATGGGAATACCAGACCACCTGACCTGCCTCTTGACAAATCTGTATGCAGGTCAGGAAGCAGCAGTTAGAACTGGATATGGAATAACAGACTGGTTCCAAATAGGAAAAGGAGCACCTCAAGGCTGTATATTGTCACCCTGCATATTTAACATATATGCAGAGTACATCATGAGAAACGCTGGACTGGAAGAAACACAAGCTGGAATCAAAATTGCTGGGAGAAATATCAATAACCTCAGTTATGCAGATGACACCACCCTTATGGCAGAAAGTGAAGAGGAACTAAGGAGCCTGTTGATGAAAGTGAAAGTGGAGAGTGAAAAAGTTGCCCTAAGGCTCAACATTCAGAAAAGGAAGATCATGGCATCCGGTCCTATCACTTCATGGGAAATATTTGGGGAAACAGTGAAAACAGTGTCAGACTTTATTTTTCTGGGCTCCAAAATCACTGAAGATGGTGATTGCAGCCATGAAATTAAAAGATGCTTACTCCTTGGAAGAAAAGTTATGACCAACCTACAGAGCATATTCAAAAGCAGAGACATTACTTTGCCAACAAAGGTCTGTCTAGTCAAGGCTCTGGTTTTTCCTGTGTTCATGTATGGATGTGAGAGTTGGACAGTGAAGAAGGCTGAGCGCCGAAGAATTGATGCTTTTGAACTGTGGTGTTGGAGAAGACTCTTGAGAGTCCCTTGGACTGCAAGGAGATCCAACCAGTTCATTCTGAAGGAAATCAACCCTGGGATTTCTTTGGAAGGAATGATGCTAAAGCTGAAGCTCCAGTACTTTGGCCACCTCATGTGAAGAGTTGACTCATTGGAAAAGACTCTGATGCTGGGAGGGATTGAGGGCAGGAGGAGAAGGGGACGACAGAGGATGAGATGGCTGGATGGCATCACTGACTCGATGGACGTGAGTCTGAGTGAACTTCGGGAGATGGTGATGGACAGGGAGGCCTGGCGTTCTGCGATTCATGGGGTCGCAGAGTCGGACATGACTGAGCGATTGAACTGAAATGAATTGAACTGATCAACCTAACAAGCAAACAATTTTGTGAGTGACTTAATCAGTATCTTCATACTACTGAAGCATCAAAATAATTGAATGACTTGCTTCACATCTCCTTAGGTTCTTTAGGAACAATATCATAAAAAAGAAAAAAAATCAGAAAACAATTACCCTAATCCAACATGAACAAAGAGAAAAACAAAGCCAACCAACTTCTTGTGATAATTGACAGTTCTTTCAACCACGGATATATAAATCAGATCTATGTGGTGGAGAAAGACAAACCATTACATCAGTAGTATTCTCTTTATAGGTCACTGTTAAAATAAAAGTGATTATTTGATTCAGGAGTTTACCATCTTTTTGGACAGATATTGCAGTCAAATAGTGTAATCAATTGTGTCTAAGAGATTAAATGGAAACCCAATTTGCCTATTTCTCTCTCTTTAAACATTTGATGGGCATTCTAAGACAGTTTTGTCACTGAAATGTTTACTTCCATTTAATCATTAAAACATATGCACAAGCTTTTTACAACTTAGATTTGAAATGCTTCTTTACCATTGAGCCTGATCTTATGTCAGAATGCCAAGTACCTGAATGACACTTGAAATTATAACTGATATCAGCATCTTCTTTCTTTGAGGTTAGCTCGTTAAGAAAGAATACAACATTCTCCATGGGAGAAGCAAATAAACCTAAGAAGATAAAAGAAAGTAGAAATGGTTATCTTTTACCCCAAATAATTTTCTCTTCAGTTAGTCAGTTCAGTCACTCAGTCATGTCCAACTTTTTGCAACCCCATGGACTGCAGCATGCCAGGCACACCTAATTTTCTCTTAGGATTCAGCAAAAGCCAGGCTACTTGTGAAGTAATAAATATTCAATAGAGTATTCAGCTGCAACAGTGTTCTAAGTGGGATTAACCCCAAAACAACAACAAAAAACAAACAAAAATGCATGCAACCAGCTATCACACCACCACTTTAAAAAATGTCTTTCAATTTAACTATAGTGTACTTCCTTAAGTAGTTTCAAGGCAAAATATGCCCGTTTTATTTTTCCTCTGGGAAACAGTTCAATCAGTATTATTTTATGTTTTTTTTTTCTTTTCATGAAGGAAAGGAAGACTATTAGAATATTTCTTGCAAATCTAAAGAGAAAATGGAACAAGGGCTAAGTTATAAGCAAATAGAATGGCAATGTTACAAAAATTGTTTAAGAAATATGCCTGCTCACAGTCATGTGACTAAGGACCTTCTTTTATTCTTATCCTCTAAAGAGTTTACAGAAAAATCTCATAGTTTTTTTTTTTTTTAGGTCCTTGTTTGTTATCTATTTTATATATAATAATGTGTGTGTGTGTGTGTGTGTGTGTGTGTGCATGTTACTTCCAAATTCCTAATTTATCCCTCCCGCCAACCTTTCCCCTTTGGTAACCATAAGTTTATTTCCTATGTCTGTGAATCTGAGTCACCAAGGAAGTCCCATGTATAATTTATATGTGGTAATTAATAAAATGATATAAATAAACTTGTTTATAAAACAGATTCACAGAAAAAACTCATAGTTTTTAAAACTTCATAATTAGTAAAATTGATTACCTAGAATCATCATTAGGTTTCAAACTCTTATTATTACTAAATAAGTATTTAAAACTAATATACTAAATATATATAATATTTAGAAGATTATAAATAGAATTTTACTGTTCCTGATGATTAAGGATCACCTTAATGAATTCAAGGTGTATGTAGTAGGAGTCTGTGCCGCCATCAGACTACTATGATTTGTGCATTTTGTTCATCTCCTCCTGAATATAAGAAAATTCACTATGATTTTCCTGTCAGCAGAGAGCCTGCCTATAATAGTAGCATTTCCCTTTCCTCATTTGCAGCTTCTTTTCTGCTAATGGTTTTAGAAACCAAATAAAGCTTTTGTGTCGTTTGAAAAGAAGGCAAAATACTCTGAACCAGGGAGTGAAGAAACTGTGTTATTTATAAAATACGTAAGTATTAGAGCACATGTAATATATTGAAAACCCCAGGAAGCCATAATTCTTCTGTAATAAGTACTGCGCATCTGTTTTGCCCACTCTGAACATGATCATCTTGATTGAAAACATCAGTCAGGATCTATATCTGTATACTTTGGTTATAAGTAACAGCAACAACAACAAAAATAAAATATAATTAGGGGGAAAAAGGGAAAGGAAAGAAAACTATTGTTTCTAATTAATGAAAACAGACTTGGGCTAGCTTCAGGCAAAACTCAATTCCTAGTGTTTTTGATGCTCAGGTTCTATAGTGAAATTTCTGTATCTGTCAAATCTGCCTTATAGCTATAAAACTGCTTTAGCAACTGCAAGCCTCATATTCTTGTCTCATGCTCTCAAGGGAATAACAAAGTCCTTTGTGGTAGAAACTGTACTACTTCCAAATGACTTAGATTTACCACCCTTAAACCAATCACTGTTGCCTGGGGGATTGCATAGTAAGCCAATCAGAGCTTTGAATGAGCTAATCATATATAAATCACTTGCCCTATAATGGATGAAGGTATTATTTATGTGAGGAATGGGGAAACAACAATTTCCATGAGGAGGTTCAGAAACTTATTTATTATAATATGTAGAGAGGCTCTGAAGATAAAGTATTAAATTAAAAAACATACACAGTAATTTTTAGCTTGGACTTGACTAGGTTAATAAAACTAATGTGTATACGCAGTGTAAAGATTCAGATATGCTAAGAAGACTTGATCTCACATTAAACAACAAACAGCCTATCTAAAATGTCAAAGAGAAAAAAATTCATGTCACATTATTTGATCAAAAACCAATAAAACTAAGAATATTTAAAGACCCATAAAATATCAATATTTGAAAAATAATCTCAAATAAAATAATAAAAACACAAAAATAAATTGAGATTTAGTGAAAACTATATACAGAAGCAAATACATAGCCTTAAGGTTCACTTTTAATGAGGAAAAAACAATCAAAAAAATAAGCATTTAATCCAATAGTAATTACAAAGTGAAACTAAAGGACTCAAATGCTTGCTTCCAACCAACATGGAGTAACAAAGACTGGATATACTCGTCCACTTGAAGTAGTTGTGGAAAAAAAAAAAAAGCAAAAATATGTGGAATAGTGGTTGTTAGGACACTGTATACAGACAATGAAATATAATAATCCTTATAATGAAATGTAATAATTCTTGTGAGGTAGAAATTAAACTAACTGAGGTCTATGACTTCTCAAGATTACTCTATTGAAAGAGTTCCAGATTTCAACATGGAAGGAGAAGACAGGTGAAGACCGGCAAACTCTGTACGTTGACAAAACAGAGCTGAGCGTCTGGAGGGATCCAAGCAGCTTGAATTTGCAGAACAGAGCAATAGAGATGAGAGCACTGCACAGAGGGAAAAATTCAGAGATCTCCAAAAGGTCTTACTCAAGTATTCAGTGGCTATTGATCAGTATGTTAGAAAACTACACAAGAATAGGAAGAGCAGCACCATTAAGGATTTGGAGTAATGGTACACTGTACTCATACAAGGCTGAGAATAGAGCCTGCAGCTACCATCCAGACAAGAAAGCCTCATGATGCATGATGTGTTGAGAATCATAGTAAGTACCTTTCCTCAGTAGTGTGGAATAATTAGCCCCAGACTGAATATTGCTCTTGTCCTTACTGAAAAATCTTAAAAGCACATGCCCCCAAAATCAAACTATTTCCAATTATCTTAACTGCTATCCACAACAAAGCTCAGTTCTGGTTTCCTCGGTGTGTATGCCCAGCAATGGGATTACTGGGTCATAAGGTAGTTCTAGTTCCAGTTTTTTAAGGAATCTCCACACTGTTCTCCATAGTGGCTGTACTAGTTTGCATTCCCACCAACAGTGTAAGAGGGTTCCTTTTTCTCCACACCCTGTACAATATTGTAAAGTAATTAGCCTCCAATTAAAATAAATAAATTTATATTTTAAAAAATGTTAAAAAAAAGCTCAAGAACATTTATAGGAATGCAAAAATATCTAGAATCCAAAAAGATAAAATGGATAATGTCTGACATCCATTCAAATATTACCAAGTATGAAAAGAAACAATAAACTAAAACCAATAATGAAAACAAAAATTCGTCCATGAAAAGCAAACTAGAACTGACACAAGTATTAGAATTAGTAGATAAGGACTTTAAAATAATTATTATAACTGCATTCCACATGTTCAAAAGTTTAGTAGAAACATAGAAGATATTTTAACTGACCCAAATTAGATTTCTAGTGATGAAAACTATAGTATTTGATATAATAAATATATTAGATTAATACATATCTGGTCAGATATTATAGACAAAAGTGTCAAACTTGAAGATGTAGCAATAAAAACTATCTAAAATGAAACAGAGGGAAAATGGAATTTTAAAAAAAGAATAATAAACAATCAGTGATTTGTAGAGCATGTTAAAGCAGTATAATATATATGTAATGGAGCTGTCAAAGGGGAGATAGAAAAATATTTGAAGAAATAATGACTACAAATTTTCCATATTTGGTGAAAACTATCTGGTTGCTCAGATGGTAAATAATCTGCCTGCAATGCAGGAGACCAGGGTTCAGTCCCTGGGTTGGGAAGATCCCCTAGAGAATGGAATGGCTATCCAGTCCAGTATTCTTGCATGGAGAATTCAATGGACAGAGGAATCTGGCAGGCTACATTCCATGTGGTCACAAAGAGTCAGATACCACTGAGTGACTGACACTAACTTTTTCATAACTCTATAGATGCAAAAAGCACAACATACCAAGACCATAAATAAACACATGAAGAAAGCCACAACATGGCATGTAATAAACAACTTACTCAAAACCACTGATGTAGAGAAAATGTCTAAAGCAGTCTGATGATGGCCAATTTCTTGCTAGAAACAATGCAAGTGAGAAGAAAGACAGTGGAGCTACATTTTAAAAATACTAAAAGGCAGAAAAAGAAGTCAACCTAGAATTCTGTACTCCAAGAATTTATCTTGCAAAAATAAAGGTGAAAAAAAGTCTACTTCAGACATATAAAGGCTGAAAGAATTTAGATGCAACAGACCCATACTGTAAGAAATATCAAAGGGAGTCCTTTAGGAAGAAGGGAAATATACCAGATGACAATCTGGGTCTATACAGAGAAATGGAGAATACTAGAAATGGTAACAACTTGGGTAGATGATAGTAAGGATTTTTTTTTTATCCTTATTGTTTAAATATCTTCCAAAGGTAACTGACTGACTAAAAATAATTACAAATTATAAACGTTCTTATATATTCTATACATGATTGTATTTGCTAAGTGGTATATCGTTTGAAGCTTGGCTGTGACAAGTTAAAGATATATACACTATCAATCCAGAGGCAACCACTAAAGTAACAAAACAAAAAGTTTTAGCTAATAAGCCAACTGGAAGATAAAATAAATCATAAAAGAAAATCAATTAGCTGGAAAAAGAAAGACACTAAATAAATAATAAGATGATCAATTTAAACATATGTCAATAATTGTATTGAATCTAAATTGTCTAACCTGGAGAAGGAAATGGCAACCCACTCCAGTATTCTTGCCTGGAGAATTCCATGAACAGAGGAGCCTGGTGGGCTACAGTCCATGGAGTCACAAAGAGTTGGACACGACTGAGTGACTAACACACACTAATTGTCTAAACATCCCACTTAAAAGGCAAACATTTTCAGATTGGGTAAAAAGCAAGACCCAACCATATTCTCCCAGCAAAAAAAAAAAAAAAAATCACACTATGTATAACACAAAAATAAGCACAAAAGAATGGGGGGAAATATGTCTTGCTAACATGAATTAAAATAAAATTGGAGAGACTGAGTCCATTCCAGAGCAAAGAAGATTACTAAGGATGAAGAAGCTCATTTTATAGTGATAAAGGGGTTTTATCCAACTAGAAGATGAAACAATTCTAAATGTTTAGACATCTAATAATAGAACCTCGAAATACAGAAAGCAAAAACTGATAAAACTGCAGTGAGAATAAGGTTTATCATTTCTTAAACTTTTATTATGTTTTTCTGAAGAAAGTTTTATAGTTCTCATCATATGGACTCTATATATTCTGTTAAATTTACGCCTATGTACTTCATATTGTCTTTTACTTTTTTTGATATGTAGTGATTCAGAATTTAGACTTCTAGTATGCTCTTCACTTATATTTCTAGCCATAGTAACTGCCAAGATCCATTCTGCTGTGAAATTTCTGAATGTTTGTTCTACTTTAATGCACTTTACAAAAATCCTGCTACAGATAATTTTCAGCCTAAGAATCACATTCAGGCAGTAATGTACCCCTTCAAGTCAGAGGGCTCTTTGAGTCATATATTCTTGATGTGTCTTTCTGTTCAATTCTGCATTTTTTCTGACTCTACTAAATCAATACAAGAATTTACATTGAAGCCACTTTATTCTAATTTTTAAAGCATATTTTTACCTTGGAGAGAGCTGAAAAGATCTCCCACACTGAACCGCACCAAAATCTACAGTGCAAAAGAACCTAGTGTTGTCTAATCATTTTAGACCTGTTTTGAAACAGATGATACTTATTCCTGACATTGTTTTTGATGGAAGATGGTATTTTGCTGATCAGTCCAGTTTATTCACTCAGTCATGTCTACTCTTTGTGACCCGATGGACTACAACAGACAAGGCTTCCGTGTCCATCACCAACTCCTGTAACTTGCTCTAATTGATGTCTATCCAGTCAATGATGCCATCCAACCATCTCATCTTCTGTCATCCCCTTCTCCTGCCTTCAATCTTTCCCAGCCTCAGGGTCTTCTCCAGTGACTCAATACTTTGTATTGGGTAGCCAAAGTATTGGAGCTTCAGCTTCAGCATCAGTCCTTCCTATGAATATTTAAGACTGATTTCCTTTAGGATGGACTGGTGTCATCTCCTTGCAATCCAAGGGACTCTCAAGAGTTTTCTTCAGCATCATAGTTCAAAAGCATCAACACTTCGGCTCTGAGCATTCTCTATAATCCAAGTTTCACATCCATACATGACCACTGGAAAAAACATAGCTTTTACTAGATGGACCTTTGTTGGGAAAGTAATGTCTCTGCTTTTTAATATGCTATCTAGGTTGGTAATAACTTTTCTTTCAAGGAGCAAGCGTCTTTTAATTTCATGGCTTCAGTCACTATGTACAGTGATTTTGGAGCCCAAGAAAATAAAGTCTGTCACTATTTCCACTGTTTCCCATCTATTTGCCATGAAGTGATGGGACCAGATGCCATGATCTTAGTTTTTTGAATGTTGCGTTTTAAGCCAACATTTTTACTCTCCTCTTTCCCTTTCATCAAGAGGTTCTTCAGTTTCTCTTCGCTTTCTGCCATGAGTATGGTGTCATCTGCATATTTGACATTATTGATCTTTCTCCCAGCAATCTTGATTCCAGCTTGTGCTTCATCCCATCCAGCATTTCTCATGATGGTCTTTGCATGTAAGTTAAATAAGCAAGGTAACAATATACAGCATTGATATACTCCTTTCCCATCTTGGAACCAGTCCATTGTTCTGTGTCCGGTTCTAACTGTTGTTTCTTGACCTGCATACAGGTTTCTCATGAGGCAGGTAAGGTGGTTTGATATTCCCAGGACTTTAAGAATTTTCCACAGTTTGCTGTGACTTACACAGTAAAGGCTTTGGTATAATCAGTCCAACAGAAATAGTTGTTTTTCTGGAATTCTCTTGCATTTTTTATGATCCAACACATATTGGCAGTTTGATCCCTGGTTCCTCTGTCTTTTCTAAATCCAGTTTGAAAATCTGGAAGTTCATGGTTCATGTACTGCTGAAGCCTGGCCTGGAGAATTTTTAGCATTACTTTGCTAGCATGTGAGATGAGAGCAATTGTGCTTTATACACTGTGTACTATACAGTCAGCAAAAACAAGACCAGGAGCTGACTGTGGCTCAGATCATGAATTCCTTACTGTCAAAATCAGACATAAATTGAAGAAAGTAGGGAAAACCACTAGACCATTCAGGTATGACCTAAATCAAATCCCTTATGATTATACAGTGGAAGTGACAAATAGACTCAAGGGATTAGATCTGATATAAGAGTGCCTGAAGGACTATAGATGGAGGTTGTGACATTGTACAGGAGGCAGGGATCAAGACCATCCTCAAGAAAAAAGAAATGCAAAAAGGCAAAATGATTGTTTGAGGAGGCCTTACAGATAGCTGAGAAAAGAAGAGTAGCTAAAGGCAAAGGAGAAAAGGAAAGATATACCCATCTGAATGCAAAGTTCCAAAGAATAGCAAGGAGAGATAAGAAAGCATTCCTCAGTGATCAATGCAAAGAAATGGAGGGAACCAATAGAATGGGAAAGACTAGAAATCTCTTCAAAAAATTAGAGATAGCAAGGGAATATTTTATGCCAAGATGGGCACAATAAAGGACATAAATGGTATGGACCTAACAGAAGCAGAAGATACTAAGAATAGCTGGCAAGAATACACAGAAGAACTGTACAAAAAAGATCTTAATGACCTAGATAACAACAATGGTGTGATCACTCACCTAGAGCCAAACTTCCTGGAATGCAAAGCCAAGTGGACCTTAGGAAGCATCACTATTAATAAAGTTAATGGGGGTGATGGAATTCCAGTTGAACTCTTTCAAATTCTAAAAGATGATACTGTGTAAGTGCTGCACTCAATATGCCAGCAAATTTGAAAAACTCAGCAGTGGCCATAGGACTGGAAAATGTCAGTTTTCATCCCAATCCCAAAGAAGGGCAATGTCAAAAATGTTCAAACTACTATACAATCGCACTCATCTCAAACGTTAGGAGAGAATGCTCAAAATTTTACTGGTCACTTCATGATTATTAAGCTTCATACACATTTGGTTTCTCAAGAGTTGACAGTTTTTTTTTTTCCAAGCATCAATTCATGTATTCATCAATATATATTTATTGATCACCTGGTACTTCCCCAGACACAGTTTTGGGCTCTAAAGAGGATGAGCAATGCAGTCTCTATTAGGGCAACTTGTACATTCTAATAAAGGGGGCAATTTGGAGACACAAACAAAAATATGTATCTTCAGTTGCTACTATATTGTTTAAAAAAATAAACTGGGGTGAAAATAAGAGAATGAAAGCAGTTACTGTTGTATGAAGGTTGGTCAGGAGAGATTTCTTTCATAAGGCAATATATGTGTATAGACTAGAAAGTAACACTAAGTTATTTAACTATGAAAGATGTTACCCAGATAGCATTGATTTCCTTCTAACTACCTGATATGTATCAGTACAAAATGGAGACGATCTGGGATTAGATCTACTGTACTGTTTCTTATTCTTCTTAACAAAATTTTAATAAAAGATCTCTTTGAAGGATCTAATGAAATCTATAGATCTTCTCCAGGCACTGCAGATGTAACAAAATTTTACAATTTCAAGGGAAATCATTAACATATTCTTTGGGATTAAGAACCTTTTCTTCACAATTTGTGGTTCAAGTCATCATGGGCTGATATCATCTCACACATGCAACAAATACTGAGCATTTAAATTTAGCCAGAGAATCTGCTAGATACTACACATTTAGGGCAAATAAATGTATTTGGGAACTGATATTTCCTCAGGTGAGGTAAAGCAGAAGATTAAATCAGTTATTTATCCCAATACAGCAAATAACTATGAAGTTGAGAATAAAGAATTCTGCATTACTTGGTAAATAGTAACTGATACAGTCAGTTCCACTTCACTATGCCTTTGAAGGAGCTTTGGCTTTTGACCTAGAACATGGTCAATTATGGCATTTTTATTATAAGATGATCACTTTTATTCACAATTGTAGCAAATGCTCATATAAATAGTGAAACAATGAAAACTAAGCATTCAGAAGTATTTTTAAAAATCTCAGGACTTCATGCTTGGGGCTGGTGCATGGGGATGACCCAGAAAGTTGTTATGGGGAGGGAGGTGGGAGGGGGGTTCATGTTTGGGAATGCATGTAAGAATTAAAGATTTTAAAATTTAAAAAATAAAAAACTAAAATTAAAAAAAAAAATCTCAGGACTTCAACTGGATTACATTCAGATCCAGCATATTATTTTCAAACTTGTCACAAAATGCTCACATTACATGTAAGGTAAAAAATGAATTCAAGTCTTAAATTTTCACTAAATGTGAAGGCAGAAATTATAACACAGAAAATATATTTCACCGAGAACTTCCAGATGTTCAAGCTGGATTTAGAAAAGGCAGAGGGACCAGAGATCAAATGGCCAACATCTGTTGGATCATAGAAAAAGCAAGACAGTTCCAGAAAAACATCTGTTTTATTGACTATGCCAAAGCCTTTGACTGTGTGGATCACAACAAACTGTAGAAAAATTTTGAAGACATGGGAATACCAGACCACCTTACCTGCCTCCTGAGAAATCTGTATACAGGTAAAGAAGCAACAGTGAGAACCGGACATGGAACAAAGTACTGGTTCCAAATTGAGAAAGGAGTATGTCAAGGCTGTATATTGTCACCCTGCTTACTTAACTTATACGCAGAGTACATCATGCAAAATGCTGGACTGAATGAAGCACAAGCTGGAATCAAGACTGCCAGGAGAAATATTAATAACCTCAGATATGCAGATGATGCCAGCCTTATGGCAGAAAGTGAAGAGGAACTGAAAAGCCTCTTGATGAAAGTGAAAGAGGAGAGGGAAAAAGCTGGCTTAAAACTCAACATTAAAAAAACTATAATTATGGCATCCAGTCTCATCACTTCATGGCAAATAGAGGGGAAACAATAGAAATAGTGACAGACTTTATTTTCTTGGGGTCCAAAATCACTGCAGATGGTGACTGCAGCCAGGAAATTAAAAGATGATTGCTCCTTGGAAGAAAAGCTATGATCAACCTAGACAGCATATTAAAAAGCAGTGATGTTACTTTGCTGACAAAGTCCATCTAGTCAAACCTATGGTTTTTCCAGTAGTCCTGTATGGATGTGAGAGTTGGATTATAAAGAAAGCTTAGTGCTGAAGGATTGATGCTTTTGAACTGTGGCGCTGAAGAAGACTTTTGAGAGTCCCTTGGACTGCAAGGAGATGAAACCAGTCAATCCTGAAGGAAATCAGTCCTAAATATTCATTGGAAGGACTGATGCTGAAGCTCCTATACTTTGGCCACCCAATGCAAAGAAGTGAGTCACTGGAAAAGACCCTGATGCTGGGAAAGATTGAAGGAGGGAGGAGAAGGGGACAACAGAAGATGAGATGGCTGGTGGCATCACTAACTCGATGGACATGAACTTGACCAAGCTTCTGGGGTAGGTAATGGACAGTGAAGCCTGATGTGCTGTAGTCCATGGGGTCGCAAAGAGTCAGGCATGATTAAGCAACTGAACCGAACTGAACTGAATATATTTCACACAACTGCACCAACATTTTCCTCTATATTGGTTTCCTGCTAGCTGCACAGGTTTGTTGTGATGATCAAAAGAAAACATACAGGAGACACTCCTGGAAACTGTCTTGAGAAGGTTTATTGTTATGATTCATGTTCCAAAGGAAACTGATTCCTGAAATTTGGGGCCTAATTATGTTAAAAATTACTTAATCAAAGATTCTCAATCATGTGGATTAATGCCATTGCATTTGTTTTATGGAATCATCTTTTGAAATTCCTGCCATTAGTCACCTCCCATTTACCCTTCAAGATCACTGAGAATGAGGCCTACCCCCAGCACTCTCTCCCAAAAGGAACAACTGCTTGTAGCTAATGACAGTCATTTCTTCTGTATGTGCAATCGATATGCTTAAGGTATATTGATGGCAACAACACTGGTAATGGTGAACACTCATTTAGCATTTATATGTCAGACACTGTTCTAAGAACTTGACCTATCTTAATCCAACTACCTCATAATATAAATGGAGGTACAATGAATCTCTGGAGAGCCAAAAGTAGTCTGTCAGAATTCACTACAACTTCCACTGCTTAACAACTTGGTTAAAATAAGGATATTTTAATAAGAGAATTTTGTGGATTATTTAATGCTTTGTTCTGAAAACAGAAGTATCTGATTTGTCTTCTAGCCTATTTGTAGGATCATATCTTCTCATTTCAGAAAAAGGCTATAGGAATATATGATGGTAGGACCAAGGCTTTTCAGAAAAAGCAACATTGGATCCACTCACATACTCCAAATCTAAGAGTTCTACACAAAAGTGTATCAAAAAGATGATGTTTTCCTAGAAGATTTTGAATCACTTTTTCATAAATTTTTTAAGTAGAAATGCTTTCCTATGGCTAGCCAGAGTGAGAGAGCTACAACATATACAAGGTCACTGGATGTAGCACACTTAGACTGCATTCAGCACTATGTGTCTAGGAGAAGAAATGACGAGCAACGCGTATGGTCTGGATTTGATGTGCCCTTGGGATTGCTCATAATGGAAAGTTGAGAGAACAGGCAGGCTGCTTAATTATTACCAGGAGTTCATTTTTAGTTGAGTTTTCTTCAATTTCTTGATGGCAGCTCAAATTAAGAATTGCTTACTAAGGTTCTAGACAAACCATTCTCTTCATGCTAATGACTCTATGGCATACAATTGATGTAGTATGAGTAACCTTAGTCTATTTTCTAAAAACTTTTTTATGGTCAACTGAATTTTTTATTGACGTATAGTTGATTTACAATATTGTCTTAATTTCTGCTGTACAGCAAAGTGATTTGGTTATATTATATATATATGTGTGTGTGTGTGTGTGTGTGTGTGTGCATGCATGCTAAGTCACTTCAGTCGTGTCTAATTCTTTGTGACCCTATGGACTATAGCCTGCCAGGCTCCTCTGTCCATGGAATTCCTCAGGCAAGAATACTAGAATGGGTTGCCATGCCCACCTTCAGGAGATCTTCCCGACTCAGGAGTTGAATCCACGTCTCTTATGTCTCTTGCATTGGCAGGTGAGTTCTTTACCACCAGCACCACCTGGGAAGCCCTCTCTCTATATGTGTGTGTGTGTGTATACATATATGCATATATATGTATATATATATATAATATACATATATATAATATATAATGTATGTATATTATATATATTACATATAATATATAATTATATTATGTAATATATGTATATATATGTATATACATACACATATATATAAATATATTATATATGTATAAAGTGAAATGTAATGGAAGTGTTAGTCGCTCAGTCACGTCCAATCCTTTGCAACTCCATGGACTATAGCCTGCCAGGCTTCTCCGTCCATAGAATTCTCCAGGCAAGAATATTGAAGTGAATTGCCATTCCCTTCTCCAGAGCACCTTCCTGACCCAGGGATCGAACCCAGGTCTCCTGCATTGCAGGCCGATTCTTCACTATCTGAGCCACCAGGGAAGCCCATGTGTGTGTGTGTGTGTGTGTGTGTGTGTGTGTGTGTGTGTGTGTGTGTATCTATCGCTATATGTATTTATATAGGGAATATAGATATGTGTTTTTTTTTCTTTTATTCTTTTCCATGATGGTTTATCCGGAGAAGGCAATGGCAACCCAATCCAGTACTCTTGCCTGGAAAATCCCATGGGTGGAGGAGCCTGGTAGGCTGCAGTCCGTGGGGTCATGAAGAGTCGGACATGACTGAGTGACTTCACTTTCACTTTTCACTTTCATGCATTGGAGAAGGAAATGGCAACCCACTCCAGTGTTCTTGCCTAGAGAATCCCAGGATGGTGGAGCCTGGTGGGCTGCCGTCTATGGAGTTGCACATATTCAGACACAACTGAAGCAGCTTAGCAGCAGCATGATGGTTTACCAGAGGATATTGAATGCAGTTCCCTGTGCTATACAGTAGGATCATGTTGTTTACCTATTTCATATATAATGGCTTACATCTGCTAACACCAAACTCCTACTCTATTGCTTCCCCTCACTCACCCTTGGCAATCACAAATCTCTTCTCTATGTCTGTGAGTCTGGTTCTCTTTCAGGGATGAGTTCATTTGTGTCATATTTTAGATTTCACATATAAGTGATATTATATGGCATTTGTCTTTCTCTTTTTGACTTACTTCACTTTCACTTAGTATAATAATCTCTAAGTCCATCCGTGTTGCTGCAAATGGCATTATGTCATTTTCTTTCATGGCTGAGTAGTATTCCATTATATATATATCACATTTTCTTTATCCATTCATCTGTCAATAGGTGTTTAGGTTATTTCCATGATTATTGTGAATAGTGCTGCTACAAACATAGGGGTGAATGTATCTTTTTGAATTATAGTTTTGTCTTGGTATATGCTCAGGAATGGGATTGCTGAATCATACAACAAATCTTTTTTTGCTTTGGCCAGCTGAATTTTTAAATGAGTCTTTTAGAATTGTTTAGATTTACAGAAAAATTATAACAGGCTAGTACAGAGAGTTACCACATTCCCTGCAATCAATTTCCCCTATTATCAATATCTTATATTAGTATGGTACACCTGTTACAAACATTGAACCAATACTGATATAACTAACTAAAGTCCTCACTTTGTATTTTCTTAGTTTTTGCTTAATGTCTTTTTCCATTCCAGGATCCCATCCAGGGTATCATGTTACATTTAGTTATCCTATCTCCTCAGGCACTTGTCTGTGACAGAATCTCAGATTTTCCTTATTTTGAGTGAACTTGAGAGCTTTATGGAGTGCCTGTCAGATATTTTGTAGAATATCCTTCAACTGGGATTTGTCTGATGCTTTTCTCATTATTAGATTAGGGCTATGGATTTGGGGGGAGGAAGCTCACATAGGTAAAGTGCCATTCCCATCACACAGCAAGAGCACACACCATCAACACAACGTGTCAGTGATAATGCTAACCATCTTCACCTGATGAGGTAGTGCTGCTCAGCATTATTCACTATAAAGGTGTGCTTTTTTGACCCTTTCCATATTGACATCAAGAAATGACTATGCACAGCTCAACTAGATGAATGGAGAATTGGGTTCCACTTCCTTGAAGGTGGAGCATCTATATAAGTTATTACTAGAGAAAATGCAAATATCTATCACTTAAGATGGACTATACTAAAAGCGAATATGAATTGTATTGAGTATTCAAAAGAAGTAGTTTAATTTGCTTGACAAACATAAGTTTCTGAGATAAGCTAAGGCGAAAATAGCTAATTGCTTAGGTAAACTTGGTTTATGGTCATCAGTACTTTACTCACCCATTACTTGTGGCCTTATTTAACTGGTAATTTGACCATTATTTCATAGTTTTCTGATGAATTCAATCTTTAAAATTATCTAATATTAAATTCATATTTATAGTAAAACTAATAAGTACATTATTATCTGAATTGTAACAGCATTGGTCACAGAACTATTGCATAACAGCACAGAATGTTATGAAGTGGAAGAGACCAATTTAAACCATTTCCAGTTTAAAAGCCACCATGCATAGTGGAGGGAAGACAGCTTTGGAGTCAGGCCCACCTATATTTGAAACATATCTCTGCCACTCATTAGATTATGCAACCTTGGGAAAGTTACTCCATGTCCCTGAGAGTCAGTTTTCACATCTGTAAAATGGTACCTAGCTCACAGGATGTTTTGAGGAACAGATAAGATAAAATATATACTTGGACGACCTAGAGGGATAGGGTGAGAAGAGAGGTGTGAGGGAGGTCAGGATGAGAGGGACACATGTATACCTATGGCCAATTCATGTTGATGTATGGCAAAAACTATTATAATATTGTAAGTAATTATCTTCCAATTAAAATAAATAATTAAAATAAAATAAAAATAATAATTAAAAAATAAAATCTGGTGCACAACAATACATTTTCTTTGACTTACTCTTTTAACACATTTAACAAATTGAGTTCCATAATGGGAAATGACTAAACATATTTTGATGTGGCAAAACTGAAATTACACTAAACCCCAGAATTCTAATTTGTTATTTCAGTGTCCATTTCCCTGGAGTTTTACAGTATTGGCCCATAATTATTTCCTTTCTTTTAGAAGTATACATTTTTCAAGTTATAGAGTCATTCTCAATCAGTGGTTCTTACGCTTCAGGGTATAATAAAACCATCTGAGAGCTTGTTAAAGGCAAATCTCTGGATGGTACTCCCAGAGCCAGTTGGGCAGAACAGAGGATGGGGCCCAGAATTGAAATTTTTAACAAACATTTCATATGATTTCCATGCAGATGGTCCCCAGACACACTTTTAGGAATCTGCCTAATCTCTAACACTGGAGATTTTTAATTTGAGTTGAGGTTGCTACAATGGCAATAAACTACATAAAGCAATAGCAAACACCAGATCTTTGAGTAGCCTGAGAAGAAAGCACCTACTACAGATCAAACAAGCTTGACAAGCAAGACTTGTAGCAATTTTTTTCAAGTTAATTTTTAAAACTTTAAACATAGTTGGTGTACAATATTACATAAGTTACAGGTGTACAACATATTGGTTCACAATTTTTTAAAGGTTTTGGGCTTCCCTGGTGGCTCAGACGGTAAAGTGTCTGCCTTCAATTCATTATTAATCCAGCCAAAATTGCATTGTTATAGTTTTTCATTGACCTTAATCACAGGACATGATAATACTAAGAGATATTAAGGGATCTCCATTATTCCATTCTGACATACTATTTATTTCCATTATGGAATAACAATTCATTTTCTCCTTAATGACCAGGATCAATTAAAATCAGCTTATTAGGGCTATATGATGGCTAATTTTATATGTCAACTTGATTGGGCCATTGGATATATCCAGATATATGGTCAAATATTATTCTGTCAATGTCAGTGAGAGTGTTTTTGGATAAGATTAACACTTGCATCTGTAGATTGAATGAAGTGATTGCTACCCCAATATGAGTAGGCCTCACCCTATTAGCTGAAATCCTAAATAGAAAAGTAAAAGGCTGATGCTTCTCTGTGTAAGAAAATTCCTCTTGGCTGACTGGCTTCAAATTGGGACACTGGCTTTTTAACAGCCTTCAAGAGTCAAACTGAAATATTGGTTCTTCCTGACTCTCAAGCCTGTGGACGTTTGGACCAGAACTCCACTTTTAGCTTTCCAGGTTTCCAGGCCTTCATAGTGGAACTAGAACTAAACCGTCAGATCTCCCACCTCTCCAGTTTGTCTTTTCTTCCACCAAATATTGAGACTTATCCCATATAATAAATCACAGTTGTTAGTATAAAAATATATTATATATAAAACCTTTTTTTAATTTTTATTTTTACTTTATTTTACTTTACAATACTGTGTTGGTTTTGCCATACATTGACATGAATCCACCACGGGTGTACATGAGTTCCCAAACATGAACCCCCCCCTCCCACCTCCCACCCCGTATCATCTCTCTGGATCATCCCCGTGCACCAGCCCCAAGCATCCTGTATCCTGCATCAAACATAGACTGGCACTTCATTTATTACATGATAGTATACATGTTTCAATGCCATTCTCCAAAATCATCCCACCCTCGCCCTCTCCCACAGAGTCCCAAAGTCCCCTCTACACATCTGTGTCTCTTTTGCTGTCTCTCATACAGGGTCATCATTACCATTTTTCTAAATTCCATATATATGTGTTAGTATACTATATTGGTGTTTTTCTTTCTGGTTTACTTCACTCTGTATAATCGGCTCCGGTTTCATCCATTGCATTAGAACTGATTCAAAAGTATTATTTTTAATGGCTGAGTAATACTCCATTGTGTATATGTACCACAGCTTTCTTATCCATTCATCTGCTGATGGACATCCAGGTTGTTTCCATGTCCTGGCTATTATAAACAGTGCTGCAATGAACACTGGGGTACATGTGTCTCTTTCAATTCTGGTTTCCTCGGTGTGTATGCCCAGTGGTGTGATTGCTGGGTCATAAGGCAGTTCTATTTGAAATTTTTAAAGGAATCTCCACACTGTTCTCCATAGTGGCTGTACTAGTTTGCATTCCCACCAACAATGTAGGAGGGTTCCCTTTTATCCACACCCTCTCCAGCATTTATTGCTTGCAGACTTTTGGATCACAGCCATTCTGACTGGTGTGAAGTGGTACCTCACTGTGGTCTTGATTTGCATTTCTCTGATATGAGTGATGTTGAGCATCTTTTCATGTGTTTGTTAGACATCCATATGTCTTCTTTGGAGAAATGTCTATTTAGTTCTTTGGCCCACTTTTTGATTGGGTTGTTTATTTTTCTGGAATTGAGCTGCATAAGTTGCTTGTATATTTTTGGGATTAGTTGTTTGTCCGTTGCTTCATTTGCTATTATTTTCTCCCACTCAGAAGGCTGTCTTTTCACCTTGCTTATATTTTCCTTTGTTGTGCAGAAGCTTTTAATTTTAATTAGGTCCCATTTGTTTATTTTTGCTTTTATTTCCAGAATTCTGGGAGGTGGATCATAGAGGATCCTGCTGTGATTTATGTCGGAGTGTTTTGCCTACATTCTCCTCTAGGAGTTTTATAGTTTCTGGTCTTACATTTAGATCTTTAATCCATTTTGAGTTTATTTTTGTGTGCGGTGTTAGAAAGTGATCTAGTTTCATTCTTTTACAAGTGGTTGACCAGTTTTCCCAGCACCACTTGTTAAAGAGATTGTCTTTACTCCATTGTATATTCTTGCCTCCTTTGTCAAAGATAAGGTGTCCATATGTGTGTGGATTTATCTCTGGGCTTTCTATTTTGTTCCATTGATCTATATTTCTGTCTTTATGCCAGTACCATACTGTCTTGATGACAATGGCTTTGTAGTAGAGCCTGAAGTCAGGCGAGTTGATTCCTCCAGTTCCATTCTTCTTTCTCAAGATTGCT
This sequence comes from Ovis canadensis, assembly GCF_042477335.2. NCBI lineage: Eukaryota > Metazoa > Chordata > Mammalia > Artiodactyla > Bovidae > Ovis > Ovis canadensis. Next base: position 141,551,977 of record NC_091727.1, on the reverse strand, counting down.
TTGGCTATTCGAGGTGTTTTGTATTTCTATACAAATCTTGAAATTATTTGTTGTAGTTCTGTGAAAAATACTGCTGGCAGGTTGATAGGGATTGCATTGATTCTGTAGATTGCTCTGGGTAGTATACTCATTTTTACTATATTGATTCTTATGGTATATTTTTCCATCTATTAGTGTCCTCTTTGATTTCTTTCATCAGTGTTTTATAGTTTTCTATATATAGGTCTTTATTTTCCTTAGGTAGATTTATTCCTAAGTATTTTATTCTTTTTGTTGCAATGGTGAATGGAATTCTTTTCTTAATTTTTCTACTTTCTCATTATTAGTGTATAGGAATGCAAGGGATTTCTGTGTGTTGATTTTATATCCTGCAACTTTACTATATTCATTGATTAGCTCTAGTAATTTTCTGGTGGAGTCTTTAGGGTTTTCTATGTAGAGGATCATGTCATCTGCAAACAGAGAGAGTTTTACTTCTTGTTTTCCAATTTGCATTCCTTTTATTTCTTTTTCTGCTCTGATTGCTGTGGCCAAAACTTCCAGAACTATGTTGAATAGTAGTGGTGAAAGTGGGCACCCTTGTCTTGTTCCTGACTTTATAGGAAATGCTTTCAATTTTTCACCATTGAGGATAATGTTTGCTGTGGGTTTGTCCTATATAGCTTTTATTATGTTGAGGTATGTTCCTTCTATTCCTGCTTTCTGGCGAGTTTTTATCATAAATGGATGTTGAATTTTGTCAAAGGCCTTCTCTGCATCTATTGAGATAATCATATGGCTTTTATTTTTCAATTTGTTAATGTGGTGAATTAATTGATTGATTTGTGGATATTGAAGAATCTTTGCATCCCTGGGATAAAGCCAACTTGGTCATGGTGTATGATCTTTTTAATGTGTTGTTGGATTCTAATTGCTAGAATTTAGTTGAGGATTTTTGCGTCTATGTTCATCAGTGATATTGGCCCGTAGTTTTCTTTCTTTGTAGCATCTTTGTCTCGTTTTGGTATTAGGGTGATGGCGGCCTCATAGAATGAGTTTGGAAGTTTACCTTCCTCTGCAATTTTCTGGAAGAGTTTGAGGAGGATAGGTGTTAGCTCTTCTCGAAATTTTTGGTAGAATTCAGCTGTGAAGCCGTCTGGACCTGGGCTTTTGTTTGCTGGAAGATTTCTGATTACAGTTTCAATTTCCGTGCTTGTGATGGGTCTGTTAAGATTTTCTATTTCTTCCTGGTTCAGTTTTGGAAAGTTGTACTTTTCTAAGAATTTGTCCATTTCTTCCACGTTGTCCATTTTATTGGCATATAATTGCTGATAGTAGTCTCTTATGATCCTTTGTATTTCTGTGTTGTCTGTTGTGATCTCTCCATTTTCATTTCTAATTTTATTGATTTGATTCTTCTCCCTTTGTTTCTTGATGTGTCTGGCTAAGGGTTTGTCAATTTTGTTTATCCTTTCAAAGAACCAGCTTTTGGCTTTGTTGATTTTTGCTATGGTCTCTTTTGCATTTATTTCTGCCCTAATTTTTAAGATTTCTTTCCTTCTACTCACTCTGGGCTTCTCCATTTCTTCCTTTTCTAGTTGCTTTAGGTGTAGAGTTAGGTTATTTATTTGACTTTTTTCTCTTGTTTCTTGAGGTATGCCTGCATTGCTATGAACTTTCCTCTTAGCACTGCTTTAATAGTGTCCCTCAGGTTTTGGGTTGTTGTGTTTTCATTTTCACTTGTTTCTATGCATATTTTGATTTCTTTTTTGATTTCTTCTGTGATTTGTTGGTTTTTCAGGAGCGTGTTGTTCAGCCTCCATATGTTGGAATTTTTAATGGTTTTTCTCCTGTAACTGAGATCTAATCTTAATGCATTATGGTCAGAAAAGATGCTTGGAAGGATTTCAATTATTTTGAATTTATCAAGGTTAGATTTATGGCCCAGGATGTGATCTATCCTGGAGAAGGTTCCGTGAGCACTTGAAAAAACGGTGAAATTCATTGTTTGGGGTGAAATGTCCTATAGATATCAGTTAGGTCTAACTGGTCTATTGTATCATTTAAAGTTTGTGTTTCTTTGTTAATTTTCTGTTTAGTTGATCTGTCCATAGGTGTGAGTGGGGTATTAAAGTCTCCCACTATTATTGCGTTATTGTTAATTTCCCCTTTCATATTGTTAGCATTTGTCTTACATATTGTGGTGCTCCTATGTTGGGTGCATATATATTTATAATTGTTATATCTTCTTCTTGGATTGATCCTTTGATCATTATGTAGTGGCCTTCCTTGTCTCTTTTCACAACCTTTGTTTTAAAGTCTATTTTATTGGATATGAGTATTGCCACTCCTGCTTTCTTTTGTTCTCTATTTGAGTGATATATCTTTTTCCAGCCCTTCACTTTCAGTCTGTATGTGTCCCTTGTTTTGAGGTGGGTCTTTTGTAGGCAGCATATAGAGGGGTCTTGTTTTTGTATCTATTCAGCCAGTCTTTGCCTTTTGGTTGGGGCATTCAACCCATTTACGTTTAAGGTAATTTTTGATAAGTATGATCCTGTTGCCATTTACTTTATTGTTTTGGGTTTGGGTTTGTACACCCTCTTTGTGTTTCCTGTCTAGAGGATATCCTTTAGAATTTGTTGGAGAGCTGGTTTGGTGGTGCTGAATTCTCTCAGCTTTTGCTTGTCTGTAAAGCTTTTGATTTTTCCTTCATATTTGAATGAGATCCTTGCTGGATACAGTAATATGGGCTGTAGGTTATTTTCTTTCATCTCTTTAAGTATGTCCTGCCATTCCCTCCTGGCCTGAAGAGTTTCTATTGAAAGATTAGCTGTTATCCTTATGGGAATCCCCTTATGTGTTATTTGTTGTTTTTCCCTTGCTGCTTTTAATATTTGTTCTTTGTGTTTGATCTTTGTTAATTTGATTAATATGTGTCTTGGGGTGTTTCGTCTTGGGTTAATCTTATTTGGAACTCTCTTTGTTTCTTGGGCTTGGATGATTATTTCCTTCCCCATTTTAGGGAAGTTTTCAACTATTATCTCCTCAAGGATTTTCTCATGGTCTTTCTTTTTGTCTTCTTCTTCTGGGACGCCTATAATTTGAAGGTTGGAGCATTTCATATTGTCCTGGAGGTCTCTGAGATTGTCCTCATTTCTTTTAATTTGTTTTTCTTTTTTCCTCTCTGATTCATTTATTTCTACCATTCTATCTTCTATTTCACTAATCCTATCTTCTGCCTCCCTTATTCTACTATCTGTTGCCTCCAGATTGTTTCTGATCCCATTTATCACGTTATTCATTATATATTGACTCTTTTATTTCTTCTAGGTCCTTGTTAAACCTTTTTTGCATCTTCTCAGTCCTTGTCTCCAGGCTATTTATCTGTGATTCCATTTTGATTTCAAGATTTTGGATCATTTTCACTATCAATATTTGGAATTATTTCCCAGGTAGATTCCCTATCTCTTCCTCTTTTGTTTGGTTTGGTGGGCAACTCTCCTGTTCCTTTACCTGCTGAGTATTCCTCTGTCTCTTCATCTTGGTTATATTGCTGCATTTGGGGTGGCCTTCCTATACTCTGGGAATTCTCTTTATTATGGAGCTTCCTCACTGTGGGTGGGGTTGTATCAGTGGCTTGTCAAGGTTTCTTGGTTAGGGAGGCTTGTGTTGGAGTTCTGGTGGGTGGAGCTGGATTTCTTCTCTCTGGAGTGCAATGTAGTGACCAGTAATGGGTTATGAGACATCAATTGTTTGGAGTAACTTTGAGCTGCCTGTATATTGAATCTCAGGGGTGTGTTCCTGTGTTGCTGGAGAATTTGCGTGGTATGTCTTGCTCTGGAACTTGTTGGCCCTTGGGTTGTGCTTGGTTTCAGTGTAGGTATGGAGGCATTTGATGAGCTCCTATTGATTAATGTTCCCTGGATTCAGGATTTGGACTTAAGCCTCCTGCTTCTGGTTTTCAGTTTTATTTTTACAGTAGCCTCAAGACTTCTCCATCTATGCAGCACCAATGATAAAACATCTAGGTTAAAGATGAAAAGTTTCTCCACATTGAGGGACACCCAGAGAGGTTCACTGAGTTACATGAAGAGAAGAGGGAGGGGGTAGATAGAGGTGACTGGAATGAGATGAGGTGGGATGAAAAGAGGAGAGAGCAAGCTAGCCAGTAATCACTTCCGTATGTGCGCTCCACAGTCTGGACCGTTCAGAGGTATTCACGGAGTTATACAGGGAAGAAGAGAGGGAGGAAGTAGACAGAGGTGGCCAGGAGGATAAAAGAGGGGAATGAAAAGGAGAGAGACAGATCCAGCCAGTAACCAGTTCCTTAGGTGTTCTCCACCGTCTGGAACACACAGAGATTCCCAGAGTTGGGTAGAGAAGACAAGGGGTAGGGAAGAGACAGAGGCCACCTGGTGGAGAAAAAGGAGAGTCCAAAGGAGGAGAGAGTGGTCAAGGTAGTAATCTCACTCTCAGGTAAAATTGGGTAGTAAAATTTGGGTTTTTAAATGTTACAAAATTGACAATAAAAATCAAAAAGCAAAGATTAAAAATCTAGAGTAGAGGTTGGATTTTCAAAAATACAATATTAAAGAAAAGAAGAAGAAGAAATAAAAGCCAGAAGAATTATTAAATAACAACAACAACAACAAACACACATAGACTATATATGGTGTTTGCTTTAAAAAATAGGGTCTTTTATTTTTGAAAAGTAATAGTAGGTTATAGAAATAAAAATTAAAGGAGAAATAGAGGACTTAACAATTTTAAAAAGTTAGGGAAAAAGAAGAAGAAGAAAAAACAACCACACAACAACATCAACAAAAAACAAACAAAAAAAAAGAAAAAGGAAAAAAGAAAGAATGATCGTAAAAATAGTAAAGATATTTGGCCCTTTTTCTGGTGTTGTGGGCAGTGTGGCGTCACTTCCAAGGCGGTTCCCTCTGTTTAACTTCTTCTGTTTGCTGGTCTCTTCAGTGTCTGATTTCCATCCTGACATGGGGCGGGGGGCAGTGGTGGATACTTTTTTTTTTTTTTTTAGTCTCATTTGTTCAGTTGCACTGTGGGGAGATAGGGATGCTGCAAACAAATAACACTGTCGTGTGCACACAGTGTCTCAGCCCCACTGGGCCTGCCCCTGCTCATGGCACACAAACTGCTCTGGCTCTGCTTGCTCCTCCGGGAACTGTCTGAGGCCTGCCCTAGGCTGCATGCACCTCCCGGGTCTAAGCCGCTCAGGTTCAGCGCTCAGGTAGCCCTCAGAGGTGCAGATTCGGTTGGGACTGTGTTTTGTGCCCTTCTCAGGTCCGAGTAGTTCAGGTGTTTGGCGAGCATGGTCGTTGCTACTTATCGCCTTTCCCGTCTCTGCTGCTCAGTTTTCTGGGTGTACTGCTGGTGCCCCTTGTGAGGCAGATGGTGACTGTCCAGAGCCCCCAGAAGTCTTAGCAAAGAAGCCTGCTTGCAGTTTGGTCGGTAAAGTCTCTCCGGGGCTGCGATTGCCCCCTTCCAGCCCTTACGGCTCTGGCTGCCTGTCCCTGGCGGGGGATGGTCTGCAGCCAGCTATTTCTGTTCAGTCCTTTGTTCTGTGCGCGATCCTGGTGGAGTCTTATGTTCAAGTTTTACATGTGGTAGCTATCCCACAGTCTGGTTTGCTAGCCCAAGTTAGTTCGTTCTGGTTATGCATGGGACGCTCGTGCCCAATTCTTAAAAAGCACTGCAGCCCGTGCCTTCTGTGCCTCCCTGCCCTGCCCCCACTTGCTAGTGGCGGATGCAGGCGTCTGTGCTGCTTTTCCACTGGGGGAGTTACTGTTGGGCTTGTAATCTGTTGGTTTAAATTATTTATTTATTTTTCCTTCCTGTTATGTTGCCCTCTGTGCTTCCAAGGCTCATCACAGACTCGGCATGGAGAGTGTTTCTTGGTGTTTGGAAACCTCTCTTCTTAAGATTCCCTTCCTGGGACAGGATTCCCTTCCCGGTACGGAGCTCCCACCCCACCTCCTTTGTCTCTTTTTTTGTCTTTTATATTTTTTTTTCTACCTGTTTTTGAAGACAATGATCTGCTTTTCTGAGTGCCTGATGTCCTCTGCCAGCATTCAGAAGTTGTTTTGTAGAGTTTGCTCAGCGTTGAAATGTTCTTTTGATGAATTTGTGAGGGAGAAAGTGGTCTCCCCATCTTATTCCTCTGCCATCTTAGGACTGCCCCCTAAACCTTATTTATTGATAAATATATATATTTATTATAAGGACTATGATATGTAACTCTGAAATTGATTTGTTTATTTATTATAAGGACTGTGATTTATCATTAGGGTTCTCTGGAGAAGCAGAACCAATAAGATGTATACATTTACTGGTTCTGTTCCTCTGGAGAAGCCTAAGACAAAGGCACTATGTGGTAAACAAACATTCACGCTATAAACAACTGGCAGGGATATGTCTAGGACTGAATTACTGTCCTTGGGAAACTGACAACTAACTGTAACCATGATATGCATGATGACCCCTCTCCTTGCATGGCCCTTCTGTTAGGGGAAGCACAATGACTGAAACCGCACACCCTGGCCAGGTACCATAGTAACCATTTGCATGAGTTGTTTTATGACAGGAGATCCTGATAAGGAATACAGAACTAATAAGCCGCCAACAACCGGAAGAGTTCGGGAAAGGTCTAAAGAAGACACTGCGTGTTGTCCACTTCCCAGAATCCCTCTCGTTAGCATCCATCTTGGCTGAGCGATGCATGCACCACCAGGAAAGACTCTGAATTAGAATGATTGGCCAAAGACCACCCGGAAACTAATCCCATCACCATAAAACCTGAGACTCCGAGCCATGCGGCAGAGCAGTTCTCCTGGGTTTCCTTACCCTACTGCTCTCCACCCGGGTGCCCTTTCCCAATAAAATCTCTTGCTTTGTCAGCACACATGTCTCCTCGGACAATTTATTTCTGAGTGTTAAACAAGAGCCCAGTTTCGGGCCCTGGAAAGGGTCCCCGTTCCTGCAACACTTCCACCAATGCAGACACCATACCTTGAAAAGTTTTCAAGTTATAAACAATAGCTTTAGAAGGATATAAGACCCACGTGGCTCAAGTGGAAAAGAATCTGCAGGCCAATACAGGAGATACAAGAGACACAGGTTTGACCTCTGGGTCAGGAAGATTCCCTAGAGGAGGAAATGGCAAGCCACTTCAGTATTCTTGCCTGGGAAATCCCATGAACAGAGGAGATTGGTGGGCTACAGTCCATGTGGTTGAAAAGAGTGGGACATGACTGAGCACACATAAACGCTCAAGATATACAAGGAGTGTCTTGACTGTAAGTAACAGATGAAAATTAAGCAGAAACTACTGAGCTATACAAGCTGGTGGAGAGAAGAAAGGAAAGAAAGAAACTGAAGACAGAAATTGGGATTTTAAACATCTGCAACTCAGATGAATAAAAAAAATAACAAATAAAACAGACAATGCACATGATACTTATTATCAAGAGTGAATGTTGACATTCTAGGAATCAAGGAACTAAAATGGACTGGAATGGGTGAATTTAACTCAGATGACCATTATATCTACTCCAGGCAGGAATCCCTCAGAAGAAATGGAATAGCCATCATGGTCAACAAAAGAGTCCAAAATGCAGTACTTCGATGCAATCTCAAAAATGACAGAATCATCTCTCTTCGTCTCCAAGGCAAACCATTCAATATCACAGTTATCCAAGTCTATGCCTCAACCAGTAATGCTGAAGAAGCTGAAGTTGAACGGTTTTGTGAAGACCTACAAGACCTTTCAGAACTAACACTCAAAAAAGATGTCCTTTTCATTATAGGGGACTGGAATGCAAAAGTAGGAAGTCAAGAAACACCTGGAGTAACAGGCAAATTTGGCCTTGGAATGCGGAATGAAGAGGGCAAAGACTAATAGAGTTTTGCCAAGAAAATGCACTGGTCATAGCCAACACCCTCTTCCAACAACACAAGAGAAAACTCTACACATGGACATCACCAGATGGCCAACACCGAAATCAGATTGATTATATTCTTTGCAGCCAAATGGAGAAGCTCTATAGAGTCAACAAAAACAAGACTGGGAGCTGACTGTGGCTCAGATCATAAACTCCTTATTACCAAGTTCAGACTCAAATTGAAGAAAGTAGGGTAAACCGCTAGACCATTCAGGTATGACCTAAATCAAATCCCTTATGACTATACAGTGGAAGTGAGAAATAAACTTAAGGGTCTAGATCTGATAGAGTGCCTGATGAACTATGGAATGAGGTTCGTGACATTGTACAGGAGACAGGGATCAGACCATCCCCATGGAAAAGAAATACGAAAAAGCAAAATGGCTGTCTGGGGAGGCCTTACAAATAGCTATGAAAAGAAGAGAGGCAAAAAGGAAAGGAGAAAAGGAAAGATATAAGCATCTGAATGCAGAGTTCCAGAGAATGGCAAGAAGAGATAAGAAAGCTTTCCTCCATGATCAATGCAAAGTAATAGACGGAAACAACAGAATGGAAAAGACAAGAGATCTCTTCAAGAAAATTAGAGATACCAAGGGAACATTTCATGCAAAGATGGGCTCGATAAAGGACAGAAATGGTCTGGACCTAACAGAAGAAGATATAAAGAAGAGGTGGCAAGAATACACAGAAGATACAAAAAAGATCTTCAGGAGCCAGGTAATCATGATGGTGTGATCACTCATCTAGAGCCAGACATCTTGGAATTTGAAGTCAAGTGGGCCTTAGAAAGCATCACTATGAACAAATCTAGTGAAGGTGATGGAATTCCAGTTGAGCTATTTCAAATCCTGAAAGATGATGCTGTGAAAGTGTTGCACTCAAACTGCCAGCAAATTTGGAAAACTCAGCAGTGGCCACAGGACTGTAAAAGGTCAGTTTTCATTCCAATTCCAAAGAAAGGCAATGCAAAAGAATGCTCAAACTACTGCACAATTGCACTCATCTCAGATGCTAGTAACATAATGCTCAAAATTCTCCAAGCCAGGCTTCAGCAATACATGAACCATGAACTTCCTGATGTTCAAGCTGGGTTTAGAAAAGGCAGAGGAACCAGAGATCAAATTGCCAACATCCACTGGATCATGGAAAAACAAGAGAGTTCTAGAAAAACATCTATTTCTGCTTGATTGACTATGCCAAAGCCTTTGACTGTGTGGATCACAATAAACTGTGGACAATTCTGAAAGAGATGGGAATACCAGACCACCTAACCTGCCTCTTGAGTAATCTGTATGCAGGTCAGGAAGCAACAGTTAGAACTGGACATGGAACAACAGAATGGTTCCAAATAGGAAAAGGAGCACCTCAAGGCTGTATATTGTCACCCTGCTTATTTAACTTCTATGCAGAGTACATCAAGAGAAACGCTGGGCTGGAAGAGTCACAAGCTGGAATCAAGATTGCCGGGAGAAATATCAATAACCTTAGATATGCAGATGACACCCCCCTTATGGCAGAAAGTGAAGAGGAACTAAAAAGCTTCTTGATGAAAGTGAAAGTGGAGAGTGAAAATGTTGGCCTACATCTCAACATTCAGAAAATGAAGATCATGGCATCCGGTCCCATCACTTCATGGGAAATAGATGGGGAAACAGTGGAAACAATGTTATACTTTATTTTGGGGTGCTCCAAAATCACTGCAAATGGTGATTGGAGCCATGAAATTAAAAGATGCTTACTCCTTGGAAGAAAAGTTATGACCAACCTACATAGCATATTCAAAAGCAGAGACATTACTTTGCTGACTAAGGTCCATCTAGTCAAGGGTATGGTTTTTCCTGTGGTCATGTATGGATGTGAGAGTTAGACTGTGAAGAAGGCTGAGCACCGAAGAATTGATGCTTTTGAAATGTGGTGTTGGAGAAGACTCTTGAGAGTCCCTTGGACTGCAAGGAGATCCAACCTGTTCGTTCTGAAGATCAGCCCTGGGATTTCTTTGGAAGGAATGATGCTAAAGCTGAAACTCCAGTACTTTTTGGAAGGAATGATGCTAAAGCTGAAACTCCAGTACTTTTTGGAAGGAATGATGCTAAAGCTGAAACTCCAGTACTTTGGCCAGCTCATGCGAAGAGTTGACTCATTGGAAAAGACTCTGATGCTGGGAGGGATTGGGGGGAGGAGGAGAAGGGGACCACCGAGGATGAGATGGCTGGATGGCATCACGGACTCAATGGACGTGAGTCTGAGTGAACTCCGGGAGATGGTGATGGACAGGGAGGCCTGGCGTGCTGCGATGGACAGGGAGGCCTGGGGTCGCAAAGAGTTGGACATGACTGAGGGACTGAACTGAACTGTCGGTTAAAAGGGACCTTCATGGGCAGAGTGATCAGACATATTATGTAACCAGGAAAGCCTTAGAAAAGACACTGAAAGAATAAAATTTAATGGTATCTCAAAACTTGAGCAATTTCATGTTGTCCTTGTTCTGAATTATATAAACACTAAAATTAATTATTAACATGTAATATATTCCGTTTGTCAGTTTTCTAAACACCAGAAAATACTACACCTTTATAAGAAAATTAAAATATAAAAAAAGTAGGATCAGGAGAAAATATTACAGCATATGGTTAGGGCATTATACAATGTTGAAAGACAGACTATTTATTTACCCTAGACATTTCCTGCTCATAACAAGACGATGGGCTACATGTTTTTTACATTCCATAGCTGTTTTCAAAGGATCAACAAAATTCCTCTTTTTTAGTGTCTTTATTCGAAACCTCAGGCTGGAGAGAGGAGGGATTTGGTCATGCCCAGTGGAAAGTCAACAGGAATTTGCTGTTTATTTTGTTTCAACTTGGGTGACTTCTGGCATTTAAGTAATTAAGCAGCAATGTGTGGATTATATCATTTTTTTTTCCAGAAAAATAGGGAGTATTATAGTTCCCCATGCTTTTCTTCATTAGTGTGCGTTTGTCAAAAGTAATTTCATAAAATTTATTTTAAGGGGAAAAGGTAAATCTATAATTCAGCATGACAGGACCTAGCAAATCACCCTATGAATGAAGGTAAAAAGGAAAAAGACAGTCTCAGATTAGACTTTCTTGAATCAGTAAATCTTGCTCTACTTTTTCATTTACTAAGGTGTTAATTTTTAATTTCCATTGCATTTTAGCTATAATGGCTAGCTTAAATCTTATTTTTGGTCAAAACTTCCAGTTCTTCCTGTAAAAAGGTGGCAAGATATATGCAAATATCCCTTGAAATATAATGTAAATAAATATATTAGTTGCAATATAGATTATTACCAATAAGCATTCCGTAGATTTTCATTTTCATTTGCTCTTCAGTTTTATGTCACATACTCCTGTTTATTGAACCAGCTTGTAACCATAAGAAAAAAATTGGTATTTCTCTCAAAAATATAGTTCTCTGAGGCACTCAGAAGAAGTAAAAAGGAGCACTATGAGAAAAATTGGCAGTTACTTTTTTCCAGGCAAGTGAAACACACAAACATTCTGAGGTCTTAAAGTCTGAGTCACTATATATAACTAAATCAGGCAGGCAATTATCTCTATGACATTACCACATATTTTAGTCTATATAAGTAAAAGTTTCCATTTCAATAATATCTCTAGAAATGACCACTGTGCTCTTAATTTTGAGGTCCCAGAGGACAGAGATCTTATTTTAACTTCTGTAATTTTCAAATTCTTCCTCACTTCAACATGGTATACACTCAACATTGCTTTTTATTGGATAAATTGGTGATTAAAATTACTTAAAAAATAAAAATAAAATATTGCTTGACATTAAACACAGGGGCCATCAAAGAGATGCAGTAGTTAAGGATAACTGAAAGCAAGAATGGGGAAATATTAAAAACAAAGCAAAACAAAACAGAACCATACTGACACTTTCCATTGCTACAACAGCTCAGTTGAAAACCTTTCTTTTTTTGGAAAATCATAAATCCTGTTTTCTACTTGTATGGCTCTAGTGTTATAAAAGATTTTGCCCCCAAATCAGGCGGTAACAGCCAGCTTCTGCTCCTTGAAACAACAGTACATTTATTTCCAGTTTTTCCTTTTTCATTTCAGGCTTTCCTCTCTGGAACAACTATGCTCTAATTTTTTAATTAATTTATTTATTTTAATTGGAGGCTAAATAATTTACAATATTGTAGTGGTTTTGCGATACATTCACATGAATCAGCCATGGGTGTACATGTGTCCCCCATCCTGAACGACCCTCCCACCTCCCTCTCAATCCCATCCCTCAGGGTTGTCTCAGTGCACCAGCCCTGAGCACCCTGTCTCATGCATGGAACCTGGACTGGTGATCCAATTTACTTATGATAATATACATGCTTCAATGCTATTCTCTCAAATCATCCCACCCTCACCTTCTCTCCAAAAGGCTGTTCTTTACAACTGTGTCTGTTTTACTGTCTCACATGTAGGGTCATCATTACCATCTTACTAAATTCCAGATATATGTGTTAATATATTATATTGTTTTTTTTTCTTTTTGATTACTTCACTCTGTATAATAGGATTCAGTTTCATCCACCTCATTAGAACTGATGCAAATGTATTCTTTTTATATGCTGAGTAATATTCTGTTCTGTATATGTACCACAGCTTTCTTATCCATTTGTCTGCTGATGGACATCTAGGTTGTTGCTCCCATGTCCTGGCTATTATAAACAGTGCCGCAATGAATATTGGGGTACACATTTCTCTTTCAGTTCTGGTTTCTTTGGTGTGTATGCCCAGCAGTGGGATTGCTGGGTCGTATGGCAGTTCTATTTCCAGTTCTTTAAGGAAACTCCACACTGTTCTCCATAGTGCTGTACTAGTTTGCATTCCCAACAACAGTGCAAGAGAGTTAACTTTTCTTGGCACCCTCTCCAAAATGTATTATTCATAAACTTTTTGATAGCAGCCATTCTGACGAGCGTGAGATGATACCTCGTTGTGGTTTTGATTTGCATTTCTCTGATAATGAGTGATGCTGAACATCTTTTCATCTGTTAGCTGTCTGTATGTCTTCTTTGGAGAAACGTCTGTTTAGTTCTTTGGCCCATTTTTTGATTGGGTCGTTTATTATTCCAGAATTGAGCTGAAGGAGTTGCTTGTATATTTTTGAGATTAATTCTTTGTCAGTTACTTCATTTACTATTATTTTCTCCTATTCTGAAGGGTGTCTTTCAGCTTGCTTATAGTTTCCTTCGTTGTGCAAAAGCTTTTACATTTAATTAGGTCCCATTTGCTTATTTTTTGCTTTTATTTCCATTACACTGGGCGGTGGGTAATAGAGGATCCTGCTGTGATTTATGTCAGAGAGAGTTTTGCCTATATTTTCCTCTAGGAATTTTATGGCTTCTGGTCTTATATTTAGATCTTTAATACATTTTGAGTTTATTTTTGTGTATGGTGTTAGAAAGTGTTCTAGTTTCATTCTTTTACAAGTGGTTGACCAGTTTTCCCAGCACCACTTGTTAAAGAGATTGTCTTTTCTCGATTATATATTCTTGCCTCCTTTGTCAAAAATAAGGTGTCCAAAGGTGCATGATTTATCCCTGGGCTTTCTATTTTGTTCCATTGATCTATATTTTTGTCTTTGTGCCAGTACCATACTGTCTTGATGACTCTAGCTTTGTAGTATAGTCTGAAGTCAGGTAGGTTGATTCCTCCAGTTCCAGTCTTCTTTCTCAAGATTGCTTTGACTATTGGAGGCTTTTTGTATTTGAATACAAACTGTAAAATTGAAGAAGCTACTATGGAAACCAGTATGGAGGTACCTTAAAAATCTAAAAATAGAGTGACCACATGAATAACACCAGTTCAGTTCAGTTCAGCCACTCAGTTGTGTCCGACTCTTAGCGGTCCCATGAATCGCAGCACACCAGTCCTCCCTGTCCATCACCAACTCCTGGAGTTCAATCACACTCATCTTCCATCAGGTCAGTGATGCCATCCAGCCATCTCATCCTCGGTTGTCCCCTTCTCCTAGGGCCTAGATCTGATAGAGTGCCTGATGAACTATGGAATGAGGTTCGTGACATTGTACAGGAGACAGGGATCAAGACCATCATCATGGAAAAGAAATGCATAAAAGCAAAATGGCTGTCTGGGGAGGCCTTACAAATAGCTGTGAAGAGAAGAGAGGTGAAAAGCAAAGGAAAAAGGAAAGATATAAGCATCTGAATGCAGAGTTCCAAAGAAGAGCAAGAAGAGATAAGAATGCCTTCTTCAGCAATCAATGCAAACAAATAGAGGAAAAGAACAGAATGGGAAAGACTAGAGATATCTTCAAGAAAATTAGAGATACCAAGGGAACATTTCATGTAAAGATGGCTCGAAAAAGGACAGAAATGGTCTGGACCTAACAGAAGTAGAAGATATTAACAAGAGGTTGCAAGAATACATGGAAGTACTGTACAAAAAAGATCTTCACGACCCAGATAATCATGATGATGTGATCACTCATCTAGAGCCAGACATCTTGGAATGTGAAGTCAAGTGGGCCTTAGAAAGCATCACTATGAACAAAGATAGTGGAGGTGATGGAATTCCAGTTGAGCTGTTTCAAATCCTGAAAGATGATGCTGTGAAAGTGCTGCACTAAATATGCCAGCAAATTTGGAAAACTCAGCAGTGGCCTCAGGACTGGAAAAGGTCAGTTTTCATTCCAATTCCAAAAAAAAAAAAAACGGCAATGCCATAAAATGCTTAAACTACCGCACAATTGCACTCATATCAGATGCTAGTAAAGTAATGCTCAAAATTCTCCAAGCCAGGCTTCAGCAATATGTGAACCGTGAACTTCCTGATGTTCAAGCTGGTTTTAGAAAAGGCAGAGGAACCAGAGATCAAATTGCCAACATCTGCTGGATCATGGAAAAAGCAAGAGAGTTCCAGAAAAATATCTATTTCTGCTTGATTGACTATGCCAAAAAATTTGACTGTGTGGATCACAATAAACTGTGGACAATTCTGAAACAGATGGGAATACCAGACCACCTAACCTGCCTCTTGAGTAATCTGTATGCAGGTCAGGAAACAACAGTTAGAACTGGACATGGAACAACAGACTGGTTCCAAATAGGAAAAGGAGTGCATCAAGGCTGTATATTGTCACCCTGCTTATTTAACTTCTATGCAGAGTACATCATGAGAAACGCTGGACTGGAAGAAACAAAAGCTGGAATCAAGATTTCCGGGAGAAATATCAATAACCTCAGAGATGCAGATGACCTCACCCTTTTGGCAGAAAGTGATGAGGAGCTAAAAAGCCTATTGATGAAAGTGAAAGAGGAGAGTGAAAAAGTTGCCTTAAAGCTCAAGATTCAGAAAACGAAGATCATGGCATCTGATCCTATCACTTCATGGCAAATAGATGGGGAAACAGTGTCAGACTTCGCTTTTCTGGGCTCCAAAATTGCTGCAGATGGTCACTGCAGCCATGAAATTAAAAGACGCTTACTCCTTGAATGAAAAGTTATGACCAATCTAGATACTGTATTCAAAAGCAGAGACATTACTTTGCCGACTAAGGTCCGTCTAGTCAAGGCTATGATTTTTCCTGTGGTCATGAATGGATGTGAGAGTTGGACTGTAAAGAAGCCTGAGCACTGAGGAATTGATGCTTTTGAACTGTGGTGTTGGAGAAGACTCTTGAGAGTCCCTTGGACTGCAAGGAGATCCAACCAGTCCATTGTGAAGGAGATAAACTCTGGGATTTCTTTGGAAGGAATGATGCTAAAGCTGAAGCTCCTGTACTTTGGCCAGCTCATGTGAAGAGTGGACTCATTGGAAAAGACTCTAATGATGGGAGGGATTAGGGGCAGGAGGAGAAGGGGTCGACCGACGATGAGATGGCTGGATGGCATCACGGACTCGATGGATGTGAGTCTGAATGAACTCCGGGAGATGGTGATGGACAGGGAGTCTTGGCGTGCTGCAATTCATGGGGTCACAAAGAGTTGGACACAACTGAGCTACTGAAGTGAACTGAACTGATCAAGTTTGGTCATGACTTTTCTTCCAAGGAGTAAGCGTCTTTTAATTTCATTGCTGCAATCACCATCTGCAGTGATTTTGGAACCCCCCAAAATAAAGTCTGACACTGTTTCCACTGTTTCCCCATCTGTTTCCCATGAAGTGATGGGACTGGATGCCATGATCTTCAATTTCTGAATGTTGAGCATTAGGCCAACTTTTTCACTCTCCTCTTTCACTTTCATCAACAGGCATTTTAGTTATTTTTCAGTTTCTGCCATAAGGGTGGTGTCATCAGTATATCTGACGTTATTGATATTTCTCCCGGCAATCTTGATTCCAGCTTGTGTTTTTTCCAGTCCAGCGTTTCTCATGATGTACTCTGCATATAAGTTAAATAAGCAGGGTGACAATATACAGCCTTGAGGTGCTCCTTTTCCTATTTGGAACCAGTCTGTTGTCCTATGTCCAGTTCTAACTGTTGCTTCCTGACCTGCATACAGATTTCTCAAGAGGCAGGCCAGGTGGTCTGGTATTCCCATCTCTCTCAGAATTGTCCACAGTTTATTGTGATCCACACAGTCAAAGGCTTTGGCATAGTCAATCAAGCAGAAATAGATGTTTTTCTGGAACTCTCTTGCTTTTTCCATGATCCAGCAGATGTTGGCAATTTGATCTCTGGAACCTTGGCCTTTTCTAAAACCAGCTTGAATATCAGGAAGTTCATGGTATTGCTGAAGCCTGGCTTGGAGAATTTTGAGCATTATGTTACTAGCATCTGAGATGAGTGCAATTGTGCGGTAGTTTGAGCATTCTATGGCACTGTCTTTCTTTGTGATTGGAATGAAAACTGACCTTTTCCAGTCCTGAGGCCACTGCTGATTTTTCCAAATTTGCTGGCATATTTAGTGCAGCACTTTCACAGCATCATCTTTCAAGATTTGAAACAGCTCAACTGGAATTCCATCACCTCCACTATCTTTGTTCATAGTGATGCTTTCTAAGGCCCACTTGACTTCACACTCCAGGATGTCTGGCTCTAGATGAGTGATGACATCATCATGATTATCTGGGTCGTGAAGATCTTTTTTGTACAGTTCTTCTGTGTATTCTTGCCACCTCTTCTAATATCTTCTGCTTCTGTTAGGTCCTGACCATTTCTGTCTTTTATCATGCTGATCTTTGCATGAAATATTCCCTTGGTATATCTAATTTTCCTGAAGAAATCTCTACTCTTTCCCATTCTGTTCTTTTCCTCTATTTGTTTGCATTGATTACTGAGGAAAGCTTTCTTATCTCTTGCTCTTCTTTGGAACTCTGCATTCAGATGCTTATATCCTTCCTTTTCTCCTTTGCTTTTCACCTCTGTTCTTCTCACAGCTATTTGTAAGGCCTCCTAGACAGCCATTTTGCTTTTTTGCATTTCTTTTCCATGGGGGTGGTCTTGATCCCTGTCTCCTGTACAATGTCACAAACCTCATTCCATAGTTCATCAGGCACTCTTTCATATCTAGGCCCTTAAATCTATTTCTCACTTCCACTGTATAATCATAAGGGATTTGATTTAGGTCATACCTGAATGGTCTAGCGGTTTTCCCTACTTTCTTCAATTTAATTCTGAATTTGGTAATAAGAAGTTTATGTTCTGCGCTACAGTCAGCTTCCGGTCTTATTTTTGTTGACTGTATAGAGCTTTTCCATCTTTGGCTGCAAAGAATATAATCAATCGGATTTCTGGTGGACCATCTGGTGATGTCCATGTGTAGATTCTTCTCTTGTGTTGCTGGAAGAGGGTGTTTGCTATGACCAGTGCATTTTCTTGGCAAAGCTCTATTAGTCTTTGCCCTGCTTCATTCCGCATTCCAAGGCCAAATTTGCCTGTTACTCCAGGTGTTTCTTAAGTTCCTACTTTTGCATTCCAGTCCCCTATAATGAAAAGGACATCTTTTTTGGGTGTTAGTTTTGAAAGGTCTTGTAAGTCTTCATAAAACCATTCAACTTCAGTTTCTTCAGTGTTACTGGTTGGGGTATAGACTTGGATAACTGTGATATTGAATGGTTTGCCTTGGAGACTAAGAGAGATGATTCTGTCGTTTTTGAGATTGCATCCAAGTACTGCAATTTGGACTGTTTTGTTGACCATGATGGCTATTCCATTTCTTCTGAGGGATCCCTGCCCACAGTAGTAAATATAATGGTCATCTGAGATAAATTCACCCATTCCAGTCCATTTTAGTTTGCTGATTCCTAGAATATCGACGTTCACCTTTGCCATCTCTTGTTTGACCACTTCCAATTTGCCTTGATTCATGGACCTGACAGTCCAGGTTCCTATGCTATATTGCTCTTTATAGCATCGGATCTTGCTTCTATCACCAGTCACATCCACAGCTGGGTATTGTTTTTGCTTTGGGTTCATCCCTTCATTCTTTCTGGAGTTATTTCTCCACTGATCTCCAGTAGCATATTGGGCACCTACTAACCTGGGGAGTTCCTTTCAGTATCCTATCATTTTGTCTTTTCCTACTGTTCATGGGGTTCTCAAGGCAAGAATACTTAAGTGGTTTGCCATTCCACTCCTCTGCATATATCCAGAGAAGATGAAAATGCTAATTCAAAAAGATACATGCACCTCATTTTTCATAAGAGCACTATTTACAATAGCCAAGGCATGGAAGCAACCTAAATAGCCATTGACAAATGAATGGATAAAGAAGATATGGTGTATATATACACAATGGAATATGACTCATGCATAATAAGCATGAAATAATATCATTTGCAGCAACATGAATCAATCTAGAAATCATCATAGTAAGTGATATCAGAGAAATACAAGTATCATATCACTTATATATTGAATCTTAAAAAAATGATACACATGAACTTATTTATGAGCCAGGAATCAACTCACAGATATAGAAAATAAACTTATCCTTACCAAATGGGAATGGAGGGGAATAAATTAGGAGTTTCTGATGAACAGATAAACTATATATATTAAAAAATAAACAACAAAGACCTACTATTCAACACGTGGAACTATATTGAATATCTTGTAGCAATATATAATGGAGAATTATCTGTGTATATACACACACACACACACACACATACACATGCATAGCTGAATCACTTTGCTGTATACCTGAAGGGTTACTTGTTAGTCACTCAGTCGTGCCCGACTCTTTGTGACCCCATGGACTGCAGCCCACCAGGCTTCTCTGTACATAAGATTTTCTAGGCAAGGATACTGGGGTGGGTTGCCATTTCCTTCTCCATATATACCTGGAACTACATTTTAAATCAACTATACTTCAATTAACAAGATAAGGACAATACATATTAACATTTATATAGCACTTCAAGATTTTAAAAATATGATATAATTACTCTTTCAAGACAGTGTGATAAGAACCTTCCAACTCCCTTGGTGTGTCCCACTTAATATGGCAGAGATTACCTATGTGATCACATTATTATCTTAACTAATGTTATTATTTATTTTGGACTTCTCACTCTACAGTTTTTCAGTTCAGTGGCTCACTCGTGTCCGACTCTATGCGACCCCATGGGCTGCAGCACACTAGGCTTCCATGTCCATTACCAACTCCCAGAGCCTATTCAAACACATGTCCATAGTGTCAGTGATGCCATCCAATCATCTCAGCCTCTATTGTCCCCTTCTCCTCTCATCTTCAGTCTTTCCCACCATCAGGGTGTTTTCCAGTCAGTCAGTTCTTCCTATCAGGTGGCTAAAGTATTGGAGTTTCAGCTTCAGCATCAGTCCTTCAAAAGAATATTCAGGATTGATTTCCTTTAGGATGGACTGGTTAGATCCCCTTGCTGTCCAAGGGACTCTCAAGAGTCTTCTCCAAAACCACAGTTCAAAAGTATCAATTCTTCGGTGCTCAACTTTCTTTATAGTCCAACTCTCACACCCATACATGACTACTGGAAAAACCATAGCCTTGACTTTTGTTGGCAAAGTAATGTCTCTGCTTTTTAATATGCTATCTAGGTTGGTCATAGTTTTTCTTCCAAGGAGCAAGCGTCTTTTAATTTCATGGCTGCAAATCACCATCTGCAATGATTTTGGAGCCTAAAAAAGCAGTCTCTCATTGTTTCAATTGTTTTCCCATCTATTTGCCATGAAGTGATGGTACTGGATGCCATGATATTAGTCTTTTGAATTGAGTTTTAAACCAAGTTTTTCACTCTTTTTCACTTTCATTAAGAGGTTCTTTAGTTCTTCTTCACTTTCTGCCTTAAGGGTGGTGTCATCTGTGTTTCTGAGGTTATTGATATTTCTCCCAGAAATCTTGATTCCAGCTTGTGCTTCAACCAGCCTGTAATTTCCCATGCTGTATTTTGCATATAAGTTAAATAAGCAGAATGGCAATATACAACCTTGACGTACTCCTTTCCCAATTTGGAACAAGTCCATTGTTCCATGTGTAGTTCTAACTGTTGCTTCTTGACCTGCATACAGATTTCTCAGGAGGCAGGTAAGGTGGTCTGGTATTCCCATCTCTTTCACAGTTTTCCAGTTTGTTGTGATTCACACAGTCAAAGCTTTGGCATAGTCAATAAAACAGATTTTTTCTGGAACTCTCTTGCTTTTTCTATAATCCAGAAGATGTTGGCCATTTGATCTCTGGTTCATCTGCCTTTTCTAAATCCAGCCGAACATTTGGAAGTTCACATTTCATGTACTCTTGAAACCTGGCTTGGAGAATTTTGAGCATTACTTTGCTAGCATGTGAGGTGAGTGCAATTGTGCAGTAGTTTGAACATTCTTTGGCATTGCCTCTATTTGGGATTGCAATGAAAACTGACCTTTTCCAGTCCTGTGACCACTGCTCAGTTTTCCAGATTTGCTGGCATACTGAGTGCATCACTTTCACAGCATTATCTTTTAAGATTTGAAATAGCTTAACTGGAATTCCATCACCTCCACTAGCTTTGTTTGTAGTGATGCTTCCTGAGGCCCACTTGACTTTGCATTCCAGAATATATAGTTCTAGGTGAATGAGCACACCATCATGGTTATCTGGTTTATGAAGATCTTTTTTGTATAGTTCTTCTGTGTATTCTTACCACCTCTTCTTAATATCTTCTGATTCTGTTAGGTCCATACCATTTCTGTCCTTTATTGTGCTCATCTTTGCATGAAATATTCCCTTGTTATCTCTAATTTTCTTAAAGACACCTCTAGTCTTTGTCATTCTATTGTTTTCCTCTATTTCTTTGCACTGATCACTGAGGAATGCTTTCTTATCTCTCCTTGCTATTCTTTGGAACTCTGCATTCAAATGGGTATGTCTTTCCTTTTCTCCTTTGCTTTCAGCTTCTTTTCTCAGCTCTTTGTAAGGCCTTGTCAGACAACCATTTTGCATTTTTGCATTTCTTTTCCTTGGGGATGGTCTTGATTCCTGCCCCATGTACAATGTCATCAACCTCAATTTTTGCATGAACAATTTATATAGATTTGGATTTTAACAGTAAAACTGGTGACCCCAGTACTTTTGACACATTTTTCAGATAAGGCAGCTCTCCATATAACAGAGTCGGTCTTTTATTTTCCTACATTAGAGACTAAATGGAGAAGGCAATGGCACCCCACTGCAGTACTCTTGCCTGGAAAATCCCATGAATGGAGGACCCTGGTGGGCTACAGTCCATGGTGTCACTAAGAGTCGGACACGACTGAGCAACTTCACTTTCACGCATTGGAGAAGGAAATGGCAACCTACTCCAGTATTCTTGCCTGGAGAATCCCAGGGACAGGGGAGCCAGGTGGGCTGCTGTCTATGGGGTCGCACAGAATCGGACACGACTGAGGCGACTTAGCAGCGGCAGCAGCAGCGGCAGCAGCACCAGCAGCAGCAGAGACTAAATATTTTTGAACTAACTTAAAATATTGTGGTAATGCATCATCAACATCCTCCTCATCATCATCCCTCACCCAGACTATAGAAATGGCCTCTGAAATAAACCATCTCTCTGTTTCTACTTGTGCCATCCCTTAAACTGTTCTTCACACAGCAACAAAAGTAAACCTTTTTAAAAAAAGCATTACTCAGATTACATGATTGTCCTGGTCAAAATGGCCAAATAGCTGTATCCTATCTTTCTTTCCAACATTGTCTCCTAGTGCTCTACTACTTGCTTGCTTTACTCTAGTTACAGAGCCTTGACTAGGTCAAGCTCATTCTCACCCCCATGATCATTGCATTT
Source organism: Ovis canadensis (assembly GCF_042477335.2). Taxonomy (NCBI): domain Eukaryota; kingdom Metazoa; phylum Chordata; class Mammalia; order Artiodactyla; family Bovidae; genus Ovis; species Ovis canadensis. The sequence continues at coordinate 141,529,788 of NC_091727.1, read as the reverse complement.
GTTTTTTCCTCTGCCTAAAGGCATTTTCACTGATTTTTGCGTGACTTGCTCTTCGACACAAATCCTATCTAAAATAATGTATTAATTCATGCTTATACCTATTAAAGTAAAAATGAAAATGTTAGTCTCTAAGCTGTATCCAACTCTTTGTGACCCCATGGACTGTAGCCTGCCAGAATCCTCTGTCCATGGGATTTCCCAGGCAAGAATACTTGAGTGGGTAGTCATTCCCTTCTCCAGGGGATTTTCCCAACGCAGGGATTGAACCAGCATCTCCTGACTGGCAGATTCTTCACCATGTGAGCTACCATATCTATTAAAATATCCACTTATTCTATACTTTTTCTTCACAGCATTATCATTACCTCACATTACATATTTATCATTTATCCAACAAAAATATAACCTCCTTAGAGCACTGGACTTTTTTTTCTTCACTGTATTGCTAGCACCTGGTAATGTGCCTTATGTATTAAAAAGTATTCAGTGAGAATTTACTAAGTGAGTAAATGAATTAATGACCAAAAGAATGAGTACTTAGTTTTGACTCATATTCTCAGTGATTTCAATATACACACAGATGATCCTTTTAATATCATGGCTTCTCTATTTATCTTTCCTCCAATTAGCTTGTCTTGTAACCTACTTCAGCTGTCCAGTCCCATGGATATATAACCCTAGATCTTGTCATTACCACTAACTACAGTGCCTCCAGGTGTCGCAGTAGTAAAGAATCTTCCTGCTAAGCAAGAGACCAGGGTTAGAGCCCTGAGGCAGGAAGATCCCCTGGAGAAGGAAATGACAACCCACTCTAGTATTCTTGCCTTGAAAATTCCATAGACAGAGGAGCCCGGTGAGTTACAGTCCTGCTACTGCTACTGCTAAGTCACTTCAGTCATGTCTGACTCTGTGAGACCCCATAGATGGCAGCCCACCGGGGTCCCCCGTCCTTGGGATTCTCCAGGCAAGAACACTGGAGTGGGTTGCCATTTCCTTCTCCAATGCATCAAAGTGAAAAGTGAAAGTGAAGTCACTCAGTCGTGTCTGACTCTTAGTGACCTCATGGACTGCAGCCCACCGGGCGCCTCCATCCTTGGGATTTTCCAGGGAAGAGTACTGGAGTGGTCTGGGGGTCACAAAACAGTCAGACACAACTTGGCGACTAAACAACAACAACAATGCCTACATAATCTCAAATTCACATATCCACATCTCTAACCACTATCTTCAGTAATAACAAGTATTGTATCTTTCTAGGGCCCAAAATGTATGTATCCTATTATCTCCTCAAAACCTCTCACCATCAAATCATCATTTTCTTTCTTATCCTATTTAAATTCCATTTAAATATTCCAAATCTATTGCTCATACTCTCAAATCCCTTGTTTCCTTCTCCATCTACCATCATATGGGGGAAAAAATCATAATTTTGTACCTACTCTGTGCTATACAAGCAATTGCACATGGCTGGAGAAAATTACAACCATGACAGTTTATCTCATTTTCAATGTGAGATATATATATATAGATAGATATATTACATTGACCACTCCAGTACTCTAGCCTGGAAAATCCCAAGGACGGAGGCGCCTGGTGGGCTGCAGTCCATGGGGTCGCTAAGAGTCAGACACGACTTTTATATATATATAAAGCCTCAAGCCAGCCATTAGAGCTGCTTTGCAATCTTACTACATTTTGCTGGTCAGTTTACTCTTCCACTCTCCATGAAGATTAAACCACACTTTATGCTTTCTCTTTTCAAACCTCTAATATCTCTTTTCTCATCCTTAACTCTCAGCTGATGGCCTTGTCTCTTGTTTCTCTCTTTGGATCATTCTCATCTGCATACAAACATTCTGCAATATCCAGTTGCTACCACATACTGCAGTATGGCCTTCAGCAAGTTATTTCATGGCTCTGTGCCTTGTTTCCTTATTAATATACATCTCTGTGTGTTTGTGTGTGGGTGTGGGTGTGTGTGAGTTAAATGAATCAGATATGTGAAGCACTTAGAACTATACTTGGGGCTTGGGAAGGGCTTTTTCAGTATTATTATTCTACCTATTACTATTTTTTAAAGTCTTATTTGATGTCACATTCCCCTTCAGTAAATGCCCCCTTTGTCTGCTCCTCCTCACAGCAAATTCTTAATTTGCCAATATTTGCTATCTTTACTTCCTCTCTTCCCATTTTAACTTTTTATGCTGATATAAAACTTAACAGAAAATTGCAAGGTTAATACAAAGAAGCCCTTTGTCTCTTCTACCCTTACCCAGATTCACCAGTTGCTGCCATTTTGCCACATTTGCTTTATCATTCTTTTTAAACACATAATATATATGCACATGGGGCTTCTCCGGTGGCTCAGTGGTAAAGAATCCATGTGCCAATGCAGGAGGCCCAGGTGTGATCTCTGGGTCAGGAAGATTCCCTGGAGAAGGAAATAGTAACCCACTCCAGTATTCTTGCTTGGGAAATCCCACGGACAGAGGAGTCTGGTGAGCTACAGTCATGGGGTTGGTTGCAAGAGATGGACATGACTTAGTGACTAAATATATATATATATATATATATATGCATATGCATAAATACATATTTTTCCCAAACAACCTCTTAAGAGTAAGTTATCCACACTATGTTCTTTTATCCAAAAATATTTCAGTGTGCATTTCCTGGGAACAAAGACATTCTCTTATATAACTATAATACAGTCATCAGAAAAATTAAGTTAAACTTTATGAAACATTATTTTCCAATGCAAATTTTGCAAATTGTCTCACTAATATCTTTTATTGATTGTTTTTTCCACTCAAGATCCAAATCTGGATCATGTATTGCATTTAGTTATGTCTTTTAATCTTCTTTAATCTGGAATAGTTCTTCAGTCTCACTTAATTTTTATTCACCTTCATATATTTAAAGAATATAGGCCAGCTATTTTGTAAAATTTGCTTGGTTTCAGGTTTTCTGATGATTCCTAATGACAAAATCCATGGATGCAAGTTTGGCAATAATACTACTGTTTCTTTTTAACCTTCATTTATTCTTTTTCTTATATCCTTCAACATTTTTTTTTAATTTGTATTGAGATAATAGTTGATTTATAATGTTCCACTAGTTTCAGCAAAGTGGTTCAGTTATACATATGTATAAATGTATCTATTCTTTTTTATACTCTTTTCCATTATAGGTTATTACAAGTTATTGAGTAGAGCTCCCTTTGCTGTAAAGTAGGTCCGTATTAGCTATCTATTTTATATATAGCAGTGTGCATATTTTTATCCCAAGCTCTTAATTTATCCCTAATACCACCACTCTTGGCTAAGGTGGTGTCTGACACATTGTTAATACATACCATTCCTTTTCGCTTCATAATCTGCTATTTGTAGTATTATTTGTCTTCTTCTGATGGAAATGAGTTATGTGTGGCTTAATTTGTTCTGTTGATCTTTAGAGTTACTTTGGGGATGTGTGAATGCATTTGCATTTATGCAGTCTACTATGAAGTCTCATTTTTTCTCTATTTCAATCAGGCTTTCACCATTCTATTCACCTATTTTAGGGTCACCAATGAGCTGTATTTTGACAAATACAATGGTTATTTCCTAGTTCTTATAATATTTATCTTGTAATGTCAGCCTGGCAGTATAGTTTGACACTCCCTTCTTCTTCTTGAACAGTTTTTTCAACTTGTTCTGAAACTCCTCTCTTAATTCTATTTTATCAAATTTTTCTTCTTTGTTCTCTTACGCCCAGACTTATGCAGCCAAATGCTTATGAGATATTTTCACTTGGTTGTCTTATAAGCATCTCAGTATAACACCTTATTACATGACTGTCTCTCCCTCCTCCCAATTATAGTAAATTATATTCCATTTGTTCAACTGGTGAGATTTAAAAACAAACAAACAAACAATCTTGTAGTCGTTGCGACTCCTCTCTTTCCATCACTCTTCATATTTAATCCATTAACAAATGCCATTGGCTCTATCTTCAAAGCATATTGAGACCCTGACCACTTATTGTTCTCAATACCAACACCATGGAACACACAATTAAGACCTAACAGTTCAATATCTGCAACAGCTCCAAAAAGGTTTTATGCTTTCATTCTTGCTCCTTATATACTATTTTCTTCACAGAGTAGAGTAATTATTTAAAATATCATAATCATATCATGTCTCTTCACTTTTGAAATCTTCCAATGATTTCTTACCTCACTGTAAAAACCAAACTCCTTAATATGGCTTTATATGCTTTATGAGTGAACCATAATATCTATAGCCCCAGAACTACCTGTGTGGACTAATTTCCTTTCACAGTGCTCTAAGCTTACCATACACCATCCTCCATCCACACCAGCCTCTTTGGTTTTGCTAGAATACCTACACTCTATTGCTTCAGGGTGCCTACACTTAGTGTAACCCTCATATCTGAGAAGAAAAAGAGTTTGGCAGAAACCACATAACAGCAAAATGTCAGAGGTCTTCTATAGTATCAGGGCAAAATGTCATTCAAAAAGCTGTCATTCAAGACAATGTCTATTCTACATAGAAAATAAATTTTGCAGTATCAATAAGAGGACCTTTTAAACACTCAACATGTATTAACCAATTTAATTTTCACAATAAGCTTATGAACAATTAATACAATGTTAACACTGAGTCAACACCCAAGGGTCAAGAGTCATCAGTAGAAAGGATGGACTTCTGATGTAAGAATACTGCCTGCCTCCATGCCTTCTTATCACTTCCTCCCTCCCATCATGGAGAAATAGCACCTGACAAACAGTTGGATGCTGGAGAAACTATCATTACTTCATTGTAAAAAGTTACATCAAGGCATATCATAATCAAACTACTACAAACCAGTGACAAAAAAAAAAAATTAGCTGGGGGGGGGCACATTATGTAGAGAGGATAAAAGATAAAAATTACAGATTACTCATCAGAAACAATGAAAGTGAGATGATAGTGGAGCAATGTTTAAAGTAATGAAAGAAAACAAACATCTTTCAACCTAGAAGTCTACACCTAGGGAAAAAAAATAAAAAAACATTAAAAATGTTTCTGGGTTTAGAAATTAGCCTAGTTTGTATGTGTCTTTACCTATTTCTTACCATAGAATTATGCAGTAACCATGCATGAAATAAATGCGGTTTCTTTTGCCAGAAACCTTGTGCAAGAAAATTGAGAGTGTAGAAGTGAGTTAAACTGAATTTCAATATACAGATGGAAAAGATAGAAAATGAGAGCTAAAAGAGTCATACAAATTTAAAAAATAGTCATGAAAATATTGAACATTTGAAGGTGGACATTTTTCTTTTCCATAACCATGTGATCTATTTCAATAATAATAAGATCCTTGACTCAAGTAAGCTATAAACAATGCTGTCACAGATGTTAAATGTTACACTGTGAAGTCATTATTGATTGAGTGTGGGGTAAAGAGAGTCCCAACAAACTCTCAAACACAACTGTGAAACATGATCATTCAGTGTAACAGGCCATTTTTTGTTGATTTCAATCACAGAGGAAGTTGCTATTTTCAAGTTTACCAGGCAAAGAAACAGCTTCTTTCAGTGATGAGTTCTATTGATGATAACAAAAGCCATAGAGACAGTCATTGTCAGTGTGCAGCTTAGATAGTGCTACCTGCTCATGGAGGTGTCTTTATTCCTTTCAACAGCACATCTATTATACCTTTGTTGTGACCACTTTAGGAAAAAATGATAAAATTGAGATAAGCCAATGGAGAAAGTAATTATGTGCAATCTCATAATTTGAGTTAATTACTTTATGTATTTGATATATTTCTTTGAGAAACATTTATGTTATAGAGCACTTGTTAAATTCCTGGTGCTAATTAGATAATCTTCAAAATAATACTAAAAGATAAGTACAATTATTAACCCCATTTTCAAATAATGACTATGAGGAAAAGAGAGGTCAAATACCTGGTCAAAGTCAGACAGAGCAAATACAAACTGTTTTACATCCTGTTTTGTGTCAATATTTCATGAAAAACTTTCGGTGATATTTAATGTTCTTCTTGCTTTGAAAACATTTCTCTATTAAATAATTCTCAGAATGAACCCATCTGTAAAGTAGATAAAAACAGGAGTGATGTATTTGGACTGTTGCATAGGAGTCTAAAGGACCTGGCAACCAGTCTTCACCCCCTTTTTTGGAACATTTTATATCACACTGAGTAATCATTAAGTCTTCAGAGAGCAGATTGAAAACATTTTCCTGCCACATTATATCTAGGAGCCACATAGTTTCTATTAAATAGATAGCCATTATTTATTTACTTTTGAACACCATATTACTGGACATTCAGAATGCTTCAAGCAAAATAGCTTGAAATATAGTCTTAATTTCTGAGATTTTGTCCTTCTCTTTGATTTCTTTCATGAGTTCAACCATAATTTCATTTCTTCCTATTGCTTATCCATTTCTATTTGCAGCTTTTGAATTTAGATTCTAGGTGCATTTTCATTTCTCCAAGTGATTGAGGATATTTAATTTTTTGGATAAGTTCCTTTTACTTTTTAGTTGGAGGAAGCAGGGTTAGCACCTGAAATGTTTTGACTCAGTTTCTTGTTTATTATTACAGTGTTTTTTTATAGATGCAAATAGATTTCACATATTCATTTTATAGGATGGGGTGGATGTCTAGGGTGGTTTATAAGATTTCTAATTCAAAAGTGTCCCTCTTTTTAAGTATGCATGTGTGCATGCATGCTCAGTTGTTCTGTTGTGTCCAACTCTTTACTAACCCATGGGCTGTAGCCTACCAGGCTCCTCTATGCATGGAATTTTCCAGGCAAGAATACTGGAGTGGGTGGCCATTTCCTTCTCCAGGGAATCTTCCTGACCCAGTGATTGAACTCATGTCTCCTGTGTCTCCTGCATTAGCAGGTAGATTCATTACCACCCAGCCGCCTGGGAAGCCCTGTTCAGCAATTGTAAATTCTTTAGTAAATAGATTTGATCTTTTGTTGTTGGTGCTGGTGACAGTGATGAGGGAATAAGTTGTGTTCTATAATTATTCGCTTGTTTTGTTTCCAGGATTCTAAATTTTCCCCTTCTATTTTCTCCCCTTTAATGTCCTGTCTTATAAGAGCACCTTCCCTTTTCTTTTAATCTCTTTACGCCCAGAGGTAAGGCCTGCTGAGATATGAGCCCTACACAATTCCAAGCTCAGTTACTTTGCTTACCTGCTATATTTTGAGAAGTTTCACACTTCTTTCTTATTCTGGGAGTGAGTCTAGCACTACTTTTCTCTGTTTAATATAATTTTTCCAGACTCCCTGTACTCTCTGAAAAGATTTTCAGTAGGAGCTTGAAAGAGGTTTGCTGACTAAATATTTTTCTATTTTCAAGTAATGTGAAGTGCAGAGTATTCTCTGTCTTCTAGCTATTTTAAAGGTTTGACTTATTTGGGGTTTTATTTTATTTTTTGGTTGATATATTTTAATGGAAGATGTCTAGAAAAACACAAACTTGGGTGGCAGTCATTTTCTTAGGGTTACCCAGTGTTCAGAGTATTTTAAAAATCAATCATATACAATAATGTCAAAATGTAAAATATATCATATGGGAGCCCTTGGCCAATTACTTTAGCAATTCCATGATATATAAGTACTCTTGCCTGGAAAATCCCATGGATGGAGGACCCTGGTAGGCTGCAGTCCATGGGGTCACTCAGAGTCGGACACGACTGAGCAACTTCACTTTCACTTTTCACTTTGATGCATTGGAGAAGGAAATGGCAACCCACTCCAGTGTGCTTGCCTGGAGAATCCCAGGGACGGGGGAGCCTGGTGGGCTGCTGTCTATGGGGTCGCACAGAGTAGGACACGATTGAAGCGACTTAGCAGCAGTAGCAGCAGCAGCAGCATAATAATTATATTTATGACAATTGCATTAAAACAAATATAAACTCAAAGCAGATATATATTTCACACTTTGTCTTTCTGTCCCCCCTGCCCTACCACTCTCTAATCCTAAATTAACACTAACATTTGCTTTTCTATCTCTCGCTACATAATTGTTAGAGCAACCAAGGAAAATTGCATAACTCCTCTCCAGAGCTTGTGAGCTAGCATCTATTTTGTGAAAGAAAATGAGACTGCAAGTGATCAATTTTCTCAACATGCCTCTCTCCTACCTCTATGTGTATATGTATGCATTTATGCACCTGTCTTTTTTTTAAATTTATTTATTACTGAAGGATAATTGCCTTACAAAATTTTGCTGTTTTCTGTCAAATCTTAACATGAATCAGTCATCAGTTCAGTTCAGTTCAGTCTCTCAGTCATGTCCAACTCTTTGCGACCCCATGAATCACAACACCCCAGGTCTCCCTGTCCATCACCAACTCTCAGAGTTCACTCAGACTCACGTCCATTGAGTCAGTGATGCCATCCAGCCATCTCAGCCTCGGTCGTCCCCTTCTTCTCCTGCCCCCAGTCCCTCCCAGCATCAGAGTCTGTTACAATGAGTCAACTCTTCGCATGAGGTGGCCAAAGTACTGGAGCTTCAGCTTTAGCATCATTCCTTCCAAAGAAATCCTAGGGTTGATTTCCTTCAGAATGGACTGGTTGGATCTCCTTGCAGTCCAAGGGACTCTCAAGAGTCTTCTCCAACACCACACTTCAAAAGCGTAGGTACACATATATTTCCTCCCTTTTGAACCTCCCTCCCATCTGCTGCCCCATCCCATCACTCTAGGTTGATACAGAACCCCTGTTTGAGTTTCCTGAGCCATACAGCAAATTCTCATTGACTACCCATTTTAATGCAAGAACCAAGATTGCCAGGAGAAATATCAATAACTTCAAATATGCAGATGACACCACCATTATGGCAGAAAGTGAAGAGGAACGAAAAAGCCTCTTGATGAAAGTGAAAGAAGAGAGTGAAAAAGTTGGCTTAAAGCTCAACATTCAGAAAACTAAGATCATGGCATCTGGTCCCATCACTTCATGGGAAATAGGTGGGGAAACAGTGTCAAAATTTATTTTTCTGGGCTCCAAGATCACTGCAGGTGGTAATTGCAGCCATGAAATTAAAAGACACTTGCTTTTTGGAAGGAAAGTTATGACCAACCTAGATAGCATGTTGAAAAGCATGTTGAAAAGCATGTTGAAAAGCATGTTGCTAACAAAGGTCCATCTAGTCAAAGCTATGGTTTTTCCAGTAGTCATGAATAGATGTGAGAGTTGGATTGTGAAGAAGGCTGAGCGCTGAAGAATTGATGCTTTTGAACTATGGTGTTGGAGAAGACTCTTGAGAGTCCCTTGGACTGCAAGGAGATCCAACCAGTCCATTCTAAGGGAGATCAGTCCTGTGTGTTCTTTGGAAGGAATGATGCTAAAGCTGAAACTCCAGTACTTTGGCCACCTCATGCGAAGAGTTGACTCACTGGAAAAGACTCTGATGCTGGGAGGGATTGGGGGCAGGAGGAGAAGGGAAAGACCGAGGATGAGATGGCTGGATGGCATCACCGACTCGATGGATGTAAGTTTGAGTGAACTGCAGGAGTTGGCGATGGACAGGGAGGCCTGGGGTGCTGGGATTCATGGGGTCGCAAAGAGTCAGACACGACTGAGCGACTGAACTGAACTGAACTGAACTGAATGTAAGTTTCCATGTAATTCTTTCCATACCGCTCATCCTCTTCTCCCATCTCCCCATGTCCATAACTCTATTCTCTATGTCTGTTTCTCCATTGCTGCCCTGAAAATCAATTCTTCAGTACCATTTGTCTAGATTCCATATACATGTGTTAGAATATGATATTTACCTTTTTCTTTCTGACTCATTCTCTCTGTATAATAGATTATAAGTTCATCCACCTCATCAGAACTGACTCAAGTGTGTTCCCTTTTATGGATGAGTTCCATTGTGTATATGTACCAAAACTTCTTTATCCATTCATCTGTCGATGGACATCTAGGTTACTTTCATGTTCTAGCTATTGTAAATAATTCTTCAATGAACAATGGGTTTCATGTGTCTTTTTCAATTTTGGTTTCCTCAGGGTATATGCCTAGGAGTGAGTTTGCTGGGTCATAAGGTGGTTTTATTCTTAGTTTTTTAAGGAATCTCCATACCGTCTTCCATAGTGGTTGTATCAATTTACATTCCCACCAATAGTGCAAGAACATTCCCTTTTCTCCACACCCTCTTCAGCATTTGTTGTTTGTAGACTTTTTGATGATTGTCATTCTGACTGGTGTGAGGTGATATCTCACTGTAGTTTTGATTTGCATTTCTCTAATAATGAGTGATGTTGAGCATCTTTTCATGTGTTTGTTAGCCATCTGTATGTCTTCTTTGGATAAATGTCTGTTTAAGTCCTTTTCCCACTTTTGATTGAGTTGTTTTTCTGACATTGAGTTGTATGAGCTGCTTTTATACGTTGGAAGTTAATCTTTTGTCTGTTGTTTCATTTGTTGTTATTTTCTCCCATTCTGAGGGTTGTCTTTTCACCTTGCTTATAGTTTCCTTTGCTGTGCAAAAGCTTTTAAGTTTAATCAGGTCCCACTTATTTATTTATTTTTTTAATTTCCCTTATTCTAGGAGGTGGGTCATAGAGGATTTTGTGTTGATTTATGTCATCGAGTGTTTTGCCTATGTTTTCCTCTAAGAGTTTTATAGTTTCTGGTCTTACATTCAGGCCTTTAATCCATTTTGAGTTTATCTTTGTGTATGGTGTTAGGAAGTGTTCTAATTTCATTGTTTTACATGTAGCTGTCCAGTTTTCCCAGCATCATTTATTGAAGAGGCTCTCTTTACCTCATTGTATCTTCTTGCCTCCTTTGTCAAAAATAAGGTACCCGTAGGTGCATGGGTTTATCTCTGGGCTTTCTGTCTTGTTCCATTGGTCTATATTTCTGTTTTTGTACCAGTACCATACTGTCTTGATGACTGTAGCTTTGTAGTATAATCTGAAGTCAGGAAGGTTGATTCCTCCAGCTCCATTCTTTCTCAAGACTGTTTTGGATATTTGGGGTCTTTTGTGTTGCCATATGAATTGTGAAGTGTTTTGTTCTATTTCTGTGGAAAATGCCAAAGGATTGCATTAAATCTGTAGATTGCATTTGGGAGTATAGTCATTTTCACAATATTGATTCTTCCTACCCAGGAACACAGAATATCTCTCCATCTGTTTATGTCATCTTTGATCTCTTTCATTAGTCTTATAATTTTCTGTGTACAGTTCTTTTGTTCCTTTAGGTAAGTTTGTTCCTAGATATTTAATTCCTTTTGTTGCAGTGGTGAATGGGATTGATTCCTTAATTTCTCTTTCTGATTTTTCATTGTCAATGTATAGAAATGCAAGTGATTTCTGTGTATTGATTTTGTATCCTGCAACTTTGCTAAATTCACTGATTAGCTCTAGTAATTTTCTGATACTATCTTTAGGGTTTTCTATGTCCAGTATCATGTCACCTGCAAACAGTGAGAGCTTTGCTTTTCTTTTCTGATCTGGATTCTTTTTATTTCTTTTTCTTCTCTGATTGCTGTAGCTAGAACTTCCAGAATTATGTTGCATAACAGTGGTGAAAGTGGACACCCTTGTCTTATTCCTGATCTAAGGGGGGATGCTTTCCATTTTTCACCATTTAGAATAACATGTTTGGGAACGCATGTAAGAATTAAAGATTTTAATATTTAAAAAATAAAAAAAAACTAAAAAAAAAAGAATAACATGTGCTGTAGGCTTATCATATATGGCCTTTACTATGTTGAAGTAGGTTCCTTCTATGTCCATTTTTTGAAGAATTTTAATCATACATGGGTGCTGAATTTTGTTAGAGACTTTTTCTGCGTCTGTTGAGATGATCATGTGGTTATCTTTCAATTTACTATTGTAATGTATCACATAGATTGATTTGCATAAATGGAAGAATCCTTGCATTTTGGAATAAACTCAACTTGATCATGGTGTATGAGCTTTCTGATGTGTTGCTGAATTCTGTTTGCTAAAATTTTGTTGAGGATTTTTGCATTGATGTTCATCAGTGATACTGGCCTGCAGTTTTCTTTTTGTGTGTTGTCTTTGTCTGTTTTTGGTATCAGGGTGATGGTGGCCCTGTAGAATGAGTTTGGAAGTGTTATGCAACTGTTTTTAATTTCTGCTTGTGTGCTGGAGGATAAGGTTCCCTTCTGTGTAAAATTTCTTGTATTTGTGATCTTTATTCCTATCTTTCTACTGCTTCTGGACTCTTCCTTTCTTCTACCATTCATATGCCCTCCTTATTGGTTCCTTCTACTTAGTCTAGGAACCAGTCTCCATTCATACCTAGATGCTACATTCTCCTCAAGTTCAGTTCAGCCTCCCTGTCATGTCCAACTTTTTGCAACCCCATGGACTGCAGCACACCAGGATTCCCTGTGCATCACCAACTCCAGGAGCCAACTCAAACTCATGCCCATCACATCAGTGATGCCATCCAACCATCTCATCCTCTGTTGTCCCCTTCTCCTCCTGTCTTCAATCTTTCCCAGCATCAGGGTCTTTTTCAATGAGTCAGTTCTTTGCAGCAGGTGGCCAAACTATTGGAGTTTCAGCTTCAGCATCAGTCTTTCCAATGAATATTCAGGACTGATTTCCTCTAAGATGAACTGATTTGATCTCCTTTCAGTCCAAGGGACTCTCAAGCATCTTTCCAATACCAGTTTCGGCACTCAGCTTTCTTTATACTCCTACTCTCACATCTGTAAATGACTACTGGAAAAACCATAGCTTTGATTAGATGGACTTTTGTTGGTAAAATAATGTATCTTTTTTTTTTTTTTAATATGCTGTCTAGGTTGGTCATAGCTTTTCTTCCAAGGAGCAAGCGTCTTAATTTCATGGCTGAGGTCACCATATGCAGTGATTTTAAGGCCAAAATCATAAAGTCTCTCACCGTTTTCATTATTTTCCCATTTATTTGTCATGAAGTGATGGGACCGGATGCCATGACCTTAGTTTTCTGAATGTTGAGTTTTAAGCCAACTTTATCACTCTCCTCTTTCACTTATATCAAGAGGTTCTTTAGTTCTTCTTTGCTTTCTGCTGTAAGGGTGGTGTCATCTGTGTATCTGAGATTATTGATATTTCTCCTGGAAATCTTGATTCCAGCTTGTGTTTCATCCAGCCTGGCATTTCCCATGCTGTACTCTGCATACAAGTTAATTAAGCAGGGTGACAATATTCAGCCTTGACATAATCCTTTCCTGATTTGGAACAGGTTTTTTGTTCTATGTACAATTCTAACTGTTGCTTCTTGACTTGCATACAGATTTCTCAGGAGGAAGGTCAGGTGGTCTGGTATTCCCATCTCTTTCAGAATTTTCCAGTTTGTTGTGATTCACACAGTCAAAGGATTTGGTGTGGTCAATAAAGCAGAAGTAGATTTTTTTTTCTGTAACTCTTGCCTTTTCAATGATCCAGCAGATGATGGCAACTTCTGGTTCCTCTGACTTTTCTAAATCCAGCTTAAACATCTGGCAGTTCATGGTTCATGTACTGTTGAAGCCAGACGTGGAGAATTTTGAGCATTATTTTGCTAGTGTGTGAGATGAGTGCAATTGTGCAGTAGTTGAGCATTCTTTGGCATTGCCTCTATTTGGGATTGGAATGAAAATTGACCTTTTCTAGTCCTGTGACCACTGCTCAGTTTTCTAGATTTGCTGGCATGTTGAGTGCAACACTTTCACAGCATCATTTTTTAGGATTTGAAATAGCTCAACTAGAATTCCATCACCTCCACTAGCTTTGTTTGTAGTGATGCTTCCTAAGGCTCACTTGACTTTGCATTCCATGATGTCTGGCTCTAGGTGAGTGAGCACACCATCATCGTTATCTGGTTCATGAAGATCTTTTTGCATAGTTTTCTGTGTATTCTTGACACCTCTTCTTAATATCTTCTGGTTCTGTTAGGTCCATATCATTTCTGTCCTTTATTGTGCTCATCTTGCATGAAATGTTCCCTTGGTATCTCTAATTTTCTTGAAGAGATCTCTAGTCTTTCCCTTTCTATTATTTTCCTCTATTCCTTCGCATTGCTTGCTTAAGAAGGCCTTCTTATCTCTCCTTGCTATTCGTTGGAACTCTGCTTTCAAATGGGTATATCTTTCCTTTTCTCCTTTGCCTTTCCCTTCTTTTACTTTCTCAACTCTTTGTAATGTTTCATCAGACAACCCTTTGCCTTTTTGCATTTCTTTTTCTTGGGGATGATCTTGATCATTGCCTCCTTTACAATGTCACGAAACTCCGTCCAGAGTTCTTCAGGCACTCTGTCAGATCTAATCCTTTGAATCTATTTCTTTCTTCCACTGTATAATCTTAAGGGATTTTATTTAGGTCATACCTGAATGGTCCAGTGGTCTTCTCTACTTTCTTCAATTTATGTCTGAATTTGGCAATAAGGGAGTTCATGCTCTGAGCCACAGTCACCTCCCAGTCTCATTTTTGCTGACTGTATAGAACTTCTCCATCTTTGGCTGCAAAGAATATAATCAATCTGATTTTGGTATTGACCATTTGGTAATGTCCATTTGTCTAGTCTTCTCTTGTGTTATTGGAAGAGGGTATTTGCTTTGACCAGTGCATTCTCTTGGCAAAACTGTTAGCCTTTGACCTGCTTCTGTTAGCCTTTGACCTCCTCAACTTACTGACCTTTTTTCATGGTTCTTTCAATATGATTAAAATTGATTATATACATATGTCCTTAATTTCCATCTTTTTCCCAATCTAAATAGCATATTAAAAAGCAGAGACATTACTTTGCTGACTAAGTTCCGTCTAGTTAAGGCTATAGTTTTTCCAGTGGTCCTGTATGGGTGTGAGAGCTGGACTGTGAAGAAGGCTGAGTGCCGAAGAATTGATGCTTTTGAACTGTGGTGTTGGAGAAGACTCTTGAGAGTCCCTTGGACTGCAAGGAGATCCAACCAGTCCATTCTTAAGGAGATCAGCCCTGAGATTTCTTTGGAAGGAATGATGCTAAAGCTGAAATTCCAGTACTTTGGCCACCTCATGCAAAGAGTTGACTCATTGGAAAAGACTCTGATGGTGGGAGGGATTGGGGGCAGGAGAAGGGGACGACAGAGGATGAGATGGCTGGATGGCATCACCGACTTGATGGACGTGAGAGTGAACTCTGGGAGTTGGTGATGGACAGGGAGGCCTGGTGTGCTGCAATTCATGGGGTCGCAAAGAGTTGGACTCAACTGAGCGACTGAACTGAATTGAATGTAATCAGTCCTATTTAAACTGCTATTTCTAAGATCACCAATGATGTCATAATTAATAGATGCAGTGACCTCTTTAAAACTAGTGCACTATGGAAAATGCCTTATTATTCATTCATCTAGTCAATTATTTAATAAAAATGTACTAAAATTCTCCAGTAAGCTAGACATTATGCTAGGCACTGGAACACCAGTTGTGAGCAAAATCAGGTATGATCCTCAGCCTTTATGCAGCTTACCATCTAGTAGTGAAAAAAAAAATGCTAATTGTAAGATCACATTAAAAATGTAAATTCATATCTGTGAAAGTGCCATGAGAGAGATAGCAATAAGACATAATCACTGAGCTAGCCATGGTTCATCGGACCATTGGAAAAACTAGTGTGCCTAGAGTGTGGGAAATGAAGGAGACAGTTGTGTGAGATGAAGTTGGAGAGATAAGCAGGGTCAAACTCAGGTAGATAAGGTAAAAATGCAGAATCTGACAAAAATTGCTAAAGGTTTTTGCCTTCATCTTGAGAATAATGGGAACACATTGAAGCTTTTTCAGTAAGGGATATGAACTGTTCTAGTTTCTTAGCGCTACTGTAACAAAGTACCACAGATTGGGTGGCTTAAAACAGAAATTATATCCTCTAATAGTGCTGGAGGTTTGAAATAAAATATCAACATTTCGCCAGGACCATATTCTCTCTAGTGGAGGATCCTTCCCTGGTTACAGCTAACCATTCACAATCTTTGGTATTCCTTGGTTTAGGGAAACATAATCCAATCTCTGCCTTTGTCTTCTCATGGGCATTTTTCTTCCTTATCTGGCTGTATCCAAATTCCCCTCTTCTTTTAAGTACACAAGTCATTTTAAGTAGACAAGGATATCTCTAGTCCAGTATGACTCATGTTAATTATATCTGCAAAGGCTCTATTCCTCTTTTGTTTGTTTTTTGAACTTTTTTTAAAGCACAAAAATCCTATATACTAAAATTGTACACATCACATATTGGTCCAAACTTATATCAATCTATTTACAATTAAAAGGCACCATGGTTTTTTCACCTAGGCTCTATTTCTAAATAAGATTACATTCACAGGTACTTGGCATTAGAACTTGAACATTTCTTTTGAGAGACACAATTTCACCCACAACAGTCTGCCCTCTGGTCCCCCAAAATTCATATCTTTCTCATGTACCAATTACATGGGCCTCAATATTCATAGCAGTATTATTTAGATATTATGTTAGCCAAGATAAGGAAGCAATCTAAGTGCCAATCAACAGATGAATGGATAAAGAAGATGTGGTATACGTATAATGGAATATTATTCAGGCATTAAAAGGAATGAAATTCTGCCATTTATAACAATGCAGATGGACCTAGAGGGTGTTATGCTTATTGATAAGTTACACACAGAGAAAAAAATACTCTGTGTTATCACTTATATATATAATAAAGAACATAAACAAAACAGAAATAGGCTTGCAGATATAGATAACAAACTAGTGGACACCAGTGGGGAGAGGGAAAGGGGAAAGAACAAATTAAAGGTATGGGATTATAAGATACAAAATACTATGTATGAAATAAATAAGCAGCAGGGATATATGGTACAGCACAAGGAATTAGAGCTGCTATTCTGTAATAATGTTAAATGGAGATAATCCATAAAAACATTGAATGTCTCTGCTGTATATCTGAATCTAATATAATTTTTGTAAATCAACTATACTTCAGTAAAAAAAAGATAGGACTCACAAAAATAAAATAGAGATAGTAATAGAACTTCACAAAGAAGGTTGCTGTGGTTGGAATATGATAGTTGGCATTTTCTGAGCTGATTATATTTAGATGCAATTTTTGGACTTACCACTTGAACAAAGAATCTGCCTGTGATGCAGGAGATCTGGGTTTGATCCCTGGGTTGAGAAAACCCCTGGAGAAGGGAATGGCTACTTATTCCAGTATTCTTGCCTGGAGAATTCCATGGACAGAGGAGCCTGGCGAGATACAGCCCATGGGGTTGCAAAGAGTCAGACAAAACTGAGTGACTAACACTTTCACTTTTCACTTTTGGACTTAGAGTGGATGCTGCTGCTGCCAAGCCACTTCAATCATCTCTGACTCTTTGCCACCCTATGGACCATAGCTCTCCAGGCTCCTCTGTCCATGGGATTCCCAAGGCAAGACTACTGGAATCAACTGCCATGCCCTCCTCCAGAGGCTCTTCCCAGCCCAGGGACTGAATCCACATCTCTGACGTCTCTTGCATTGCTTAGCAGTTTCTTTACCATTAGGGCCACCTGGGAAGCCCAGAGTAGATGCTAGAATGGGTTAAGATTTGGGAGAATGTTAACATGAGGTAATATGTATTACAAAGTTCTCAGAAGACATTTTTACTATAATTAGTAAGCTTTGGGTTCCACTGATTACTAAAACTTTTCAATAGTTGCAACCAGAGATTTCCAACACTTTAGTCAAATCTTTTTCATCCTTCTTTCTTTGTCTTATTTTTTTCAGGCTTCTGTGATTTTTATTTTATGTGATAGTATCTTGCTTAGGCAACCTTTCCCCTTTTCTCTCTAGGCAAAATCTCTTATTCATTATTTAAGCTCCAACCCAAATACCTTCTTTTGTGAAATTTCCTAATTCTTCCTGAGAAAATAATTTATTTCCTCTGTGTTTTCAAACAACTTGGTGCAACATTCCATTTTAGCACTTGTTACATTATTATAGTTATTTACTTATATAACTTCTCCTCCAGTTTAGTCTAAGAACTCCAGCTGTTAGGCACTGAAGCTTACATAATCATATCTCTCCCTGACCAGTACCCTGAACACAACAGATTCTCAGTACATAATTGATAATAATACTTATTGAATAGATGAGAATTGATACTCTGTCATAATGATAATAAGCAAAAACTGTATTAGTCTTAATACACTTCCAGTACTTAAAAAGAGATATTTAATAGCATGAAAAAACATAATGCTATGCATAAGTTTCACTTTTGAGCAATAAAATGTTAGAACTCCTGGGTCAATTTTTTTACATTAAGCTTTTTTCTCACACTTAAATGATCTGGTGTTTCTATAAAAGCATATGCATTTTTCTTTCTTATCCCTGTCAAGTTTGATACATAGACTATCCTATGTGCTTACCAGGGGAGGCATTTAGCCAAAGGGACCTTCTCAACCTTCTGGGTGATACTATGTATCCTTCATTGAAAATCACAGAGCAGAATTGTAGAAGTCACCCCAAACTTTCTGAAGCCATTTGTCTCATATTGTCATTACAGTGAATTGTTTTTATTGAAGTATAGTTGATTTACAATGTTGTGTCAATCTCTACTGCACAGCAAAGTGATTCAGTTATACACATATATTCTTTTTTTAATATTATTTTCCATTATGGTTTATCACAGGATATTGAATGTAGTTCCCTGTGCTATACAGTAGGACGTTGTCATTTATCCACCTTATATATAACAGCTTGCAACTGTTAATCCTGAACTCCCAGTTCTTCCTTCCACCTCAACCCTCCCCCTTGGCAACCACAAATCTTTTCTCTTCTGTAGATAGGTTGTTTTGTGCCATATTTTAGGTTCCATGTATAAGTGATATGGTATTTGTCTTTCTCTTTCTGACTTACTTCACTTAGTATGATAATCTCTAGTTGTATCCATGTCACTGCAAATGGCATTATTTTGGTCTTTTTTATGGCTGGGTAGTACTGCACTATATATATGTACCACATCGTCTTTATTCATTCATCTGTTGATAGACGTTTAAGTTGTTTCCATGACTTGGCTATTGTGAATAGTTCTGCTTTGAAAATAGGGGTGCATGTATCTTTTTGAATTACAGTTCTGTCTGGGTATATGCTGCAGAAGTAGGAATGCTGGATCTTATGGTAGTCCTATGCTTTGTTTTCTGAGGAACCTACACAGTTTTCCATAGTGGCTGCACCAACTTACATTCCCACCAACAGTGTAGGAGGGTTCCCTTTTCTCCACAATCTCTGCAATATTTGTTATTTGTAGATTTTTTAACAATGGCCATTATGAACAGTCATTACAGGGAATTTTTAAGCACTGCCTTAAACTGTCAAATGAACAAGCACCTCCTTCAATAGGACAGAATATTTAAGGATGGGGTTATAAATGTGTAATGTGAGGGGTTGCCCTCAGAAATATCCTATCATTTACAAGGTTTTAAATATCCATGTAAAATATTTGCTTCCTCTTTTACCATTTTATTTCCCTAAATTCTTTGAGTGGCCAATTAGTACTGCCTGTAAGTATTCCATTTGGAAAAAGTCTGATAAGATGATGGGCAAATTAAATGCAAGGTTTTTTTTAAAGCACATTTTCAAGCACTGAATTGTGTAAGCTAATTTGGTCACCACCCCTTTCCTAGTAGTTTTAAAGTTCAATTTGATTCACTAGGGCATCAGAGTCCTTTTCATGATTTGACTCTCTGTTACTTGTTTCCAGGCAACTACCATGATGTTGTCTCATATGCATATTAATAATGAACTGTTTCTATGCTTTTTAAAGGAAGCTCTGGTTCTAGCCTTCTTCCTTCACAGCACTCTCCCTCACCTACGCTCACACACACACACACAAATACACACACACTAGCTGCCTTCTAATTTTCCTTGAAATTTTGCCGGGAGACACATATTTCATATTAGTACTTCAAATGCTGGCATTTTCCAAGAGATTTTACTTTTTAAAAAATGAGAAAGAAAAAACAAGTTTGCTATACTAGACATCTGCAGTCAGACCATGTATGATAAGCTGTGCCAAAACACGTTCAAATTATAATTAGTCAATAAGGAAATCAAGACAACACTTTTAAGATAATTTTGATAAACAATTTAAGATCATCAAAAATGAGTTTCTCTCTCTCTCAAAAAAGAATAACATCTCTGCTTATGACAAATATGAATTATTCATTTGGCAGTTAGGGAAATAGGAAGTTCTCTGAGACAAAGAAGTTTTGGAGATTCTATGTCATAAAAGCATCACATTCTCTTTTAAAATTCAACAGAAAAAATTTATTTCTCTAGTCTTTTTCTTTAACAAAAATCACTGATAAAAAATGGGAATGTCATCAATTATTAATCAGAGGCTTGGGCATGGAAGTAACATCACACATGCAAATAATATTTCAGGGGAGAATAGATGCAATTTCAAGAACTGATATAAAACCAGAATACAGAAAAATGTTTAATTTTTCAGGAAAACAAAAATTGGAGTTATTTTTATTATTCACAATTTCATGCTCAGAGATTGATACAGTCACTTAAACCATTTTTACTTAGGAAAACTTGTATTTGTTTTAGTAGAATTCTTCAAAACATTTTCTATATTTTAGAGGATTTAAAGAAATATAAGGTAAAATTATTTCCTTCAAGGAACTTGTCATCTACTTTAGATAAGGTACAAATAATCCAAGACATATGGGACTTGGTCCCAAATCAGTGGTAGAAGTGGGAAATGCTCATTTAGTACAGAAGTGGTAGATATCACTAAGTACCAATGTTATTGTGAAAGTCTTCCCAGCTATAGTGTTTGTTCTGAGTGTTGAAGAATGGTTCAATTTTGGGGGAAGAGGTAAGAAAAAGGGGGAAATGAGTAGGAAAAGAATGCTTAGCTTACCGACAGGAGCAAAGGAATCCTATTAAAGGACAGTGGAATATAGTATTGAAAAAGTATGCATGGGCTAAGAAAAGAATATCCTTAAATACTACGTGAAAGAACTTGGATAATGTGTCCATGAAGGTGCTTAAACAAGAGACTGTTAAAAATGGCAGTGGGGAGGGGTGTGGGGGAGGTTTTTCATGAAGATGAAGCTGACCATAATATGAAGAATGATTTTCAATGGGGAGAGGAGAATTCTCTGTAAGAACTGTGGAAAGAATGTAAGAAAATTATTGAAGCATGACTCAGTGATATATTTAATATGGGGGCAAGGGAGACATAAATGTCATAGATGATTTCAAATTTTTAAGGCTGAGTTACTGGGAGAACAATGGTTTCATTGACTAAAAATAGAAATCATGTTCCCTAATATGAATTATTTCCCTGTCAATTTTACCAATTAGAAAGAATATACTTGGTGAATGTCACCGTAACAAGAGATATTTTTAAATGACTTCCAAGTTAAAGAGATGCAGAAGACTTACATAAGTTCAAAGGCTACTAATCTGTCATCCATACTATTAATAGTTGCCTGATACCATGAAAATGATAGTTCCAAAAGGTGTAAATGATATTTTCCCATGTGCCTGCCAGTGCCCCGCTTCCCTACTGGCCACTCAAAATAGGAGAATGATACAGACCTAAGCTAGGTCCAACACTGCTGCATGATTGGCTTATAGATATCCTAATCTCTCTCCTGTACTCTTATCCTCTGACCCATATATCAAAACATAAATGTTTTATATTCCATTTAGCAGCCTTATCTCAGAATTCTGTCAGTGAAAAATGATCTTATACTGTCAAGAATTTCTAAAACTATATCAAGAAGAACAGAAGTATAATATATGATTTATTCTAAAAAGTCTTCATGATCACATAGGCCTTGGAAATTATACATATCAATATTTTACCTTTGGGGACATATCACAGTGCATTGACTACAAGATCTAAGAAGTCTCCCTCAAAAAGACACTTGCTTAATTTTATTTATAGTTTCTCCAAATTTATTTATCATGGAAAAACAATCAACAGCTTTTGGATATAGTATTCCAAACAACACACTTTAGGACATAGAGAATTATGTTGCCTGTGATACAGAGTTTACATTCTTTTTTTTTTTTTTTCAGAGTTTACATTCTAACAAGGGACAATCCCTAATCAAATGGAATAAATCCTAAACATATAATTTAAGATATTATCACAGATCATAAGGAGAAATCATTGTGGAAGAAAATAATCCCATGTAGAGAGGTGATCAACTATTTCACTTATACATAAGGTTAGACATGCTAACTAGTCTGAGCATTAGTAGTGCTCCACAAAAGTTCCAGGAGTGATTCTTCTTACTCTCATTATTAATAGTTATGGATATATCCCTAGCCTTGGCATTTTGCCAAGTCCTAAGTCATTATCTCTAATTGTTTGCTGGATATTTCCATCGGAGCTACCAGGGAAGCCCAAGAATAGTAGAGCGGGTAGCCTATGCATTCTCCAGAAGATCTTCCTGACCAGGAATTAAACCAGGGTCTCCTGCATTGCAGGCAGATTCTTCAGCTGAACTACCAGGGAAGACTGCTGGATATTGAAACTTGATATATAGATTTCAACTATGGCTAAATTGTAGACAAAAGACTTGATAAGATTGTTGCAAGGTTTATGAAGAAATTGTATCTTTGATTTTTGCTTAAAAAATTTAAAAAAAAAAGAAAGCTACTCTTTACCATAAATGAGGAATAAGGCAGGGGTGGTAGAAGACGTGAAAAATCGAGGGAGGATATTTTTCAGTATATTTCGATTCAGTTAAGTCACTCAGTCGTTTCCGACTCTTTGCGACCCCATGAATCATGTCACGCCAGGCCTCCCTGTCCATCACCAACACCCGAAGTTCACTCAGACTCATATCCATTGAGTCAGTGATGCAATCCAGCCATCTCATCCTCAGTCGTCCCTTTCTCTTCCTGCCCCCAATCCCTCCCAGCATCAGAGTCTTTTCCAATGAGTCAACTCTTCGCATGAGCTGACCAAAGTACTGGAGCTTCAGCTTTAGCATCATTCCTTCCAAAGAAATCCCAGGGCTGATCTCCTTCAGAATGGACTGGTTGGATCACCTTGCAGTCCAAGGGACTCTCAAGAGTCTTCTCCAACACCACAGTTCAAAAGCATCAATTCTTCGGTGCTCTGCCTTCTTCACAGTCCAACTCTCACATCCATACATGACCAGTGGAAAAAGCATAGCCTTGACTAGACGGACCTTAGTCAGCAAAGTATTGTCTCTGCTTTTGAATATATTATCTAGGTTGGTCATAACTTTTCTTCCAAGGAGAAAGTGTCTTTTAATTTCATGGCTACAATCTCCATCTGCAGTGATTTTGGAGCCCCAAAAAGTAAAGTCTGACACTGTTTCCACTGTTTCCCCATCTATTTCCCATGAAGTGAAGGGACCGGATGCCATGATCTTCGTTTTCTGAATGTTGAGTTTTAGGCCAAATTTTCACTCTCTTCTTTCACTTTCATCAAGAAGCTTTTTAGTTCCTCTTCACTTTCTGCCATAAGGGTGGTGCCATCTGCATCTCTAACGTTATTGATATTTTTCCTGGCAATCTTGATTCCAGCTTGTATTTCTTCCAGTCCAGCGTTTCTCATGATGTACTCTTCATAGAAGTTAAATAAGCAGGGTGATAATATACAGCCTTGACGTACTCCTTTTCCTATTTGAAACCAGTCTGTTGTTCCATGTCCAGTTCTAACTGCTGCTTCCTGACCTGCATACAGATTCTCAAGAGGCAGGCCAGGTGGTCTGGTATTCCCATCTCTTTCAGAATTGTCCACAGTTTATTGTGATCCACACAGTCAAAGGCTTTGGCCTAGTCAATAAAGCAGAAAGAGATGTTTTTCTGGAACTCTCTTGCTTTTTCCACGATCCAGCAGATGTTGGCAATTTGATCTCTGGTTCCTTTGCCTTTTCTAAAACCAGCTTGAACATCAGGAAGTTCACGGTTCACGTATTGCTGAAGCCTGGCTTGGAGAATTTTGAGCATTACTTTACTAGCGTGTGAGATGAGTGCAATTGTGCAGTAGTTTGAGCATTCTTTGGCATTGCCTTTCTTTGGGATTGGAATGAAAACTGACCTTTTACAGTCCCGTGGCCACTGCTGAGTTTTCCAAATTTGCTGGCATATTTAGTGCAGCACTTTCACAGCATCAGGATCTTTCAGGATTTGAAACAGCTCATCTGGAATTCCATCACCTCCACTAGCTTTGTTCATAGTGATGCTTCCTAAGGCCCACTTGACTTCACATTCCAGGATGCCTGGCTCTAGATGAGTGATCACACCATCGTGATTATCTGGGTCCTGAAGATCTTTTTGGTATAGTTCTTCTGTGTATTCTTGCCACCTCTTCTTAATATCTTCTGCTTCTGTTAGGTCCAGATCATTTTTGTCCTTTATCGAGCCCATGTTTACATGAAATGTTCCCTTGGTATCTCTAATTTTCTTGAAGAGATCTCTAGTCTTTCCGATTCTGTTCTTTTCCTCTATTTCTTTTCATTAATCGCTGAAGAAGGCTTTCTTATCTCTTCTTGCTATTCTCTGGAACTCTGCATTCAGATGCTTATATCTTTCCTTTTCTCCTTGGCTTTTCACCTCTCTTCTTTTCACAGCTATTTGTAAGGCCTCCCCAGACAGCCATTTTGCTTTTTTGCAATTTCTTTTCCATGGGGATGGTCTTAATCCCTGTCTCCTGTACAATGTCACGAACCTCATCCATAGTTCATCAGGCACTCTATCAGATCTAGGCCCTAAATTTATCACTTCCACTGTATAGTCATAAGGGATTTGATTTAGGTCATACCTGAATGGTCTAGCGGTTTTCCCTACTTTCTTCAATTTGAGTCTGAATTTGGTAATAAGGAGTTCATATTCTGAGCCACAGTCAGCTCCTGGTCTTGTTTTTGTTGACTGTTAGGGCAGTATAAAAAAGTTTCCTTTTTTCCCTCCTGAATATAATAATAATGCAAAAAATGAATGTATAAAACCACACAAATCATGTTTCATTGAAAACAAGCTTTGGCTATAAACTACAAATGAAAACGTAATGCCTGCAAAACACAGCTCAGATTGGTGCTGGGATCTTCTTTGTGAAGTACAGCAAAATATTTCTGAGGCTAATCAAACAGTCCTACAGCAGCTTATGTTCAGAAATACTAGCAAAATATTATATAGCTGTATGCTGCTGCTGCTGCTAAGTCACTTCAGTCGTGTCCGACTCTGTGCGACCCCCCATAGATGGCAGCCCACCAGGCTCCCCCGTCGCTGGAATTCTCCAGGCGAGAACACTGGAGTGTGGTGCCATTGCCTTCTCCTAGACACATCAATATCGGAGAAGGCAATGGCACTCCACTCCAGTACTCTTGCCTGGAAAATCCCATGGATGGAGGAGCCTGATAGGCTGCAGTCCATGGGGTAACGAAGAGTCGGACATGACTGAGTGACTTCACTTTCACTTTTCACTTTCATGCATTGGAGAAGGAAATGGCAACCCACTCCAATGTTCTTGCCTGGAGAATCCCAGAGACGGAGGAGCCTGGTGGGCTGCCATCTATGGGGTCGTACAGAGTCGGACACGACTGAAGTGACTTAGCAGCAGCAGCAGACACATCACTATGTGCTGCTCTTAAATCATCTTTATCTTCTGCTTAAAAACCCTCCATGGGATTTCTACAATCTACAGGATTAAGTCTAAATTTGTCAGCTTTGCATTCAAGAATCTCTAATCTAGCCTGACCTCTCTTTTCCAGCCTTCTCTTTGGTTTCATGGTGCATTGTGTCTCTATTCCTGCAAAAAAAAAAAAAAAAGGCAGGGGGGGAATAGTTTTCTTTTGGTCCTCCTAAATACAGTCCTGTCTTCCTACTTTTGGAACATGCAAGGTCATTTTACTACTCTACATTTAGCTGACCCCTATGAATTGACCTAGATTTGGCCCAAATCCCACTTTAATACTGAAACCTTCCTTGGAAAATAAGGCAAATAAGATTCTTTCTCATTTGTGAGTTTTAAACTAGTTATTGCTTATGCCTATTAATTGCTTACTCAACTATTTTCCCTCAGATTATACCTTGCCTGAAGACCAGGGCTGTATGAAAACAAAATACCTTGCACATAAGAAATGATTATTTAGTATTCACTGATAACATGTTTAAGGGGTAGTGTAACTTAATAGACAGGAATCATTTAAAGTTCTCCTGAATTCCAAGGGACTAAGTTACCCTTCAGAAATATTTGTATCTCAGAGTAACATTTTCCCCTCACTACAAGTAACTGCTATTCACCAGGATCCCAGGAGTTAAGATATCTATGAAATGCCTGTCTTCAGTTTCTATAAATAATTTATAATAATTGATATTAGAAAATTATAAATCAGGAAAATTATATATAGAAATAAGCCAAGCAAACATTGTGCTATTATGAATATGTCCAGTGAAAGAAGCCATGGGGAGCTGAATGAGCTGTTGTTGTAGCCCTTAATCTTTTTCTTTGTGAGCTCATTTTACTTTAATTGCATTTCTGAGTGGCATCTAAGTTTACAGTGGGAGATAAAAGTATGGAAAAAATAGTGTTATGACTATTTTTACAGCCATCCTTTATTGTTATTCACAATAAAAAGCACAGTATATTCAGGATGTATTTTAAAAAATGGAAACTATAAAAAACTATTAAAATAGAATGTACATTGTGTTCACTAAGAACATTACAGGATTGAGGATTGAGGTGCCATCCTCTGCCACAAATTAGAGGTAAGAAAAATTGTTTAGAACCCAGAGGCTCAAAACCAAACTTTAAGTTGTATTCTCTATCAATATTGCATGATGACCACACACCTTAGAAAGAAACCCCAGATGCTTTTACAATGCTAATTTGTATGGGCATTTGATAAAGGTTTAGTTTATTTAGTAAGACTTACTCTGTCCTAGGTGTTATGTGGCCAGAGGGATTCAAAGATTTATCAAAGGTAGCTAGCTCTTTTTCTCAAATAAATAACACTAAGGAATTTCTCTCTACCCCCAGTTCACAACAAAAGTATAATAATAATCAGGATTGTGAAGCTCCTGATAAAAACACAAGAAATTTATCAAGGAGACACACCCCATGTGATGAAAACTTTGGACACCTTTTCTATTGAATTTCCTTGAATGGACTTCCACAGAGACTTCAAAAACTTCTGGTGTTGTAAAAAACAAAAAAATTACATTATGTATTTCTGAAAGCAAATACCCAAACGCTTTTTATAGCTTTTGTCCTCACAAACTATTTCCAAACAGGCAAAAGACAAGTCTGATTATCTCTCCCAGATAGAAATGATTCAACCAAGTGGCTTTTTCACAGAAACCGACACAGACAGAAGCAACAGTCAGTTCTTTTTCTTGTATCCAAGTACTACACAACATTGCCTTTCTGGAGATATTCCAAAGGGCTTCATGTCTGGAATTTGACCTTCACAGCCAAGGATGATCCCATTTTAAATTCAAAAGTGAAATCAAACCAGCATAGTTCGCCTTGACATGTTTGTGAATCTTCACAGCCCTTGTCTGATTTATTGAGGAAAGGGAATTTGGAAGCACATGAAAAGTTTACCCAAGGCTTTCTTTGCAATGTAAAGGTACTTTCATGGTTGTTTTAGATTTATTCTTGAAAACTCTATAATAGGTTCAAAAAATTTCCTAGGTAAAGAGTTCCAGGCTGGAAGAGAATTTATTCAAAACTTCAGTGTTTTTCTAGCTGATAGGGAGGCTGGAAAAGGACACTGCAATGAGCAGTCTTTTTATTTAGAACTTTGGTCAAACTATAGGGGTAGGGTGGGGAATCAGCTAGAGGGCCTTCCAGGGCAGAAAAGAGTCATAGACTTCAGAAAGGCCACCCACCACAGAGAAAGCCGCCAGCTGAGGTCATTATTTTACCCTGAGGCACTGATGCAAACTTGTTTAAAATGATAACATCATTAATATTGGGATAACCCTCCACTCCCTCAGTGTCAGAGAAATGATAGTAATAAAACAAATGTATTGACAAGCATAAAACCCAATAAAGGTTCTGTACTCAGACTATTTATAACCAAATTAAATGCAAATTCTTAGGGTCATCATGACCTGGTTTCTGGGTTGTTGCCTAGACGCAAACACATTATGGGAATTCAAAGGTGTTACACATTTAGGTATATTTGTAACTTTTTAATATTTTTGATTCAATTATAAACTTACAGAAAAACTGAAAAATTAGTGTAAGAAATTCCCATATACCCATCACCCAGAGTAATGAATTATCAACATTTGCTACATGTGTTTTATCCTGCCAGGCACCTGTGGAAATGTCATTCCAGGCTTTACTAATTGACTAAAGCTGTAATTTATTGTAATATAATACCTAATTATTAGTGACAGAGCTGATCTATATAGAATGATAATGTTAATGATAATTTTAATTTGCACATCAAATAATTATAAAAACCTTACCCTACAGCTAGTGTTCAGAAACATTATTGAATACCTCCCCTTATCAAATGTAATAAGTAGATTCATTTTCCTTAGTCTATCTCATCCCCAGTGGGTTAGCCCTTCACTTGAGAATTTCATCCATATACATAAGGGTTTTATAATCTGAGAACATAAATAAGTAGCAAAAAATGCAGCTGTGGCTGAGGAAAATTTTAGTGTTTATCCTTCAGGATGATGTCCTTTTTAATCTTTAAAATTGAAACATTTGCATTTGGGGTGGAGGGAAACTAGTATGATAGTGGGCCTTTTTTGATGTTTAAGTACCTGTTTTCAGACTAGGCTTATCTGAATGAGCAAGCCTTTGAGAGTGTCTCCTGTCTACCTACCACCACATCATTTCCTGTGACAATAGTAGCTCAGAGTTTGCTACTGTACTAGACATTGCTGCAGAACAGCCAAAGTAATGAGGGTAAAATGAAATAAACTTCTCAGTGACTCAACCTGTAAGTTCACCACAAAAACATTGGAATAGTCAAAGAAGTTCCTGACAGACTGCTTAATGATTCTTGAAAATATAAGCTAATTCCAGCAGGCGTCAGCCTGTGTGTTTGTATGTGTGTGTGTCTGTGTGCTTGTGTGTACACTGTACATGCCTTTGAATGGATGTGAATGTATTGATATATGAGTATAGTATGTCTGTTTCTAACAAGATCTCAGCCTTCTTTGATTTTAAACAGTAACACTATTCTCCTAGCAAGACTTTATTTCTAAGAAATGAGAACACTCTTTTTAAAGTCAGACAATTTATCTTTGATTTTTTTCCATTGTTTCCTTTTGCTTTGACCAAGTGTTTTATCACAAGTGCTTCCCTTGTGGCTCAGCTGATAAGGAATCAAGACCTGGGTTCGATCTCTGGGTTGAGAAGATTCCCCTGGAGAAAGGAAATGTTACCCACTCCAGTATTCTAGCCTGGAAAATTCCATAGACTGTAGAGTCCATGAGGTCGCAAAGAGTCAGACACGACTGAAGGACTTTCACTTCACTTTGTAAGAGGTTACTGAAGAGTCTTCCCTATTTCCAATAGACAACAGGAATAGATCAAGAACTACATATGCTCCTGAATACACACTAAGGCCATGGTAGACCCACAGAATTTTGGCTGCTTTCGTTACTTTTTCTGAATAATTAAGTTCAAAACTTGTTTCCTGAAGTGTTAGAGAAATAATATAATCTATGAGCTAATTTCCTAAACTTTAAGCCAAGACTGTTTGATTTAATTGCTTAGCAGTAATAATTCTAAGGTTTCCATTTTTTGGAAAGTTAAAAGCTTGAGCAAGTTTATACATTATCTTATCTGGTGCACCTTGACTAATTAATTCAATAAAATATATTAAAAGGCTGTTATGCTAGGCATAAAAAGCATAAAATTAAAAGGGCATTGTTTCATTAATATCATTAACAATAATAGAGGATACTATTTATGGAATGCTTACTAGTGATACGCAATATGCTAAGTGTTTTATGTAAAATTCTAAACATTATCTCATGTATCTTTTACAATAATAAATAAGTATTATTACTTTCCTCATTTTAAAGACTAGAAGGGTTTAAAGAGGTTAGGAAACTTGCCACATGGCAGATCTGGGATCAGAATCCAGGTCAGTGTGACTGAAAACCTTACATTTTTTTATATTGTGCTATATAGAAAAAGACATATTTATTCAATACATGCCTTGAAGTTTTATGCGCACTATAATAGAAGTATGTCCAGGAAAGCATAAAATAAAACATTCCAAAGATGACTGTTGGTGGTTTCAAGAGACTCTAAAGAACTGGAATAGCACTTCTTTGTAGGGAGCCCTTATTGGGATAAAATCTGTAGACATTATCCAACTGAATTAATAAACTGACACTGGCATCTCAGAAAAAGTACATCATTGGGGTCATCTGAAAGACAAGCTTGAGAAAGAATACAATATATGCAAAATCCCAGAACAGTTCAGGATCATATGGATTAGATTTGTAAACTTTAATATGATAGCCACTAGCTATTTGTGCCTTATAAGCACCTAGTTGAAATGAAAACATTCAGTAAGTGTAAAATATTCATAAGATTTCAAAGAGTTCAAAAAATACAAAACATTTCATTATTAATACTGACTTATGTTGAAATATTCTGTGTATAGAGAATAAATAAAAAATATTCAAATGAATATTTAAGCATTTTCTTTTACTTAATATGGTTACTACAAAAGTTAAAACTACACGTGTGTAATTGCAATTGTGGATTCTATTATGTTTCTCTTGAACACTGCTGGATTAGAGTTTCTTTTCCTGACCTCTAAGGCTAAGGGCAGTTTAGATTTGTATCTCTAATATTAACTCTGAAAATAAACAAATTCTAGGCATGCTTTTGCAGTATTCACTAGGTACTTTGCTCAATAGCTAGTGAATCATCATACTTTAATCATAGTTATACAAAATATAAATTCCTTCAGTGTAGGTATTGAGTCTGATCTATTATCAGATGCTTAACCTAATATCTTACATATACTATTACTCACTTAATGTTGAGTAGCATTATCACGGGCATTCTCAACAGTGGCAAAACTGTGAACTTGAAGGTTAGATTAAGCAAAACCAATACAATATTGTAAAGTAATTAACCTCCAATTAAAATAAATAAATTTATATTTAAAAAATAAAAATAGAAAGAAAGTGAACCTGCATGCAATTTAAGGATTCATTAATAAAAACAAATAAAAAAAGAGAAAGCTCTTAAGGATCAATTCTTCTTCATAAGGTTGAACATCTTTCACCAGAATGAGAATCAATTCTCTTACGTCAAAGTTTTTCTGACTTTTTTCCTATCTGTAATAATTTATTTTGACAAGGAAGACTGGACCAAAAAAGGAGTCGACCAGGTCAGCTTTCTGTATTGAGGTATCTACATAGCTATTCACCAAATCTTCCTCTTTTTGTTCTTGCTCTTAACATCAATTATAGTTGAAAAATTAACAACTTGTATGATACTTGAGAACCCCATGAACAGTATGAAAAGACAAAATGATAGGATACTGAAAGAGGAACTCCCCTAGGTCGGTAGGTGCCCAATATGCTACTGGAGATCAGTGGAGAAATAACTTTAGAAAGAATGAAGGGATGGAGCCAAAGCGAATACAATACCCAGCTGTGGATGTGACTGGTGATAGAAGCAAGATCCGATGCTGTAAAGAGAAATATTGCATAGGAACCTGGAATGTCAGGTCCATGAATCAAGGCAAATTGGAAGTGATCAAACAAGAGATGGCAAGAGTGAATGTCGACATTCTAGGAATCAGTGAACTAAAATGGACTGGAATGGGTGAATTTAACTCAGATGACCATTATATCTACTACTGTGGGCAGGAATCCCTTAGAAGAAATGGAGTAGCCATCATGGTCAACAAAAGAGTCCAAAATGCAGTACTTGGATGCAATGTTAAAAAAAAAAAAAAGAACCTCTGTTCATTTCCAAGGCAAACCATTCAATATCACAGTTATCCAAGTCTATGCTCCAACCAGTAATGCTGAGGAAGCTGTAGTTGAATGGTTCTATGAAGATCTATAAGACCTTTTAGAACTAACACCCAAAAAAGATGTCCTTTTCATTATAGGGGACTGGAATGCAAAAGTAGGAAGTCAAGAAACACCTGGAGTAACAGGCAAATTTGGCCTTGGAATGCAGAATGAAGCAGGGCAAAGACTAATAGGGTTTTGCCAAGAGAATGCACTGGTCATAGCAAACACCCTCTTCCAACAACACAAGAGAAGACTCTACACATGGACATCACCAGATGGTCAACACCAAAATCAGATTGATTGTATTCTTTGCAGCCAAAGATGGAGAAGCTCTATACAGTCAGCACAAACAAGACTGGGAGCTATGGCTCAGATCATGAACTCCTTATTGCCAAATTCAGATTTAAATTGAAGAAAGTAGGGAAAACCAATAGACCATTCATGTATGACCTAAATATAAACTTTAACAATATACAGTGGAAGTGAGAAATCAATTTAAGGGACTAGATCTGATAGACACAGTGCCTGATGAACTATGGATGGAGGTTCATGACATAGTACAGGAGAAAGGGATCAAGACCATCCCCACGGAAAAGAAATACAAAAAAGCAAAATGGCTGTCTGGGGAGGCCTTACAAATAGCTGTGAAGAGAAGAGAGGTGAAAACAAAGGAGAAAAGGAAAGATATAAGCATCTGAATTCAGAGTTCCAAAGAATAGCAAGGAGAGAAAAGAAAGCCTTCCTCAGCAATCAATGCAAAGAAAAATAAATAAATTTATCTTTAAAAGAAAGAGAAGAAAACAACAGAATGGGATAGACTAGAGATTTCTTTAAGAACATTAGAGATACCAAGGGAATATTTCATGTAAACATGGGTTCAATAAAGGGCAAAAATGGTATGGACCTAACAGAAGCAGAAGATATTAAGAAGAGGTGGCAAGAATACACAGAAGAACTGTACAAAAAAGATCTTCACGACCCAGAAAATCACGATGGTGTGATCACTCACCTAGAGCCAGGCATCCTGGAATGTGAAGTCAAGTGGGCCTTAGGAAGCATCACTATGAACAAAGCTAGTGGAGGTGATGGAATTCCAGTTGAACTGTTTCAAATCCTAAATGATGAAGCTGTGAAAGTGCTGAACTCAATATGCCAGCAAATTTGGAAAACTCAGCCGTGGCCACAGGACTGGAAAAGGTCAGTTTTCATTCTAATCCCAAAGAAAGGCAATGCCAAAGAATACTCAGTTTACCACAAATTGCACTTATTTCACACGCTAGTAAAGTAATGCTCAAAATTCTCCAAGCCAGGCTTCAGTAGTACATGAACCATAAACTTCTTGATGTTCAAGCTGGTTTTAGAAAAGGAAGAGGAACAAGAAGTCAAATTGCCAACATCCGCTGGATCATCGAAAAAGCAAGAAAAACATCTATTTCTGCTTTATTGACTATGCCAAAGCCTTTGACTGTGTGGATCACAATAAACTGCGGAAAATTCTGAAAGAGATGGTAATACCAGACCACCTGACCTGCCTCTTGAGAAACCTATATGCAGGTCAGGAAGCAACTGTTAGAACTGGACATGGAAAAACAGACTGGTTCCAAATAGGAAAAGGAGTATGTCAAGGCTGTATATCGTCATCCTGCTTATTTAACTTATATGTACATCATGAGAAACGCTGGGCTGGAAGAAGCACAGGATGGAATCAAGATTTCCAGGAGAAATATCAATAACCTCAGATATGCAGATGGCACCACCCTTATGGCAGAAAGTGAAGAGGAACTAAAATGCCTCTTGATGAAAGTGAAAGAGGAGAGTGAAAAGGTTGGCTTAAAGCTCAACATTCAGAAAACAAAGATCATGGCATCTGGCCCCATCACTTCATGGGAAATAGATGGGGAAACAGTGGAAACAGTGTCAGACTTTATTTTGGGGGGCACCGAAATCACTGCAGTTGGTGACTGCAGCCTTGAAATTAAAAGATGCTTACTCCTTGGAAGGAAAGTTATGACCAGCCTAGATAGCATATTGAAAAGCAGAGACTTTATTTTGCCAACAAAGGTCCATCTAGTCAAGGCTATGGTTTTTCCAGTGGTCATGTATGGATGTGAGAGTCGGACTGTGAAGAAAGCTGAGCACAGAAGAACTGATGTTTTTGTACTGTGTTATTTGAGAAGACTCTTGAGAGTCCCTTGGATAACAAGGAGATCAAACCAGTCCATCCTAAAAGAGATCAGTCCTGCGTGATCATTAGAAGGATTGATGCTGAAGCTGAAACTCCAGTACTTTGGCCACCTCA
This sequence comes from Ovis canadensis, assembly GCF_042477335.2. Lineage (NCBI taxonomy): Eukaryota > Metazoa > Chordata > Mammalia > Artiodactyla > Bovidae > Ovis > Ovis canadensis. The sequence continues at coordinate 141,495,484 of NC_091727.1, read as the reverse complement.
TGTGAAGAGTTGACTCATTGGAAAAGACCCTGATGCTGGGAGGGATTGGGGGCAGGAGGAGAAGGGGAAGACAGAGGATGAGATAGCTGGATGTCATCACCAACTCGATGGACATAAGTTTGAGTGAACTCCAGGAATTGGTGCTGTGATTCATGGGGTCGCAAAGAGTCGGACACGACTGAGTGACTGAACTGACTAATGATACTGACATTGAATAGTTAGAATAGTTGCTATAAATCAAATGATTTTACCAGTACAACTTAATATCAGCCTCACTCTCAGTACAACTAAAATACACAAAAATAGTGTTTTCCACACTTAACAATATAAAATTTTTGTCCTTATAAATGAACATCTTCGATTTTAAGAAGATATCTACATTGGAGCTGTGGAAGATTTCTTGCGAATTTATATCGCTTCTTCCTTTTTCAGCTTGCTAGGATCAAAATCCTATGGACAGAGGAGACTGGTGGGCTGCAGTCCATGGGGTTTCAAAGAGTGGGCATGACTGAGAGACTAACACTTTCTCAGGATCAATAGCAAAATATTGTATTTTATGGTTCTCTTGAAAATAATTTCTGGAGACCTGTTCTGGCATGTTTCCACCCATCTATAAGAAATGTGATCCTTAGTTTGGGTAAAAACTCTGATTTTAAGTAGGTAGTTGAAGAAGTCCCGTAATATTACAGTCCTGTAATATTATATGTAGTATTCATATCACAAGTCCTGTAATATTAACTATCTTGGGCCACCATTACAAGACACCACAGAATAGGTGGCTTCAACAACAGAGACTGATTTTCTCACAGTTCTGGAAGCTGGAATTTCAAGATCAAGGTGCCAACAGGCTTGGTTTCTGGTGAGGCTTTTCCTGCTGACTTGCAGATAACTGCCTTCTTACTGTATTTTTACATGGCCTTTTGTGCACATGGGGAAGGTGAGCATAAGCACAAACATGAGCTTGAGCAAGGGCAAGCCAGGGAGCACTGGCATCTTTTCCTCTTCTTATAAGAACATCAGTTCTACCAGATTAGGGCCCAATATTATGACCAAATTTAGCCTTAATTATCTCCTTAAAGGCCCTGTTTCCAAATATAGTCACACTGGGGTTAATGGCTTCAATATATATAATTTAAGAGTAGACACTTCTGTTTATAACATCCTGTATGGGAGTATTATTACTGCTGTAATATGTGCTTTCTGGTATTATGCTAAAATATTGGCATACTGCTTTCCTCACTGCAATATTCCTCTTTGAATAGTCATCCAAGTCATTTACTTCTATTAAATGGCTTAAAACTTTGGTATGAAATGTTTTTTGTTTTGTAAGAAATAATTGCATTTAATTATGAAAAGTGTGTAACATTTTCTCAAAAGCATAGGCTTTTAACAGATATTTGATATAAATAATGCATAAAAGTCTCATGATAATTTAAATAGAAATCTGTAGAGACTGTTATAAATGCTATCATGATATGAGGTTTAACAAAACTCCACTGGGACCTGGTTACAAAAGTAAAATGTGTCAAAATAGCATGCCTCCATGATAAAGAAAACAAACAAACAAAACAATAAAATACTAAGCATATAACTTTTAAAATTTTATTTATTTTAATTGGAGGCTAATTAGTTTACAATATTGTATTGGTTCTGCCACACATCAACATGAATCTGCCACGGGCGTACACGTAGTCCCCATCCTGAACCCTCCTCCCACCTCCCTCCCCGTACCATCGCTCTAGGTCATCCCAGTGCACCAGTCCCAAGCATCCTGTGTCAAACCTGGACTGGTGATTCGTTTTCTTATATGATATTATTCATGTTTCAATGCCATTCCCCCAAATCATCCCACCCTCTCCCTCTCCCACAGAGTCCAAAAGACTCTTCTATACATCTGTGTCTCTTTTGCTGTCTCGCATACAGGGTTATACTTTCAGCTGGCATTTCTGAAGATGTAAATTAAAGAGTTAAAAAAAACGATATTTATGATCTTCCATTTTCAAAGCAGAATTGTTGATTATTTGGAAAAAATAAGTTATAATTGTCAGTAAGTTGCCTTTACCATCATTATCACATTTATCTATTGAGTATTCTAATTTTCATGGCACTATGTTAGATACTTTACAGGACATTGCCTATGACACCAAATTAATGTACCATGGCAAAGTCAATCCAATGTTTTTGTTCATTTCAACAATCCAGTTGGATCAAAGCACATTCACACTAATAGACTGTCATACAAGTGATCATTAAGAAAGTCTAAACCACCCAATTGATTGTGCTGTGGCCAATTGAGTAACTCTGTATAGACTTGGACATAGAGAAGGCACAACCCCTGATCTTGAGGCAATTACTCTCTAAATCACTAAAACATTATTATTATGATACCAAACCAAATTGATGAAACATAATGGAACTCAAATTTTCTGGCTCCAGTTAAATGCTCCATGAATGCAAGTAAAATATAGTAATATTTTTAAAAGGAAGTCCAGAAAAAGTCAAATGTTGAAGGTCTCAACCATGATTAGTTACTTTGTAAGTCTGAGCAACAATAGAAACCTACATGTATGTTTATAGAATAAGTTTTAGCTAAGTCATTCAACAGATATATATTGAGTACTTACGATGTACCAGGTACTACACAAGAGATAAAAGATCCTTACTTAGGAACTGTAAGACCTTAGATAAGTCAATTGATTTATCAATTCCTTCTTCATTGTATGTAAAATAATATAATAATTTCATACCCTACCTCACTGCATTATTGGGAGTATCACATAAGGTAAGATATGTGAAGGGTAAATAATGCATTTCTTTCTGACTAAATATAAATCAAAAAATCAGTAAAATCAGACAATAAAATGATCCAAGAAACAGTTGTTAACATTTTGTACTTCCAGTATTGTATTTTTTTTAATTTATGGATTTATGACCCATTTAAAACATTCTAGATCATATATCTTTAAGAGCATTTGTCTTAATCCTTTAAAATTTTAAAAATATGATGCTTATAACTTGAAAATGTAGATCTACCATATTTATTTAACCAAACTGTTTTCAAATATTTAATGGTTTTAATTTAATTTTTGTGCAATCCAAATGCTGTGAATCCCTGTGTGTGTATATATATATATATATATATATATACACACACACATATATATACACACACTCATATATATATATGTATGTTTATATATATATATATATATATATATATATATATATATATATGAGTGAGTGAGTGAAGTCACTCAGTCATATCCCACTCTTTGCAACCCCATGGACTGTAGCCCACCAGGCTCCTCCATCCATGGGATTCTCCAGGCAAGAGTACTGGAGTGGGTTGCCACTTCCTTCTCCAGGGGATCTTCCCAACCCAGGGATCAAACCCAGGTCTCCCGCCTTGCAGGCAGACGCTTTAACCTCTGAGCCACACACACACACACACACACACACACACACACATGCTTGGTTAAATGGCACAAACTTTTTAAAAATTGTTGAAATGTAATTTTCTTTGATATTTTAGAAACTATCAATTTAAACTCCCCATTATTATCCTCGGTACTACTGAACACTAATACAAGAGACAAAAACAATCCAATATGCTGGTCAAGAAAACGACACTTTACTGTTCTAATTTGTATTTTTTTGACTACTACTAGTGACATGGAATTTGTTTATCCATGTTTATTAGCCATTTGTGTTCCTTGCCTACTTTTATATGTGAGTATTAAAAGGCTTTTTCCCCCTTAAACTGTATGCACTTTGTCTATGTTATAGGTATTGACCTTTCATCTGCCTCATTTATGTTCCTAATTTGTCCCCTGCCTTTTGAGTTGATTCATGGTGTTTTTCAGTGTTCAGAAACTTGCAATACTTCTAATAGATCACTCTATCATGCAATCTATACCTTTTTTCATGACTTAGGTTCTAAAAAGTTCCTATCCATTCTAAACTGACCTATATTTAACTAATTTTCAAAATGTTATCTTTTTGGAATTTATTTTGAGGTAATATATGGTAGAAGTGAAAATCTTACTGGATGTTTTTTGGCCAATTACATGGACAAATTTCCACTCTCAGCTAACCTTTACTATTGGTTTATAATGCTTCCATTGCCATATATTAAATTCTTATCTATTATATTCTTATAAGGCAATTTATTGTATTCCATTTATTTGACTATAGATTGTAGCACTATTGTGCTACAATTTTAATTATTATATTTAAGAAAAGATCATATTTTGTGGTAAGATAAGTACTTTCTTTATAACTTATATTTCAAAATTCCTTTAGGTATTCTTCAAGATTGACTTTAAAACAATTTCAGGGATTGTGTTAATTCTATACATCCTACAAATTGATTTGGTTATTGTATTTAATATTCCCACCCAAGAACATGGCTTATTTCTTTTTCTCAAAAAATTTAAATATATTTCAGCTATGAATATTATTTTTCATTTTCTTACTGTTTTGGGGATGTTCCTAGGCATATTGTGTTTTTGTAAATATAAGGTTATCCCTACTAGAGCTACTATTATTGGTATATAGGAATGACATTGATATATATATACATATATATATATATATATATATATATATATATATATATATCTCCTGTAATGGGCCATTTACTGCAAAGTCACTCTCAGTTTTACACTTTATTTTCATGGGTTTTTATGTGTATAATTATATTTTCTACAAATAATGTTACTTTTCTCCTTTCAACTAGTTAAGTATTTTATCCTTGATATGATTCTCCTTTTCAGCAAACAAAAGACAGTCATCATAAAAATCAGTTTTAGTTCCATGAGCATCTATTTCCCTTGATCTTTTAATCTCTCCACCTAAAAACTTAGTTCCGCTTTTTTCCTCAAGTTTTACCATCAGACGTCACTCGCCTTTCCCCAGCCCTTTCTTGACCCTATAGTTATAGATTCTGAGCACATAATTAGTTACTTTTCCAACAGTAACTCCAGTGTCCCAGTACCTGAGCTTTCAGGAATCTATAGGGAATTCACCAAACTAGGTATCAACTCTTTCTCCTCATGCTGTGCAACCTAGCATGTAAAGGAAAAGGTAAATTGTGTGTGTGTTTGTGTTATGTGTGTGTGTGTGTGCTGGGAGAACATAGGTTGAAAGATTTAGAGTATGAATAAATGATGTTTTAGTCCTGCCTCTCTTAGTAGCTCATTTTTCTCCATTTCTCAAATTTTACACCAACTCCTATTTCCTATGTGCACACTAAGTTGCTTCGTTCATGTACGACTCTTTGCAATCCTATGGACTATAGCTTGTTAGGCTCCTCCATCCACGGGATTTCCCAGGCAAGAATACTGGAGTGAGTTGCCATTTTCCTCCTCAGGGAATCTTCACAACACAGGGATCAAACTCGCATCTCCTGTGCTTCCTCCAATGCAGGAAGACTCTTTACTGCTGAGCTACCAGCCCCACAAATAAACGCTCCCTCTCATACCTGTTGTACACAACAGCGATATGCACAAAAAGATTACCAAATGCTCCCTGAAAAGCTTCCAAGACTACAGTTTCCATAAGGTCATAAATCTCATTTGTTTTATTTACCGTTGAATACACAAAATTTAGCAAAATCCCTCATACATACTAAATCACTTATCCTATATTTATTAGACACATTAAATCCTCCCACAACTCCTACAGCTGCTATTCAGTAATTATTAATGATGGCATAGATTGTTTTCTAACCCTACAATCCTAAGATCTATCTAAGAGGTAATGCTGAAGCAACCGATACAGTCAATACCGCAGTCACTCAATTTATTCATTCATTCATTATATACTTTCTGAGCATGTATTATGTGAGAAACACTGTGCTAGTAGGCTAAGCACCGAGGATACAGCATTAAACATGAGACACACAGTGCCTGCTCTTATATTATCATGAAGGAAAGAAACAAAAACAAGAAAATGTTATTACAGTACATAATTAAAATAGTAAAGTTGTGAAAGAAATAAAGAAGGCTAAAACAGAGAGTAAAGGAGGAAAGCTAGCTGAAACTTGTGGTAATGAAAGTCATGTGAAGATTTAGAATAGAAGATTTGGGGCAGATGACTGCATGCAGTAAGAGTAGTTAGTAAAAATGATCTATGCCTGGCAAAAGCTTTATAAGTTTCAGGAACAGAAAAAGAGCTGCTGTGATCAGAACATTGCACATGAGGGGAATCATGATGGATAAGGTCAGAGAAGTAGACAGGGGCCATATCTAGAGGGCCTTTTAGGCCACATTAAAGACCACAGCATCTATTGTAAATTCAATGTGTAGCCATTGAAGAGTTAAAATAGCAATGTGGTGTGATTTCATTCAAATTTTTATAAAGATAATTCTCTGCCTTCTCTGCATAGAATAAACTATAGAGTTATAAAAAATTGAAACAAATAATCAGTTAGATGGCTGTTGGAATAGTCCAGGTAAGGGATTCTTGATGTGAACTATAAATGTAGATAATTGTATGGATTTAAAATATATTCTGGGCTTCCCAGGTGGCACTGGGTGTAAAGAACCTGCCTGCCAATACAGGAGATGTTCAATCCCTGGGTCAGGAAGAGCCCTTGGAGGAGGGCATGGCAATCCATTCCAATATTCTTGCCTGGAGAATCCCATGGACAGAGGAACCTGGTGGACTATAGTCCATGGGGTCACAAAGAGTCAGACACGACTGAAGCGACTTAGCATGCATACACGATATATTACAGGGACTTCCCTCGTGGTCCAGTGATTAAGACTACGTCTTCCAATGCAGGGTTTGTGGGTCTGATCCCTGGTCACTAAGCTAAGATCCAACATGCCTTGAAAACAAATAAATAAATAAAACAGAAGCAATGTTGTAATAAATTCAATACAGACTTAATAAAATATATTCCAAAAGAAGTTTAAATCATACTTATGAAGAATTAGATATAAATATTAGGAGAATGAGGCAATAAAGAACACTCTAGTCTCTGCCTTGTAGAGCTGGGTACCATGGATTTACTGAGTCAGGAGATCAGCTTAAATGGGAAAAACAGAGTCTACTTTGGACAGTACATTTAAGATGTTTTCAAGACATGCAAGTGGAAATGTCAAGTAGGCAGTGGTTCAGGAAGATATATAAGTAGGGAATATATATCCAGTGCAGCATTTAATTAATAAATAAAAATCAGTAAAACCAACTTGGGTTTTAAACCAACATGGGTTTTAAAAGTACCTAAGAACATGCCCTAAGTTAGTCTAACATGTAGAGGATTTGTAGAGGAAAAAAATTCAGCAAGAAAGAATGAATATAAGATCCAGGTTAAGATCACTGCAAACAGTAACTTTGATAAAGTGTATGAAAAGATTTCTGGAAGAGAGTGAGATCAAGGGATTGAGTTACCAAGACACTGAATGATTCAGAAAGGTATGTAAAACTAGAAATCATAAAAAAATCCAGGTATGAGGAGGAAGAAAGTGAGCAGGATGCATGATTCAGGGAGTCTGACTAGCATGTCGGTTCTTCTTGTTCAGTCAGTAAGTCCCCTCCATCTCTCTGTGACCCCATGGGTTGCAGTACTCTAGGCTTTCCTGTCCTTCACTATCTCCTGGAGATTGCTCAAACTCATGTCCATTGAGTCGATGATGCCATCCAACAAGCTCATCCTCTGTTGCCCACTGCTTTTCCTGCCCTCAATCTCTGCCAATGAGTCAGCTCTATAAAGTCTATAAGGCCTTATAGGTCTTCACAGAACCATTCAACTTCAACTTCTTCAGCATTAGTGATTGGGGCATAGACTTGGATTACTGTGATGTTGAATGTTCTGCCTTGGAAATGAACCAAGATCATTCTGTCATTTTTGAGACTGCACTCAAGTACTGCATTTTGGACTGTCTTGTTAACTATGAGAGCTAGTCTATTTCTTCTAAGGGATTCTTTGCCACAGTAGTATGCATAATGGTCATCTGAATTACAGCCACCCATTCCTGTTCATTTTAGTTTACTGATTCTTAAAATTTCGATGTTCACTCTTGCCATCTCCTACTTGATCACATCCAATTTATTTTGATTTACCTGACATTCCAGGTTCCTATGCAGTATTGCTCCTTACAGCTTCAGGCTTTACTTTTATCGCCAGACACATCCACAACTGTTCGTTGTTTCCACTTTGTCTCAACTGCTTCATTCTTTCTGCAGCTATTAGTAATTGCTCTCTGCTCTTCTCTAGTAGCATATTGGATGTAGATGACCAGAAGAAGGATTAGCAGATGACAGTAGGTGACAGCATTATAGCATGAAAGTAAAAAATGCAGAGAATATTAAATAGGAGAACAGAGGAATAATGATCTATAAAGAACAATGGGGATCAAGGAATATAATTATTCAGTGTCTTTTACCTAAGGTTTATGTGGTATGAGAACAGTTTCTTTGAACTTGAGAAAACTGCAAAGAGCCTGGTTTTAGTCGAGATAGAGAAGTGAAGAAAACAAAATGAGAAAAGAGGAATTAGTTGCTCATAGAAAAGGAATATCAGTTTTCATTGTTGTAGAATAAAGCTTCCCTTGTAGCTCAGTCAGTAAAGAATTTGCCTGCATTGCAGGAGACCCGGGTTCAATCCCTGGGTTGGGAAGATCCCCTGGAGAAGGAAATGGCAACCCACTCCAGTATCCCTGCCTGGAAAATCTCATGGACAGAGGAACCTGGTGAATTGCAGTCCATGGGATCGCAGAGTCGGGAACGACTGAGTGACTAACACACATAACACAATTTGAGAAGCTTAATAAAACAACTACTTTATACATCTATGATTCCATAGGATAGTCTCAGTTAGATGATCCCTCTGATGCTATCAACTTCAGCTTTCTATTGACTCAGCTGAGAATGAATCATTCCATATGGCCTCACTCATTTGTCTGGAAGTTGATATGAGCTGTAAAACGGACAATGTGATCTCATCCTCAGAGACCATCCCAGGTTTTATTGACAGGAAAGTCTCCAGGCAGCACTATAGTGAGAGCAGAAGTTCATAGGCTTAAGGTTAGAACTCCAAAAATCACTTCCACCACATTTTATGAATCTAAGTCAAAATTTTAGCCTAGATTCATAGGGAAATGGATATAGAGTCTATCTCTTGAGAGGATCAGCAGAGTCAAATTACAAAAGTACATACATATGGGATAGATAAATTATAACAGCCAATTTTCCAAAATCTATCATAGTATGCTCCCTGTTCAAAATCGTTCAACCTGCTTTTCTTTATCAGTTTAGTAGTGTTGTGTGCTAACCAGATAGAATAAAAGTAAAGAGAGAAATATATACCAAGGTAACATAATCAAATGAAAGATGGAGTAGCTATATTAATTTTATACAAAAAAAAAAAAAGATTTCAGAGGTAAGAAAATCATCAAGACTAAATGGGGGTATTACATAATGATGAAGGTTTAGATTCTCCAGAAAGAGTTAACAGTCCAGGATGTATATGTACCTAGATATAGAACATGAGAATATGTGAGGCAAATGTTGATAAAACTGCAACACAAAATACACAAATCCACTATTAGAGTTGAGAGATGTCGACATACTTCTATAAGTAATTGACCAATTCAGAAGGAAGGAAATAAGTAAGGATATACAGTAAGTCACCTACATACATAACTGCATACTATGAATGTGTATATACTACATAGTTTAAAAATATTTTGAATTAAATGAAAATGGAAACACAGCTTATCAAAATGTGTAGGATACAGTGAAACCAGTGCTTAGATGGAAATTTATAGTACTATATATATATAATTATATAGATATATATATACACACGTGTGCCTGTGTATGTATGTATATTAGGAAAAGAGATCTGAAATCAATAATCTAAGTATACACCTTAGAAACAAGAGAAAGAAAAGAAAATCTAAAGCAAGAAGAGGAAAATAAATAATAAAAATGATAAAATGCAAAAAAAAAACAATAGAGAAAAATCAACAAAATTAAAAGTTCTCTGACAGGATAAGTAAAACAGTTGATCTGATTTTAGCCTGGCTGGGCTTCCCTGGTGGCTCAGATGGTAAAGAATCTGCCTGCAATGCAGGAGACCTGGGTTCAATCCCTGGGTGGGGAGGATGTCCTGGAGAAGGGAATGGCTACCCACTCCAGTATTCTTGACTGGAGAATCCCATGGATGAAGGAATCTGACAGTTCATGGGGTCACAAAGAGTCAGACACAACTGTGTGATTAACAAACTACCCTGGCTAGAGTCTATTATATTATAATCAAGAAAAAAGAGATTGCACTAGTTACTAATATCAGAAGTGAAGAGAGATCATCACTACTGATCACATAGACGTTAAGGAATATTCTATCCATACATTCAACAACTTAGTTGAATTTGTGGAGAAGGCAATGGCAACCCACTCCAGTATTCTTGCCTGGAGAATCCCATGGACGGAGGAGCTTGGTGGGCTACAGTCCACAGGTCGCAAAGAGTCAGACACGACTGAGCGACTTCACTTTCACTTTCACTTAGTTGAATTTAAGTTGAAATTGGAAAGACAGTGAAAAACGTCTCAATCCATTTGAGCTACCATAAACTGGGTGACTTATAAACACCAGAAATTTCCCAGTTTTTGGAGGCTGGGCAGTCCAAGACTAAGGTGCCAACAGACTCACTGTTTAGTGAGGACTTCATGGTTTATAGATGAATGGCTGTCTCCTCACTGTGTGTTTACATAGCATAAGGGGCAAGGGAGATTTCTGGGGTCTCTTTATAAGCCCACTAATCCCATTTATCAAGGCTTTGTCTTCATGAACTAGTAACCTCCTAAATGGCTTTACCTCCAAACAACAAAACATTGGCAAATAAATTTCAACATACGAATTTTGATGAGATACAAACATTCAGTTAGTAGAAGAAAAAATCTACCAAAACTCAGAAGGGAAATGACTAATCTGTTTTGCCCATATCTATTAAAGAAATTCAATCAATAATTAATCACTTTTCAAAAGAACACACAAAGCCCAGATATTTTTGTTAGTAATTTCTACCAAATATTTGAGGGACAAAAAATATCAATTCTATACACCTCTTCTGAAAAATAGCAGCACAGTGAACAACTCCTGACTCATTCTGTGAGGTCTGGTTAATACTGAAAAAACACATTATAAAAAAGGAAAACAATAGACCAATCTCTCTCATAAACATAGCTGCAAAAGTCAACAAAATATTAGTAAATCAAGTCCAACAAGGCATAAAAGAATCATGCACCATGACTGAATGGGATTTATTTGAAGTGTTCAAGGTTCAGTCAGTTCAGTTCAGTCACTCAGTCGTGTCCGACTCTTTGCAACCCCATGAACCACAGCACGCCAGGCCTCCCTGTCCATCACCATCTCCCGGAGTTCACTCAGACTCACGTTCATCGAGTCCGTGATGCCATCCAGCCATCTCATCTTCTGTTGTCCCCTTCTCCTCCTGCCCCCAATCCCTCCCAGCATCAGAGTCTTTTCCAATGAGTCAACTCTTTGCATGAGGTGGTCAAAGTACTGGAGCTTCAGCTTTAGCATCATTCCTTCCAAAGAAATCTCAGGGCTGATCTTCTTCAGAATGGACTGGTTGGATCTCCTTGCAGTCCAAGGGGCCCTCAAGAATCTTCTCCAACACCACAGTTTAAATGCATCATTTCTTCGGTGCTCAGCCTTCTTCACAGTCCAACTCTCACATCCATACATGACCACAGGAATAACCATACCCTTGACTAGAAGGACCTTAGTCAGCAAAGTAATGTTTCTGCTTTTGAATACACTGTCTAGGTTGGTCATAACTTTTCTTCCAAGGAGTAAGTGTCTTTTAATTTCATGGCTGCACCCACCATCTGCAGTGATTTTGGAGCCCAAAAAAGTAAAGTCTGACACTGTTTTCACTGTTTCCCCATCTATTTCCCATGAAGTGATGGGACCAGATGCCATAATCTTCATTTTCTGAATTTTGAGCTTTAAGCCAACTTTTTCACTCTCCTCTTTCACTTTCATCAAGAGGCTTTTTAGTTCCTTTTCACTTTTGCCATAAGGGTGGTGTCATCTGCATAACTGAGGTTATTGATATTTCTCCCTGCAATCTTGATTCCAGCTTGTGTTTCTTCCAGTCCAGCGTTTCTCATGATGTACTCTGCATAGAGGTTAAATAAGCAGGGTGACAATATACAGCCTTGATGTACTCCTTTTCCTATTTGGAACCAGTCTGTTGTTCCAGGTGCAGTTCTAACTGTTGCTTCCTGACCTGTATACAGATTTCTCAAGAAGCAGGTTAGGTGGTCTGGTATTCCCATCTCTTTCAGAATTTTCCACAGTTTATTGTGAGCCACACAGTCAAAGGCTTTGGCATAGTCAATAAAGCAGAAATAGATGTTTTTCTGGAACTTTCTTGCTTTTTCCATGATCCAGCGGATGTTGGCAATTTGATCTCTGGTTCCTCTGCCCTTTCTAAAACCAGCTTGAACATCAGGGAGTTCACAGTTCACATATTGCTGAAGCCTGGCTTGGAGAATTTTCAGCATTTAAATTTCAATTAATTTAATCCATCATAATACCAGGCAATAGAAGAAAAATCACCTGATCTTTTCACTAGATTAAAAAAAAAAAACCCAACAGTCATTCATGATAAAACCTTTCAGCAAATTAGAAAGAAAGGAACTTCTTCAAGTTGATTTTTTTAAATCTACCAAAAAAATCCCACTAAAATTAATATTATATTATGGTGAAAAACTAAATGGTTTTTCATTAAGATCAGGAACAAGACAGGGAAGTGCCCTCTCATCACAGCTATTCTACATTGTTCTGAAACTCCTAACTAGTGTAACAAGAAAAGAAAAAGGAATAAAAAATATACAGAGAGGGAATGAAAAAATAAAACTGTCTGCAGATGACATAATTGTGCAGAAAATCCCAAAGAATCAACAATAAAAACTTCCAGAAGTAATAAGTAATTATAACAAGTTTGTAGGATACATGACTGATATACAAAATCAGTGCTTTTCTATATACTAGTTGACTAGTTGGAATCTGAAATTTAAAACACAATACCATTTGATTAGCACCTCAAAAATGATTTAGGAACAAATCTAACAAAACATATGCAACATCTATATGAGAAAAAATATAAATCTTATTGACAGAAATCATAGAAGGCTTAAATAGATGAGGAAATATTCCATGTTCATGGATAGGAAGACTCAGTATTATTATAATGTTGATTCTTCCCAATATGCAGTGTTAACTTGAACAAAAGCTCAACTATTAATTTTGTGGATACTGAAAACAGGTTATCAAGTTTATATGCAAAGGCACAAAATGCAGATAGCTAACACACAACTGAAGATGAATAAAGTCAGAAAATTGATACTATCTAATTTCAAGCGTTACTATAAAGCCACAATCATCAAGTGAGTGTCATATTGGTGAAAGAATAGACAAATAGATCAATGGAACAAAATAGAAAGCCCAGAAATGGACTCACACAAGTATAGATAACCAAACTTTAACAAAAGAGCAAATGCAATTCAATGGAGAAAAGATGGTCTTTTTAATAAATGATGATGGAATAACAACTCTCACATGCAAAAACTGAATCTACATATAGACCACTTATCAAAAATTTAACTCAAAATGAAGTATAAGCCTAAATGTAAAATTCAAAATATAAAATTTCTAGCAGATAATTGTGACATTATGATTTATAATAAAAAATATATTTTTTGATTTCATCTCTGTTTCTGGCACATAACTCCTAAAACTTTTTAAAAATTTCCTAAGTAATTGAAGTGCTAAAAGGTGTCTTTTTCATGTTAATGAGGTATCTTGGACCCCATCTAGGAATGGGTACTGATTGCTTGTGCCCCTCTTCCACCAAAAGGTGGCTAGAGGTTTGAACCAGTCTCCAACAGCTCACATGGGAAATTTCCACTAAAACTCAAAAAGACAGTGTTTGGAGAACTTCTGGGTTGCTGAACACATGGAAGTGCTGGGACAGTGAGTGACATGCCTAGAGAGGCATGGAAACCCCTTGCTCCTTCTCACCCTTGCCCTATGTGTCTCTACCATCTGGCTGTTTCTAAGTTTCATCTTTTTGTAACAAACTGGAGATCTAGTAAGTTAAATGTTTCTGAGTTCTGTAAACTGCTCTAGCAAATCAGTCAAACCTGAGGAAAATGTCCTGGGTTTGTGCCTCTGATGTACAGCCAATTGGATAGAAACTCAGGTGATAACCTGGACTTCCATTTCATATATGAAGGGCAGGGAGCAGGAGGACATTCTTGTAGGACTGAACCCTTTGTGTTAGAATTGAGTTTAATTGTAGTACATCTAGACGATGCTAAAGAACTGCTTGGTGGTATGGGGGAAACCCCTATTCATTTGGTTTGCCTATGGCTTTTTTTCACAATAGTAAAAGATGTTTATCAGTTTTCACAGACAACAGTCAGACAAAAAATAAAAGATAATTACAATCCCAAGCCATAATGAAAACATGATTAACCTAATAATATAAAATAATTACATACAATTTGGGGGTTAAGTAGAGTGATGTGATAAGTGGAAGTGCATACATGTACATGTTTTCATCCACCTGGGCAGTCTATGACTTTTGGTTGGTGCATTTCATCCATTTACATTTAAGGTAATTATCAATATGTGAAGTGAAGTGAAGTTGCTTAGTCGTGTCCGACTCTTTGTGACCTCATGGACTGTAGTCTACCAGGCTCCTCCATCCATGTGATTTTCCAGGCAAGAATACTGGAGTGGGTTGCCATTTCCTTCTCCAAGAGATCTTCCAGACCCAAGGATTGAACCCAGGTATCCCGCATTGTAGGCACATGCTTTACCGTCTGAGCCACCAGGGAAGCTCAATCATACATATCAGTATGTACAATCCTATTATCATTTTCTTAATTGTTTTGGGTTTGCTTTATTTAGGTGTTTTTCTTCTCTTGTGTCTCCTGCCTAGAGAAGTCCCTTTAGCATTTATTGTAAAACTGGTTTGTTAGTGCTGAATTCTCTTAACTTTTGCTTGTCTGGAAAGCTTTTGATTTCTCCATCAAATCTGAGAGAGGGGCTGCTGGGTAGAATATTCTTGTATAGGTTCTTCCCTTCATCACTTTAAATGCATATTACCATTCCCTTCTGGCTTGCAGAGCTTCTGTCAAGAAATCAGCTGATAACCTTATGGGAGTTCCCTTGTATATTATTTGTTGCTTTACCCTTGTTACTTTTAATATTTTGTCTTTAATTTTCTTCATCAGTTTGATTACTGTGTATCTCGAAGTGTTTCTCCTTGGGTTTATCCTGCTTGGGACTTTCTGTGATTCTTGGATTTAACTATTTCTTTTCCCATGTTAGGGAAGTTTTCAGCTATTATCGCTTCAAATGTTTTCTCAGATGCTTTCTCTCTTTCTTCTCCTTCTGGGATCCCTACAATGTGAATGTTGGTGGGGTTCATGTTGTCCCAGAGGTCTCTTAGGTTCTCTTCATTAATTTTCATTCTTTTGTCCGTATTCTGTTTTGCAGCTGTGATTTCCACCATTCTGTCCTCCAGGTCACTTATCTGTTTTTCTGTCTCAATTATTTTGCTTTTGATTCCTTCTAGTGTAGTATTCATTTCTGTTTGTTCTTTAGCTCGTGTGAGTCTTTGGTAAACATTTCTTAATCTTTTCCATTCTTTTTCTGAGATCCTGGATCATCTTCACTATAGTTACTCTGAATTCTTTTTCTGGAAGCTTGCTTATTTCCACTTAATTTAGTTGTTTTTCTGGGATTTTATCTTGTCCTTTCATCTGGGACATAATTATCTGCATTAAAAATTTTAACTTATTTATTTTAATTGGAGGCAAGTTACAATATTGTGGTGGTTTTTGCCAGACATTGTCAGCCACAGGTGTACATGTGTCCTCCCATCCCGAATCCCTCTTCCACCTCCCACCCCTTCCCATCCCTCTGGGTTGTCCCAGGGCACTGGCTTTGAGTGCCATGTTTTATGCATCACAGAATAAAGCAAGTGAGAAAGAAAAATACCAGTAGAGTATATTAACACATATATATATGAAATTTAGAATGATGGTAATGATGACCCTATGTGAATTTTTTTAAATAACTTTCTGTGATGTAGTTTCAATGTGGTGGCTGTGGGATTGTAGTTCTTCTTGCTTCTGCTGCCTGCCCTCTAGTGGATGAGGCTAACAGGCTCCCTGATGGGAGTTACTGGTGGTGGAAAAAACAGGATATTGTTTTGTTGGGCAGGGCCATGCTAAGTAAAATGGTGACCCAATTGTCTGCTGATGGGAAGGGTTGTGCTCCATCCATGATAGCTGTTTTACCTGCAGCAACCCATTCTACAGGCTATCAGTTCAGTTCAGTCTCTCAGTCCTCCCTATCTACCAGCAACTCCTGGAGTTCACTCAAATTCATGTCCATTGAGTTGGTGATGCCATCCAAACATCTCATCATCTGTCATCCCCTTCTCCTCTCATCTTCAATCTTTGCCAGCATCAGGGACTTCTCCAATGAGTCAGCTCTTCGCATCAGGTGGCCAAAGTATTGGAGTTTCAGCTTCAATATCAGTTTTTCCAATGAATATTCAGGACTGATTTCCTTCAGGATTGACTGGGTGGATCTCCATGCAGTCCAAGGGACTCTGAAGAGGCTTCTCCGATACCATAATTCAAAAGCATCAATTCTTCAGTGCTCAGCTTTCTGTATAGTTCAACTTTCACATCCATACATGACTACTGGAAGCACCATAGCCTTGACTAGACAATCCTTTGTTGGCAAAGTAATATCTCTGCTTTTTAATATGCTGTCTAGGTTGGTCATAACTTTTCTCCCAGGGAGTAAGCATCTTTTAATTTCATGGCTGCAGTCACCATCTTCAGTGATTTTGGAGCCCCCCAAAAGTAAATTCTGTCACTGTTTCCACTGTTTCTCCATCTATTTACCATGAAGTGATGGGACTGGATGCCAATAACTTAGTTTTCTGAATGTTGAGCTTTAAGCCAATTTTTTCACTCTCCTCTTTCACTTTCATCAAGAGGCTCTTTAATTCTTTTATAATTTATGCCATAAGGGTGGTGTCATCTGCATATCTGAGGTTATTGATATTTCTCCCAACAATCTTGATTCCAGCTGGTGCTTCATCCAGCCCAGCATTACTCATGATGTACTCTGCATATAAGTTAAATAAGCAGGGTGACAATATACAGCCTTGATGTACTCCTTTTCCTATTTAGAACCAGTCCATTCTTCCATGTCCAGTTCTAACTGTTGCTTCCTAACCTGCATACAGGTCTCTCAAGAGGCCTGTCACGTGGTCTGATATTCCCATCTCTTTCAGAATTTTCCACAGTTTATTGTGATCCACACAGTCAAATGCTTTAGCATAGTCAATAAAGCAGAAGTAAATGTTTTTCTGGAACTCTTTCTATTTTGATGAGCCAATGGATGTTGGCAATTTGATCTCTGGTTCCTCTGCCTTTTCTAAATCCATCTTCAACATCTGGAAGTTCATGGTTCACATACTGTTGAAGTCTGGCTTGGAGAATTTTGAGCATTACTTTGGTAGCGTGTGAGATGAGTGCTTTGTGTGCTAGTTTGACCATTCTTTGGCATTCCCTTTCTTTGGGATTGGAATGAAAATTGACATTTTCTAGTCCTGTGGCCACTGCTAAGTTTTCCAAATTTGCTGACATATTGAGTGCAGCACTTTCACAGCATCATCTTTTAGGATTTGAAATAGCTCAACTGGAATTCCATCACCTCCACTAGCTTTGTTCAGAGAGATGGTTCCTAAAGCCAACTTGACTTCATATTCCAGGATGTCTGGCTCTAGGTGAGTGATCACACCATCATGACTATCTGGGTCATGAAGATCTTTTTTGTACAGTTCTTCTGTGTATTCTTGCCACCTCTTCTTAGTATCTTCTGCTTCTGTTAGGTCCATACCATTTCTATCCTTTATTGAGCCCATCTTTGTATGAAGTATTCCCTTAGTATCTTTAATTTTCTTGAAGATATCTCTAGTCTTTCCCATTCTGTTGTTTTCCTCTATTTCTTTGCACTGATCATTGAGGAAGGCTGTCTTATCTCTCCTTGCTATTCTTTGGAACCCATCTGAATTTGAATGGGTATATCTTTCCTTTTCTCCTTTGTTTTTGACTCCTCTTCTTTTCACAGCTATTTGTAAGGCCTCCACAGACAGTCATTTTGCTTTTTTGCATTTATTTTTCTTGGGGATGTTCTTGATCCCTGTCTCTTGTACAATGTCATGAACCTCCATCCATAGTTCATCAGGCACTCTGTTACATCTAGTCCCTTAAATCTATTTCTCACTTCCACTGTATTTTCATTAAGGATTTGATTTAGGTCATAAAGCCTTTGACTGTATGGATCACAATAAACTATGTAAAATTCTGAAAGAGATGGGAATAGCAGACACCTGACCTGCCTCTTGAGAAACCTATATGCAGGTTAGGAAGCAACAGTTAGAACTGGACATGGAACAACAGACTGGTTCCAAATAGGAAAAGGAGTATGTCAAGGCTGTATACTATCACCCTGCTTATTTAACTTATATGCAGAGTACATCATGAGAAATGCTGGGCTAGAAGAAGCACAAGCTGGAATCCAGACTGCTGGGAGAAATATCAATAACCTCAGATATGCAGACAACACCACCTTTATGGCAGAAAGTGCAGAGGAACTAAAAAGCCTCTTGATGAAAGTGAAAGAGGAGAGTGAAAAAGTTGGCTTAAAGCTCAACATTCAGAAAATGAAGATCATGGCATCTGGCCCCATCGCTACATGGGAAATAGATGGGGAAACAGTGGAAACAGTGTCAGACTTTTTTTTTTTTTTTTGGCGGGGGTGGCTCCAAAATCACTGCAGATGGTGATTGCAGCCATGAAATTAAATGCTTACTCCTTGGAAGGAAAGTTATGACCAACCTAGATAGCATATTGAGGTTTTTCCAGTGATCATGTATGGATGTGAGGGTCGGATTGTGAAGAAAGCTGAGCACCAAAGAATTGATGCTTTTGAACTGTGGTGTTGGAGAAGACTCTTGAGAGTCCCTTGGACTGCAAGGAGATCCAACCAATCCATCTGAAAGGAGATCAGTCCTGGGTGTTCATTGGAAAGATTGATGTTGAGGCTGAAACTTCAATATTTTGGCCACCTCATATGAAGTGTTGACTCATTGGTAAAAACCCTAATGCTGGGAAAGATTGAGGGCAGGAGGAGATGGGGACGACAGAGGATGAGATGGCTGAACTGCTTCACAGACTCGATGGACATGAGTTTGAGCAAACTCTGGGAGTTGGTGATGGACAGGGAAGCCTGGTGTGCTGTGATTCATGGGGTCGCAAAGAGTCGGACATGACTGAGCGAGTGAACTGAATGGTCTAGTGGTTTTCCCCACTTTCTTCAATTTAAGTCTGAATTTTGCAATAAGGAATTCATGATCTGAGCCACAGTCAGCTCCTGGTTTTGTTTTTGTTGACTCTATAGAGCTTCTCCATCTTTGGCTGCAAAGAATATAATCGATCTGATTTCGGTGTTGACCATCTGGTGATGTCCATGTGTAGAGTCTTCTCTTGTGTTGTTGGAAGATGGTGATTGCTATGACCAGAATGTTCTCTTGGTAAACCTATATTAGCCTTTGTCCTGCTTCATTCTGTATTCCAAGGGCAAAGTTGCTTGTTACTCCAAGTGTTTCTTGACTTCCTACTTTTGCATTCCAGTCTCCTATAATGAAAAAGACATCTTTTTGGTTGTTAGTTCTAGAATGTCTTGTAAGTCTTCATTGAACCGTTCAACTTTAGCTTCTTCAGCATTTCTGGTCGAGGCATAGACTTTGATTACTGTGATATCGAATGGTTTGCCTTGGAAACGAATAGAGACCATTCTGTCATTTTTGAGATTGCATCCAAGTACTGCATTTTGGACTCTTTTGTTGACTCTGATGGCTACTCCATTTCTTCTAAGGGATTATTGACTACAGTAGAGGGCTCACTCCAAGGGGAGTCTCACAGGACTGCTGCTACCAGGGCCTCCATCCTTGCAGTGAGCCACTGCTGACACATGCCTCCCCAGGAGACCCTTCAACACTAACACGTAGGTCTGGTTCAGTTTCCTGTGGGGTCATGGCTCCTTTCCCCTGGGTCCTGGTGCATGTAAGATTTTGTTCACAAGATTGGGGTCTCTATTTCCCCCAGTCCTTTTGAAGTCCTGCAATCAAATCCTGCTGGCCTTCAAAGTCTTATTCCCTGGGGTCCCTAGACCCTTTGCTGGATCCCCAGGCTGGGAAGCCTGATGTGGGGTTCAGAACCTTCACAACAGTGGGAGAACTTCTTTGGTATTATTATTCCTCAGTTTGTGGGTTATCCACCTGGCCAGTGTGGGATTTGATTTTATCATGATTGCACTCCTCCTACCATCTTGTTGTGGCTTCTCCTTTGACTGTGGATGTGGGGTATGTTTGTTTGTTTGTTTGTAAGTTTCTTCATCTTCTTGCCGATGGTTGTGCAATAGCTAGTTGTGATTTTTGTGCTCTCACAGGACATGAACGCATGCCCATCTACTCTGCCATCTTGAAACATAAAAGGCTTTTTAGATTAAAAAAAATGTATGACTCATGAAAGGAAAAACTGATCAGTGCACTTCATGAAAATTTAAAACTATGTGTTCTTAAAAAGACACCATAAGATAATGATTTAAAAAAGACTGGGAAAAATATTTGAACAATATATATCTGATAAAGAACTTATATCCTAAATATGAAAAGAATACTTAAAACTCAACAATAAGAAAACAAGTAACTCACTTAAAAAAATGGGGAAAAGATGTGAATAGGTATTTCTAAATATAGGGTTGCAAATAAACATATGAAAAGATGCTCAACATAATATGACATTAGAAAATTTAAATTAAAATGATGAGATACTACTACATACTCACTAGAATGACTAAAATTGTAAAAAACTTACAATATCAAATGCTGAAGGAATATGGGGTAATAAGAAATCTCATTCATTGTTGGTGGGAATGCACAAAGTTACTGCTATTTTGGAAAATAATTTTGCAGTTTCCTGCATAATTAAAGGGCTTCCCTGATAGCTCAGTTGTTAAAGAAAATGCTGGCAATGCAGGAGACCCCAGTTTGATTCCTGGGTCAGGTAGATCTGCTGGAGAAGGGATAGGGTACCCAGTCCAGTATTCTTGGGCATTCCTTATGTCTCAGTTGGTAAAGAATCCGCCTAGAATGTGGGAGACCTGGGTTCAATCCCTGGGTTGGGAAGGTCCCCTGGAGAAGGGAAAGGCTACCCACTCCAGCATTCTGGCCTGGAGAATTCCATGGACTTTGCAAAGTCCATGGGGTGGCAAAGAGTCGGGAACAAGATTGAGTGACTTTCACTTTCAGAAGATTAAATATCATCTTACCAAATAATCCAGTAATGGCACCCCTAGCTTTTAGGCAGATCCATATAATACAGAATTCAGAACATAATAAAGAATCCAGAAGTTGATTTATAAATATATGGTCAATTAATTTTCAATGAAAGTGCCAAACTATTTCAACAGAGAAGGGAAAGTCTTTTCAACAAATGGTGCTAGGAAAAATGGACGTTCCAATGGAAAGTAATGACCATAGACCTTCACTTCATACAATATACCATAATTAATGTGTGGTCAGGCATCTAAATATAAAAGTTAAATCTATAAAACCTCTATAATGGCAGTGCTTAGTACAACAGACAATCATATATCTCAATTTATATTTAATGTTAAAAATAAAGTAAAACTAAAAAATAAGTTCTTCTGCCTCACTAATCATATCTGAAGTGCTTGGTAGCCAAAATTAGCTAGTGGTTCCCATGTTGGACAGGGCAGCTATGGAATATTTCCATCAATCAGAAAGTTCTATTGAACAGTTTTATTCTAGAAGAAAACATAGGAGAAAATCTCTGTGATATTTAGGTTGGGCTTCTTAAAGATACAAATGAAAAGCACAAATGTTAAAATAAAGAATTGATAAATTCTACCCTTTAAAAATTTAAAAATGTTGATCTTCAAAAGATACCAAGAAAAACGATGCAAAATGGGAGATAATGTTTTCATTACATTTTTCTGAGAAATGATTTACATTAGAATATAAACTGACTCATAATTAAATAATCACAATGCAAAAACAATAAAACATGAACAAAAAGTTTAAACAGACACTTCACAAAATACATAAATAGCCAGTAAGCATATGAAGAGATACATGACATCAGACAAATGCAGATTAAGAGAACAATATACCACTGGTTCCAAATAGGAAAAGGAATACGTCAAGCCTGTATATTGTCACCCTGCTTGTTTAACTTATATGCAGAGGACATCATGAGAAATGCTGGGCTGAAGGAAGCACAAGCTGGAATCAAGATTGCTGAGAGAAATATCAATAACCTCAGATATGCAGATGACACCACCCTTATGGCAGAAAGCGAAGAACAAAAGAGCCTCTTGATGAAAGTGAAAGAGAAGAGTGGAAAAGTTGGCTTAAAGCTCAACATTCAGAAAACTAAGATCATGGCATCTGGCCCCATCACTTCATGGCAAATAGATGGGGAAACAGTGGAGACAGTGGCTGACTTTATTTTTCTGGTCTCCAAAATCACTGCAGATGGTGACTGCAGCATGAAATTAAAAGGCGCTTACACCTTGGAAGGAAAGTTATGACCAACCTAGACAGCATATTAAAAAGGCAGAGACATTACTTTGCCAACAAAAGTCCGTCTAGTCAAGGCTATGGTTTTTCCAGTGGTCATGTATGAATATGAAAGATGGACTGTGAAGAAAGCTGAGCAACAAAGAATTGATGCTTTT
This sequence comes from Ovis canadensis, assembly GCF_042477335.2. NCBI lineage: Eukaryota > Metazoa > Chordata > Mammalia > Artiodactyla > Bovidae > Ovis > Ovis canadensis. The sequence continues at coordinate 141,472,581 of NC_091727.1, read as the reverse complement.
GAACTGTGGTGTTGGAGAAGACTCTTGAGAGTCCGTTGGACTGTAAGGAGATCCAACCAGTCCATCCTAAAGGAGGTCAGTCTTGGGTGTTCATTGGAAGGACTGATGTTTAAGCTGAAACTCCAATATTTTGGCCACCTGATATGAAGAGCTGACTCATTTGAAAAGACCCTGATGCTGGGAAAGATTAAGGGCAGGAGGAGAAGGGGACAACAGAAGATGAGGTGGTTGGATGGCATCACCAAGTCGATAGACATGGGCTTGGGTGGACTCTGGGTGTTGGTGATGGACAGGGAGGACTGGCGTGCTGCAGTTCATGGGATCACAAAGAGTGGGACACGACTGAGGGACTGAACTGAACTGAACTGATACCACTATAAACCTTTTAGAAGTCTAATTCTATACAAAGAAAAGAAAAATATCACAAATTAGCAAGGATGTGGCTTGAATGAAACTATTGTAATGTCCATGTAAGAATGGATATTACAATAGTTTAGAAAACTGGTCAGCAATTACTTTAAAAAATTGAACATACACCTATCATATATCCTATTCACATTCCATGAATGATATTTATCCCAGAAAAATCAAGATATACACAAAGCACTTGTACATGCATGTCCATAGCAGCTTTATTCAGAGTGCCTACAACTGGAAACAATCCAAATACCTATAATAAGTAGATGAATAATCAATGGTAGTACTAACTCATCAATAAAGATGAATAAATAACTGGAACATGTAACAACAAGCATAAATCTTAAAATAATTATGCTGATTTAAGTCAGACACAAAAGAATACATAGGTATGATTCTATTAATATAAAACTCTAGAAGATGCTAACTAATCTATTATGACAGAAGGCAGATCAGTGTGGCCTTGGGATCAGCAACAGAGTAGGGGTGGAATGAAAAGTGGTATGAGGAACTTTTTGGGGTGTTAGAATTGTTCTATATCTTGATTGAGGTGATGGTTTCACAGAGGTAAACGTCTGTCAAAATTCATCAAAATTTACATTTTATTTATTTTTTTTTGTTTTTTTTTTTTGTTGTTTTTTTTTAGTTTTTTATTTTTTAAATTTTAAAATCTTTAATTCTTACATGCATTCCCAAACATGAACCATTTTAAATAGATGCATCTGATTGTTCATAACCCACCCCAATAATATTGATACAAAAATACTGAAACTTAGAAGCAGCAAATTTTCAAACAGAATGTAGACCTTTCATTTGGGGTCCAGAGATAATCAACTGGGAAAATCTGAGTAGGATATGTTTTGAAACTCACTGAGACACTTATTTTCCAACAAATGGCTCTCTTGTAGGCTTGAATCAGATTCCTAGCAAATCTATCTAAGGAGATCCTACTAAAACTAATGAGCAAAATCACATCTAAAATTCTCATCACTAATCAAACTCACTGGTTTAGCTTACTGTGACATGACATATCCCTTTTGGAAACTGGTAAAATATAAATTATCAACAGGCAAATGGCTTAAGCCTTTCAAATGTTAATCACTCAGTCATGTCCAACTCTTTGGGCCTCTCTAAAACCACTTGTGAAATTCAAAAATAGTATATGAAAAGTGACATTAATATGATTTTGTTACCTTGTAATTCTTTTTTCTTTGAAAATTAAAAAAAATTAAGTTTATTTATTTATTTTTGGCTCTGCTATGTCTTCGTTGATGCAGGGGCTTTTCTCTAGTTGTGGTGAGTGAGAGCTACTCTCTAGCTGAGGTATGTGGGCGTCTCATTGCCATGACTTCTCTTATTGTTGAGCACTGGCTCTAGTGCACAGGGGCTTCTGTAGCTGTGGCACATGGGCTCAGTAGTTGCAGCTTCCAGGTTCCAGAGCATAGATTCAGCAATTGTAGAGCAGGGGCTTAGTTGCTCTACAGTATGTGGGCTCTTCCTGGATCAGGAATCAAACCTGTGTCTCCTGCATTGTCAGGCCACTGGGCCAATAGAGTAACCCACCTTGTAATTCTTATAGTATGATCCTAAAGATATATCACAGGTACATTTCAAAGCAGGTTGAACAGATATGAAAAACACTGGAAGTATAGAAACTCATTAGGAAAGAGACTTAGTTTAAAGGCAATGGGAAAAGGTAAACAGACAAGAACAGGAGGGACACTAAAGTCAAATAAAGTCATTTGCTTGATTGCTAAAACTGTTGATTTAGGTAATATCAAGGAATCTTATGTAAGATTTTACTATGAGAAAATCACTGTCACTAATTTGAAATCTCAAAATTCTTGGTAAAAAAGATATTTCCTTATTCTAATCTGCTATTCCCTCCTGCTAACCTCCTTTCCCTTGTTTGTTTTGTAGCTTAATTATTGAGTATTTACACCAAATGCTATACTTCCCTACCTAGTTTTTCATTTGATACTTACAAAGATAGCATCATCCTCATTTCAGAGCTAAGTATTCATCATAAAATTATTTAAGTGGAGAGGTTATATCTCTATTTTTTCACACCTACCCCAATTTTAGCCTCTTTCAAACTGCTGTTTGTTCTCAACATTTCACTGAAAATATTTTCTAAAGTAACCAAGAACTGGTAACCAAATCTAATGGCATCCTACCCATTCTTTAAGGTCCAGTTCAAGTGTCACCCCATTCCCAATGTCTTTCCTGGTATTCTTACCATTCCCTTCTTCAAGCTTGAAGTAATATTTCCCTACTCTATGTCTCTGTACACATTGCTACAAGGTTGATCAGATTTTTCAGGCATGTGATTATGCCTTTATTTACATAGTCACATTTACCATTCATTTATTGAACACATAGTGTCTCATTCACTGAGCTCAGTAAGGAGAGAATAGAGATGATTAAGGCATAATCTCTCTTCTCCTAAAGAACATAGGGAAAAAAGGTAAACAATAATTATAAATCAGTGCAATGAACTACTCAAAAGTGGCACAGGTTAGACAACCAAAAATATTTGTGAGCCAAATGCATTATTCTTCTATTTTCAAAATAACTAAAGGAAAGCGTGTACTTGAGGTATTCCTATAGCAATGCTAATTCTTACCATTGTGTGGGATCTGAAAGACTATGAGTAGATTATTTTTAGCCGAATATTATATAGTAATTATCTTAAACTCTCTGGGGGCAGGTTGCTATTGTTTGGTCGCTAAGTCGTATCCAACTCTTATGGACTGTGTAGCCCTCTAGGATCCTCTGTCCATGGATTCTCCAGGCAAGAATACTGGAATGGGTTGCCATGCCCTCCTCCAAGGGATCTTCCCAACCCAGGGATTGAACTCATGTCTCCTGCATTGGCAGATGGATTATTTACCACTGAGCCACCAGGGAAGCCCCTGAGGGCAGGTATAGACATCCAACTGGAAAACTTAGATTTGGGCTGTGAACATAAAACATTCCATATACCTATCCTCTCCTCCAAATCTACACAGAAATCCACTTCCTTAGCACATAAAACCAAATATTCTAGTTAGAGTATACATAGATACAGCAGTAATAAAATATTTATATGGAAATCTTATTGAAGGAGGAAACAGAACAGGCTCTATCTTGAAAGCAGGACTCCATCTTGGGCTGGACTGGACTTTGAGCTATATGCCCAGTATCTATGGAAATGACATACCAACTGGAAAACCAGGCCCCTGGAAGGAAGAGCCCCAGGGCTCTTCCTTGAGTAAAAGAATACCCTAATTATCTGTGTGACCGAATAGAATCATACATTCTATTATGCTTATTGGGGAATGACCACAAGCCTATTGATAATTGTCCACTGTTAACTACCTAGGTTTAAGGCATATGAATCACAGGTTGACTTTGACTGTATCATTCTTTTTCCTTTGTTCAGACTAGTTTCAGGGAATTTGGGGGGTGGGTTTAAGCACGTATGTTTAGGGTAAATAAGGTTTTCACAAAAACTGGTCGGGGCCCTTGGCTAAGAGGAGACTCTGCCTTGGGCCTGCTGGTGTAATAAACTGCACTCCGCTATCTGCATTGTCCTTCTGAGTGAGTTTGTTTCCTGGAATGCGTGGCTACAACATTATTAGATTTGAGAGAAGTACAATCTTAATGCCATGAATTCTTAAGACAGCTCTGAATCAATCAAAATAATATACGCTTTTGAGTATAGCCATTTTGTGGGATGAAATAGTTAACGATGATGCACACCTTGGCTGATTTTCTGTACAGAGTATATACCACTAAACATTTCATCTGTGCTCCATTTTTCATTTGCTATAGTCATAAACCTTGAGAAAATTTAAGAGCTGCTTGCTATTTAATAACATCTAAAATTTTCCACGATATTAAACCTGTAGCCTAGATTCCCAGGGTCTGACTTCTGAAACTTAAGTGCTTAGATATTTGGAGTTATATGGATACAGTGAAAAATTGAATGCAGTTTCTTGAGAGATCTATCAAAACAGAAGTCATCTGGAAATAAACAGCTATGGCTTGGGAGATAGGTACAGCATCAGCTTTTGCCTCTTTAATCTTGGCATGAAATAATACACTCATAGTGACAAACCAACAAATGCACTTCTCTTGCTCTCTTTAAAAGTAGCATTTTTGTTGAAAACATTACAAAATAAATGTTTAAAACATAATTATGTGTTCATCAAATGCCCATATGGTCATTAAATATCTGCCTCTGTGGAGTAAAAACATGTGTCGTTCTCGTGGATAACTGCCCATTTAAATAAAAAAAAAAAAAGAAGAAGATAGCAAACTACATAGGTCTACAATGGATTTATCCTTTCTGTTTAAATACGTTTCTTCTTTCAAGAAACAAATGTTTGAGCAAGAGGAAAAAATGACAGATACTATAGCATCTTCATGCACTGATGTTCTTCTCCCCACATATTTTATTCTAGAATTTTTTTTAATTTTTTATTTATTTATTTATTTTTTTGTCCAACCTGGAGCAAACATTCCATTAAGACAAACCATAGTCTTACAGAAATGGTCTTTACTAGTTGACTTGATGGTTCAAAAATGTTTAGCCCATGTATGAAAGAGTATTACTTTGCTTCACTTGAATTTCACCATAAACAAAAACAAAACTAAAAGACTGAGATCTGGACCATGGCTTAAATAGTTCACTTATTTTAATACATGCATTTTTTTAAGGGGAATATTCCTTGCAGTGACAGTACAGCTGAATTTGAGTAAAGCAAGAATATGAATACAAATGTATGACTCTACATGTACAACCTTTTTTTTTTGCATTTTTTTTGCATTTTTGAATCTGACTGTCCCAAAAGGCAAGACAAACAAATGATGCTATCAATCTCATTTCACCCTTTTCTTTTGACACTGTATTACAGACAGCATCCTTTGAAATTCATCTCTCTCTCCTTTGTGGGTCTCTTTCTCCTTCCAAATTCATTCCACATTCAAGGACAACCATATACAGCTGCATGCCTATCACACATAATTACCACCCTCCATGAGGCTATGCTGACAGAGCCAAGAAAAGCAAAGGGCCTTGCACTTATTTAGCTAAATTAATTACATCCCTACTGTCAATCAAGTCAATTCAGGCAGGGGCAACATGTTGGGATTTTTCAAAGCCAACAAATAAGTGTGCAACGTTTTAGCTCCATAAACAAGGCTGGGCAGAGTTCATAAGTTGAATGGCACTGGCAATGATTATTGTAATCAGTATTGGTAATAGAAACAAACCATCACAGTCACTGTATTCAACGTCTCTGGCCATCATCCAGTAAAGGTCCTACTTGCTGTAGTTACTGAAGCACAGAACTCAAGTAACCAAGAAGCTGAGTCATTGAGTTTCATTTTATCTATATTTTTAAACCACATACTCCCAAGGCTTTCTGACTGGTGATGAGTTAGACACTTACATTTTGGATAGCTTCTCTAACACTAAGTATCTTTGAAATTCTTGAGAGGGTACTGACTGTAAGAATTTTCAACTGTTTTCTACTGACCAGAGTTAGGCATTCATTTCAGAGAGAGCTACTAGCAGGTTTTTATTTTAATGCAGCATCATTTAAAGGTGCCAAATGTGTTCCTATATCTGAGCAATAAAGCCAAATGAATTTTATTCACTGACTCATTACATAGCAGTAAGTTCCTATTCCACAAAAAAATGCATTCCCATCATCAGTTTGCAGGAAGGAGGAACCCTTCCAGGGCCCGAAGCTGGGCTCTTGTCTAACACTTGGAAATGAATTGTCTGAGGAGACACATACATGTGCTGACAAAGCAAGAGATTTTATCAGGAAAGGGCACCCGAGTGGAGAGCAGTAGGGTAAGGGAACCCAGGAAAACTGCTCTGCCCTGTGGCTTGCAGTCTCGGGTTTTATAATGATGGGATTAGTTTTCGGGTGGCCTTCAGCCAATCATTCTAATTCAGAGTCTTTCCTGGTGGTGCACGCATCGCTCAGCCAAGATGGATGTTAGTGAGAGGGATTCTGGGAAGTGGACGGACACATGGTGTCTCCTTTAGACCTTTCCCGAACTCTTCCTGTTGGTGGTGGCTTATTAGTTCCATATTCCTTATCAGAATCTCCTGTCATAAAACAACTCATGCAAATGGTTATTATGGTGCCTGGCCAGGGTGGGCAGTTTCAATCAGTGTGCTTCCCCTAACAACTTCCCCCTGAGAGACTTCATACACAAGATACTTCTTGGGAATTGCGGCAGAGGTGTCTTTCCTCTGTAACTACTTCTTGCTGTGCATGGGCATACGCCTGCCTAGCAGAGCAGAAGTCTCTCTCTACCTGATCTAAGTTGGGGTGTTCCACATTTGAAACCAGCTTCCACCCTTGTAGTAATAGCAATTTAGTTTGAAACTGTTGACCCCTCTCAGAGATGAAATAGACAAGGGCCAAACAGGAGACCTAACAGGATGGTCATCTCTGATCCCTGGAAACAGAAGGCAACATTTGGGGTGAGGGTTGCAGGGTTTGTGACCCTTTTTGATTGGTTGGTGGTAAGGCAACAGAGCTGTGCTCCAGGAATCTTGTGTTCAGTCTGAAGTCACCATCTTCCACCTGAGTGGGGGCTCAAAAACATTGTTATGCATATTTCTTTGAGTAGGAACCAGGACTCTTTCTGGAGGCCTTACCAACCTTTGATTGTTTCTCCTGTTTCTGTATCCCCTCCCTTCCCTGATTAGCAATTGTTTGAATCCACCCTTTGGAACTCAGGGAAGGTCAAGGAAGCTGAATGAAGCCTGTATCCTACAGACAAGAAATGGAGAACACAGAACTGATCTCTACTCCATTGCCCCACAGAATTCTACTCAGTTTTAATTTAGGGAACTAGGCAACTATGACTGTGATAACTTTCTGTCAAAATGGAGCATAGGACTGCCTCAGCTTGGAGTATAGACACTGAATTGGAAGTATTTCTGAGTTCCAAGTTCTAGATCTGAGTCTTGTATGAATAAAATCTCAATCCCTTGGTCTGCCATTTTGATGTAACAGAACCGATTAGAAGAAGTTGGAGGAGTGATAACTGGAATTTAGTAGACAAAATAAATCTCATTTCTTTTTAGAAGAATAAACCTTGAAACACAGTCTGGACCTAGCACTTCAGGGAGACTTGTAGCCAGGTACCAGTTGTCTACTTTTATAAAAAGTAAGGTTACTAGCTTCTAGCAGATATTGTTTTGAGAATGGTGGCATCCAAGCCTGACACAACTCAGAAAACTCAAGTGTTTAGTGATACAAGGTCTAATCTGAAAGTACACCCATAGCATCACCTAGTTATTTCCCAGGATTCTGAACCATAGCTACTCTATTTTGACTTTTAATTATAAACTTTTCCTTAATAGGCAAAGCAGAGTTCACCGTTAATGATATCAGTGTTTCACTAGGTATGAGAAGATGCAAGAATTGGAACTCATAAAATCTTCTCCTGAAAAGATCTAACTATCTGAAGGCCTGTTCTGCCAGTTTTTCCCAGAGCACAGAGTGCTTCATCTGATTTTCACCCTGAACTCCTTTTAGGGGCATTGAAAGTCAGAAGTTGCAGTGGCCATGATTTAATCTTTGTAGATGTAGATGGCAAGTGTCAGTCTTCGGTTGGCAGAGCCCCTTTTTGCTCATAAACTTGATCATGATTTTGAGGGGGGCATTTCATGACCATTTTATCCCATGGTGCTGAGAATGTCCATTCTCGGTTGGCAAAGATTATGTTGACAGGCCACTCAATGTGCTGTTACTGGACTAGGCCATAAAACAGTATCCAAAATTCTCTGGACCACCTGTCTTACAAATAATACAAATACAAATACAATACAAATAACATAGCCAGCAGTATTAGTAAAGTCACAAGTAAAACTTAAGTTAAAAGCTTCCATTAGATGTAGCCCAGTATATCTCAGGTCATCTGACTTACTCTGCTCTGTAGAATCTTTATCTTCCAGGGAAATTATATATTGGCACCATCTATAAGGCATATAGCCCCGTTTTCTAGTGTTACTAGACTGATTATCCTTAGAGGCTTCCCTGGTGGCTCAGAGGTTAAAGCGTCTGCCTTTAATGTGGGAAACCCGGGTTCAATCCCTGGGTCGGGAAGATCCCCTGGAGAAGGAATTGTTTCCAACACAGAGGAGACTTTAAACCTAAATTACCATAGCCTGGTGTTATCTATATAAATCCATCCCATAATTGTGGGAGATTTTTCCTCCTTTGCTGAAACTTTTCTTGTTGCTCTGTTTGAGCTTGAGTAATAGATAAAAGCTCAAATTTAGGGCCAGAGTCAGAGCAGGCATTATTAATTGGCCTGGTGAGGGGATCCCATCTAGTAATATCACAGTAACCTGAATATGACTATAATTTTTTGTTAAGTAAATTTTCTCAGGGCCAACCAGTTAGAGTTTGGTAGTAGAAAAATTTAACAAGGCAATCCAGAACTAGACACAAGTAATTGGCCACAAACCCAACAAATGAATTGATTTCTAAAACTAGCATAGAATCAGGCCTATGATAGAAAAGGATTTGATTTATATGCAAAGGTCTAAGAAGTCAAGAAAACATAAATGATCATACGAATCAGGCCCAGCATCTTGGGGAAGCTGTCTACCTCTGATGTTGTCGTCTTCTCATCCTGGTGTAGTGTAGTTTCTCCTGCTTGAGCATCATTTTAAGGTGAGATCAGGTCAGCCGTCTTCTCTATAGACCAGTGCAGTGTAGGGGCCTTTGGAAGTGGGAATTAATTTAAGAGTTAATTTCCCTTCAGTTTCATTGTGCATGAGCTATTTAAGAGTACCTGGCAAAAAAGTCCTTCCATCCAGGTTGGAGACAGTCCCTTAAATTATGTCTTTTTCCAGTCCTGGTTGCAGGTCACGAGGCATCTGATCTTCATCCAAAGACAGATTACTGAGATAAGCTTCAGAAACAAACTTAGGGTGTTCTTTAAGAATTCGATTAAATTTTACATTAATATCACATAACAGCAAAGAGCTATCTAAGAGATGAGTCTTACTAGATGCAGACCTCCATTAACAAACTGGGATTTAACATTTTTTGTAATATCTTTTTCTCCCTAGAGTTACCCTCATTTTTATCAAATATAACCAAATTAAGGCTAGTTTGTCTGCAAAATAGGTCTGTTTTCACTAATTTGGGTCTGATGATTTATATAACCATAACTTTATTTTGTGGAAACATTTATAGAGCCTCAGACTGAACTTTTAAAACAAAACAGGGCTGGGAAACTCACACCAAAGGCTTATCACAAATTTTGCCTAACAAATCTAGATGAATTCTTCTGTTTTTAAGGTCTCAAAAATTTCTTGAGATTTTTGTACTTGTGAGATAACCTTCCTAACTCATTTGATAAACTTACTGGAAACCTAAGAACTTCCAATTTTTGGAGGAGTCAGATAGAAAATATAATTGTTTTATTTATAACATTTAATTTTACCAAAGTATTGTCATAATTAGTTTGAGAGGAAGGTTTTCCCTACTCCCTGAAAGCATAAGATTCAAATCCGTAATTTTTCAGATAGAAACCATAAAAGTTATAAGCATATTCTCTGATTCATTCAGTACTTCTGTTAATTTTTGTGTAGTCATCAGGTTTTCCATTAGAATACCAGTACATATCAGACTGGTAAGAACTCCATATAATTTCTAGGATATCTGTATTAGTAATTTAACCCTACATTATAACATGAGCAGATTTATTACTCATTTGATAATCTGTTTTCAAGTAATTTAACCAACTAAATAAACACAGTTTAATATCTCTCTTTGGGATGTTTCAGGGGCCCTCTGAAACACACCAACGTTAGCTAGAGGTCAAAAGAACTTCAAAAGAATTCTATTTAGGAAGTTTTATCAAAAAGATCAATTAAAAAGGTTTAGAACATTTGGTCAGATTTAGTCAACCTTGATAGGTGTATCACATTTAGCTTGTTGATATGTAACAATAGGCCTAAAGGCTCAAGGTCTAGAGAAAGTCATCTCTGCCATCTTGGACCTAGTTGACTCTAACCAGATTTTTTATCGCTGTGTGATTCTTAACAAAATCCATTTATCTAACTAATTGTAATCCAATTTTAGAAAATCCTGATCATGCAAAACTCTTTTTAGTATTTTATCATACTTTTTTCTTTTTTTTTTTTTTTTTACTGAAAACATACTTCCTACTTTCCTTTACCAACCAAGAACTAACTTATATTAGCATTTTATAGATTGGTGAGAATAAATACCAGCAATAATTTCTAAAACCCTTGCTTTCTTAAAACATTTTAGGAAGGCACCAAACATCATTCATTTATAGTCCTAAATCTCTCTAGTTTCTCTGTAAAAGGAAATGTGTTTAGTAGTAAATGTTTCAAAATTTACTTTATTTGGAAATAACCTAACTATTCAATAAACTTCCAACATTTAGCACACTTAGCACAACCCTTAGAAATTTAAGTTACACCAATCTGGAGAGGTTATTTTAGACAGATATTTCTAAAGAATAATTATTCTTAATAGAGTTTATACAGAAGCTCATGTCTCATTTACATTTTTTTAGAAGTTTCTTCACTTGAGTTAATTTCCTTATTGACAAACTTTTAACAGATATAATATTTAACTTATATTAAACCTAGGTGCAGTGAAAATATTCTACTTAATGTTAATTACTCTAAGACATGTTTATATTAGATAGGTCAACAAACAAACATTAATATCAGGTATTTAATACTGAATATTTCCCAGTTCACATGAACCTGGAATTTATTGTTTAATTTATAATTATTTGATTTGTAAGCACTCACCTTTCTTAAGCCAATTAAATAGAGCTCATTTACAAATTAACTTCAAAAATGTTACCCAGAGACAAAGACACACCACGACGTATTTAGACAGACAGTGCAAGACCTAGCTTCATTTTCTAAGTTTAGTCATGAATTAGATACTACAATATAAAATTTGCTAGTTTATTAAAAAAACAGTTGAAATAAATAAAATTTTTATTAAAGTCTTTTTCCCCTTTTCCCTCAGTCTCAGGAGTTAGAGATGGTCTAGATAAGTGTTCCTGAGAGCCCTGGTCTCAAGGCACAGGAAAAGAAAATCAAGTTCTAACAAAATGGCAGCAGGTCTAAACCAAATGGTGGCCAGACAAAGCAAATTGGCCATCAGAAATCACAACACAGAACACAGAGTTAAAACACACACATATAAACCTGGCAGTCCTCATCAAAGTGAAAGTGAAAGTGAAGTTGTGTCTGACTCGTTGTGGCCCACGGACTGTAGCCCACAAAGCTCTTCCATCCAGGGGATTCTTCAGGCAAGAATATTGGAGTGGGTCGCCATTTCCTTCTCCAGGGGATCTTCCCAACCCAGGGATTGAACCCAGGTCTCCCACATTGCAGGCAGATGCTTTAACCTCTGTACCACCAGGGAAGCCCTTAAATACAAGAATACAGTCTCTCAGAAAACCTCCTATAGAGACACAGAACTTCAGGTCCAAGTGCTAACATCAAAGATTTCAAAGGGAGGAAAGGAAGCCAGGTTGAAAGAAGAAGGGGGAGGAGGTGGGAGAGAGGGGTGAAAGGGGTGGCCTTACAGATGTCTCCTGCCACCTACAGATACCCAGGCATTATGGGACTTTTCTCTGGGCCTCCAGAGAAGGGAGGACTGGAACTCAGCCCTACCAGAAATCAGACCAGACCAGAACCAGAATTCGAATTCTCTGCCAAGAGGAGGTGATCAGTCCCCAATCCTCAGCTCAGGCTGAGGGCCCTTCGACCAGATTCCTGCGTCCAGAACCGGGTGGCTAGAAAATTGGGGAAGGATAGGAAGGGTTAAGGAGAGGAAAGAGAGAGAGAAGGGGAGAGAGGTCAATAAAGTCTCTTGTTCCTTACCGGTTGGGGCACTCTGGCCAGTTGCCCATGTCAGAAGACCATGGACAAAAAGGTCCTAGTTGTGGCTACTGGGTCTGGTCCATTGGTGGGCAAGCTGGCCCCTGAGTACCCCGAGTGGTCAGGATGTCAGTCTCAGCGAAGAAGAGTCCCACAAGAGTTGCCACTTGTTGCAGGAAGGAGGACCCCTTCCAGGGCCCAAAGCTGGGCTCTTGTCTAACACTTGGAAATGAATTGTCTGAGGAGACACATGTGCTGACAAAGCAAGAGATTTTATTGGGAAAGGGCACCCTGGTGGAAAGCAGCAGGGTAAGGGAACCCAGGAGAACTGCTCTGTCATGTGGCTCACAGTCTCGGGTTTTATGGTGATGGGATTAGTTTTCGGGTGGCCTTCAGCCAATCATTCTAATTCAGAGTCTTTCCTGGTGGTGCACGCATCGCTCAGCCAAGATGGATGTTAGCGAGAGGGATTCTGGGAAGTGGACGGACACGTGGTGTCTCCTTTAGACCTTTCCCGAACTCTTCCTGTTGGTGGTGGCTTATTAGTTCCATATTCCTTATCAGAATCTTCTGTCATAAAACAACTCATGCAAATGGTTATTTTGGTGCCTGGCCAGGGTGGGCGGTTTCAATCAGTGTGCTTCCCCTAACAATCACACAAGTGTAGTGTCTAAGAGAAAGGATATACAGTGTAGTGATTAATGACATGACTTCAAATTTAGTCCTAGCACCTTCCCTATGTAACTTTGGGAAGCTTTTTTAACATTCCGAAGGTCATTTTTTGTCATTGCTAAAATGGGTACAATGGTGTTAACCTCATAGATATTTGGTAGGAATTAAATAATATAACGCAGCATTGCGTCTGGCATGTATTAAATACTCAAAAAATGCTAGCTAATAGTGGTTGGTGGGGAACGTAATATCTATGGTGGTCTACATATTATTTGACTTTCCTCCCACCAAGACTTGGAAAATGAATCCTCCTTCCCTGAATATGAGTGAGCATATATAGCTTCTTCCTCATGTGTTCACTCTTTGCCTTTCTGTCAGTGCATATGTAGGTGTTCCAGTTCATGTACACATGAAAAATTCTAACCTACAGCCAGCAGCAACTGTCAGACACGTCAGTGAGTTTTCAGGCAATGCCAGCCTTCAAACCTCCCCAGGCTGATATCAAGCAAAACAGAGATTAGCTGTTCTCACCATTTCTGCCCAAATCACAAATTCTTGCTGTTGTTTCAGACCATGAAGTTCAGGGCCGGATTGTTACACAGCAGCAGAGAAGTGGTACATCATTGAAGGAACATGGGGACTAGTCATCAAAATCTGACAGAAGTGTTACTTCCATTGTAGGCTAAGGCATGAAGTACTATCACCACCACAGCAAATGTTTGTTGACAAATGCAGTTTACAAGGGCTTCCCTTGTGGCTCAGTTGGTAAAGAATCTGCCTGCAGTGTGGGAGACCTGGGTTTGATCTCTGGGTTGGGAAGATCCCCTGGAAATGGGAAAGGCTACCCATTCCAGTATTCTGGCCTGGAGAATTCCATGGGTCCATATAGTCCATGGGGTTGCAAAGATTTGGACACGACTGACCGACTTTCACTTCACTTCATAGTTTACAAAGCAATTTCTTAACCGTCATCTCATTTGATGCCCTATACAACTCTAAAAGACAGGTAGAATCACTGACCCCTTTTATAGAATAGACAATCAAGGTTCAGAGAAGTTAGCTAATTTGTACAAAATCACTCAACTATTAAGCAATGCAGTCAAATATGGACTCTGCATACTGATCTTTATTACGTGTGACAATACATAGAATTCCCCTTAGGTTTTATTTTCTTCCCTAGAACTAGTTGGTCTCATATTTGGTGGTCACTTCTATGGGCTTCCTTTACTCTTATTCCTAAAACAGTTATTGGCATTCTGGAGTCTGCTTGATACACGGAAAAAGGGTTTTTCCATCAGACTGCTAATAATCTAGTAAGAAGCTAGAAACATGTGACACTATATGAAAGACACAGTTAGCAAAAAATGGCAATGACATAACACCAACAGAGAATATCACTCTTGACAAATCACTCAACTAGCAATAATAGCATAATTATATGGTAATATGTCTGTCAGACACGGGCAGAATTGCGTGGAGATAATTCTAGGTCAAAGGATGAGATGCTAGAAAAAATTTTCATTATGTCCATCACTGGACAATGGAAACAATGTGAAATGGGCCATTCTGACCTTTATAATAGGAAATAGATGGCCATATGTGGCAACAAGCTGATATTTTAAGGTTGGGGATGGTAAATAATAATAATAATTTGAGAAGCTAAAGGCAAGGGAAAAGACAGAGAGGGCAAGATCAGAAACTTTTCCAAAATCCTATTAGCATACTAAGCACATATATTTGTTTTTTTTTTGTTTGTTTCTTATTTTTATTTTTACTTTATTTTACTTTACAATACTGTATTGGTTTTGCCATACATTGACATGAATCCACCACGGGTGTACATGCAATCCCAAACATGAACCCCCCTCCCACGTCCCTCCCCATGGAAACAACCTAGATGTCCATCAGCAGATGAATGTATAAGAAAGCTTTGGTACATATACACAATGGAGTATTCCTCAGCCATTAACAAGAATACATTTGAATCAGTTCTGATGAGATGGATGAAACTGGAGCCAATTATACAGAGTGAAGTAAGCCAGAAAGAAAAACACCAATACAGTATACTAACACATATATATTTGTTTAATATTTTGAAATATGAAGTTTTTTTTTTTTCTTTGCCTTCCTCTCCTCCCACCAGTTTTTCAAACTTGGGCAATTTTGATCCAATGAAACAAAAAGTTAATACAAGTAGCTAATATTTGTTGAACACAAACTGGACCAGGCACTTCTGTAAGAATTTTGCGTTCATTATTTAACCCACATAACAATATTTTGAAGTATATCTTCCTTTTACAGCTAAGAGAACAGGGGTATGAAGAGGTTGAAAGTGTTGCCGAGTGTTAAACTGTCCTTGGTACTTCGGTACTTGGTGGGGTTGGAACTCAGAAGTCTGTCTCTAAAGCGTATCCTCTTAATCTCTGCCCTGTACCACATCAACTCATTTAAAGTGTATGGTTGAGTGTTAGTAACATTAGAGACCATTATGAAAGAGACAGAGTCTTTAATTTTTCCTTTCTAGATGACGCTGCTTGCAAACCATGCCAGAAATTTTTTAGTTTCTTTCTCAGTGTGGGCACAGATTAAGCCCATGTCATTTTCTCTGTCCTCTGCGTAGTATGTAATCTCAGACACCTGGTGTTTGAAAAGTACAATTTTACAAGGCTAAATAGATGTCAGCTATAACCAGTATTATTAATATAGTTTTCATTGTACAATTAGTGATCTCTTTACATGTTAAATGGTTTATGTCTCTACTGTTAGAATACATAGATTTATAAATGATAAGCGAGAGGTAATTTTAAGTCATGGTGCAATTAAACCCAGAAATACAAGTCCATATTTCCTTTAGGGAAATGTAGCATCTTGTCCATGAGAATTTCACTTGTATGTCAACCAGATTCATTTTTTTTTATGTCCATGTTTTTTTTTTTTAATTTTACTTTATTTTACTTTACAATACTGTATTGGTTTTGCCATACATTGACATGAATCCACCACAGATGTACATAAGTTCCCAATCCTGAACCCCCCTCCCACCTCCCTCCCCATAGCATCCCTCTGGGTCATCCCAGTGCACCAGCCCCAAGCATCCTGTATCCTGCATCAAACCTAGACTGGCGATTGGTTTCTTATATGATATTATACATGTTTCAATGCCATTCTCCCAAATCATCCCATCCTCTCCATCTCCCACAGAGTCCAAAAGACTGTTCTATACATCTGTGTCTCTTGCTATCTATCATACAGGGCGATCATTGCCATCTTTCTAAATTCCATATATATGTGTTAGTATACTGTATTGGTGTTTTTCTTTCTGGCTTACTTCACTCTGTATAATTGGCTCCAGTTTCATCCATCTCATCAGAACTGATTCAAATGAATTCTTTTTAATGGCTGAGTAATACTCCATTGTGTATATGTACTACAGCTTTCTTATCCATTCATCTGCTGATGGACATCTAGGTTGCTTCCATGTCCTGGCTATTATAAACAGTGCTGCGATGAACATTGGGGTACATGTGTCTCTTTCAATTCTGGTTTCCTCGGTGTGTATGCCCAGCAGTGGGATTGCTGGGTCATAAGGTAGTTCTATTTCCAGTTTTTTAAAGAATCTCCACACTGTTCTCCATAGTGGCTGTACTAGTTTGCATTCCCACCAACAGTGTAAGAGGGTTCCCTTTTCTCCACACCCTCTCCAGCATTTATTGCTTGTAGACTTTTGGATTGCAGCCATTCTGAGTGGTGTGAAATGGTACCTCATTGTGGTCTTGATTTGCATTTCTCTGATAATGAGTGACGTTGAGCATCTTTTCATGTGTTTGTTAGCCATCTGTATGTCTTCTTTGGAGAAATGTTTATTTAGTTCTTTGGCTTATTTTTTGATTGGGTCGTTTATTCTCCTGGAATTGAGCTGCATGCATTGCTTGTATATTTTTGGGATTAGTTGTTTGTCCGTTGCTTCATTTGCTATTATTTTCTCCCATTCCGAAGGCTGTCTTTTCACCTTGCTTATAGTTTCCTTTATTGTGCAGATGCTTTTAATTTTAATTAGATCTCATTTGTTTATTTTTGCTTTTATTTCCAATATTCTTGGAGGTGGGTCATAGAGGATCCTGCTGTGATGTATGTCAGAGAGTGTTTTGCCTATGTTCTCCTCTAGGAGTTTTACAGTTTCTGGTCTTACATTTAGATCTTTAATCCATTTTGAGTTTATTTTTGTGTATGGTGTTAGAAAGTGTTCTAGTTTCATTCTTTTACAAGTGGTTGACCAGTTTTCCCAGCACCACTTGTTAAAGAGATTGTCTTTAATCCATTGTATATCCTTGCCTCCTTTGTGGAAGAGAAGGTGGCCATAGGTGTGTGGATTTATTTCTGGGCATTTTTTTTTTAATCACACTGTGTGCTAAGTCATTTCAGTAGTGTCTGACTCTTTGCAACCCTATGGACCATAGCCTGCCAGGCTGCTCTGTCTATGGGGATTCTCCAGAAGACCAGAATACTGGACTGGTTTGCCATGCCCTCCTCCAGGGGATCTTCCCCACCAAGGGATTGAACCAATGTCTCTTATGTCTCCTGCATTAGCAGGCAGTTTGTTTAGCACCAGTGCCACCTAAGAAGCCCTCTATCACTCTAGTGTCTACATAGCTGCAATCAGATAACAATAGAATAGTAACAGTGCTAGCAGGCATATGATTAAGTTAAGTCAATTATCTCTCTCTCTAATGGGGAAGAATTGTCCACTGTGAGTATTTAAAACATTAGAACCAAAATAAGGAATTTCATTAGTTTGGAAATTCAGCCAGTACTGCAGTAGAGTGGTTTCACAAAAACAATCCAGAAGAGAGTGTCGAACTTTGATCCACGTAGTACCTACCCTCTCCCTACCCTTTACCAGGATGTTCAGTCACTCCGTAGTGTCCAACTCCTTGTGATCCCATGCACTGCGTGCAGCACACTAGGCTTCCTTCACTATCTCCTGGACTTTGCTCAAACCCTCCACCAGTATGGGGCTAGTTAAAAGGTAATGGAAGGCCAGTCCCCTGGCATGCTACTCCTACTCTCGGCTCCACCTTAACCACAATTACCATGAATAGATGAAGTAGGTGAGGCAGTGCCGTGTGACACCCCTATTCTTCTGGACTTGAGAACCAAGTTTCCTGGCCATGAGAATAAAGCAGGGCAGGGGCCAGAATGAGAAAGGCAAGCACAGCAAACTTGTGATTTTTTTTTTTTCCTACCTTGGCTTAACTAGAAAAAAACCCTTTGCTGAGGAATAAGAAAGATCACTCTGAAGACAATGGTGTTCAAGCCCCACTCCTAGTCACTCAGCCGTCTCTTTCATAAACCCTCTGGGAGATTTCTGATTATTATTAGTACCTCCAATATTATTTTTTCTCCCTTAAAATGTGGGCATGGAATATCTTTTCTTCTTTCCAAGCTCATGCAGTTAAGAAGTTCACTCCTCCCTGAGAGGATAGATTAGAGCTCAGCAAGCAAACGGCTGCTTATTCTTTGACAAAGATAGTAAGAGTGAAAAAGAAGCTTCCTGTATCACTGGGGAGAGAATGAAGGTAGTTTAAGAAAAGGAGTATAAATAGAAAACAATCATCTGCAATATAATAAAATCATTAATACGCTTTTCAGCAATATTACTGTTGTATTATATGCATGTCACTTATTTTCTGCATTTCTTAACAGGAATTAAACGTTAATCCCCAACACATGATCTGCCTCCCTCCCCCCCCAAGTCTGTCTTCTTCTCTAGCTACAAATAATAAAGCCTAGAGCATATGGATAGCTCCTTCTCTACTGCATTTTAAAATCTCCTTTACACTCACGTCATAGTATTATATTAAAAAAATGCTTTTTCTTTAAAATAAATAAATAAATAAACCCCATGCTACATTTTTCTTTTGGTCCCAGCCAAGATTCAGCATTTATGTTCCCAAACATTTTTTGTATCATTGCATCTGGTGATTACATTCTATTAATTAGACTTTTTTTTCATTTTTACATTTCTGTCCTACCAGATCAGCTCAAGTTATTAGAGATGGAAGGTTTAAGCATTGCAGGCACCAGTGACATCATGGTTACCATAGAAATAAAAATCTAGCAACAATATTACTAGGTTTCTTTATCAGCCATGCTGCATTGCTGGTGTTCAAATCTTCCACCTGAGGATAAAAGCTCAGAAGCTCCTGTCATTACATAATCTATACTATTCCAAACACATTTTCAGAATTTAAAAATGAGAAGAAGAAAAAAAAAAAGAGCGAGGGTTATTTATATCCAATCTGTCAACTTACATAATTAGTCACAGGTACTTCAAAGCCCTAAATGAAGATAAGGTAAATAAAACATACACGTGAAATCTGGAGATAAACAAGACTTCTATTACATAGTATTCATAACCAAAATCAAAATCTGTATCATAAGCTAAATGACAAATTATAAAATCCCTAGGTGTGAAGTCTGCCTTCCTTTTTTACAATCTCATTCTAGATTCTTTTCTATACCATTTTAATTAGTGTCTGAAAACAGGACTGTACCTTTAGAATATTTACATTTTGAAAGCAAGGAAAGAGGTTACTCTGGGCTGTTTTTCACCTTCTACTTGAATTCTTACAGCAAGTCATCTGCTTTTAGATTGAATAGCTAGGTATTTTCTGTCAGTTACATTTCTGAGAGAAAAAGATACTGTCAGAAACCAATTACTCAACCTGATTGTGGCCTGGTAATATCAGGTTGCTATTTACCTTGATATAACTACTTACACACACTTCACCCTACTCTGTTTAACAAAATATGTAACACAAAATCATTTTGTAATTTTAAAATTTTAGTTTATATTCTCTCTTTCTCTCTCCTTTCTCACCTCCCTTGCCCTCTTCCTCTCCCTCCTCCTCCCTCCCTTCCTCACTCTGTCTCTCTGAGAAAAGCTGTGGCTCGAATTGGGAATGATTTTGAAATAAGTTCTAAACTTGCCAAAATCTCCAACCAGCTTCCATAAATTAATGACTCTTTTAGTAATCAATAACAAGACATGATTTCCCACTGAATTCCAACACTGCAGATCAATCTTCAGTTGCTACTATCTCCACAACTTAGTGTTCCAAAGATTTATGATGGTGGCAAATATGCTTTATTAAAATACAGCATGAACCTAATTGAGTACAATCCTGTACAAATTTCAAAGATATATAATGCTACAATTAACGTAATTAGAGAGGAAAATTGATGGTCATTACAAATGCAATCAGAGACTTTTACATTATTATATTTATCACACTAATGGGCTTATTGTCACTATAAAATGCATGTCCATTTTAACAGTAAAATTGAGTAAAAATACCAATAAATTAAAATAAACAATAAATGGGGTGTTCTTTGAATGATTTAGGAGTAGCTTTAGGTAGTGGCAAATTCATACCATAGCACTGTCAGTCCATTAATTTCAGCCATTTTCCTGATTAATTCTTATCACCACACCTGGATCAATTAAGTGGTGATCTTCATTGATCACTAAGGCAATATAAAATGAATGCATTTTTATTTCCATACACCATTTATTTTGTGGCTACTGGCAGAGTCATACTCTCTTTGATCCTCTGGATAAATGAGGCTAGCAAACAAATGGTTTTGCCATTTAAAATGCTACTTTACTTTGTCAATGCCAGACAGAGCAGTTGCCACATAAGTATAACTATATTCAAATATCTCAAACTGTTTCTATAAAACAGCAAGCCTAGCTGGAAAAAAAAAAAAAAGAAGTAAATGTTACTCACAATTCTAATCTGACATCATGTGGATAGAATCAAAGCATTTTTTCTTAATTCAGGTGAAAGCAGTTGTGGGTTTAGAAATTGTCTGCATCTAGAAGTCAGGGAGTACATATACTTGAATGGAGGGTTAGAAAAGACAGCTCATATATAGATGGACACTAGCACAGGCTCTGCAGACTAGAAAAACCTGATTGGTTTCAGGCCATGGATGTCAAAAATGAATGAATCATCAAATAGCCTACTCAATTTTCTTGTTGAAATGAAAATAACTAAAGACTAAAATAGCTTGAGGTATGCTATGAGTAGCTGCACCAGCATTACATTGAAGAGACCTCAAAGGAACATCACAGGAGGCCAAGGAAAAGTTCAAACCCTGCTGGAACTCTGGGTTTAGACAGGCAACTTCATGATGACCGCAGCCAACAATTTTTGTGTGTGTGTGTGTGTGCGCAGGCACAGGCATTGGGGTGGGGGAGGGGCGCCAGGAGGAGAGCTCTATTTCCGCTTCAGGCAGGCTCCTGAAATTGGAAAATCCCCGGGGTTCTGAAGAACTCCCAGAAATTTTAATTTACGCAGATTATTGTTTATGTTCAAAATAGAGTTTTTCTAGAAAGAAGATTTGAAACATCAATATATATTCAATATATAACTCATGAATTAATTTAGAGAAATCTTAGATTATCCTGATATTTTCAGCACCGAAAGAAAATGTATAATCCATTTTAACAAGTTAATACTAGTGTTTTTTCAACCCTTTCAACTCAGGAGAAATTGTATCATCTGTTATTCTGACAAGAGTGTGAAAGGTGGACAAAGGCTCTCAATTTCTAAATATGAGGAGCTAAAAATTTTTACTTTATCATGAAGAGACTGTTTTACATTGTGAATTAGTACACACGCATGTGTATCTGCATACTTTTGCATGTACCCCTGAAACCAGGTTTTAGAAATCAGAACTTTATATGTGATGTACACTGATATGTTTTATTATATTCTACTTTTTAAACATGCTAGTTGTAACCTATTAAATAGATTTCATAATCCTCTAATAGTTCTCAAACTGTAGCTTGAAAAGCATTGTTCTAAACCATAGTAATTGGTAAGTTTCTAAAAGCCATAGCTTCCATGGCCACTGTCATTCGGTTGTAATATCCATGGTTTTCCCCAGAAAAAACTACAACCTTACCCCAAGAAGCAAAAACCAATCCCCAACACAGACACCCTGACATTTAGAAATGGCAAACAGAACCTCAATCACTTCAGCTGAATATTCATAAGTTAAAACATAGCTTTTCCTGTGTTATCACTCTAATTTTTCAAGTGGCTTTCTTCCAAGGCCAGAAAAAGAAGCTTCCTCTCAGAACTCAAATTATTATTGAAGTGCTAGTAAATCTCAGAGATAAGACAGGCAAATAATTTCAATTTCCTCCATTTATTTTCTTTCTTAATTTAATTAAAACGTGGATCATTTCAGGTTTTTGCCCCTATAATAGAGTTACAGAGTTGAGAGAGCTATTTAGCTTATGAGTTTGTACCTAGGGAGTGTGAAACACTGGCAAATGGAAAACTTGATAGTAGCCAGGAAAGCACACTACAGATGGCTCCCAGTCAGTAGAGGAAATTTAGCAATTGCAAAATTTAGAATGGCTCTGTGGTTATCTTTGCTGACAAGGAATTCAATAAGTTGCACTGTAACATGATGTTCAGCCAAGGATTTCATAGTATAGGAATGATACCAGAATTGGAGCCATGATCCAAAATTGCTAATATCTATATCCAACTGACAAGTAGATAATGGGAAAGTTCATTAAACACAAGAAAAACAATGTCATTCACATTGCATAAAGCAAGTTATTGCAATAAGTAAAGCTCTTTTTCTTTGTGGAACAGATGTGTTTCCGAAAATGTGGCAGTAAAACTAATTTATGTAAAACAAATCTTACATTTCCATTGGTTTCCATTATAAAATTTGAGATAAGTGCCCAGCAAAAAGATATTTTAACAGACTGAATTCAAAAGTTTTGGTGACTAGCTGAGTTGGTGCTACGTTTATAGACTAAATAAGTTATTACCAAAAGAGTATGATTTAGAGCTAAAAAACAAAACCTGTCTGCTCCAAAGAACCTACAACATTACCTTCTAGTCACCATCAATGATTTGAGTTTAATAGCATTAGAAAATGTCTTTAATCAAGAAGACATATATATGTGTGTGTATGTACACACACACACACATACAAACACACACACATATATATATAATGACAGGTCAATAAGGAGTAGATCTTTAAGTGGAATTAAAAAATTCAACAAACATTTACTGAGCACCTAATATATTCTAAACCATCAGCTAGGAACTGAAAATATATACTTAAATGTTTTCTGCCCTTAAACATATGATTGTAGAGTCAATAAAAAAAAGTTCCATATGTAACTGTGGAAAGTAATTGGCATTAAGTAGGAAAGTGTAACCTCTTCACCATGCTTCCTCAAAGGGCATTTGAGGAACAATTCACTACCAGAAAGAGGGGATTCCAGAACTGTGGTCAAAGGAATACCGGACTGGCTATCTGTGGGATACAGTGAAGTACAAGTATGAAGAATGGGCATGAGAAGAAGTAGAAGAAATGTTTTATCATTAATGGAAATTAAGGAGGCCTGGAAATGGCAACCCACTCCAGTACTCTTGCCTGGAAAATCCCATGGATGGAGGAGCCTGAAGGGCTACAGTCTATAGGGTCGCTAAGAGTCAGACATGACTGAGTGACCTCACTTTCACTTTTTACTTTCATGCATTGGAGAAGGAAATGGCAACCCACTCCAGTGTTCTTTCCTGGAGTATCCCAGGGACTGGGGAGCTTGGTGGGCTGCCATCTATGGGGTCGCACAGAGTCGGACACAAATGAAGCAACTTAGCAGTAGTAGCAGCAGCAACCTATTTTATTAGGTTAGGTTTTCTAAATTCTTTTAAATATATATATTTTAGCCTTACTTAGAGAAGGATATAGTGGATATGAGTACGGACTCTTGAGCAAGAGTGCCTAGATCTGAATTCTGGATCAGGATGCAATGGCTTATTTTATTTTATTTTTTAACATTTGTGTGCCCAGCTTTCCTCATTTGTTACATGGAAATAACATTATTACCTATTATTTACTTAACAGGTTTATTGTGGGAATGAAATTGACACAAAATGATTGTATCTCTTTTTATCATCATCACCATCAACAACATCATACAGTTAAGGATATTGTGAACTGTAGAGGAATTAAGAAATGTTATCAAACTCATAAAATTAGCAAGTGGTATGGTTGGAGTTTAAATTTAGGTTATTCTAAATTCTAATTTATAACTTTGTTTTTATTAATTGAAATAAAAATGCACATAGGAAAATGGAAAGATAAAAAGTATACAGATAGAGGTTTTTTCACAAGTCTGGTTAAGAAACTTAAGTATTGGAAACTAAAAACCCATCCTTCTCATGTTCTGTCCAGTCACTTCCTCCTCTCAGCACAACCACAGTATTGAGTCTAAAACAGAGGCTAGTTTGCTTTTTCTTGAACTCAATGCAGATAAAGTTATATAGTATTCACTCTTTTGTGTCTTGCTGTTTTCAAGGTTCTGATGTTCATCCATATTATTTAGTGTAGTCATAAACGCTTTATTCTTATTGTTGTAGAGCATTGCATTGTATGGTGATACCACAAACAATTGACTCATTCTACATTCAGAGATGTTGGGCCACTTTCCAGTTTTTGTGTGTAACAAATAGAGCTGTTTTGAAAATTCTAGTATATACCTTTTGATACATAGGTATGACTTTGTTTTGGGTATATACTGAGGAATAGAATTTCTGGGTCTTAGTTATGCCTATATTTAATTTTATTGTATACTACCAAAACAGCTTATAATAATTTACATGTCCACCTCAGTAGTATGTGAGTTCTGGTTGTCCCCTATTCTTTCCAATACTTGGTATCGTCCGTCTTTTTATTTTAGCCATTCTGATGGGTATGTGCTGAGTCATACTGTGGTTTTAATTTATATTTTATCAGAGAGAGAGGAGAGAAAGGCTGGCTTTATAAGCACTCTTGAAGATAGTAAAAGTTCTCAGCAATCAAGCAAATGCCCAATTAAGAGAAAGTCACATTCAAGCTGGTAGAGTAGTTCAGGCACTTTCACTTGCCTTGGTCCCAGCCCCTCCCTGGTATGGCACAATCTTCTATGGAAAAGGTGGAAATCTGGTTTCAAATTAGTCTCAAACCAGAGGAGGCATAACATATCTTCTAACCTGAGTGTTGCCTGATGAACTAGTCTCTCTTTTACCTAACACATAGTTCAGACAGGGTAAACCAGGATAACTTGGATCTCAGAGTGGAAAAAGAGACAAAGTGGTAGGCATTGGTCACAAAAGCTGCAAGAGAGCAGCAGACCTGCACAAGTCTAGGGCAACAGAACATAGGTGGAGGCATACAATAAGCCATTTAAGCTCATTAGGGGATGATGCAGAGGGGACCTCTTTGGGAAACTTAGACTTTCAAAAGCATATTTTATGTATACACACACACACACACATACACACATATGTATACATATATACACATGCATACATATACATAAAGGAATCAAAAACCCATATACAGGCCCAGGCAAGATAAGAAAAGACTTGAGAATAGCTTTAACCTTCACCTGGGGCTTTTCCTAAAACTGAAAGCATATCCAGCTAATAAGTACTTGACTGCTCTAGTACAGAGCCAATCCACATAAACTGGAAGAGGAAGCTTATTTGGATTCCCCAAAACCTTTGAGGCCAGAGGCAGCAAGAGTACCTAAAGGAAAAAAAAAAAAAAAAGCAAAACTGCCGACTAATAATTATATACCCAACAAAACTGTTTTTGAAAGATGAGTTTGAAAATAAGACATCCCCAGAAAAACAAAAGCTTAGGGAGTTCATTACCACTAACTCTGCCCTATAAGAAATGCCTAAAGAATTCCTTCAGGTTGAAATGAAATAACACACAGAAACTCACTATAGAGATATAATGATCTCAGCTCAGTTCAGTTCAGTTGCTCAGTTCTGTCCGACTCTTTGTGAGCCCATGAATTGCAGCATGTCAGGCCTCCCTGTCCATCACCAACTCACAGAGTTCACTCAGACTCATGTCCATCGAGTCGGCGATGCCATCCAGCCATCTCATCCTCTGTTGTCCCCTTTTCCTCCTGCCCCCAATCCCTCCCAGCATCAGAGTCTTTTCCAATGAGTCAACTCTTTGCATGAGTTGGCCAAAGTACTGGAATTTCAACTTTAGCATCATTCCTTTCAAAGAACACCCAGGACTGATCTCCTTTAGAATGGACTGGTTGGATCTCCTTGCAGTCCAAGGGACTCTCAAGAGTCTTCTCCAACACTACAGTTCAAAAGCATCAATTCTTTGGTGCTCAGCTTTCTTCACAGTCCAACTCTCACATCCATACATGACTACTGGAAAAACCATAGCCTTGACTACATGGACTTTTGTTGGCAAAGTAATGTCTCTGCTTTTTAATATGCCATCTAGGTTAGTCATAACTTTCCTTCCAAGGAGTAAGCGTCTTTTAATTTCATGGCTGCAATCACCATCTGCAGTGATTTTGGAGCCCCCCAAAATAAAGTTTGACACTGTTTTCACATGTTTTCTCATCTATTTCCCATCTCAAGTAAAGGTAAATACATGGGTAAAGTAAAAAATACTCCTTAACTGATTCTATCAGGCCAGCTTTTCCCTGAAACCAAAGCCAGATAAAGATCCTACAGAAAACTATACACCATTATTCATGATGAATACTGATGTAAAAAATTCAACACAATATTAGCACACTAGATTCAGACACATATTAAAAGGATTATACACCATGACCAAGTGAGATTTATTTCTGGAATTCAGGGATGTTTGAACATATGTAAACCAATCAATGTCATATGCTACACTAACAGAATGAAGGAAGAAAACAAACAAACAAATATGGTGCTCTAAATAATATAGGAAAAAAGAAAAAAAAAACTTCTGACAAAATTAAACATCCTTTCATGATAAAACTTTTCAACAAACAGAATAAAAGAAAACTGCCTCAACATAATAAAGGCCATATATTAAAAAATCCTACAGGTAAAATCATACTCCATAGTGACAAAATTGAAAGCTTTTCCTCTAAGATCATGAATAAGACAAGAAAGCCCATTTTCAACACTTCTACATATAAAACCCTAAATATAACACACACACACACACACACACACACACACACAAACAAACACACACCTGTTAGAAATAATAAGCGTGTCCAGCAAAGTTACAAGATACAAAATCACTGTTCTTCTGTACACTTAAACTATCTGAAAAGAAACAATTCCATTCACAACAGCATCAAAAATACTTAGGAATGAGCATCACCAAGGAGGTGAAAACTTTGTACACTAAAAACTACTAACATTGCTAACAGATATTTTAAAAGACATGTATAAATGGAAAGACATTCCATGGTAATGGGCTTGGTAGACTTAACATTAAGATGACAATACACATGAGTTTGGGTGAACTCCAGGAGTTGATGATGGACAGGGAGGCCTGGTGTGCTGCAGTTCATGGCATTGCAAAGAGTCGGACACAATTGAGTGACTGAACTGAACTGAACTGAACTATGGAAAGAAATCTACACATTTAATGCAATACTATCAAAATCTCAATGACTTTTTCTTCAGAAATAAAAAATTCATACTAAAGTGTATATGAAATCTCAAGGGACCACAACAGCCAAAAATCTTAAAAAAAAAAAAGGGAGACTCACGATTTTTAATTTCAAAACTTACTACAAATCTACGGTAATCAACACAGTGTGACACTGGAATAAAGACAGAGATACAGATCATTGGAACAGAATAGAGAACCCAGAAATAAACCCACTCCCTCACATATACATATATGTATATGGTGAAATGATTTTTTAAAATAAAAGTACCAAGACAACTGAATGGTGAAATGGCAGCCTATTCAACAAATTGTGCTGGGAAAATGGAATATCCACGTGCAAAAGAATGAAGCTGGATCCTAATCTAATATAGAAAGAAAGCAGATCAAAGAGCTAAACATAACACCTAAAGAAATGAACATTTCAGAGGAAAACATAGAAGGAAAGCTTCATAACATTATATTTGGTAGTGATTTCTTTGTATGATACTAAAAGCATAGACAAATTATATTTCATGAAAATTAAAAACTTTTTTTCATCAACAGGACACTATCCACAAGTGAAAGAGCAACCCACAGAATGGGTGAAAATATCCTGAAAGCATACATCTGATCAGGGATTACTATTTAGAATATACAGAAGAAACAGTGAAAGTGTTAGTCACTCAGTCATGTCCAGCTCTTTGCAATCCCATGGACTGTAGCCTTAGAGGCTCCTCTGTCCATGGAATTTTCCAGACAAGAATACTGGAGTGGGTAGCCATTCCCTTCTCCATGGGATCTTCTCAACCTAGGGATAGAACCCGTGTCTCCCACATTGCAGGCACATTCTTTGTTCTTTACTATCTGAGCCACCAGGGAAGAATACAAAAAGATCTACCACAATTCAAGAACAAAGGGAAAACAAAAAACCCAGCTGAAAAATGGGCAAAGACCTTGAATAGATATTTCTCAAAATATATACAGATGTCCAATAAGCACTTGAGAAGATGCTAAACATCACTAATCATTAGGTAAATACAAATAAAAACTACAAGGAAGTACCATTTCAATTCCATTAGGATGGTTATTACAAAAATTTTTAAATAAAAACAAAAACAAGATAGAAATAACAAGCATAAGATAGGATGTGGAGAAACAGGAAAACTTGTGATTTGCTGGTTGGGATAGAAAATAGTGCAGCCTCAGTAGAAAACATCTCAGTTTCAAAAACTTAAACAGAACTACCATATGACTGAAAAATTCCACTTTTGATTATATACCCAAAAGAATTTGAATCAGGGACTCAAACAGACATTTGTACACCCATATTCATAGCATCATTATTCACAATATTCAAAAGGTATCCCAGGTATGGAACCTGGGTTGTTTCCGCATTTTAGCTATGGTAAATGGTGCTACTGTGAACATTGGGCTGCATGTATCTTTTCAAATTAGTGTTTTTGTTTTATTCAGATAAATATCAGGGATGGAATCGCTGGATCATATGGTAGCTTTATTGTTGTTTGTTTGTTTGTTTCTGAGGAATTTTCATATGTTTTCCATAGTGGCTGCACCAATTTGCATTCCCACCAACAGTGCACATGGGTAGCTTTTTATCCACATCCTCGCCAACATTTGTTGACTTTTTGATGATAGCCATTCTGACAGGTGTGATTTTCAATCTTCTTTTGGTTTGCATTTCTCTAATAATTAGCAATTCAAGATAGGGAAGCAGAAGTTGTGGTACGTATATACAATAGATTATTACTCAGCCATGCTGCTGCTGCTAAGTCACTTCAGTCGTATCCGACTCTGTGTTACCCCATAGACAGCAGCCCATCAGGCTCCCCCATCCCTGGGATTCTCCAGGCAAGAACACTGGAGTGGGTTGCCATTTCCTTCTCCAATGCATGAAAGTGAAAAGTCAAAGTGAAGTCACTCAGTCGTGTCCAACTCTTAGTGACTCCATGGACTGCAGCCTATCAGGCTCCTCCATCCATGGGATTTTCCAGGCAAGAGTAATGGAGTGGGGTGCCATTGCTACTCAGCCATAAACAGTAATAAATTTAAGTCAGTTCTACTGAGGTGGATGAGCATAGAGCCTGTTATACAGAGTGAAGTCAGAAAGAGAAAAACAAATAACATATATTAACACATATATATGGAATCTAGAAAGATGGTACTGATGAACCTATTTGTGGGGTAGGAATAGAGGTGTAGACATAGAGAATAGATTTCTGGACTCAGGGGGGGAAGGAGAGGGAAGGGCGAATTGAGAGAGTAGATTGAAACATACATATTACTACATGTAAAACAGATAGCTAGTGGGAAATTGCTGTATAACACAGAAAGCTCAACCTGGTGCTCTCTGACAACCTAGAGGGGTGTGATGGGGTGGGGGTCAGGATAGAAGTTCAAGAGGTAGAAGATATATGTATACTTATGATTCACATTGTTGTATGGAAGAAACCAACATACCATTGTAATGCAATTATCCTACAATATTTTTTTTTAAGATATGGAAGCAACATAAGTGTCCATCAACAGACAAATGCATATAGAAGATACAGTATATATGTATATATGTGTGTGTCTGTACACACAATAGACCGTTCAGTTCAGTTCAGTCACTCAGTCCTGTCCGACTCTTTGGGACCCCATGAATCACAGCACGCCAGGCCTCCCTGTCCATCACCAACTCCCGGAGTTCACTCAGACTCACATCCATCGAGTCAACGATGCCATCCAGCCATCTCATCCTCGGTCGTCCCTTTCTCCTACTGCCCCCAATCCCTCCCAGCATCAGAGTCTTTTCCAATGAGTCAACTCTTTGCATGAGGTGGTCAAAATATTGGAGTTTCAGCTTTAGCATCATTCCTTCCAAAGAAATCCCAGGGTTGATCTCCTTCAGAATGGACTGGTTTGATCTCCTTGCAGTCCAAGGGACTCTCAAGAGTCTTCTCTAATACCACAGTTCAAAAGCATCAATTCTTCGGCACTCTGCTTTCTTCACAGTCCAACTCTCACATCCATACATGACCACAGGAAAAACCATAACCTTGACTAGACACGCCTTAGTCGTTACTCAGCCATAATGAAATTCTGCCATTCGAAGTGACATGAATAGACCTAGAGAATACTATGATTAGTGAAATAAATGGGACAGAGAAATACAAATACTGTATGATTCCATTTGTATGTGGAATCAAAAAAAATAATACAAACAAATGTATATAGCAAAACTGAAACACACAGATACAGAAAACAAACTAGTGGTTACTAGTGGGGAGAAAGAAGGGGAATTACTATGTTTAAAATACATAAGCAACAATGTTGTATGGCATAGCACAGGAATTATTAGCCACTATCTTGTAATAACTTTTTAAAAATAATTATTTATTTTTGGCTGCACTGGGTCTTTGTCACTGCCTGTGAGCTTTCTCTAATTGTGGCAAGTAGGGGTTATTCTCTAGTTGTGGTGTGCAGACTTCTCAATCCAGTGGCTTCTCTTGTTGCAGAGGATGGGCTGTAGCATGTGTAGGCTTCAGTAATTCTGTCTCATGGGCTTTGTTGCACTATGGCTTGTAGAATCTTCCTGGGCCAGGGATCAAACCCGTGTCCCAACATTAGCAGACAGATTTTTAAGCACTGGACCACCAGTCAAGTCCTTGTAATAACTTTTAATAAGCATAATCAATAACAGTATTGAATCACTATGTTGTACACTTGAAATTAATAAAACACTATAAATCAACTATGCTTCAATAAGAATGGTGGTAACAATACAATATACATTTATGGATAAATAGATAAACAAAATGTAGCACTTGCTTAGAATGTTGAAAGTGAAAGTCACTCAGTCGTGTCTGACGCATTGTGACCCCATGGACTCTACATGGAATTCTCCAGGCCAGAATACTGGAGTGGGTAGCCATTCTCTTCTCCAGGGGATCTTCCCAACCCAGGGATTGAACCCAGGTCTCCTACATTGAAAGCATATTCTTTACCAGCTGAGCCACAATGGAAGCCCATTCAGCTTTAAAAATGAATGAGATTCTGATATACTACAACATGGTTGAACTTTGAAGACATGATGTCAAGTGAAAAAAGCCAGTCTGCATGGCAAAACCAATACAGTATTATAAAACAAAATAAAGTAAAAAATAAAAAGTTAAAAAATAAATAAATAAATAAATAAAACTGATAACCAACAAGTCCTACTGTGTAGCACATGGAACTCTGTTCAGTGTTATATAGCAGTCTGGAGAAGGGTTTGGGGGAGAAAAGACACATGTATATGTATGGCTGAGTCCCTTTGCTGTCCATCTGAAACTATCACATTGTTAATCAGCTATTCTCCAATATAAAATAAAGTTTTTTTAAAACAAACAAACAAACAAAAAAAAACAAAACAAAAAAATAAAATTAAATGTTATGATTCTACCTAGATGAGGTACTAAGGATAATCAAATTTATAGATACAGAAAGTACAATATTGGTAACCAGAGACCCATGGAGAAGAAAGAATGGGAAGTTATTATTCAGGGGTACAGGGTTTCAGTTCAGGGTTCTGGAGCAGGATAGTGGTGATGGTTGCACAGCAATGTAAATGTATTTAATGCCACTGAATTGCACTTAAAAGTGGTTAAAATTGTAAATTCTATGTCATGCATATTTTAGCAGAAAAGAATAATCTTTCATAGCACAATGGTGAAGGGCTCTAGGTGTATACTTGCTTGGACCTGGTGATAGTTCTGAGTCAGAGGAAATTATCTTGCCATAAAAGTGGGCCATTGGGAAGAAAATTTTAAAGTAATTATTAGTGATATGTAGGGTATCATTCGGAGAAAGCAATGGCACTCCACTCCAGTACTCTTGCCTGGAAAATCCCATGGATGGAGGAGCCTAGTAGGCTGCAGTCCATGAGGTTGCTAAGAGTCGGACATGACTGAGTGACTTCACTTTGACTTTTCACTTTCATGCATTGGAGAAGGAAATGGCAACCCACTCCAGTGTTCTTGCCTGGAGAATCCCAGGGACGGGGAGCCTGGTGGGCTGCCATCTATGGGGTCACACAGAGTCAGACACAACTGAAACGACTTAGCAGCAGCAGCAGGGTATCATTATGGTGCCAAGTACTGGGTCAATTCAAGGTAGGATTCCACCAAAAACTCAGGATATGGACAATTGAGTCTACTTTTCACGACAGCGGTAGGTGAAATTTCAAGAGCATTAAGTCACCAGATAGTTGGACTGTGACTTAAAATAGGCTTAAATTCTAACAGACAACTTGAATGGTAGACAGGAAAACTGAAATTGAAGCTCAACTATATATATTGAGCCAAATGAGAAGCTAGGCATTGGCGGCAGTGAGTATTGGCATTAAAGAGGATTAGAGGCTATACACCCCAGATCACAGCAGAAACTCCATTTAGGGAGACATGATTTTAAGTCTCAAGCTAAAACACAACATTGAAACAATTAAGATCATAACATCTGATCCCATCACTTCATGGCAAATAGAATGGGGGAAAAGGAGAAAAGTGGAAACAGTGTTAGATTTTACTTTATTGGCCTCCAAAATCACTGTGAACAGTGACTGAAGGCATGAGATTAAAAGATGCTTGCTCCTTGGGAAAAAAAAAAAAAAAACTACAGAGACATCTGTATAGTCAAACTTATGGTTTTTAAAGTAGTCAAGTACCGTACAGTATGAGAGCTGGACCATCAAGAAGGCTGCTGCTGCTGCTGCTAAGTCACTTCAGTCACGTCCAAATCTGTGCGACCCCATAGACGGCAGTCCACCAGGATCCCCTGTCCCTTGGATTCTCCAGGCAAGAACACTGGAGTGGGTTGCCATTTCCTTCTCCAATGCATGAAAGTAAAAGTCAAAGTGAAGTCGCTCAGTCGTGTCTGACTCTTTGCGACCCCCTGGACTGCAGCCCACCAGGCTCCTCCATCTATGGGATTTTCCATGCAAGAGTACTGGAGTGAGGTGCCATCAAGAAAGCTGAGTGATGAAGAATTGATGCTTTCAAACTGTGGTGCTAGAGAAGACTCTTGAGAGTCCTTTGAACTACAAGGAGATCCAGTTAATCCTAAAGGAAATCAACCCTGAATATTCATTGGAAGGACTGGTGCTGAAGCTGAAGCTGCAATACTTTGGCCACCTGCTTCAAAGAGCCAACTCATTGTAAGAGACCCTGATGTTGGGAAAGATTGAAGACAACAGGAGAAGCAGGTAGCAGAGGATGAGGTGGTTGGATGGCATCACCAACTCAGTGGATACGAGTTTGAGCAAACTCTGGGAGATAGTGAAGGGCAGGGAAGCCTGGCATGCTATAGTCTTATGGAGTTGCATGGAGTCAGACACAACTTAGTGACTTAACAACAACAAGGCCTTTGTAATATTTTCTGCCTCAGTCAAGTCTGGACTTCAGATCTGGAGTAGGCCTGGGGCCTCTGGCACCAAATCAATATATACAGCTGGCCTGGAACCCTCAAAGTGGCTTGGGATGATAAGAATATGAAATTAGTAGGGATTGAAAGACTGAATGGAGAGGATGATTTTAACCAGGAAGCTACTAGTTAGAAGGTGCCAGTGTACAGCTCATAGAGGCAAGAGACCTATCTAAAGAATGATTCTAAATAAGAGGATAGTCATTCACTTGCTCTAGAAATCCAAATGTTTGCCCCAAGGGGACTGAGCAAGCATAAAGTATGTAATTGACTAGAATAGCTCATACTGAAATTTGGTGATTGCTCAAATATCAAAAGGGAAAAAATATTTAGTTATTTATATTTAACTCATGTTACATATATATATATATATATATATATATATATTATATACACACATGTGTGAGTCTCTCAGTCATGTCTGACTCTTTGCTACCCCATGGAGTATAGCCCACCAGGCTCCTCTGACAATGGAATTCTCCAGGCAAGAATACTGGAGTGGGTAGCCATTCCCTTCCCTAGGGGATCTTCCTGCCCAGGGATCAAACCTGGGTTTCCTGCATTGCAGGCAGATTTTTTTACCATCTGAGACATGAGAGAAGCCCCATATACACACATACATATATGAAATCTTCCAAATCTGTTGCAATATTCATATATTTTATAGATTCATTCTAGTTTTACATTTTTGAAGCAGAAGGTTTAAAAACACAAAAGACAAGTATATAAAATTAATAAAGCATATATATGCTTTATAAAATATTTAATCAAAGTTTTCATAACATTCTGCTGATAGAAAAATTTTGATAAAAATAAATTCAAGCGTTCAATAAAGTGAGTTTGGAAAGAAAATGACATATATCTAATTAAGCCAACAATCTAAATTTTGATATGTGTGATTTTTCTATCTTCAAATTTTCAGGATGTGTGTTAAGGTTATTTCTAACAGGAGAAAAAAAATGTAATAAGATAGCCACCCTTTGCTAATCAGATGTAGAGACTGTGTGGCAGTTAAAATGGACATCATCTCAAATCTTCTCTTTCATGCAATCTGGGCTCAGATCCTAATTTGTGAATTAGAGCAGACCAGCTGGAGCTGAGGCTGATTGGAAGTATTGGCAATTCATATTTGGATGCCCAAATATCAGCTTTGTAGAATTACTTTCAAGTTATTAGTAAGGAACAAATGTTCCTTTCTACCTCATACTTTATTCTTCAAATATAACTCTGAATACATACCTTGTCTGAGGATTATCAAGTCTTAAGGAAGTAAAATAAAAGAGATCAGCAAAGGACTGAGCTACTACATGTGGGATATTGGTAACCAAAGAGTGTTGCCTTTGGGAAAACAGCTCACAAAGTAATTCTTTAATCCTAGACTCGAGTCAAACTGCCTGGATTTCAATTCTGCCACTGTGAGCTTTGAGACCTTGAGCTAGTCACATGCCTCTTATTTCACATTTGTGAGAATTAAATGATTTACTGTGAAGAATGAATGAGTTAACACAGTTAAAACATGTAGAGCTGTGTTCAGTCATATCCAATTCTTTGTGACCCCATGAACTGAACCCAACCAGGCTTCTCTGTCCATGGGATTTCCCAAGCAAGAATACTGGAGTTGGTTACCATGCCCTCTTCCAGTGGATCTTCCTGATTTAGGGATCGAACCTGTGTCTCTTGCATCTTCTGCACTGGCAGTCAGAGTCTTTGCTGCTGAGCCATTGGGAAAGCTCCCTTCTTGGAGATTTGGACCATGTTTTAAATGTATTAAAGGCCCTGAGAAGTTTATGATAAATAAAACAAATTTCATTTAGCCCATCACTTTAGCCCATGTCTTCCATTGGCAGGATGATTCTTTAAGACTAGCACCACCTGGTAGAGAAGCATGAAGATGATGTGAAATACAAACATGAGTGATTATTATTTTGAATTTTATTTATTTATTTATTTATTGGAAAAATAATTTTCTTCCAAAGTATTTATTTATTTATTTATTATTTTTTATAAATTTATTCATTTTAATTGGAGGCTAATTACTTTACAATATTGTGGTGGTTTTGCCATACATTGATATGAATCAGGGACAGGTGTACATGTGTTCCCCATCCTGAACCACCCTGGAGGTTTTTGGATGAGCTCTTATCAATTAATGTTCCCTGGAGTCAGGAGTTCTCTGGTGTTCTCAGGTTTTGAACTTAAGCCTCCTGCCCTGAATTTCAGTCTTATTCTTACAATAGCCTCAAGACTTTTCCATCTATACAGCACCAATGATAAAACATCTAGGTTAATGATGAAAAGTTTCTCCACAGTGACGGACACCTGAAGATGCTCACAGAGTTACATGGAGAAGAGAAAAGGGAGAAGGGAGATAGAGGTGGCCAGGAGGAGAAGAAGAGAAATCAAAAGGGGAGAGAGCAGTCTAGCCAGTAATCAATTCCTTATGTGCTCTCCACAGTCTGGACCCCTCAGAGATGCTCACAGAGTTACACAGAGAAGAGAAGAGGGAAGAAGGGGACAGAGATGACCAGGAGGAGAAAAGTGGGAATCAAAAGGAGCAAGACAGATCTAGCCACTAATCAGTACCCTAAGTGCTCTCCACAGCCCAGAACACACAAAGAGATTCACAGAGTTGGATAGAGAAGAGAAGGGGGAGAGAGGAGATAGAGGTGACCTGGTGGAGGAAAAGCAGAGTCAAAAGGGGGAGAGAGCAATCAAGCCAGTAATCACACTCCCAAGTCAAAATGGGTACTGAATATTGGGTTCTTAAAGGTACAAAATTGATAACAAATACCAAAAAGCAAAGATTAAAAATCTAGAGTAGAGGTTAGACTCTCAAAAATACAATATTAAAAAAAGTCACAAAAATTATAATATATATATATATATAAAGTTTGCTTTAAAAATAGGGTCTTTTTTGCAAGGTAATAGTAGATTATAAAAATGAAAATTAAAGGAGTAATAGAGAACTTAAAAAAAATAAAAATTTAAAAAGTGATAATAGTAAAAATATATCTAGGAATTTCTCTGGAGCTGCTGCAGGCAGTGTGGGGTCAGTTCAGTTTTAGATATTTCCTTGATCTGGCTTATGCTTCTCAAGATTTGTAGGCCTTCCAATGTAGTCCGTGCTAACTACAGGGTTTTAATCTGTTGCACCTGTCACTTCCAAAGTGGTTTCCTCTGTTTATTTTAGCTCCTTCTGTTTGCAGGTCTCTTCAGTGTCTAACTTCCGCCCTGACACAAGGGGGCAAAGGTGGTCACTTATTTAGGCTCATTTGTTCAGTCGTGCTGTGAGGTGGGAGGAACACTGCAAACAAATATCACTGGCGTGTGTGGGGAGTGCTCGCAGTGTTTCAGCCGCACTGGGTTTGCCCCCGCTCACAGTGGATGTGTGTGCTTTCATGGTCTCTACTTCTCAGGTTCTAGGTTGCTCTGCCAGGAACTGTCTGAGGCCGGCCCTGGGTTGCATGCACTTCCCAGGCCTAAGCCACTCAGGTTCAGGTTCTTGGATACTCCACAAAGGTGCAGAGTCGGTTGGGCCTACGTTTTGTGCCCTTCCCAGGTCCGAGCAGCTCAGGTGACCAGGTGCTTGGAGAGTGCAGTCACCCCCAGGTGGGCTGTGTGTCTTATCGCCTCCCCGGTCCCAGCCACTTGGTTTTCTGGATGTATAATTGGCACGCCTTCTCAGGTGTGCCATGTGTCTCTTCTGGGGAGCTGATCTCCGGCTGTGACCCTCCTGGCAGATGTCAACCATCCAGAATCCCAAGAACTCTTGATTAGCAACCTGTTTGCAGTTTGGTAGAGGATGCCTCTCTGGGGCCGTGATTGCCCCTTTCCAGATCTGGCTGCCCCCACCTCAACTGCCTGCTTTTCTCCTGCAGGGGATGGGCCAGTTTGCAGCCTCCTAGCTCTTTTCTGGTATTCCCTCAGTCCTTTTTACTGTGAGTGGGCCTGGCAGTGCCTCAGGTTAGGGCTTTTCACAGGACAGTTCTCTCTCTCACTCTCTCTCTCTTTTCTTTTTTTCCTCTCTCTCTCTCTGGCTATCCCACAGTTTAGGTTGCTACCTCAGGTTAGCTCCCTAATATTGCCCTCAGGGCATTCGGTCGTGGTCCTTACCCTAAGCAATGCAGCCCGCATCAGCATCTCCCTGTCTAGTTCCCACTTGCTGGTGGTGGCTGAGAGTGCTCGGTGAGGCTGTGAGTGCTGGGGGTTGCCATTAGGCATGTAATCTGTGGGCTTAATTATTTATTTAATTATTTTTCCTCCTGGTTATGTTACCCTCTGAGATTTCCAAATTCCCCACAGACCCTTGGTGAGAGTGTTTCCTGGTGTTTGGAAACTTCTCTTTTAAGACTCCCTTCACAGGATGGATCTCTGTCCCTACCTATTTTGTCTCTCTTTTTATCTTTTATATTTTGTCCTACCTCCTTTTGAACACAATGGGCTGCATTTCTGGGTGCCTGATGTCCTCTGCCAGCATTCAGAAGTTGTTTTGTGGAATTTTCTCAGTTGTCAAATGTTCTTTTGATGAATTTGTGGGGGAGAAAGTAGTCTCCCTGTCCTATTCCTCTTCCATCTTAGGACCACCTCCCCCACTTCCCTATTTTGACTTTCAAAAAGTAATATAATCAAAGCAAGGAGCTCAAAGGCTCTTGCCATCCTGAATACATGCAGTTCAAACTTAATCAAACTCAAACAATGCAGAGTAAGTTATAAAGCTTGTAAGATCATTCCATATTTCCAGGTTAAGATCAAGTGGGTAAATTTCATCCCTGTATATGTAGGGGTTACCTTTTGTAAGTTTCAAAACCAGAAGTTAGCAATTAATACAACTTCAGTTCAGTCGCTAAATCATGTCCGACTCTTTGTGACCCCATGGACTGCAGCACACCAGGCCTCCCTGTCTATCACCAACTCCCAGAGTTTACTCAAACTCATGTCCACTGAGTTGGTGATGTCATCCAACCATCTCATCCTCTGTCGTCCCCTGCTCCTCCTGCCCTCAATCTTTCCCAGCATCAGGGTCTTTTCAAATGAGTCAGCTCTTCACATCAGGTGGCCAAAGTATTGGAGTTTCAGCTTCAACATCAGTCCTTCCAATGTACACCCAGGACTGATCTTTAAGATGGAATTGCTGGGGGTGGTCCTAAGGTGGCAGAGGAATAGGATATGGAAACAACTTTCTCCCCTACAAATTCATCAAAAGAACATTTAAACACTGAGTAAATTCCACAAAATATCTTCTTAATGCTGGCAGAGGACATCAGGCACTGAGAAAAGCAGCCCATTATCTTCAAAAGATGTTTTATCAATGGTGCTGTAGAGAAGGAGAAGTCTTGAGACTACTGTAAAAATAGGACCAAAAACCAGAAGCAGGAGGCTTAAGTCCAAATCCTGAGAACATCAGAGAACTCCTGACTCCAAGGAACATTGATCGACAGGAGCTCATCAAATGCCTCCATACCTACACTGAAACCAAGCACCAACCAAGGACCAACAAGTTCCAGAGTAAGACATACCATGCAAATTCTCCAGCAACACAGGAACACAGCCCTGAGCTTCAATATACAGGCAGCTCAAAGTTACTCCGAACCATTGACATCTCATAACTCATTACTGGACACTTCATTGCACTCCAGAGAGAAGAAATCCAGCTCCATCCACCAGAACACTGACACAAGCTTCCCTAACCAACAAACATTGACAAGCCACCTGTACAACCCCACCCACAGCAAGGAAACTCCACAATAAAGAGAACTCCACAAACTGCCAGAATACAGAAAGGCCACCCCAAACTCAGCAATATAAACAAGATGAAGAGACAGAGGAATACCCAGCAGGTAAAGGAACAGGATAAATGCCCACCAAACTAAACAAAAGAGGAAGAGATAGGGAATCTATCTGATAAAGAATTACGAGTAATGATAGTAAAAATGATCCAAAATCTTGAAATCAAAATGGAATCACAGAAGAATAGCCTGGAGAAAAGGATTGAGAAGATGGAAGAAAGGTTTAACAACGACCTAGAAGGAATAAAAAGAGTCAATATATAATGAATAATGCAATAAATGAGATCAAAAACACTCCAGAAGCAACAAATAGGATAACTTGGAGGCAGAAGATAGGATTAGTGAAGTAGAAGACAGAATGGTAGAAATAAATGAATCAGAGTGGACAAAAGAAAAATGAATTAAAAGAAATGAGAACAATCTCAGAGACCTCTAGGACAATATTAAATGCCCCAACATTCGAATCATAGGAGTCCCAGAAAAAGAAGACAAAAAGAAAGATCATGAGAAAATACTTGAGGAGATAATAGTTGAAAACTTCCCTAAAATGGGGAAGGAAATAATCACGCAAGCTGAAGAAACCCAGAGAGTCCCAAACAGGAAAAAACCCAAGGCAAAATATCCCAAGACACATATTAATCAAATTAACAAAGATCAAACACAAAGAACAAATATTAAAAGCAGCAAAGCAGCAAGGGAAAAACAATAAAAACACACAAGGGGATTCCCATAAGGATAACAGCTGATCTTTGAATAGAAACTCTTCAGGACAGAAGGGAATGGCAGGACATACTTAAAGAGATGAAAGAAAATAAATACAGCCCAGATTACTGTACCAGGCAAGGATCTCATTCAAATATGAAAGAGAAATCAAAAGCTTTACAGATAATCAAAAGCTGAGAGAATTCAGCAACACCAAACCAGCTCTCCAACAAATGCTAAAGGATATTCTCTAGACAGCCCACTCCATGGTGCAGAGGTTAAAGCATCTGCCCACAATGTGGGAGACCTGAGTTCGATCCTTGGATTGGGAAGATTCCCCTGGAGAAGGAAATGGCAACCCACTCCAGTATTCTTGCCTGGAGAGTCCCATGGATGGAGGAGCCTGGTGGGCTACAGTCCATGGGGTCGCAAAGAGTCAGACATGACTGAGCGACTTCACTTTCTTTCACTTTCTAAACAGGAAACACAAAAAGAGTGTATAAACTCTAACCTAAAACAATAAAGTAAATGGCAATGGGATCATACTTATCAATAATTACCTTAAATGTAAATGGGTTGAATGCCCCAACCAAAAGACAAAGACTGGCTGAATGGATACAAAAACAATGTTTTTGTATATGTTGTCTATAAGAGACCACCTCAAAACAGGGGACACATACAGACTGAAAGTGAAGGGCTGGAAAAAGATATACCACGCAAATAGAGACCAAAAGAAAGCAGGAGTAACAATACTCATATCAGATAAAATAGACTTTAAAACAAAGGCTGTGAAAAGAGACAAAGAAGGCCACTACATAATGATCAAAGGATCAATCCAAGAAGAAGATGTAACAATTATAAATATATATGCACCCAACATAGGTGTACCACAATATGTAAGACAAAAGATAAGAAGTATGAAAGGGGAAATTAACAATAACAGAATAATAGTGGGAGACTTTAATACCCCACTCACACTTATGGATAGATCAACAAAACAGAAAATTAAAAAGGAAATACAAACTTTAAATGATGTAATAGACCAGTTAGACCTAATTGATATCTATAGGACATTTCACCCCAAAACAATGAATTTCACCTTTTTCTCAAGTGCACACGGAACATTCTCCAGGATAGATCACATCCTGGGCGATAAGTCTAGCTTTAGTAAACTCAAAAAAATTTGAAACCATCCAAGCATCTTTTCTGACCACAATGCAGTAAGATTACATCTCAATTACAGGAGAAAAACTATTAAAAATGCCAACATATGGAGGCTGAACAACACACTGCTGAATGACCAACAAATCGCAGAAAAAATAAAAGAAGAAATCAAAATATGCATAGAAACTAATGAAAATGAAAACACAACAACCCAAAACCTGTGGGACACTATAAAAGCAGTGCTAAGGGGAAAGTTCATACCAATACAGGCTTACCTCAAGAAGCAAGAAAAAAGTCAAATAAATAACATAACTCTACACCTAAAGCAATAGAAAATGAAGAAATGAAGAACCCCGTGGTTAGAAGGAAAGAAATCTTTATTGAATATGCCAAAGCCTTTTACTGTGTGGATCACAATACACTGTGGAAAATTCTGAAAGAGATGGGAATACCAGATGACCTAACCTGCCTCTTGAGAAATCTGTATGCAGGTCAGGAAGCAACAGTTAGAACTGGATATGGAACAACAGACTGGTTCCAAATAGGAAAAGGAGTACATCAAGGCTGTATATTGTCACCCTGCTTATTTAACTTCTATGCAGAGTACATCATGAGAAAGGCTGGGGTGGAAGAAACACAAGCTGGAATCAAGATTGCCGGGAAAAATATGAATAACCTCAGATATGCAGATGACACCACCTTTATGGCAGAAATTGAAGAGGAGATAAAAAGCCTGCTGATGAAAGTGAAAGAGGAGAGTGAAAAAGTTGGCTTAAAGCTCAACATTCAGGAAACGAAGATCATGGCCTCTGGTCCCATCACTTTATGGGAAATAGATGGGGAAACAGAAGAAACAGTGTCAGACTTTATTTTTTGGGGCTCCAGAATCACTGCAGATGGTGACTGCAGCCATGAAATTAAATGACGTTTACTCCTTAGAGGAAAAGTTATGACCAACCTAGATAGTATAGTCAAAAGCAGAGACATTACTTTGCCGACTAAGGTCTGTCTAGTCAAGGCTATGGTTTTCCCTGTGGTCATGTATGGATGTGAGAGTTGGACTGTGAAGAAGGCTGAGCACTGAAGAATTGATGCATTTGAACTGTGGTGTTGGAGAAGACTCTTGAGAGTCCCTTGGACTGTAAGGAGATCCAACCAGTCCATTCTGAAGGAGATCAACCCTGTGATTTCTTTGGAAGGAATGAGGCTAAAGATGAAACTCCAGTACTTCGGACACCTCATGCGAAGAGTTGACTCATTATAGCCTGGACTAGACGGATCTTTGTTGGCAAAGTAATGTCTCTACTTTTTCATATGCTGTCTAGGTTGGTCATAACTTTCTTTCCAAGGAGTAAGCATCTTTTAATTTCATGGCTGCAGTCACCACTTCGGAATAAACACAAACTTTGTCATTACTGTAGAGTCCTGCTGCTACTGCTGTTAAGTCACTTCAGTCGTGTCCGACTCCTTGTGACCCCAGAGACGGCTGCACACCAGGCTCCCCATCCCTGGGATTCTCCAGGCAAGAACACTGGAGTGGGTTGCCATTTCCTTCTCCAATGCATGAAAGTGAAAAGTGAAAGTGAAGTTGCTCAGTCGTGTCTGATTCTTTGCAATCCCATGGACTGCAGCCTACCAGGCTCCTCCATCCATAGGATTTTCCAGGCAAGAGTACTGGAGTTGGGTGTCATTGCCTTCTCCAACTGTAGAGCCCTAAACTATTTTATATGCTGAAATTGAAGAGTTGAATATTACTTTTTCTTGGCTAAACTAACAGTTGTCACTAATTTATCTTGCAAAAGCACATGGTTGGAACTTGAAGCCTTATCACCAAGATAACATCTATATATATATATAGCTGCTTCTGACCAAGGCAGAAGTAGGTGACAGCAGTGGGTTTCCCCTCCTTTCTTTTGGCTATGCAGTTACAGAAGTAAATTTCTTAATCAGAAAGCAGACACACTTGTGGCTTCTTCTTTTACATGTTGAGTTCATTTAAATTAGCCCTCTTGAAAGCAATCTTTAATACAGCACAGTCAATGAATATTTCAACACCATATTTATTGAAAACAGAAGATTTCCACAGCAAACACAATGGCAGCTTTCTGGTATTGAAAAATTTTAATCTTAAAAAATAAGGGCAGGAGTATCCCCCTCTAACATCTAAGTCTCAAAAGTACATTTCATGGCTGCAGAAAATTTATAGCAAGAAGGAACACTGCTCCGAGAATCCGAAGATCTATTTCAAGTTTCATCTCTACTGGTAACACATTTAGGAAATCCGGATTTTCCAACAATTTGATTCTAAAATTCTACAGAAAAGTAAAACCCATTTGCTCTAAATTGTTCTTTCTACGGACTTCCCTGGTGATTCAGATGGTTAAGAATCTGCCTGCAGTGCGGGAGACCCAGGTTTGATCCCTGGGTCATGAAGATCCCCTGGAGAAGGCAATGGCTACCCACTCCAGTATTCTTGCCTGGAGAAGTCCTTAGACAGAGGAGCCTGGTGGGCTACATCCCATAGGATCACAAGGAGTCAGACTGAGTAACTGAGTCATGACTGAGCAACTAGCACTTTCACTTTCACTCTTTTTGCAGGCGAAAGTTCTGAGGTCCAGGGAAATTAAGATCCTAAGGTTAGTTAGCAACACAACAGGGAATAAAGTGTCATTGCTCCTGACACCAACATACGACCTTTCCTTTAGAGCATTCTGCTTGCTAACAGATTCAATCAGTATTTATGGAGCATTTCCTATGAAATAAGCACTGTAGTAGATATTTTCACATGTGTTATTTCTCATGAAAAGTGAAAGTGTTAGTTGCTCAGTGGTGTCAGACTCTTTGCAATCCCATGAACTGTACCTTGCCAGGCTCCATTTTCTTTTCCAGGGGAGCTTCTGGACCCAGGGATTGAACACAGGTTTCCTGCATTACAGGCAGATTCTTTGCCATCTAAGTCACCAGAGAAGCACTATCTCTCATGGGATCATTTTAAAAATGAAGCAAGCTCTGTGATTATATTAGTTTGCTATGGTTCCATAACCAAATACCACAGACTGGATGACTTAAAGAATATAAATTGATTTCCTTGCATTTCCAGAGGCTGAAACTCCAAGGTCCAGTTGTTCATAGGATTAATTCCATTCTGAGGCCCCTCTTCTTGGCTAGCAAATGGTTGCCTTCTCCCTGT
The DNA here is from genome assembly GCF_042477335.2 of Ovis canadensis. Lineage (NCBI taxonomy): Eukaryota > Metazoa > Chordata > Mammalia > Artiodactyla > Bovidae > Ovis > Ovis canadensis. Next base: position 141,427,790 of record NC_091727.1, on the reverse strand, counting down.
GTCCTCGTATGATCACCCATCTCTCCTGTTGTCTGTACCTTAATCTCCTCTTCTTATAGCGACACAATCTTATTGGATTAAGGACCAGTTGTATGAAATTAAAAGATGCTTGGTCCTTGGAAGGAAAGCTATGACAAACCTAGACAGCATATTAAAAAGCAGAGAAATCACTTTGCCAGTCAAGGTCCATGTAGGCAAAGCTATGGCTTTTTCAGTAGTCATATAAGGATGTGAGAGTCGGACCATAAAGAAGGCTGAGTGCAGAGAATTGGCGCTTTTGAACTGTGGTGCTGGAGAATACTCTTGAGAGTCCCTTGGACAACAAGGAGATAAAACCAGTCAATTCTAAAGGAAATTGACCTTGAATATCCATTGGAAGGACTGATGCCAAAGCTGAAGTTCCAATACAATTGCTAACCCATTGCAAAAGACCCTGATGCTGAAAAAGATTAAGGGCAAGAGGAGAAGGGGGCAGCAGTTAGATATGGTTAGATGGCATCACCAACTCAATGGACATGAGTTTGAGCAAACTCTGGGAGATAGTGAAGGACAGGGAAGCCTGACATGCTGATCCCATGTCCATGGGATCACAAAGAGTTAGACCGATTTAGAGACTGAATAACAACATATGACATCATGTTACCTTAATCACCTCATTAGAAGCCTGATCTCCAAATGCAGTCACATTCTGAGATACTGGATGGTAGCAGCTGCTGATTTTCAAGGTCCCCTGAAAGGAGTTCAGGGTGGAGAGAAGAAATGAGTCACTCTGTGCTGGGGGTGGAGAGGGGGACTGGCAGGACAGGTCTTCAGATAGTTAATTTTCAGTAGCTGATTTTTTTTTTCAATGGCTCTCCCTTTTTAATCAATTTTACACAATGATATTGTACATGAGTAATCACATTAGGAGACAGGATGGGTTTCCTGTACATATACAAGATGGTGCAAGCTCATTCACTGAGGCTTATAGGTTTTTATCAGTTTCAAGAGGAGAGGCAGTACAAAGCTTTTTCATACAGGTGAAACACAAGAATACGGTAGACAAGACAGAACAACTCAGCAGAGGTGAATTCTTAAGGCATGTGGCTCCTGCCCACAGTGTCTGCCACAAACCAGGTGTAGAGGACTCTCTCCCGTGTTATTTAACCTTCGATGAGCACAGGCCTGGGGGACATGCAGCTTTGTGGTGATGCCACAGCCCAACCACACCAACCTTGACACTGAAGCAAAGCGTATCTTCCTTTCTCCAAGTATTCTCAAGAGTAATAAAGCTATTCCTGGTCACCCTACTCCTTGGGTAACCTACATTCTAAAATATATGATTATTAATCTGGCAACATTCTCAAGCATTTTGGCAAAGTACCTCAAATATCTCATCACTGTTCATCTACTCAACTAAAAATTCTTTGAGCTTCAAGAAGATCTTTTCTGACTTCCGCCCTAAAGTATGGCAATTACATACAGAATAAACTTACTAGTTAAAAGAACTAAACAGAAGGCAGACTTTTCCTTACAAAATAAAGCAGGACTGGAAAGGGAAGAGAAAGACCAGGACACACATCAATGGAGGAAGTTGAATCCACTAACGATTCTATCACTTCGACACAATCCACTAACAATTCTGAGCGAGTGTGCTCCTACTTTCCCTTTTCACACCCAATCCCATCAGACACAGAAACTGTTAAATCTTCACGATGTTGATCTTCACTTGGCCACGGAATTCCCACGGCAGGCAATGGGGAGCAGTGCCGACCGGCATGCACAGTCAGGTACAGCTTCCTGTGGCCAAAACTAGACCTTGTCACTGCCTGGGACGGGTTTTAGTTCTCTCGCTTACGTACCTCAGGAACATGTAGGTTGAAAGTCTACATTAAACAAAAGCTTCCAGGACACAACAGGGAGATAAAAACCCATGCATCTCATCCACATCTATTTTCCATCCTTCACAAAGCCTAACCCTCTTACAGTGATTTCATATCTGTATAAAATGGCTTTTATAAACAGGTTTTTAAAAAGAAAAAGTAGGAGAAATCAGTTAACTGTGGCTGAGATTTGACCTAAAGTAGAGAAAGAAAATAAAATGTTTACTAGATTTAAAAAATAATACTTTTACAAATAAAAGATAAATCTTCAATTTGTAATTCTATCACTTAACTATCTCTGGAAGCAGGGTATTAATACAAAATATGAACTGATTTTTTTCGTCAGATAGTTCAACAGAATTTCAGTGAACACTTAACATTCATTTTCTTTGTAAATACCATGTAATAATCGGTGGCTACTGAAGGTTTCCTACGTGTGATTTTGTATTTTTGCACAATCCTTCATATAACCTATATCCTGGGAGGAACTGTGCTAAGAAACAGCTGAAAGACAACTATTCCTTTCCTGAAAGAATAAAATCAGATTACTCCCTATCTCACGCCCACCGCTGCCACACACACAGTTGTTGTTTAGTCACTGAATTGTGTCTGACTCTCTGCGACCCAGTGGACTATAGTCGGTCAGCCTCCTCTGTCCGTGGGATTTCCCTGGCAAGAATACTGGAGCGGGTTGTCATGCCCTTCTCCTGACCCAGAGATCGAACCTGAGTTTCCTGTACTGGCAGGCAGATGCTTTACTGCTGAGCCACCTGGGAAGCCCATGCAGGCAGTTACCAACTCCTAAACTCAGAACTCAACACCATGCTAAACCCTGTTACAAAACTACCAGTGACAGTTAACGCTGAACTAGTCCTTACTCCTGACCAGCTTCCAGAAGAAAACAGCTTAACCTTAAACGGCTGGGCTGTGCGCTTCTCTGCCAGCACCTGAGTCAAGACACAGGCACCCACCTCCATTTCGGATGTAGCTGTGATGCCAAAGCTCTGAGGTCCTCCTCTCACAACTGTCTCAAGCCCTGCAGAGCTCTACCTCCTGCCTCTAGGAGATACAGACTCACCACCTTCTCCACCGAAAAGAGCCCCATGCAGTGTCCACATCTTCATATTTATTTCCATAGTAACATGGAATAGAGTTAGTAGCTGATTTTATGAGCCCAATTCTTGTATCTCCTGATATCTAGAAAAGCACTAAAATCTTTCATGGTGATGACTGTTTCTCATAACTAGCAGGAGGCTACATCAGACTAGGAGAAATTTTCTGGAAAAATATCTGCTTGATTGCATGTATTTTCCCACCACCAAAATCACATATATACTGACCTCCCCTACCTATTTGGAGTAATTTCTCAGAGCTATCTGAAATGCTGTCTCCAGGGATGCAGTCCTCATTTTGCCCCAAATAAAGCTTAACTTACAACTCTCACGTTGTGCATTTTTTTTAAAGTCAACAATATTGGTACTTTGAAGGTATATATAACTAAGTCCATGACAATGGTTTCTACCTCACTCTAGCATAACCTGTTATAATTGAACTTGTAAAACCTTAACCTGTTGTCTCCTCCTACTTCAGTAACTGCTTACTCACCTCTTCAAACTAATCCTGCTCTAAACCAAATCCACCATATTCTTTCATCTTTTCCTTTTGCTAAATGGCTCTGAATTTTTTCCCTTTTCCTCTAGCTTGCCTCATTTGTAATAAGAGTTACTATTATATAAAATGCTAGGCTCCCTAATCTTTCATATAATCTCTTATGCTTTTCACAATGAGCAGAGAAGGCAAATTTTAGTAAGCCCATTTTATAAATGTAAAAGCCAAGGTTTAAAAAAGTTGAGTAACTTTCCCAAGTCACACAAGTAATGGAGGATCTGTAGTTTGAACTCAGATCTGACTCCCAAATCTATTCTTTCATTTCTCATAATTTAACCACTTCTACTTTTTCTTATTATTTGCTAATACCTTAGGCCTGGCAGTTTTCAATGGCACTGAAGAGCCATGCTGAAGGAACATCTAGTGATGGAACAAGTGCCTTTAAAAAAAAAAAAAAAGGTGTCTTCCATTTCCTGTTGTTACCAATTTAATTAATGTAATGAGTGAATGAATTATATTAGATGAGAACTGGGCTTAAGCAAAAAGGAAAGAAAGGTCTTAAGTGTATTAAACACCTTCATAAAATTGGTTCTGTTATAAATTAAATATATTATTCATCCTACTTACTTACATCTGCCGGTATCATATGAATGTGAAATTAGGGCTTTTCCACCTGAACTGAGAGAATGATAGAAAATCTCTCATTACCCTTAGTGTGAATTATATGAATACCTTTGAAAACAGCAGATGCCCTGAGTATAAACTCAAGCACAGTGGAATAGACTGCAATTCTTCCAAGATCTCTTTCATTCATACAACAAATACCTATTGAGCACCGCCACAATGCCAGGCCCTGTGGGAGTTTCCAGAGATAGCACTATGAACAAGACAAGGAGAGTCTCTGCCTTCCTGAAATTCAGAATTTAATGAGGAAGAAAGACATTAAACAATGATTTGCACAAACAGCAGAAGAGTTACAATTTGTGTTAGCTCTATGAGGGAAAGTAAAACCACCTGGGTGAGCAGATAACTGGGGAAGCTTTTTTCTATTCTGTGAGACCAAGAAAGACATTCTGAAGAAAGCAGCATTTAAGTTAAAACAAAAAGGAAGTTAAGATGTGGAATCTAAAAAAATTTTATACAAATTAAATTATTTACAAAATAAAGATACATTTATAGACATAAAAAAACGATTATCACAGGGATAGCAGGGGTGAGGGAGAACAAATTAGGAGTTTGGGATTAACATATACATACTACTATATATAAAATAGGTAACAAAAAGTACCTACTGTATAGTACAGGGAAGTCTACTCAGTATTCTTTCAGTTCAGTTCAGTTCAGTCACTCAGTCGTGTCTGACTCCTTGTGACCCCATGTATCGCAGCACGCCAGGCCTCCCTGTCCATCACCAACTCCCAGAGTTCACTCAGATTCACCTTCATCGAGTCAGTGATGCCATCCGGCCATCTCATTATCGGTTGTCCCCTTCCCCTCCTGCCCCCAATCCCTCCCAGCATCAAAGTCTTTTCCAATGAGTCCACTCTTCGCATGAGGTGGCCAAAGTACTGGAGTTTCAGCTTTAGCATCATTTAGTGACTTATAATGGGAAAGAATCTGAAAAAGAATACACACACACAAGAGTGAATCACTGCTGTATACTTGAAACTAACACAACACTGTAAATTAAATATACTTCAATTTGAAAAAAAAGGAATTACTTAGAAACTAACAATTACACAATTTTAAAGTCTGGAGCAGATGGTTTTCTTGAGCAAAAAAAAAAAAAAAAAGATGTTAGCCAAATAAAGAAGGAAAGAGCTTTTCAGGGAGAGGGAAAGTCATCTACAATGGTCATAAGGGAGCGAGGTGTTCAGGGAACTGGAAAGAGAGAGGATGGTCAGGGAGGCTCTCAGGAGGAGTAAGGAGATAAATGTGAAGAGGGTGGCATAGGCCAGACATACAGGACCTTGTAGGTGAGGAAGACAAATCAGAAAGAAAGATATAACCCAGATTACTTTTGAGGCAAACACTATTGTGATATTTTCATTGCTATTGTTTAGCCATGTCCAGCTCTTTGTGACACCATGGATTGCAGCACACCAGGCTTTTCAGTCCTCCACTATCTCCCAGTGCATGCATGCTCAGTCTCTTAGTCGCATCTGATTCTTTGCAACCCCATGGACTGTAGCCTGCCAGGTTCCTCTGTCCATAGAGTTTTACAGGCAAGAATACTGGAGTGGATTGCCATTTCCTACTCCAGAGGATCTTCTTGACACAGGGATTGAACTCGAGTCTCCCAAGCCTCCTTCATTTGCAGGCAGATTCTTTACCATTGTGCCACCTGGGCAGTCCCAGAATTTGCTTAAACTCATGGCGATGCTATCTAACATCTCATCTTCTGTCACCTCCTTCTCCTCCTGCCCTCAAATTGTCCAAGATCAGGGTCTTTTCACAGTGAGTCAGCTCTTTGCTTCAGGTGGCCAAAGTGCTGGAGTTACAGCCTCAGCATCAGTCCTTCCAATGAATATTCAGGATTGATTTCCTTTAGGATTGACTGGTTTGACCTCCTTGCAGTCCAAGAGACTCTCAAAAATCTTCTCCAGCACAACAGTTTGAACACATCAATTCTTTGGTGCTCAGCCTTCTTTATGGTCCAACTCCCACATTCATACATGACTACTGGAAAAACTACAGCTTTGACTACACAGATCTTGATCAGCAAAGGGATGTCTCGGCTTTCTAATATACTATCAAGGTTTGTCATAGCTTTACTTCCAAGGAGCAAGCATCGTTTAATTTCCATGGCTGCAGTCACCGTCTGCAGTGATTTCAGAGCCCAAGAAATAAAATCTGTCACTGGTTCCAATTTTTACCATTCTATTGTGATGAAATGATGGAAACTGATGCCATGATCTTAGTTTCTTGAATGTTGAGCTTTAAGCCTGCTTTTTCACTCCTCTTTCACCTTCATCAAGAGATTCTTTGGTCCTCTTCACTTTTTGCCATTAGAATGGTATCATCTGCATATCTGAGGTGGTTGATATTTCTTTTAGCAATCTTGATTTGAATTTGTGATTCATCCAGCCTGGCATTTCACATGATGTACTCTGCACAGAAGTTAAATAAGGTGATTGAACGTGAAGTCACTCAGTCGTGTCTGACTCTTTGCCACCCCATGGACTGTAGCCTATCAGGCTCCTCTGTCCATGGGATTTTCCAAGCAAGAGTACTGGAGTGGATTGCCATTTTCTTCTCCAAGGGATCTTCCCAACCCAGGGATCGAACCAGGGTCTCTCGCATTGTAGATAGACGCTTTACCATCTGAGCGACAGGGAAGTTAAATAAGGTGATTATATACAGGCTTATCATACACTTTTCCCAATTTTGAATCAGTCCACTGTTTCATGTCTTGTTCTAACTGTTGTTTCTTGACCCTCATTACAAGTTTCTCAGGAAGTAGGAAAGGTGGTCTGGTACTCTCATCTCTTTAAGAATTTTCCACAGCTTTTTGTGATCCATACAGTTAAAGGCTTTAGCATAGTCAATGAAGCAGATGTTTTTCTGGAACTCCCTTGCTTTCTCCATGAGCCAACAAATGTTGGCAATTTGATCTCTGGTTCCTCTGCCTCTTCAAAACCCAGCTTGCATATCTGGAATTCTTAGTTCATGTACTGCTGAAGCCTAGCCTGAAGGATTTTAAGCATTATGTTGCTGGTATGTGAAATAAGTGCAATTGTATGGTAGTTTGAACATTCTTAAGCATTGCCCTTCTTTGGGATTGGAATGAAAACTGGTTTTTATCAAACCTGTGGCCATTGCTGAGTTTTCCAAATTTGCTGACATATTAAGTGCAGCATTATAACAGCGTCTCTTTTAGGATTTTAAATAGTTCAACTGGAATTCTATCACCTCCATTAGCTTTGTTTGGAGGAGGAAATGGAAACCCACTCCAGTATTCTTGCATAGAGAACCCAATTGACAGTACGAAAAGGCAAAGATGAGATGAGCCCCTCAGGTTAGAAGGTGTCCAATGTGCTACTGGAGAAGAGCAGAGGGCAATTATTAACAGCTCTAGAGAGAATGAAGAGGCTGGCCCAAAATGGAAATGACACTCAGTTATGGATGTGCCTGATGGTGAAAGTAAAGTCCGATGATGTAAAAAAAAAACAGTATTGCATAGGAACCTGAAATGTTAGGTCCACTAATCAAGGTAAATTGGACATGGTCACCATGAGATAGCAAGACTAAACATCAACATCTTAGGAATCAATGGACTAAAATGGATGGGAATGGGCAAATTTTGTTCAGACGATCATTATATCTACTACTGTGTGCAAGAATCCCTTAGAAGAAATGGAGTAGCCCTCAGAGTCAACGAAATAGTTCAAAACACAGTACTTAGGTGCAACCTTAAAAATGACTGAGTGATCTCAGTTCATTTCCAAGGCAAACCATTCAACATCATAGTAATCCAAGTCTATGCCCCAACCATTGATGCTGAGGAAGCTAAAGTTGACCAGTTCTATGAAGACCTACAAGACCTTCTAGAACTGACACCAAGAAAGATGTGCTTTTCATCATAGGGGACTGGAATGCAAAAGTAGGAGATCAAGAGATACCTGGAGTCACAGGCAAGTTTGCCCTTAGAGTATAAAATGAAGCACAGCAAAGGCCAACAGAGTTTTGTCAAGAGAATACACTGGTTATAGCAAATACCCTTTTCCAACAACCCAAGAGATGACTCTACACATGGACATAACCCGATGATCAATACTGAAATGTTGACTATGTTCTTTGCAGCCAAAGGATGGAGAAGCTTTATAGGGTTGGAAAAAACAAGACCTGGAGCTGACTGTGGCACAGATCATGAGCTCCTTATTGTAGAATTCAGGCTTAAAATGAAGAAAATAGGGAAAATAACTAGGCCATTCAGATATAACCCAAATCAAATCCCGTATGATTATTCACTGGAGGTGAGGGATAGATTCAAGGGATTAGATCTGGTAGACAGAGTGCCTGAAGAACTATGGATGGATATTTTCATAATTAAAGACAAATCTAGTTCACTGTGTCTTCTTACAAAAATGAAGAAGAAACTCTGTATCATTACCATAGAAATGCAACCTCCTGTAACACATCACTCTGAGGTACATTTCATTGGCCCCCATGAGTATTATTCTGTGTATTATCTAGAAAAGTAGAAATGGATAATAATAAGGGATGGTAACAACCACAACAATGAAACCTTGCTATCATCATGGAAACCTCAAAAGAAAGCTGAGAAATTTGCTATTAGTAAAAGAGTAAACTTCAGTGCAGCTGGCCAACAAGCACATAAAAAATATTTAACATCACTAATTATTAGAGAAATGTAAATCAATACTATTATGAAGCACCACCTCCCACCAGTCAGAATGGCTATCATTAAAAAGTCTACAAATAATGAATGCAGGACAGGGTGTAGAGAAAAGGAAACCCTCTTACACTATTGGTGGTAATGTAAATTATTGCACCCACTATGGAAACAGTATGGAGGCTCTTCAAAAAAACTAAAAATTGAATTACCATATGATCCAGGTGGGCATATATTCAACAACTCCTGGGCATATATCCAGACAAAGCTGGATTTATATGTAAATAAAAATTACATATTTCTACTTGTAATACAAAATAAATAACTGTGGTGCTGGAGAAGACTCTTGCTGAAGAGTCCCTTGGACAGCAAGGAGATCAAGCCAGTCAACCCTAAAGGAAATCAATCCTGAATACTCTTTGGAAGGACTGATGCTGAAGCTGAATCTCCAATACTTTGGCCACCTGATGTGAATAGCTGACTCATTGGAAAAGACCCTGATGATGGGAAAGATTGAAGGTGGGAGGAGAAGGGGATGACAGAGGATGAGCTGGCTGGATGGCATCACTGAGGCAATGAGGGACAGGGAGGCCTGGTGTGCTGCAGTCTGTGGGGTCATGAAGAGTTAGACACGACTTGGTGACTGAAAAACAGCATATAAACTCATATACACAGGGGAATACTACTCAGCCATGAAAAAGAATGGCATAATGCCACTTACAGCAACATGGATGGATTTAGAGATTATCATACAAAGTAAGAAAGAGAACTCCAAATGCCATATGATATCACTTATATATGGAATCAAAAATATGACAAAAATAAACATACCTGCAAAAGAAAAACAAAGTCAGATACATAGAGAACAGACTTCTGGCTGCCAAGGGGGAGTAGGGTGAAGGAGGGAAGAATTGGAAGTTTGGAATTAGCAGACTCATTTTATATAGGATGGATAAACAACAAGATCTCATTGTATAGCACAGGGAACTACAATCAATGAAAGTAAAAGTGTTAGTCATTTAATCATGTCTGACTCTTTGCAACCCTATGGACTATAACCCACCAGGCTCCTCTGTCCATGGAATTCTCCAGGCAAGAATACAGAGTGGTATTCTTCTCCATGGGATCTTCCCAACCCATGGATAAAACCTGTGTATCCCACATTGCAGGCAGATTCTTTACTGTATAAGCTACCAGGGAATATCCTGTGGTATATCATAATGGAAGAGAATATGGAAAATAATAAATATATGTATTACTTAATCACTACTGTATAGAAAAAATTAAAATAACATTGTAAATCAACTATACTTCAATAAAGTTAAAAAATAAAAGTATCATGTCAGTTGTTCTTACCACACATACACACAAAATGGTAACTATGTGAGGGATGGATATACTAATTAGCCTTATTGCAACAATCATTTCACTATATGTATTTATATAAAAATAGCATTATGTTTTAAACATTAAATATACGCAATTTTTATTTTTTTAAAAAGGTGAGAAAAGCAAAATGGCACTCTCTCTGAGATTTTGCAAAGCAGCCTGGCTAAATAAGGTGGCTGATTTTAAAAGTAGTACTACTGAACTAGAAAATTCAGGGAACTTTCCTAGGATTATAGCAAGTCTTGAAAATTCTGACTTTCCTCCACGGCTCCTTTCCCATTCCCTTTAGTCATTTCTTCTTAAATGTCTGTTCTCATAAAGACAAGTGTAAATAGAAGTTAGCATTAAATAAAAATGTATAAGATTTCTAATTTAAGTATCAATATAAGGCAAATAAAATACTATATTTGCTATTTCTGCTAAAATGTAAAAACATATGCATGTAGAAGTGACACTCTTCATCATCGGTAGTCCCTCCCTCACTGTGACAAAATCTTTATAAGACACTGATAAAAATGTAAGATATTTTGATCTTTATGGTAAACTACAAAGAATGCATAAAAAAAACAGAAGGCTGAAAAAATGTGCAAAGTCCAATCTGCCATAACACTGATGCCAATACATAACATTTATTGAGTTTTCAAGGCACTGTAGTTTACAAGGCACTATTCTAAGGTCTTTATATCTGTTTTCTTATTCATGTTTCACATGATACAGATGAAGACCTAAGGCACAGAACAGTTAAATAAATAAATTCTCAACTAGTCTAAGTGAGAACTAACACTTAATAGAAACAAACTTGTACTGTAAGTGGTTTATATATATTATCTAATTTACTCTCCATAAAAACATTTTGCAATTGGTATTACTGTCCCCATTTTTTTCAGATATGAAAACTGAGATTCAGAGATAAAAAGTGATAACTAGTATATGATATTGCTGAGATTCAAATAAAATATACCTGTATGTAACATACTACCAGAGATTACAAATTGCAATAGATAAAGATATACCCTTTTAGGTCATGTCTTTCCCACATAACAAGGGTGATATTTATGAAATTAACATAATAATATAATGAACTAATTTGAATAGATACCAGTACCCCCGTGTTTGTTGTAGCATTATTTACAGTAGCCAAGAGATGGAGGCAACTTGTTGAAAGATGAGTGGATAAATATGTACCATATACACACATACAAAGACATATATACAGATATATATATATGCATATGCAAAGAAATGTTACTCAGCAATAAAAAGAAAGCATCCCTGAAATTTGTGACAACATGGGTAAACCTTCTCAAGGGCATTATGCTAAGTGAAATAAGTCATACAGTAAAAGACAAATACCATATGATTTCAATTATATGTAAGATCTAAAATATAAAAACACATAATAGATATAGACAACAAATTGGTGGTTGCCAGAGATGGGGATGAGGGTGGGGGAAATGTGTGAAGTGAGTCAAAAGGTACAAACTTACAAACTTTCAGTTATAAAATAAATAAGTCCTGGGTATCTAATATTCAACATAACTATAGATAATAATACTATATTCAATATCTAAAAATTGATAAAAGAGTAAATATTAAAAGTTTTCATTTCAATAAAAAAATTGAAACTGTGGTGATGGGTGATAACTAAACTAATTGTGGGGATTTTCATAATACAATATATACAAATACCAAATTATTATGCTATATACTAGAAACACACAATAAACACAATTTTTTGAAAGTGTATAAACATTATTAAATGTTAAGATAATAACAACAGCCAACCCCCCAGAGTGAATGACCACTTATTGATATTGTTATTCTGGTTTTGAAGTGAAATGTGACACTTTCAGTAATAAAGGATTTAGAAAAAGAGAAGAAAGGAAAGGCAGAGCAGGAGTGAAGATTTATGCATGGAGAAATGGTAGAGATGTTTGAATGCAGGCAATTTGGTATCTAAAAGATTCTGGGTTGCAAATCAGGCAAAGAGGGTGAACTCTGGGTAAAAAAAGGAGAAACTTTGCCAGGTATTTCTCACCATCCAATTGCCACCCCTCTTTTGCCACACAGTCTCAAAACTAGGAGAAGCCCAGTGCCTCCTGTCCCATGATGATGCTCATCCCTAGCCAAGGGACATGAGTACACACAATCTTAAATATAGTTTAATGTATTCATGGCTACCTCCAAGGAATCCATCAACTGGCACATACTAGTGAGGATCCTGAGAAGCCAGGGTAAGGTCCATGGACTATGGCACTGAAAGATGAGAATGGAAGCTTTCAAAAGCACCTCTCTCCCAATGCAGTTTTCCCTGATGCCTATCCATTACACATGATTTATCCAGGCACAGGTAATAATATGCCACCATTCATTTTTTTTATCTTTTTATCACATATTTTTAGATACCTATTATGTGTAAGGTACTGTGTTGGGCTCTTGAAACATAAACACACACAATATAGTCCCTCCCTAAATGTTCAGTGAAGAAATCACACACATACACCTATACACACACACAGACACACAAACACACATACACACACACACGCATATACAAAGAGAGTGAGAGACAAATTGAGAGACAAAGGCAGAGAGATCCAGAGAAAGAAAGAGACAGTGAGAGACATAGAGACAAAGGGACACAGAAACAAAATGGCACTACAAAACACAGTGCAGCTTGCTATGGGAACCTCTAGAAGGCTCACTTGCTATCTAACAAGATTGAGGGCTTCAGCATTCACCTACCAATGGGCAGCAAACAGGACTTTCACACAAACACAAAGCATGATCATGCATGACTGAGTACTGTAACCCACAATAGCATGGAGTTGAGAAGTGACGTGATCAGAGCTATGGATTACAAAAATTTAATTGGCAGTACAGGATAAATAATAGAGGCCAGGGTGGAGAGAAAGAAAATTAGAAAGCTATCATGATAGTTGAAAAGAGAAGTTAGGAGGGTGTGAGATGCTTCAGTAGCCAAAGGACTGGAAAGGAGGGGACAGATGAGAGAAGGATGAATCAAAAGAAGCTGATGAATGTGAAAGGCTGTAAAAATGGTGGACTCCAGGATTCTTAGCAATTGAGCCAGCATGACTGGGAAATGGTGAGATAAGAGAAACTATTTTCATGAGCTCCATTTTGGGCCTGTAGAATTTTAGACACCAGAAAGAGATGCCAGATAGAGGTATTTAGTAGGCAATTGTAAATTCAGTAACTCTTTTTGGGAGGGATATTGAATTTTCTGAGAACTATAGTCAGTCACTTATTCATTTACCGAACCCAAGGGTATACCAGCATTCTACAAGGCACTGAAGAAATAAAGATGAATAATAACACAGCATTTTGTCCTCAAAAAGTTGGAGATGTGTGGGAGATTGTCTTCAAGATGGCCATCATGAATTCTTTCCCTCCCTTATATGTGTATACCATCCCTTCATGTGTGTGCAAAGTCACTTCAGTTGTGTCCAACTCTTTGCAATCCTATGGACTGTAGCCTGCCAGGCTCCTGTCCATGGCATTCTTCAGGCAAGAATACTGAAGTGGGTTGCCATGCCCTCCTCCAGGGGAGCTTCCCAACCAAGGGGCTGAACCTGCATATCTTATGTCTCCTGCATTAGCAGGCAGGTTCTTTACCACTAGCACCACCTGGGAATCCCATCCACCATCCATTTATGGAGAGGCAGAATCTATTTCTCCCCTTTTCTTGAATGAAGGCTAACTTAAAAACATGTTTCACTAATTCAGTGTGGGAGAAGTGATGTTCTAAGAGTTCTGAAGCTAGGTCACAGCAAGTCTTGCCACTTCTGCCTGGGCCTCTGGGAACACTTGCTCTGGGGAAAGCCAGCTACCATATAAGAAGTGTGATCCCTCTGAGACTACCAAGCTGTGAGAAGCCCAGGCCACACAGAGAAATCATGGCTAAATGAGACACCAGTTGAAGAAATAGGGAGAAGTCAAGGAGTACCAAGATATCAGAAGATATTTGTGTCAAGAAATCATATTTTACATAGGTCCTCCAGCATCAACTGCCTAGACTTATGCCATGTAGGTCAGAGTTGAACCACCCAGCCAAGCTCTTGTTAAATTTTTCACCCACAAATTCATAAAATATAACACTATTACTACTACAACTCTTACTACCACTAGTATTAACAAGAAGCGGCAAAAGAAGAGAAGAAAAATGTTGCTGTTTCAAGCCAGTTTAAATCATCAAGTTTTAGAGTATTTTTTATGAAGCAATAAATATCCAGAACAAGAAGTGAGAACAAATGACACAGTATACTTGCAGAGGCAGGCATGCAGCAATTGATAATGCTGTATGATAGATGTAATCTCTTACCTAGAGAGAGAATGCAAAGAGAGAAGAAAAGATGACCCAAAAGTGACCTTTTTTAAAAGGACCAAAGAAAATTAAATTAGCAAACTGTTCTGGATAATTGAGAATATATATTAGAAAGATACTCCATTTATTGACATTCATGGTTTCCATTCAGTTTCACTTCTACAATAAAGGCAAGCAGTATTCAAAGAGAAATTACAAATTATCACAAGCAATCATAAAGTTGATTATGGCAATCTAGAGGTGTGAAGGCCATTTAAGAGTTACAGTTTCAGTCAGTAGCAATAGAGTGGGAAGATGTATAAAATTCATGGCAATTTGAAGACAAATTAGGTCTAAATAGTTTCAATTAAGCTTATATAGATCTAACTATCATGGAAGTCAGGCCTCCCTGTCCATCACCAACTGCCAGAGTTTACCCAAACTCATGTCCATTGAGTCGGTGATGCCATCCAACCGTCTCATCCTCTGTCGTTCCCTTCTCCTCCTGCCCCCAATACCTCCCAGCATCAGGGTCTTTTCCAATGAGTCAGCTCTTCTCATCAGGTGGCCAAAATATTGGAGTTTCAGCTTCAACATCAGTCTTTCCAATGAACACCCAGGAATGATCTACTTTAGGATGGACTGAATCTCCATGTCCAGATGCTTGGATGGACAACCAACTGATCTCCTTTAGGATGGTTGGATCTCCTTGCAGTCCAGGGGACTCTCAAGAGTCTTCTCCAACACCACAGTTCAAAAGCATCAATTCTTTGGCACTCAGCTTTCTTTATAGTCCAACTCTCATATCCATACATGACTACTGGAAAAACCATAGCCTTGGCTAGATGGACCTTTGTTGGCAAAATAATGATCTGTTTTTTAATATGCTGTCTAGGTTGCTCATAACTTTCCTTCCGACGAGTAAGCATCTTTTAATTTCATGGCTGCAATCACCATCTGCAGTGATTTTGGGGCCCAGAAAAATATAGTCAGCCACTGTTTCCACTGCTTCCCCATCTATTTGCCATGAAGTGATGGGACTGGATGCCAATATCTTAGTTTTCTGAATGCTGAGCTTTAAGCCAACTTTTTCACTCTCCTCTCTCACTTTCATCAAGAGGCTCTTTAGTTCTTCACTTTCTGCCATATGGGTGGTGTTATCTGCATATCTGAGGTTATTGATATTTCTCCTGGCAATCTTGATTCCAGCTTGTGCTTCCTCCAGCCCAGCGTTTCTCATGATGTACTCTGCATAGAAGTTAAATAAACAGGAGGACAATATGCAGCCTTGACGTACTCCTTTTCCTATTTGGAAGCAGTCTGTTGTTCCATGTCCAGTTCTAACTGGTGCTTCCTGGCCTGCATGTAGGTTTCTCAAGAGGCAGGTCAGGTGGTCTGGTATTCCCATCTCTTTCAGAATTTTCCATAGTTTGTGGTGATCCACACAGTCAAAGGCTTTGACATAGTCAATGAAGCAGAAGTAGATGTTTTTCTGGAACTCTCTTGCTTTTTCCATGATCCAGCAGATGTTGGCAATTTGATCTCTGGTTCCTCTGCCTTTTCTAAAACCAGCTTGAACATCTGGAAATTCATGGTTCACGTATTGTTGAAGCCTGGCCTCGAAAATTTTGAGCATTACTTTACCAGCACGTGAGATGAGTCGGACAGGATGAGTCCGACAAAGAGTCGGACAGGACTGAGTGACTGAACTGAACTGATCATGGAAGTCGTCTTTATTTTCCTGAAAATGTGCTTGCGAATACATCAGTTCTACTATGTAAAACACAATAAGCTTAGTAATATAATTGCTAAGATGATACACAAAATATGGTCAATAAACAGTAAGTTACTATTTTATGTAAACAAAGGAACAAGAATATCTTAGCTTCTATGTTCCCATATGTTGGCATCTGAGTCTTAAGGTGAGATAAATCAAGTATGGTGTTATTATTTTCCACAAGCCCATTATTGTTTCATTTCTAAAAGAACAATGCAGTATAGTGTTTATGAGAATTTTTTTGTTTTGTTTTTTATATAAATTTATTTATTTTAATTGGAGTTTAATTACTTTACAATATTGTATTGGTTTTGCCATACATCAAAATGAATCTGCCCCAGGTATACACATGTTCCCCATCCTGAACCCCCCTCCCTCTCGGTACCATCCCTCTGGGTTGTCCCAGTGCACCAGCCCCAAGCATCCAGTATGAGTATTTTTAAATGCCACTCAACCCAAAACGTGTTTGATGATGATTTAATTTAATAGATCAGGTCACATTTTGAAGAACACGAGTCTAAAAAGAAAAGGCTTCTGATAACACAAACTTTATTTACAAGGAGCAAAGAAATGAATGCTTAAAGGCTGGGAGGAATTGGGGGCAGGAGGAGAAGGGGACGACAGAGGATGAGACGGCTCGATGGCATCACCGACTCGATGGACGTGACATTGAATGAACTCCAGGAGCTGGTGATGGACAGGGAGGCCTGGCGTGCTTCAATTCATGGGGTCCCAAAGAGTCAGACATAACTGAGTGACTGAACTGAACTGAACTGAAAGGCTACCCACAACCCTTTCTGGACAATTTCCTATGTTAACAAGTGTCATCTTTACAACTGTTGAAACAAAGGTACCATACTATTTTTCTTTAAGAGAGAAGAGTCCTGTCCGAGAATATCCAGTGGTTGGTTGGAAAAAGGCTTCAGCCTCTTCTGGATACTGAGGATTCAAAATAAAATGCCTACCAATGTGTTATTTAAGCTCATCCCTACTGATAACAATCAGGTCAGTCAACCTTTAATTTTGGATAGCATTATTTACAAGGCCAAGAGGTCTGAAGTGAGTGGTAATGTTATTAAGCCTGGACCATCAAAATACATGTCTACATGTTTTACTTGAAAGTTCTCTCACCTCTGTTTATTGGTCTGTTATCTAACTGGTTCAGGGACTCTTTTTGGTTGATACGGAGGTTTTATTTTGTGTATCTGCCAATGCTTCTTTAAAAATCTTTATCATTTCTATCTCTCTAGTCCCCTTCCCCCTTTGAATCCAGAAACCCCTCGGATGTGCCTGTTGGAAACCTGAATCAAAGAAATTTAAGCCATATCATTAAAACCATACTGCATTCAGTTGAAGAAAAATTAAGGGCACCTGTTTCAAAGGATGACTTGGGCTCCTATACTATGAAGCCATTTCCACTTCAGAGGCACTAAGAATGTGTAACTGTCTCCACTGCTAATCTGTGATAAACCTATCTATCTTAGCCATCCTGTGAATTCAGAGCCCTTAATCACCACAGTATCTAGTACCTTCAATAAGAAAATATCAAAGGAAGGAAGTAAAGGGAATCTAATAGGACTGATTGATGGAAACACTAGCATATACAGAAGATGTGAGAACGGAGAAGGGAAAAGAGAGAAGATGAGAAAAGAGTATTTAAAAGAAAAGTGTTTAGAAAGAGAAGAGCCTGCAATATGTATGTTTAGAATGTTGTAAAACCCCAAATGCCAAATTCTAAGCTGCAATTGTCTACACCAATCATCCATATTCATAAAGTTATGAATTGTTTTTACTTATATAAGAAACATTCAATTGGGGATGGCATCCTGAGGCATTTAATGTCAGTGTATAGTAATACTGTGAAGCATACATGAAATGACATGAGGTTAAGCAAAACAAGCATTATCATTTAGTATTTTCATTCAATATCAGAAAACAAAAGGGTTTTTCCCCTCCTTTTTCTATTGTCCTTAATCCTTTCCAAAAGGGGACACTATACTCCATAAGTATTTTAGGATTTTGTTTGATGATCATTTTCTTTGTTCCATAGATTTTAAAAAAAACATTAAATATTTATCTTTCAATGAATCTTTCTAAATTACATAATATGCACCTGAATGTTAAGTGTAAGAAATGAATTTTAATAATAAACATATTGAAGTGTTCCATAGGATACAGAAGAGTATTACAATAAAAAGCATGCTTACAATAAAACCTAAATTGTCCTCAGAAACTGTCTCTTAAATCACATTTTTCAGGAAATATTTTACATGACCACATTTCTTAAATGAATAAATAGTACAAAGAAAATAGATAATTATGTTTCCAATATCTTCAAATAAAATTAAAAAGGTGCAACATAGAATACATTCTGGATGGGGAGAGAGAAATTATTGATTCTGGTCCTAATTCTGTCACAAACCAGCTTCTGTGGACCTCATTTTCCTCTAGTTAAGTTACCTTAACGGTGCTTCCCAGCACCAACATGCTGTAATGAACACATTACAAATTTTACAAGTGTATTGGCACACAAGCACATGATTAAAGTAGGATATTGCCATTTGGTCACATTTACCTCATGAACTTATTAGGGTAAGTACTAGGAATTCTAGGGCATCCTAACTTAACAGTAAGTGTAATTCATCTAAGAAGTAGTGATAAGGAGATAGCCACAGGTGGTCAATTTTGCTTTTGTAAGATTTCCTCACTCTACTTTTAAAAGTGCTCATCATATTAGAGTAAATGTGTAAGGGATTTTACAAATTAATAGAATCTCTCTTCAATCAAAAATATTAGCAAGAGATCCAAGGGTGAGCAACAGCCCCCCATTTTAGTCCCCCCCCATGAATTGTTTTCCATATGAAAGAGTGGTACAACAGTACTAATTAACTAGATCAAATTTGACTAAATAAAGTAGTCAAACAGCCATATTTTCTGGTGCAAATTATTTCACATACAACACTGCAGATGCATATCCAGAGCTGGTGTTGTAATTTTGAATGAGAAATACAAAGGAAACAATACTATGATTTCATTAAGTGAGGTGAAATACATATAACATTCTTGGAACATCAGCTGCCTTTTGTAATTAATGATCATGCTCAGCATTAAAGAGTAGTTTTATTTGTCTGTAAGTTTATTGAGAAAGTCATGTCTAGATGACACAAATTAAATATGTCCAGCTGCTAAACCCACTAGAGATAATTGGTGACTCTCTAACTTAATGAGCAAATTATCTCTGACCACCTAAATCTATCTTGGAAAAAGTATTATTATTATATTTTCAACCTTTTGCAAAATATTTAATGATGCTCTGCAATCCCAGAATGACTTTTCCCTTGTCATCTGTGTGTGCTCACATGGCAAAGACCCATGCAGGAATTTCAGCTAGTATTACTTCATTTCAGATAAACATTTCCAGGTAAGAAGGCTGACATTTTTACTCTATTTCCCTTAAACAATGGAAAAATTCAAAATACTGCAGACCTAATGCTCTCTCCCTGCTCTCAGTGAAATAACCCTGCATTATACCCATTCCCCAAGATTGATGTCTCACTGTTAAGAGCTAAGGTACTTCCTTTCAGGCAAACTTAGTTGAATAATATCTGGGTCTGAATTCCAACTCTGTCATTGACTAGTTATGCAAACACGGACAAGTCATCTGCTCCCTCTGAGCTTCTGTAGCAGATTTGTAATTTGGAGACAACATTGATAACAATAACACAGGTTCTCCCATCCTCTATTCCAAAATGACAATGATCTTATCACATTTTATCACATCTTGCTAACAGATACACAAAATAAATCAAGATAAAGCACAAATGCTCACAGACACAGTTCAAAGCTCTGGTGACTTGATGCTGAGAGGCCAAGTGTAGCTGTCTGGGAAGGAGCTTGGCAGTGCCACTTCTCTTGCTCAGGGTGTGTGCTGCCTTTAGCTTGCTAGAAAACAAATACTGAGCACTATTTTTGCTTTTCACTTTTTTCCCATAAAAGTAAAACCTTGTTTGGATTTCTTTCCGTTAAGGAAAACTGGTATTAATGTAGCTTTTAAGCAAAGTGAAATTACTTAAAGCAAACTTTCAAAAAGTAGGGGTACTCGTAATACCTTGCTGGCATATTTTGATAATTACATATTCTTATACTGTAAACTTCCTGCCAGAGAATAGGAACTAAATTCAGAGTAGCTGTTGCCTGGAATGTCATCTAAATTATATTTCTTTTCCTACTTAACAAAGATGTCTTTGCAAACAGATTATTCATTTCTCACTCCCTCATAGCTTTACTTATTAAGGATGTGGTCAGATCAAATGCTATTTTTTTCTCAGTAAAGTCATACAAAATATTGGTTATTTGCTAAGACATTAAATGTGTACTATTTCAATGAGTGGAACAAATATTTAGATACCACTGAAGACTTTTAGGTTGTGCACATAATATTTTACTTTTACATGTTTTTTTTTTTCAAATAGATTATATCTTCCCAATCTGGCAAATAAAAAATTCAATAAATCTTTGTTTATCCTTTTATTTTCATGCTGAATATAATACAATTTTGCTAGAAAAATGCCTTCTAGCACAACTATCTGGAATAGACAACCTACTCAATGGAGATAAATGGGAAGACTAGCTTTCTATATGAAATGAGAGAAACCGTGATCGTCCTTTTATCCCTTCCAATTCATTCTGAAACTTCCATATGTATATGTATGATAGCTGGCATGTACACTAACAGTTGTAAACATCTGTATTCTCAAACTTCATTCCACAGATTTTATAATTTTCACAACCCCTCACATTTTAATATTATAGAATTCCTGGGAGAATAGCTTCATCTTAACTCTGCATATATGCAGTTGGAATAATGGGCTATCTCCTGAGACCAATATCTGTGGTAAAAGTTTCATATAAACTGTTCTCAATGTTGCTAAAGAAATATATATGATACACTGTTTTATCATAAATTTGCTATTGTTCATGATGAAAATTCTTAGTATTTCTGTATTACTATTAGAAAAGTTAAAGCCAAGGCATTAAATAATCATACAGGGAATGTGATAAAGTTGTTTTATTTATTATAATGAAATATTTGAAAGATGACCCATGAACTAAATTTTAAACATAATTTTTCTCTTATATCTAAATGGGCATTTATCAAATGCTTATTAAGATGGCTTGAACACAAGAAAAATGATGAATCCCTCATCAAGAAGGATTGCATTTTTTCTTCTTTTAACAAAGTAACATTCATCATTTCACCCATCCTCTACTCCACTCCTGATTCCTGTTCAATTGATGGCTTTAGATTTGGATTTTTGCTTAGGCATCCCATTTATCAAGCAAGATGAATGAAATCAATACTCTTACAGGGAAAATGAGTTCACTAATATTTACATTTATTCTCTTTCTTTCTTTCAGTCTCAAATCTGTTACTATTCCATGTAACTCTCAGGTGACTATTCAGTGCTCTCTGGTTAACAATGAATCAACAGAATTTTTAGCCATTCTTTCTTTTACACAATTGAAATCTCTTACTAGTGGCAATGCTCTAGAACAAAGAGAAAACCCTGTAAAAAGAGCTTTGAAGAGAAGTGATAGGAACCATATTAGTGACTTAGCAAAAACAAATTAGAACAGACAGACTAGAGTGATAACAAATGATTGCATTCAGTGAATATAAGTGACGCCACTCTTTCCTTAATAAATTCTTATTGTGGCAATTTCCTGATATTACAATTGGCTTTTGTGGCTGCAAACTGATATATCTTTATAAGGTGGTTTCCACTGACATATTTTTCAAATTAAAATATGTCTTTGCATGTTTTTTGGGTTTCGCTTGGTCTCTTAATATAAACAGCTGCATCTAATTTGATGCATGATACAGGACACTCAGGGCTGGTGCACTGGGATGACCAGAGGGATGGTATGGGGAGAGAGGTGGGAGGGGTGTTCAGGATGGGGAACATGTGTATACCTGTGGCAGATTCATGTTGATGTACAGCAAAACCAATACAATATTGTAAAGTAATTAGCCTCCAATTAAAATAAATAAAATTATCTTTAAAAAAGTAAATGTTTCTCATATACTGAAAACTTGAAAATGACTTTGATACTTAGAAGAAAAATTAGTTAACTGAATTCCATATCTCTAAGATTATAATTGCTGGTATTAAAAATCTTTTACAGGGAATAAAATGAATATATATTATTAATTTACATTCAACTAAATACAAATGAACACAGTGATTTTTATATTGCTTCAATAACTTTCTGAAATTAAAATTCCAAATTATTCTATTTATTTTGTCTTAAAAGACTGACCTTGATCATTCCCTCTGAATATGTTTCTTTTTTCTTAAATGTACTCAATAATGAGGTAAAGATGGTTGGATGGCATCACTGACACAATGGATATGAATTTGGGTGGACTCTGGGAGTTAGTGATGGACAAGGAGGCCTGGTGTACTGAGGTTCATGGAGTCACAAAGAGTCGGACATGACTGAGCGACTGCCCTGAACTGAACTGAATGAGGTAAAAATGCCCCCACAAAACAAAATGGGTCAATCATGATTCTTAGAAGGGTAAATATTACTTAGAGAGTGAATACTAATGGAATAACAAACCAAATAATTGCCCTAAACACCAGATTAACATTTTGGATGGTCACTGGCCAGGCACAAGTCCATCCCTCCTTCTTGACCCACATATTCACACTGACAGTATTTTTGACTGTTTTTCTGTTTGGATAGTTTGGGGATGGGAGAAGTGTAACATTTTCTTTGGTCCCCTAGAATTTTTATCCTAAAATAATTATTAACCAAATGAAAGTTCTCATTTAGGTGGCAGTATGCTTCTGCAGAGGTAAAATTGACAACATCTGTTGGATCATAGGAAAAAAAAAACCAAACAAACAAGAGAATTCAAGAAAAACATTTACTTCTGCTTCACAGACTATGATAAAGTCTTTGTGTGGCTCACAAAAAACTGCAGAAAATTCTTAAAAGAGATGGGAATATCAGACCACCTTACCTGCCTCCTGAGAAACCCGTATGCAGGTTAAGAAGCAACAGTTAGGACCGAACATGAAACAATGAACTTGTTCAAAATGGAAAGGAGTTTGTCAAGGCTGTATCTTGTCACTCTGCTTATTTAACTTATATGCACAGTACATCATGTGAAATGCCGGGCTGAATGAAGCCCAAGCTGGAATCAAGACTGCCAAGAGAAATATAAAGGCAATCCACTCCAGTACTCTTGCCTGGAGAATCCCATGGAGGGAGGAGCCTGGTAGGCTTCAGTCCATGGGGTCGCAAAGAGTCAGACATGACTGAGCGACTTCACTCACTCACTCAGATATGCAGATGACACCACCCTTATGGCAGAAAGTGAAGAGGAACTAAAGAGCCTCTTGATGAAAGTGAAAGAGGAGAGTGAAAAGACTGGCTTAAAACTCAACATACAAAAAACTAAGATCATGGCATCCAGTCCCATCACTTCATGCCAAATAGATGGGGAAACAATGGAAACAGTGACAGATTTTATTTCCTTGGGCTACAAAATCATTGTGAATGGTGATTGCAGACATGAAATTAAAAGATTCTTGCTCCTTGGAAGAAAAGCTATGCAAACCTAGTCAGCATATTAAAAAGCAGAGATATCACTTTGCTGACAAAAGTCTGTATAGTCAAAGCTATATTTTTCCAGTAGCCATGTAAAGATGTGAGAGTTGGACCATAAAGAAGGCTGAGCACTGAAGAATTGATGCTTTCAAACTGTGGTGCTGGAGAGTCCCTTGGACAGCAAGGAGATCAAATTAGTCAATCCTGAAGGAAATAAACTCTGAGTATTCATTGTAAGGACTGATGGTGAAGCTGCAGCTCCAATACTTTTGCCAAGTGATGGGAAGAGCCAACTAACTGGAAGACCCTGATGCTCGGAAAGATTGAAGGCAGGAGGAGAAGGGGGCAACAGAGGATTAGATGGTTAGATGGCATCACCGAATCAATGGAGGTGAGTTTGGGCAAACTCCAGGATACAGTGAAGGACAGGGAAGCCTGGCGTGCTACAATCCATGGGGTTGTAAAGAGTTGGACATGACTGAGAGACTGAGCAACAACAACAAATTGTTCTGCAACCCACCCACCCCTCTGCCACCACATCGGCTAAATAATCACATATTGTCAATAACTTTAGCTTATGATGGTATAAAAGTTGCATTTTAAGCCTAAACATGCAATTCTTGGAAATGGATGTGTAACCAAAACTTCCTCAGGATTTTCCTGTTTGCACTCTATTAAAGAGTCATAATAACATGAATGCTCAAATCTTACTAGCTTTTTACATTCACCAAACCACAATTAGATCTCAAGCTCCCACCAAATTCACCCACTTCTGGAAATTCCTGAGAGCCCCCCATCCCTACTCCAACCACAGGGAAAATCTTTTCTCATGGTGATTTAAGGATTTTTTTTTTTTTGGGGGGGCCATGTGCATTACTGGTCAAATCTACTTGAGAGTGGTCTCACCACTGCAGTGCTGCCTCCCTGTGCTTCTTAAGGCGGCACAACATTTTGAAATGCAGAAATAGCATTGTTCCATCTTCAGGCTTCAGGACTCTGGTGTCTGACTGAGCCATGGTGTGTTCCAAGCAAAAATGGAGAAATTTCCTTTCTCCCACTCTGTGGCATCCTCAAGCTGGTGTTTACCTAGTTCGCTGAGATCCCCTCATGGAAAGAGTTGCCTCTGATTCTGCCTTCAGCTCCATCAGAAGTACTCCAAACCATCCCCTCCATATTCCAAGGGAACCTCAAGTCAACTTAAAGCCCTTCTCCTTCAGCTAAAAAAGGGGTTAACAAAACTTCAAAGATTGAAAGGAAGCCAATATAATCATATTTGTCATTTCAATTAGACTTGGTAAGAACTACTGGGCTTCCCAGGTGGTGCTAGTGGTAAAGAACCTGCCTGCCAATGCAGGGGACATAAGAGACGTGGGTTTGATTCCTGGGTTGGGATGATCCCCTAGAGTAGGAAATGGCTACCCACTCCAGTATTCTTTCCTGGAGAGTTCCATAGGCAGAGGAGGCTGATGGTCTATAGTCCATGGGGTCACAGAGTCGGACATGACTGAAGCGACCTAGCGCAGCATTCACAAGCTACCCTCTGTGTGTGTGTGTGTTCTCAGTCATGACCAATTCTTTGCAACCCCATGGATGGTAGCCTGCAAGGATCCTCTGTTCATGGGATTATCCAGGCAAGAATACTGGAGTGGATTGCCATTTCCTCCTCCAGGGGATCTTCCCTATCCAGGGACTGAACTGACATCTCCTTCATTTCCAGCATTTCCAGGTAGCTTCATTACCATACAGGGCACTATACCTCATCTGTAATTCCAAAATCTAAAATGCTCTGAAAAGAGGGTTTCTGCAAATGTGGTGCCCAACATATTCAGTTCACCAAAATTTGAATTTATACTGACCAATGTTTGTATTTCATAAACTTTATGTTTCCCATATACTGTAAATATTTGGATGAGGTGCTGATTCAGACCCACATGAGCTGTTACTCCAAATCAGTATATTTCATATCACTTTTCTAAAATAAACTTCTGAATTTCAAAATACATCTACCCCCACAAGATTGTATACCTGCGCACATATGTATTTGTATGTACACTATTTATTGCAAGGAAATATAACACATGAAAACAGAAACAAAATTGCTGAATGAATGATGAGAATCTGTAATGTTTATTTATTCATTCAAAACACTTATTAAACCTCACTACATGGTTCAGTTCACTTCAGTCGCTCAGTCGTGTCAGAGTCTTTGCGACCCCATGAATTGCAGCATGCCAGGCCTCCCTGTCCATCACCAACTCCTGGAGTTCACTCAGACTCACGTTCATCAAGTCAGTGATGCCATCCAGCCATCTCATCCTCGGTCATCCCCTTCTCCTCCTGCCCCCAATCCCATCCAGCATCAGAGTCTTTTCCAATGACTCAACTCTTTGCATGAGGTGGCCAAAGTACTGGAGTTTCAGCTTTAGCATCATTCCTTCCAAAGAAATCCCAGAGTATATCTCCTTCAGAATGGACTGGTTGGATCTCCTTGCAGTCCAAGGGACTCTCAAGAGTCTTCTCCAACAACACAGTTCAAAACTATCAATTCTTCAGTGCTCAGCCTTCTTCACAGTCCAACTCTCACATTCATGCATGACCACAGGAAAAACCATAGCCTTGACCAGACGGACCTTAGTCAGCAAAGTAATGTCTCTGCTTTTGAATATGCCATCTAGGTTGGTCATAACTTTTCTTCCAAGGAGTAAGCATCTTTTAATTTCATGGCTGCAATCACCATCTGCAGTGATTTTGGAGCCCAAATAATAAAGTCTGACACTGTTTCCACTGTTTCCCCATCTATTTCCCATGAAGTGATGGGACCAGAGGCCATGATCTTCGTTTTCGGAATATTGAGTTTTAGGCCAACTTTTTCACTCTCCACTTTCACTTTCATCAGAGGCTTTTTAGTTCCTCTTCACTTTCTGCCATCAGGGTGGTGTCATCTGCATATATGAGGTTATTGATATTTCTCCCGGCAATCTTGATTCCAGCTTGTGTTTCTTCCAGTCCAGCGTTTCTCATGATGTACTCTGCATATAAGTTAAATAAGCAGGGTGATCTCATTATAACACATTACAGACTTCCAAGTGCCATATCTATACGTATTCACTGATCATTATCATTGTTGATTCTTTATTGTTGTTATAACTGATTGTCAAACAACAGGTTAATCACTGACTAATATATCAAAACTAGTATTATTATAAATACTAGATATTTATTTGATTTAAATGACTAGATTTTTGGGTTCCTGGACCCAATTCCAACATGTGTAGGGAGCCTTGCCCACATCAACAAGCAATTCTTGGACACTGAATTCAAGATATCTGATAATTCAAGTCAATTCTGAAACTATCTACCCAGAAATAGACTCAGATTCCACAGGTAAAGGGCTTAGTCCCATAAGATTGCCCTCCACCTCAAACACCAGTTGTAAGCTCAGGATATTACCTGGCCTACCAGCAACAAATTGGAGCTTCCAATGACTTCCTCCAACTCAGGATGCCAATCATGATTTCAGGTTGATAACCAGCTTCTGCCATGTCCTCCTCCAGGGGATCTTCCTGACTCAGGGATCAAACCCAGGTCTCCTGCATCTCCTGCATTGCAGGCAGATTCTTTACTGCTGAGCCACGGGGGACATCCTGGAAACTCTATTACTCACAAGATTACCAATTTATTACAAAGGATATTAAAGGATACAAATCAATGGCCAGATAAAGAGATACATAGGGTGAAGTCCCAAACAAAGCACCTTCTGTCCTACTGGAGCTTTGGGTCCAGCACAATGGCGCATGAAAACATTCTGGTTCCCTGATCTAGAAGCTTTCTAAATCCCCTGCTTTTGGATTTTTTGGAGACTTCACGACATAGGCATAGTTGATGAACTCATTGGCCATTGCTGATTGATTTAACCTGCAGCTCCTTGCCCCTCTCTGGAAATCAGGGGATGGGACTGAAAGTTTCAACTCTTTATTCATGATTAGTTACCCTGGCAACCAGCCCCCATCCTTAGTTGCTTTCCAAAAGTTATCTTCATAAACACAAACCCAGTTATGGTGGAAAGGGACTTGTAAAAGTGACATGATATCCATTTCAGCTTTATGGCTCTGAAGTGATTTCAAGAACTGAGGACAAGATACCAAACATAACAAGAGATGCTCCATTTGGTCTTATTGCTCAGGAAATTCTAAGGGTTTTGGGAGCTGTAAGCCTGGAAATATGAATGAAGACCAAATATATATGAGAAATATATTTTGGTCATCTGAGTTACCAAATATATATACATATTTTTCCCTTGAAATCATAATATTTCAACCTGTAATAGATATATAACTAAAATTTCAACTCACACAGAGAAAGCCTTTCTTAAACTGGCCTTTGATTCACTACAGTGTTTTTGAAAATCATTTAAAGGACATTTTTAATTGCTCCATATTTGGTCACCTTATTGGCTTGATCTTATATATTAATATTTGTTATATAATTTTATATTCTTTATAATCCTGTGCTAAAATTATTTCAAATATTATTTTTAAACTAAAATTAGGGATTTTAAATCTTAGAAATGACCTGGGGAGTCCATCTTACAAGTGACCTAGGAAATACATCATTCAAGTCCTTAGTGAGTTCATATTTTTTTTTCAGGAATGGGTAACCTTAAGTGCTCTCTGTTTTACCTTAATTCTTAGTCATATATGCATCCCAGAGCATATACCAGGGAATAGTTAAGAAAATTATTGTGAAGCATACACTGTCTTCTAAATGACTAAATCAGCCCTGCTGCTGCTGCTGCTGCTGCTGCTAAGTCGCTTCAGTCGTGACCGATTCTGTGCGACCCCATAGACGGCAGCCCACCAGGCTCCCCCATCCCTGGGACTCTCTAGGCAAGAATACTGGAGTGGGTTGTCATTTCCTTCTCCAATGCATGAATACTTCAATTCAAAAAAAAAAAAACGAAAAACCAATACCAGTGCAGCTTACATCTGCTCTGTGTTTGTGTGTATGTGTGTGTGCATGTGCCTTCTCTCACATTTATATAACACTGCTTAACTTGTCAATATTCTCTCTTTTTCTTTAGTTTGAAATCATATGAAGTAATTAAAGCAGAGATGTGTTCTCCATTTTACAAAGAAGAAAAATAAAGTCAAGATAGAGCACTTTGTATAAGAACAGAAAAGCATTCTGCTGCAGAGTAGATGGGCACAAGAACACCATTCTTCTACATAACCCTCCTTGTCTTTGTCATCCAGTGGTATGCCTAAATCAGGCTGCAGCATAAATATGTTTATAAATTACTTTTCTGCTCTTAAAATAATGACTTTCTTTCACCTTAACATTTGTGCCAAAGGATGACACTATTCAGTACTGCAGGCATTATCTCTTAATTAACCACCAGTTACATTTCTGCACCATTTTATATACTGTATTTTATTACATCATTAGGCTTTATTTTTATATTCATAATTGCTGATAAGTGCTAAACTTTTTTAACGTGAAAGAATTTAGTCATTAAAAATGGATAAAATTTTGAACGCAGAATGTTAAGTAATTATTTCATTTGCAGTTTTTAGATGGATAACAAGGACCAATTAGAATGCATATTATCTCTTGTAATTTGGAAATAGATCCTGTGATAGAGAATACCTGCTAGGGTGTAAGTAACAAACTGGGAATCATACTGGTGAACAGTCCCAAATTAGAAAAGAACAGCATCTTCATTTTTCATTCTTTATAGAATTTGAGGATAGCTTTTTAAAAAGTTTTATGAAATAGGTGACTTATAAGGAAAAAAGTGCTCATAAAAGTAACAGAAGTATTAGCATTCTGTGAGGGAAACTCAGTCTTATGAAGACAGATGTTTTCAAATCATCAGCATCCATATCCACTGGCATTTTAAATCCTTACTCCTAAGGACATCTTCCATGGTTTCTATTAACATACATAATAATGATTCCACAGTTGTCAATCACACTAACAAAAAGCTACACCCACTATGTTGGAAAGACTGATGCTGAAGCTGAAGCTCCAATACTTTGGCCACCTGATGTGAAGAGCCAACTCATTGGAAAAGACCTTGATGCTTGGAAGGACTGAGGGCAAGAGGAGAAGGGGGCAACAGAGGATGAGATGGTTAGATGGCATCACTGACTCAATGGTCATGAGTTTGAGCAAACTCTGGGAGTTAGTGGAGAACACAGGAGCCTGCTGTGCTGCAGTTCATTGGTGTGCAGAGTCAGACAGGACTTAGCAACTGAACAACAAGAACAACAAGGAATCCAAAGGCTCTTTACACCAAAGATGTGTATCCTAAGCACTGTGCTAGTGGTTGCAGAGAAAACAAAGATTAATTCTATCCTGCCTCCACTCTCAAAGATCTTACAGTAAACTTTAAAATAATGAAAAAAGTGTTCAGTTACATGGGAAGAATACATAGTAATAGAAGTTGATCAAGAAGTGAAGTGAAAGTGAAGTCGCCCAGTCGTGTCCAACTCTTTGCGACCCCATGGATGGTAGCCTACCAGGCTTTGAGATCCATGGGATTTTCCAGGCAAGAATACTGGAGTGGGCTGCCATTTCCTTCTCCAGGGGATCTTCCCAACCCAAGGATCGAACCCGGGTCTTCTGCATTGCAGACAGACGCTTTACCATCTGAGCCACTAGAGGGTTTCACCAAAGATCAGAAGTAATATTGAAATAAATCTTTACAGATGGGCAGAATTTCAATAGATAAAGGTGAAGAAACAAAATGAGTAAAATGTATTGGAGTGGAAAAGCAAGGAAATGACAAAAATCCAGCTTGGTTAGAGTATATGTTATGTAGGAGGATATGATTATACTTGAAAGAAGTTAAAAATAGGAAACATTCACTGCCTTGATCATTGCATATTTCAGCCAACAGTAGTGGTGGGCTTGGGTGATAATTATTTGAAAGCAATGTCAAAGTCAATGTTTCTCTATTTTTCTCCCTAGAATTCACTCAGTGGTTTTGTCATTCCAACAAACCCTATCTGTTTTTTCTCTCTCTTTTCTCCTGTGCTTGAGAATCTCTGAGTATGTAGGACTGCAGATTACTAGTTACTTCACAATTAAAGCAGACAAAAACTCCTGTGTCTCGATGGGCAATGATGATTCAGGCCCGTGGATCACATTCTTTCCCATCACACATGTATTCTAACCACCATGCCCATCTTCTTCCTTTCTATCATTCTAATTCTTCTATTCTGTTCTAGATTAGAAAATAAGCAAATTTAGCTTTGGCTTTTAGATATGCTTCCAATGTTCACTAGTTCTATGGTTCTCAGTTATGAACCAGTTATATTTTTATAGATTATGATTTCAGTGTTTGAGAGACTACAGTAAACACTGTGATAAAGAAAACAGATATGAGATACACAAGACTTTCCTTTGAGAGAACATAAGATCAGGACACAGTGAGCCAGATGATCATAAAAAGGGCACTGTGATCTGAATGTTTATGTCCATCATAAATTCACATGTTGAAATCCTAACCCCTAAGGCACCCTTGTCTCTTTTCACCATGTGAGGATGCAATAAGAAGGTGGCAGCCTACAACTCAGAAGAGAGCACTCACCAGAACCGGAGCATGATGACACCTTGATCTTGCACTTCTAGCCTCCGAGATTATGAACAATAAATTTTTACTGTCTGTCAGTCACCTAGTCTATGGTATAATACCCAGACTTTTAGAGAAGCCATAGCAGACTAAGACAAAAAGGTCTCTAGAAAGATGGACAATGTCTCCTATGCTGGTTATTATGTTTTGTTCCCCTCTCACAATCACCAGCAATATCCACTTCCACTCTTTTCTTTCCTGCTCTGTTTCCTGGGAGGTTGACTTCTATGGACTAAATTGCTCATGCTCCCTTGCCAGCTACCTTTCCATGAGGTTAGGCAAACAGGAGGCACTAGCAGGAAATGTTAGGGTAGGAGAAGTAAAAGGTCAGAGTCCTTCCCTCAGACCTTCTTCAGCACCTTGTCACTAGAGGTACTAAAGCCCCTCAGTGATTTCACCTCCTGCCTTTGAGCGTCTCCTCCATGGTTCCTGTTTTTATTCAGTTACCTTCAGTACCTTTAAGATTAGTGGTTGTAACAATTTTTAGGGCCTCTTTAGTGGCTCAGATGGTAAAGCATCTGCTTGCAATGCAAGAGACATGGGCTCAGTCCTTGGGTCAAGAAGATCCCCTGGAGAAGGGAATGGGTAAACTATAGGATTCTTGCCTGGAGAACTCCATGGACAGGGGAGCCTGGTTGGCTACAGTCCATGGGGTCACAAAGAGTCGAACATGATTGAAGGACTAACACTTTCACTTTTTTTTATATTTCAACAACTTTTAATTAGTGGTGTGTGCTCAGTTACTCAGTTGTGTCAAACTCTTTGTGACTGCATGGACTCTAGCCTGCCAGGCTCCTCTGTTGATAGAATTCTTCAGTCAAGTATATTGGAGTGTGTTGCCATTTCCTCCTCCAGGGGATCTTCCCAACCCAGGAACTGAACTCACATCTCTTGTGTCGTTAGGCAGACTCTTTACTGCTAGTGCCACCAGGGAAGCCCTTTAACTAGTGGTAGTTTCTGGGTAATTTACAACCATTTATTAATGTTTCTTCATTTGAACCATCTAAAGTGTGGTCTTATTTCTTGCAGCCCTGATTGATACAACTCCAGAACCCACAGGATTTATTCTAATGTGCTTGAAGTTATTGTCAAATCGAAGGAAAATGAGAAAGTGGTAAGGAAAGGTGAGTCAGTGAAATGGAAAATGAGCACCACAATGTCAAAGGTGGGCAGAGACTGTCCAAGCACTGGCCAATAGATAAAGGATCTTTAATCATAACTTTTTCATATTTACAGCTATTTCCAGTGTGAAAATGGAGACAGGATATTGCTGGCCCCAGAGTCAATAATTTTAATTTTATTAGTAAGATCCATTTTATTGTGATTATCTATTTCAGCTTGATAACATGAAAACTTTAATCTAATGTCTCATTTTAATTCCATTCTTGCCAAGCAACTTTCTGACTATAACTTGGGTTCCATGTAAGTGCTAACAAGAGGAATATACAGGCTTCAAACGTTCCAGTAACTGTGTTTTTTTTTTTTTAACCACTGCAAACTAATAAATATCCATTATGTTTTTGCTATTATGACTTGGTTAAATACAAGTGCTTTCTTGAGAGATTTGTCTTCTTTAGGTGTGTTATTAAGATTCAAGATTCTGAAGGCAAGGCCTTGGATCACCTGTATCTTGTGCCTTGTTTTTGCTATTTTGAAATTCTATACTATAATACCTAATGTGTTGAGGAACACTTAGAAGAATATGGGCTGCTAGACTAGGGGAAGCAATTTTTTTTTAATTTATTTTTTTTACTTTATTTTACTTTACAATCCTGTATTGGTTTTGCCATACATTGACATCAATCCACCACGGGTGTACATGAGTTCCCAAACATGAACCCCCTCCCACCTCCCACCCCATATCATCTCTCTGGATCATCCCCATGGACCAGCCCCAAGCATCCTGTATCCTGCATCAAACATAGACTGGCAATTTGTTTCTTACATGATAGTATAGCAAATTTATACCACCATATTTCTTGACAGGACCTTGGAACAAAATCCTGGTAAAGACTTCACAGAAGGTAAAAGACCCTACCTAATTTGCCCAGGAAATAAATGGACTAGATCTATCATTTTGTGGCTTAATGGTGTTCGGAGTTATGTCAAATAATAAATGTCTCCCCATACCATACAAAGAGTGTTTCTGCAGTCAAAAGCTCCTTTTTTAAGGTGTTATTCTGTCCATGGCGTGTGTGTTAAGTCACTTCAGTTGTGTCCAACTCTTTGCAGCCCTATGGACTGTAACCTGCCAGTCTCTGTCTATCCATGTGATTCTCCAGGCAAGAATATTGGAATGGGTTGCCATGCCTTCCTCCGGGGATCTTTCCAACCCAGGCATCAAACTCCAGGCTATTATATTTCCTGCACTGGCAGGCGGGTTCTTTACCACTAGCACTACCTGGGAAGCCCCACTATCCATGACAAAACATCATAATTATAGATTTTGACTTGTTCTTCAACTTCTATGATCTTAAGTATCAGTTGCTTGGCATAAGCACCATTATTCCTGCTCTTTTACATGTTTATACCAGTCTTGTCCATTTACAATTACTTTGTCCCTCAGATGTTTGTCTGTGACATTCTGTGCCATTATGTTAGTTAAAATACCTTCAGATGGATGTTTCTAAGTTTCCTGTGGGTGTTCAGGAGAAGAAAGAGACCGGCAGTAAGTTTCTGTTGTATAATCACCTCATACTCAAGCAGTCTGTCTATCAGAATTCTTTCTTTTGGATATAAATGCTCATTCTACAATGTTCAAAACTCACCCGTGTCCCCTCCACCCCCTAATCAATAAATTCAGAGTTTGAAACTGAATCATTCATGTTAAATACATTTATTTAAGAAATATAACCTACTTTTCTGTAGGAGAGATTTTCTGATTATAACAAGAGAAAAAAGCTCTCTTGACTATCAAAAGACTTTCCCATGTTCAGTTGTGAAGATTTAGGACTATGTGAATCATCATCAATTGATTAAATTTCTTCCTAAGCATGTGGCATATACTTTAAAAGAAAAGCAAGAATGCTTGCCAAATCCCAGAAAGGGCATTTTATTGTATTCAGAATGATGTGGGAAAGTTCAAGAAATTAGCTAATAAACCATTATTTTCTTCTACTTATTCATTATTCTCTGCCTGTCCTTTTCCCTTCCCAACTTGCTTCTGCAGGATTTCTAATGATGCCTTAATAACAAGAACAGCTGCAGCAGTGGTGGTGGCAACAACAGCTATCATTTATATATGGACTGCATAATACATACTTAGCATTTTGATCAACCTCTAACAATAATTAATTAGCTACCTCTGTCCTCAATGCTCAGAGTCAGCTACCAGTCTCTGCTAATGTCCCTGCTTTTGAATATGCCATCTAGGTTGGTCATAACTTTTCTTCCAAGGAGTAAGAGTCTTTTAATTTCATGGCTGCAGACACCATCTGCAGTGATTTTGGAGCCCCCGAAAATAAACTCTAACACTGTTTCTACTGTTTCCCCATCTATTTCCCATGAAGTGATGGGACCAGAGGCCATGATCTTCGTTTTCTGAATGTTGAGCTTTAAGCCAAATTTTTCGCTCTCCTCTTTCACTTTCATCAAGAGGCTTTTTAGTTCCTCTTCACTTTCTGCCATAAGGGGGGTGCCATCTGCATATCTGAGGTTATTGATATTTCTCCCGGCAATCTTGATTCCAGCTTGTGTTTCTTCCAGTCCAGCATTTCTCATGATGTACTCTGCATATAAGTTAAATAAGCAGGGTGACAATTTACAGCCTTGACGTACTCCTTTTCCTATTTGGAACCAGTCTGTTGTTCCATGTCCAGTTCTAACTGTTGCTTCCTGATCTGCATACAGATTTCTCAAGAGGCAGGTTAGGTGGTCTGGTATTCCCATCTCTTTCAGAATTTTCCAGTTTATTGTGAACCACACAGTCAAAGAATTTGGCATAGTCAATAAAGCAGAAATAGATGTTTTTCTGGAACTCTCTTGCTTTTTCCATGATCCAGCGAATGTTGGCAATTTGATCTCTGGTTCCTCTGCCTTTTCTAAAACCAGCTTGAACATCAGGGAGTTCACGGTTCACGTATTGCTGAAGCCTGACTTGGAGAATTTTGAGCATTACTTTCCTAGCATGTGAGTTGAGTGCAAATGCGGTAGTTTGAGCATTCTTTTGCATTGCCTTTCTTTGGAATTGGAATGCAAACTAACGTTTTCCAGTCCTGTGGCCACTGCTGAGTTTTCCAAATTTGCTGGCATATTGAGTGCAGCACTTTCACAGCATCATCTTTCAGGATTTGAAACAGCTCATCTGGAATTCCATCACCTCCACGAGCTTTGTTCATAGTGATGCTTTCTAAGCCCCACTTGACTTCACTTTCCAAGATGTCTGGCTCTAGATTAGTGATCATATCATCATGATTATCTGGGTCGTGAAGATCTTTTTTGTACAGTTCTTCCGTGTATTCTTGCCACCTCTTCTTAATATCTTCTGCTTCTGTTAGGTCCATGCCATTTCTGTCCTTTATCAAGCCCATCTTTGCATGAAATGTTCCCTTGGTATCTCTAATTTTCTTGAAGAGATCTCTAGTCTTTCCCATTCTGTTGTTTTCCTCTATTTCTTTGCATTGATCACTGAAGAAGGCTTTCTTATCTCTTCTTGCTATTCTTTGGAACTCTGCATTCAGATGCTTATATCTTTCCTTTTCTTCTTTGGTTTTCGCCTCTCTTCTTTTCACAGCTATTTGTAAGGCCTCCCCAGACAGCCATTTTCCTTTTTTGCATTTCTTTTCCATGGGGATGGTTAGTCCCTGTCTCCTGTACAATGTCACGAACCTCATTCCATAGTTCATCAGGCATCTCTCTATCAGATCTAGACCCTTAAAACTATTTCTCACTTCCACTGTATAGTCATAAGGGATTTGATTTAGGTCATACCTGAATGGTCTAGCGGTTTTCCCTACTTTCTTCAATTTGAGTCCAAATTTGCTAATAAGGAGTTCATGATCTGAGCCACAGTCAGCTCCTGGTCTTGCTTGTGTTGACTGTATAGAGCTTCTCCATCTTTGGCTGCAAAGAATATAATCAATCTGATTTTGGTGTTGACCATCTGGTGATGTCCATGTGTAGAGTCTTCTCTTGTGTTGTTGGAAGAGGGTGTTTGCTATGACCAGTGCATTTTCTTGGCAAAACTCTATTAGTCTTTGCCCTGCTTCATTCCACATTCCAAGGCCAAATTTGCCTGTTACTCCAGGTGTTTCTTGACTTCTACTTTTGCATTCCAGTCCCCTATAATGAAAAGGACATCTTTTTGGGGTGTTAGTTCTAAAAGGTCTTGTAGGTCTTCACAGAACTGTTCAATTTCAGTTTCTTCAGCATTACTGGTTGGGGCATAGACTTGGATAACTGTGATATTGAATGGTTTGCCTTGGAGATGAACAGAGATCATTCTGTCATTTTTGAGATTGCATCCAAGTACTGCATTTCGGACTCTATAATTCACTAAAATAGGGGGATCTACTTTCTACATAGAATACACTCTTGAATTGTGACTGAGAAACCAGGCGTAGAAATAAGCTGTGCTTGTGTGTGTGCTAAGTCGTTTCAGTCATGTCCAACTCTTTGAGACCCTATGAACTGTATGTAGCACAGTAGGCTCACTATATGTTGCCATAAGATATTAAAGGTCAGAATAAAATGATGGAAAATAATCAAAACTAGGACCTATGATTTCCTAATGAATGTTTGAATGCAACTAGTAGTTTACCTCTGACAAATCACTTATCTTTTGTGTGTTTGCCAGTTTTCAGCCATCAAGTGGGGAAATTAATATAAGATCTCTGCTGTGCCCTTGCCTGTCCTGACTTGTCTAAAATCTCAATCACTTGAGCATCTAATGAGCTACCAGCAAGCATCAAAGATGAATGAGAATGCTTGTCCTTCACGTCCTTAGTCCACTATAGTGCCTACCAGGAGCTAGAATATGTGGATTATACAGAAACACAAATGAGTTTGCAAACAAATTTAAAGATCCTAGCCAGAAAATGAGTATGGTTTTATGACAAGAGTATACACATCAAGGGACACAAATAAATAGATGGAGAATGAGAAACTCAGGAGTTTCTTGTCATCTCTATGGGGTACAGACAATGGGCTTATGAAAAACTCAAAAGGAATAAAGAAATCCCATCTGACATTTAGTTCAGACTTTATTAGTGAACATTTTTCACTTATGATATTCACGTGTAAATACCAGACTGTAGTTTCCTTCTTACTGTCAATGGGTTCTGGTTATTGCCCAATTCATCATTAGCAGCTGTAATAAAGACAATGCTAGTCTTCAGTAGATGGTAAACTCACTACTTTCATGTGAGTTGACATAATGGACCTAGCCAACTAATAAGCTGAGACACACGGTTGGTGTCCTGGACTTGTTCTGCCAAATAGCAAGTTTCCTATGGGCAGGTTTGAAGTCTGGTACATCCCATTTATCACTGAATAGGAATATTTAATTATTGATAGTCCTTAAATTAATTTCTTGCAAAGCAACTGAAACCTTTAGATGGAGTTCTCTCTCTTTTCTCTGCTAGTGAAGAGTCATATTCTGCACACACATGATATGTCTTATTCACAGTTTTGCCATTAGTCCTCTGCTTAGACAACACTTTTACAAAGAACTATTGTGAATACTTCCAGCTAAACAGTCTGGAGAACAGCTGACTACTTCTAACTACTAGACACTCTAAAGATTAATCTCATAAAGGCAGAAACCTTTCTATGGGAGTGCAAAACTACTCAAGGATGAAGACATTCTTATTAAAGGAGAATTAGACATTAGGTGCTGAATTCTTAAAGTTACAAAATGGAATTCCTTAACTCAAGAGATAAAAATCAGTTCTAATGAGGTGGATGAAACTGGAGCCTATTATACAGAGTGAAGTAAGCCAAAAAGAAAAACACCAATACAGTATACTAATGCATATATGTGGAATTTAGAAAGATGGTAATGATAGCCCTGTATGCGAGACAGCAAAAGAGACACAGATGTATAGAACAGTCTTTTGGGCTCTGTGGGAGAGGGAGAGGGAGAGGGTGAGATGATCTGGGAGAATGGCATTGAAACATGTATAATATATATGAAACAAATCGCCAGTCCAGGTTCAATGCATGATACTGGATGCTTGGGGCTGGTACACTGAGACCACCCAGAGGGATGGTACAGGGAGGGAGGAGGGAGGAGGGTTCAGGATGGGGAACACATGTATACCTGTGGCGGATTCATGTTGATGTATGGCAAAACTAATACAATATTGTAAAGTAATTAACCTCCAATTAAAATAAATTAATTTATATTAAAATTTTTAAGAGATTAAAAAGATGTCTCAAATTCCATTTGATCATAACAATCTTGTCCCCTTTAAAGTGACATATTTTGAACCTAGAGAGCCTTCACGTGTCTATGTATATAAGTGTAGAAATGTACACAGAACTCATTGTGATACATTAAAATTAGATTAATTTTAAATCAGTCAGACAGTACATTATCTTACAAATAAAGTTGTGCTGATTTTATTTTATTTATTTTTTTGTGATTTTTATTTTTATTATATTTTAATTTATTATTATTATTATTTTTACTTTACAATATTGTATTGGTTTTGCCACACATCAACATTAATCTGCCACGGGTGTACACGTGTTCCCCATCCTGAACCCCCCTCCCACGTCCCCCCAACACCATCCCTCCGGGTCATCCCAGTGCACCAGCCCCAAGCATCCTGCACCCTGCATCAAACCTAGACTGGTGATTCTTTTCTTATATGATATTATACACATTTCAATGGCATTCTCCCAAATCATCCCACCCTCTTTAAATTCCCCATATAATCAAACCTTGAAAAATTCACTCTAGCATTAGAAATCATTTTTTCCCAATTATCTGGCACATTCCTTTGAAGTGATTATTGAACTACATATGCAAAGACAATGTACATTAATGACATGTTGCTACCTATATCACTCTCCTGAATATATTTTCCAGAACTCCAATAGGTATTTAATTAGAATATTTCCAAATTATGATTCAAAGTACCTTACACAAATAAACTGCTACAGCCTTCAGAGCTAAGGACTCTCATGAAGGATGGTGGGGACATATGTCTCTTTGAGTTAGCTTTCTTGGGATTTTGATATTTGCATTGGAATATTACCCCCCGATGTCTCTGATCTGTATAAAGCTAATTATATGCTACTATTAAAGCAGATTGCAAAAGACATTGACAGTTGGAAAGGCCTAATGACCAGCTGGATGGGAAAATTTCATGTTGTCAAAATCGTAACTTTGCCAAGAGTTTTAGATGCCTTTTATCTGCTATAAACATGAATACCTAAGTCTTGTTTTAATATAAACTTAGCCTGTTAAATAGTCACATTTCGAGTATAAAAGAAGTGCAAATGCTAGGTGACATATTCTATATTTTGAGACTGTAATCCTTCATTACCTAAATAAATTTTGAATTTAAGGACTTTATTTCTTGCCTCAAACTTAGTAAAAATGAAATCTATATGAATAAGAAAAGGTATCCTGTAATATAGTCAATGTCTATGAAATGTTAAAAAATAGTTTGATGAATCAGGGAGCAAAATCAAACCAATTACACAATGTCCCTTATCATTTCCTTACCCATATTGTTTAGGAGACATTTCACTTTACAACTACCTATGCTGACAAAATAATAATTCCACTTATATGGTGCTTTTTAAGTATTTTTAAACATTATCTCATTTACTCCTCATAACAATTCAATAATATAGAGTTCCTAGTACTAGATTAGTTTCACTGATACTAGAATTACTTAATTAGAAAAAAAATAACCATTTAATACCTTCTCCTTTCTCTTTAAATTTTCAACTTTTTTCCCACTAATTCATCTGACAATCCCATGACATTCTTCTTAGACCTAATGGGTGCAATCAGCTGATAACTGCCTCATCTTCCCATCAACAATTTCACCCACACACTTGCATCTGTTCCCATATAACAGCAGCAGCAACAACAACAATAGCTGGGTTTGACTGAGAACTTCCCATTTGCCAAATACTACTTTATGTACTTCATCCATCCCTGTGTTGTGTTCTGTAGTATTCAACTCTTTTCGACCCTATGGACTATTGTCCACCAGGCTCCTCTGTCCATGGCATTCTCCAGTCAAGGATACTGGAGTGGGTTGCTGTGTCCTCTTCTAGGGGATCTTTCTGACCCAGGGATAGAACCCACATCTCTTTATGTCTCCTGCATTGGAAGGAGGGTTCTTTACCACTAGTGCCACTTGGGAAGCCCATGCAGTTCATCCAATTTGACCTATTCAATATTTATGACAACTCTATGATGTATGTGCTATTATGCCTCTGTATTTAATTTTTCCACTTTTATTGAGATACAATTGACATATAACATTTAAGATTAAGATTTACAACATAATGATATATATATATATATATATATATATATATATATATATAGTGAAATGGTGACACAATATGTTTAGTTAATATCCATCACTTCACATAGTCACAAAGAGTTTCTTTCTTTGCGATAAGAACTTTAAAGATTTACTCTCTTAGAAATTTCAAATATATAAGACTGCTAACTATAGTCACAATTCTGTACATTACATCTCTAGTACTTATTTATCTTTTAACTAGAAATGTGTACCTTTTGACCACCTTCACCCAGTTGTGCAACCACCAATCTAACACTAACCCTAACTCTGTTTTGATATGTTTGTTTTTTTCAGATACCATATATCAGCCCCATTTTAGAGATGAGGAAATGAAAGCATTCATCTAGGTTTACCAAAAACAAACAGACAAACCACAGGTGACAAACACAGGATACGAACCCAGAAAGTCTGCCTCCAGACTAACTCAACTCCATACTCAATTGTCTTGCTGCTATTATAGAAGAGTCCTCTAGGAGTATGCTCCCACGTGCCTTCCTTGACTCCCAACCCCTCTTACCTTCTGAAAGACTTTACTCCTGTAATTATGTCGAGTGCATGCTAAGTCGCTTCAGTCCTGTCGAACTCTGTGATCCAATGGAGTGTAACCCGCCAGGCTCCTCTGTCCATGGGATTCTCCAGGCAAGAATACTGGAGTGCATTGCCATTCCCTTCTCCAGGGGAGCTTCCCGACCTCTACTCAATTATCAGCTTCTCCCTCTCATTGTCATTCAAATACGCACCCTCATTGTCACTTAAAAATGTATCACTATCATACACTTTAAAACCATGACAAACAAAAATCTCTAAATCTCTTCGTCTATGGTACAAATTCTCCAAATATTTGTCTCCACTCACTAGCTCAATTTCTTCATTTATTTTTCAAAACATGGTATTGAAATGCTCTTCCACATATGTATCTAT
This sequence comes from Ovis canadensis, assembly GCF_042477335.2. Lineage (NCBI taxonomy): Eukaryota > Metazoa > Chordata > Mammalia > Artiodactyla > Bovidae > Ovis > Ovis canadensis. Next base: position 141,385,803 of record NC_091727.1, on the reverse strand, counting down.
ACTCAGTAACTCAATTCCTTCTGTCTTGCAAAAGCTCTCACCAAAGAAACCAATGACTTACATTTTGCCCAAGCCAATGTGGAGATCTCTGACTAATTTTATTGGCCCATGGATAGCACTTGGCTTTTTTTGAATCATGGTCTTGTTTTCTCTCACTAGATACTTTTTCTGTCTCCTTCTGGATAAGACTTTAAGAAGTTGGAGTATGCCGGGAGCCTTTCCTTACCCCTCATTTCTTCTATATGCACTCTCCCTAAACTATTTCATCCAGTACCAAGAATTCAAATCTATACACTGATGCCTGTCAAATCTATAGCTCCAGCCTGCACTGTTCTTCTGAACTTTAGAAATCATATCATATATACACAACTCCCTACTCCACATTGCCACTTGAAAAGTCTAATAGACCTCTCAACCTTAACAAAATGCAAATAGGATTATAGAGTTTTACTTCTATATCTGCTCCTGGCCAACCTATCTCCTTTTGAGTAAACACCCGGTTCTTGAGACTAAAAACAAAAGGTAGGAGTCTTCCTTGATTCTTCTTCTTCCTTCAAATTTCAGGTCTATCCATCAGTAAGTCCTGTCATATTTTCAAAAGTCAACTTCCAAAAGTATTTCTACCTTTGAAATGTTTCAAATTCATTTCCACTGGGTTTTAAAATACCAGTCCAAGGCACTATCATCTCTCATCTGGACTACTGAAATAGTTCCCTAATTTGTCTCCCTGTTTCTACTTATTTCCCCATACAACTTATCTTCTTTATAACACCTCCCATAATTTTATGAAAACTATGGCGTTTCACAGGTTAAAACCTTCCAGTGTCTCTCCAAGAAACCTAACTTAAAATACAAACTATTTATCTTGGACTACCACTTGTATATGATATAGCTTCTTCCTGAATCTACCCTCCCTCCCCCTCATTAATTATGCTCCAGTTAGATTGGTTCTTCTTACATAGTAAGTTTATTTATGTTTCAGGGACCTTGAAATAGAATAAATAAATATATATGAAATGTGCTGTGTGTGCTAAGTCACTTCAGTCATGTCAGACTTTGCATGACCCTATGGACTGTAGCCCGCCAGGCTCCTCTGTCCATGGGATTCTCCAGGCAAGAATACTGGAGTGGGTTGCCATGCCTTTCTCCACAGGATCTTCCTCACCTAGGGACTGAACCTGCATCTCTTATGCCTCCTGCATTGGCAGGTGAGTTCTTTACCACTAGAGCCACCTGACTTTGAAATATATATCAAATGTATATATCTTGATATACAGAAAGAGATACTTATGGTTGGATGATTTTTCCCTCAAATATTTACATAGCTGTCTCTTTCTCATCTTTTCAGTCTCAAGTCAAACACCATTTCTCCACAACGTGTTTTCCCAACCACCTGGCTAAATTGGCCACCCTCTGTGAAAGTATGACAGTTATTATTTTAAGTGCTAGAAATCTCATTTATTTGCATTTTATGCTCTGTCTTTCCCACTGAAATGTAAGTTCCTTGAGGACAGGGACCAAGTCCATCTTGAATCTTAAGCACAGGGTCTTTAGTACCTAGAAAGCATCTGTACTATGATAGGTGTTCAATAAAGATTTTTAACAGGCTCACTATGATACTCTTATGTCTATAAATACAAATTTAAACACATGGTAAATATGGGGAGTGGTTACATGAGGTCACCAAAAGTGGAACAGGAAACACAATAAGGCCCTTATTCCAATTACAGAGTAGTCTACATTTAAAAAACCCAAAATCATAGACTGACAAATAGATAGACAGATAGACACACCATTCTGTGGCTTGAATTTTCCAGGCCAATGTGATAATATTTCCACTTAGAAGTGATATGATATCCTTGGGAGTAAGAAAGGCTTGGTAGATTACTACGAATTTAAGTTTGCCAAAATTCTTAACAAGCGTGAAGTAGATGTTTATAGGGCAAAGAGTCTTCCCAAAATTAAAAATGTATCTATATAAAATATAACATAAACCACCTCCTCTTTCAACCATAGCCTGGTGAAATTGGATGTACACATCCCCAAAACAAAGACTGTTATAGGAACTGAATTATGAAGTATATGATATCTTTTTGATAGCTTTTCAAAGTCATAATTGATATATAAGAAACTGCACATATTTAATGTACACAATATGATGAGTTTGGACTTTTGCATACACCCATGAAACCATCATGAATCAAAGTAGCGGACATATGTATCCCCTCCAAAATGTTCCTTGTGTCCCTTACATGAGATCTACCCTCTCAAGACTTTCTTCATTTCACTACATAGTATTGGGGTTTTTGTTCTTGTTCATTTTTTTTTATATCCCATGTTTTTTTCCTTCTAATTTTATTGAGATATAATTGACATACAGTACTATAATGTTTAGAGTGTATAGCATAATGATTTGACTTACATACATCATGAAGATGATCATATTAAATTTACTGAACATCCATCATCTCATATAGATTCAAAATTAAAGAAATGGGAAAGAAAATTCCTTCTGATGGGAACTCTTAGGATTTTCTCTCTTAACAACTTTCATATGTAGTACACAGCAGCGTAAATTATCTTTAGCATGTTGTACATTACATCCTTTGTACTTATTTATCTTTTAACTGGAAGTTTGTACCTTTTGACTGCATTCATCCAATTCCCTCTTGTCCCAATCTTTGTCTCTGGTAACCACAAATCTCAACTCTTTCTCTATGAGTTTGTTTATTTGTGAGTACAATTGACCTACAGCACTATGTCAGTTCCCGTTATACAACACAGTGATTCAATATTTCTATACATTTCAAAGTGATCACCACAAGTCTACCTGTCACCATACAAACATACGACATAGTTATTTAGTATATCTCCCACACTATATTTTTGATATCTGTGTGTCATTTATTTTGCAACTGGAAATTTGTACCTCTTAATCTCCCTCACCTATTTCTTTCCTCCACCACTCCCACCATACAGTATTGTTAGCTATAGGGACATTCTTGTGCAGTAGGTCTCTAGAATTTATTCATTACATAAGTGAAACGTTATACCCATTAAACAACAACTCCCCATTTCCCTATCCCTCCAGCTGCTGGCAAGTATCATTGTATTCTCAGCTTCTGTGAGTTGACAGTTTTAGATATTGATACAGTCAGTAAAAACAAGACCTGGAGCTGACTGTCTCATATCATCAGCTCCTTATTGGAAGTCAGGTTTAAACTGAAGACAGTAGGGAAAACCACTAGGCCACTGAGTTATGACCTAAATCAAATCCTTTATGATTATATAGTGCAGTTGAAAAATAGATCCAAGGGATAAGGTCTGGTAGACAGAGTGCCTGAAGAAGTATGGACAGAGGTTCATAACATTGTAGAGGAGGCAGTGACAAAACTATCTCAAAGGGGAAAAAAATGCAAGAAGGGCAAAGTGGTTGTCTGCAGAGGCTCTACAAATAGCTCAAGAAAGAAAAGAAGTGAAAGGCAAGGGAGAAAGGGAAAGACATACCCAAATGAATTCAGAGTTCTAGAGAATAGCAAGAAGAGATAAGAAGTCTTTCTTAAATGAACAATGTAAAGAAATAGAAGAAAGCAAGATATTTGGAAAAGGCTAGAGATCTCTTTAAGAAAATTGGAGATATTAAGGGAACATTTCATGCAAAGATGGGCAAAATAAAGGAGAGAAATGGTAAAAACCTAATAGAAGTAGAAGAGATTAGAATAGGTGACAAGAATACACAGAAGAGCTATACAAGTTTTAATGACCCAGATAACCATGATGGTTAATATTCAGGAAATCAGTCCTGAATGTTCATTGGAAGGACTGATGCTGAAGCTGAATCTCCAACACTTTGGCCACCTGACGCAAAGAACCAACTCATTGGAAAAGACCCTGATGCTGGGAAAGATGGAAGGCAGGAGAAGGGGACGACAGAGGATGAGATGGTTGGATGGCATCAGCGACTCGATGGACATAAGTTTGAGCAAGCTCCAGGAGTTGGTGATGGACAGAGAAGCCTGGCATGCTGCAGTCCACGGGGTTGCAAAGAGTCAGACATGACTGAGCAACTGAACTGAACTGAACCATGATGGTGTGGTCACTCACCTAGGACCAGACATCTTGGAGTGTGAAGTCAAGTGGGCTTTAGGAAGCATTGCAATGAACAAAACTAGTAGAGGTGATGAAATTTCAGATGAGCTATTTAAAATCCTAAAAGATAATGCTGTTAAAGTGCTGCACTCAATATGTTAGCAAATCTGGAAAACTCAGCAGTGGACATGGACTATAAAAGGTCAGCTTTCATTCCAATCCCAAAGAAAGGCAATGCTAAAGCAAGTTAAAACTACTGGACAATTGTGTTCATTTCACATGCTAGCAAGGTTATGCTCAAAATCCTTCAAGCTAAGTTTCAGCAGTACGTGAACCAAGGACTTCCAGATGCACAAGCTGCATTTAGGAAAGGCAGAGGAACCAGAGATCAAATTGCCAACATTGGTTTGATCATGGAGAAAGCAAGATAATTTCAGAAAACAATTTACTTCTGCTTCATTGACTATGCTAAAGCCTTTGACTGTGTGGATCAAAACAAACTGTAGAAAATTCTTAAAGAGACTGGAGTACCAGACCACTTTACCTGTCTCCTGAGAAACTTGTACATGGGTCAAGAAGCAACAGCTAGAACCTGAGATGGAACAACAGACTGGTTCCAAATTGGGAAAGAAGCACAACAAGGCTGTATACTCTCACTCTGCTTATTTAACTTCTATGTAGAATACATCATGTGAAATGCCTGGTTAGATGAGTCACAAGCTGGAATCCAGATTGCCAGGAGAAATATCAACAACCTCAGATATGCAGATGATACCAGTGTAATGACATAAAGTGAAGAGGAACCAAAGAGTCTCTTGATGAGGGTCAAAAAGTAGAGTGAAAAAGCTGGCTTAAAACTCAATATTCAAAAAACTAAGAACATGGTATCTGGCCCCATCACTTCATGGCAAATATTAGAAAAAGATAAAGTGGAAGCAGTGATAAATTTTCCTCTCTTGGGCTCCAAAATCACTGCAGACCATGCCTACAGCCATGAAATTAAAAGATGCTTGATCCTTGGAAAGAGTGCTACAACATATCTAGACAGCATATTTAAAAACAGAGATATCACTTCGCTGACAAAGGTCTGTATAGTCAAAGCTATGGTTTTTCCATTAGTCATATATGGATGTGAGAGTTGGAACATAAAGAAGGCTGAGTGCTGAAAAACTTATGCTTTTGAATTGTGGTGCTGGAGAAGCAGCTTGAATGTCCCTTGCAAAGAGATCAAATCACAGCAATCCTAAAGGAAATCAACCATGAATATTCATTGGAAGTTCTGTTGCTGAAGCTGAAGCTCTAATACTTTGGCCACGTGATGCAGAGAGTTGACTCATTCGAAAAGACCCTGAGGCTGGGAAAGACTGAAGGAAAAAGGAGAAGGGGTGGCAGAGGATGAGATGGTTACATAGCATCACCAACTCAATGGACATGAATATAGGCAAACTCTGGGAGATAGTGAAACACAGAGAAGCCTGGCGTGCTACAGTCCATGCAGTCACAAAGAGTAGAACACAACTTAGTGTCTGAACAACAGCAACAAGTTCGTACAAATGGAACTGTTAGTCTTGGCAATGATTTCTTAGCTATGACACCAAAAGCACAGGCAATAAAACCAAAAATAGAGTAAAGAAACTATATCAAACTAAAAGGTTTCTACACAACAAAAGAACTAATCAACAAAATGAAAAGGCAATCTATGGAATGAGAGAAAGCATCTGGAAGCCATATAAATGATAAGGAGTTAATGTCTGAAATAAACTCCTATAATTCAAAAGTCCAAATAACTTGACTAAAAATGGGTCAAAGGACTTGAATAGGCATTTCTCTAAAGAAGATATACAGATGGCTAACATGAAAAGGTGTGCACCATCACCAATCATCAGGGAAATGCCAATCAAAACCTCACACCTCTTAGGATGGCTATTACTCAGCCATTAAAAAGAATACATTTGAATCAGTTTTAATGAGGTGGATGAAACTGGAGCCTATTATACAGAGTGAAGTAAACCAGAAGGAAAAACACCAATACAGTATACTAACACATATATATGGAATTTAGAAAGATGGCAACGATAACCCTGTATGCGAGACAGCAAAAGAGACACAATGTATAGAACAGTCTTTTGGACTCTGTGGGAGAGGGCGAGGGTGGGATGATTTGGGAGAATGGCATTGAAACATGTATAATATCATATAAGAAACGAATTGCCAGTCCAGGTTCAGTGCAGGAAAAAGGATGCTTGGGGCTGGTGCACTGGGATGACCCAGAAGGATGGTACGGGGAGGGAGGTGAGAGGGGGGTTCAGGATGGGGAATACATGTACACCCGTGGTGGATTCATGTTGATGTATGGAAAAACCAATACAATATTGTAAAGTAATTAGTCTCCAATGAAAATAAATACATTTGAATTAAAAAACAAGAAATGAAAAGTAAGTGCTGGCAAAGGTGTAGAAAACTTGGAACTCTTGTGCTCTATTGGTATGCATATAAAATGGTAGATCAGCTATAGAAAACAGTAAAAGTAGGTTTCTCTAAAAATTAAAAATATGACCCAGCTGTATACCCACCTCTGGGTATATAGTCAGAAGAATCGAAGTCAGGATATCAAAGAGATAGTTGCTTTCCCATGTTTATTGCCATAATGGCAACAATCATGATAAGTAAACAACTTAAATGTCCACTGACAGATGAATGGATCAAAAAGTACGCTATATACATACAATAGAATATTATGTAGCCTTGAAAAATAAGGATACCCTGCCAGTTGTGACAACATGGATAATTCTGGATTAAGTGAAATAAGCCAGTAACAGACAAATACTATAGGTATACAATCTTTAAATTCTCTCCTTCCTTTTCCCCACTCGCTTCCTAAGCGCATGCATGCTTAGTCACTTCAGTCGTGTCCGACTCTTTGTGACCCCATGGACTATACCCGGTCAGGCTCCTCTGTCCATAGGATTTCCCAGACAAGAATACTGGAGTGTGCTGTCATACCCTCCTCCAGGGTATCTTCCAGATGCAGGGATCAAACTCACGTCTCCAGCAGCTTCTGCATTACAAGTAGATTCTTTTTTTTTTTTTTTTTTTTTTTTTTACTTTACAATACTGTATTGGTTTTGCCATACATCAACATGAATCCACCACGGGTGTACATGTGTTCCCCATCCTGAGCCCCCCTCCCACCTCCCTCCCCATACCATCCCTCTGGGTCATCCCAGTGCACCAGCCCCAAGCATCCTGCACCCTGCATCGAACCTAGACTGGCGATTTGTTTCTTATATGATATTATACATGTTTCAATGCCATTCTCCCAAATCATCCCACCCTCGCCCTCTCCCACAGAGTCCAGAAGACTGTTCTATACATCTGTGTCTCTTTTGCTGTCTCGCACACAGGGTCATCGTTACCATCTTTCTAAATTCCATATGTATGTGTTAGTATACTGTATTGGTGTTTTCTTTCTGGCTTACTTCACTCTGTATAATCAGCTCCATTTTCATCCACCTCATTAGAACTGATTCAAATGTATTCATTTTAATGTCTGAGTAATACTCCATTGTGTATATGAATGTATATACCATTGTGTATACCACAGCTTTCTTATCCATTTGTCTGCTGATGGGCATCTAGGTTCCTTCCATGTCCTGGCTATTATTAACAGTGTTGCAATGAACATTGGGGTACACGTGTCTCTTTCAATTCTGGTTTCCTCGGTGTGTATGCCCAGCAGTGGGATTGCTGGGTCATAAGGCAGTTCTATTTCCAGTTTTTTAAGGAATCTCTACACTGTTCTCCATAGTGGCTGTACTAATTTGCATTCCTACCAACAGTGTAAGAGGGTTCCCTTTTCTCCACACCTTCTCCAGCATTTATTGCTTGTAGACTTTTGGATCACAGCCATTCTGACTGGTGTGAAATGGTACCTCATTGTGGTTTTTGATTTGCATTTCTCTGATAATGAGTGATGTTTAGCACATATGTTTGTTAGCCATCTGTATGTCTTCTTTGGAGATTCTTTACCGCTGAGCAACTGGGGAAGCCCCCATTCCCTAAGTATTCTTTAGCTAAATTTCTTCAGTATTAGTTTGGTAGGACTGCCTCAATAAAGTGCCCCAAACCGGGTGGCTTAAAATAACAAAAGAGTAGTATCTTAACTCTTCAGGAGTTCAGAAATCTAATCAAGGTGTGGGCAGGACTGGTTCTTTCTAGGGGCTCTGAGGGAGAATCTATACCACACTCCTAGTTTCTGGTGGTTAATGCAATCCTTGACATTTCTAGACTTATAGTTGCATCACTCCAATCTCTTCCTCTGTCCTCAAATAGTCTTCTCCCCTGTTCCCATGTCATCTTTAAATCTCTCTCCCATTACAAATGCACTAGTCATAGGGTTCAGGTCTCACTCTAATCCAGTATGACCTCATCTTAACCTAATTAAATCTACAAAGATTCTGTTTCCAAATAAAGTAACATTACAGGTACTACGAGTTAGAACTTCATTATTCTTTTTTGGGGAGGGGTTAACTGAACCCATAACACTCTGATTTATCTCTGTAGCTTATAATTCACACTATTATTATGCATATAGTACTCTAAGCTCCAGGTTTAACAAGGTGTGAGTCTGCATCTTATACGTTTGGATTTATAAGCTTAATTTTCTTTAAAAAGGATATTTTAAGCCTCCAGATAATATATTTCAAACAAAGAAAATCCCAAAATTCCTATTTCTAATATAAGCATGCTATTTTGGTAATTTTTATTTTGGCATTTTGCCTTGTATTTAAAAGAGAGACAGCCATCTGTTTAACTCAGTTAAAAAGTATCTTGGCAAATAAAGAATACTACTGACATAGAATATGAGATTTGAGGGGTAAAACTCATTTTAATTTAATTATTGCTTCTAAAGATTGACAGAAGTAGCTGCCACTGATTGGTGCGACTTTGAATGTTGCCAAGTACTGAGGCAACTTTCAGGGTATTCTTCTCTGCTAATGAAATAAAGTTAGTATCATTATAAAATAAAGAGTCTAGAAGGAATATATGGAGTTGTCACTCTATTACTGGGACTAGTTCTAAGCGAATACCTTTCAGCCCTTGTTTTAAGAAAATCATTAGCTCATGTAAATAAAAGTATAATTCGTGGTATCCTCTTATCTTTCTCATGTAGTGTTCTGTGGTAGGGTAGTGAGAGTTTTTCAGTTCTTCAATGATTCTTCAATGATCACAAGTAGATAATAGTAATGATACCAGGCCACCACTCTGTTTAATACTTTACAATCATATAAAGAAGGGTGATTTTATGGAATTGCTTATTATGTGGGCTGTGAGTTGAGAATATATGGTTACAGCCCATTTAATGAAGTTCTCCTAAAAACCAAAAGCCCAGAAAACCTGAAACATAAAAATTCCTTTCTGAAAAATCAAATGCTTTTTCACCATTCCAGTGTTTTAAGTATCATTTCACTCTTAAATCTCTGAAAAAAGCAAACCTATGTATGCTATTCATAAAACTTATGAGCAAGCTGTTGTTTTTAATAAAACACAAGCCTTCTGCACCTATAATAAGCAGATGTAACCTCTTTTGTTTTCCTAAAATAGAGTTGTTTGTATTTATGAATGGTCCCAATCAGGTAAATACAGTTTTAATTGGCTCTTTATCAACCTAATCAGAAAAATTTTTCTCTCATTCATTAACTGAGGTCTGAATTTTAAGATCTGAATAATAATGGGTAGCGAAATAAATTTTCTAAATCCTTTCCATGCAAATTTCAAATTCAGGAATATATATAACAAAATTTTATCATTGGCAAGACTGAGATTTCTTTTGGAAATCACAGAATTCAAAACTAGAAGAGACCTTTGGCAACACTGAGTTATTGGCAGAGCTAGGACAAGACCCTCGGTTTCCTATTTTCCCATTTTAGTGTTTTGTCTACTGCGGAAGGTCTTCCTCAGTGACTCAGTGGTAAAGAGTTCACCTGCCAATGCAGGACATGCAGGTTTGATCCCTAGGCTGGGAAGATCCACTGGAGAAGGAAATGACAACCCACTCTGGTATTCTTGCTTGGGAAATCCCACGGAAAGAGGAGCCTGGTGGGCTACAGTCCATGGGGTCACAAAACAGTCAGACACAACTTAAAAACTAAAAAACAATAACTAATGCTGACACTACTTCTCCATATAACCAATGATTTATTTGCAGCATCAAAGGCTCAAAGAAATCTAATTGTATTCAATTGGTTGCAATGGATATTTTAAATCGTCAATTATACAAAAGACCTAAATAACATCGTTTCTAAAATAATCACTCATTCCAAATCCCTTATCAAATATAATTCAGTCTTTTGAGCTGATATTTTTAAAAAGTGCTCCCTTTTTAACTATACCTTTGATAAGTCTTTTTTTTTTTTTTTTGACTAATCAGCATCTCCCTGGGATACTTTTCAGAAAGTAAGTATGATGTTTTCCAAACCTGCTAATTGAATAGAATTTTCTCTGTTTTGATATGTGTGTTTGGTTGTGGTATGCTTACAATAAGCAGCATTTAGGATAGATTAAAGCCTTTCATTTCAATTTAATTATTAATTAATCTCAACAGTCAATTATTGCTTTGTGTATCATAGAAAAATAGACATCATCCTTTAATTATTGATTCATCTGATAGTAGTTCACCAGCTGTACTACTTTTACAGATCAACATTTCTGTTGATAAATTTTCAGCTTGCTTTGCTTTCCTTGTCAAAAGGAGAAATTTTAAAGCCATCTGTTAAATTCACAACCTCAGTTTTCTCCTACTGATCATTCTGAGCAAAATTAGGCAAAAAGTCCTCTGCTCCTTGCAGGTATGAAAACATCCCTCTAAGGGCTTAGAATGGCACTGAGCTTCTGGATTAATCAAGATGATTATTTTTCTTTTTACTTTTTCTGAAGAACAATAGTTCAGAAGTAGATTAATCAATGCATATGTTTAATTTTATAAATTATTTTCATGCCACAATGGGAAAATTCCCTCACAGTGACTACTACATTTATTTTAGTGTTAATTCTGTCAATACATGAAAAATATTTCCTGTGTGATTTGACAAATTTAAACTATGAAAATAAAATCTGCTTTAAGTATTTTCTCCATTATACATGGAAAGAGATGCTACAGCAGAGTTCTCTGTTTTATGAGCCTTTGCCAAGGTTACCAATGCAGAATTCTCATTTTGATCAATTGGTTCACTTATTGACAAGTCCACAATCACTAAGAATTTCTTCTTATCCTTTTCTAGAAATAGTGTCTATGTTATGTTAAATACAGAGTTTGCTGTTATAAAGTAAAACCTTGAATACTAGCTGCTTAAATAAGAGAGATTTATTTTTCTTTCACATCAGAACTTGGGTAGGCAGTTTCAAAACCAGCAGGGATCCTGGTTCCTTTAAGCATACTGATCGGATATCATCAATGCATAGCTACCATCTCCTTGTCCAGGAAAGTCTTATAGCTCCTGTTATCATGCTTACATTCCAGCCTAAAGGAAGGACATAAAGACACAAGACAGGAAATTTCCCTTTCTTTTAAGTGAATGGTCTAGACATGAGACACATCACTTCTTTTCATATTCCATTGGCCAAAATCTGGTCACATGGCTAGCCTTACATAACTATTGGAGAGCCTGTAAAATGTAGTCTTTGACATTTATGTTGATCATGTGCCCAACAAAAATTCTATTCCTATAAATGAAAGTGAGAATAAATATTCAGGGGCCAATTAGCCATCTCCACCACTACACCTACAGAGAGATGCGTTCATGCTGCTCTTTCTGCCTGCAAGGGTATTTTCTTGCTTGCCTGCCAAACACGCATGCAAATCTGAAGATTCATCTTCAGTGTTATCTCCTCCAAAACCTCAGAAAAAGACTTTCCCACTAAACTAGGTAAAATTGACAATAACATCTATTATGTTCTCACTCTATCTTAAATAAGTCATAATGTACTGTACCTTTTGTTTTATATATCTGTCTCCTCTGAGAATCTGCCTTAGCAACAAGAAGCTCTTTCCTGGAAATGCCTGGGAGTTTATAGTGCAAAATGTCAGACCACTGTCTCAAGGTGGAATAACTCTGTGGTATCATTCGTGTTCCTGGGCTTTCCACTTGGAACAAGCTAGACTACACATCTTTGCCATGGATGTTCCTCCATGTAACTGATTTTCCTCACTTCCTTAAAGGATTTACTGGCAAGTGATCCCTCACTAAATCAATTTCTCAAAAATCACATTTCAGGCTTTCTTGTATGAAATAAGAACTAATACAGTTGGTATCACAAGAGGCTGTAGAAAAGCATCTCAGTGGCTAAATGGCGAGTAGTATTCATTAGTAGAGGTAAGCGGAATGCAGAGATACACTAGCTTTTGTAAAGTCTCTGGTGTTTGCAAAATATAGAGAGCTTAGTAACTATTCAGATTGGTTTTGGATGGCTGTTGCTAAGCACCACTGATACTTTGAAGAAAGCAAATGACAGGCTGCTGCTGCTAAGTCACTTCAGTCATGCCTGACTCTGTGTGACCCCATAGATGGCAGCCCACCGGGCTCCCCTGTCCCTGGTATTCTCCAGGCAAGAACACTGGAGTGGGTCACCATTTCCTTCTCCAATGCATGAAAGTGAAAAGTGAAAGTGAAGTTGCCCAGTAGTGCCCAACTCTTCGTGACCCCAGGGACTACAGCCTACCAGGCTCCTCTGCCCATGGGATTTTCCAGGCAAGAGTACTGGAGTGGGGTGCCCTTGCCTTCTCTGAATGACAGGCTAAGATCACTTAATTACCAATGTCAAGCAATGTCTGACCATCAGAGGGCCTCCTTAGAAGCATTTTGAAAAGACCTTAATCCCCTTAGAAGAAATGGAGTAGCCATAATACTCAACAAAAGAGTCTGAAATGCAGTAGTTGGATGCAATCTCCGAAACAACAGAATGATCTCTGTTCATTTCAAAGGCAAACCATTCAAAATTATGGTAATCCAAGTCTATGCCCCAACCAGTAATGCTGAAGAAGCTGAAGTTGAATAGTTCAATGAAGACCTACAAGACCTTCTAGAACTAACACCCCCAAAAGATGTCCTTTTCATTATAGGGGACTGGAATGCAAAAGTAGGAAGCAAAGAAACACCTGGAGTACCAGGCAAATTTGGCCTTGGAGTACAGGATAAAGCAGGGCAATGGCTAATAGAGTTCTGCCAACAGAATGCACTGATCATAGCAAACATCCTCTTCCAACAACACAAGAGAAGACTCTACACATGGACATCACCAGATGGTCAACACCAAAATCAGATTGACTATATTCTTTGCAGCCAGAGATGGAGAAGCTCTATACAGTCAACAAAAACAAGACCGGGAGCTGACTGTGGCTCAGATCATGAACTCCTTATTGCCAAATTCAGACTTAAACTGAAGAAAGTGGGGAAAACCACTAGACCATACAGGTGTGACCTATATCAAATCCCATATGATTATACACTGGAAGTGAGAAATATATTTAGGGAACTAGATTTGATTCAGTGCCTGATGAACTATGGATGGGTGTTCATGACATTGTATAGGAGAGAGGGATCAAGAATCGCCCCAAGAAAAAGAAAGGCAAAAAAGCAAAATGGCTGTCTGAGGAGGCCCTAGAAATAGCTGTGAAAAGAAAGGAAGCAAAAAAGCAAAGGAGAAAATGAAAGATATACCCATTTGAATGCAGAGTTCCAAAGAAGAGCAAGGAGAGATAAGAAAGCCTTCCTCAGTGATCAGTGCAAAGAAATAGAGGAAAACAATAGAATGGGAAAAACTGGAGAACTCTTCAAGAAAATTAGAGATACCAAGGGAACATTTCATGCAAAGGTGGGCTCAATAAAGGACAGAAATGGTATGGACTTAACAGAAGAAGAAGATATTAAGAAAAGGTGGCAAGAATATACAGAACTGTACAAAAAATATCTTCACAACCCAGATAATCATGATGGTGTGATCACTCACACTCACCTAGAGCCAGACATCCTGGAATGTGAAGTCAAATATGCCTTAGGAAGCATCACTATGAACAAAGCTAGTAGAGGTGATGGAATTCCAGTTGAGCTATTTCAAATCCTGAAAGATGATGCTGTGAAAGTGCTGTACTCAATATGTCAGCAAATTCGGAAAACTCAACAGTGGCCACAGGACTGGAAAAGGTCAGTTTTCATTCCAATCCCAAAGAAAGCAATGCAAGAGAATGCTCAAACTACTGCACAATTACACTCATCTCACATACAAGAAAGTAATCCTCAAAATTCTCCAAGCCAGGCTTCAGCAATACATGAACTGTGAAATTCCAGATGTTCAAGCTGGTTTTAGAAAAGGCAGAGGAACCAAAGATCAAATTGCCAGCATCCATTGGATCATCGAAAAAGCAAGATAGTTCCAGAAAAACATACATTTCTGCTTTATTGACTATGCCAAAGCCTTTGACTATGTGGATCACAATAAACTGTGGAAAATTCTGAAAGAGATGGGAATTCCAGACCACCTGACCTGCCTCTTGAGAAACTTATATGCAGGTCAGGAAGCACCAGTTAGAAGTGGACATAGAACAACACACTGGTTCCAAATAAGGAAAGGAGTAGGTCAAGGCTGTATATTGTCCCCCAGCTTATTTAACTTATATGCAGAGTACATCACAAGAAATGCTAGGCTGGATGATGCACAAGCTGGAATCAAGACTGCTGGGAGAAATATCAACAATCTCATATATGCAGATGACACCACCCTTAAGGCAGAAAGTGAAGAAGAACTAAAGACCTTCTTGATGAGAGTGAAAGAGGAGAGTGAAAACGTTGGCTTATTGCTCAATATTCAGGAAAATAAGATCATGAAAGGTTGTTGCTGAATCACGCAAAGACGCTGGGATTCTTTGCCCCCAGAGGAGAAGAATTCAATCTGGGGCCAGAGACAAAGCTTGATCGCTCAGAGCTTTTGTGTAATAAAGTTTTGTTAAAGTATAAAGGACTCCCCTGGTGGCTCAGGCGGTAAAGCGTCTGTCTACAATGTGAGAGACCCAGCTTCTATCCTTGGGTCAGGAAGACCCCCTGGAGAAGGAAATGGCAATCCACTCCAGTACTCTGGCTTGGAAAATCCCATGGACAGAGGAGCCTGGTAGGCTACAGTCCATGAGGTCGCAATGAGTCGGACACGACTGAGGGACTTCAAAGTATAAAGGAGATAGAAAGAGCTTCTGACATAGGCATCAGAAGGGGGCAGAAAGTGTGCCCCCCTGCTAGTATTCAGCTGGATGTTATATAGTCACTAACAGTCTGTTAATAAAAGAAAGGAATGTTTTAAAACTCAGAATGGCACCAGGCCCCTCACCCATAAGATGCATTTTGGGATAATCTTGGCACCAAATGGTTCACCCTGGGCCATAAAATGATTAACTTGAATCTTGTAGAAGGACAGATTACCACAAAAATAGTTTCATTTACATAGATTAGGGCAACAATATCTGAGCATAACATACTGGTTTGTCAAGTAGGTTCTGAGCCATTAGGCAGGATCGACTTGAAGACAGAGTTTGGGGAAAATGCACAGTACATTACCATCAGTTCAATTCACTTCAGTCGCTCAGTCGTGTCCGACTCTTTGCGACCCCATGAATCACAGCACGCCAGGCCTCCCTGTCCATCATCAACTCCTGGAGTTCACTCAAGCTCACATCCATCGAGTCGGTGATGCCATCGAGCCATCTCATCCTCTGTCGTCCCCTTCTCCTGCCCCCAATCCCTCCCAGCATCAGAGTCTTTTCCAATCAGTCAACTCTTCGCATGAGGTGGCCAAAGTACTGGAGTTTCAGCTTTAGCATCATTCCTTCCAAAGAAATCCCAGGGCTGATCTCCTTCAGAATGGACTGGTTGGATCTCCTTGCAGTCCAAGGGACTCTCAAGAGTCTTCTCCAACACCACAGTTCAAAAGCACCAGTTCTTTGGCGCTCAGCCTTCTTCACAGTCCAACTCTCACATCCATACATGACTACTGGAAAAACCATAGCCTTGACTAGATGGACCTTAGTCGGCAAAGTAATGTCTCTGCTTTTGAATATGCTGTCTAGGTTGCTCATAACTTTTCTTCCAAGGAGAAAGTGTCTTTTAATTTCATGGTTGCAATCACCATCTGCAGTGATTTTGGAGCCCCCAAAAATAAAGTCTGACACTGTTTCCACTGTTTCTCCATCTATTTCCCGTGGAGTGATGAGACAACCATTTCCATAAAAAAAATGCATTGGTTATCTCAAGTTTTGAGAATAGTTAACTTCAAGTGAAACCAGATGTCATTATGGCAACACAGTATTTTAAGAGAAACCTCCTTTTAAATGTGTATAGAGAAGGAAAAAATTATCGCTAGTTTCCTCCTCCTGCTTAAGAGAGATAAAAATGTCTGACACTTGAAGGCTATTTCCTCCATTTGGAGACTCCTGGCCTTCCTGCCTGTTACCCTCTCAATCATGGCATCCAGTCCTATCACTTCATGGCAAACAGAGAAACAGTGGAAACAGTGACTGACTTTATTTGGGAGGAGGGCTCCAAAATCACTGCAAATGGTGATTGCAGCCATGAAATTAAAAGATGCTTACTCCTTGGAAGGAAAGTTATGAGCAACCTAGACAGCATATTCAAAAGTAGAGACGTTACTTTGACACAAAAGGTCTGTCTAGTCAAGGCTATGGTTTTTCCAGTGGTCATGTATGGATGTGAAATTTGGACCGTGAAGAAATCTGAGCGTCAAAGAATTGATGCTTTTGAACTGTGGTGTTGAAGAAGACTTTTGTGAGTCCCTTGAACAGCAAGGAGATCCAACTAGTCCATTCTAATGGAGATCAGTCCTGGGTGTTCTTTGGAAGGACTGATGCTGAAGCTGAAACTTCAATACTTTGGCCACCTCATGCAAATACCTGACTCATTGGAAAAGACTCTGATGCTGGGAGGGATTGGGGGCAGGAGGAGAAGGGGACGACAGAGAATGAGTTGGCTGGATGGTATCATCGACTCAATGGACATGAGTTTGGGTGAACTCTGGGAGTTAGTGATGGACAGGGAGGCCTTGCGTGCCTCTCTGGGGTCAAAAAAGTTGGACACAACTGAGCAACTGAACTGAACTGAAATGAATTTAATTGTGCGGTACTTTGAACATTCTTTGACATTGCCTTTGTTTGGGATTGGAATGAAAAGAGTCCTTTTCCAGTCCTGTGGCAATGGTTGATTTTTCCAAATTCGCTGCCACGGTTGTTTTCCAAATTTGCCAACATATTGAGTGCAGCACTTTCACAGCATCATCTTTTAAGATTTGAAATAGCTCAACTGGAATTCCATCACCTCTACTAGCTTTGTTTGTAATGATGCTTCCTAAGGCACATTTGACTTCACATTCCAGGATGTCTGGCTCTAGTTGAGTGATCACACCATCATGGGTATCTAGGTATCTTTTTTGTATAGTTCTTCTGTGTATTCCTGCCACCTCTTCTTAACATCTGCTTCTGTTAGGTCCATATCATTTCTGTTCTTTATTGTGCCCATCTTTGCATGAAATGTTCCCTCGGTATCTTTAATTTTCTAGAGGAGATCTCTAGTCTTTCCCAATCTATTGTTTTCCTCTATCTTTGCACTGATCACTGAAGAAGGCTATCTTATCTTTCCATGTTATTCTTTGGAACTGTGCATTCAGATGGGTATATCTTTCCTTTTTTCTTTTGCCTTTCAGTTCTCCTCTTTTCATAGCTGTTTTTGCCTATTTGTGTTTCTTTTTAATTGGAATAGTCTTGATCACTGTCTCCTGTACAATGTCACGAACCTCCATCCATAGGTCTTCAGGCACTCTGTCTTATCAGATCTAATCCCTCGAACCTATTTCTCACTTCCACTGTATAATCATAAGGGATTTGATTTAGGTCATACCTAAATCACAGTTTCACCGTTTTCCCTACTTCAAGTCTGAATTTGGCAATAAGGATTTCATGATCTGAGCCACAGTCAGCTCTGTCTTGTTTATGCTGACTCTATAGAGCTTCTCCATCTTTGACTGCAAAGAATATAATCAATCTGATTCTGGTATTGACCATCTGGTGATGTCCATGTGTAGAGTCTTCTCTTGTGTTGTTGGAAGACGGTGTTTGCTATGACCAGTGCATTCTCTTGGCAGAACTCTACTAGCCTTTGCCCTGCTTCATCCTGTATTCCAAGGCCAAATTTGCCTGTTACTCCAGGTGTTTCTTGACTTCCTACTTTTGCATTCCAATCCCATATAATGAAAAGGATGTCTTTTTTGGGTGTTCGTTCTAGAAGGTCTTATAGGTCTTCAACTTCAGCTTCTTCAGCATTATAGGTTAGGGCCTAGATTGGAATTACTGTGATATTCAGTTGTTTGCCTTGGAAACAAACAGAGATCTTTTGTCATTTTTGAGATTGCATCCCAGTACTGCATTTCAGACTCTTTTGTTGACTACGATGGCTATTCCATCTAACTCAAGGTCAGTGCTTTTTTTCTACCATGCTGCATAATTATGGAGCAAAAAAGACATGGCCTATAAAAGGTTATTTTCTTTTTCCAATAATTCAGGGTCATCAGTCAATTTTATTCTAAAATTCAGATACAATGAGTGCTATCTTGTATGTACCATAATATACAAGATATCAATTCCAGAAACTGTTTGTAGGAAATTTTCAAATAATTCAGCATGGAACAAAATTTCATGATATCATTAAATTTATTGCCCTCCACCCCAAACAAAACCCTTTCCTTACTTCAGAGCACAGTATTGATGCTATTATCCAATCACCATGCACTATATCAAGGCTTTTTTTCTAAAAGGCTCAAGAAAAACAGAAATAAATGGTTCCCTGAAGTTGGAAGCTCTAACTACAACTGCTTTATTCAAAGGATTACAATATTTAGCAATTAGAAATATAAGATATATAGTTAAAATTTAATTTCATATGAACAATGGATAATGCTTAAAAATACAAGCATTTCCTAAATATTGCATGGGCCATAGTTATACTAAAACAATTACTCATTTATCTGAAATTCAGATTTAACTGGGTATATTTTATCTAGCAACTCTACTGACTTCGCTGCTACTTCACATAGACTAAATTTAATAAATGTATCCTCTTTCTTTGATGGGTGTCTGTAGAAGCATGGCCTTCAATTGAGTCATTTGAGGCCTTCAATTGCAGTTCATGTGTATTATACTTGGAATTTTAGCAGTATCATCCTTGGTCCCAGAAATCTGAAAGTGAAAGTCACTCAGTTGTATCTGACTCTGGGCAAACTCATGGACTATACAGCCCTTGGGATTCTCCAGGCCAGAAAACTGGAGTGGGTAGCCATTCCTTTCTCCAAGGGATTGTTCCAACTCAGGGATCAAACCCAGGTCTCCTGCATTGCAGGCAGATTCTTTACCAACTGAGCCACCAAGGAATTATCAAGTAGGCCAGAGGAAGATGTAGTGCAATAAGCATGGATTTAAACAGACAAATTCGAGACTCATTTCCTATTTGAGATTTTCCAGTGCATTGTGTGATCTTCCATAAGATATTTAATTTCTCTGAGCCTCAGCTGCTCCTATACCTCATAGCTAATACAGTAGCACAATGATTATAGGAGAAGTTTGTGACTGCATATTGCTTAGCATCATGCTTCTCATCAGTTGTTCTTGTAGTTCAGTCACTCAGTCTTGTCAGGCTCTAAGCGACCCCATGGATTGCTACACACCTGGCTTTCCGGTCCTTTATTATCTCCCTGAGTTTGCTCAAACTCATGTCCATTGAGTCTGTGATGCCATCCAACCATCTTTTCCTCTGTCATCCCCTTCTCCTGCTCTCAACACCCAAAATATTAGGTAAAGAAAACTAAAACAGTTTCATGTAGACAGATAACTGAGCTAAATATGAATCCACCTTGATACACAGATATTCATATGTAAGTTAAGATCTGTCATGTCTATTTTATCAGTGAGTAAAGTCTAAATGAAAATGAACCGTTATTATTGTAAACACTAGATAACTTAGAAATTACCCATTTAACATTGTAGACATCAACTTATCAGTCGCCATATTACTTTGTCAAGTGGTTAGATTGTTTAAAAGTCTAAGGATATTAAGATGAAAGAATTTATATGTCAGATATATAGATCTTTGGAAACAGATGATACTATGCGTATGTTATTGCTGGCAAATATTTCTGAACAGATGTAGGTCATTTACCAGTCTTTATCAAAGTTGTAACCATTTGAATCAGTCTATTGAAGGAACAAAGGTATCTTCCTTTGTAGTCAATAGCCTCTGAAGACTGAGATTTTGGTAATTCTCAGAGTGAAAACGCATGAGGAAGTGAAATATTAATAGCTTCAAGCATTTCTCTGGTGATTCAGACAGTAAGGAATCTGCCTGCAATGCAGGAGACGTGGGTTCAATCCCTCAATCAGGAAGACATCCTGGAGTAGAAAATGGCAACTCACTCTAGCATTCTTGCCTGGAGAATTCCTTGGACAGAGGAGCCTTGTGGGCTTCAGTCCATGGGATCACAAAGAGTAGGACACAAATGGGCAACTAATGCTTTCACTTCACTTCTAGAAGATTGAGCAAAAGAGAGCTTGGAGGAAAAAAAAAATAGTGATCATATTTTGAGATGTTAACAGCTATCAACTTTTAAAAATTCACAGGTGAAACAGTGTTCCAGATGGAGTAGTGAAGAAAAATTTGAGTTTAAGTTTGACATGTTCACTTGGGTAAAAAGGCTTTTTATAGGGAGAATGAATGCCAAGGCTTAAAGCCTTGATTAATCATCTTTTGTAGACCTCTGGGATATCCTATTCTTCCCATTTTGAGAAGGGTGAAGATGATCATAGAATCAAAAGGCACCTTGATTTTCCAGTCTAGCATTTTATTCAGGTTTTAATCGTAGAAAATTATCATGAGGCAGAGAGACATAACTTGAGAAACAACCACCTTTCTAAAAATCTCTAGTGAAGGTGGTTTCAGCCATACCTAGGCTCTTCTTATTTAAGATGACTAAAAGAATTGAAAATTCATACACAAAATTATAATTCTTTTGCATCTCTGCTTTTCAGTTCACTTTATCATAAAGGCAGGCGAGCATAAAAGAAATTTCAAAAGCTTATAGTCATACAAGTTTATCATCTATTGTTTTGTTTCAAAGGATGTTTCAAATCGCATTGCTCTTCTCTTGTATAAAGGCTGTTGTAGTATCATTGAAGAATCCTTCTATACTAATTTTTTCTCTTACTTCCTTATCTATCTGTGCTGTAGACTCTTTAGAAAAACCTTCTGAATTAGCTGCTGCTGCTGCTGCTGCTGCTAAGTCACTTCAGTTGTGTCCAACTGTGTGCCACCCCATAGACGGCAGACCACCAGGCTCCCCCGTCCCTGGGATTCCCCAGGCAAAAACACTGGAGTGGGTTGCCATTTCCTTCTCCAATGCATGAAAGTGAAAAGTGAAAGTGAAGTCGCTCAGTCGTGTCTGACTCTTAGGGAACACGTGGGCTGCAGCCTCCCAGGCTCCTCTGTCCATGGGATTTTCCAGGCAAGAGTACTGGAGTGGGGTGCTATTGCCTTCTCTGCTGAATCAGCTAGATGATATATACGTGTGTGTGTGTGTGTGTGTGTATCAAACTCCATGATTTTTAGTTCGTGTATATCCTCACAGATAGATATACTGAACATCTTTTAAAAAAGAATGAATTGTTTCAGCTATTATGGCTGATGTTCTTCTGATTCACCTAGATAATGTGATTAGCTATTACTAAGTGCCTAAGTAAACTTTACAGAGAAATAAACTTTACCTAGGGAAGTCTCTTTGGAAGTTCAGGAAAAATCTTTGAAGACCTAATCAGATGGAAAAAGTATGACAAGTAACTTCCATTGATTGGTCATAAATTGTTCTTCCTTGATTCTCTGCACTACATTTTTTATTTCCCATTTTACAGTGATAAAAGAGTAAGGGGGAAATAACCAAGAATAAATAGAAAATATGAGCAGTTTAATATCAGTAATCAAACTGACTTAGTAATAAAGTGATCCCCAACTAACAAAAGTCCAGGACCAGGTGGCTTCACAGCTGAATTGTACCAAACATTTAGAGAAGAGTTAACACCTATACTTCTCAAACAATTCTGAAAAATTGCAGAGGAAGGAATGCTTCCAAACTCATTCTTTGAGGTAAACATCACCCTGATACCAAAATCAGACAAAGATATCACACACACACACACATACAAATTACAAATCAATATCAATGATGAACATAGATGCAAAAACCCTCAATAAAATATTAGCAAACCAAATTCAACAATACATTAAAGGGATCATACACCATAATCAAGTGGGATTTATCCCAAGGATGAAATGGTAGACAAAATTCAACATCTATTTATGATGAAAAAACTCTCATCAAAGCAAATATAGAGGGAACATGCATCAACACAAAGCAGTAAAGAATCCGCCTGCCAATGCAGGAGACTCAGGTTCGAACACCATGTGAGGAAGATATCCTGGAGCAGGAAATGGCAACTCACTCCAGTATTCTTGCTTGGAAAATTCCGTGGACAGAGGAGCCTCATGGGCTAAAGTTCATGGGGTCATGAAAAAGTTGGACATGACTGAGCAACTAAACAAACAACAAATGAAGTCCACAGTTAACATCACATTCAACATTGAAATACTGAAATCATTTCCTCTAAAGTCAAAAACAAGACAAGGATTCCCACTCTTACCACTTGTATTCAACATACAATTGGAAGTTCTAGCCACAGCAATAAGACAAGAGAAAGAAATAAAAGGAATCCAAATTGGAAAGG
Source organism: Ovis canadensis (assembly GCF_042477335.2). Taxonomy (NCBI): domain Eukaryota; kingdom Metazoa; phylum Chordata; class Mammalia; order Artiodactyla; family Bovidae; genus Ovis; species Ovis canadensis. The sequence continues at coordinate 141,362,843 of NC_091727.1, read as the reverse complement.
AATAGATAAAACTGTCACTGTTTGCAAATGGCATGATATTCTATGTAGAAAATATTAAAAACACCACTAAAAACCTAATAGAACTCATCAATGAATATGTTTAAACTGAGTATATAAAATTAGTATACAGAAATCTGTCTCATTTCTATACACAATCTTTCCCATTTCTAGACACTTAATTATGAACTATTAAAGAAAATGGGGAAAGCAATCACATTTATAATCTCATCAAAAAGAATAATAAATCTAGGAAAAATCTAACTAAGGAGGTAAAAGACTCATACTTGGAAAGCTATGACACTGATGAAAAAAAAATTGAAGATAACAGAGAGATGGAAAGACATACCATGTTAATGGATTAAAATAATTAATGTTAAAGTGACAATACTACCAAAGGCAATCTACAAATTCAGTGTAATCTCTATCAAAATATTAATGGCATTTTTCACATAACTAGAATAAATAATTTTTAAATTTTTTGTAGAAACCTAAAATACCCCAAAACTGTTTTGAGAAAGATGGACAGAGCTAGAGGTATCACACTACCTGATTTAAAACCATACTATAAGGCTGTGGTAATCAGAAGAGTATGAAGCCGGCACAAAATCAGAGACATCGATCAATGGTGAGGAATAGAGAGCCCAGAAATAAGCCCACACACTTATGTTCAATTAATCTATGACAAAAGATGCAAGATTATACAATAGAGAAAACACAGTCACTTAACTAAATGGTGTTGGGAAAACTGGACAGCTACATGTAAAAGAATCAAACTGGACTACTCTCTCACACCATGCACAAAAATAAATCCAAAATACATTAAAGACTTAAATTTAAGATCTAAAACCATAAAACTTCTAGAATAATACATAGGAAGTACACTCTTTGATGTTGGTGTTAGTAATATTTTTTTGGCTATGTCTCCTCAAGCAAGGAAAACAAAAGCAAAAATAAACAAAGGAGTCAACATCAAACTAAAAAGCTTTTGCACAGTAAAGGAAACTGTCAATAAAGTGAAAAGGCCACCTACTGAATGGGAGAAGATATTTACAAATGATATATTCAATAAAGGGTTGGTTAATATCCAAAATATACAAAGAACTCAACTTACCACAAAAAACCCAAACAACCCAATTAAAAAATGGCAAATAATCTGAATATTTTTCTATAGAAGACACACAGATGGTCAAGAAGCACAGGAAAAGATGCTTAACATCACTAATCATTAGGGACTGCAAATTAAAACCACAGTGAGATATCAGCTCTCACCCGTCAAAATGACTGTTATAAACAACAACAATAAATAGCAAGCATTGGCAAAGATATGGAAAAAAGAGAACCACAGTGCTCTTTTGGTGATAATGTAAATGGGTAGAACTATTGTAGAAAACAGTGTGGAGTTTCCTCAAAAAATTAAAAATAGAACTACCATATGATCCAGCCATTCTACCTCTGGTATCTATCTAAAGAAAATGAAAACACTAATTTGAAAAGATATATGCACTTCTATGTTCATTGTAGGATAATTTACAGTAGCCAAAATATGGTAGCAATTTCTGTGTCCACCAATAGATGGATGAATAAAGACGATGTGGTGTGCACACACACACACACACACACACACAATGCAATATATCTTAACCATAAAACAGAATGAATTTGCAACAGTATGGATGGACTTGGAGGGTATTATGCTAAGGGAAACAATAAATACTGTATGATTTCATTCATATGTAGAATTTTAAAAATAAATAAACATAACAAAACAGAAACAGAGTTACAAATGCAAAGAACAAACAGGTGGTTTCCAGAGTGGAGGGGTAAGAAAAGGAAAGAAATAGGTAAGGGATATTAAAAGGTACAAACTTCCAGTTTAATAAATGACTCGTGGGCATGAAATATACAGTGTGGAGAACACCATAAAAACTATGGACTATCTTTGTGTGGTGACATCATAACTAGGCTTATCATAGTGATTATTTTGAAATGCATAGAAATATCAAATCATTATGTCGTGTAGCAGGAACTAACATAGTGCCTTATATACAACATAGTGGTCAATTATAGTTCAAAAGCATACAAATTCATAGAATAAAGATCAGATTTGTGGTAACCAGAGGTGGAATTTGAAGGGAGGGCAAGTTGGATGAAGGTGGTCAAAAGGTACAAACTTCCAGCTACAAGATAAAATAAGTACTATGTATGCAATGTACAGCATAATTAATACAATTCACACTGTTTCATGTCATAAATGAAAAGTTGTTAAAACAGCAAATCCTAAGAGTTCTCATCACAAGGAAAACATTTTTTTCCTATTCCTTTAATTTTGAATTTATATGAGATAGCAAATATTCACTAAATTTATTGTGATAATCACTTCATAATATATGTGTCAAGTCGTTATGTTGTACACCTTATAAACTTACACAGTGCTATATGTCAGTTAACAGATTTTTTGGTAAATTGTTTATATATATATATATATATATATATGCACATTTTAATCTTTTTTTTTCTTTTAATCTTTTTGGCTGTGCCCTGCAGCATGCAGGATCTTCGTTCCCTGAAGAGGGATCGATCCTGCACTCCTTGAGTGAGCAGCATGGAGTCTTAACCACTGGACCACTAGGGAAGTCCCCAGTATGTCAATTATATTTCAATAAAAACTCAATAAAAATATGTTTTTAAAAGTTTAAAAAAGAGTAATGGGACATAAAATAAGATACTACTCAATAAAGTAATAATAGCAACAAAACCCCCACGATCATAGAGAACTACCACAAAGTTCCACAAATATTCTATATTTAATAGTGTGGAAATATTTCAAAACTAAGGAGAAAAAAAACCCTAGAAACAGTAGAGCTTCAGCTATAGGCAGGATTGAGGTTTGAGCAGCCAGTCTGAGGTTTATACAAGAATTGCTATTCGGGGAAGCACTGCGTTAAGATATTCTCAAACTTAAATGACAGTCAAGTTCTCACAGGTAAATTTGTCTAAACGGCTTCATTAGCTTACACCCTCAGGAGAACCTTGTCACAGGAGTGCAAAGCTAGCCAAACAGTTTTGGTAGAAGCCACTGTAACTAAAGAAAAGCAGAGCCTTCTTCTAGGCAGATTCCCTACAAGCATTTAGTTGACTCATCAATAAACCTGAAAACTCCTCAATAAATCATATTTCTACACATGTATATGAATTGGTCTTATATGAGGCAAATATCATGTGTAATTTTTGAGGATAGGTTCTGGTTTTAGTCTAAGTGTTTTTAATGTCCTTTTATTGCAGATTATGAATTATTTCAGCTGTTGTGCTTGGTTGCTCAGTTGTGTGTGACTCTTTGCAACACTGTAGACTGTAGCACCACAGGATCCTCTGTCCATGGAATTCTCCAGGCAAGAATAATCGAGTGGGTTGCCATTCCTTTCTCCAGGGGATCTTCCCAGCCCAGGGATTGAGTGCAGGTCTCCCACATTGCAAGCAGATTCTTTACTGAGACACCAGGGAAGCCCCCTATTTCAGCTACTCAACTACAAATAAATAATTTTATTATTTCAGAAATAAACAAAACCAGAGTACACACGTGGTTTTGCTCCTATAACCTCATTTCATAGGGCTTGGAGTTGGGACAGCGGCACCCCTTCCTCATTACCATTATTTAGGCTCTTTGAGATCATACTCTTTTTATCCCCATAAAAACACCTACTTGCACTCTTATTTCAGTGGTCTGCAGGTCTCCAGTTCACTCACTCTTATTTCTTTAGCTCCTGCCTGACTGCCACCTTCAAACACTAATTGTCATAATTCTTGGAGATTTAAAATTTCACTTAGAAGATTATTCCAATAAATCAGTCTCTCAGTTCCCAGACATTCTTCTCTCCCAGAATCTGTTCCTTCATCCTATCCAATCACTTTAATTCCATAGTCATAAGTTTGATCTTAGAATTAAAATAACTGAAATTACTCCATAATTTCATTTCAAACATTCCAATATTTAGCCACAAATTCTTATCTTTCCACCTAACTTCATCTGCTACTGAGAAAGTCATTTCCTAGGCAGGTTGATAAGAAGTCTAGGGGTCTCCAAGGAGAGAGGGGTCTGGAATTCTCAAGGAGGAAGAAAGGACAAAAATTTTTCCCTTCTCTACAGTCCTTAGGATTATATAACAACAATGTATTATGCCTAAGGACAGTCTCTGGATTAAAACTTCTGGCTAATTCTGTAAATTATGGGAGTAGACCTGCTCTTTACAAGGATTATATAACAACAATGTATTCTGCCTGAGGACAGTCTCTGGATTAAACCTTCTGGCTAATTGTGTTATCTTAAAATGTAAATTATGGGAGTAGGTCTGGTGAGGTCTTTACAACCTCCAGACATTCTTTTGATTTACTGGAGAGTATATAACTTCATTGTTAACACTAGCAAGGGGGTACTCTTTCTACCCCCTTCTGATGCCTATGTCAGAAGCTTTCTCTATCTCCTTTATACTTTAATAAAACTTTATTACACAAAAGCTCTGAGCGATCAAGCCTCGTCTCTGGCCCCTCTGGATTGAATTCTTCTCCTCTGGGGGCCAAGAATCCGGCATCGTGATTCAACAACAACCTTTCACTACCTTGACTCCAACAATCATTCCACTGAAGTAAGAAGCACAAACCATTTCACTGGCCATCACCCCCTTGATATCTCGCCTTCCCTCATGATGCAACTTAAAATTCCAAAGTCAATTACTATAATGAATCTTATGTGTATTCTATGTCTCCCCTTTACCTCCAGTGTCTCACTTTCTCACTTCATTTTACTCAGCTGGTGAGACTAAAACTTTGATGAAATCAAATTTTCCAGCTACTTATTACACTTGCAACCCCTGCAGCTGGACATGGCCATAGAAAACACATAATCACACTGAATGGTCTCACATTTAATTCACGACTATCCACCTCACAAAAGCCCTTAATGCTGAATGGGTAGTATGCCATATTTCCCCTAGTGCATTCAGTCCCAACACTTCTAGCTGACTCTTCTATTAATATATTTGCTCTGCTCTTAAACCTTTAGTGCCTGTTCTCCCATCTTCATGCTCAGATGATGACTTTGCTTTCTATTGTATTGAGAAAACTAACTATTCCTTTGAGAAAATAATCAGATGAGACCGTCAATGTATTATCACCACCACATTTATTTACCTACTGGTATCTCTACCCATATATTCTACTTTCCTTCTATTTCTATGAATAGACTACACATCCTCCTAGCCTATGTCTCTCCCTGTGAATAAGCCCTTATCTTCATTCCACCATTGAAGAACATTGCTCTGGACATCCTCCCATTTTTATTATAAATTTTTTCTTCTTTATGGAATAATTCTCATTGGTACACAAATTGTTACTTCTCCCATTACACATACAAGGCGTCTCTGACCCATTTCCCCTCTAGCTACCAGGCTACATCTCTTTCTCATTATTAAAAAAAAAAAAAAAAAGAGTTGTCTCTGATCCCATATATAGTATCATGTCATCTGCATGTAATGACAATTTTACTTCTTCCATTCCAACATATATATGTGTTATTTCTTTTTCTTGCCTGATTGCTGTGACTAGGACTTCCAAAACTATATTGAATAGAAGTGGTAAGACTACAAATCCTTGTCTTTTCCAGATTTTACTGGGAAGGCTTTCAGCTTTTCACTGTTGAGTGTTATGTTGGCTGTGGATTTGCCATAAATAGGTTTTATTATGTTGAGCTATGATCTATAATCTTGTTAACACCTTTCAGATACTGTCACACCTTTCTCAAAAACCTACAATGGCTTTCCATATTAAGTCAAAGTTCTTACTGTGACAACCAAAACTACACAAGCTGTCCTTCCTTTCTCCTGATATTACTTCCTACCTACTGTATATGTGTGAGTGTGAGTGTGTGTGTGTGTGTCTGTGTGTGTGCACTTAGTCACTCAGTCATATCTGACTCTTTGTGACCTCATCGACTGTAGCCTGCCAGGCCCCTCTGTCCATGGGATTTCCCAGGCAAGAAAACTGGAGTGGGTTGCCATTCCACTCTCCAGGGGATCTTCTTAACCTAGGAATCTAACCTGTGTCTCCTGCATTACAGGAGGATTCTTTATCATCTGAGCTATCAGGGAAGTCCTTATCTCCTACTGCTCTTCCTTAGTTCTCTCCAGAGTGAAACTCCTTTCTGTTCCTTGAACATATTTCATAAGCTCTAGACTCAAGGGTCTCCATACTTATAATTACCTCTATCTGGGATGCCCTTCATATAGACTGCAGCATGGTTCATGTCCTCACATTACATCAATACCCATGTGTCTCTGGGTAAGTGAGAACTTCTTGACTATCATATCCAAAACAAAAAATTACCTCACTATCTCAAATTCTTAGTCTTCATTTGTATTTTTCTTCTTGTCCCATTTCATACTCTAATATGCTTTATTTAGTTATCCTGCTTAGTATAGGTCTTTCCAAGAAGAATGTAAGCACCAAGAAGAATGTAAGAATGTAATGCAGATATTTTTGTCTGATTACTTAATACTATTATCAGTGTTTCCCTGAGTCTGGAACAGTACCTGGGATATGGTATTAATTTTTTTAATAAAGGAATTAATGCATGTATTCTTTTATTACTCTTTATTTCATTTCTTCTATTGTGTTTATATTCAAAGAATGCCATTTATAGTGATCTTGGAACTTGTGAATCGATGTTCTATATCTATTAATTTTTTCTCTTATACTTCCTTTTGTTCCAATAGACAGAATTGCAGGTGAATTGTGGGCTTCAGGCCTGTGGGTTACTGACGCACTGATTCATTCCTATTTTCCTATTTAGCAAGTTCTTTGATATTTTTAAAAATATTTACAATACTATTTTTAAAAGCTTAAACCCTGTATTTGTAACATGATTTGCTCTTATCCATTTCCAGAAATTACAGACCATCATGAAATTTTGTTTAGAAGTTCTACCTCTAATTACAGAATATTTCACATATTTTAACTAAATTTCCACATTAATTAGTATTGAAGAATGAATCATCTTTTAACAATACAGCACTTGCTCTAACTGAAGCTGAAGACTCGAGGGTCAAGACACTGAAATAACACCTTTGCATAAAGAGATTTAAGAGCCATTTTAACTTTTCTCAAACACAAAGAGGAAGAATTTCGGATAGAAGGAGTTTTTAGTTGATGTTATTTTCTCTAAAGGAGAATAGAGAATAAAAGAAATTTGTATCTTTAAAAACTTTGGACCTTGGTGCTATCATGGGGTTTAGACGAACCTGAGATCAAAAATGAAAAGGGTTGAGGTCAACCAATGGTTGGCTTCTTTCGAACAAAGAATTCTAATCTTAAAATTACCAGGTTCCAAAAAGAAAAGCTCCATTATATAAGCTGGAAGCAAAATCAAAAGCATCCCATCCATGACAGCATAGGTCAACAAAAGATAAAGACTCTCAACTTTAAACAAAATTTCAAAACCAGCAAGAACAAATTTAAGTTTAAAATCTAGAACTAATCTGACAATTGACATCAATGGGGAGAAAAAAAACATTTCTTTCCACTATGATATTTTATCAGATTCTTATAAAATGAGCTCACTTATCCTTTAAATATACTACCCTAATCTGATTTAGTTCCCCAAGATTTACTGTGGCATTTGACCTTTATTATATAGTTTCAAAAGGAAGACTAGAGTTAATATGGACTTTGAATATTAAATATGAATATTTCCTTTTCTTTAATTTTTTTTTTATTTTTCCTTGCTGGGATAATCATCACTGATAAATCATACAAAATTACAATAAATGTGTAGAAATCAAATTGCATTTAATATTAACATATGCAAGTTGAAATTGGCCATGAAAGTTTGCATAATTAGCTCACTCTAATGTTTCTAAATTATCCATAACTGATATTCTCCAAAATTGTATTTAAGAAACAAATACAACTTAACAGTGTTAATTTAATGACTGTCTGTAAAAACTGGGTTATTCATCTATACTTTCATTTGTCTTTTTTTTTTTTTTTACATGACATGAACCCAAACTATGACTTTCTATAGCAAATAATTGCCAGGAGCCAGCGTGAGGAACTCCACCCATGGCAAAGGTCATGAGGAAGGAGGCTTGGCATACGCAATGGCGTGATCAAGCCTCAGGAAACCCCCTGTTCCCGAGCATCTAACCCCAAAACTAGAGTCTGTTTTATGCTCTCACCTACACCTCTGACTTTACGGGGGGCTCTCCCCCATAACCGTTTCTCTTGGAGAAGGAGTAAACGTGCAGCTCCAAGCCAATAAAAATTCCCGGGTGTGACAAGAGTGTTTCAGCTTATGGACTCCTCTGAAGGTTATCTAGCCCACCTGTATAGATTTGTCCAGCTACATGTGATTGTTTACAGCCTCCCAACCTGAGAGGCACAAGATGTTTTAGACTTACTAAAGGCAAATTCTTTTGGGGAGTTGGAAATTATTAGTATAGTGTGTTGGTTAGGAATTATATTGGTGAAGGGTTTTTCATTTGTTGTGTCAATAATTGCTGCTAATACCCTGCTCTGGGTGGGACAAGGATGTCTCAGGTCAAACCTCTTTGCTGACAGACTAGCTTGTGTGACAGGATTATCCATACTCCTGCCACTATGCACATGATTGTTTACTACCTCTTAACCATAAACAGTACAGAGAGTTTTGGAGTATTTTGAGAGTCTTAATTAGCATAGGGCTTTTTCTTCTTCTTGAGTCAATGATTGCCACCAGGCCTCCATATCCTTAGGCACCTGGGAATATATTAATCAATGTATTTGGAATATAGAAAAGGAAATACAGTAGTTTTTGATGTTAGCAATACTAGACTTTTTGAGTTAATGGATTTTCTCTTTTGTAATAGATCACTGTACTTTGTTATAAATCACTGTGTCCTTGCTATGTGAAAATATAACTTTATCATATCTTAAAACTAAATAGATCTTAAGGGGAGCATTGGTGAAAGGATTTTCATTTGTTGGGCTGATGTTTGCTGCTAAATCTCCATATTCCCTGCCCTTATAATGAATATAACTAACATATAGGAGAAATAAGTATTAACCTTTAAGCATATAGGAGAAATAAGCATTAACCTTTAAGACTAATCATGTTAACCTTGGGTTAAATAAATTCCTTTCTTGATTGCAACTCACTACACCCTCACCCTATAGGAATGTAACTTTATTTGGAGGGTGGTGCCTGGTTTAAGAAAAAACACCCTTGGAAGAAATAAGTTTTTTGGTTATCAGAAAGAAAGGATCATAAAATGTCAGCAAGTCTCACTCATGGCCAGAAGATGATGTACCTTTTTTATACATTTATGTGAAGCACCTGATTTTGATAAAGGTCAGGACTGCTGACTCCCGCATGACTCTGCATTCATCCTTATGTGTAACAAAAGGTATATAAGCAAACCCAAAAATAAAGAAATGGGATCAGTTTCCGGAAAGACTGATTCCCCCATGTCACTTCTTTCTTGCTCCCGTTTTTCTGGCTGAATTCCCATCTGAAGCATGGATGCTATTCCACATAATCCAAGTTATTCAGCCTCTTTTTCTCCACTAATCTTCCTACTACACTATCCATTTCTAATCTCTGTATATCTGTGATTAAATATGTATTTTTCCAAAGATGCCGACACCATCCCCACCTTCGAATTCCCTGGATCCACTGGGGCTGGACCCCGGCAAATAATGATAACTATCTCTGGTTCATAAACAGCATTACAAATATATAGTTTGGAAAAAATTTTAGTATAACTCATTCATCAAAAAGCATTGCTGTGAAAAGACAGCATTCAGAATGGGACAAAATAATAGCAAATGAAGCAACTGACAAAGAATTAATCTCAAAAATATATAAGCAGCTACTGCAGCTAAATTCCAGAAAAATAAACAACCTAATCAAAAAATGGGCCAAATAACTAAACAGACATTTCTCCAAAGAAGACATACAGATGGCTAACAAACACATGAAAGGATCCTCAACATCACTCATTATCAGATAAATGCAAACCAAAACCACAATGAGGTACCATTTCACATCAGTCAGAATGGCCGCTATCCAAAAGTCTACAAGCAATAAATGCTGGAAAGGGTGCAGAGAAATAGGAACCCTCTTACACTGTTGGTGGGAATCCAAACCAGTACAGCCACTATGGAGAACAGTGTGGAGATTCCTTAAAACTGGAACTAGAACTGCCATACGACCCAGAAATCCCACTTCTGGGCATACACACCAAGGAAACCAGAATTGAAAGACACATATGTACCCCAATGTTCATCACAGCACTGTTTACAATAGCCAGGACATGGAAGCAACCGAAATGTCCATCAGTAGACGAATGGATAAGAAAGCTGTGGTACATATACACAATGGAATATTCACTTCAGTTCAGTCACTCAGTCATGTCCAACTCTTTGCGACCCCATGAATTGCAGCAAGCTAGGTCTCCCTGTCCATCACCAATTCCTGGAGTCCACCCAAACTCATGTCCATTGAGTAGGTGATGCCATCCTAACATCTCATCCTTTGTCATCCCCTTCTCTTCCCGCCATCAATCTTTCCAGGCATCAGTGTCTTTTCATATGACTCAGCTCTTCGCATCAGGTGGCCAAAGTATTGGAGGTTCAGCTTCAACATCAATCATTCCAATGAACACCCAGGACGAATATTTTTAGGATGGACTGGTTGGATCTCCTTGCAGTCCAAGGGACTCTCAAGAGTCTTCTCCAACACCACAGTTCAAAAGCATCATATCTTTGGTGATTAGCTTTCTTTATAGTCCAATTCTCACATCCTTATTTGACTACTGGAAAAACCATAGCCTTGACTAGACGGACCCTTGTTGACAAAGTAATGTCTCTGTTATTTAATATGCTGTCTAGTTTGCTTGTCCGGGTTGTGAAGATATTTTTTTGTACAGTTCTTCTGTGTATTCTTGCCACCTCTTCTTAATATCTTCTGCTTCTGTTAGGTCCATACCATTTCTGTCCTTTATTGAGCCCATCTTTGCATGAAATGTTCCCTTGGTATCTGTAATTTTCTTGAAGAGATCTCTAGTCTTTCCCATTCTATTGTTTTCCTCTATTTCTTTGCATTGATTGCTGAGGAAAGCTTTGTTATCTCTCCTTGCTATTCTTTGGAACTCTGCATTCAAGTGGGTATATCTTTCCTTTTCTCCTTTGTTTTTGACTCCTCTTCTTTTCACAGCTATTTGTAAGGCCTCGTCAGACAGCCATTTTGCTTTTTAGCATTTCTTTTTCTTGAGGATGGTATTGATCCCCGTCTCCTGTACAATGTCATGAACCTCCATCTATAGTTCATCAAGCACTCTGTCTATCAGATCTAGTCCCTTAAATCTATTTCTCACTTCCATTGTATGATTATAAAGAATTGATTTAGGTCATACCTGAATGGTCTAGCGGTTTTCCCCACTTTCTTCAATTTAAGTCTGAATTTGGCAAGAAAGAGTTCATGATCTGAGCCACAGTCAGTTCCCGGTCTTGTTTTTGCTGACTGTATAGAGCTTCTCCATCTTTGGCTGCAAAGAATATAATCAATCTGATTTCAGTGTTGACCATCTGGTGATGTCCATGTGTAGACTCTTCTCTTGTGTTGTTGGAAGAGGATGTTTGTTATGACCAGTGCATTCTCTTGGCAGAACTCTACTAGCCTTTGCCCTATTTCATTCTGTACTCCAAGGCCAAATTTGCCTGTTACTCCAGGTGTTTCTTGACTTCCTACTTTTGCATTCCAGTCCCCTATAATGAAAAGGACATCTTTTTTAGGTGTTAGTTCTTAAAGGTCTTGCAGGTCTTCTTAAAACTGTTCAATTTCAGCTTCTTCAGCATTACTGGTTGGGGCATAGACTTGGATAACTGTGATATCGTAAGGTTTGCCTTGGAAACAAGCAGAGATCGTTCTTTAGTTTTTGAGGTTGCATCCAAGTACTGCATTTCAGAGTCTTTTGTTGACTATGATGGCTATTCCATTTCTTCTGAGGGATTCCTTCCCATAGCAGTAGATATAATGGTCACCTGAGTTAAATTCACCCATTCCAGTCCATCTTAGTTTGCTGATCCTAGAATGTCGACATTCACTCACCATCTCCTGTTTCACCACTTCCAATTTTCCTTGAATAATGGACCTAACATTCCAGGTTCCAATGTAATATTGCTCTTTACAGCATCGGACCTTGCTTCTATCACCAGTCACATCCACAAGTGGGTACTGTTTTTGCTTTGGCTCCATCCCTTCATTCTTTCTGGAGTTATTTCTCCACTGATCTCCAGTAGCATATTGGGCACCTACTGACCTGGGGAGTTCCTCTTTCAGTATCCTATCATTTTGCCTTTTCATACTGTTCATGGGGTTCTCAAGGCAAGAATAGTGAAGTGGTTTGCCATTCCCTTCTCCAGCGGGCCACATTCTGTCAGACCTCTCCACCATAACCAGTCTGTCTTGGGTGGCCCCACACATCATGGCTTAGTTTCATTGAATTATACAAGTTGTGGTCCGTGTGATCAGATTGGCTAGTTGTCTGTGATTGTGATTTCAATCTGCCTGCCCTCTGATGCCTTCTCTCAGCACCTACCGTCTTACTTGAGTTTCTCTTACCTTGGACATGGGGTATATCTTCACAGCTGTTCCAGCAAAGTGCAGCTGCTGCTCCTGACCTTGAACATGGGGTAGCTTCTCAGCCTCTGCCCTTTACCTTGGACATGGGGTAGCTCCTCTCTGCCACCACTTATGACCTTGAATGTGGAATAATGGAATATTACGCAGCCATTAAAAAGAATGCATTTGAATCAACTCTAATGAGGTGGATGAAACTGGAGCTTATTATACAGAGTGAAGTAAGTCAGAAAGAAAAACACCAATGCAGTATACTAATGCATATATATAGAATTTAGAAAGATGGTAATGATGACCCTATATGCAAGACAGCAAGAGAGACACAGATGTATAAAGCACAGTCTTTTGGACTCTGTGGGAGAAGGTGAGGGTGGGATGATTTGAGAGGGTAGCATTGAAACATGTATATTATCATATGTGAAGCAGGTCACCAGTCCAGGTTCGATGCATGAAACAGGGTACTCAGGTCTGGTGCACTGGGATGACCCTGAGGGATGGGATGGGGAGGGAGGTGAAGGGGAGTTCTGGATGGAGAACACATGTATGCTTATGGGTGATTCATTTCGATGTTTGGCAAAAAACCACTACGATATTGTAAAGTAATTAGCCTGCAATTAAAATAAATAAATACATTTTAAAAAATAAAATAAAGTGTATTAGCAATTCAAAAAAAAAAAGCATTGCTATATTCAGAGGAATTCCAGTTGATTTCATGAGATATTGAACTAGCCCACCACTATCCAGGTCATGAAAAATCCGTGTTTTAAGAAATAGCTCTAGAAAACTGATTTTCAAACTTGACACCAACCTGTTTGTCACAAAAGGGGAGAATGAACAGATGACAATCAGAGAACTAGAAGCACAGGGAAAAGAGAAAAAACGTAAATATTCTCATTTTCTCTATCTTCCAAAAGTAAATAAAGTTATTTTAAAAAATAACTGTGACTATTACCCTGACATATTTCCTCTAAACAAAAGATAGTGATCATTAAGAGCTATATTTTAGCTCCAGTGATGATGAGAATTTTAATTTTGAGACAAAGAGACTTGATTACCAATGCCCAAGTCTTTACATGCTGTGCTCATACTAATAGAAGTTGTGTGAATTGTTTTGCTACATGATTAACTGAAAAAAATAATAACATTATCAATAGTATTTAAGATTTCCTGAGCTTTTGCTATGTGCAAAACATGCTGCTCAGCAGGCTCAGCACTTTAGAAGAATAATTTTAATCTGTAAGTAACTCTCTAAGTTAGAAAATATCATTTACATTTTATAAAGAGAAAAAAAAATCAGAGACTCATATAGGTTAAGTAACTTACCTGGATTTTACAAGATTGAAAAACAAAGAAGTTATTTCAGGGGGAAGGGGATACAAATTTCTTAAATGCCACACTGCAAAATTTTGGCAAATACAGGAGGAATTTTCAGAATTCATTACTATGTTTAAGGGAAAATCCTTAGGGATTCCACAAGGATGTCACGGTATACATCTGTGGCCTATATAGCTAGAAAAGAAAATGACACCACTATTTTTGTTGAGAAACTAGATATGCACTATAGCTATAATTCTTAAAGATATGAGAATACCAGACCACCTTACTTGCCTCCTGAGAAACCTGTACGCAGGTCAAGAAGCAACAGTTAGAACTGGACATGGAACAATTGACTGGTTCAAAATTGGGAAAGGAGTATGACATGGCTGAATAGTGTCACCCTGCTTATTTAACTTGTATGCAGATTACATCATGCAAAATGCTGGACTGGATGAATCACAAGCTGGAATCAAGATTGCCAGGAAAAATATCAATAACTTCAGTTACGCAGATGATATCACCATAATGGCAAAAAGTGAAGAGGAACTAAAGAGCTTCTTGATGAGGCTGAAAGAGGAGAATGAAAAAGCTGCTTTAAGACTCAACGTTCAAAGAACTAAGATCATGCTATCTGGTCCCATAATTTCATGGCAAATAGAACGGGAAAAAGTGGAAACAGTGGCAGATTTTATTTTCTTAGGCTCCAAAATCACTGTGGACAGTGACTGCAGCCATGAAATTAAAAGATGCTTGCTTCTTGGGAAAAAAAAAAAAAAAAGCCATGACATCCTCGACAGCATATAAAAAAGAAGAGACATCACTTCACCGACGAAGGTCAGTATAGTCAAAGCTATGGTTTTTCCAGAAGTCATGTACAGATATGAGAGTTAAATCGTAAAGAAGGCTGAGCACCAAGAATAATGCTTTCAAATTGTGGTTCTGGAGAAGACACTTGAGAGTCCCTTGGACAGCAAGGAGATCAAATCAGTCAATACTAAAGCAAGTCATGTCTGCTGCTGCTGCTGCTTCTAAGTCACTTCAGTCGTGTCTGACTCTGTGCGACCCCATAGACAGCAGCCCACCAGGCTCCTCCGTCCCAGGGATTCTCCAGACAAGAACACTGGAGTGGGTTGCCATTTCCCTCTCCAGTGCATGAAAGTGAAAAGTGAAAGGGAAGTCGTTCAGTCATGTCTGACTCTTCGTGACCCCATGGACTGCAGCTTACCAGTTTCCTCCGTCCATGGGATTTTTCAGGCAGGAGTACTGGAGTGGGGTGCCATTGCATTCTCTGATCTCATGTCTGGGCAATCATAATTATCTCCTTACTAGTCTTTGCCAACTGTCTCTTCCTTTCTGATTTATCCTATACCCTATCACATATTTAATCTTCCTGAAGTATAAATGAAATTATATCACTTCCCTGTCCATAAATTTCAATGATTGTCCCACTACTTAGAAATAAAGAAAAAGAGTCTAATTTTCAAATCTGTTCATTATATAAGCTTCCTTCTATTTTTCTAGCCTTACCTCAAATCTTTCCTGTATTTTGTGCATGTGTGTGTGAGTGTGTGTGTTTGCTCAGTCACGTCCAACTCTTTGTGATCCCGTGGACTGTAGCCTGCCAGGGTCCTCTGTCCATGGAATTTTCCAGGCAAGAATACTGGAGAGGGTGTCACTTCGTGTTTCAGAAGATCTTCCCAACCCAGGGATAGAACTTGTGTCTCCTGCATTGATAGATAAAGTTTTTACCACTGAGTCACCGGGGAAATGCTGTCATGTATTTTATGTCCTACTTAATGTAAAACTTTTGTTTGTTTCATTCTTATAGCTTTTGTAACATTCTACTGTATATTTATCTGTAGACTCCTTGAACTGTCGTTTTATAGATATTTATTGAGTGGTTGTTATTGTCATGTGCTATTCCTGCTTATTTAACTTATATACAGAGTATATCATGAGAAATGCTAGGCTGGAAGAAGCATAAGCTGGAATCAAGATTGCCAGGAGAAATATCAATAACCTCAGATATGCAGATGACACCACCCTTATGGCAGAAAGTGAAGAGGAACTAAAAAGCTTCTTGATGAAAGTGAAAGAGGAGAGTGAAAAAGTTGACTTAAAGCTCAACATTCAGAAAATGAAGATCATGGCTTCTGGTCCCATCACTTCATGGGAAATAGATGGGGAAACAGTGGAAACAGTGTCAGATTTTATTTTTGGGGGGCTCCAAAATCACTGCAGATGGTGATTGCAGTCATGAAATTAAAAGATGCTCACTCCTTGGAAGAAAAGTTATGACCAGCCTAGATAGCATATTCAAAAGCAGAGACACTACTTTGTCAACAAAGGTCTGTCTGGTCAAGGCTATGGTTTTTCCTGTGGTCTTGTACGGATATGAGAGTTGGACTGTGAAGAAAGCTGAGCACCAAAACATTGTTGCTTTTGAACTGTGGTGCTGGAGAAGACTCTTGAGAGTCCCTTGAACTGCAAGGAGATCCAACCAGTCCATTCTAAAGGAGATCAATCTTGGGTGTTCTTTGGAAGGACTGATGCTAAAGCTGAAACTCCAATACTTTGGCCACCTCATGGGAAGAGTTGGCTCATTGGAAAAGACTCATGCTGGGAGGGATTGGGGGCAGGAGAAGGGGACGACAGAGGATGGGATGTTTGGATGGCATCACCCACTCAATGGATATGAGTTTGGGTAAACTCTGGGAGTTGGTGATGGACAGGGAGGCCTGGTGTGCTGCAATTCATGGGGTCGCAAAGAGTCAGACACAACTGAGCAACTGAACTGATAACTTGTTGGGCTTCCCTGGTGGTTCAGTGGTAAAGAATCCACCTGCCAGTGCAGGAGACGCAACTTTGATCCCCGAGTCAGGAAGATTCCCTGGAGGAGGAAATGGCAACCCTCTCCAGTATTTTTGCCTGGAAAATCCCATGGATAGAGGAGCCTAGCAGGCTACAGTCCATGGGGTTGCAAAAGAGTCAGACACAACTAGACAACTAAACAATGCTGGTTTAGGTGATACATTGGTGAGAAAAATAGAAATGGCAATTTTCTTACAAGTTTCTTGATGGAAAATCCTAGATGTATTCATTATTTTACTTTCTGAAACAGTGACTTTCACATAGAATGTGCTCAAAGAGAACAGAGATTGCCTGGGACTGAGAATGGAAGAGGAGGTAAACTGATTGCAAAAGAGTAAAAAGAAATCATTTAGGCTCTATTGAAATAAACGTTCTACATATGGATTTGGCTGCTGGTTACATGAGTACATACATTTGTTAAAAGCAATCAAACACTTATGATAAGTGCATTTTATCATTTGCAAATCATACCTCAATTAAATTGATTTACAAAGCATAGATAACCATTGAATTGAATGAATACAAGGGAATGACTAAGTATTTGAAAAGTGAAGATAGTGGTTATTTTGAGGAGGAAGAAAGATAAAACTGATATTGGGATGCAGCACATGAAAGTGTTCATGGGGGAGGTTGTCAATGTTTTATTTCTTGAACCAGATGGTGGTTACACACCTGTTCCACTTACAATAATTCATTAAACTATATATTTGTTTTATGCGGTGCTCTTGTTTTTTATTTTGTGATCAAACCATGAAATTTTTAATTGAGAGAGATTTTCATTATTACTTGATGGCTACCTATCAAGCTCAAACACTGAACAATATAGTCATAGAATACTAGAACTGAAAAGAATTGAAGTGATTGACTTGTCCAACCTGTTCATTTCACAAATGGGTACCCAGAGAACCTGAGAAGGCAGCTTTCCTAAAGTCACACAGTGAGTTAGTCCCAGCCCTGGGACTATGTTTACTATGTATACCACACTCTTTAGCTAGCACAGGCAAAACAAAAATACTTACTTTCCACTAAAAAGGTACTTCAGCTATTTGACAATTCATGACAGCATACCCTATTGCTTAGTTAAGTTGGTAGCTCATTGTTCATTTAGAACTTGGGAAAAAGAAGATGTCTGATTTCAATAAAGCTTGCAAAGATAGCAGCACTGGAAATATCTGTTTTGTTTAATATAAATGACTAAATTTTCATCATCATTCTTGCAGAGCTTCAGTGACTTCAAAGACTATCTTCTTCCACAGGAAAAACTCTACTAGGAGTTGAGGACAGACAACACTTTGGAGGGATATTGCTTTGAACTTGAGCTAATTATTAAAGTTGCAAAATGTCATGCTGATTATGCACAGTTAAAAATTTTACTATTCACTACATAAGAGATTGGGATATTTTTGTTGACTGCTAATGTTTATTATTACCCTCAAAGGCCACCAATATATTTCAGTCAAGTATGGAACATGGGCTTCCCTGGTGGCTCAGACAGTAAAGAATCTGCTTGCAATGTGGGAGGCCTGGGTTCGGTCCCTGAGTTGGGAATATCCCCTGAAGGAGCATGTGGCAATCCACTCCAGTATTCTTACGTGGAAAGTCCCCATAGACAGAGCAGCCTGGCGGGCTACTGTCCATAGGGTCATGAAGAGTTGGACACAACTGAGTGACTAAGCACAGCACAGCACATGGAACATCATTATATTTACTCAAGCTCAGATTTTGAAGTATACATCCATTTTCACGTATGCTGTAGTGTTGCTGTCACTTGATAGTTTTAGAATATATTTTCAATTCTTATGAGATCTTTTTTCCCAATTTGGTTTTCTGCCAGCTCTAGAATATATTGCCACCAATAGTGATATAGGAAACAATGGAAACAGTGACAGACTTTTTTTTTTTTGGGGGGGGGGCTCCAAAATCACTGCAGATGGTGACTGCAGCCATGAAATTAGAAGATGCTTGCTCCTTGGAGGAAAATTTATGACAAAACTAGACAGCTTATTAAAAAGCAGAGACTTTACTTTGCCAACAAAGGTCCATCTAGTCAAAGCTAGAGAGTCCTTTGGACAGCAAGGAGATCAAATCAGTTCATCCTAAAGGAAATCAGTCCTGTATATGCATTGGAAGGACTGGTGCTGAAGCTGCAACTCCAATACTTCGGCCACCTAATGCGAAGAACTAACTCATTTGAAAAGATGCTGATGCTGTGAAAGATTGAAGGCAGGAGGAGAAGGGGATGGAAGAGGATAAGATGGTTGGATGGCATCACTGACTCAGTGAACACGAGTCTTAGTAAGCTCTGGGAGTTGGTGATGGACAGGGAGGCCTGGTGTGGTACAGTTCATGGGGTCACAGAGTTGGACATGACTGAACTGAACTGAATGATATAGGTCTGCATTTGAACTACAAATCATAAAATTTTACAGAAGTTTAAACTGAAATAAAAATTTTCCATACATTAGTTTTAAAAATTAATAAAATTGCTATTTTAAGAACTGAAGTTAAACACAATTACTGAGTAAAATAAATAAATTAATGTAATCATAATTAATAGGTTTATAAATAAATTAGTTTTAAAGGAATCAGCCTAGAATATAAACAACTACAAATAAATAATTATAAATCTCTTTCATATATTACCAATTGTAGTCAAAGCTAACTAATAATGTATTTTCAAACTTTAATTAAAAGAGTTTTCTCCAGTATACTCTGAAACATGGGACTATAGGTCACTCCCTATCAGGCAAGTTTTGGGGGAGGAGAAATATTGACTGGGGCTTCCCCTGTGGTTCAGTGGTAAAAAATCTGACTACAGTGCAGGAGCCACAGGTGATGTGGGTTCAATCCCTGGATCAGGAATATCCCCTGGAGGAGGGCATGACAACCCACTCTAGTATTCTTGCCTGGGGAATCCCCATGGACAGAGGAGCCTGGTGGGTTACAGTGCATAGGGTCACAAAGAGTTGGACACAAATGAAGTGACTTAGTATGCATGTAACTACCTAGAAGAATTTAAATTGGGTTTCTTTCCAGAAAAAAAAGAGTTATTACCAGATAAAAAGTTTATCTACCAACAGTATAGCCAGGCAAACATCTAACTACCAAACATCTGCTTTTCTTACTGAAGCCAAGTATGACACAACAGAACTCTTGGGTACAAATCCTTTCTGTATGCCCTGCTTCTTGTTTGTAGGAAATAGGCTTTATTCAGCTTCCATGACCTTCCTTGAGTTTCAAAGGGCAGATTCAAACAGCTGCTCATCAGTGAAGGGAGGGAAGGCAGAAACGGGGGAGGAAGAGTCAAGTGGGGATACAGCCTTAAGGCAGGGTCCTGGTTCCTCCTCAAGGAATATACATATCTTTGAGCTCTTCAGCAGGAACTAAGGATCCCCCACCAGGTTGAGGCTGGTAACTTCAGACTGAACACAAGACTCCTAGAGGACCACCCTATTATTTTACCACCAACCAATCAGGAGAAAGCCACACAGCTTGCAGCCCTCATCTCAAATTTTGCCTATAAAAAATTTTCCCCCAAATCCATTGCAGAGTTTGGGGGTTTTGAGAATGAGCTACCTGTTCTCCTTGCATGGCCCTGCAATAAACCTTTCTCTGCTTCAGATTGGGCTTCCCAGGTGGCACTAGTGGTAAAGAACCCGCCTGAAAATGCAAGAGACATAAGAGATGTAGGTTCAATCCCTAAGTCAGGAAGATCCCCTGGAGGAGGGCATGGAAATCCACTCCAGTATTCTTCCCTTGAAAATCCCTTGGACAGAGGAGCCTGACAGGCTATAGTCCATGGGTTAGACACTGTTGAAGCAAGTAGTCATATACGAAGCACACAGTCTGAGTCACACAGCACACTGCTCCAGATTCCAGTATTTCAGTTTATTTGGCCTCACAGTGCATTGGACATATGAACATTGTTTGTTAACACCATGGTCCTGTGAATGACCCACTTGTCCTTGAAAGTCTCAGGCCCCTATCCTATTCTGCAGTTCAAGATGGCATGCATATATATATATATATATATATATATATATATATATGTATATATATATATATACACATATATATACATATATATATACATATATATACATATATATACATATATATATATATATATAAATGTTACCTGTCTCTGAGCCTCTCATGAATGTGGGATCTCTGACCATCTCATATATGTGGTGTTTCTATATATATTAAAGTAAATTTGATTATTTTTCCCTTTTAATCTGCCTCATGTCAATTGAATGCTTAACTAGCCTGAAGAACCTAGAAGGGTAGAGGAAAGTTTTCTCTCTCTGACTGTAATAAAATGGCACCTTTGTACAAAAAAAATAGGTTTACAGAATATAATTTCTTTCTTTCTAGACTTCTTCCTCCTAACTCTACTACCATTTGTCCTTGTAATATCTTTATGATTGTGATGGTAACCAGTGATTCTCAGATGGAAGAAACTATCTTAAGATATATGAAGGAAAAGGCCATTCTAAGTATTTACATTCAATTATAATATATTTGTTTCTAAATGCAATCAAAGGAAACATTTTCTTTATGTAAGAGATCAATTCTTTAGAAGAAGTATTAATACAATTGTAGCAGTTGAGGACCAGAAGATATAAAAGTCATATCTAGAAAGCCAATGTCTTCAGGTAACATACTCACTTTTACATTTCTATTTTATATATTGATTTGTAGTTTATAGTTTCAGATACCTAATAGGTTGAAAAGAATGTGTTTGTGTGGTGGTGGGGATGGAGGTTGGGGTGGAAGAAGTGTAATCAAGTTGTATCCCAAGCACAGTGAGAAACCCTAAATGCTATCATAAAAAAATGTGTCTTCATCACCAAAGCAGATATCTGTCCCTATGTTTTGGATATTGACCCTCTAATGACACAAATGCCTTATCAGATTCCATTTCTTTGTTGTTCGGTCATTAAGTCAATTCTGATTCTTATGGACTCCATGGACTGCAGCATTCCTG
The DNA here is from genome assembly GCF_042477335.2 of Ovis canadensis. Lineage (NCBI taxonomy): Eukaryota > Metazoa > Chordata > Mammalia > Artiodactyla > Bovidae > Ovis > Ovis canadensis. The sequence continues at coordinate 141,340,998 of NC_091727.1, read as the reverse complement.
TACTTCACTGTCTCCTGGAGTTTGCTCAGATTCACGTTCATTGAGTCAGTGATGCCAGCCAACCATCTCATCCTCTGTTGCCCCCTTATCCTGCATCAATCTTTCCCAACATCAGGGTCTTTTCCAATGAGTCTTCTCTTTGCATCAGATGGCCAAAGTATTAGAGCTTCAGCATCAGTCCTCCCAATGAATAGTAAAGGTTGATTTCCTTTCGGATTGACTGGTTTGATCTGGCAGTCCAAAGGACTCTCAAGAGTCTTTTCCAACACCACAATTTGAAAGCATCAATTTTTCAGTGCTCAGTATTCTTTATGGTCCAATTATCACATTCATATAAGACTACTTAAAAAAACCATAGCTTTGACTATAGAGATTTTTGTCAGCAAAGTGATATCTCTGCTTTTCAATATGCTGTCTAGGTTTATCATAGCTTTCTTTCTAAGGAGCAAGTGACTTTTAATTTCATGCCTGCAGGACCCATCACTTCAGTCACTCAGTCGTGTCCAACTCTTTGTGACCCCATGAATCACAGCACGCCAGGCCTCCCTGTCCAGCACCAACTCCCGGAGTTCACTCAAACTCATGTCCATCAAGTTGGTGATGCCATCCAGCCATCTCAAACTCTGTCGTCCCCTTCTCCTCCTGCCCCCAATCCCTCCCAGCATCAGAGTCTTTGCCAATGAGTCAACTCTTGGCATGGGGTGGCCAAAGTACTGGAGTTTCAGCTTTAGCACCATTCCTTCCAAAGAACACGCAGGGCTGATCTCCTTTAGAATGGACCGGTTGGATCTCCTTGCAGTACAAGGGACTTTCAGGAGTCTTCTCCAACACCACAGTTCAAAACCACCAATTCTTCAACGCTCAGCTTTCTTCACAGTCCAACTCATAACCCATACATGACTAGTGGAAAAACGATAGCCTTGGCTAGATGGACCTTTGTTGGCAAAGTAATGTCTCTGCTTTTCAATATGCTATCTAGGTTGGTCATAACTTTTCTTCCAAGGAATAAGTGTCTTTTAATTTCATGGCTGCAGTCACCATCTGTAGTGATTTTGGAGCCCAAAAAAACAAAGTCTGACACTGTTTCCACTGTTTCCTCATCTATTTCCCATGAAGTGATGGAACCAGATGCCATGATCTTCGTTTTCTGAATGTTGAGCTTTAAGCCAACTTTTTCACTCTCCTCTTTCACTCTCATCAAAAGGCTTTTTAGTTCCTCTTCACTTTCTGCCATAAGGGTGGTCTCATCTGCATATCTGAGGTGATTGATATTTCTCCCAGCAGTCTTGATTACAGCTTGTGCTTCATCCAGCCCAGCGTTACTCATGATGTACTCTGCATAAAAGTTAAATAAGCAGGGTGACAATATACAGCCTTGATGTACTCCTTTTCCTATTTGGAACCAGTCTGTTGTTCCATGTCCTGTTCTAACTGTTGTTTCCTGATCTGCATATAGGTTTTTCAAGAGGCAGGCCAGGTGGTCTGGCATTCCCATCTCTTTCAGAATTTTCTACAGTTTATTGTGATCCACATAGTCAAAGACTGGCATAGTCAATAAAGCAGAAATAGATGTTTGTTATTTTTTTTTTTCCTGGAACTCTCTTGCTTTTTCCATGATCCAGCGGATGTTAGCAATTTGATCTCTGGTTCCTCTGTGTTTTCTAAAACCAGTTTTAAGATCTGGAAGTCATGGTTCACGTATTGCTGAAGCCTGGCTTGGAGAATTTTGAGCATTACTTTCCTAGCATGTGAGATTAGCGCAATTATGCAATAGTTTGAGCATTCTTCGGCATTGCCCTTCTTTGGGATTGGAATGAAAACTGACCTTGTCCAGTCCTGTGGCCACTGCTGAGTTTTCCAAATTTGCTGGCATATTGAGTGCAGCACTTTCCCAGCATCATCTTTCAGGATTTGAAACAGCTCAACTGGAATTCCATCACCTCCACTAGCTTTGTTCATAGTGATGCTTTCTAAGGCCCACTTGACTTCACATTCCAGGATAACTAGCTCTAGGTGAGTGATCACACCATTGTGATTATCTGGGTCATGAAGATCTTTTTTGTACAGTTCTTCTGTGTATTCTTGCCACCTCTTCTCAATATCTTCTGCTTCTGTTAGGTCCAGACCATTTCTGTCCTCTATCGAGCTCATCTTTGCATGAAATGTTCCCTTGGTATCTCTAATTTTCTTGAAGAGATCTCTAGTCTTTCCCATTCTGTTGTTTTCCTCTATTTCTTTGCATTGATTGCTGAAAAAGGCTTTCTTATCTCTTCTTGCTATTCTTTGGTACTCTGCATTCAGATGCTTATATCTTTCCTCTTCTCCTTTGCTTTTCACTTCTCTTCTTTTCACAGCTATTTGCAAGGCCTCCCCAGACAATCTTTTTGCTTTTTTGCATTTCTTTTCCATGGGGATGGTCTTGATTCCTGTCTCCTGCACAATGTCATGAGCCTCCATCCATAGATCATCAGGCACTCTATCTATCAGATCTAGACCCTTAAATCTATTTCTCACTTCCACTGTATAGTCATAAGGGATTTGATTTAGGTCATATCTGAATGGTCTAGTGGTTTTCTCTACTTTCTTCAATTTAAGTGTGAATTTGGCAATAAGGAACTCATGATCTGAGCCACAGTCAGCTCTCGGTCTTGTTTTTGCTGATTGTATAGAGCTTCTCCATCTTTAGCTGCAGAGAATATAATCAATATGATTTCAGTGTTGACCATCTGGTGATGTCCATGTGTAGAGTCTTCTCTTGTGTTGTTGGAAAAATGGTTTGCTATGACTAGTTCATTCTCTTGACAAAACTCTATTAGCCTTTGCCCTGCTTCATGCTGTATTCCAAGGTCAAATTTGCCTGTTACTCTAGGTGTTTCTTGACTTCCTACTTTTGTATTCCAGTCCCCTATAATGAAAAGGACATCTTTTGGGGGTATTAGTTCTAAAAGGGCCCCATAAGGAGAGCTATTTAGGGAACCTAATTCATTGAAGGTGTTAAGCATTGAAAACAAGCTTTAAAACATCTCATTTGTTTTAAATTAAGAATATTGGGTCCAAATTGGTATTAGGGCAATTTCAGAAAATTAATTAAAAGGGCACACAGCTCTGACCCAGTGAAACCAAGCAGGATCCTGTGGAGCTCCTGGGCAGGGTAGTGTTTTTAGCAGTTGCCAATCAGGGAATGAAGGGGACACAGAGACAAGGGGGGAGCAGTTAAGACACACTAGTGTAGCCTTCGGGCAAGATCCTGGTTCTACCTCAAGGGATACACATAACAATATCTGAGGCCTTTACAGAACTAAACTCCCCCAACAAATGGAAGATGTTAGAATTCTTCCTTCCAGAGATCAGTTTGATAACCAGAGAAGCTCATCAGGAGACCACCTGAGACCAGATTAAAGGAGTGCCTGGCCTGCACACATCCTAATCTTTATTAGCAACCCCACCCAAAAACCATGGCTATAAAATTCCTAACCAAATCGTTCCTGGTTGGGGCACAGTTTTTTGGGGGTCAGGAGACAACAGTGTCCCCCTTTGCCTGGCAAAGCTAATAGCTATTCTCTTCTACTTCATGCAAAACAGTCTCAGATTTGATTTGGCACTGATGCACAGAGAAACTGAGATTTCAGCATCAATGACTTTCAGGAAAAATCCAGTCAGTTAAAGTATCTACCCAGATGTTCCTGCCATAAGATGTTCCTACCACTCTTTAGGTATTGTCAGGAGAGCAAAACCCTAGTCTTCTCATGTATTTAGAATTATGGAATATTGGTATTTCAAGAATAAACTTATAAATGAAAAAATGACTTAGGATGAGATGTAACTCATTCAAAGCCATATATACTAGCTAACGACAGAAACAGGACCTATATACTTTGAGGTTTTTATCAGAATGAACAAGTTTTACTAATACCCCATTTTAACTTCAAATTTCATTTCTCTTAAAAAAAAACTAAAAATAGAAGATGAAAAACATGTTGATGGCTTGTGTTCATATACTATGGCTTGTGTTCATATACTATCATTATATCAAGGTCAGAATAATACTCAAATTCTGATTAATTTCACTAGTCTTACAATAAAATCATATTTAGTCTCCTCAGTAACAGAGTCTGCATTTTAATATCTACTTCCATTATAAGGTTAATGGTAATCCATGAAATATTACATATTGTACACTTCATTATTTCAACTTTAAAGGAATTTAGATAAAAAAAAATCTCTCCTTGGATTATATGGAAACCAAGAAAATGTAAAATGAAACCAGTAATGGTTTCATTTGGTGATTAGATGATTCTAATCCTGAATGCTTTTCCACATAGGTATTAGTAAATGTATAAAATACAATTAAATAAATTAAAATGGGTATATTAGCCAGATAGGGAAACAAGTTTTCATTCTTGAAATACTGGGTCTCTGTGTTTGCAATGGAAATATGGTTTCAAACAAACCTCTCATTCTGTGATACATGTTAACAATATTTCATAGATGCTCATTTGGCATCACAGAGGCTTATTTTTAATGGTATTAATTCAAGATTTCGCACCTATCATTTGTTTAGCATGCATTTAGCACTGCCTCATTCTCACCAGGGGTTCTGTCTCTGGATGATCATAAATGTTCATTACCCCTTATATAAAGTGACTTTTTGCATAATGATTATGTTTAATGTTCTCTCCCTTCCTCCCTTCCTCTAGAGGCTATTATGATCATGACATGTGACTTTTAGTTTTGAATAAAGCAAACTGTTGGAGTGATTAATGGCACAACACTGTAAGTTTTATAGTGTACAAACAGAACTCTTTTCCTTTGGTATGTGAGCCTGCTTTCTTTTACACAATTTTTGGTTCTTTGGCTTTTTACAGCATGAGTTAAACTTCTCAACAGACCTCTTTATACAGAAGGGCTCAGATGTCTACATTTCCAGCCCTTTTCTCCTTTTGTATTATAGAGAGGCTTATCTAAGATTGTTAGCAATTTACCCACACAGTCAAAAGCTATGCATTGGCCAAAAGTATGGATTTGCCTCTTCTGGATAACATGCTTGGGAAAGGATGCCACATGTGGGCCTCACAGCAGTACATAGGGGCAGTACATGGGGTTAAAGCATTATTGCTCTAGCTTAGAAACACCAAGGATTTGTCTTCCCAAGGTTATGCATGCTAGGTCTATAGATTGAAAACCAAGCTAGTGAGAAATCATCCAGTTCTGACATGCCTCAGAGGTACTCTAAGATCCAGTACATGCATGCTAAGTTGCTTCAGTCATGTCCAACTCTTTGCGACCCTATGGACTGTAACCCGCTAGGCTCCTCTGTCCATGGGATTTTCCAGCCAACAATACTGGAGTGGGTTGTCATGCACTTCTCCAGGGGATCTTCCTGACCCAGGGATTTAATCCATGGCTCTTATGACTCCTGCATTGGCAGGTGTTCAGAAAACCTTCCATATCAAAAGCAAAAAAAAAAAAAAAAGAAAGAAAAGAAAAGAACTCATGATAGTATTAGGGTTAAATTCTGTTATGGTTTATTTCAATGCTTTGAGAAATGGAAACTGTGTATATGGCAACAGTTAACTATCATGAATATGAAATTAACCAAAATACTCAGGTTACTGCAAGTTCACTATTTACTACACTTCCCCTACTTTCAAAATATTTCTAGCAGTATCTTCACAATTCCATAATATCCCAGACTATACAAAATTCAGAAAATATTTTCTTCATTTATGAAACATAGGAAAATTTAAAAGGTAGTAAAGGGCTTACCACCCAGTAAACACTGAATTGATATGTACTAAGTAAATGATTTACTGAGATACAGAGCAGATTAGCATTAGAATTTAGAATTAAGGGTTTTTTAATCTTTATTGATTGCCATCAATTCCTTATGTTCTATGTTAAGTTCTGGAGAGAAACAAAAAGGAGTTGGGTCCAACCATACCTTTGAAAAGCAAAGACTTTGGTGAAAGAAATATTTTAGACCTGATACACATATCTTATAATTCACTAATATATCTTTTATAAAACACATGCTAAGCATTGTCTATGTTTTAGATGCTGAACTAGGTGCTCGGCATATAACATAAATGAAGATAATGACTGTAAGGTTGAATAGGGAAGAAAAGTTTGTAAACAAAAGAAATATTGGCACATCCTATCCAACAGACTGTTATGAATAGTGTATTAAATGGCAAGCACTTGGGATTTTAACTGACAAAGGGAAGTGTTATCTACCTTATGGAATCATAGTCTAATGACAATGTCTATGCTTAAATAATATTCATAAAATAATTCATTATAACAGTGAGAAGTATTTGCAGCAACATGACAAACCTAGAGATAATCATTCTAAGTCAAGAAAAAGACAAATACCATATAGTACCACTCATATATGGAATACAAAATATGACATAAATAAACTTATCTATCAAACACACTCACAGACCTACAGAATAGACTGTTTGTTGCCAGGCAAGAGGGGGATGGAGGAGAGATGGATTGGGAGTTTGGGATTAGAAGATGCCAACTATTATACATAGAATGGATAAATAACAAGGTCCTACTATATAGTAAAGGGAGCTATATTCAAGATTCTGTGATAAACCATAATGGAAAAGAATATGAAAAGAATGCATACATAAACATATGTATAGCTGAATCACTCTGCTGTACAGCAGAAATTAACACAACACTGTAAATTAACTATATATGAATAAAATATTTTTAATAGGAGTATTTTAAAGAGACAGTACAATGTGATACATGTTATATTTGGTATTAATAGAAGGTAAAGTAGTAACACACACCAAATGGAACTAACTTTACTAAAAAGGTTACTTGAACTGGATCATGTGTAGGACTTTGCAAGGTGGAAAAGAGTAGTAAGAAAAGCAGGGGAGCCAGCATTCACAAAGGTACAAATTAAGGTCCTTCTAGTTTGGAACAGTTCTCTTTCCCCTTTTCAAATAACAAGCTACAATGTTATTTTGCGTGCTTGTTTGTTTTAGAATTATTCTTGTGGTGCCTAGAAGTTTCTATCAACTTTTTAAAAAGTTAGATAAATGTGGAGTCTAGAATTACCTCTTCTATTCCAATATAATTGAATGACATCCAAGAGAAACATAGCAAAAAGGGACAAAGAAAAGGTTTGTCAATAATAAATCAGAACAGAAACTACAAGGAGAGCTCAAACAAAAACAACCAGGTACAAACAGCTAGGTATGTGTTTATTCTGCAGGAGGCCAAGGTGTCAAAAAATGTTGGAGAAATTCACATGTATAAAAACAGAGCCTTAAACATCTGGAGGCACTATGAGAAGAAAGAGAAAACAATGTCTGACCTAAAAATAGCTTGGGGTATGATCAACTAATTTCAAAATTCTCAAATATCTAGCCTCTCAAGGCACTTTGCTAAGAAATCAGTCAGCCCTTGGTCATAGTGTCTGCCATCAGGAAATGTTCAATCCAACTGAACAGTTAGAGTAAAAACTGAAAGCAACTATAGTCTACAGTGTAAGAATATGAGAATTATAAAAAGAAAAGGACAAACTAAATGTTCTCAGGTTCAAAGAAGAAAGAAAGTCAAATAAAAGGAATCAGGAAAGAATCCCTGTAGGAAATAATATCTTGGTTGAACTTTGAGTAATGAGTAGGATCTCAAAAGGCAAATATAAAGGGAATGCATTTGTGTCAAAAGAGCAAGAACAAAGGCCTGCAGGTGATACTGATCAGATATCAGAATGTTCAGATTAACAGAGTCCATTTTGCCTGAGTACAGAGTATGGACAGGAGACAAAATTCAAAAGGCAACACAATAATAGTGGGAGACCTTAATACCCCACTCACACCTATGGATATATCAACTAAACAGAAAATTAACAAGGAAACACAAACTTTAAATGATACAATAGACCAGTTAAACCTAATTGATATCTATAGGACATTTCACCCCAAAACAATGAGTTTCACCTTTTTCTCAAGTGTACATGGAACCTTCTCCAGGAGAGATCACATCCTGGGCCATAAATCTAGCCTTGGTAAATTTAAAAAAAAAATTGAAATCATTCCAAGCATCTTTTCTGACTACAATGCAGTAATATTAGATGTCAATTAGAGGAGAGAAACTATTAAAAATTCCAACATATGTAGGCTAAACAACAAATCACAGAAGAAATAAAAAAATAAATCAAAATATGCATAGAAAGGAATGAAAATTAAAAGACAACAACCCAAAACCAATGGGACACTGTAAAAAGCAGTGCTAAAGGGAAGGTTCATAGCAATATAGGCTTACCTCAAGAAACAAGAAAAAAGTCAAATAAATAACCTAACTCTACACCTAAAGCAACTAGAAAAGAAAGAAATGAAGAACCCCAGGGTTAGTAGAAGGAAAGAAATCTTAAAAATAAGAGCAGAAATAAATGCAAAAAGAAACAAAAGAGACCATTGCAAAAATCAACAAAGCCAAAAGCTGGCTCTTTGAGAGGATAAATAAAATTGACAAACCATTATCCAGACTTATCAGGAAACAAAGGGAGAAGAATCAAATCAACAAAATTAGAAATGAAAATGGAGAAACCACAACAGACAACACAGAAATACAAAGGATCATAAGAGACTACTATCAGTAACTATATGCCAATAAAATGGATAACTTGGAAGAAATAGACAAATTCTTAGAAAAGTACAACTTTCCAAAACTGAACCAGGAAGAAATAGAAAATCTTAACAGACCTATCACAAGCATGGAAATTGAAACTGTAATCAGAAATCTTCCAGCAAACAAAAGCCCAGGACCAGACGGCTTCACAGCTGAATTCTACCAAAAATTTAGAGAAGAGCTAACACCTATCCTACTCAAACTCTTCCAGAAAATTTCAGAGGAAGGTAAACTTCCAAACTCATTCTATAAGGCCACCATCACCCTAATACCAAAACCAGAAATAAATGCCACAATAAAAGAAAACTACAGGCTAATATCACTGATGAGCATAGATGCAAATCTCCTTAACAAAATTCTAGCAAACAGAATCCAACAACACATTAAAAAAATCATACAAAATGACCAAGTAGGCTTTATCCCAGGGATGCAAGGATTCTTCAATAACCGCAAATCAATCAATGTAATACACCACATTAACAAATTGAAAGATAAAAACCATATGATTATCTCAATAGATGCAGAGAAAGCCTTTGACAAAATTCAACATTCATTTATGACAAAAAACCCTCCAGAAAGCAGGAATAGAAGGAACATATCTCAACATAATAAAAGCTATATATGACAAACGCACAGCAAACAGTATCCTCAATGGTGAAAAATTGAAAGCATTTCCTCTGAAGTCAGGAACAAGACAAGGGTGCCCACTCTCACCACTAATATTCAACATAGTTTTGGAAGTTTTAGCCATAGCAATCAGAGCAGAAATAGACATAAATGGAATCCAAATTGGAAAAGAAGAAGTAAAACTCTCACTGTTTGCAGATGACATGATCCTCTACTTAGAAAACCCTAAAGACCCCATCAGAAAATTACTAGAGCTAATCAATGAATATAGTAAAGTTGCAGGATATAAAATTAACACTCATAAATCCCTTGCATTCCTATACACTAACAATGAGAAAACAGAAAAAGAAATTAATGAAACAATTCCATTTACCATTGCGATGAAAAGAACAAAATACTTAGGCATATATCTACCTAAAGAAACAAAAGATCTATATATAGAATACTATAAAACACTGCTGAAAGAAATCAAAGAGGACACTAATAGATGGAGAAATATACTATGTTCATGGATTGGAAGAATCAACATAGTGAAAATGAGTATACAACCCAAATCAATCTATAGATTCAATGCAATCTCTACCAAGTTACCAATGGCATTTTTCATAGAACTAGAACAAATAATTTCACAATTAGTATGGAAATACAAAATATCTCGAATAGCCAAAGAAATCTTGAGAAAGAAGAATAGAACTGGAGGAATCAACCTGCCTGACTTCAGGCTCTACTACAAAGCCACAGTCATCAACACAGTATGTTAATGGCACAAAGACAGAAATATAGATGAATGGGACAAAATAGAAAGCCCAGAGATAAATCCACGCACTTATGGACACCTTATCTTCGATAAAGGAGGCAAGAATATACAATGGAGAAAAGACAATCTCTTTAACAAGTGGTGCTGGGAAAACTGGTCAACCACTTGTAAAAGAATGAAACTAGAACACTTTGTAACACCATACACAAAAATAAACTCAAAATGGATTAAAGATCTAAACATAAGACCAGAAACTATAAAGCTCCTAGAGGAGAACATAGGCAAAACACTCTCTGACTTAAATCACAGCAGGATCCTCTATGACCCATCTCCCAGAGTAATGGAAATAAAAGCAAAAATAAACAAATGGGACCTAATTAAAATGAAAAGCTTTTGCACGACAAAGGAAACTATAAGCAAGGTGAAAAGACAGCCTTCAGAATGGGAGAAAATAATAGCAAATGAAGCAACTGACAACCTAGATGTCCATCAGCAGATGAATGGATAAGCAAGCTGTGGTACATATACACAATGGAGTATTACTCAGCCGTTAAAAAGAATTCATTTGAATCAGTTCTGATGAGATGGATGAAACTGGAGCCGATTATACAGAGTGAAGTAAGCCAGAAAGAAAAACAATACAGTATACTAACACATATATATGGAATTTAGAAAGATGGCAATGACGACCCTGTATGCAAGACAGGAAAAAAGACACAGCTGTGTATAACGGACTTTTGGACTCAGAGGGAGAGGGAGAGGGTGGGATGATTTGGGAGAATGGCATTCTAACATGTATACTATCATGTAAGAATTGAATCACCAGTCTATGTCTGACGCAGGATACAGCATGCTTGGGGCTGGTGCATGGGGATGACCCACCGAGATGTTATGGGGAAGGAGGTGGGAGGGGGGCTCATGTTTGGGAACACATGTAAGAATTAAAGATTTTAAAATTAAAAAAAATTAAAAAAATTTTAAAAAAAGAATTAATCTCAAAAATAAACAAGCAACTCCTGCAGCTCAATTCCAGAATAATAAACGACCCAATCAAAAGATGGGCCAAAGAACTAAACAGACATTTCTCCAAAGGAGACGCACAGATGGCTAACAAACACATGAAAAGATGCTCAACATCACTCATTATCAGAGAAATTCAAATCAACACCACAATGAGGTACCATCTCACACCGGTCAGAATGGCTGCTATGTAAAAGTCTACAAGCAATAAATGCTGGAGAGAGTGTGGCGAAAAGGGAACTCTCTTACACTCCTGGTGGGAATGCAATCTAGTACAGCCACTATGGAGAACAGTGTGGAGATTCCTTAAAATACTGGAAATAGAACTGCCTTATGACCCAACAATCCACTGCTGGGCATACACACCGAGGAAACCAGAACTGAAAGAGATACGTGTACCCCAATATTCATCGCAGCACTGTTTATAATAGCCAGGACATGGAAGCAACTTAGATGTCCATCAGCAGACAAATGTACAAGAAAGCTGTGGTACCTATACACAGTGGAGTATTACTCAGCCATTAAAAAGGATACATTTGAATCACTTTTAGTGAGGTGGATGAAACTGGAGCCTATTATACAGAGTGAACTCCGGGAGTTGGTGATGGACAGGGAGGCCTGACATGCTGCAATTCATGGGGTTGCAAAGAGTAGGATAGGACTGAGCGACTGAACTGAACTGAACTGATACAGAGTGAATTAAGTGAGAAAGAAAAACACCAATACAGTATACTAATGCATATATATGGAATTTAGAAAGATGGTAATGATAACCCTATATGTGAGACAGCAAAAGAGACACAGATATAGTACAGTCTTTTGGACTCTGTGGGAGAGGGCGAGGGTGGGATGTTTTGAGAGAATAGCATTGAAACATGTATATTATCATATCTGAAATAGATCACCAGTCTGGGTTTGATGCATGATACAGGGTGCTCCCTGTATTCCGTCCCAGGCCTGGTGCACTGGGATGACCCAGAGGGATGGGACGGTGAGGGAGGTGGGCGGGGTTTCGGGATGGGAAACACATGTACACCCGTTGTGGATTAATGTCAATGTATGGCAAAACCACTATAATATTGCAAAGCAACTGGCCTCCAATTAAAATAAATAAATTTATATTAAAAAATCTTTTAAACTGCTAAAAAAGAAACTGAAAAGCAGTTGAAACTATGCTGAAGGGTGAGAATAGCTTCATTCTGATAGTCAATGAGAAACATTTATTTTTAAAAAATTTACTTTTTTGACGTACACTTGATTCACAATGCTGTGCAAATTTCTACTGTACAGAAAAATGATTCAGTTACATATGTACATGTATATTTCTGTTGTTGTTTACACACTAAGTCGTGTCTGACTCCTTGCAACCCATGAACTGTAGCCTGCCAGGCTCCTCCATTCATGGAATTCTATAGGCAAGAATAATTGAGTGGGTTGCTATTCCCTTCTCCAGGGTATCTTCCCAACCCAGGAATGAATCTGCATCTCCTGCACTGGCAAGTATTGGCAGGCAGATTCTTTACTGAGCCACACCAGGGAAGCCCAGTATATATACACATTATTTTTCATATTCTTTTCTATTATGGTTTATCACAGAATTTTGAATATAATTCTCTGTGATATACAGTAGGACCTTGTTATTTTTCTATTCTATATACAATAGCTTTCATCTGCTAACCCAAACTCCAGTCCATCCCTTCCCCATACCCTTCCCGCCTTGGCAACCACAAGTCTGTTCTCTATGTCTTTACACTAATTTTTTAAAGGAGGGAAGTGGTACAAAGCTGCCATATCCTGGGAATATTACTCTCCAAGAGCTTTTAGTATGAGACACTGTCTGCCTCTCTGTCATGAACAATTATTCATTTTTCAGTGATAGGACCTGCTGACCCACTGTTTTTGAGTTCAGGTAACTACTGCTATCAGGATCAGATAATGTGAATGAAACAGACTAATTTCAATATTTCTAGCCTCACTCTCCCACTGGAGAAGGTGGCAAATGTGTCTCACTAGGAAGGGATTATGAAAAATCGTCCCAAAGAGAGACAAGATGGATTAGAAGTGTTTGTAGAGACAGGCGGACAAAATAGACAACTCTGGGTCTATGAGAGAGTCGTCAAGATGGGAAAGTGACTTCTTGTGTCCCCAAAGAGCTGGGACATATGCTTTTAAACCCTAAGTCAATAGGGAAGCGATGGAACCTCAAGTGAGTTCCATCAAGAGAACGAATACACTAGTCCTTCCATCCCAATTCCAAACCCTGTGCCCCAGTCAAAGAAGAAGCGGCACCACCTCTCTGTCCCAATGGAAAATGAAGGCTTGGAACCTTTGTGGACCAAGACACTGTGTGCATGCATGCTCAGTTGTCAAATTTTTTGTGACCCCATGGACTGTAGCCCACCAGGCTCCTCTGTCCATGGGATTCCCCAGGCCAGAATATGGGAGTGGGTACCCATTCCCTTCTCCAGAAGATCTTCTGAACCCAGGGATGGAACCCTTGTCACCTTCATCTTCTGCATTGGCAGGAAGATTCTTTACTATTGAGCCACTTGGGAAACCCAGGGACTTTCTCAAACTCTGGATTGAATAATCCCCTATAGCTTTCCCACAACCCTGGGGAGGTGGGATAGGAGATCTGATAATGAGTGATTTTAGATCATTCCACAGTCCCCATAAATGGGACTTCATGTCAGATTGAATTTGGTTTAGGAAATAATAGGATATTTCTTGTATCCAGAAATCTTGGGACAGAGTAAAATTAATACCTGATGTACTAGCAAGAAAGCACCTCAGGCTCTGATCTGGAAAACCTGAGTTTTAACAGGTGGCGTTAAGCTTCTTAAAAGAGTGCTTTGTCATTGGCTATGATAGTAAATTATGCTGGTATTTTCATGCTTTGCTGAGTGTAATGGGCCCTTTTTGTGTAACAACAATCTTTGATAATTCCATTCGCTCAATGGCAGGTACCTATAACAAAAAATATAGCTTTCCAACAGAAGAACTAGACAGAGGAGTCTACCTAGTTGACAGTTTTCACCTCTGAATATGTCAGAAGAAAGTACAAAATTATTCTTGACTCTTCCTACCTGATCAGATAAAATTTGTATTTCTTTTAAATTTCCACATATTTCCACTGCTTCCACACATGCAATCAGAAAAGCATGCACATAAAGACATGCACGCACACACAGTCACACAATCACACATACACATACACATTTTAGAGGATTCTTATATTTGACTTAATGGTGGAAATTACTGTCCTATCATTTTAGCATTGGCAAGAAGCCAACCTTTACCTCAGCCCTACAGCATCCCTAGGTTCCTTGGTTTAATGAAAATTACCAGCAAATCTGTAACTATGGGCAGGAATCAAAAAGCCTTGGGTCAACAGTTTTAGCATGGTTTAAAAACCATTTTTCAGTGCCAAATGACTGGATTAGCCTGAGAACTATCTATGGGTCTTCAGTATCCCCTGATGTATAGAAAATACTATCTTGCTTATGGAGGGAATACACTCTCTTAACACTTCTTCCTTTCCACCGTCTGTATGCCTTTTTTGAAAATCTCCCTTTTTATCTCCCTCTATCTTACCAAAGCCCCAATCTCAAATGCAAACTCCAGCCTCGCATTATATATTCATCACATCCAGTGCTCTCCACAGCCTAATACAATGAAATCACTGCAACAATGTCACTTGTCAGTCTCTTTGTGCCTAAGATAAAATGATGCCATCTGTGAGACAAAGTAATGTGGGGTAATGAGTCATCTCCAGCTCCCGTAAAATAGCCTAGTCAGTCTGGGCCTGCAGAGAAAATGATGAAGAGGGGGCAATCAGAGAATCAGCACAGCACTGATTCATTTCTTAATTTATAGAAATGTGAAGTTCTTTTAAGCTGATATGAGCATATCAACTGACAAACCTGCTATGCACATCTGCACTTTTATTACACTTTTATTATACCTGCTAAGCACACCTGCATTTTTATGATAAGAGTTTGCCTGAGGCCATCAGAGCAGCAGGGCCAGGAATACATTAAATTAAAAGAAATGTCAGGCAACTTCCGTTACATGTAAACAATTAACAGCTCATTAAGGAGAATTTCGCTTCTGTGGGAGTCTATTCTTTCCTTGACTGAACTCAAGTTGGCTGATGAATTGAGGTCTCCATCATGAGGGTCAAGAGTCTCACAGGCTGTGTCACTGTCTGAATCAGAGTTGTCTTTTAGCACACTTATTGCGGTATAATCATCTACTGAATTACCCATATTTATTATGGCAGGCCAGCCATAAAAAAATGTACCTTTCTAAATTCTTTTCACAGCCTTGCTTCTGTAATAGCCCAGTCTCATCTTGGGGTATAAGTTAAATATACTGGATGTATGCAGACATATTTTAGCCTCTGGAAAGACTTTTAGAAGGAGAAGGGTTATTAGTAAAACTGAGATGTGAAAGGACTGATGAAGCAGTAAACTGGATGTCTATTAAAAACAATTAACTCCCTTCCCCCCACCAAAAAAGAAAGATTAATCATGGTGTAAATTTTTCAAACACATCACCACACTCCCAATCAAGCTTAGATTTAGCAACATCAAAATCTGCCCAATACATTCACTGAAGACACTCGGGATTTATTTGGCATTTTAAAGCTTTGCTCGCAAACCAATAATTAAGTGAAATTCACTCTCTAATGAAAAGTGCTGATTTTCTAAATGATATCTTTAAATATTTTTGATGTATAGATCTCTAACTGAGCTTCAAATGCATACTTTGAGATTGAGCATAGAGTTGAAAAGAATGGCACTTATGAAGTTTCATTCTATAGTGAAACAGTACCATTCGATATACAGGAAAATGAGACCATAACTAAGGTAAAAAGGTCTGGTGGTCCTGCATTACTGTTGAAAAAATGCTGGCTCTGGATATAATTTTAAGCTGGTTAATATTGCAATAGGATTTATTTAGTCCTCCAGCTAACACTGATTGGACCCTTACTGTGTGCCAAGCATTGGGCTGGGAATACAGGGCTGAGATACATGAGCACCTTTCCAGGTGCTCTCATTTTACTTGCGGAGACAATGTGTAAATGGCTAATTACACTGACATCCGAGTCAGTATCATAAATTAAGAATGACTTGGCTTGAGTATTGTGAGGGCCCAAATAAAGAAGCAGTCAATTGAGGGTCGCCCCACTGAGGTCTGTAGCAGCACCTAGCTGGTGTCTCTCAATAGAGAATACACAGAACACGCAAAGAACACAAGTCATGCTATTTTCATAGCACCTTTTCTTTTTCTTTGGAACAGTTAGGTTAACAGATATTTCTTCATGTGATTATTATATGAATGCCTGTCTCTCACGCTCAACCATGAGAACCTTGAAAAGAGATATTTGTCTTTTTTGGTTCACCATCTCCAGGGTCTACTAGGTTGCTGACACAGAAGAAATGGTCAGTTATTATTTGGTAAGTAGTGAATAACTGCTTTTAAGCTACAGGAAGAGATTTATTATGACAACCTTCACACAGTATCAGTAGCTAGAACTTGGCCCTTCTAACAAGCTACTTCTTAGATTTCCATTCAAATAGTTTACCAGGAAACACTCTTGCACTGTTGGTGGGAGTGAAAACTGATGTAGCCACTGTGGAAAATAGTACAAAGTTTCCTTAAAAAGTAAAAATAGAGTTACCTTATGATTCAGCAATCCCATTTATGGGGCATATACTCAGACAAAACTACAATTCAAAAAGATATGCATACCTCAATGTTCACAGCAACACTGTTTACAGTAAGCAAGACATGGAAACAACCTAAATGTTTCTCGACAGATGAGTGGATAAGGAAGATGTGGAACAATGGAATACTACTCAGTCTTAAAAAAGAATGAAATAATACCATTTGTAGAAAAATCAAGGAACTAGAGATTATCATACTAAGTAAAAGACAAATACCATATGACATTGCTTATATGTGGAATCTAAAATGTGACACAAATGAATATATTTATGAAACAGACGCACAGACATAGAGAACAGACTTGTGGTTGCCAAGGGAGGGGGGTCTGAAGGAGGGAAGGATTGGGAGTTAGGGATTACCAGATACAAACTAGAATATATAGGTTGAATAAACAAACTCCTACTGTATAGCACAGGGAACTATATTCAATATCCTGTGATAAACCATAAGGGAAAAAAATCTGAAAAAGTATACATATATAAATATATTATTGAGTCACTTTGCTGTACAGTAGAAAATGACACAACTTTGTAAATCAACTATACTTCAATAAAAGGTTAAAAACATAGTTCACCCATCCCAATACAGACAGCTATCCTCTGACCTAAGTAGATAAAACTAACACATGCATTGCCATTGCCAGATACATGACTCCACCACACAGGCTACACAACATATATCATAAAAATACTATCCCATGTTGATACATGCAACCCAGCTATTTTTGAAGACCGTATGTGCTAGCACAGTACATGTATTCTACACAAAGCTTATCCCATAAGTGCACTAATGTGTCCTTGCTCATCATGACCCCATATTCTCCTTTCTTTCCTTAGTAATTTTTACTTCCAGCCTGTGAAAGTCAGTGAAAGTTTCCTAAAATATGTCATATATGTTTGGGTCTTGGATTGACTGGACTCCATTGAAACTAAAGCTTAGAAAATTTGGTGTTTTTATTGAGAACCTTCTGCTTTGTATGTTGTATGTGCTTAATCCTCAGTTGTGTCCCTCTTTGTGACCCCAAACGTAGCCCGCCAGGCTCCTCTGTCCATGGGGTTTCCCAGGCAAGAATACTGGAGTGAGTGGCCATTTCCTCCTCCAGGGGTCTCCCTGATACAAGGATTGAACCCACATCTATCTCCTGCATTGCAGACAGATTCTTTACCATCTGAGCCACCAGAGAAGTCCTAATCTAACTCATGGTAGGGAAGGTCTCTACATAGGAAATCACATCACAAGGAAATCACCCCACTCAAAATAATCCATTTAAAACTTTCCTGAGGCGTTCTTAAAACTAAGTCACTGAAATTCAGATATCTGCCTCTTTCTTTACAAAGAAATGCATAAAAATGGACTATTCGTTAAGGAAAATATAGGACAAATTATTCAAACTTTGATACAGATAATTTTGTTATAACTTTTTAATTAATTAATTTTAATTAGAGGATGATTACTTTACAATATTGTGATGGGTTTTGCCATACATTGACATGAATCAGCCACATATACACATGTGTCCCCCCACTTTGAACCCCCCTCTCACCTCCTCCCCACTCCGTCTCTCTGGGTTGTCCCAGAGCACCAGCTCTGGGTGTTCTGCTTTATGCATCGAACTTGCACTGGTCATCTATTGAATATATGGTAATATACCCGTTTCAATGTTATTTTCTCAAATCATCCCACCCTTTCCTTCTCCCACAGAGTCCAAAAGTCTGTTCTTTACATCTGTGTCTCTTTCGTTGACCTGTATATAGGATCATCGTTACTGTCTTTCTAAATTCCATATGTATGTGTTAATATACAGTATTTTTGTTTCTCCTTCTAACTTAATTCTCTCTAATAGGCTCAAGTTTCATCCACCTCATTAGAACTGACTAAAATGCTTTCCTTTTATAGGTGAATAATATTCCATTGTGCACATGTACCACAACTTCCTTATCCATTTGTCTGCTGATGGACATCTAGGTTGTTTCCACAACCTAGCTATTGTGAACATTGGGGTGCTGCAGTGGACATTGGGGTACATGTGTCTCTTTCAATTCTGTGGTACAGATATTTTTTTACACGGATTTCAGTGAAATGATTCAATGTCCATACTTGTTACATGATTGAGACAAACTGATATGAATGTGGTTCTTGAAATAGACACATACAATGCAGCTGTGGGGCCTTTTTTTTCACATTACCCTCTCTTATTTTCATGTGTCTAAGGAACAGTGCAAGAATGACTTCATCCACTAAACCCTGCCCAATCACTTTGTCCTCAGTTCATATTCTGTCTTTGAATTCCCATAAATCTCGTTGTAAAAATTACTTATTAGGCACTTAATGTGCCTCTCCTACTATTATTTG
The DNA here is from genome assembly GCF_042477335.2 of Ovis canadensis. NCBI lineage: Eukaryota > Metazoa > Chordata > Mammalia > Artiodactyla > Bovidae > Ovis > Ovis canadensis. The sequence goes on along the minus strand of NC_091727.1, from coordinate 141,321,851 downwards.
ACATTTTACACATGCAGAAAGACCAGCATCCAGGAGCCTTAGAAAAATTAAAACCATGACTTTGCACAAAATGAATTTCTGAGGAATCTTGGGATATATATATATATATATATATATATATATATATGAGAAGAAAAGCTATTGCAAAGGACAATATGCTCATTATTATTTACTGTTCTAAGTACTCTTGTATTTGGGGTAAATACAATGGTTCTCAAGGCTCCAAAAGATAGAACAAGGGCCAATGGTGAAAAACTACTGGGAATCACCTTCAACTCAAGTCGAAAAGGAAATTTCTAATAGTCAGAAGTGATTCAACAAAGAATTGGCCACTACTTCAGTAGATAAAAGTCCCTGCTCTTGAGGAAAGCTAGATTTAGAAAATGCAGAGGAACCAGAGATCCAATTGCCAACATCCATTGGATCATAGAAAAAGCAAGACAATTCCAGAAAAACATCTACTTCTGCTTCATTGACTACACTAAAGCCTTTGACTGTGTGGATCAAAACAAAGTATGGAAAATTCTTAAAGAGATGGGAATATCAGACCACCTTACCTGCCTTCTGTGAAACCTGTATACAGGTCAAGAAGCAGACATGGATAAATGGACTGGCTTAAAATTGGGAAAGGAGTACGACAAGGCTGTATATTGTCACCCTGCTTATTTACATCATCACAGAAAATGCTGGGCTGGGTGAATCACAAGCTGGAATCAAGATTGCCAGGAGAAATATCAATGACCTCAGACATGCAAATGATACCACTCTAATGGCAAAAAGCTAAGAGAAACTAAAGGGCCTTTTGGTGAGGGTGAAAGAAGAGAGAAAAATCTGACTTAAAACTCAATATTCAACAAACTAAGATCATAGTATCCAGTCCCATCACTTTGTGGCAAACAGATGGGGGGAAAACAGAAACAGTGATAAACTTTATTTTCCTGGCCTCCAAAATCAGTGTGGACAGTGACTTCAGCCATGAAATTAAAAGATGCTTGTTCCTTGAAAGAAAAGTTATCATAAACCTAGATAGCATATTAAAAAGCAGATACATCACTTTGCCAACAAAGATCTGTATACTGAAAGCTATGTTTTTTCCAGTAGTCATGTATAGATGTGAGAGTTGGACCATAAAGAAAGCTGAGTGCCAAAGAATTGTTGTTTTCAAACTGTGGTGCTGAAGAAGACACTTGAGAGTCCCTTGGATAGGAAGGAGATCAAACCAGTTAATTGTAAAGGAAATCAACCCTGAATATTCAATGGCTGTACTGATGCTGAAGCTGAAGCTCCAATACTTGCCTGCCTGATGTGAAGAGTTGACTCACTGGAAAAGACCCTGATGCTGAGAAAGACTGAAGGCTTGAGGAGAAGGGGACAACAGAGGATGAGATGGCTTGATGGCATCATCGACTCAAAGGACATGAGTTTGAGCAAACTCCAGGAGATAGTGAAGGACATGGAAGTGAAGGACTGCATGCTGCAGTCCATGGGGCCACAAAGAGCCGGACATATCTCAGTGATGGAATGACAACCGCTATTGGGAATACTTAAGAAGAGATTATGTGATCATTTTATGGGGTTGTAGAGAGGACTTAAATATCAGATGAGCAAAATAAACGTTATGAACTATTATGAGCTAAATGCTTTTGTCCCTTAAACATTCATATGTTGAAGGCCTATCCCTCAATGTGATGGTATTTTGTGGGACCTTTGGGATATAAAGAAGATTGAGGCCATGATTGTGGGAAACACATAATGGGATTAGTGTTGTTAGGGGAAGAAGAAGACCAATTATCTCTCTCCCTCCCCTCCCACCCACTTCCCATGAGCACACGTCCAGGAAAGATCATGTTGGCCCCCAGTGAGAAGGCTGGTTGTCTACAAACCAGGAACTGGGCTGTCACCTTACATCAAATCTGTTGGCCCTTGGTCTCAGACTTCAGCTTCCAGAACAACAAGAAATAAATGTAGGTTGTTTAGTCACTCACTCTGGTATTTCATTAAAGCAACTTCTTCAGACTAAGACAGGGGCTTTTTCCACTCACAGATTTTCTAATTTTTGATGTGCTTTGTCTTCCCACCTGGACTATAAGCTTCTCAGAGGCCTAAACTTTCAAATCTCTACATACACTTAGCTTCTAGCTCTGGATCTGTAACATAGTAGATGCAATTTTGTGGTTTCTCAGTGTGTACAAAAGCTATGCTGTAGTGTACAAAAGACACTATGCTGTAGTCTATTAAATGTTCAATACCACAATGTCTAAAAAATGTTCATACTATATTGAAAAGTAGGTATTGCTAAAACATGGTATCACCTGAGCCTTCAGCCAATCATAATCTTTTTCCAATAGTAACATGACAGATCACTATGACAAACATAATAATAATGAAAAAGTTTAAAATATTGTGAGAATAAGCAAAATGTGACACATATACATGAAGTGAACAAATGCTTTTGGAAAAATGGCACTGATAGACTTGTGAAAGATACAGGGTTCCTACAAACCTTCAATACCAAAACTTGACAAAGATGCCACAAAAAAAGAAAACTACAGGCCAATATCATTGATGAACATAGATTAAAAAATCCTTAACAAAGTGCTAGCAAACAAAATCCAACAACACATTAAAAAGATCATACATCATGATGAAGGGGGCTTTATCCCAGGGATGCAAGGATTCTTCAATATCCACAAATCAATCTAGGTAATATAACAAATGGAAAGATAAAAACCATATGATTATCTCAATAGATGCAAAGAAAGCCTTTGACAAAATTCAACATCCATTTATGATAAAAAAAAAAAAAACTTCCAGAAAGCAGGAATAGAAGGAACATACCTCAACATAATAAAAGCTGTATATGACAAACCCACTGCAAACAGTATCCTCTATGGTGAAAAAATGAAAGCATTTCCCCTAAAGTCAGGAACAAGACAAGGGTGCCTACTCTCACCACTACTATTTAACATAGTATTGGAAGTTTTAGCCACAGCAATCAGAGCAGGAAAAAAAGAAAGGAATCCACAAAAGAAAAGAACTAAAACTCTCACTGTCTTCAGACGACATGATCTTCTACAAAGAAAACCCTAAAGACTCCACCAGAAAAATACTAGAGCTAATCAATGAATATAGAAAAGTTTCAGGATATAAAATAACACAGAGAAATCCCTTGCATTCCTATACACTAATAATGAGAAATAAAAAGAGAAATTAAGGAAAAAATTCCATTCACCATTGCAACAAACAGAATAAAATACTTGGGAATATATCTACTTAGCAACACAAGAGAAGACTCTATACATGGACATCACCAGATGGTCAATACCAGAATCAGATTGATTATATTCTTTGCGGCCAAAGATGGAGAAGCTCTATACAGTCAGCAAAAACAAGACCAGGAGCTGACTGTGGCTCATGAACTACTTATTGCCAAGTTTAGACATAAATTGAAGAAAGTAGGGAAAACCACTAGACCATTCAGGTATGACCTAAATGAAATTCCTTATGATTATACAGTGGAAGTGAGAAATGGATTTAAGGGACTAGATCTGATAGATAGACTGCCTGATGAACTATGGACGGAGGATCATGACATTGTACAGGAGACAGGGATCAAGACCATTCCCAAGAAAAAGAAATGCAAAAAAGCAAAATGGCTGTCTGGGGAGGCCTTACAAATAGCTGTGTAAAGAAGAAAGTGAAAAGCAAAGGAGAAAAGGAAAGATACAAGTATCTGAATGCAGAGTTCCAAAGAATAACAAGGAGAGATAAGAAAGCCTTCCTCAGTGATCAATGCAAAGAAATAGAGGAAAACAACAGAATGCGAAAGACTAGAGATATCTTTGGAGAAGACAATGGCACCCCACTCCAGTACTCTTGCCTGGAAAATCCCATGGATGGAGGAGCCTGGTAGGCTGCAGTCCATGGGGTCGCTAAGAGTTGGACACGACTGAGCGACTTCACTCTCACCTTTCACTTTCATGCACTGGAGAAGGAAATGGCAACCCATTCCAGTGTTCTTGCCTGGAGAATCCCAGGGACGGGGGAGCCTGGTGGGCCGCCGTCTATGGGGTCACACAGAGTCGGACACGACTGAAGTGACTTAGCAGCCGCAGCAGAGACCTCTTCAAGAAAATTAGAGATACCAAAGGAATATTTCATGCAAAGATGGACTCGATAAAGGACAGAAATGGTACGGACCCGACAGAAGGAGAAGATATTAAGAAGAGCTGGCAAGAATACGCAGAAGAACTATACAGAAAAGATCTGCACAGCCAAGATAAACATGATGGTATAATCACTCATCTAGAGCCAGACATCCTGGAATGTGAAGTCAAGTGGGCCTTAGAAAGCATCACTACGAACAAAGCAGGTGGAGGTGATGGAATTCCAGTTGAGCTGTTTCAAATCCTGAAAGATGATGCTGTGAAAGAGCTGCACTCAATATGCCAGCAAATTTGGAAAACTCAGCAGTGGCCACAGGACTGGAAAAGGTCAGTTTTCATTCCAAGCTGAAAGAAAGGAAGTGCCAAAAAATGCTCAGATTACTGCATAATTGCACTCATCTCACACGTTAGTAAAGTAATGCTCAAAATTCTCCAACACAGGCTTCAGCAGTACATGAACTGTGAACTCCCTGATGTTCAAGCTGGTTTTAGAAAAGGCAGAGGAACCAGAGATCAAATTGCCAACATCTGCTGGATCATAAAAAAACAAGAGAGTTCCAGAAAACATCTATTTCTGCTTTATTGAGTATGCCAAAGCATTTGACTGTGTGGATCACAATAAACTGTGGAAAATTTTGAAAGAGATGGGAATACCATGCCACCTGACCTGCCTCTTGAGAAACCTATATGCAGGTCAGGAAGCACCAGTTAGAACTGGACATGGAACAACAGACTGGTTCCAAATAGGAAAAGGAGTACATCAAGGCTGTATATTGTCATCCAGCTTATTTACCTTATATGCAGAGTGAAAGTGAAAGTGAAAGTGAAGTCGCTCAGTCGTGTCTGACTCTTTGTGACCCCATGGATGGTAAACTACCAGGCTCCGTGGTCCATGGGATTTTCCAGGCAAGAATACTGGAGTGGGCTGCCATTTCCTTCTCCAGGGGATCTTCCCAACCCAGGGATCGAAACAGGGTTTCCTACATTGTAGACAGATGCTTTAAGTACATCATGAAAAATGCTGGACTGGATGAAGCATAAGCTGGAATTAAGATTGCTGGGAGAAATATCAATAACTTCAGATATGCAGATGACACCACCCTTATGGCAGAAAGTGAAGAGGAACTGAAAAGCCTCTTGATGAAAGTGAAAGAGGAGAGTGAAAAAGTGGGCTTAAAGCTCAACATTCAGAAAACTAATATCATGGCATCTGGTCCCATCACTTCATGGGAAATAGATGGGGAAACAGTAGAAACAGTGTCAGACTTTATTTTGGGGGGCTCCAATATCACTGCAGATGGAGATTGTAGCCATGTTATTAAAAGACGCTTACCCCTTGGAAGGAAAGTTATGACCAACCTAGATAGTATATTCAAAAGCAGTGACATTACTTTGCCAACAAAGGTCCATCTAGGCAAGGCTATGGCTTTTTCAGTAGTCATGTATGGATGTGAGAGTTGGACTGTGAAGAAAGCTGAATGCCAAAGAATTGACGGTTTTGAACTGTGTTGTTTGAGAATATTCTTGAGATTCCCTTGGACTGCAAGGAGATCCAACCAGTCCATTCTAAAAGATATCAGTCCTGGACTATAAAACTCCTAGAGGAGAATATAGGCAAAACACTCTCAGAAATAAATCACAGCAGGATCCTCTATGATCCACCTCCCAGAATTCTGGAAATAAAAGCAAAAATAAACAAATGGGATCTAATTAAAATTAAAAGCTTCTGCACAACAAAGGAAAATATAAGCAAGGTGAAAAGACAGCCTTCTGAATGGGAGAAAATAATAGCAAGTGAAGCAACTGACAAACAACTAATCTCAAAAATATACAAGCAACTTATGCAGCTCAACTCCAGAAAAATAAACGACCCAATCAAAAAATGGGCCAAAGAACTAAAAAGACATTTCTCCAAAGAAGACATACGGATGGCTAACAAACACATGAAAAGATGCTCAACATCACTCATTATTAGAGAAATGCAAATCAAAACCACAATGAGGTACCACTTCACACCAGTCAGAATGGCTGCGATCCAAAAATCTGCAAGCAATAAATGCTGGAGAGGGTGTGGAGAAAAGGGAACCCTCCTACACTGTTGGTGGGAATGCAAACTAGTACAGCCACTATGGAGAACAGTGTGGAGATTCCTTAAAAAATTGCAAATAGAACTACCTTATGACCCGGCAATCCCACTTCTGGGCATACACACTGAGGAAACCAGGATGGAAAGAGACACATGTACTCCAATGTTCATCGCAGCACTGTTTATAATAGCCAGGACATGGAAACAACCTAGATGTCCATCAGCAGATGAATGGATAAGAAAGCTGTGGTACATATACACAATGGAGTATTACTCAGCCGTTAAAAAGAATTCATTTGAATCAGTTCTGATGAGATGGATGAAACTGGAGCCAATTATACAGAGTGAAGTAAGCCAGAAAGAAAAACACCAATACAGTATACTAACACATATATATGGAATTTAGAAAGATGGCAATGACGACCCTGTATGCAAGACAGGAAAAAAGACACAGATGTGTATAATGGACTTTTGGACTCAGAGGGAGAGGGAGAGGGTGGGATGATTTGGGAGAATGGGAATTCTAACATGTATACTATCATGTAAGAATTGAATCGCCAGTCCATGTCTGACGTAGGGTGCAGCATGCTTGGGGCTGGTGCATGGGGATGACCCAGAGAGATGTTGTGGGGAGGGAGGTGGGAGGGGGGGTCATGTTTGGGAACGCATGTAAGAATTAAAGATTTTAAAATTAAAATTAAAAAAAATAAAAAAATATTATTTCTTATAGAAAAAAAAAAGAATAAATGTAGATCAGCAATCATAAGCCAAAAAAAAAAAAATAATAAAAGATATCAGTCCTGGGTGTTCTTTGGAAGGACTGATGTTAAAGCTGAAACTCCAATACTTTGCCAACCTCATGCAAAGTGTTGACTTATTGAAAAAGACTCTGATGCTGAGAGGGACTGGGGACAGAGGAGAAGGGGACGACAGAGGATGAGATGGTTGGATGGCATCACCAACTCGATGGAAGTGAGTTTGAGTGAACTCTGAGAGTTGGTGATGGACAGGGAGGCCTGGCATGCTGCGATTCATGGGGTCACAAAGAGTCGGACATGACTGAGTGACTGAACTGATCTGAACTGACTGAAAGAAACAAAAGACCTATATATAGAAAACTATAAAACACAAAAGAAATCAAAGAGGACACTAATAGACGGAGAAATATACCATGTCCAGGGATTGGAAGAATTAATAAAGTGAGTATACTACCCAAAGCAATCTATAGGTTCAGTGCAATCCCTATCAAGGACCAATGGTATTGTTCACAGAGATAAGACAAATAATTTCACAATTTGTATGGAAATACAAAAAAACATTGAATAGCCAAAGCAGTCTTGAGAAAGAAGAATGGAAATGGAGGAATCAACCTGCCTTACTTCAGGCTCTACTACAAAGCCACAGACATCAAGACAGTATGGTACTGGCACAAAGACAGAAATATAGATCAATGGAACAAAATAGAAAGCCCAGAGATAAATCCACACACTTATGGACACCTTATCTTCGATAAAGGAGGCAAGAATATACAATGGATTAAACACAATCTCTTTAACAAGTGGTGCTGGGAAAACTGGTCAACCACTTGTAAAAAATGAAACTAGAACACTTTCTAACACCATACACGAAAATAAACTCCAAATGGATTAAAGATCTAAATGTAAGACCAGAAACAATAAAACTCCTAGAGGAGAACATAGGCAAAACACTCTCTGACCTAAATCACAGCAGGATCCTCTATGACCCACGTCACAGAGTAATGGAAATAAAAGCAAAAATAAACAAATGGGACATAATTAAAATTAAAAGCTTTTGCACAACAAAGGAAACTATAAGCAAGGTGCAAAGACAGCCTTCAGAATGGGAGAAAGTAATAGCAAATGAAGCAACTGACAAACAACTAATCTCAAAAATACACAAGCATCTCCTGCACCTCCATTTCAGAAACATAAATGACCCAATCAAAAAATGGGCCAAAGAACTAAACAGACAGTTTTCCAAAGAAGACATACAGATGGCTAACAAACACATGAAAAGATGCTCAACATCACTCATTTTCAGAGAAATGCAAATCAACACCACAGTGAGGTACCATATCACACCTGTCAGAATGGCTGCTATCTAAAAGTCTACAAGCAATTAATGCTGGAGAGAGTATGGAGAAGGGACACTCTTACACTGTTGGTGGGAATGCAAACTAGTACAGCCACTATGGAGAACAGTGTGGAGATTCCTTAAAACACTGGAAATACAACTGCCTTATGACCCAGCAATCCCACTGCTGGGCATACACATCGAGGAAACCAGAACTGAAAGAGACACGTGTACCCCAATGTTCACCACAGCACTGTTTATAATAGCCAAGACATGGAAGCAACCTAGATGTCCGTCAGCAGACAAATGGATAAGAAAGCAGTGGTACATATACAGAATGGGATATTACTCAGCCATTGAAAATAATACATTTGAATCAGTTCTAATGAGGTGGATGAAGCTGGTTCCTATTATATAGAGTGAAATAAGCCAGAAAGAAATATACCAATACAGTATAATAACACATATGTATGGAATTTAGAAAGATGGTAATGATAACCCTGTATGCGAGACAGCAAAAGAGACATAGATGTATAGAACAGTATTTTGGACTCTGTGAGAGAGGTTGAGGGTAGGATGATTTGGGAGAATGGCATTGAAACATGTATACTATCCTATGTGAAACAAATAGCCAGTCCAGGTTCGATGCATGATACAGGATGCTCAGGGCTGGTGCACTCGGTTGACCCAGAGGGATGGGAGAGGGAGGGAGGTGGGAGGGGCATTCAGGATGGGGAACACATGTCCACCCGTGGCAGATTCATTTCAATGTTTGGCAAAACCAATAAAATATTGTAAAGTATTTAGCCTCCAACTAAAATAAATAAATCTATGTTAAAAAATAAAAATAAAAATTATAGTATCTGCAAATCATGATAAAGCAAAGCACAGTAAAACAAGTTATGCTTGTATATTAGTAATAGTGTTTGGGGCTTCCCTGGTGGTTTGGAATCTGCCTTGCAATACAGGGGACATGGGTTCAATCCCTGGTTGGGGAACTATTAATAAGATCCCACATGTCAAAGGGCAAATATTCCCATGTGCCACAAGGAAAGATCCCATGTCCCAGAATTAAGTTCCAACACAGAAAATAAATAAACATTAAAAAACGATAGTTTCATGACAGCAATGATGCAATATCAATTGTATTAGTATTGATAATATTCAGTTCAGTATAGTTCAGATGCTCAGTCATAGCTGACTCTTTGTGACCACATGGACTGCAGCATGTGATGTTTAATATTAGTATTAAGCCTTGATAATTTTTCAATAGATGCATCATAATAATTGTAGATTGAGTGATAACTGTATGCCAGTAGGTCAGTCAGAAGTAAAATAAAACTAAGTCATATGTGTGACTATGGAAAATGAAAAATGCGACTTTCAGTTTGCCAGAAAAATAGGACAAGTGTGAGAAAAGTTTAAACACTACTTAACATGAATAAGTTCAAGGAGAGCTAAATAAAAAATGCATCCAACTAGCCACTCTGGACCTAATAAGATACCCAACTGATGAGATTTCAGAACAATTCACTGAAGGTTAGATGTCAAAGGAGAAATCAGACACTCAACCCTGACTAAGAAAAAAGTACACTTTTAACTCAGAACATCTCAATGTATGAAGGGTACCTGAGTATTAATCCTATATTGTATAAAATCTATCCAAGGAAATAGAATTCCTGGGAAGCAAACCACAAACATACAAGGCTGGAATTCACTTTCTTGCCCTTCCTGTCTTTTGAGTGTGCCATTCTAATATAATACAAACAGGATGCATGAAGGAATAATTTTGCAAATGTTCAAGGAATTTTGTGTGGGGATTTCTATGTGCAACCAGAGGCTGAAATAGTTGCCTGATAAATCTACTTAAACTGGCAGCTCTAAAACAATCTGGTTGTCTCCAAGTATTGGGGTAAACCCAAGGACTGTCATAGGATTAGCCTGAGTTGGAACTGGAGTATTTCTGAAATTGCAAGAAAGCCTAAGGCAGCTTAGCCAGAGGGAGAAATCTAATTCTTATCCAAAACCAGGAAACAAGAAGAACAAAAACTAAAAACAAAAATAGTATGAGGTTATAATAAAGAAAATAAGATGTTTATGAAGTCCAAAAGGTTAGGTGTTACTTGTATGGTCAGGCCACTCACGATGGTTGTTCTCTTGCTCTCTGTACATCTCCTGTCCAAAGAGTGCCTGCTTTACCTATACTCTACTCACATGGCTGGCCTTCCTATATTCTTGTCCCAGGCCCCAGCTAGTGATTGCTTTTATCAAAGAGGTGATGAAGTAAGTGCCACTCTACTGATTTCCTTGGTTACTAATAAGCACACCTGATGTCAATTCCCCTATAAATGGTAGTCTCCCTTTCTTGCCAGGAGTGAAGACTGCCACCATGTCCTGCCTGCCATTCACTAAACAGGGCGGGGTGTCTCTCCAGGACCTTGCTTCAGACATGTAAGCTCCCCCATCCATTAAAACACTAATGTCTCTTACTGACTCTGGGCTCTTTTGTAGGTCTTGAAGCTGGGCAAACACAAGCCTTGTAGGCCCGTGGAGTGAAGCTCAACACTACTATTCACTGTTAAAGGAGAATAAAAATGATATCCAAGTGACTTCCCTACAAGTCCAGTGGTTAGGACTCTGTGCTTCCACGTCAGGGGGCATGGGTTTAATCCCTGTACTGGGAACTAAGATCCCTCAAAAAATGACATCTGAAACTGATAGCAGTGCAATCCAGGCTCTGGACTGAAGTTGGGAATGCTGAAACGATATTAATGTCCCATTTTTCTTCTCTGTCAGTTCATATCCCAGGGGGCAATTTTTGCAGTTAATGGAGCCAAAAAGGATCAAATATAAGCAAGTTTGAGATTTCACATCATGATATACATTAGATGTTTCATTTGGCATGTTTTTCCCTTCAATCTACTGGAAATCCCAGACCACTCATCTAATGGCAATAATGCAATGACTGTTTATTGTGTTTCTCTCATGTGTCAGATGCTTTACAAATTGTATCTTGTTTTTGAATCCTCATAATTTTTAGCCCCGTTTTACAGATGATGAAATCCAAGAGTTAATCGGAGAATTGAAGTAACTTTGGTTCTTGTTTGTTGTTCAGTTGCTCAGTCATGTCCGACTCTATGCAACCCCATGGACTGCAGTTTCCCTGCCCATCACCAACTCCCAGAGCTTGCTCAAACTCATGTCCACTGAGCTGCCATCCAACCATCCCATCCTCTGTCATCCCCTTCTCCTCCTGCCTTCAGTATTTCCCAGCTTCAGGGTCTTACACAAGATCAATTACCTGGGCTAAGTTGTGTCAGGTTTTTTGTTTGTTTGTTTGTTTTTTGAGGGGTTTTTTGATTTGTTTGTTTGTTTGATTTTGGTCTTCTCTTGCCTCAGAGTTCTGGGCTCTTTCCTTTACAATCTTGCTAAGGAAATATTCAGGATCTGCACTTTAACATGATACCCAGGTGCTTTCTTGCACATTAAATTGGAGAAGCACTGTATTAGGCTATACAACATGCTGTTCTCCTTCTGTTTCTGTCTATTTCAGTCAAACACACAAACATACTCACACACAGAATAGGGGTTATGGGAGAGGAAGCAGTGTACGTATCTATCTACTAAAAAAGTAGCAATCACCTTTCTTTTCCAATAACCTATGCAAATATTGGATGCATTTGTAAACTGGGTCTTTTAAACTACATAGATATATATTCTATCACCTATTGAGATTCTGAAGTGTTTACTAAATAACACAGTAGGGAAATGTTTGGGGGAAAATGGAATGTATTATATTAGGCTTATAGGAGAGCATAAAAAGAGAAAGAATAGAGGCATAAATCATATTTTAAAAAGCAAGAGTCTGGACTTGCTGTGCTTCACACTTTGGTAATAAGTACATTAGCATTTACAAATGATTCTTGAATAGCTGTGGCATTAGAAAACCCACCAGCTGTAATAATTATAATCCAAGCTTTTCAATAAGCTATTTTCCCTGAAACTGCAGAATCGAGGGTGCCATGGGAATTCCTGATATTTACATACGTTTACCATTACTTTTGGTTGGCAGTAAACTTTATTTCCAGGTGCTAGGCCACTGCAATCCAAAGGGATGTTAGTGAGAAAGAAAACCAAATGAGAAAAAGCTGCATTTGGTCTCATTTTCCCTCTTTAATACATTTTCTCTTCTATAGATCCTTTACTTTCCTTTACCTAAACATCTTATGGGTTTCTCAGGTGGTGCTAGTGGTAAAGAACACTTCTGTCATTGTAGGAGACATAAAAGACATCGGTTCCATCCCTGGGTTGGGAAAATCCCCTGGAGGAAGGAATGGCAACCCACTCCAGCATTCTTGCCTGGAGAATCCCATGGACAGAGGAGCTGGAAGGCTACAGTCCATAAGGTCACAAAGAGTTGGACATGAGTGACGCGACCTAGAACACATGCATACATCTTATGTATAGGTAACATTTAAATTAAGTAGACTAAGTCAATTTGAAAATTCTACTTTCAGTAGAGTTTATCTGAAAGCCATACCTGATACAGGAATTAAACATTTTAGCAAAGATGATTCTCTTTCCTAAGGCTAATGAGACTAATGCCTCAATGCTTCTCCAAAATTTTTGTGCACAGGCATCACCTGGGAATCTCATAAAATTGAAGATTCTGATTCAGTTAGACTTGGGTGCATTTCTACTGATAACATTCCAAGTGATGTCATTGCTCCTGGCTCAAGATCTCACTATACCAGAGAAGGCACTACATATAATTTAGCAGTTTTGGAACACGTACCTTTTTTAATTAAGCAAAACTAGGTTATCTTATAAAATTATACTGTAAAAGTGACAGAGAACAAGATGGTGGAGGAGTAGGTGGACGTGGAGTAAAACTCTCTCCACGGATACATCAGGAATACATCTTCAGACACAAAAGCGCATGCAGAACACCAGCTGAGAGCGGACAGGAGTACCTGACCAAAGGAAAAGAATATACAGAACCATCCAAAACTCAGTAGGATGAAGGAATGAGGGGGAAAAACAGGAGTATTAGTAGGGTAGGACTGGACCTGCCCTGAGGTGGTGGGGGAACTGAAATAGGGGACTGATCCCCACATCAGGGCAATTGTCTGAGGAAGAGGAGAAACATTTAAGGCTGAGAGTGAAACAGCTGATCTGTGGCAGCCTAAATGGAATGAGAATCAGACAGTCCTTGCTGCAGCCATACATACCCCAGACAGGGATTCAAGTTTCCTGGAAGGCGCAGCAGCTGGGAGCTGAAGTTTAGGGATTTTTAAGCAATCCCAAAGCTAGAGCTGTTGTTGACTTCATGGAGACCAATCGAGGGGAAGTGAGGGAGGAGACTGTGGTGGGAAATGCCTGTGGGAGAAAGTCAGACAGCCCTGGAAGCAAGGCAATACTGCTGAGTCATGAGTATAGGGTGGAGCCATCACCGTAGCCTCTCTCTCCCCACATGCCAGCATTGGCAGCTGAACAAGAGAGAGGCTGGCCCATCAAATGCCTGACACACTGAACTACAGAGCAGGACCCCACCAAGGGTGCGCCTTTAAGTGACTGGTGCCTCGAACTACAGAGTAAGACCCCAGCCGGGGGGGCCCCCTCTATGTGCCTGACACACCAAACAACAGAGAAGACCCCAGACAAGGGAGCCCTCTAAGTGCCTGAACAGGCAGAGTTACAGAGAAAGACTGGCCAAAGAGGCTTTCTGATCGCCACCTACAAGAGACTCAAAAAAAAGACTCTGATAGTGCCATAACTCCTATGGTGGAGGCAGTCTGTGTCCCTGCACACTTGATGCTGCAAGGGTCCCTGCAAGCCAAGCAGCTGCACCACCTTCATGCTCAATTCTCACTGGGGCAGAGCTGCCACAGGCAAAAAAGTCTTGCATCTGTGTGTGCAGGGTCACTTCAGTAGTATCTGACTCTTGACCCTGTAGACTGTGGCCTGCCAGGCTTCTCTGTCGGGGCGATGGGGGCGGGGGGGGGGGCAGGGTTCTCCAGGCAAGAATACTGGAGTATACTGGCCATACCCTTCTAGAGCACTATACTTCCTGTTGCCTTAGCCGCCAACTCCCCTGAGTACCTGGTGCTGCCAAAACCCCTGTGACCTAAGCAGTTGCACTAACTCCACACCTGACACTCACAGGGGCAAACCCAAGTCCTCCAGGGCAGCCTCAGGAGCAAACCCCAGTGGACAACCCACATGCAGAGGTGGAAATAAAACCACAATTGAAACCCAGGGGCAGCGTGGCTAAAGATGAAGACCCAAAACCTTCTCACCAGCTGTACAAGTTACAGATTAAATCTACACAATCAACTAGGCAGATTGTGTCTATGGAATATATAAAAGGTCAGTGAGAGCTCCCACAAAAGAAATAGCTGTGGACATTGGAGGCAAGAACACATAGGAGTAGGACCAGATTGGAATTTGAGTCGCCCCCACAGCAGGTCCAGAGATCAGCACAGTGTTGAAGGGAATCCTAGGGGGGTGAGGTGGATGGTGACTCCCAGCAAGGGAAAGGACTCTGACAGCAGTGACTCAAGAAAAACATTATTATTCTTATGGTTTGACTTGCTCTGTAGAGTCTTTCGGATTTTTCTTTTTCTTTCTTTTTTTTTTTCATTTCTCCCCCTCTGCTGTAGTTGTTGATTTTATTGACACTATGAAATCTAATTAAGCTTTTGAGCTTTTACTTTTTTTTATTTTTTGTCAATCACAGTTTTTATTGTTGTTATAAACCTCTGCCTCTACGTTGGGCTTTTGAAGTTCTGTGGAGTATTCCTTTTTTTTTTTTTTGTCTTTTCTCTTGTTTTAATTTTTTTAACCTATTATTATTTTTTCTACATTTATTCCTTTGTTTGCCTTTCTTACTCTTCTTTTCCCCCTTGCAGTTAACCTTTAATGTATATAAATCTTCTTCATCTACCTCTATATAACTTTGCATATCTATTCTTTTGTTCTTTTATTTCTTTCCTTTCCTCTCAACATTTTATTAGCTTTATTTTCATTGCAGTATTGCCCAATTGATACCTTGCTTTAGTTTTGTTTTCCAGTTTGTGTTTTAGTTAGTTTTGTTCTGGTAGATATAATTTTTGGTTTTCTTTGTTAGCTGGGTCAATCTACTGTATTTTTGTTGGAATGTCTTGATTTTGCTTATGGGTGTATACGTATGTGTGTATATTCAGTCACACTCTTTATTGTTGCCATAAACATCTGCCTCCACATTGGGCTTTTGCAGCTCTGTGGAGTTTTCCTTTTTTCTTTCTTCTTCTGTTTGCTTGTTTTCCTTTTCTCTTTTATAAATTTTAATTTTTTAAACCTATTATATTTGTTTCTACATTTATTCCTTTGTTTGCCTTTCCTACTGTTCTTTCCCCCTTGCAGTTAATCTTTAATGTATATAAATCTTCTTCATCTACCTCTATAAAATCTACCTCCATATAACTTTGCATATCTATTCTTTCTTTCTTTTCTTTCTATCATTTTCTCTCAACATATTTGCTAGTTTTGTTTTCATTGCTTTATTACCCACTTGGAACCTTGCTTTAGTTTTGTTTTCCAGTTTGTGCTTTAGTTAGTTTTGTTCTTAACTGGTAAAATATAATGTCTGATTTCATTTGTTCACCAGTCAATCTACTATACTTTATTTTTGTCAGACTGTTTTGACTTTGCTCATGGGTGTATATTTATATGTGTATATTCTATTATTTTAGTTATTATTTGCCTGATTTTATAACTGCCATTTGTCTGGGATTCATCTTTGGTTTCTCGATTTTGGATATTGGTTTTATTCTCACTTAACACCATAACAAACCACTTGTGGAATCTTCACTCCTGGCCAGAGATCAAACCCTGAGCCTTTGGAGTGGGAGCACTACCTCCAAGACCCTAGACTACCAGAGAACTAACCCTAGACAGTATCAAATAGTGAGAACTCACACAGAGGAAACCACTTTACTACAAGACCTGCCATCACCCATCTACCAGTAGCACCCTGTGCAGGACTCCTTATGAGGAGGGAGGTGGGAGGGGGGTTCATGTTTGGGATCGCATGTACACCCGTGGTGGATTCATGTCAATGTATGGCAAAACCAATACAGTATTGTAAAGTAAAATAAAGTAAAAATAAAAATTAAAAAAATTAAAAAAAATAAAAAAATAAACAACAAACAAAACAAAAATACAAATCCAATCATCAGCAGACTCTATCTATCACCTCACTCAGCCTTTCACGTCAGAGGGAAAGCAAACAAACAAATAAAAACTCAGCACAAATCTCACCCTATACAGAGTTTACACAAGCCACTGGACCAACCTTAGGAGGGCAGAAACCAAAAGGAAGAAAGAATTCAACCTTGAAGCCTGGGAAAAGGAGACCTCAAACACATTAAGTTTTAAAAAAATGAAAAAAGGCAGAGAAATACTACACAAATGAAGGAACAAACTAGAAACACAGAAGTCCAAATGAATGAAGAGGAGATAGGCAAACTACCTGAAAAGGAATTCAGAATAATGATAACAAAGGTGATCAAAAACCTTGAAAACAAAATGGAGAAAATTCAAGAATCAATTAACAAAGACCTAGAAGAATTAAAGAATAAACATATAGAGACAAACAAAATAATTATTGAAATTAAAAATACTCCAGAGGGAATCAATAGTAGAATATCTGAAGTAAATGAACAAATCAGTGAGCTGGAAGATAAAATGTTGGAAATAAAAAAACAGAATAAACTAAAAGGATGAAAAGAACTGAGAATAGTCTCAGAGACCTCTGGGACAATATCAAACGCACCAACATTTGTTTTTTTTTTGTTGTTTTTAATTTTTAGTTTTTTATTTTTTAAATTTTAAAATCTTTAATTCTTACATGCATTCCCAAACATGAACCCCCCTCCCACCTCCCTCCCCGAATTATAGGGGTCTCAGAAGAAGAAGAGAAAAAGAAAGGGTATGAGAAAATTTTTTAAGAGATTATAGTTGAAAATTTCTCCAATATGGAAAATGAAATAGTCAATCAAGTTCAAGAGGCACCAAGAGTCCCTTACAGGATAAACCCAAGGAGAAACATGCCAGGACACACACTAATCAAACTAACAAAGAATAAATACAAAGAAAGAATATTAAAAGCAGTAAGAGAAAAGCAACAAGTAACATACAAGGGAAACCCTATATGCTTAACAGCTGATCTTTCAGCAGAAACTCTGCAGGCCAGAAGGGAATGGCAGGATATATTTAAGGTACTGAAAGGGAAAAATCTACAACCAAGATTATAGCACTCAACAAAGATCTCATTTAACATTGATGGGGAAATTAAAAGCTTTTCAGATAAGCAAAAGTTAAGAGAATTCAGTACCACCAAAGCAGATTTACAACAAATGTTAAAGGGATTTATATAGTCAAGAAATACAAAAGAAGAAAATAAATATCTACAAAATCAAGCCCAAACAATTAAGAAAATGGCAATAGGAACATATATATCAATAATTACTTTAAATGTAAATGGATTAAATCCTCCAACCAGAAGACACAGACTGGCTGAATGGATACAAAACAAGACCCATATACACGCTATCTACAAGAAACCCACTTCAGACCTCAAGACACATATAGACTGAAAGTGAGAGGATGGAAAAATATATTCCATGCAAATGGGAAGCAAATGAAAGCTGGAATAGCAATCCTTATATCACACAAAATCGACTTTAAAATAAAGAAGATTACAAGAGATAAGGAAGACATTACATAATGATCGAGGGATCAATCCAAGAGGAAGACATAACAATTGTAAACAGCTATGCACCCAATACATAAGACAAACACTAACAGACATAAAAGGAGTAATTGAAAGTAACAAAATAATAGTAGAAGAATTTAACACCCTACTCACACCAATGGACAGATCATCAAAACTGAAAATTAATAAGAAAACACAAGTCTTATAAGATCCCTTAGATAAGATGTGTCTCTTTGATATCTTCAGGACATTCCATCCAAAAGCAAAAGAGTGCACCTTCTTCTCAAGTGCACATGGAACATTCTCCAGGATAGAGCACATGATGGGTCACAAATCAAACCTTAGTAAATTTGAGAAAATTGAAATCATATCAAACATCTTCTCCAACCACAATGCTATGAGACTAGATATCAATTACAAGGAAAAAAAATCTGTAAGAAACACAAACACATGGAGATTAAACAACACGTTTCTATAATAACCAACAGGTTACTGAAGAAATCAAAAGGGAAATCAAAAAATTTCTAGAAACAAATGACAATGGAAACACGATGACTCAAAACCTATGGGATGCAGCAAAAGCAGTTCTAAGAGGGAAGTTTATAGCAATACAATCGTACCTCAAGAAACAAGAAAAACATCGACCAGACAACCTATCTTTACACCTAAAGCAACTGGGAAAAAATAACAAAAAAATCCTAAAATTAGTAGAAGGAAAGAAATCATAAAGATCCTATCAGAAATAAATGAAAAAGTAATGAAAGAAACAATAGTAAAGATTAATAAAACTAAAGGCTGGTCCTTTGAGAAGATAAACAGAATTGACAAGCCTTTAGCCAGGCTTATCAACAAAAACAGAGAGAAGAATCAAATCAACAAAATTAAAAATGAAAAAGGAAAGCCTACAACAGACAATGTGGAAACTCAAACTCATTCTATGAAGCCACAATCACCCTGATATCAAAACCAAAGACGGCAAACAAAAAAAAAAAAAAAGAAAGAAAGAAAACTACAGGCCAGTTTCACTGACCAACATAGATGCAAATTCCTCAACAAAATTTTAGCAAACAGAATTCAGCAACACATCCAAAAGCTCATACATACACCATGATCAAGTTGGGTTTATTCCAAGAATTCAAGGATTTTTCAGTTTATGCAAATCAATCAATGTGATACAATATATTAACAAATTGAAAGATAAAAACCATATGATCATCTCAATAGATGCAGAAAAAGCCTCTGACAAAATTCAGCACCCATTTATGATCAAAACTTCAAAAAACGGGCATAGAAGGAACTTACTTCAACATAGTAAAAGCAATATAAGATAAGTCTACAGCAAACATTATTCTCAATGGTTAAAAATGGACAGCATCCCCCACTTAGATCAGGAACAAGACAAGGGTATCCACTTTCACCACTATAATTCAACATAGGTCTGGAAGTCCTAGATACAGCAATCAGAGAAGAAAATGAAATAAAAGGAATCCAGATAAGAAAAGAAGTAACCTCTCAGTTTGCGGATGACATGATATCACACATAGAAAACCCTAAGATAGTATCAGAAAATTACTAGAGCTAATCAGGGAATTGAGCACAGTGGCAGGTTACAAAATCAATGCACAGAAATAACTTGCATTAAAGTGAAAGAGGTGAGCGAAAAAGTTGGCCTAAAGCTCAACATTCAGAAAACGAAGATCATGGCATCTGGTCCCATCACTTCATGGGAAATAGATGGGGAAACAGTGGAAACGGTATCAGACTTTATTTTTTTGGGCTCCAGAATCACTGCAGATGGTGACTGCAGCCATGAAATTAAAAGACGCATGTACCCCAATGTTCATCGCAGCACTGTTTATAATAGCCAGGACATGGAAACAACCTAGATGTCCATCAGCAGATGAATGGATAAGAAAGCTGTGGTACACATACACAATGGAGTATTACTCAGCCGTTAAAAAGAATTCATTTGAATCAGTTCTGATGAGATGGATGAAACTGGAGCCGATTATACAGAGTGAAGTAAGCCAGAAAGAAAAACGCCAATACAGTATGTTAACACATATATATGGAATTTAGGAAGATGGCAATGACGACCCTGTATGCAAGACAGGAAAAAAGACACAGATGTGTATAACGGACTTTTGGACTCAGAGGGAGAGGGAGAGGGTGGGATGATTTGGGAGAATGGGCATTCTAACATGTATACTATCATGTAAGAATTGAATCGCCAGTCTATGTCTGACGCAGGATACAGCATGCTTGGGGCTGGTGCATGGGGATGACCCAGAGAGATGTTATGGGGAGGAAGGTGGGAGGGGGGTTCATGTTTGGGAATGCATGTAAGAATTAAAGATTTTAAAATTTAAAAAATAAAAAACTAAAAAAAAAAAAAAAGACGCTTACTCCTTGGAAGAAAAGTTATGAGCAACCTAGATAGAATATTCAAAAGCAGGGACATTACTTTGCTGACTAAGGTCCGTCTAGTCAAGGCTATGGTTTTTCCAGTGGTCATGTATGGATGTGAAAGTTGGACTGTGAAGAAGGCTGAGCGCTGAAGAATTGATGCTTTTGAACTGTGGTGTTGGAGAAGACTCTTGAGAGTCCCTTGGACTGCAAGGAGATCCAACCGGTCCATTCTGAAGGAGATCAGCCCTGGGATTTCTTTGGAAGGAATGATGCTAAAGCTGAAACTCCAGTACTTTGGCCACCTAATGCGAAGAGTTGACTCACTGGAAAGACTCTGATGCTGGGAGGGATTGGGGGCAGGAGGAGAAGGGGACTACAGAGGATGAAATGGCTGGATGGCATCACTGACTCGACGGACGTGAGTCTGAGTGAACTCCGGGAGTTGGTGATGGACAGAGAGGCCTGGCGTGCTGTGGTTTTGGGGTCCCAAAGAGTCAGACACGACTGAGCGACTGAACTGAACTGAACTGAACTGATGGCTCATTCATGTTGAGGTTTGACAGAAAACAACAAAATTCTGTAAAACAATTATCCTTTAGTAAAAAATTAATTAAAAAGAAGTGACAGTAGTTATACTTTATTTTTAAATTATGGGTAACTTGGAAAATCAGATAAGTAAAGAGATTAAATTAACATTATCTGACCATTCAGACATGGCTATTACTCACATCTGGCTCTATCTTCTTCCAGTCTTTTTTCAGGGCACATACATCTATTTTTGTAAAATGGATATTTTACTATCCATTTCAACAACCATATCTAGACTATCTCACACTGCTGCAACTCAGTTTACTATCATATCCAAATAATGTATTTCATCCTAGACATATCTACCATGCAGAACTTTGGGTAAAATACCAGCTATCAGACACACAGCAACCTCACAGCTGGTTATCTAAACCATGAAACACAAAACAGTGATAATACTATAAAACCTTGAAATGTGGTATACCACAACTATTATAATGATGTCATAACTGCATATGCAGTGGAGACAGAGGTAGGATCTCCTCTCCTCAAGAATATATTTCATGTCTACAGAGTGTTGCATTTCTTTTTAAACCCATTCTCCAGAGACACCTCTTGGAACATTTTACAGTCATTCTCTCATATTCAATGAGACCAGTTTACTTAGAGGAGTGTAAGCTGTGTCCTTTTTTAATTTATTTTTTTTCTTTCTTACAAAGCTTGCTTGCCCTTCTTGACCTTTTCTTGGCAGGCTGTAGATCACAGCTGTTTCAACTGATGGGGTAAACATCAGAGACTCTACTCTTCTCACGTGTTCCTTTTTATTAACACTGGGTCTATTCAGGCTTTTAAACACACTGTTACACCGTGGCAACTAAACAGTTGGTAGACAACAGATACAGGTGGGCTACCATTTAATTGTATATGATTTGAAAGGGCTACACTTGTCGCTCATCTGTAACAGTAAATTATATGACAGAAACGGGTTATATGCCAATATTGTATGCTATTCAATATTCATGAATTGCATATGACAAACTGGAAAGAGCAAATCTATACCTAGAATGAAAATTTAAATGAAAGTACTCAGCCAAAATGTAATCATGACAATAGATGGGTTTTCCTATAGAAGCACTGCCATGATAAAAAATAAATTTTCATAATTTTTAGCTATGTTCAGAAAACTAAGTGAAATCCTTTAGTGTCAGCAACACAAACCGGGGTCTGGTAAACTAATAATCTGACGTTAACCATTTCTGGGTACATTGCTTAGACTTGTGTTTGTCAGATTAGTGGACATGAGATTCATCCAGAAGGCTTCTTAAAACATAGATTGCTGGGCCTAACTCCTAGAGTTTCTGATCCAGTTGGTCTGAAATCACTCCTAAGAATGTACATTTCTTAATGCCATTTGCAGCAACATGGAAGGCCCTAGAGATTATCATACTGAGGTAAGTCAGTCAGATGAAGAAAGACAAATATCATATGATATCACTTATATGTGCAATCTAAAATACAACACAAATGAATCTATTTAGGAAACAGAAACAAACTCACAGACATAGAGAACAGACTAATGGATGCCAAGGGGTGGGTGGGGTGGGGGAGGGAAAGACTGGGAGTTTGGGATTAGCAGATGTAAACTATCATATATAGAAAGGATAAACAACAAGGTCCTGATATATAGCACTTGGCTTCCCAGGTGGTGCTACTGGTGAAGAACCCATCTGCCAATGAAGGGAATATAAGAGATGCGGGATCGATCTGTGAGTTAGGAAGATCCCCTGTAGGAGGGCATGGCATCCCACTCCAGTATTCTTGCCTGGAGAATCTCCATGTACAGAAGAGCCTGGTGGGCTATGGTCCATAAGGTCGCACAGTTGGACACAACTGAATGACTTAGCACACACGCACTGTATAGCACAGGGAACTATATTCAATATTGTGTGATAAACCATAATGGAAAAGAATATGAAAAGTATATATGTGTGTGTGTGTGTGTGTGTGTGTGTATAAAACTGAATCACTTTGCTGTATAGCAGAAATTAACACAACATTGTAAGTCAACTATACTTCAATAAAAATTTTTAACAGAATGAACTTCTAAGTTCTCAGGTGATACTAATGCTGCTGGTGTGATGCCCAAGATGAGAACACTGCTTAAGAGAAGTGGTTCTGATTTGCATTTCTCTAATAATGAGTGATGTTGAGCATCTTTTCATGTGTTTGTTAGCCACCTGTATGTCTTCTTTGGAGAAATGTCTATTTAGTTCTTTGGCCCATTTTTTGATTGGGTCGTTTATTTTTCTGGAATTGAGCTGCATAAGTTGCTTGTATATTTTTGAGATTAGTTGTTTGTCAGTTGCTTCATTTGCTATTATTTTCTCCCATTCAGAAGGCTGTCTTTTCACCTTGCTTATATTTTCCTTTGTTGTGCAGAAGCTTTTAATTTTAATTAGATCCCATTTGTTTATTTTTGCTTTTATTTCCAGAATTCTAGCGGGGGGGGGTGGATCTGCAAGCAATAAATGCTGGAGAGAGTTTGGAGAAAAGGGAACCCTCCTACACTGGTGGTGGGAATGCGAACTAGTACAGCCACTATGGAGAACAGTGTGGAGATTCCTTAAAAAACTGCAAATAGAACTGCCTTATGACCCAGCAATCCCACTGCTGGGTATACACACCAAGGAAACCAGAATTGAAAGAGATACATGTACCCCAATGTTCATTGCAGCACTGTTTATAATAGCCAGGACATGGAAGCAACCTAGATGTCCATCAGCAGATGAATGGATAAGAAAGCTGTGGTACATATACACAATGGAGTATTACTCAGCCATTAAAAAGGATACATTTGAATCAGTTCTAATGAGATGGATGAAACTGGAGCTGATTATACAGAGTGAAGTAAGCCAGAAAGAAAAACACCAATACAGTATACTGACACATACATATGGAATTTAGAAAGATGGCAATGATGACCCTGTATGCAAGACAGCAAAAGAGACACAGATGTGTAGAGCAGACTTTTGGACTCAGAGGGAGAGGGAGAGGGTGGGGTGATTTGGGAGAATGGCATTGAAACATGTATACTATCATGTAAGAAACGAATTGCCAGTCTATGTCTGATGCAGGGTACAGGATGCTTGGGGCTGCTGCAAGGGGATGACCTAGAGAGATGTTATGGGGAGGGAGGTGGGAGGGGGGTTCATGTTTGGGAACGCATGTACACCCATGATGGATTCATGTTAATGTATGGCAAAACCAATACAGTATTGTAAAGTAAAATAAAGTAAAAATAAATTTTTTTTTAAAAAAAAGAGAGAAGTGGTTCTCCAACCTCAATTAGCATAAGAATCACTTGAGGTGGGGGTGGTGGCTTAGTCACTAAATTGTGTCCAACTCTTGAGACCCCATGTGCCGGGAGCCAGTGTGAGGAACTCCGCCCTTGGCAAAGGTCATGAGGAAGGAGGCTCAGCATATGCAAAGGAAGGATCGAGCCTCAGGAAACCCCCTGTTCCCGAGCATCTACCCCCAAAACCAGAGTCTGTTTTATGCTATCACTTATACCTCTGACTTTACGGGGGGCTCTCCCCCATAACCGTTTCTCTCGGAGAAGGAGTTAACTTGCAGCTCCAGTTAATAAAAATCCCTGGGCGTGACAAGAGTGTTTCAACTTAAAAACTTCTCTGAAGGTTCTCTAGCCTGCCTGAGTGGGTTCGTCCAGCCACATGTGATTGTTTACAGCCTCCCAACCGTGAGAGGCACGAGATGCTTTGAAACTTTCTAAATACAGACTCTTTTGAAAAGTTAGAAAATTATTAGTATAGTATAGTGGGTTGATTAGGAATTATATTGGTGAAGGGTTTTTCATTTATTGTGCTAATAATTACTGCTAATTCCCTGCCCTGGGTGTGACAAGGGTGTCTCAGGTCAAACTTCTCTGCTGACAGACTAGCTTGTGTGACAACCTCTCAACCATAAACAGCACAGAGAGTTTGGAGTATTTTGAAAGTCTTAATTAGCATAGGGTTTTTCTCATTGTTGAGTCAATGATTGCCACCAGGCCTCCATATCCTTAGGCACCTGGGAATATATTAATCAATGTATTTGGAATATAGAAAAGGAAATATAGTAGTTTTTGATGTTAGCAATACTAGACTTTTTGAGTGACTAAATAGATCTTAAGGGGAACAGTGGTGAAGGGTTTTCACTTGTTGGGCTGATGTTTGCTGCTAAGTCTCCATATTCCCTGTCCTTGTAATGAATATAACTAGCATATAGGAGAAATAAGTATTAACCTTTAGGATTAATCATGTTAACCTTAGGTTAAACAAATTCTTTTCTTAGTTGTAACGCACTACACCTTCACCCTATAGGAATGCAGCTTTATTTGGAGGGTGGTGCCTGGTTTAAGAAAAAAACACCCTTGGAAAAAATAAGTTTTCTGGTTAACTGACCGTTATCAGAAAGAAAGGATCATAAAATGTCAGCAGGCCTCATGGCCAGAAGATAATGTAAAACCCCTAAGATCTTTTTTTTTATACATTTATGTGAAGCACCTGATTTTGATAAAGGTCAGGACTGCTGACCCCCATGTGACTCTGTATGAAAGTGAAGTCACTTAGTCGTGTCCAACTCTTTGCAACCCCATGGACTGTAGGCCACCAGGCTCCTGCATCCATGGGGTTTCCCAGGCAAGAACACTGGAGTGGGTTGCCATTTCATCCCCATGTATCACAAAAGGTATATAAGCAAACCTAAAAAATAAAGAAATGGAATCAGTTTCTGGAAAGACTGATTCCCCCATGTCGTTCCTTTCTTGCTCCCCATTTTTCTGGCTGAATTCCCATCTGGAATGTGGGTACTCATCAAACCTGCTAATTTTGCCTGGGCTTGTAAGATCGGAAAGGAGAGGCCTCAGTGCCTTCTCTCCTTCAGGAGAATGGAAAGACATCTGTGGCCTACATAGGTGGTGATTGGTATTCCACGTAAACCAAGTTATTCAGCCTCTTTTTCTCTGCCAATTTTCTAATCTCTCTCTATCTGCAATTAAATAAGTTTTTTCCTAGGACGCCGATTCTGCCCCCACCTTTGAATTACCCTGGATCCACCGGGGTAGGACCCCAGCACCCATGGACTGTATGTAACCTCATGGACTGTAGCCCCTTAGGCTCCTCTGTCCATGGGATTTCTCAGGCAAGAATACTGGAGTTGGTTGCCATTTCCTTCTCCAGGGGATCTTGCGCACCCAGGGATTGAACCAGGTCTCCGCTATTGCAGGCAGATTCGTAACAGACTGAGTTAGATTTCAAGGCCTCAACTTTTAGAGCTTATAATGATTCTTCTGCAGGTGGTCCTGGTAAACCACATTCTGATGAGCACTGGTTTTAAATAAATTGGTTTCATACCTTGAAGATTATCAGAACTACTTAGCAAGAGCATCCCAAACTTTCAAGTGCATACCAATTTCCTGAGGATCCTGTTAAAATGTAGATTCTGATTCAGTATATCTTGGAGGGAACCTAATATTCTGCATTTTTATAAGCTCCAAAGTGATGCTATAAAAGCTATTACATGATAGATTCACAAGTCGCATACCATAGATTCTTATATCAGTAGAATGGGAATATATTTGCAACTTAAAGGAATGCATCTATAATACATTCAACAGATCTACATTCTTTTGGTAATTCTCTGTTACCAAATGTTTTTAGATTGATTTTTGAAGGATTGATATAGTTACCTTTGATATCGTATAGAAAGTCTTCAGAGGACAGCTTTTCTGGAATCTTTCAGTAAAATCAAAGAAGAAATTGTAGCAAATGGTGAGAAAGGTAAATGGTCTAAGGCAGATGAGTGGTTCCTTGAAATGAAAAATATTCGGTGTGATTGATTGCATTTTCCCAAAATGCCTTAAACAATAATTCCCATCCCACCTGCTTTTCTATGATATAAACTTGATGCTCCTTCTATTGAGAGGTGGGGGTCTGTGTACACTTCCCTTGAATCTAGGTGGGCTTTTGACTTTCTTGTAATCAAAAGAATGTTGCAGTAGAGGAGCCACATGAGTTCCTGACTTTTGAGGCAAGGTCAGCAAAGGCAGTGCAGCCTCCACCTTGTTCTCAGAAGACACCTGTCTGGATTCCTGAGGCACCACAGACAGTCTGACTACCCAGAGTCCTCCATGCTGGGAGGAAACCAAGCCACACAGACAAGCCACATGTAGATGCTCCCACTGACCATCCTAAGCTTCAAATGATCCTGATCCCCAAAATCAAGTTACAGCCAGCCCATCAGCCTTCCCACTTGAGGTCCTGAATATTATACAGCAGAGACAAGATGTTCTCCCTGCATTCTTTCCTAATACTTGATCCAACA
The DNA here is from genome assembly GCF_042477335.2 of Ovis canadensis. Taxonomy (NCBI): domain Eukaryota; kingdom Metazoa; phylum Chordata; class Mammalia; order Artiodactyla; family Bovidae; genus Ovis; species Ovis canadensis. The sequence continues at coordinate 141,294,430 of NC_091727.1, read as the reverse complement.
GCATCCATGAAACATAAAATACTTGTTGTTTTACATTGTTATGTTTGAGGCAGTTTGTTTCTCAGCATGGAAACTGAGTTACTATTACTGGAGTGCTGAGTACTGTTACTCAGTAGGAGCACTGAGATGATACAACTTAAGAGGACCATGTAATTCTCCACAGAGATAAATGAAGAGCCTAGAGACAAAGAGCACTTATTTTAGGACCACTGTATAGAAGATGAAAACAAATCTGCTACCTGAATATCCGTAATAATATCAATAGCTTACATGTCCTCAAGTACTTATTGTGTGGCAAATACTTTATGTATGTACCAGGCGAAAACATCAAAATGCCTCCTAGGGCTCAGAGGGAAATCAGTGTCTATTAATATTCTCTCCCCATTCTTCCATTTGCAAACTATTGGTACAGAAGGCCTGATGTCTAAGAAAATGAAGAGCTAAGCAAGTATTTTATTTTTGAAATGATTTGTTTTTATATAATTTTACATTTAAAGTAAAACATTGAACACAGCATTAGGAATTTCTGTATATTCTGTATCCAGATTCACTGATTATTTATAACCTCTCTCTCTCCCTACACACACACGCACACATATATACACACATGCACATTTTTTAAAAATTTTTACCTGTTTGAGAGCAAGCTGCAGTCACTATGGATATGTTTTACCACTTTATCCCTAAACATTTTAGTGTGTTTTTTCCTAAAAACACAAATTCTCATCCATAACCATATTGTGTCAATTGTCTCAGTGAATTAACATTTTTATCTATTTTTCCTAGCCCAGGATCCAGTTAAGATCAAACATTGTATTTCTTTGTCTTGTATCCTTTCATCTAAACCAGTCTCCCAGTATTTCTTTACCTTTGTTGACCTTGACATTTTTTTAATTAATTAATTTTTTAATAGTATGGGACAATTATTTTGCAGGATATTTCTTATTTGGGATGTGTTGGATGTGTCCTCATGAATATATTCAAGTTATATACTTTGGCAGAAATATTGCAGAGGTATTAATACCCTTCTCAGCATATCATATCAGGAAGTACATGATCTTGATATGCTCCATAATTGGTGATAATAACTTTGATCAATTAGTTAACTTAATGAATGCCAAGTTTCTCCTTTACAAATTTACCAATCTTTCACTTACAATTAATGATTTGTGTAGAGATATGTTGAAATTATACATATATCCTGTTTTTCATCAAAGTTTTGCCCAGTAATTTTAACATTTATTGATGATTTCCTACTCAACCATGCTTTCTAATGGAAATCTACTGTAAGAAAGAGCTTTTCGTTCTCATTCACTGGCTTATTAAATAACTGACTAATTTTATCAGTATTTATTCATAGATTCTTATTTTACTCAATGGGCTAGAAACCAGTAACCTCATTATTAGTTTTGATTTTCAAATCATTCTAGATTTGTCTAGTGAAAACACTCCCAGCTAGCTTCATTGTCATTTTGATTTGTTTCCATTGTTTTGGGGGGTCTTCCCTACTTTTTGGAACAATGAGCTATTCCTGGGTCATCTTGTACTGTCTGGAATTTATAACTAAAGATCTGGGACCTAGTTGTGCTCATTGTTATCAGTGTGGAATTGCTTCCAGGCCCATAGAGGTAACACAGGTAATAATATGTTGAAACCCAATAAAAAATTACAAAATATGTCCTAATATCCCCCCTTTGCATATTAGCACCTCTGTTCTCTACTGTGAAAACACTGGATGCATTATGCTCAAATTATCTATTCATTGGCTCCAGTCTAAAATATACCACCAACAATGAAAAATTTAACCTTAATACTTATTTTTTAATGCTTTTTGTAAAATTTACATCTATGTAACCTACTCTTTAGCAAGATACAAAATATCTCTATACTCTGCTGCTGCTGCTGCTAAGTCATTTCAGTCGTGTCTGACTCTGTGCGACCCCATAGACGGCAGCCCACCAGGCTCCGCCGTCCCTGGGATTCTCTTATATCCTGAGGGAGTTCCTTTTTGCCCCTTCTAAATCAATCCCACCACCCCACCTTTACCTAAAGACAACCATATGTCATTTCTTATATTGTTTTCCTAACCTGTTTTAGAGCTACATATGCATCACATAGTATGGATATATTTGAGTTCAGCTTTTCCTGAACATAATATCCATGTGATTTATTGATGTTATTCCATGTATCAGAAGTTCTTTCCATTATTGAGTAGTATTCCATTAATGAATATACTATAATCCCTCTATCCATTCTCCTGATGATGGAAATTTGAGTTGTTTCCAGGTTTTTGCTATTGTTAGTAAAGCTGGTACGAACATTCTAGAACAACTCTTGTGAAAACTATGATTTTTTGAGCATATATGTAGTTTTTATTTTGAAATATAAACTTATAGGACTTTTCAAATAAATACATGATCCTATGCATACTTCTCACAACTTCCCCCAATACTGACATCTTGAATAATGATAGCACAATAATATCAAAACCAGGAAAGAGACTTTGGTATAATCCACAGAGCTTATTAAGACTTCACCAGTTTTACATGTAATTGTATGTGTGTGTGTGTGTAGTTTGATGCAGGCTTATCACATGTGTCAGTTCATGAAACCATAAACTCTGTCAAGATCTAGAACTCTTCCATCACCAAAAGGCTCCTTTGTGCTACCCCTTTATAGCCACACTCACCCTTCTGTCCCTAATATTTATTTTCCAATTGTTTTATGCTACTATATAGAGATACACTTTTTCCATTTTGATTTGTATGTTGTGACATTGCTAATTTCACTCTATTTCAATACCAATAGGATTTTAAAGAATATTCATCCAAATTTTGGAAATGGGTAAAAGAGATGGCTGGATGCCTTTTCAATGGAGTTCTGTGTAATGTCTTGCGCAAGGGTTAGCAATTTTTTTCTGTAAAAGGTAAAATAGTAAATATTTTAGGATTAGGAGCATACAACCTCTGTGACAACCACTAAAATCTGTCACTATGTTCCAAAAGCAACTACGGACAACACAGACTGTGGCTGTGTAACAATAACACTTTACTTATAAAAACAGATTTGGCTATAGAGCTAGAGATTTCAGATTCCTAGTTTAGCAGAACCTCTGGGGATTATCTGTTTAAAGTATAAATATACAAGTAGACATCAAAGATACTGTAGATTCAGCTCCAGACCACAGCAATACAACGAATATCTCAATAAAATGAATCATGTGAATTTTTTTTTCATTTCCCAGGTCGTGTAAAATTTTCTTTATACTATAAAGTGTGCAATAGCATTATGTCTAAAATATGCACATCTTCATTAAAAATATTTTATTGATTAAAAAATGCTAACCATAATCTGAGCCTCCAGCAAATTATAATTTTTTTGCTGGTGAAGGTTCTTGCCTTGATGTTGATGGCTGCTCACCAATAAGGGTGGTTGTTGCTGAAGACTGGAGTGGCTAGGGAAAATTATTCCTATAAGACAACAATAAATTTTGCCCCATCAATTTATTCTTCTTCTCATGAATGATTCCTCTGTAGCATGCAATGCTGTTTGATAACACTTACCCACAGTAGAAATTCTTTCATAATTGGAGTCAATCCTCTAAAACCCTACTTCTGGTTTAGCAGCTAAGTTTAAGAGATATTCTGAATTCTTTGTTGTCATTCAAAAATCTTCACAGTGGTTTCACCAGAAGTTTCCATGCCAAGAAACCACTTCCTCTGCTCATCCATATGAAGCAACTCCTTATTCTTTCAAGTTTTATCATGAGATTTCAGGGATTCAATCACATCTTCAGGCTCTGCTTAGAATTCTAGTTCTCTTTCTATATTTCCACATATGCAGTAACTTCCGCTGAAGTTCTGCCTCCCTCAAAGTCATCCATGAGGGTTGGAATCAGCTTCTTTCAAAATTCTGTGAACATTGGTATTTTTACTTCTTCCCATGTATCATGAGTGTTCTTAATGGCATCTAGTATGGTGAATGCTTTCCAGAAAGTTTTCAATTTACGTTGCCCAGATCCATCAGAGGAAATACTCTTTATGGCAGCTATAGCCTTATGAAATAATAAGACTTGAAAGTCAAAATTACTTGTTGATCCATAGGCTGCAGAATGGATACCGTGTTCAGTTCAGTTCAGTCGCTCAGTCGTGTCCTACTCTTTGCAGATACCATGTTAGCAGGCATGAAAACAATATTAATCTCTTTGTCCATCCCCAACAGAGATCATGGGAGACCACATATATTGTCAATGAGCAGTAATAATTTGAAAGGAATCTTTTTCATGATCTCAACTGTGGTCATAAAATAGTCACTTTTTAATGTTTATCATATATGTTATAAACATGTATGTGCTGTTATCCAGGCTCTGTTGTTCCATTTAGAGAGGACAGTCAGAGTGGTAGATTTAGTGTAACTCTTAAGGGTCTAGGATTTTTAGAATGGTAAATGAACACTGTCTTCAATTTAAAATTATCAGGTGCATTAGCCCCTAAAAGAGTCAGCTGATCATTTGAAGCTTTGAAGTCAGGCATTGACTTCTCCTCTCTAGCTAAAAAAGTCCTAGATGGGATCTACTTGCAAAAGAAGGCTCTTTCATCTACATCAAAAACCTGTTGTGTAGTATAGCCACCTTCACTCTACTAGCTAGATATTCTGGGAAACTTGCTGCATCTTCAACATCAGGATCTGTTGCTTCTCCTTGTACTTTTATGTTATGGAGCCAACTTCTTTCCTTAAACATCATGAACCAATATCTACTGGCTTCAAACAGTTTTTTTTTAATTTTTTTATTTTAATTGGAGGCTAATTACTTTACAATATTGTATTGGTTTTGCCATTATTCTTCAATTTCTTCATCTCTTTCAGCCTTCATAGAATTGAAGAGAGTTAGGGCCTTGCTTTGGATTAGCCTTTGGTTTAAGGGAATGTTGTGGCTGGTTTGATCTACTATCTAGATCATTAAAATTTTCTCCACATTTGCAATAAGCCCATTTAACTTTCTTTTCATTTGTGTGTTCACTAGACTAGCATTTTTAATTTTCTTTAAGAAATTTTCCTTTGTATTGACAATTTGGCTAACTGATAGACTTACTCAACTACATACAGGATTGCCAGAAAATTTCAGTTTGTAAAAATTCAGTATCTGTGAAGTAGAATACAATGAAGCATAAGAAAACAAGGTATGCCTGAACCTCTGAATGATTCTATTGATTGTTATTTTTTATCTTTACAGAGGTAGAAGTTACCTTGTAGAAAAAAATAATAATTAAAATAATTCTTGTCAGAGGATAATGCAAATGATTCCTGTTCATGGCATGCACATGAATTTTATCCAGCCAGATGCAATTCATTTCTACCCAATAGAAAAGATAAGCACAGTTTATTTTTATTTGGGATATTAACTATTTTGCATTTATTAGCAAATTTGTCTTAGTAGGACTTTGACTATATAAATCTTTGTCTCTCAATTTTCCTTTTGCACCACTGTTGAAAACTTACCAGATCCCTCTTTAAGTAATGAGTCGAATAAATATTGGACTTGTATTTATTATTAACATGAGTCATATTTTTAAGTTTAAACATTATATTTTAATATAATATTTTACATTAAAAATAATAATGCATGTTAATAGTTATTTTACTTTTTCCTTTCCCATCTTTATGCTTTGTGATATTTATTTCTTACCTTATTACACTGGCTTGGCTCTCTAGTATAAATAAATATTTTACCACTGTTTTTTCCAGTAAATTTTAAATACGTTGGGGATTTGGGGCTGCATATATTCAGGTTAGATTGTACATTTTGCTTTAAGAACACTTCATGATTGGCCCTTGTAGTTGAAACTAAGCCATTCCTGACCCAGAATGTTCCTCCTACAATAATTTGAGAGATTTGAGACACAAACAAATATATAATTTGTGTACTGCAGAACAATAACTTGGGATTTGTTATCAGAGGATTGAAAGTGAAATTCAAAGAATATCAGAGAAATCATCAAGGAAAGAGATGAGAGGTGGCTCTGGGAGTCTAGCAAAATGTCAGCAGATCTGTTCCTAAGGGCAGACACGTTACATTTCTCAGTTAAAGGAAACTGCCAGTAAAATTTTTGGAATAGTGATATCTAACTTTCATTAGATACTTTCCTTTCTGGGGCAAAATTACCTATCATTTCTGTAAATCATCCCATGCATTTTGGTTATACACAGCAGCTTCTTGATAAACTCTTTTTAAAGAGGAGATTAACTAGATTAATTTCCTTAATTAGAATAATATAGACCAGACACTGTGTAGCAGATACAGGAAACAAAATGACACCAGGAATCTGGAAACAAATGTCCACTAACAATTTGGAGAGAGTAATAGGAGAGCAGAACACTATTCTGCATAAACAAACCACACACACACACACACATGCACGTATCTGCTCTTTTCATGAATACTTAGAAATATTGTGGAGCTTGATGATAGTCCAACAATATATGAAATGTGGGAATAAATTTTATTTGCCTAAGTACAGAAGTAAAGGAAAGGATAGGGGAAAAAAGTGAATCCAGAAAACTGGAGAACTTATAGCTATTTTGGTTACCTATGTATCATCTCATGCAACACCAGTAAAACATTTTAAGCAAGATAACCTTAAATTTTAGTAATATAACCCTAAATTTATGCTTATAAAATTTGTGCTAACAGGAATTTTATAGAATAGAAAATACCAATAGCCAGATAACATGGGTTCACTCTCATTATTAATGATGTAAATGCAAATTAAGATGTGATTTTATATTCCTCAAATTCATAACAATTGAATGCAAAATACCAATTAGTGAGAATGCAGAAGGAGAGAAATTATCATACTCTGCTTACAGGACTGCAAATTGTATATCCATTAGGGGAGAAATTTGGGAATAGCTACTATATTTGAAGACATGTATAGTGTGTGACTCTGCAAGTCTACTTTTTGCTGTAAAACCTAGAAAACTGTCACGAGTATGAACCTTTCTCATTGTAACATTGTAATAGTGACAGAGAGAAAACAATTTAAACTCACAACAACAGGAATCGATTGAATAAATAGAAGCATATTCATACAACAGAATACTGTGAAACAACAAAAAAAATGAATGAATGAACTAGAGCTATATATTTTACATGGATAAATCTCAAAACCATTATGCATTTAAAAGGCAAATTTCAGCAAGATATATGCTCATATGTGTATATGATATACTATTTATTTAAAATGCAAAATAAAACAATATTAAATATACACACACATAGATGATGTGTAAATACAAGGAGACATCAGCAAATTGGTGGGCTAAGAAGCTACAGGCTTTACAACCTTTACAACACTGCAACAGATAGCACAGAAACAAAAGATCAAAAGCAGCTATTATTAGTAATTGTATGCCCCAAAATTGGACAGCCTAGATAAAATGGATAAATTCCTAGACACATACAATATATCCAGATTGAATCACAAAAAGACAAAAAGCCCAAACAGACCAATAAAAAGGAGATTGAATCAGTAATAAAAAATTTCCCAACAAAGAAAAATCCAGGACCAAATGCCTTCACAGGTGAATTCTACCAAATAAGCCAAGAATTAATATTAATCTTCCTTATACTCTTCCAAAAGACAGAAGATGAGGGAAAACTGAAAACCCATTTTATGAGGCCAGCATCACTTTGATACCATACCAAGCAAAGATACCAGTAAAACACTACAGACCAATATCTCTGATAAACATGGATGCAAAATCTTCTACAAAATATTAGCAAACCAAACTGAACAGCACATTAAAAAGATCATGCACCATGGCCAAAAGGGATTTATCCTGGGATTCAAGGATGTTTCAACACATACAAAACAATTATTGTGATATGCTGCATTAATAGAATGATAGATAAAATCATAAGGTCATCTCAAAAGATGCAGAAAGAGCAAGCGACAAAATTTAACATGCTTTCATGATAAAAACTGTCAACAAATTAAGTGTATAGAAGGAATTTACCTCAACACTATAAAGACCATATATGAAAAACCCACAGCTAATATACTCAATACTGAGAAATGGAAAGCTTTTCCTCTTAGATCTGGGACAAGGCAAAGATGCTTACTCCTGCCACTTCTATTGAACATAGCACTGACTGTCCTAGCCAGAGTGATTGGCAAGAAAAGAAATAAAAGGCAACCAAATCTGAAAAAGCTTCCCAGGTGGCATAGTGGTAAAGAATATGCCTGCAATGCAAGAGATTTAGGTTTGATCCCTGGGTCTGGAAAATCCCCTGGAGGAGGAAATGGCAACGCACTCTAGTATTCTTGCCTGGAGAATCCCATGGACAGAGGAGCCTGGCAGGCTACAGTCCATGGGGTCACAAAGAGTAGGACATGACTGAACAACTAAGCATGCATGCCAATCTGAAAAAAAGAAGTAAAATTATCCCTGATTGCAGATGAATGATCTTATATGTAGAAAAAATCTGAAGACTCCACACACACACAAACACACACGCATGCACACACACACACAAAACCAGAACTAATCAACATATGAAAATCAGTTATGTTTCTGTACACTATCAATTAACTGTCCAAAAAGGAAATCAAGAAAATTCTATTCAAAATAGCATCAAAAAGAATAAAACACTCAGGATTAAATCTTACCAACGGGGTGAAAGACTTGTACACTGAAAACCTCAAAATAATTCTGAAAAGATTCAAAGAAGACAAAAAAGTAAATAAAAAGATACCTCATGTTTATGGATTGGGAGACTAATGTTAAAATATCCATACTACACAAAGCAATCTACAGATTCAAAGCAATCCTTATCAGTAACCCAATGGCATTTTTACAGAAATTTTTAAAATTTCAAAATTAATATGAAACCTCAAAGGACTCCAAATAGCAAAAATAATTTGAAAAAGAATAACAAAGTTGGAAGACTCACACGTCTTGATTTCAAAATATGTTACAAAACTACAGTAATCAAAACTCTGTGGTGCTGGAATAAAGACAGATAAATACATCAGTGGAATAAAATAGAGAGCCCAGAAATATACCCTAACTTTTTGTTCAAATGATCTTTACCAAGGATGTCAAGACCACTCAATCAGGGAAAAGACAGTTAGTTAGAATTTCTATAGATTAAATGGCATGAAGAAATTCTACTGTTTCACAGCCATAGCAAGTTGTAGATTTTATTTCATCTAGAGATTATCTGCAAACAAATATTTTCTTCCAAATATTTGGAAAGGCTGTTAAACAGCTCACTGTTCATGGAGCTTTATCTAGTCAATGATGATCTACTTTTAAGTCCTGATTTTGAAGGAGGGGCATCATTCCAGATTTTATTGCTTATCACTCACCATTGGCCACCACACTAATGTCATTAACTACAAGATTAGTCTTGGTTTAATTATGTTGCTAAATATTTCAAAAATCTTTTTTTGATAAACAAAAATTCAATTCTTCAAAGTAATTTCTATTTTTTATGTACCAAACAAGGGAATTCTAATTATCTCCTTTGATCTAAAGAAATCTAATGCAAATCTTCATCTAATAGTAGATTACCTAAACTCTCATTCACCGTGGTCTATATTTGGAAGTGATTTTTTTTTTCCAGTAAAGAACATTGTGACTTCTGATAAACTTTATGTATTTATACTCATCATGTATCATTACTTTGCTTTGCATACATGCTCAGTCATGTCTGACTCTTAGGGATGCTGTGGACTGTACCCACCAGGCTCCTCTGTCCATGGGATTTGCCAGGCAAGAATACTGGAATGGGTTGCCATTTCCTTCTCCAGGGGATCTTCCTGACCCAGGGATCAAACCCCGGGTCTCCTTCACTGCAGGCAGATTCTTTACCACTGAGCCACCAGGGAATCCCAGATTATGTTTCTATTCACCTAAATTCTACATGTCATTTTGATTTACGTTTTTAAGGGATGACATAACATATATAAACAGCTCATTCCAGAAAGGAACTGCTGTCTATGTTACAGAAACTCCCAGATCCCTATAGCATTATTCTTTGACCCTGATATGAGGGTCCATCCACAAAAGTAAAATTATGACACAAGTCTCAGGGAAAAGATGTAATTATCTTCTGTTTTGCCAACTAGGCCTTGAAAAACAGCTAGAGTATTGAGAAAGAAAGGAGAAATCAGAGGTAAGCTATTAAGAGAAGAAAAGCTGGCATTTACTGAAAAGCTATCTACTAGCTCTAAAATAGAAGAGGGGGCATTTTAAGCATGCACGTGTCTCACACTCAGTACATTATTTTTTAAATGTGGACCCTCAAATGGACCCTCAAAACCTTACCCAATTATCTAAATCCTGGGATTCATACAGTTTTCCCATTGGCCTGTGGTGATGGGTTTTTGTTTTGACATGTTGCAGTAAGGAGAAAAATGTGTTCCCATGACATGGGTGTTGATTGAAGCTGTTTGATGATTGTTGCAAGTTCATCCCAAAGTTCTCTCACAAATGTATGTGATAATGCCAGTTCTGCAGCTCTGGTATTCCGTATACCCTTTTGGTGTTTAAATGTTCCTCCATCTGAAACAGCAGTGCTGATAAAATCTGTTAGAAACGGTGACCACTCCGCCAAGTATTTGTCAGCTTTCTCTGAGAAACCTTCAGGATATCCATCCAGCCTCAAATATTGCCAGTGCCTTCATCAAATTGAATAGGCATGGATCTCTGACAGCATGATGATCGATAACACATCTCTTCTGACGAGAGAAGCCCTTCAAATAGAGATAATCAAGCACTCTACAGAGTTAGGCCAAATCTCCAACAACAGAGGAAGAGAAAAAGCAAAGCACGAACATCATTTGAAAAGAGGTTTAGGGACTTTTCCCATGTCTGAGACCTAGGTATCCTAAAATAAATGATACTCAAAGTTCTAAAGTTAACAAGTAAACAGATTACATTTTCTGTTTGTTTTGAGAAATTACTCTGGCACAATACATTTAAAATAAAATGGATTTTTATTCTTATCTCATAAAACCTGATTCAGAAAACCCCCTTTTCTACTGTCATTTCACAAAACACATTTAAAATACAACTCCGTGTATATGTGTGTTTGTAGTGGGGGAGGGTATGCACACAGGTAGGTTTCAGATGTAAACTTTTTGCAAACAGATGTGTCTTGCTTTCAATGTATATAAACAATGGCTTTGAAAAAGATAATTTAAATATGCCACTACAGAAAGGAATCAATTCTCTAGAAATGAACAAAAATGATTTAAAAATAAACCTTTTCCATTAAATGTTAAGTCTAAATATTCAGACTATAGTCACCTAAACCAGAACCTTGTTTGAAAGCACAGTGATATTTCTTATCTTTGCTTCCTGGCTTTAAGTTAGCAAATCCTATGTTTCTGAATTTTAATCACCCATCAATGATGTTTCCAAATTTAATCTACTTCTTGGCAGTAGAATCAGCAAAACATTTGTTCCCTTTCTTCTGGATACAGCTGCAATCAATTGGATGCACAAATAGCATGAAGGATGCTACAGGGAATATCTGCCCCTTCATAAAATGGAACAGAAATTTGGATGATGATAGTTTTTACACAATCAAAACAAAACAGCCAGAGCAAAAAAGATAATCAAGCCAACACTCTTCAAGTATTCAACTGGAAAGGCATATTCTCCATCCTAATTCTTCATGCTTTTAATATTCTCAGATATTCATAAACTCTGTTTAAGGACATGCCAAAGGGAAAGTTGCTAGTATTATCACCATTGACTAATGAGTAGGAGAGGGGAGTAGGAGCATGCAGAGGGCTTTTACATGGTCATTCATCCACTAAACACTTTCACAAAATCTACAATCTGTTAGGATAATAGCTGAGAGAATCATTTTGCTTCAAATTCAGATATGTCGACTTCTGGTAGCTCAGACTTATTAACTGTCCCAAATACTATTATTCTGTCATTGTCCACCCAAATTCACTTCATTTGTGTCTGACTCTGTGACCCTATGAATCACAGCCCTTCAGGCTCCTCAATCCATGGGATTCTCTAGGCAAGAATGCCAGAGTGGGTTTCCATGCCCTCCTCCAGGGAATCTTCCAGACCCAGGGATCAAACACGGGTCTCTTGTCTCCTGTATTGGCAGGCGAGTTCTTTACCACTAGCGCCACCTGGGAAACCCCATTATTCTATCATACCTAGCACTAGAATGAAATTTTCCCTTGTGTGGAATTTAAAATATGTACTCTTCACTATGTAACATTAAATTAAATTTCATTAAATTAAATTAAATTAATTAAAATTATTAATTAATTAATTAAATTCATTAAATTAAATTAAAAGGAATTACCTCATGATCTGGAAAGAGAAGATTTAATTATTTTTTAGAGACCTTGGGTCAAGTTTATCCAAGTTGTGTCTAAATGGCAAACACCAAATGAAACATTTCACTTGAACTTGCTGGCCAATTTGAAGAAATAGGTAAATATAATTTTTATATTGAATTCCTCATAGTGATTTAGATGAAAGGATGAAAAATAGGAAGACAAGCAGATAATACAAGAAAATCAGAAAGAGTATCTAGAAAAGTAAGTATTTAGTATAATTAGAGGAAGAATTCAGTAGCTACAGGTAAGAACAATGATAATAATCAAAGCAGGAAAGTAATTGTATGTCTAAATTTGAGAAGTAAAACAATGAAGCTTCTAGCTCATAAACATATGATATTATCTTCATGATCTTGGGGTAGGAGAGAATTTCTTAAGCAGGAATCATAAAGCTTTAAAAGGTCGGTAGATAAAGTATATTACATTACAACTAAGAATTTCTATTCAGCAAAAGACTCAATTAAGAGAGTAAAGGGGTAAACTAATGGTGAGAAAAGATATTTGCAACACATATGACTAACAAGAGACTCATATTCGGGATATATTAAAAAATACTTACAAAAAGTAAAAAATACCAGAAAAAAGGGTAAGAGTTTTGAACACTTTTCAAAAGAGGATATCTGAATGACCAATAAACTTTTGAAAAGATGCTCAACATTATTAATCAACAGGGAACAGATTCATGCTATAACAAACACGTTTGCTTGGCAAAAATTAAAAGATACACAATTCCACATGGGTTGTGGAATTTTCACATACTGTTGGTGGTAATATGAAAACCATTTTAGAATCTAGACTGCCGTTATCTATTGAAGTTGAAAATACTCGTTTCCTGTGATTCATCAATTCCCCTCCCACAACAGGTAAAGAGCAGCATTGTTTGAAATAGCCAATAATTGAAAACAGGTCAAATGTCCATCCATGAACAGTAGAACTGATACATTATCTGTGGACTATTCATCCAACTGAATGTTATTTAATGATGAAAATGAATTAACTACAGATATTTGCAACATGAATGAAACTCATAAACATAATATTGAGCCAAAAAAACCAAGACACAAAAGAGCTCGTATGTGTCAAAGATGCATATAAAGTACTAAAATAACATTATTAATGAAATAGAAAAGAGAACACTTTAATATATTATTTATAACACATGTGATTAAATCATTATATGTAATTGTAATAACAAATTAAATACATTTTTTTTTAAAAATTGATCAGACAACAACCAAAGACCTTAAGAAGCCAGATAGCAGATTTCTTATTTTCACCAGGCTTTCTCTCTAATCTGGTCAGACTTCACTGTAGTAAAAGCCAACTAATCTTATTCATCTTTATGCCATCACTACTCAAATTTCCCTTCCTGAAAATAATTTTTCTTTTTCCCTCCCTTTTCCAACTTCAATTCAATTTAAACCCTTCATCCCCTACTTACTCCACTCACTTATTGTGACCTTTCTTTAATACTTATATTTATATATATTTTAGCCTTTCCTTTATATTCAGTGCTGAACTTATATCCTCAACTAGGTTAAAACTTTTTTGCATAATTTATTCATTACTCTTCATGCCCTACAGGAGTTATACTTAACTCAGTTACAGATAAGAATGAAGCATCTGGGAAGTTGTATTTTTTTTTTTTTAATATAGATCCCACAGTGTAACACCAAGATTTTCTAACTCAAGAAGGCTAGGAACTTCACTGGCAGTCCAGTGGCTAAGACTCAGCACTCCCAATGCAGGGGGCCTGGGTTGGTCCCTGGTCAGGGAATAGATCCCACCTGCTGCATCTAAGAGTGTGCATGCTGCAACTCAAGATCCCACATGCTTCAACTAAGACTTGGCACAGTCAAATAAAGAAATGAATAAATATATTTTTTAAAAAGTCTAGGATGGGGCTTAGGAATCTAGTTTTAAAACAGCTAACCAGTGGTTCTAATACACAGCCAAGAAACAAAATGATACCTTGGTTCCCAGCAGGTGGATGGAATGCTGCTGCTGCTAAGTCGCTTCAGTCATGTCCGACCCTGTGCGACCCCATAGACGGCAGCCCACCAGGCTCCCCCACAATAAATAAAGGTTGATTGCTTGAATAATAGAAGATAGAGCATATTATGCAGCAGTTTTATTCCTGATGAGATATAGTTCATAGAAGGAATTTATGTTTCATCTTACAGATGAAAGGCAAGGCAAGGTATTTTGTCCAATGCAACATAATTAGTGAACGGGTATCAAATATGGACTAGAAATGATTTTCTTGAGCTGGTCAAATGTTCTTTCTACCACACAAGAGTCCTAAAGCTAATGGCAGAATTTCAATAAAATACTGCACAAAATATTTCATTAATTCAAGAGACCCAAGAATCTCATTTAAAAGTTACATCACTGATCAGGCACATGAAATATTGCTGAATTTGGTTAGAATAGTCTATAAATTACCTTATCCTGGCCACATATTAAACATTTTTGCTATAATTTTGTGAAACTTTGTCCTTGGAAAAATTTAATTGTTAAAATTCTTCATAGAGTCTTGCTACACTGTTATAGAGGAACATTATAATAAATTACAATTGTACCAAATGCTCCAATAATTAAAACAGTTGTCCCTCAATATCCATGGAGTATTGGTTCCAGGACTCTGTGGATACCAACATCTACAGATGCCCAAGTGCCTTATATAAAATAAATAGTTGGAACTTCCCTGGTAGTCAAGTGCTTTCAATGCAGTGGTCACAGATTTGTGCCCTGGTCAAGAAACTAAGATCCTACATGTTGCATGGCAAAATAATAATAATAAAATAAAATGATATAGTATTTGCATATAACTTATGCACACCCTTCCATCAACTTTAAATAATCTCTAGGTTAATTATATCACCTTATACAATGAAGGTCTTCTCTGGTGGCTTAGTGGTTAAGAATCTGCTTGCCAATGCAGGAGACCTGGATTCGATCCTTGGGTTGGGAAGACCCCCAGGAGAAGAAAATGGCAACTCACTCTAGTATTCTTGCCTGGGAAATCCCATAGTCAGAGGAACCTGGCATGCTACAGTTGCAAAAAAGTCAGATATGACTTAGCGACTAAATAACAATACAATGAAATGCAAATAGTTGTAAATACAATGTAAATACTATGTAAATAGTTGCCATCATCCAACAAATTCAAGTTTTGCTTCTTGGAACTTTCAGGGATTTTTGTTCCAAATATTTTCTATCTGCGCTTGATTGAATCCACAGATACAGAGCCTGTGGATATGGAGGACTAACTGTACAAATTTCATAAAACTTAAATAATATTTTTAAAGAAAACACTTATTTTCCAGCTTAAGCCTTTCCATCATGCTGAGTTCTAAGGAAAGAGAAATTTGTAAATAGAAAATTTTCACTAATTACTACTAACTGCCATGATACTTTAACAATCATGTTCTATTTCCTACACAAAACACTCATTAATGATGCAAAGTTAGTAGCCTGATATAATCATTCTTGACCTGATGAAGATGATACTGCAAAATTTAGATTATGACCGAAAACAAAGTATATATCATTTTTATAAATGGAACATATATTTCAAGATTTACATTGTCTTTTGATCAACTCATCCCTTGTTTTAAATTCACAGCTTTCAATATTTTTACCTTCTATAAACACTTCTGTCACACTTTCTAATGACCCAACAAGTCAGCCTTATCCCTAAATTGTCAAGAAACAGTGATTACAGAATGTTTTGGGCATGGGACATAATTTCAAATATTCCCTGATCATTAACTAATTTACCAACGGAGTAAAACCAGTTAAGAATAAATGCTTACAACTTCTGTAGACAAACATCATTTCAGTTCAGTCACTCAGTCGTGTCTGACTCTTTGCAACCCCATGAACTGCAGCACACCAGGCCTCCCTGTCCGTCATGAACTCCCAAAGCATGCCCAAACTCATGTCCATTGATCAGTGATGCCATCCAACCATCTCATCCTCTGTCGTCCCCTTCTCCTCCTGTCCTCAATCTTTCCCAGCATCAGGGTCTTTTCCAATGAGTCAACTCTTCGCATCAGGTGGCCAAAGTATTGGAGTTTCAGCTTCAACATCAGTCCTTCCAATGAACACCCAGGACTGATTTCCTTTAAAATGGACTGGTTGAATCTCCTTGCAGTCCAAAGGACTCTCAAGAGTTTTCTCCAACACCACAGTTCAAAAGCATCAATTTTTCAGAGCTCAGCTTTCTTTATAGTCCAACTCTCAATCCATACATGACTACTGTAAAAACCATAGCCTTGACTAGATGAACCTTGATTGGCAAAGTAATGTCTCTGTTTTTTACTATGCTGTCTAGGTTGCTCATAACTTTCCTTCCAAGGAGTAAGAGTCTTTGAATTTCATGGTTGCAATCATCATCTGCAGCAATTTTTGGAGCCCCCCAAAATAAAGTCAGCCACTGTTTCCCCATCTATTTGCCATGAAGTGATGGGACTGGATGTCATGATCTTAATTTTCTGAATGTTGAGCTTTAAGCCAACTTTTTCACTCTCCTCTTTCACTTTCATCAAGAGGCTCTTCAGTTCTTCTTCACTTTCTTCCATAAGAGTGGTGTCATCTGCATATCTGGAGAAGACAACGGCACCCCACTCCAGTCCTCTTGCCTGGAAAATCCCATGGATGGAGGAGCCTGATAGGCTGCAGTCCATGGGGTCACAGAGTCGGACACGATTGAACGACTTCACTTTCATTTTTCATTTTCATGCATTGGAGAAGGAAATGGCAACCCACTCTAGTGTTCTTGCCTGGAGAATCCCAGGGACGGGAGAGCCTGGTGGGCTGCCATCTGTGGGGTCCAACAGAGTCAGACACGACTGAAGTGACTTAGCAGCAGCAGCAGCAGCAGCAGCAGCATCTGCATATCTGAGGTTATTGATATTTTTCCCAGAAATCTTGATTCCAGCTTGTGTTTCATCCAGGCCAGCCTTTCTCATGATGTATTCTGCATGTGAGTTAAATAAGCAGGGTGACAATATGCAGCCTTGATGTACTCCTTTTCCTATTTCGAACCAGTCTGTCACTCCATGTCCAGTTCTAAGTGTTGCTTCCTGACCTGCATATAGGTTGTTCAAGAGGCAGGTGAGGTGGTCTGGTATTCCCATCTTTTTCAGAATCTTCCACAGTTTATTGTGATCCACACAGTCAAAGGCTTTGACATAGTCAAAAAAGCAGAAATAGATGTTTCTTTGAAACTCTCTTGCTTTTTCGATGATTCAAGTGATATTGGCAATTTGATCTCTGGTTCCTCTGCCTTTTCTAAAACCAGCTTCAACATATGGAAGTTCATGGTTCAAGTATTGCTGAAACCTGGCTTGGAGAATTTTGAGCATTACTTTACTAACGTGTGAGATGAGTGCAATTGCAAGGTAGTTTAAGCATTCTTTGGCATTGCCTTTCTTTGGGCTTGGAATGAAAACTGACCTTTTCCAGTCCTGTGGCCACTGCTGAGTTTTCCAAATTTGCTGATATATTGAGGGCAGCACTTTCAGAGCATCATCTTTTATGATTTGAAATAGCTCAACTGGAATTCCATCACCTCCACTAGCTTTGTTCTTAGTGATGCTTCCAATATGCTATCGATGTTGGTCATATAGTAGGTGTGTACTTTCATTATTTTATTTCTCCTCAAAATCTTTTGAAGGAGCATAATTATTTTCATTTTAGAAATGAAAAAAATTAGGTGGAATTTAGTTAAATACTGTCTAAGTAATCAGGTTTAGAATCTAGATCTATCTTAAATAAAAATTCTGCCCCTTTTAATACATGATACTGATTTAAAATGTCACTTTACAGTAGTTTTTAACTGTGGTGTTGGAGAAGACTCTTGAGAGTCCCTTGGACTGCAAGGAGATCCAACCAGTCCATCCTAAAGGAAATTAGTCCTGAATATTCACTGGAAGGACTGATGCTGAAGCTGAAACTCCAATACTTGGCCACTTATGCAAAAAACTGATTCATTGAGAAAGACCCTGATGCTGGGAAAGATTGAAGGCAGGAGGAGAAAGGGATGACAGAGGATTAGATGGTTGGATGGCATCACCAAAGCGATGGACATGAGTTTGAGCAAGTTCCAGGAGTGGTGATGGACAGGGAAGCCTGGCGTGCTGTAGTCCATGGGGTCACAAAGAGTTGGACACCACTGAGCAACTGAACTGAACTGAAGCTATGCTGATGAAATTAAGAATTAATATAATCAGTTGCACAAATGACTTACAAGAAAATATAAATGACAATTTCCTATCATTATTTATTGTAAATATGATATTATTAGAGTCAAAATGTTCCAGCTTGAGGAATCTAGATCCATTAAAGTATATAAGAAATACTAGCTGACATTTCTTAAGTCAGTTCTTCCAACTATGAAATGACTACTTGCATCAGATTTGCCTGGATATGAGGCAAATATGAGGCCTGATATTTTAAAAGTTCCATAGGTGATTCTTTTTTATTTTTATTTTTACTTTATTTTGCTTTAAAGTACTGCATTGGTTTTGCCATACATCAACATGAATCCGCCATGGATGTACATGAGTTCCCAATCCTGAACCCCCCTCCCACCTCCCACCCCATATCATCTCTCTGGATCTTCCCCGTGTACCAGCCCCAAGCATCCTGTATCCTGTATCAAACATAGACTGGCGATTCGTTTCTTACATGACAGTATACGTTTCAATGCCATTCTCCCAAATCATCCCACTCTCTCTCTCTCCCACAGAGTCCAAAAAGTCCGTTCTATACATCTGTGTCTATTTTGCTGTCTCACATACAGTGTTATCATTACCATCTTTCTTAGTTCCATATATATGTGTTAGTATACTGTATTGGTGTTTTTCTTTCTGGCTTACTTCACCTGTATAATACGCTCCAGTTTCAACTACCTCTTTAGAACTGATTCAAATGTATTCTTTTTAATGGCTGAGTAATACTCCATTATGTATATGTACCACATCTTTCTTATCCATTCGTCTGCTGATGGACATTCTTATGAGTTTGAAAACTGTTGCTCAAGACTCACATATGCAGTTGCTCATACACCATTCCTGAGTGCCTTAAGTTATTTGTTAAAATAGTTTGTAATCATTATTGTTGTTTGATATCAAAAAACATAGAAGTGAAAGGACTAAAATCTAGCAAGAAGATATAGTAGTACCTGTGACAATTATCCTAATAATAGAGGGTCAAAAAATGGGTGATACTTTCTACTGGGGGAAGGGGTCAGGGATTCTCACTTTAAAATCTGATTTTATGTTTCAAAAACATTTCAAAAACATTGGGCTTCCCCAGTGGCTCAGATGGTAAAGAATCTGCCTGCAATGCAGGAGACCCAAGTTCAGTGCCTGGGTTGGGAAGATCCCCTGGAGAAGGAAATGACAACCCACTCCAGTTTTCTTGCCTGAGAAATCCCATGGACAGAGGAGCCTGGTGGGCTACAGAACATAGGGTCGCAGAGTTGTACATGACCGAAACAACTTAGCATGCATGCAGGCATACTGCTGCTGCTACTGATAAGTTGCTTCAGTCATGTCCGACTCTGTGCAACCCCATAGATGGCAGCCCACCAGGCTCCCCCATCCCTGGGATTCTCCAGGCAGGAACACTGGAGTGGGTTGCCATTTCCTTCTCCAATGCATGAAAGTGAAAAATGAAACTGAAGTCGCTCAGTCGTGTCTGACTCTTAGGGATCCCATGGACTGCAACCCACCAGGCTCCTCTGTCCATGGGATTTTCTAGGTAAGAGTACTGGAGTGGGGTGCCATTGCCTTCTCCATGCAGACACACTTGCTTGTGTAATTGAAAGTTCAAAGGTAAGGTAGGATTCAGGTGTGATTTGACGCTTCAGGTATGATTTTATCAGTGATTCTCTCAGTTCTGATCTTTTAAAGTGTGTTTTGTCCTCAGGTTGGCTTATTTCATAATGGTGAAACAGCTAATGCAATTCCAAGCTTCAAAATACATATTTTCGAGACCCCTCCCCTCAAAATACTTTTGTCACAGCAATTCCCCCTACTTGAGCTGGCTTAGGTTACATGCCCTGAACCAAGGATTCTGGACACAGGGTGAAAGTGAAAAAGTGAAAGTTGCTCAGTTGTGTCAAACTCTTTGTGACCCCATGGACTGAGCATTTCATGGAATTCTCCAGGCCAAAATACTGGAGTGGGTAGCCTTTCCCTTCTGCAGGGAATCTTCCCAACCCAGGGATTGAAAACAGGTCTCCCACATTGCAGGCAGATTCTTTACCCACTGAGTCACAAGGGAAGCTCAAGAATACTGGAGTGTGTAGTCTATCCCTTCTCCAGTGGATCTACTCGACCCAGGAATCGAACCAGGGTCTCCTGCATTTCAGGCAGATTCTTTACCAACTGAGCTCTCAGGGAAGCCCTAGAAAACTTATGATAGGTATAAACTGAAAATGGGATCTGCTTTACTAAAGCAGAAAGGCTTCACAGGGGAGAATTTCATGTCAGAAATCTTGGTTCTGAGTCTTGCTTTATTGATTCAAATTGGGTGTCTTTGTATTTCATAGTAATGTGTTCAACCATATTTTTGAGCTGTCTTATTTCAAAATCAACCTCGCATGGGATGTTGGTTTAATATAAGTCTTTCTTCTTGATTTAATTCTTACCCAG
Organism: Ovis canadensis; assembly: GCF_042477335.2. Classification (NCBI taxonomy): domain Eukaryota; kingdom Metazoa; phylum Chordata; class Mammalia; order Artiodactyla; family Bovidae; genus Ovis; species Ovis canadensis. The sequence continues at coordinate 141,273,381 of NC_091727.1, read as the reverse complement.
ATCTTTGATTATAACCACCAAGGTCTGTACTAGGATCTATCTGCTATTGCGATGATCTGTCTAAAGAAACAAAAATCCTCCTCCCTCTCCATCAAGAAATAAAAGTCAAAACTCTAATGTTTGTTTCTAGAAACAATTGTTCTCTAGATCCTTTCTGAGATAGCAATGTCAACATACACACAGACAAGATTTTTATTGCAAGGTAATTATTAAATTTGCTGTATTTCTTTTTTATTTTATTTTTTTGGAGGTTAATTACTTTACAATATTGTGTTGGCTTTGCCATACATCAACATGAATCCACCACAGGTATACACGTTTTCCCCATCCTGAACCCCCCTCCCTCCTCCCTCCCCATACCATCTCTCTGGGTCGTCCCAGTGCACCAGCCCCAAGCATCCAGTATCATGCATCAAACCTGGACTGGCGATTCATTTCATATATGATATTATACATGTTTCAATGCCATAATTTTCTATATTTCTTTAAAAATAATGTGAAAGTAGCTTTTGTAAGTGGAGAAGGAAATGGCAACCCACTCCAGTATTCTTGCCTAGAGAATTCCATGAACAGAGGAGCCTGGTGAGTGGCTGTCCACAGGGTCACACAGAGTCTGACATGACTGAAGCGACTTAGCATGCATGCATGCATTGGAGAAGGAAATGGCAACCCACTCCAGTATTCTTGCCTGGAGAATCCCAGGGACAGAGGAACCTGGTGGGCTGCCGTCTGTGGGGTCACACAGAGTCGGACATGACGCAGCTTTTGTAAGAGTGCTTTGTAGAAACACTGCTTTTTCTATTTATTTTTATTATATTTTTTGGTGTTATAATTTTTAACAATAGGTGTTAAAATTTTAATTTTAACAATAGGTGTATTTTTATTATCACAATGATGTAGGTAAAATAATATGCATCTACATCTTTCTTTTTAACTGCAATATTATAATCCATTTCAAAACTGGGTCAGTTTATTTCAAAGTATCTGAAAAGTGATTAGAGTAAAGGCAGCAAGATAATCTAATGTAAATTCAACACTCTGGTTTAAGGATATAGAATGACTAGTTTGCATTATACAAGGGGCCTTAAAGAATAACTAGCAGGGATGAAAATAAAAAAGGAGGAAAAGTAAACAAGAGCATTATTATGCAGACATTTATGAACAATTAAGCATAATCATAGCTAGGGAAATAGCATTCTGTTTGCTAGAGATAACCACTCTAAACTCTGAAACATAATACTTTCAACACTTACATGACGGTTTATATTACAAGCAGAATGAAATGCAACACCCATGCACAATATGATAATGAGAAGCAAAATAATAACAATGTCCTTTATTAATGTACTTCTTACCAATCAAAGGAAAGCTGATTGAGTAATAATCTTGTCATGAGGATGTAAAAGACAAAATATATTTGAAAGATGTAGTTTTTCATTGAAAAATTTCCTCAGATGTCACTCTTGCTGTATGCTTCAGAAGACAAAGTTGAAGGTTCCAGTTGAATCAAATTATCAAAGTTTACAGACTGTCATCATTTCATACACCAAACAACCACTGACTTCACTTAGAATCATAATAGTCAAAACCATAGCAGGATATGGCCCTCATTCTTTTTGTTCTTGACAGTAGATTTAATGACAATATATTTAACTATCAACTCAAAGGCAATAAATAATCACACTTTTATGGAACTGTATCACATAAACAATTTATAAAGATATGTTGATTTTAAAATGAATTTACATCCTTTCTTTTCATCTCTATACATAAGAATGTACAAATACTAAGTATAACTGTGAATGGACTTATTTTCCAGAGCTAGCAGGGCCTCAGTAGCACTACCTTTTTAAGAGAATAACTTGCTAAGAGAATTATATTCAGATTCAAAATTTGATGATTATAATCTACTTACACTTTTTTATAATGGGCTATTTATTGAAAATACGGAGATTTATCAAGCTAACAACAGTATTTTTCACAGAGTTAGAACAAATAATTTCACAATTGTATGGAAATACAAAAAACCTTGAATAGCCAAAGCAATCTTGAGAAAGAAGAATGGAACTGGAGGAATCAACCTGCCTGACTTCACGCTCTACTACAAAGCCACAGTCATCAAGACAGTATGGTACTGGCACAAAGACAGAAATATAGATCAATGGAACAAAATAGAAAGCCCAGAAATAAATCCATGCACCTATGGACAGCTTTTCTTTGACAAAGGAGACAAGAATATACAATGGAGAAAAGACAATCACTTTAACAAGTGGTGATAGGAAAACTGGTCAACCACTTGTAAAAGAATGAAACTAGAACATTTTCTAACACCATAAACAAAAATAAACTCGAAATGGATTAAAGATTTAAACGTAAGGCCAGAAACTATAAAGCTCCTAGAGGAGAACATAGGCAAAACACTGTCCAACATAAACCACAGCAGGATCCTCTATGACCCACCTCCCAGAATATTGGAAATAGAAGCAAAAATAAACAAATGGGATCTAATTAAAATTAAAAGCTTCTGCACAACAAAGGAAACTATAAGCAAGGGGAAAAGACAGCCTTCAGAATGAGAGAAAAATAATAGCAAATGAAGCAACTGACAAAGAATTAATCTCAAAAATATACAAGCAGCTCCTGCAACTCAATTCCAGAAAAATAAATGACCTAATCAAAAAATGGGCCAAAGAACTAAACAGACCTTTCTCCAAAGAAGACATACAGATGGCTAACAAACACATGAAAAGATGCTCAACATCACTTATTATCAGAGAAATGCAAATCAAAACCACAATGAGGTACCATTTCACACCAGTCAGAATGGCTGCTATGTAAAAGTCTACAAGCAATAAATGCTGGAGAGGGTGTGGAGAAAAGCAAACCCTCTTACACTCTTGGTGAGAATGCAAACTAATACAGCCACTATGGAGAATAGTGTGGAGATTCCTTACAAAACTGAAAACAAAACTGCCTTATGACCCAGCAATCCCACTGCTTGGCATACACATGGAGGAAACTAGAATGGAAAGAGACACATGATTCTTTTTAACGGCTGAGTAATACTCCATTGTGTATATGTACCACTGCTTTCTTATCCATTCATCTGCTGATGGACATCTAGGTTGCTTCCATGTCCTGGCTATTATAAACAGTGCTGTGGGAAAGAGACACAGATGTGTATAATGGACTTTTGGACTCAGAGGGAGAGGGAGAGGGTGGGATGATTTGGGAGAATGACATTCTAACATGTATACTATCATGTGAATTGAATCGCCAGTCTATGTCTGACGCAGGATGCAGCATGCTTGGGGCTGGTGCATGGGGATGACCCAGAAAGATGTTATGGGGAGGGAGGTGGGAGGGGGGTTCATGTTTGGGAATGCATGTAAGAATTAAAGATTTTAAAATTTAAAAAATAAAAAACTAAAATTAAAAAAAAAAAAAGAAAGCAGTGGTACACATACACAATGGAGTATTACTCAGCCATTAAAAAGGATACATTTGTGTGCGGTGTTAGGAAGTGATCTAGTTTCATTCTTTTACAAGTGGTTGACCAGTTTTCCCAGCACCACTTGCTAAAGAGATTGTCTTTACTCCATTGTATATTCTTGCCTCCTTTGTCAAAGATAAGGTGTCCATATGTGTGTGGATTTATCTCTGGGCTTTCTATTTTGTTCCATTGATCTATATGTCTGTCTTTGTGCCAGTACCATACTGTCTTGATGACTGTGGCTTTGTAGTAGAGCCTGAAGTCAGGCAAGTTGATTCCTCCAGTTCCATTCTTCTTTCTCAAGATTGCTTTGGCTATTCGAGGTTTTTTGTATTTCCATACAAATCTTGAGATTATTTGTTCTAGTTCTGTGAAAAATGTGGCTGGTAGCTTGATAGGGATTGCATTGAATTTGTAAATTGCTTTGGGTAGTATACTCATTTTCACTATATTGATTCTTCCAATCCATGAACATGGTATATTTCTCCATCTATTAGTGTCCTCTTTGATTTCTTTCATCAGTGTTTTATAGTTTTCCATATATATAGGTCTTTAGTTTCTTTAGGTAGATATATTCCTAAGTATTTTATTCTTTTCGTTGCAATGGTGAATGGAATTGTTTCCTTAATTTCTTTTTCTACTTTCTCATTATTCGTGTATAGGAATGCAAGGGATTTCTGTGTGTTGATTTTATATCCTGCAACTTTACTATATTCATTGATTAGCTCTAGTAATTTTCTGGTGGAGTCTTTAGGGTTTTCCATGTAGAGGATCATGTCATCTGCAAACAGTGAGAGTTTTACTTCTTCTTTTCCAATTTGGATTCCTTTTATTTCTTTTTCTGCTCTGATTGCTGTGGCCAAAACTTCCAGAACTATGTTGAATAGTAGCGGTGAAAGTGGACACCCTTGTCTTGTTCCTGACTTTAGGGGAAATGCTTTCAATTTTTCACCATTGAGGATAATGTTTGCTGTGGGTTTGTCATAGATAGCTTTTATTATGTTGAGGTATGTTCCTTCTATTCCTGCTTTCTGGAGAGTTTTTATCATAAATGGATGTTGAATTTTGTCAAAGGCCTTCTCTGCATCTATTGAGATAATCAGATGGTTTTTATTTTTCAATTTGTTAATGTGGTGAATTACATTGATTGATTTGCGGATATTGAAGAATCGTTGCATCCCTGGGATAAAGCCCACTTGGTCATGGTGTATGATCTTTTTAATGTGTTGTTGGATTCTGATTGCTAGAATTTTGTTGAGGATTTTTGCATCTATGTTCATCAGTGATATTGGCCTGTAGTTTTCTTTTTTTGTGACATCTTTGTCAGGTTTTGGTATTAGGGTGATGGTGGCCTCATAGAATGAGTTTGGAAGTTTACCTTCCTCTGCAATTTTCTGGAAGAGTTTGAGGAGGATAGGTGTTAGCTCTTCTCGAAATTTTTGGTAGAATTCAGCTGTGAAGCCGTCTGGACCTGGGCTTTTGTTTGCTGGAAGATTTTTGATTACCGTTTCAATTTCCATGCTTGTGATGGGTCTGTTAAGATTTTCTATTTCTCCCTGGTTCAGTTTTGGAAAATTGTACTTTTCTAAGAATTTGTCCATTTCTTCCACGTTGTCCATTTTATTGGCATACAACTGCTGATAGTAGTCTCTTATGATCCTTTGTATTTCTGTGTTGTCTGTTGTGATCTCTCCATTTTCATTTCTAATTTTATTGATTTGATTTTTCTCTCTTTGCTTCTTGATGAGTCTGGCTAATGGTTTGTCAATTTTATTTATCCTTTCAAAGAACCAGCTTTTGGCTTGGTTGATTTTTGCTATGGTCTCTTTTGTTTCTTTTGCATTTATTTCTGCCCTAATTTTAAAGATTTCTTTCCTTCTACTAACTCTGGGGTTCTCCAATTCTTCCTTTTCTAGTTGCTTTAGTTGTAGGGTTAGGTTATTTATTTGACTTTTTTCTTGTTTCTTGAGGTATGCCTGTATTGCTATGAACTTTCCTCTTAGCACTGCTTTTATAGTGTCCCACAGGTTTTGGGTTGTTGTGTTTTCATTTTCATTAGTTTCTATGCATATTTTGATTTCTTTCTTAATTTCTTCTGTGATTTGTTGGTTATTCAGAAGTGTGTTGTTCAACCTCCATATGTTGGAATAACACTCTCAGACATAAATCACAGCAGGATCCTCTATGATCCACCTCCCAGAAGTCTGGAAATAAAAGCAAAAATAAACAAATGGGATCGAATTAAAATTAAAAGCTTCTGTACAACAAAGGAAAATATAAGCAAGGTGAAAAGACAGCCTTCTGAATGGGAGAAAATAATAGCAAATGAAGCAACTGACAAACAACTAATCTCAAAAATATACAAGAAACTTATGCAGCTCAATTCCAGACAAATAAACGACCCAATCAAAAAATGGGCCAAAGAACTAAATAGACATTTCTCCAAAGAAGACATACGGATGGCTAACAAACACATGAAAGGATGCTCAACATCACTCATTATTAGAGAAATGCAAATCAAAACCACAATGAGGTACCACTTCACACCAGTCAGAATGGCTGCGATCCAAAAATCTGCAAGCAATAAATGCTGGAGAGGGTGTGGAGAAAAGGGAACCCTCCTACACTGTTGGTGGGAATGCAAACTAGTACAGCCACTATGGAGAACAGTGTGGAGATTCCTTAAAAAATTGCAAATAGAACTACCTTATGACCCAGCAATCCCACTTCTGGGCATACACACCGAGGAAACCAGAATTGAAAGAGACACATGTACCCCAATGTTCATCGCAGCACTGTTTATAATAGCCAGGACATGGAAACAACCTAGATGTCCATCAGCAGATGAATGGATAAGAAAGCTGTGGTACATATACACAATGGAGTATTACTCAGCCGTTAAAAAGAATTCATTTGAATCAGTTCTGATGAGATGGATGAAACTGGAGCCGATTATACAGAGCGAAGTAAGCCAGAAAGAAAAACACCAATACAGTATACTAACACATATATATGGAATTTAGGAAGATGGCAATGACGACCCTGTATGCAAGACAGGGAAAGAGACACAGATGTGTATAATGGACTTTTGGACTCAGAGGGAGAGGGAGAGGGTGGGATGATTTGGGTGAATGACATTCTAACATGTATACTATCATGTGAATTGAATCGCCAGTCCATGTCTGACGCAGGATGCAGCATGCTTGGGGCTGGTGCATGGGGATGACCCAGAGAGATGTTATGGGGAGGGAGGTGGGAGGGGGGTTCATGTTTGGGAATGCATGTAAGAATTAAAGATTTTAAAATTTAAAATAAATAAATAAATAAATGAAAAAAAAAATAAATAGATAAACCCTGAAAAAAAAATAAAAAGGATACATTTGAATCAGTTCTAACTAGGTGTATGAAACTGGAGCCTATTATACAGAGTGAAATAAGCCAAAAAAAAAAAAAAAACACCAATACAGTATCCTAACACATATATATGGAATTTAGAAAGATGGTACTGATGACCCAGTATGCGAGACAGGAAAGAGACACAGATGTACAGAACACTCTTTTTGACTCTGTGGGAGAGGGAGAGGATGCGAATTTGGGAGAATGGCATTGAAACACGTATAATATCATATAAGAAATGAATCACCAGTCCAGGTTCAATGCATGATACAGAATGCTTGGGGCTGGTGCACTGGGATGACCCAGAGGGATGGTACATGGAGGGCGGTGGGAGGGGGATTCAGGATGGGAAACATGTTTATACCCGTGGCAGAGTCATGTTGATGTATGGCAAAACTAATACAATATTGTAAAGTAATTAACATCCAATTAAAATAAATAAATTTATAATAAAATAGATTAAAAAAAGAATAATGTACAGTAAATCTTTCTTTGCTTAATGGGAATTCAACCAAGTAAAGAACAAAATGTAAATCATTGCTCAAAAATGTAACTGTTATTTAAGCTCACAAAAAGGTACATAATGATCATTTCCACTCTTAGCTCCCAGTCAACCACACAAATGAGAATACATTAAAAGGCAGTCACCTTTTTGATTTGGTGCCAGAGAAAACTTTGCCATCTTTTAAATAACAAGTTCTGTCTGTCTCAGGCAAAATGCTGTTCATTGACACAAATACAGGTTTTGAATTGATTGACCTGCTTATGTCTTAATAATACCTTTTACCAGGTATATTTATCAACTATCTGGTCTCATCAGAGAAACAGCCTAAGATATTTTAGGATATCTTTAGTTTACTGTGTCTTAAAAATCCCATTACTCTAAAAACTAAACATTAATGTAACATAAAGCAGAATATTCACCAGAACTCATAAGACAATGACCTAAAATGGACATCTTATATCAACAGGTATTTTTAGGCCAAATCATTGATGAATGGCATTTATGGAATACCAGATAGACATCAGGTGGTATTAATAATGCACAACTATCATTATTATCTGAATGGTCTAGCAGTTTTCCCTACTTATTTCATTTTGAGTCTGAATTTGGTAATAAGGAGTTCATGATCTGAGCCACAGTCAGCTCCTGGTCTTGTTTTTGTTGATTGTATAGAGCTTCTCCATCTTTGGCTGCAAAGAATATATTCAATCTGATTTCAGTATTGACCATCTGGTGATGTCCATGTGTAGAGTCTTCTCTCATGTTGTTGGAAGAGGGTGTATGCTATGACTAGTGCATTTTCTTGGCAAAACTCTATTAGTCTTTGCCCTGCTTCATTCTGCATTCCAAGGCCAAATTGTCCTGTTACTCCAGGTGTTTCTTGACTTCCTACTTTTGCATTCCAGTCCCCTATAATGAAAAGGACATCTTCTTTGGGTGTTAGTTCTAAAAGGTCTTGTAGGTCTTCATAGAACCATTCAACTTCAGCTTCTTCAGCGTTACTGGTTGGGGCATAGACTTGGATTACTATGATATTGAATGGTTTGCCTTGGAGACAAACAGAGATGATTTTGTTGTTTTTGAGATTGCATCCAAGTACTGCATTTCAGACCCTTTTGTTGACCATGAATGCTACTCCATTTCTTCTGAGGGATTCCTGCCCACAGTAGTAGATATAATGGTCATCTGAGTTAAATTCACCCATTCCAGTCCATTTTAGTTCACTGATTCCTAGAATGTCAATGTTCATTCTTGCCATCTCTTGTTTGACCACTTCCAATTTGCCTTGATTCATGGTCCTGACATTCAAGGTTCGTATGCAATATTGCTCTTTACAGTATCAGACTTGCTTCTATCACCAGTCACATCCACAGCTGGGTATTGTTTTCGCTTTGGCTTCATCCCTTTATTCTTTCTGGAGTTATTTCTCCACTGATCTCCAGTAGCATATTGGGCACCTACTGACCTGGGGAGTTCTTCTTTCAATACCCTATCATTTTGCCTTTTCATACTGTTCATGGGGTTCTCAAGGCAAGAATACTGAAGTGGTTTGCCATTCCCTTCTCCAGTGGACCACATTCTGTCAGAACTCTTTATTACCAAATTCAGACTCAAATTGAAGAGAGTAGGGAAAATTGCTAGACCATTCAGGTATGACCTAAATCAAATCCCTTATACAGTGGAAATGAGAAATAGATTAAAGGGCCTAGATCTGATAGATAGAGTGCTTGATGTACTATGGAATGAGGTTTGTGACATTGTACAGGAGACAGGGATCAAGACGATCCCCATGGAAAAGAAATGCAAAAAAGCAAAATGGCTGTCTGGGGAGGCCTTACAAATAGCTATGAAAAGAAGAGAGGTGAAAAGCAAAGGAGAAAAGGAAAGACATAAGCATCTGAATGCAGAGTTCCAGAGAATAGCAAAAAGAGATAAGAAAGCCTTCTTCAGCAATCAATGCAAAGAAATAGAGGAAAACAACAGAATGGGAAAGACTAGAGATCTCTTCAAGAAAATTAGAGGTACCAACGGAACATTTCATGCAAAGATGGGCTCGATAAAGGACAGAAATGGTATGGACCTAACAGAAGGAGAAGATATTAAGAAGAGGTGACAAGAATACACAGAAGAACTGTACAAAAAAGATCTTCACGACCCAGATAACATCCGCTGGATCATTGAAAAACCAAGAGAGTTCCAGGAAAACATCTATTTCTGCTGTATTGACTATGCTAAAGTCTTTGACTGTGTGGATCACAATAAACTGTGGAAAATTCTGAAAGAGATGGGAATTCCAGACCACCTGACCTGCCTCTTGAGAAATCTGTATGCAGGTCAGAGTGCTGCAGTTAGAACTGGACATGGAACAACAGACTGGTTCCAAATAGAAAAAGGAGTACGTCAAGGCTGCATATTGTTACCCTGCTTATTTAACTTCTATGCAGAGTACATCATGAGAAACGCTGGACTGGAAGAAACACAAACTGGAATCAAGATTGCCGGGAGAAATATCAATAACCTCATATATGCAGATGACACCACCCAGATGGCAGAAAGTGAAGAGGAACTAAAAAGCCTCTTGATGAAAGTGAAAGAGGAGAGTGAAAAAGTTGGCTTAAAGCTCAACATTCAGAAAATTAAGATCATGGCATCCAGTCCCATCACTTTATGGGAAATAGATGGGGAAACAGTGGAAACAGTGTCAGACTTTATTTTTTGTGGGGCTCCAAAACCCTGCAGATGGTGATTACAGCCATGAAACTAAAAGACGTTTACTCCTTGGAAGAAAAGTTATGACCAACCTAGATAGAATATTAAAAAGCAGAGACATTACTTTGCTGACTAAGGTCCGTCTAGTCAAGGCTATGATTTTTCCTGTGGTCATGTATGGATGTGAGAGTTGGACTGTGAAGAAGGCTGAGCACCGAAGAATTGATGCTTTTGAACTGTGGTGTTGGAGAAGACTCTTGAGAGTCCCTTGGACTGCAAGGAGATCCAACCGGTCCATTCTGAAGGAGATCTGCTCTGGGATTTCTTTGGAAGGAATGATGCTAAAGCTGAAACTCCAGTACTTTGGCCACCTCATGCAAAGATTTGACTCATTGGAAAGGACTCTGATGCTGGGGGGGATTGGGGGCAGGAGGAGAAGGGGACAACAGAGGATGAGATGGCTGGATGGCATCACGGACTCGATGGACGTGAGTCTGAGTGAACTCTGGGAGCTGGTGATGGACAGGGAGGCCTGGCGTGCTGCAATTCATGGGGTCATAAAGAGTCTGACACGACTGAGTGACTGAACTGAACTGATCATTATTATCATTGTTATTTCCATTAATAATTATTAAGCCCTTATACGTACAAACCCTATGCTAAATTGTATTCTTGTTTTTAGTGTTTATGTTTTTCTTGTGTCATTTAATTCCCATAAATACTTTGTGAGGTAGGTATTATTATCACATATATGTGTGTGTGTGTGTGTGTGTGTGTGTGTAAGAAAATCGAGTCTTAGAATGATTAAGTAACTTGTTCAAGGCCATATATCAAATGTTGAAGCCTGATTTTAAATCCGGGAAATTGGATTCCAAAACACAAAATTTTATTTTATTTTATTTTACTTTATCATTTTTATTGGAGTATATTTGATTTATAGGCTTTCCAGGTGGTGCTAGTGGTAAAGAATCTACCTGCCAATGTAGGAGACACAAGAGATGTGGGTTTGATCCCCAGGTAGGGAAGATCCCCTGGAGTAGCGAATGGTACACCACTCCAGTATTCTTGCCTGGAAAGTTGGGCAGAGGAGCTTGGTGGGCTACAGTCCATGGGGCTGCAAAAAGTTGGACACGATCGAGAGATATTAAGCATTCACACACACATAGTTGATTTATAATGTTGTGTTATTTCAGGTGTACAGCAAAGTTAATCAGTTATGCATATACATATATCAACTCTTTTTTAAGATTATTTTCCCATATAGATCATTATAGAATACTGAGTAGAGTTCCCTGTACTTTACAGTAGGTCCTTATTGCCTACTTTATATATAGTAGTGTGTATATGTCAATCCCAATCTTGTGATTTTCTCTCTCCCCCTTTACCTCCTGGTAACCATAAGTTTGCAAAATACAAAATTTTAAACAATATACTATAACTACTTACTATCAAAGATTCTACAGTGTAGATGAGGAGATGATATACACACTGGTTGCTTGAACTAAAAGCATTCAAATTAATGTTTTCCTTTTCTCTTCTATGACACAAGTACTTTCAAACACAGTTGCTGCTACCTAAAATGTATCTCAAATCTGTCTGCTTCTCTGCATCCCCACTACCATCATCCTGACTAGGTGACTTCTACCTTTTCTACTTCCATACCTTCATAACTGGTCTTTTTGCTTCCACTTGTACTTTTTTAGCATTAAACTAGCATCTTATTTAATAAGGAAATACTAAAACCATTTGAATTACAATCAAGAATAGCAAAGATGCCCACTACTTCCTTTATTATTCAGCACTGTACAGAGGTATCACTCAATGCAACAAGAAAAGATAAATTAATTAGAGGTAATAATAACTGAAATTAAGAACTTCTTAAGGTAGTCAAACTCCTTAAGGTAGAGAACCCCTTGTAGCTCAGTTGGTGAAGAATCTGCCTGCAATGCAGGGGACCTGGGTTTGATTCCTGGGTCAGGAAGATACCCTGGAGAAGGAAATGGCAACCCATTCCAATATTCTTGCCTGGAGAATCCCATGGACGGGGAGCCAGTCAGGTTACAGTCTACAGGTCGCAAGAGTCAGACACAACTTAGTGACTAAACCATCACCACCAAGGTAGTTAAAAAGTAGAAACTTTCAGGTATAAAATAAATAAGTCCTAGAGATGTGATGTATAGGTGACTACAGTTAATAATACTGTATTGCGTATTTGAAAGTTGCCAAAAGAGTAAATTTTAAAAGTTCTCATTACAAAAAAAAAAAAAAATTAAATACGTCCAGTGATAGCTGTTAACTAGATGTATGGTGGTGGTAATTTTGCAATATGCATCAATGGAAACATCAAATGATTATGTTATAATCATTTTATTGAAACTATCATATTATTGAAACTAATATAATGTATGTCAATTATACTTCAATTTTAAAAAAGTAGAAAAACCACCTGTATTTGCAGATGATATGATAGCATATACAGAAAAACTTGGAGATTCAACATTAAAACCAAATAAAACCAATAAAATAGTTCAGTAAAGTAGTAAGATACAAATTCATCATGTAGAGTTCAATAGCCTTTAAAAACATAAACATTAACAGATAGACAAGATAATGGTAGAGAAATTCCCAAAGGGAAAAAAAAAAAAGATTAAATACTTAGGAATAAATTAACATGAAATCTGCAGATCTCTATAAGGAAAATTTTAAAACATTCCAGAAAGCTTCAACAAAGTATGCTCAAGCAAGTTAAAAAAATACCCTTTTTCTTGGTTAGAACATCTCTGATAGTTTTAACAATTCTCTCTATATTAATTTATAAAATAAAGGCAATCCCAAGAAAAGTATCAGGGAATTTCTCTTCTTTCCTTGAGTCAAGTTGATACTAAAATTCATATGGGAAAGTAAAACACAAAATTAGAGAGCTAATACTGAAAAAGCAAAACCTAAAAGAAAGGCTCCCAAGTGGTGCTAGTGGTTAAAAAAAAAAAAAAAACTCGCCTGCCAATGCAGGAGATGTAAGAGACGCAGGTTCAATCCCCAGGTAGGGAAGATCCCCTGAAGGAGGACATGGCAACACTCTCTAGTATTCTTACCCGAAGAATCCTATATAGAGCTTCTCCATCTTTGGCTGCAAAGAATATATCCAATCCGATTTCTGTGTTGACCATCTGGTGATGTCCATGTGTAGAGTCTTCTCTCGTGTTGTTGGAAGAGAGTATTTGTTATGACCAGAGCGTTCTCTTGGCAAAACTGTATTAGCCTTTGCCCTGCTTCATTCTGTACTCCAAGGCTAAATTTGCCTGTTACTCCAGGTGTTTTTTGACTTCCTATTTTTGCATTCCAGTCACCTACAATGAAAAGGACATCTTCTTTGGGTGTTAGTTCTAAAAGGTCTTGTAGGTCTTCATAGAACAGTTCAACTTCAGTTTCTTCAGTGTTACTGGTTGGGGCATAGACTTGGATTACTGTGATATTGAATGGTTTGCTTTGGAAACGAACAGAGATCATTCTGTCATTTTTGAGATTGCATCCAAGTACTGCATTTCGGACTCTTTTGCTGACCATGATGGCTACTCCATTCCTTCTGAGGGATTCCTGCCCACAGTAGTAGATATAATGGTCATCTGAGTTAAATTCACCCATTCCAGTCCATTTTAGTTCACTGATTCCTGGAATATTGACGTTCTCTTGCCATCTCTTGTTTGACCACTTCCAATTTGCCTTGATTCGTGGACCTGACATTCCAGGTTCCTATGCAATATTGCTCTGTACAGCATTGGACCTTGCTTCTATCACCAGTCACATCCACATCTGGGTATTGTTTTTGCTTTGGCTCCATCCCTCCATTCTTTCTGGAGTTATTTCTCCACTGATCTCCAGTAGCATATTGGGCACCTACTGACCTGGGGAGTCCTACTGGGTCCCTTCTCCAGTGGACCACATTCTGTCAGACCTCTCCACCATTACCCTCCCATCTTGGGTGGCCCCACACGGTATGGATTAGTTTCATTGATTCAGACAAGGCTGTGGTCCATGTGAATCAATTGGCTAGTTTTCTGTGATTATGATTTCAATGTGTCTGCCCTCTGATGCCCTCTTGTAACACCTACAGTCCATAGGAACACAGAGTCAGACGCCTAAGACATTTGTTATCTGACCCTTTAAGGAAAAAGTTTTCCTGGCATAATATAGAAGGCAACAAAGGAGGATTTTCTTTGCAACTCAGAGATAGGCAAAGCACTCTTATATAGTATATAAAAAGCACAAATCATAAAAAAAATCAACAAATTGTAACTCATAAAAATTATAAACTTCAACTCTTTGAAATACTGTCCAGAAAATGAAAAAGCATGCCATATATTGGGAAAAAAAAGATTTACAATTCACTCATCTGTCATGGGATTTATATCCAGAATGTATAAATACAATTTAATACTAAAAAGAAAGAACACAATAAATTAGGACATTTTGAGAAGACTTCAACAATAGAAGATATGTACATAAACAATAAGTCCATGAGAAAATTAAAACCACCATTCGTCATCCAGGATATGAAAATTAGATATACAATAAAGTTATGAAATTTATAACAGCTAAAATTTTCAAAAGATTGACAATGCCAAATGTTGAGAAGGATGTGGAACAACTGAAACTCTGTGCATTGCTGTTGGGAATGTAAAATGGTATAACTTTTGATAACAGTTTGACAGGACTACATATACTTACCATACGATGCAGCAATCCCACTCCTAAATATTAACATTAACTAAATTAAAGGAAAACTCATGTCAATACAAAGACTTCTAAGTGAATGTTCATAGCAGCTTCATTCCTAATAGCTAAAACTTGGAAATAATCTAAAAATCCATTAACAAGTAAATAGATAAAGAAACTGTCAAAGAACTGTAAATTGGAATGCAAGTCATAATAAAGAGGAGCAAACTAATAATGTAAATGTGTATGTATCGAAAAATATGCTTAGTGAAATAAGTCATACAAAATAATAAGTACTGTACAATTTCATTTATATGAAATTCTAGGGGGGAAAAATGAACCTATGGTTACAGAAAGAAGGTTACTGGATGCCTATGGCTAGGTTTGGAGAGATATGAGTAGAAAGAGAATTTCTGAGTTATGAGAATGTTGTATATTTTTTATTACTGTGATAACTACACAGGCATTGCTGTGGTTCAGCCTCTAGCTCGTGTCAGACTCTTTGCAACCCCATGAACTGCAGCACACCAGGCTTCCCTTTTCTTCACCATCTCCCAGAGTTGCTGAAATTCATGTCCATTGAGTTGGTGATACCATCCAACCATCTCATTCTCTGTCATCCCCTTCTCCTCTTGCCTTCAATCTTTCTCAGTATCAGGGTCGTTTCCCATGAGTCGGCTCTTCATATCAGGTGAACAGGGTATTGGAGCTTCAGCTCCAGCATCAATCCTTCCAATGAATAGTCAGGGTTGATTTCCTTTAGGACTGACTGGTTTGATCTTGCATACACATATGTCAAAACTCACCAAACTGGCATTTAAAACATACATTACTGTCTGCAAATTGTACCTCAAAAAAGTTGTTTTTTTTTTTAATGCATATAAGCAATTCAGTTCAGTCTCTCAGTCGTGCCTGACTCTTTGCGACCCCATGAACAGCAGCACACGAGGCCTTCCTGTCCATCACCAACTTCTGGAGTCCACCCAAACCCTTGTCTATCAAGTCAGTGATGCCATACAACCATCTCATCCTCTGTCGTCCCCTTCTCATCCTGCCCTCAATCTTTCCCAGCATCAGGGTCTTTTCAAATGAGTCAGCTCTTCAGGTGGCCAAAGTATTGGAGTTTCAGCTTCAATATTAGTCCTACCAATGAACACCCAGGACTGATCTCCTTTAGGATGGACTGGTTGGATTTCCTTGCAGTCCAATGGACTCTCAAGAGTCTTCTCCAACACCACAATTCAAAAGCATCAATTCTTCAGCACTCAGCTTTCTTTATAGTCCAGCTCTCACATCCATACTTGACCACTGGAAAAACCATAGCCTTAACTAGACGGACCTTTGTTGACAAAGTAATGTCTCTGCTTTTTAATATGTTGTCTAGGTTGGTCATAACTTTCCTTCCAAGGAGTAAGCTTCTTTTAATACAAATTGGTTAATATGAGTGACATGAAGACAAAATTTCAGGATCTTTTTTTAGGCTTACTTTCAGAAAAATATAGGAAATTCTCAAAGGAAACTCCATTAGCAAAGACTAAGCAAATAGATTGCCAGGAAAATACCCTCATGGAAGATTCTCAGGAATAAGCTTAGAGGGAAGTTGACAAATCCTAGACAGAGCAGACTCTGTTGACCTCCTATCTAATAGCATTCCCTTCCTACTTGCTGCTAGAATCATAATTTAATACAAGAATCCTACCCCTCCACCATGCAACTCAAGGATAAGTCCTAAGTTATTTAATCTAATTCTAATGATATCTTAACTCTGGCCAAGATTTGATTCATAGTTGAGCATGTTATTTCCTTTTGGCTGATGAGAGGCTTCTTTTGGTAAAGAAATCTTTCTTCTTAAAAAGAGACCCAAGAAAAAATTATTTCATTGGACATTGTTCTTTCTGGGGCACCCATGTTGTGACCATGAGGGAAAATAGCTTGAACATAAAAAGCTAGAACACTGAAGACATCAGGAATAAAAAATGGAAAGGACCAGAGTCCTTGATGGTGTCACTGAACCAATATAATGACCTAAGGAATGATGCTAAAGCTGAAGCTCCAGTACTTTGGCCACCTCATGCGAAGAGTTGACTCATTGGAAAAGACTCTGATGCTAGGAGGGATTGGGGGCAGGAGGAGAAGGGGACGACAGAGGATCAGATGGCTGGATGGCATCACAGACTCGATGGACGTGAGTCTGAGTGAACTCCAGGAGATGGTGATGGACAGGGAGGCCTGGTGTGCTGCGATTCATGGGGTCGCAAAGAGTCGGACACGACTGAGTGACTGAACTGAACTGAACGCAGTCTATAACTACTC
The DNA here is from genome assembly GCF_042477335.2 of Ovis canadensis. Taxonomy (NCBI): domain Eukaryota; kingdom Metazoa; phylum Chordata; class Mammalia; order Artiodactyla; family Bovidae; genus Ovis; species Ovis canadensis. The sequence continues at coordinate 141,256,252 of NC_091727.1, read as the reverse complement.
CAAATTTCTTTTAATGGAGTAAGTAGATTTATTATTTAGCCCACTTTTGTCTAGCTTTTTCATTACTTAAAGCTGAAGGCACTCAAATTGATAACTGCACTGCTATAGCAGCCTTGGGAAGGAACTCACTAAAGAATAACTAGGTAACTCAGTGGCTGGACATTTTCCATATAGTAAATAGCAACTCAAAACTATTGATTCACATCAAATTAAGAATGAAAGGTAAACCACCATAAAGACCTAAAGTAGACTGGATTTTAATTGGCTCCATTTGACATAAACATAGTTTAAATAAAAAGAAAAACAATACTTCAAATCTATGTGTGCTCATGCAATCTGAAATGGAAAATAGAGATAATTATCCGAACAATGCACTTTTGCCTGAATTTTCTTTCCCTATTATGAAAATTTGTGAGTCGTATATGATATGTTGTGAGAGCAAGGACATGGGCACATGTGAAATGCATAAAGTAATAAAATAATTTTATTATATAATATATGAAAAGATGATTTTCACTATAAAATGCTACTTTTAATTTTATGAGTATTTAATTGGGCTTATTTATTCACTTGATTTTGCACATGTAGGCACATATAAAGTTTCAATTTTATAAGTAATATAAACAATATGGATTGCCTCTAACACTTATGAAAATGTAGCTCTGCTAAATAATAGCAATCCTCACTATTTTTCATATACCCCTGACATACAAATACAGTAACATTATACTACCTACTTTGCAAATGGAGAAATAGAGGTTACCAAAACAACAAAAAATCAACTCATCCACTCTGAAGTATTTGACAGAAATGACCAGATGGAATTCAAAACAGAATTAGAGGGTTCCCTTTCCTTCACACCCTCTCCAGCATTTATTGCTTGTAGACTTTTGGATAGCAGCCATCCTGACTGGGGTGAAATGGTACCTCACTGTGGTGTTGATTTGCATTTCTCTGAGAATGAGTGATGTTGAGCATCTTTTCATGTGTTTGTTAGCCATCTGTATGTCTTCTTTGGAGAAATGTCTGTTTAGTTCTTTGGCCCATTTTTTGATTGGGTCGTTTAGTTTTTTGGAATGGAGCTGCAGGAGTTGCTTGTATATTTCTGAGATTAGTTGTTTGTCAGTTGCTTCATTTGTTATTATTTTCTCCCATTCTGAAGGCTGTCTTTTCACCTTGCTTATAGTTTCCTTTGTTGTGCAGAAGCTTTTAATTTTAATTGGGTCCCATTTGTTTATTTTTGCTTTTATTTCCAGTATTCTGGGAGTTGGGTTATAGAATATCCTGCTGTGGTTTATGTCAGAGAGGATTTTGCCTATGTTATCCTCTTGGAGTTTTATAGTTTCTGGTCTTACATTCAGATCTTTAATCCATTTTGAGTTTATTTTTGTGTATTGTATTAGAAAGTGGTCTACTTTCATTCTGTCACACTGTTGGTGAGAATGCAAACTAGTACAGCCACTATGGAGAACAGTGTGGAGATTCCTTAAAACATTGGAAATAGAACTGCCTTATGACCCAGCAGTCCCACTGCTGGGCATACACACAGAGGAAACCAGAATGGAAAGAGACACGTGTACCCCAATGTTCATCACAGCACTGTTTATAATAGCCAGGACATGGAAGCAACCTAGATGTCTATCAGCAGATGAATGGATAAGAAAGCAGTGGTACATATACACAATGGAGTATTACTCAGCCATTAAAAAAATACATTTGAATCAGTTTTAATGAGGTGTATGAAACTGGAGCCTATTATACAGAGTGAAGTAAGCCAGAAAGAAAAACACCAATACAGTATACTAATGCATATAAATGGAATTTAGAAAGATGGTAACAATAACCCTGTATGCGAGACAACAAGAGACACAGATGTATAGAACAGAATAGAGTGAGAGGGTGGGATGATTTGGGAGAATGGCATTGAAACATGTATAATATCATATATGAAACGAATCACCAGTCCAGGTTCAACGCATGATACTGGATGCTTGGGGCTGGTGCACTGGGATGACCCAGAGGGATGGTATGGGGAGGGAGGAGGGGGAGTTCAGGATGGGGAAGACGTGTAGACCTGTGGTGGATTCACGTTTATGTATGGCAAAACCAATACAATATTGTAAAGTAATTAACCTCCAATTAAAATAAATAAATTTATATTTTAAAAAACAGAATTAGAATCAGAATTCAGGCACAGACTGATCTTTTGTCCTTTTAACAAGTATACTGAATCTCATTTCTTGCCAGAAAAGAAATAAAATGGGAACATACAATATACTGAAAAGCAGGGTTAGCTTATCTGCAACTGCAAAAAAATAAAATATACATTTCATAACATGTTATCTCCTAAGAAAAGAAATTATGCCAGATGAGTAAAAAGGCATTGTCCTTCTTCACTGGAAGGAAATGAACTGGCTGAATATGTCTTTGAACACTGAAGTGGCCCCTGAACAATACCTTTAAAGAGAATAAGAAGAAAGAAAGGAAGGAAGAAAGGAAGAAAGAAAGAAAAAGGTATACCAAAGCAATGGGCCACATAAGCAGCCGAGAGAAGAAAGAGTCACAATTCACAATTGTGTCTGACTTATTTATGTGGGACCTGAGGCAAACTAATTTCATTTGCAGAAATGGATAAAGAAGATGTTACAGAGTCATATTACAGGGTTATTTGGAAGGAGAAATAAAGGAAATGCAATGAAAAGCAGGGCTTTATCAAAAGAAAATCAGAAGTGAAGAATTCAAAGGCCTAAACTCTTTGTGGTAAGGATACAATGGAGAATTTAGAGCTCTACCTGAGAAGACAGCACATATAAACGGTATAACCCCTCTAAGGTTCTAAATTTAATTCTCCGAACAAAACACAATCAAAGATACATATACACAGTCACAGAGCACATCTTGCTAACATGTTTATATACAGCATAGCCAGGGCTCATCTAAATGACTGAAATGAAACAAAATAAAATAAATAAAATATCTATTTCTAATTAAAAGTTAAAATATCCTAGGAATACTAGTATTTAATGAACATATATTTTCTTAATGTTTATTTTTATACTCTGAGTTAAAACTGTGTTTCTATTTGACTCTGTTCCTCAAGCCTTGTCTCCCTTCCTCTCACATAAAAACTTCCATAACTCAAGGCCCCACTCTGACTTGAATGGTAGCTAGTGAGTCTAAGAAAGTAATTCACTCTATAGATTTCTAGTATGAATGGGATCCTATGTTACTTCCCTCTCCTCTGTTGCCCATATGGGAATCCCATTTGAATAGATGTTTCTAGATGCACTGAACTTTTAACAATGCTTGGATATCATGGAAAGTGCACTTAAAACTGGACTACCAATGTTCAATCTTTAGTTTTTTCGTGACTTACTTTCCTGCCCTCAGGTGAGTAAAGTAACTCACAGAGTATCAGTTTTCTCTAGCTACAAAAATAATATAATAGCACCTCTAATCTAAAGTTGTGAGAATTCAATGAGATGATATATGTAAAAGCATTGCAAAAATGGTAATATACTATATAGATATAAGGCATTTTTGTTCTCCCCAAGCCCAAAAGAGTAACTCTGACTAAAAGTGGGAATTCGAGGCTCAGAAATAGACAGCGAGACAAAGGTTTGAGACACTTCTTATACTATACTATGTACGGGGCAACCACACATTTCATTGGGCCTAATAATCCCTGTCCTATCCCACAGATTTTCAAATAACATGATTATATGAATTAAAAAATGACTTTTTAGCTATCTTATTTGTATTAAAAATAACCTAAACTAAATATATCTTGCAGAGAAGTTATTCGGTTAGTCTCAGATACCCACCCTCATGCATGACAAATGCATAGGTCTCTGTGAGTGTGTGTGTGTATGTATTAGCACTGGAATATTGATGCTGCTATAGTATTTCCATGATGCCTGAAGTGTTTATTAAACATATTAGAAACATGCTAGAAATGGTATAGGACTATCTTCTATTTTTAGTTAAATGTATTTTTCCAGCAATTGACACAATATTATTTCACCAAGGTAAATTAACTACACCTCAGTGAAATAAATAAATAAATAAAAACATTTTCCAGGTTTTATAAGTTTTCAATTCTTTTAGTGATTAAAAGCAGTTTTGTCTCTATTCACTTTCAATTAGAATCATAACCACAAATCTGAGCTCATTACTGACAAACATTCCTTGAAATCATCACAATCTGGTTTTTGGAAAGCTTTGTGACAGTACAATTCACATACTTTTGAACTACAATGTAGTGGATTTCAGTATATTCACAGAGTTGTGCATTCATCGCAATTGAATTTTGAAACATTTTCATCATCTTCTAAAAGAAACCTCATATCTATTAGTAAACATTCTCCATTGCCTCACAACACCCCAGCTCTAAGCAGCCAGCAACGCGATATCAGTTACTAAAGCTTTGCCTACTCTGGATATTTCATACAAATGGAATCTTCCATTATGTATTACTTTGTGAATGACTTCTGTCACTTAGCATAATGTTTTCAGGGATCTTCAGTGTTGTTTCATGTATCACTATTTCATTCTTTTTTATTGCCCAATAATATTCCATTAAAAGGACACAGCATATTTTGTTTATCCATATATCAGTTGAAGGTTATTTGGGTTGTTTCCACTTTGGGGCTATTATGAATAATGCAGCAATGAACATGTGTGTGCACATTTTTCTGGGTACATATGTTTTAATTTTTTAATATAAATTTATTTATTTTAATTGGAGGTTAATTATTTTACAACATTGTATTGGTTTTGCCATACATCAACATGAATCTGCCACAAGTATATATGTGTTCCCCATCCTGAACCCCGCTCCCTCCTCCCTCCCTGTACCATCCCTCTGGGTCATCCCAGTGCACCAGCCTCAAGCATCCAGTATCATGCATCGAACCTGGACTGGCGATTCATGTCATATATGATATTATACATGTTTCAATGCCATTCTCCCAAAACATCCCACCCTCGTCCTCTCCCACAGAGTCCAAAAGACTGTTCTATACATCTGCGTCTCTTTTGCTGTCTCGCATACAGGGTTCTCTTTGGTATATACCTAGAAAGGGAACTGCTGGATCATATGATAATTTTATGTTAATTGTTTGAGGAACGGCCAAACTGCTTTCCACAGTGGCTGTACCACTTCACATTCCCACCAGCAATGTTTGAGGGTCCCTATTTTTCACATCCTTGACATTTGTGGTCATCTTTCTTTTTTATTACAAGCATGCTAGTGGGTGTGAAGTGGTATCTTACTGCGATTTGGATTTGTGACTGACTGCATTTCCCTGATGGTTCATGGTATTGAACATCTTTTCTTGTGCTTATTAGCCATTTGTATATCTTCAGAGAAATATGTATTCAGATCCTTGGCCCATTTTTCAATTGGGTTGTTTGCTTTTTATCATTTAGTTGTAAGATTTCTCTATATATTATGGATATTATACTTTTTCAGATACATGATTTACAAATATTTTCTCCTGTGGGTTTTCTTTTCATTTTCTTGATGGCATCATTTGCACAAGAGTACTTGATTTTAATGAGGTTCAGTTCCATTGTTTAATTATGTTGCTTGTGCTTACTTATCATATCTAAGAAATCAATGACTAAATTGAGGATCACAGTCCCCACTCATTTCTCTTAAACTTTGCTTTATAATATCATAGCATTATTGATATAATTTATATATTGCAAGTTAACAATATAAAGTGTACAATTCAGTAGTTTTTAGCCTATTCAATCTCTTTGTCAATTTTGTAACTAGATTGTTTGTCCTTTTGCTTTTGGTTGTAACAGTTCATACATACACAGTCTGGCTACTTGGCTACTAGATCTTTATCAGATACTTCCCTGTGGCTCAGTCGTTAAAGAATCCACCTGCAATGCAGAAGACATGGGCTCGATCCCTGAGTCAGGAAGATCCCCTGGAGGAGGAAGTGGCAAACCTCTCCTGTATTCTTGTCTGGAGATTCCCCATGGACAGAGGAGCCTGGTAGGCTACAGTCCATAGTCACAATAGTCAGAGATGACTTAGCAACTAAACAACCACCACTAGATCTCTATCAGATAGGTCATTTACTTTCTTATTTTGTAGGCTGTCTTTTAACTTTCTTGATAAATCTTTTGTTCCCCAAAGTGTTTAATTTTGTTAAATTAAAATAAGTCCAAATTCTTATCTAAATAAGTAAATCCATCATGGATGAGACTCTGGGCCTGTCAATCCAGGGGTAATATTCTTTTCCACTGTGGACCTATGAAATCAGGAAGCACATTATCTTCCAAAATACAATGGTAAGACAGGCACAGGCTAGACATTTCCATTCCAAAAGGGAGAAATGGGAATCAAATGGGCTATGTGGTCCAAGCAAGCCCAAAACTCAGCAGGGGAAATTCCATTTGATTTCTGAGAATAATTCTCTGTGGCTCAAAACTCTGTCCTCTGCATCCATGGCTCTGCCCTTACAGTAATGTTTCCTTCATTTTCCCCCCATCTCTGTTCCTCTCAATCCAGGCTGGCAGCATTTTTTGCAAGTAAAATAATTTCCCAAAACTCATTTATCCCATTTAATTGTACAGGGATCCAAGCCATTAGACAAGGAGACTCTCCACGGATACTTCCTGGATAACCACATATTTGTTTCTGGATTCCGCTGAGATAGTTGACTGAATCCATAAGTCACATGTCAAATCTCTTAGCAAGTTGTCCAGCCACACACTTGGCTCTTCTTCCAGAGCACACTGTCTCGACAGGCAGAGAATTTTCCATATCACCAGGTATTGGTGCCCTTATGCTTAATTTATCCTTCTTGCATTTTCTGTCAGCTGCAAGGAGAAAACAGGCTGAACTTTCCACACTTTGGTTATAAATCTCCTTGACCAAATATCCAAGTGCATTGTTTACAAGTTCCACTTTCTTCCCAATGATAGAACATAACTCAATACTCTGCTACTGTATATCAGAATGACATCTCCGCCAGTGTCCAAAAATCATGTGTATCATTTATATGTAAGGAGTCACCAGAAGTACACTTAATGTTCATATTTCTACTGACCATCAAGGCAACCTATGATTTTTCTATCAAGCATCTCAAAATTCTTCTAGTTTCTATTCATTACTCAATTCCAAAACCAACTCCACATTTTTACGCATGTTACAACAGCAACTTCTCTCCCTGATACCATGATCTATATTAGATTTCTAGATCTTCCATAACAAATTACCACTAACTTGGTGGTTTAGAACAAGAGAAATTTGTTCTTTCATAGTTCTGAAATCTAAAAATCTGAAAACAAGGTGGTGAAAAGGCCATGAACTCCCCAAAGGCTCTGTGGAAAATTTCTTCCTTGTCTCTTCCAGCTTCTGGAAGTCTTGACAATCTTTGCACTTCTGGATGTGTAGATTTACTTCCAATCTGCATATCCATCATCACATGGCATTCTACTTTTGTATTTCTATGTCTCTTCTTCTTTTCTTAAAGGGTACCAATCATATTGGATTAAAGGCCAACCCTAATCTACTATAACCTCATCTTAATTAATTTCATTTGCAAAGGTCCTGTGCATGCAAGCATGCTAAGTCACTTCAGTCATTTCTCACTCGTTGAGACCCTTTTCAAACAATGTCACATTCTGAGGTACTGGGAGCATCTCAGACTTAATCATACTGTTGTTCCTTTGGATTGTACTATTTTTTTTTAAATTTTTACTTTATTTTACTTTACAATACTGTATAGGTTTTGCCATACATTGACATGAATCCAGCACGGGTGTATATGCGTTCCCAAACATGAACCCTCAAGAAATGGTCACCGTTTTGGTGCCCTGAGTTCCAAGGTGAGTGAACAAAGACCTTTCATCAGTCTTTCATGTAGCCCCCAGACAAGTGAGAACAAAGACAATTCTATCAGTAGGACGTTTGCTCGTATCCTTCTGAAAATAGGGGCCACGTTTTCAGACTGAGAATGTGACTATTGCTGCACAGCAAAAGAATATGGAGTAAGGGCAAATAAAATGACTCAAAACTTTCCTACCATTTTAATTTGTTTTTTCTTGGATCAGCATTTGCTTGGTTGTTTTAAATTTTGACTGTTCTCCATAGTTTATTCTGCATTACTGCTTGAGTTTTTGATATTTCTATTGAGGAATGGGCCCTCGGAGAGACACACATTGTCATTTTCACTGATGTCTAAAGTAATACATTTTGAGAACAAAAAGGAAGAATTTAATCTCAAATTAAATTTATGTCTTTATCACTTAACAAATGCTAGAAACAAAATATAAGTAATTTTAGTGACTAAAAATCAAATTATTTTAAGCTTTGTTTACAGCTCAGTACATTGTCCTTATTTATCATTTATCACTGCCAACAGGAGGAAATACCATGCCTATTAATAAGTGTCCTACACTGGAGGTCAATAGATAAATATTTATAATATTCTTATTTTCACTTATATCCATCTCATATCCTTTATGAATTATCCTTTAGATATAAAAAATGCTAAATAAAAGAGTCTAAAATGCAGTACTTGGATGCAATCTCAAAAATGCCAAAATGATCTCTGTTCGTTTCCAATGTAAACCGCTCAATTTCACAGTAATTCAAGCCTATGTTCCAACCAGTAATGCTGAAGAAGTTGAAGTTGAATGGTTCTATGATGACCTACAAGACCTTTTAGAACTAACACCCAAAAAAGATACTCTTTTCAGTAAAGGTGACTGGAATGTAAAAGTAGGAAGTCAAGAAACACCTGGAGTAACGGGCAAATTTGGCCTTGGAGTATGGAATAAAGCAGAGCAAAGGCTAATAGAGTTTTGCCAAGAGAATCCACTGGTCAAAGCAAACATCCTCTTCCAAAAACACAAGAGAAGACTCTACACATGGACATCACTAGATGGTCACCAAAATAAGACAGATTATATTCTTTGCAGACAAAGATGGAGAAGCTCTATCAGTTCAGTTCAGTTCAGTTGCTCAGTCATGTCCAACTCTTTGTGACCCCATGAATCGCAGCACGCCAGGCCTCCCTGTCCATCACCAACTCCCGGAGTTCACTCAAACTCACATCCATCGAGTCGGCGATGCCATCCAGCCATCTCATCCTCTGTCGTTACCTTTTCCTCCTGCCCCCAATCCCTCCCAGCATCAGAGTCTTCCAATGAGTCAGCTCTTCGCATGAGGTGGCCAAAGTACTGGAGCTTCAGCTTTAGCATCATTCCTTCCAATGAACACCCAGGGCTGATCTCCTTTAGAATGGACAGGTTGGATCTCCTTGCAGTCCAGTGGACTCACAAGAGTCTTCTCCAACACCACAGTTCAAAAGCATCAATTCTTCAGCACTCAGATTTCTTCACAGTCCAACTCTCACATCCATACAGGACCACTGGAAAAACAAGAGGCTTCACTAGATGGACCTTTGTTGGCAAAGTAATGTCTCTGCTTTTGAATATGCTATCTAGGTTGGTCACAAGTTTTCTTCCAAGGAGTGTCTTTTAATTTCATGGCTGCAATCACCATCTGCAGTGATTTTTGAGCCTCAAAAAATAAAGTCTGACATTGTTTCCACTGTTTCCCCATCTATTTCCCATGAAGTGATGGGACCAAATGCCATGATCTTAGTTTTCTGAATGTTGAGCTTTAGGCCAACTTTTTCACTCTCCTCTTTCACTTTCATCAAGAGGCTTTTTAGTTCCTCTTCACTTTCTGCCATAAGAGTGGTGTCATCTGCATATCTGAGGTTATTGATATTTCTCCCAGCAATCTGGATTCCAGCTTGTGCTTCATCCAGCCCAGTGTTTCTCTTGAGGTACTCTGCATATAAGTTAAATAAGCAGGGTAACAATATACAGCCTTGATATACACCTTTTCCTATTTGGAACCAGTCTGTTGTTCCATGTCCAGTTCTAACTGTTGCTTCCTGACCTGTATATAGGTTTCTCAAGAGGCAGGTCAGGTGGTCTGGTATTCCCATCTCTTTCAGAATTTTCCACAGTTCTTTGATCCACACAATCAAAGGCTTTGGCATAGTCAAGAAAGCAGAAATAGATGTTTTTCTGGAACTCTCTTGCTTTTTCAATGATCCAGCAGGTGTTGGCAATTTGATCTCTGGTTCCAGTGCCTTTTCTAAAAAACAACTTGAACATCTGGATGTTAATGGTTCACATATTAGTGAAGCCTGGCTTGGAGAATTTTGAACATTACTTTACTAGTGTGTGAGATGAATGGAATTGTGCAGTAGTTTGAGCATTCTTTGACATTGCCTTTCTTTGGGATTGGAATGAAAACTGATGTTTTCCAAGAGCTTTATACTGTTAGCAAAAACAAGACTGGGAGCTGACTGTAGCTCAGATCATGAATTCCTTATTGCCAAATTCAGACTTAAATTGAAGAAAGTAGGGAAAACCTCTAGATCATTCACATATAACCTAAATCAAATCCCTTATGATTATACAGTGGAACTGAGATACAGATTTAAGGGTCTAGATCTGCTAGACACAGTGCATGATGAACTATTAATGGAGGTTTGTGACATTGTACAAGAGATCAAGACCATACTCATGGGAAAGAAGTGCAAGAAAGCAAAATGGCTGCCTGAGGAGGCCTTACAAATACCAGTGAAAAGAAGAGAAGCAAGAAGTAAAGGAGGAAAGGAAAGATATAATCATCTGAATGCAGAGTTCAAGATAATAGCAAGAAGAGATAAGAAAGCATTCCTCAGTGATCAATGCAAAGAAATAGAGGAAAACAACAGAATAGGAAAGACAAGAGATCTCTTCAAGGAAATCAGGGATACCAAGGGAACATTTCATGCAAAGATGGGCTCGATAAAGGACAGAAATGGTATGGACCTAACAGAAGCAGAAGATATTAAGAAGACGTGGCAAGAATACACAGAAGAACTGTACAAAAAAGATCTTTAGGACCCAAATAATCATGATGGTGTGATCACTCACGTAGAGCCAGACAGCCTGGAATGTGAAGTCAAGTAGGCCTTAGAAAGCATCACTACAAAAAAAGCTAGTGGAGGTGATGGAATTCCAGTTGAGTTATTTCAAATCCTGAAAGATGATGCTATGAAAGTGCTACACTCAATATGTCAGGAAATTTGGAAAACTCGGCAGTGGCCACAGGGCTGGAAAAGATCAGTTTTCATTGCAATCCCAAGGAAAGGCAATGCCAAATAATGCTCAAGCTACTGCACAATTGCACTCATCTCACATGCTAGTAAAGTAAGGCTGAAATGTTCAAGCTGGTTTTAGAAAAGGCAGAGGAACCAGAGATCAAATTGCCAACATCTGCTGGATCATCGAAAAAGCAAGAGAGTTCCAGAAAAACATCTCTTTCTGCTTTATTGACTATGCCAAAGCCTTTGACTGTGTGGATCACAATTAACTGTGTAAAAATCTGAAAGAGATGGGCATACCAGACCACCTGACCTGCTACTTGAGAAACCTATATGCAGGTCAGGAAGCAACACTTAGAACTGGACATGGAACAACAGACTGCTTCCAAATAGGAAAAGGAATACATCAACACTGTATATTGTCACCCTGTTTATTTAACTTATATGCAGAGTACATCATGAGAAACGCTGGGCTGGAAGAAGCACAAGCTGAAATCAAGATTGCCAGGAGAAATATCAGTAACCTCAGATATGCAGATAACACCACCTTTATGGCAGAAAGTGAAGAGGAACTAAAAAGCCTCTTGATGAAAGTGAAAGAGGAGAGTGAAAAAGTTGGCTTAAAGCTCAACATTCAGAAAATGAAGATCATGGCATCTGGTCCCATCACTTCATGGGAAATAGATGGGGAAACAGTGGAAGCAATGTCAGACTTTATTTTTTTGGGCTCCAAAATCACCACAGATGATGATTGCAGCCATGAAATTAAAAGACACTTACTCCTTGGAAGGAAAGTTATGTCCAACCTAGATAGCATATTCAAAAGCAGAGATATTACTTTCAACAAAGGTCCATCTAGTGAAGGCTCTGGTTTTTCCAGTGGTCCTGTATGGATGTGAGAGTTGGACTGTGAAGAAAGCTGAGCACTGAAGAATTGATGCTTTTGAACTGTGGTGTTGGAGAAGACTCTTGTGAGTCCACTGGACTGCAAAGAGATCCAACCTGTCCATTCTAAAGGAGATCAGTCCTGTGTGTTCATTGGAAGGACTGTTGCTAAAACTGAAACTCCAATACTTTGGCCACCTCATGAGAAGTGTTGACTCACTGGAAAACACTCTGATGCTTGGAGGCATTGGGGGCAGGAGGAAAAGGGGATGACAGAGGATGAGATGGCTGGATGACATTACCGACTCAATGGACATGAGTTTGTGTGAACTCTGGTAGTTGGTGATGGACAGGCAGGCCTGGCGTGCTGCGATTCATGGGGTCACAGAGTCAGACACGACTGAGTGACTGAACTGAACTGAACTGAAAGATAAAGTATAATAACTTTAGCGGGTCCCTCTTGGCTCAGTGGTAAAGAATCAGCTTGCCAGTGCAGCAGACAAGGGTTCAATCCCTGGTCAAGGAAGAGCTCACATGCCACGGAGCAGCTAGCACCATGCATGACAACTATTGAGCCCATGCTCTAGAGCCCAGGAGGAGCCACAATTATTGAATCCCATGTCCCCTAGTTCTCGTGCTCCATATCAAGAGAATCCACTGAAATGAGAAGCCTGCATACTACAGCCAGAGAGTAGCCCACACATTAACAAAGACCAGGCACAGGCAATAATAAATAAATAAATAAATATTATTTAAAAAACCGATAACAAGTTTAGCTTGCTAAGCCTGTGTGTGCTCAGTCACGTCCAACTCTTTGCAACTGCATGGGCTGTAGCCAGTCTCTGTCCTTGGGAATCTCCAGGGAAGAATATTGGAGCGGGTAGCCATTCCCTTCTCCAGGGGATCTTCCCGACCCAGGGATCGAATCTTCTCCAAGGAAGCCCATATCATGTTCTAAATATTCATTATTTGGATGCCTACAATAGAATATTATTTCTGTAAGACCAAGGACTCTTGTTTTTAGTAACATTTTCGATTAGTAGTTTAATTAACTTTGTTGTTGTTTAGTCACTAAGTCATGTCCAACTCTTTTGCGATCCTATGGACTGTAGCCCACCAGGCTCTTCTGTCGATGGGATTTCCCAGTCAAGAATACTGAAATGGGTTGCCATTTCCTCCTCCAGGGGTTTTTCCTGACCCAGGGATAGAACCCTACATCTTTTGTGTCTCCTGCATTGGCAGGCAGATACTTTACCACTAACACTACCAACTTGAAATGGAGTAAAATACTATGACATTGAAACATGTATACTATCATGTAAGAAACGAATTGCCAGTCTATGTCCGATGCAGAATACAGGATGCTTCGGGCTGGTGCATGGGGATGACCTAGAGAGATGTTATGGGGAGGGAGGTGGGGGGGGGTGGTTCATGTTTGGGAACGCATGTATACCCGTGGTGGATTCATGTCAATGTATGGGAAAACCAATACAGTATTGTAAAGTAAAATAAAGTAAAAATAAAAATTAAAAAAATATATATAGTAATCTAGCAGGAGAAATATAAGAAAAACATTTTAACAGGTAATCCACCAGCTGGATAATGAGCTGTTTAATAAAAGGTAATAAAATGATACTCTAAAATACTGAGATTTGAAATACAGTTGGTAAGAGTCATAGAGGTCACACTCGGTGGGGAAAGTGATATCAGAAGAGGTTCTGAACTCTCCACACATGTGATGGACATACTGTTACTCTGTCATTGAGGAGGCTTTCAATACAAGTCTGTCTTGCATGGTGACAGACTAGGCTTATAAAGGCAGAAGTCTCTTTTAGGTAGCATGTCAAATTCCATTGCTATGCTAGGAGGGATTGGCGGTAGGAGGAGAAGGGGACGACAGAGGATAAGATGGCTCGATGGCATCACTGACTTGATGGACATGAGTTTGAGTAAATTCCAGGAGTTGGTGATGGACAAGGAGGCCTGGCATGCTGCGATTCATGGGGTCGCAAAGAGTTGGACATGACTGAGCGACTGAAATGAACTGAACTGAAATGTTCATTTAAAATGAAATCAAAACATTTCTTTGAAATATTCTTTAAAGTATATCTTACTATAAGTGTCTAATTTTCTAATCTCATATGACAGCCAGGCAGAATTACAAAATAGAAATACTGGGCAAAATGGAGAAAATGTAAGAGATCTTTCTGGACTTCATTTCTAGAGTTTATTCTAAGATCATTAAAAATTATATATAAAAATTCAGTTTCATTTTTAGGTAAGTAAAGACATGTATGCATGTTACTGATATTCATATTTTTTGCAGTTCTATTTTATAGGTAAAACAAAAGAGTTTTTTTAGTTCAGGAATGCATCACATAATTTTTAATGCAGGCTCCAAAATTCAGGATAAGCTGAATGTGATCAGAAAGCTTGTTTTGTTTTTATAAGTGAGAAAAGCAATATCTAAACTATACAAAAGCTTCTGTAGCAACTACTTTAAAGAGCCTAAGGGGCCAATTGATCTTTTTTTCTAAATTAAGAATAAGCTGTAAGAATCCCCTTTGTGCACAGAGAGAGTTCACACATTATATTTAAGTTCTAAATCCCACTGCAGATCCAGATGTTCAAGGAATTTCAGACAACCTTGAACTATCTGGGCACCAATATACCTTGATACTCATTCCTTTCATTTGCTTCACCTATAGATGAATCAGTTTCACTATCCTCTTCCTATTACTTCCATATATGTTACTTTCATTTTAACTTATGTTTAAACAAATTTTCCCCTTTTATCAATTTTAATAGTGCATTTATTTCTAAATCATTCTAATACAGATAAATATGTTTTTCTTTCCTTTTTCATTTCATGCTGCTAAGGCGCTACAGTCGTGTCCAACTCTGTGCGACCCCATAGATGGCAGCCCACCAGGCTCCCTGGGATTCTCCAAGCAAGAACACTCAAGTGGGTTGCCATTTCCCTCTCCAATGCAGGAAAGTGAAAAGTGAAAGTGAAGTCGCTTGATCGTGTCCGACTCTTAACGACGCCATGGACTGCAACCCACCAGGCTCCTCCGTCCACGCGATTCTCCAGGCAAGAGTACTGGAGTGGGTCACCAGTGTAGAGCTCTGATTTATATCAATGTGATGAAATAGAGCTCATCTTTTGGGTTTCAATTATGAAAGTAGTCATGGCTCTCTTATTAAAACACTGCTTTTCTACTGTAATGTAAGAAATTTCATGAGAAAATGGTGAACAAGAATTCAGGCAAAATAACTATACTGCATTATGCCAAATATTAATCAAATTCTGGTTTTCTGACATTTTATTTCTCACATGCAAAAATGCTTTAAGCATTTCATTGGTAGTAGAGTCTATTTATACAACATATATTACACTCAAAATATTTTGGGTTTGTTGTTTTTTGCCTCAGCCTTACATCTATTTGTTTCTTTTATTATTCATATCAATATAGATGTGTTCAGTGAAAGCCTAAAACTTGGCTACTTTTTGTTTGTCTCTCCTTTTCTATTCCTCTCTAGCCTAATCTGCTTTTATTATAAGTTGACCCAAATCAGGATAATCATTTTTGTGACTATTTACACTTAAAAGGTTGGAATGATTCTTTTTGACTGATAGTCTACATTTTAATCCATTCACCATTGTTTGCATCTTTATACTGATGTTAAGCACCCTTTCAAACTTTTAATAGTTGTTTTTATTTTTCCCCATTAAGCAAGTTCTTTCTCTGATCATATGCTTGGTACTCCATAACTTGAAGGGGAAATTTCATTTAATTTCTTTTTATTTATTTATATGTTTGCTGCTCCAAGATTGGATTCCATTTACCATTTTCTTCCTTATTTATCATTTAGAACATTAATTAATTTTTTTCCATAGCATACATACTGCATTTGCAGGCTTCAGAGGCTTAGGTTGATTAACTTTAGGAATGGCATATGTTGAGCTAAAAATAGATGAAATCAGAAAGTATTAACATTAATACTAATTATCATATCAATTTCAGCTAAATTTGTTTAGGCAGCAAGACTTACATTAAATCCTTCTTCAAAAAGAACCAAAAGGATCCTGAGATTTACGTGACCTCCACCAATGTGTGAGTGTATGTATGTCTTTTGTGTCTTACCAGTTGTTTAACACATACTGAATACAGTAAAGGTTATCATCTGGAATATCTATTGCCTAAATTGGCATAGCCTGGAAAACTAACATTTCTGGCAATATCGAAGAAAAATAAGGTAATCAATATAAAAAGTATGCCAAATACCCAACTCTATCAGAACTGGAGTAACAAGACCTTATTAATTGACTATATATTTCCCTTTCCATCAAAAGGCATGATGTGACAACACAGGAATCAGGCTGATGTATGATCAGCTTGACAGATCTTTGTGTATACATGCAATCTTATCCTCATATGTGACTCCAAATCTTTTCTAAAAACAAAACAACTCATACATTAACTGCTATACACTTTGCCTGTTTATTATTTCTCAAACAACTGTACATATGCTTCACTGTGGTAAGCTATACTTTAGTAAATCCATGCAAAAGTATGCTCCCTTAGGCTTCTCTTCCCTTCTGTTGTCAGTTTCAACTGTGAGCTATCCTCTGAAATTCATTCACTGTCACAACTAGCCCTGCAGAGTTTCAACAAACTCTCTAAAGCTTCTGTGTCCATTGCAAAGCATTTTGGAAATCTTCAGCTGCAAATGAAGTCAAAGTGCAAAATCGTTTTCTGTCATTTTCTACAATGAAAGCTCACAGTGTGCTGAACTTGTGTACTTTTGAAGAGATCACATCCCCATACTGTTTTTTTCCCCTTCTGTCTACCTAAAAGATGCAGGGTCCTCCTAGTTTGGGCAGATTCAGGTCACATCTAAGCCTGATCCTTCCCTGATTATTCACAAATAAATCATAGTAAAAATAAAGGAAAAAGTCACACAATCCTTCTACAGCATTAAATTTGTAATCACAGAAGACAAATCATGAAATTCAGGATTACAGTCCCCACAGTAACCCTGTTCTTCTCTGACTGTGTATGCCCTATATCCCTGTCTCTACACTGAAAATATATTTTTTCTAATTAATTTATTTATTTTAATTGGAGGCTAATTAATTTATAATCTTGTAGTGGGTTTTGTTTTTCTTACATTCTTTTCCAATTGTTAGTTTCAGGATCTTGCAAAAGCTGTCTGATTAGGTATTTACCTTACCATATGAATGATGATTTTAAGTTTTAAAATCAAACTAAAATTAAGCAAATCAAAATAGCTAATGGGCACTCTAGCTAGAACAGAAAATAAAATACACTTGATTGTCAATTCTGTAAATCAAACTTGTATTTCCTAACTTAGCTTCTGCTGCTGCTGCTGCTAAGTTGCTGCAGTCATGTACAACTCTGTGCGACCCTGAATATGGCAGCCCACCAGACTCCCCAACCCATGGGATTCTCCAGGCAAGAACACTGGAGTGGGTTGCCATTTCCTTTTCCAATGCATGAAAGTGAAAAGTGAAAGTGAAGTCACTCAGTCATGTCAGACTCTTCTCAACCCCATGGACTGCAGCCTACCAGGATCCTCCATCCATTGGATTTTCCAGGCAAGAGTACTGGAGTAGGGTGCCATCCCCTTCTCTGAACTTAGCTTCTAGTTGTCTGCTATTTGAAGAATCATCTCTTGAGGGGGGAGCAAACTCATAACCCAGTGGGAAATGAAACTGGATTATCTTTTCTACTTGAAGTATTTGGTGACATCAGAAAACAGCACTAAATGATTAGAATTTTTCCAGAACAGACTATGTATATGGTATTTTGCAATTTTAGTTTTGCTTGTGAATAATCACTTTGCCCAATCATCTTAATTAAATGTTAAATATAAGGTATATTCATAATTCATTAGCAGTGTGACAGTTCAGTTCAGTCACTCAGTCGTGTCCAACTCTGCGACCCTATAGACTGCAGCATGCCAGAACTCCCTGTTCAACACCATCTCCAGTAGCCTGCTTCAACTCATGTCCATCAAGTCGGAAACACCATCCCACAATTTCCTCCTCTGTTGTCCCCTTCTCCTCCTCCCGTCAATCTTTCCCAGCATCAAAGTCTTTTCCAATGAGTCAGTTCTCCACATCACATGGCCAAAGTATTGGAGTTTCAGTTACAGCATCAGTCCTTCCTATGAATATTCAGGACTGATTTCTTTTAGGATTGACTGATTTGATTTCCTTGCAGTCCAAGGAACTCTCAAGAGTCTTCTCCAACACCACAGATCAAAAGTATCAGTTCTTCGGCACTCAGAAACTGGAAAAATCATAGCTTTGACTAGACGGACCTTTGTTGGCAAAGTAATGTCTCTGCTTTTTACTATGCTGTTTACATTGGTCATAGCTTTTCTTCCAAGGAGTGTCTTTTAATTTCATTGGTGCAGTCCCCATCTACAGTAATTTTGGAGCCCAAGAAAATAAAGTCTGTCACTGTTTCCAATGTTTCCTCATCTATCTGCCATGAAGTGATGGGACAGGATGCCATGATCTTAGTTTTCTGAATGTTGAGCTTTAAGCCAACTTTTTCACTCTCCTCTTTTACTTTAATCAGGTGCCTCTTTAGTTCTTCACTTTCTGCCAGAAGGGTTGGCTCATCTGCATATTTGAGGTTATTGATATTTCTCACAGCAATCTTGCTTTCAGCTTGTGCTTCATCCAGCCCTGCATTTCCCATGATGTACTCTGCATATAAGTTAAATAAGCAGGGTGACCATATACAGCCTTGATGTACTCCTTTCCCAATTTGGAACCAGTCTGTCATTCCATGTCTGGTTCTAACTGTTGCTTCTAGTCCTGCATACAAATTTCTCAGAGGCAGTTAACATGTCCTGGTATTCCCATCTCTTGAAGAATTTTCCACACATTTTTGTGATATACACTATCAAAGTCTTTGGTGGAATCAATGAAGCAGAAGTAGATGTTTTTCTCTGGAATTCTCTTGCCTTTTCTATGATCCAAGAGATGTTGGCAACTTGATCTCTGGTTCCTCTGCCTTTTCTAAATGCAGCTTGAACATCTGGAAGTTCTTGGTTCATGTACTGTTGAAGCCTCACTTGGAGAATTTTGAGCATTATGTTGCTAGCATGTGAGATAAGTGAAAGTATGTGATAGTTTCAACATTCTTTGGCATTGCCCTTTTGGAGGATTGAAATGTAAACTAACCTTTTCCAGTCTTGTGGCCACTGCTGAGTTTTCCAAATTTGCTGGCATATTGAGTGTGGCACTTTCACAGCATCATCTTTTAGGATTTGAAATAGCTCAACCGAAATTACATCACCTTCACAAGATTTGTTCGTAGTGATGCTTCTTAAGGCCCACTTGACTTCACATTCCAGGATGTCTGGCTCTAGGTGACTGATCACAGCATCGTCGTTATCTGGGTTGTGAAGGTCTTTTTTGTATAATTCTTCTGTGTATTCTTGCCACCTCTTCATAATATCTTCTGCTTCTGTTAGGTCGCTACCATTTCTGTCCTTTATTGTGTCCATCTTTGCATGAAATGTTCCTTGGCATCTCTAATTTTCTTGAAGAGATCTTTAGTCTTTTCCATTCAATTGTTTTCCATTATTTCTTTGCATTGATCATGGAGGAAGGCTTTCTTATCTCTCCTTGCTATTCTTTGGAACTCTTCATTCAAATGGGTATATATTTCCTTTTCTCCTTTGCCTTTTGTGTCTTTTCTTTTCTCAGCTATTTGTAAGGCCTCCTCTGATAGCCATTTTGCCCTTTTGCATTTCTTTTTCTTGGGCATGGTCTTGATCACTGCCTCCTGTACAATGTCACAAACCTCCATCCATATCTCTTCAGGAACACTGTCTATTACATCTCATCTCTTGAATCTATTTCTCACTTCCACTGTATAATCATAAGGGATTTGATTTAGGTCATACTTGAATGGTCTAGGGGTTTTCCCCACTTATTCAATTTAAGTCTGAATTTGGCAATAAAGAATTCATGATCAGAGCCACAGTCAGCTCCTGATCTGGCTTTTGTTGACTGTAGAGAGCTTCTCCTTGTTTGGCTGCAAAGAGTATAATCAATCTGATTTCGGTGTTGACAATCTGGTGATGTTCATGTGTAGAGACTTCTCTTGTGTTGTTGGAAGAGGGTGTTTGCTATGACCAGTGCCTTCTCTTGGCCGAACTTTGTTAGCCTTTGCCGTGCTTCATTCTGTACTTCAAGGCCAACTTTGCCTGTTACTCCATGTATCTCTTGACTTCCTACTTTTGCATTCCAGTCCCCTATGATGAACAGGACATCTTTTCTGGGTGTTAGTTCCAGAAGGTCTTGTAAGTCTTCATAGAATCGTTCAACATAAGTTTCTTCAGCATTACTGGTTGGGGCATAGACTTGGATTACTCCAGTATTGAATGATTTGCCTTGGATACAAACAGAGATCATTCTGTCATTTTTGAGATTGCATCCAAGTACTGCATTTCGGACTCTTTTATTGACTATGAGGGTTACTCCATTTCTTCTAAGGGATTCTTGCCCACAGCACTAGTTATAATGGTCATCTGAATTAAATTCATCTATTCCAGTCCATTTTAGTTTGCTGATTCCTAGAATGTTGATGTTCACTCTTGCCATCTCCTGTTTGACCACTTCTAATTTACCTTTATTCATGGACCTAACATTCCAGGTTCTTATGCAATATTGCTCTTTACAGCATCAGACTTTACTTCGATCATCAGTCACATCCACAACTGGGCATTGTTTTTGCTTTGGCTCCATCTCCTCATTCTCTCTGGAGTTATTTTTCCACTCTTCTCCAGTATCATATTGGGTACCTACTGGCCTGATTTCATCTTTCAGTGTTATATCTTTTTGCCTTTTCATTCTGTTCATGGGGTTCTCAAGTCAAGAATAATGACATGGTTTGCCTTTCCCTTCTCCAGTGGACCACATTTTTTCAGAACTCTCCACCATGAGCCATTCATCTTGGGTGGCCCTACATGGCATGACTCATAGTTTCACTGAGTTAGAGAAAGCTGTGGTCTGTGTGATCAGTTTGATTAGTTTTCTGTGATTGTGAAAATTAAATGCAAAGACAAGAAAGGAAAGGAACAACAAGGACAAGAACAAGAACAAGGACAAGAAAGGAAACTACATCATTATATGTTCTTTTGATTATAGCATAACTTAGCAAACTGTTCAGTTTATGTTCATGCCTGTATAAGATGGTGCTTAATGCATTAAAGAAGAAAGAGACAAGCAGGATTATGACTATGTAATGTCAAAAGATTAGTACTTTCTCTGTAGTGTGATATTTCTGGTTGTAAGATATTCAATAGCAAATTAACAGACCTTGAGATTTTGGAATAATTGCCTGAAATAACATTTAAGTTTTGCTTAATATCTTAAACTTTATTCAACTTCCTGGCCTCAACCTATTCTTTGCTCTGATTAATTTATACACCCTTCTTTTCATCCAACAACTGAACCAAAATCCTTGGATATCTGGATTTACTTTTATAATGACTTTTCCTTTGTTACTTATATTCATAACTTCTCTATAAGACAACTTGGCTCATCAGCACAGTTCAGGCAAGTATTCAACACATATTTATTCTTCTTCCATTGCATGTATAGATTTGTCCCTTTCTCCGTATCCACCACTGTGTTTCATATTTTTACCATTTAGTAATTAAATTACTACAAGATATCCATAAGCAGAAGTTTTGTTCTGTTTTGTTTTCTCTCTAGAGACAACCACTCTGAGTATGATTACCTGGTAAAAACACAAAGTGTGCAATTAAATTCAAATTTCAGGTAAACAGCAAATAATTTTCGTATAAGTCCCAAATATTGCATGGGATGTATTTACACTAAAAATCATTCATTATATGAGATTCAAATTAGCATGGGAGTCATGTATTAATATTTGCCAAACCTAGCAGTACAATAAGCCAGAATTTAATCCCAAATTACACTACAAATAGTAGGGATTTTTCCTTTTCACAGAAATCCAGAGGGTAGTAATGAATTCAGGATGAGTAGAGGAAGCAGGAGCCTCTGAAGTGATATTAAAACTATCCAGTTTCTTTTGACCTTCACATATGGCAAGGAAGTACTGATAGCACTATAAAGTCAGTCTTCCCATAAAGGTAGGGAAGTATGTAATTATCTTTTTTTTTTTTTTTTTTACGATTTGAGGAGCATTTAGAAATCTGATCAATACCTACTTAATATTTTCCCAATCTCCTCTCCACACTTCCTCTTTGAAAACGCAAATATATCTGGAAGATTTAACATTATCTATACTTGAAGGAATATATTTTTGAGAGGAATAACATTTTTAGAGAATACATTTTATCATGTGCTTTTCCATTAGAACAAAAGTGTAGGGAAGTGATAGAGCATGAGACTGCAGGGTGGGAGATCCACTATAAAAGTTAGGAAAGGGTGGAAAAAAAGATGATTGAGTTGTGCCAGACACAAACCCCACCAGCTCACAAAGATGTCCAAGCCACGGTCTTGTCATAAAGCCAAGTCAAAAAACTTGGCCTTGGGGAGCAATAAATTGGGAGATTGGGACTGACATATACCCACTTCTATTAATGACACAGATAACTAATAAGAACCTGCTGTATGGCACAGCATACTTAGTACTCTGTAATGACCTATATGGGAAAAGAATCTAAAAAGAGTGGATATATGTATAACTGATTCACTTTGCTGTCCAATATTTTTTTTTTAATAGCCTTGTTTTAGAAGTGGCAGTACTATACAGATTTAAAGAGGGCACTCTCTGGAACCACCTTGCTTGGAACTGAATTTCCAACCTGCCTCTTTTACAAAATGATGATATTATTACCTAGCTCACAGAGTTTTTCTGTACTCATGCGTGCATGAGATGATAAATGTAGTGAGACGAGTATGTGGCACATAGGAAGTGCTATACATTTTGGCAGTTATGTGGGTATTGGCATTCCCAAGTACATTTTTTAAAACTCATTCCTTTTATTCTTCAAGTCTATTTTTTCTAATTGTCAGGGGAGTGTGTAATTTCCTTGGTTCTCTCTCACCACAGCAAAAATGTGAAGCGGTGGATGGACCAGTGTTACCCCTTCGTGTTACAGCTCACTTTTATTTGCAAGCAAAGGAAAATACATCCTCGAAGCATGAGGGCAGGCCACCAACCCAAAAGACACAAAGAGAAGAGAAGCACCCCCCTACCCCCATCCCACCCACACCCCCCACTCAATTTTGACTCCTCTTTTTATATGTTTTTTTTTTTTCTCCTCCCTCTGGGTCTGCCCTATGTAAATTGGGCTAGCCAGGAGGGCTGTTTGTTTTACCTGAGGTCCTCACTTCTGTCCTCAGACCTTCCTTTCTTCTATTTTCACGGGCTTTTCCCTTCTTTGTCTTTTAGCCACCACCATTCTGGACTCCTTTTTTCTATTCTAATTACCTAACATAATTATAGATGTCATGAGGGTACACATTGAATTTACTTAACAGACCTTGTACTACTTGTACTACTTTGCTGTGCAAAAAGTATTAGAGCAAAAAAGGTGTGTGTGTGTGTGTGTGTGTGCGTGTGTGTGTATAACTGAATCACTCTGCTGTACAGTAGAAATGAACACAACATTGTAAACCAACTACATGTCAATAAAATTTTTAAAAGTATTAGGACAAATATTTACCTCCAGTATCATCTTGAGTATCTCATCCCCCAACACAACAACCCCCCAGAGCTCAGCAGAGGGAGACTGGTGCATCGGACACAAATATTGGACATAGTCTCTCAAACTTGTCTTTTTTCTAGTCTTGAAACACAATATATCACCATGATCATTATCAAAACTATAATGAAAAGTCCTTACAGGAATTCATTTGAAAGTATGTCTTTCATATGTAGAGAGGAGATCATCAAAAGACAGTTCCTTATCTCTGAGCTAGTTTCCTCAGCAAACAAAGGTGGAAACTCTGGCTCCCTTTGGTATCAGAACCCTGCTTCCCTACTCATCCAATACACTCTGGCCCTGTCCACATTACCCAACATAGCCTCACCAGTCACGTATTCCCCTCATCTGTCTTCACTGTTAAACTTGCAAGGGTATCAGCCTCCAGGAGACAAAGTCCCTGCACAGACATAGATATATATGAAAATTAAATGCAAAGACAAGAAAGGAAAAACAAATATATCATTGTATGTTCTTTTGATTATAGCTTAACTTAGTAAACTGTTCATGGTTTATGTTTATGCTTGTATGAGATGATGCTTAATGCATTAAAAGAAGAAAGAGAGAAACAGGGTGTCAGATTTTTAAATTTAAAAATACTTGATTTATATTCATATCACTTTCTTTCTTTTGGGGTCATATTGATGTTTTGGTCTTTAGGAGAAAAGGTCAGATGTTAAAGCATAGTTACATTAGGCACCACTGATTATTTTCTTTTCTCAGGAAAGAAAGATTATGTCAGAAAACAGTATTTCTTTTGACAAATAATAAAGAATTCAGATGAACATTGCTAGCTGCTCTTTGTGTAGCTGTTCTACACAGAGGATACACCAAACAGCATGCTCTTTAAAAATCACTGGGTTTCTGTCTGCATTGTCATTGATATGGCAACAGTCCATGAAGAGTTCCCAGAAAAATTTAATATCTTAACCTGCCACTATTTCAGGACTAGGGCCCTCAGAATGACAGCTGTAATATTTCAGGAAAAATACTCATCAGATTTTACTTCCTAATTCCCTCATGCTTCTATATAGAATCTCATGTTTCAGATAGAACTGTCTCTAGTCAAATCAAGAGTTGATAAGCAGGGTTCAAATTTACTTTTTACTCAATGCATGTCTTCTTGTATATCTTTGGTCTACTTATATAGCTTCACCATATTTCATCCACTTGCTGATCCATAAAGAAGTCATAACAGTACCTACTCCTCAGTTGTATTTCGAGGTTAATTTCCTGGGGTGCTTGTGCAAAATATATATATATACATATATATATATATATTATTTTCATCTTCACTAGTCCCAAATGATACAATGACACTTTCTGGTAGGCTGTCAGTTCTCCAATTCAGTCATGATAATATGTCTCCCAAGTTGGCACTAAAAAGATATGAAAATTGAAAAGGCTTCAAAATGACAACACATACCATGCTCAAAGGAAGCAAAATTCCATCCTATTTTATAACCTACCTACCTTTTATCTCAGCCTTATTATCTTTTTGGTTCCCAAAGACTAGATTTTCTGTACCCTGTCTCCATGCTGCACTAGTCTATCTCTGCAACCCATCAAAATACAAGGCAGGTTTTAAACATGTTATGTAATTCTGCAGTGTATATTACCTACAGTTTGTCACCTCTCCCAAGTCTCTTCATTCTCACCACTTAGGTGTGGTTTCCATCTGCTACTCCTTCTTAAATACCAATTATGACACTATCATACAATCTCAAATACCCCATTAATAAAGATTATCCAAGATTTTTCAGGTTAAAGGTTCTAGAAATCTCCTATCCCTTAAATCTTGCTCAGCAAGAAAGCCAACTTGTACACAGTTTATTGAAAGTCAATGAAGTATTTATTAAAAATCTACCCTCTAAAAACTGTGCTGCCTGAAAGGCCACACAAAGCTTGCAAGAGAACAACAGTAGAAGAGAATCACAATTGCTCAGGTTATCAATTGATTATGTTTCTTGTGCATTGTAATGAAATTATATGAATATTTTAACACATGTATCATGTATATTTCAAGGTATTAAAGTAGTTCTGAAAAAATATATATATTCTACTCCAGATCTGTTGCCTAAAAGAAAGGATATGAGCTTCTTAAGAAGATCTGGGATCTTACTACTTTCCCAAATTTTCAACCAATCTTCTTATTTCTATTTAAAAACCAGAATCTCTGCCTCTAGAATTAACTACTGCCTTTAGTTTCTGAGTTCTTCTATTTTATTACAGAATTCACTCCTCCCTGTGCATGTGTTTGAGTTTTATCTCTTTAAACGTTATTTTATGCTATGTTACATATCATGTTATGTTATGTTATGTTATGTTATGTTATGTTATGTTATGTTATGTTATGTTATGTGAAAGTCATTCAATTGTGTCTGACTTGGGATTTTCCAGGCCAGAATACTGGAGTGGGTAGCTGTTCCTTTCTCCATGGGATCTTCCCAACCCAGGGATCGAACCCAGGTCTCCCACATTGCAGGTGGATTCTTTACCAGCTGAGCCACCAGGGAAGTAGTCATTCTGTTGCATAAATTATTGCTCATTCATTTGCCTTCCATCTCCCAAAATTTGTGGATGTGTCTAGTCTGCTGGGTTTCCTTTTCCATTCTCTTTGTCTTTGTGGTTTTCTATTTTTTAATTTTCTTTTACTATCTATGATTTTATGTGTTTCAAGAAGTGGTTCAGATAAACACACGTATAAACTGATGTGTTTATCTAGAAGTCCCATTGAAATACTTTAGTTATGGGAGTAACACGGTCAGATATACATTCCATAAGGGCTAACGCAGGCTGTAGGGTGGACTGAATAGTTTTTTTTTTTTTTTAGTTTTTTATTTTTTAAATTTTAAAATCTTTAATTCTTACATGCATTCCCAAACATGAACCCCCCTCCCACCTCCCTCCCCATAACATCTTTCTGGGTCATCCCCATGCACCAGCCCCAAGCATGCTGCATCCTGCGTCAGACATAGACTGGCGATTCAATTCACATGATAGTATACATGTT
The DNA here is from genome assembly GCF_042477335.2 of Ovis canadensis. Lineage (NCBI taxonomy): Eukaryota > Metazoa > Chordata > Mammalia > Artiodactyla > Bovidae > Ovis > Ovis canadensis. The sequence goes on along the minus strand of NC_091727.1, from coordinate 141,229,465 downwards.
AGAATGTCATTCTCCCAAATCATCCCACCCTCTCCCTCTCCCTCTGAGTCCAAAAGTCCGTTATACACATCTGTGTCTCTTTCCCTGTCTTGCATACAGGGTCGTCATTGCCATCTTCCTAAATTCCATATATATGTGTTAGTATACTGTATTGGTGTTTTTCTTTCTGGCTTACTTCACTCTGTGTAATCGGCTCCAGTTTCATCCATCTCATCAGAACTGATTCAAATGAATTCTTTTTAACGGCTGAGTAATATTCCATTGTGTATATGTACCACAGCTTTCTTATCCATTCATCTGCTGATAGACATCTAGGTTGTTTCCATGTCCTGGCTATTATAAACAGTGCTGCGATGAACATTGGGGTACATGTGTCTCTTTCAATTCTGGTTTCCTCGGTGTGTATGGAGAACAGTGTGGAGATTCCTTAAAAAATTGCAAATGGACTGAATAGTTTTGAAGAAGGCAAGATTGAAAACAAGTAGACGAGCTGGAAAAATAAGTAGAGACTGAACTTAGGATGTAAAGGAGGTGCCATATATGAAAAATGCTTATTATTATTAAGGAGATAGGATTATTAGGATGTGGTTTCAAATTTAATATGAAAGTCTATATTTCCACTACAGGTGTACCTAAGGGAAAGGGTGAGTATGTAGAGACCTTGGAGACATGGCAAAGCTTAGAAAAAGAAGCATGATTTCCATGTGGGACTTGGACATGTTGATTTAAGGGACCAGTGGGATGTGCAGAGATACCCAGTAGACACTTGGCCACACCAAACTGAAATTCTGAGGAGAGGTCTAAGCTGAAAATATAGAATTTAGAGCTACCTAAATAGATATGCTGTAACTTGTCAGAAATAAATTTTCTCCATTTTAATATTAAAAATATGCTATTAAATAGAGATAATGAGATCTTTTCTCTATTTCAGTGACTTGAGATCTCCTGGAAACGATAATACATGTATACAAAACATCATTTCAGGAAAGCAGTCTCAGGTGCACATAAAATCATTATGCATATCATACCCAATTTTGTACATGAATGACATTCCTCTAATAATATTGTCATATTTTATAATCAGATGAATGAGATGAATTCTGGTTCTCATCATGTTGGTCACCAGGACTGTATCTGGACATATAAATATCTAAGCAGGTGTCTACCTCTCCCCTCACTTCACTAGATGCCTCTCCCAAAGATATGTGCTCACTCAAATAAATAATCAGGTTGAAATATAGTTAAGATTATATGTTAATCTTCTTATGGAAGCAAAATAATTACACAGCCCTACCAGTCTTTGCTCTAATGTTATTTAGAAGGATTATAAAAAAGACATATCTTTTATGTTGCATAAATTCTGATTTCTCCCATACTTATGAAAATATTTTTTCCTTGTAGCAGAACCAATAAAACAAGTTCCACATTTTTCAAGGGAGTGGTGGATTCTTCAGTTTTACTTATTATTATTATAAAGCACTTTCATGTGCTCAAAGGAATTTTCTTTTATTATAAATAGTGTCATGTCTTTGAGAGTAGGGAACTGTAAATTCTACCATTAAGAAAATAGGATAGAACTGCTATTACATTCTAAATGACAAATTTTTATCCCTGAACAGAAATCACCTCACGGCAAAATTCAATGCAGTTCATTCATTCCCTATTGTTGCTTTAGTTCCCCAAAAATTTTTTAAAGAAGATCTTTTAATATGAAGTGATTTCATCCAATTATATTTAAATTCAGATAAGGAGAAGTATGTTCATTCACTTCTGATTATAATAATAGTTGAGTTTTCATGTAGGTGCTTTCGTTTTGGCGAGCTGTCAAGAGACCCCCAATTTCAGCTGTGCAACAAGCAGCCTCACTATTTAACATCTTCCCCTGAGATCTTACATGGTGCAGAAAGCTAATGATAATTTGTTACCTTTTTAGGATTGGGTCGAAGTCTTGGATTCTCATCTCCCTGCTAACTTTGCATAATGACATATAGTGTGATATAAACAGAATTATACATTTTTATCCCTCTGGGTTCTTTTTGCTCTTTTCTCAAAGCATATACTTCTAAGACAACCCCTATTACACCACACCACGAGGTATGTCTTTTTCTTTCACTTATTTCCTCTTCGTTTTCTCTTTACAATCTGTTTGTAATGTGTTTTTTTTTTTTCTGGTTAACAGAGATTTTAATTGAACAAGAACACAATTTCAACAATGATTTTCAATTAAAATTATGAATTCCAAACTACTCATGATCAACTAAGTCTTTAAGCTGATTTACTTGAAAACAAATGATTAAAATCATACTAACTGTACTTGGTGGAAATGAATTTGATGGCATATATAATTCCTGATATCAACAGGCTTATTCTTCCAACACCTTATTCATTAAACAAACAATGGAAAGTTCTTTCGTTGCTGATTGGCACAGAATTATGTTCAAGAGTTAAACTGAGGTCATAGTTATGAGTAGCTAATGTGTTCTCTGTAAGTGCACACTTTGCTGTATTTGCTGTATAGATTTTCTATAACCTCATATATGCAGATCCTAATTAATCCAGAGACTTGAGGATAGGGGAACTTACAGTATAGTAGACTACTAATCATAGAAGAGTCACAGATGATAAGGATAAAGCATTTGAAAACAATAAATATGTATGTACATATAACTGAATCACTGTGCTATACACCTGAAAACTAACAGAGCATTGTAAATCAACTATACTTCAATTTAAAAAAAAAATAGAGTCACAGGTGAGAAAACACAGCCCAGAAGGCTGAAATTCTAAGGTTAAAGTCTTACTCTCATACATACAAAGCTAAATATTTCTTATTTATTGTTATTTACTGGGATGTAATGCTCTAGAGAAAAATGATATAAAATAAAATCACTTCTAAGCCCATTGTTCATCATTAAAGCACTAAGCTTAAAAGAAATCTTTACCCACGGTCAGATTTGCCATGTGTCCGTTTTATAAAACCAAAAATTCCTCTCTTGTTTATCTAACACCAAATATACATGCACAGGTTGAAAGAGTAGGATAAGTATTTCTGCTCTAAAAACTCATTACCTAACCTCAGTTTTCACTAAAATGTATTCCTTGGTTGGAATGCAACATCCATAATTGTCTTCGTACCTTCACACATAAGGCAGGAGGATGTGAAAGGTTTGCTAGACCCTTTTAGAATAATCAGAAAAAAGTTGCAGTGCAATGTTTCCCTTTCATCAGGATACAACTGATCAAATAGTGTTTAATCCCTTCCCTGAAGGAAGGCTAACAGTGTTCACTAGGGAATTTTTTCTTATTTTTACTGGTCCTTACACTTGAAAAGTCAAATATAAGAACTATGAAGAGAAATTGAATCAAAATTTATAAGAAAACAAATTCTTAAAATAATAGCTAGATCTATAGGCAGAGCTGACTAGATAAAACTTCAGTGTATAAGAAAAAAAAAAAAAATGTGAGTGTCCTTGACCTAATGCTCAGGACATGGTGAACTCTTGCTAAAATTTCCCCCAGAAACTTTATTCCTCTTCTTCCAGCTATTTTCCTACTCCCAAATACTTTTACACAATCCTCCAGGTATCCCCATAGTGTCTTTATTCTGCATGCCCTAAACACTTTCTAATCAAATTCACTCCCCCCTAGATATTTCCATATACACTCTCCTATAAAATCTCTTTTCAACAGATTTTGTTGTTGTTGGAAAGATCTGATCAATTAATTCTCACTTAAGGTTTAACAAGACTTCATACTGTTAAACTTAATATTGTTATCCCTCCCAAAGTTATTAGCAACTTAACAGGAACCATCAAAATTTCAAGTCAAAAGAGTGATTAAAGATTATTGCAGGCACTGATAGGGAGACATTTGGGGATGTAATTCCATTATTGTAAGGAGCACAGTATCCTTACAATCCCTTTATTGACAGCAATATGGACAGCAATATATTCCAGAGGGCCTTTAAAACACTAAAAGCTCAGTTTAGGATATAATGAAAAAAACTGAACTAACACTGCATAGATTGTATACAAATAATGAAATACATCATATGTCCCTTCTCTTTCTCTTTGGGGTTAGCAGTGGTCATCTTTAAGTAGTTCTGTACCTCACTTTCCCTCCCCTTCACCTTCTGAAAGCATCATGGACAGTAATCCCTGTTAATAGCTGGTTCTGTGCTTGATAGTTTTATGTTTTTTTTTTTTTTTAATTTGGGATATATGAAAAAGTTTGCAAACGTCATAGTTTAAGAGATGCTCTCAAAGTTGCAGTGACTAAAATTTCCATTGACCCTACCGTTATTCGAAACCTGCTAGTTTCACACCAATACTAATTAACACTAATACCATTTCCTAAGAAAACTGATTGCACTTCCAACTTAATCAGCCTTCCAGCAACAGGAATGGTAAACATAAAAAGTAATGTCTGGAGCTGATTTTAAAACAGCTCCTTTATTTTTCTTGGGAATTGCCTGCAGAAGTCAGAGATTGTTTGCGCCTCTGTTTTTTAAAAATCTGATCTAAGAGGCTTTGCTTTATTACACCATTATTCCCTTGCCTGTGTTATTCCTTCCAACTTCAAGTCCTCTTCTTTCTCAATCACTCAGTCAATTCAGGCTGTTGAGGCACCCTATAACCCTGAAGATGACTGCTGCCTTGCTCTGGCATCTTTCACAGCCTACAGTTCCTATGTTCTAAGGTAAACTAAATGCTATTTATTTTAATGCTTACTATATGCTCTATCTCATTTCTTTCTTACAGAAACCTGCAAGCTACATATTATCTTCATTTAACACAGATAAGACTCAAAGAATTCAAGCCATCACCCAAGGTCACAGGACTTAGTAATCAGAGCCTATTAAAACCCTGGATAGTCTGATTCTGTCTGGCTATACGATCTATGTAAATGGACTTTTGCCTGCCACTTGAATCCCTCTATTGCTTGTCCCATCTGTGCAAATGTATCTATCTTTTTCAAATGTTGTCATTCATTTACATTGCCCAAATTCTGACCCATATGGATTCAGAAATAATCTAATGAAGCAGTTGTCTTTCCTCATTGCCCCAAGTGACTTATAGAGTGTTTGGAAGAAGCACAGATTAAGCAGCGGGACCTCAAGAGTTCCTATGGCAAGCGCCCTCACTCATTTATTCCCTTGCTAAGGCAGGGAGTTAAAAGTATCAACAGAGGTATTCTAATGTTCCAGCACCCTCAGAGGCCAATAGGAACAGAGTCTGGAAGGCAGTGGAACGTTTCCCTGGTACTATCAAGTACTGGCAGAACTGGTGTAACATGGGCCAAACACTGGATAGTGGACAAGAATTTTAACTTTTTACATACATGGTTGGCTCTAGCCATGTCATTACGGAGTATCCCATATGCAGATTGTCTGTCCAAATGTATAGAGAACTTTAACTTGTTTCACCATTGAAACTCTTCTATATCACACATTCTTCATAGCAAATGTGTTAAACTGAGAAAATACAGGTAGTAGGAAACTTAAGAGGGCTTCCCTGGTGGCTCAGCAGTAAAGAATCCTCCTGCAATGCAGGAGTAGCAGGAGATGCAGGTTTGATCCCTGGGTGAGGAAGATCCACTGGAGGAGGGCATGGCAACCCACTCCAGTATTCTGGCCTGGAGAATCCCATGGACAGAGAAGCCTGGCAGGCTACAGTTCATAGGGTGGCAAAAAGTCAGACAAGACTGAAGCGACTTAGCACGCATGCATGCGGGAAGCCTAGGAAGCATGAAGGTAGACTATATCATTCTTACAGTCTGTTGGTCTCTGTAACTTGCCTCTAGGCCTCTAGGATTGTCATTTCATATCAGAGACACAACATCTCTTGTAGACTCATATGCAGAGCACCATCTCTGCTTTCTTCTGAACATCAACTCAGAAATGGGATCAGTTGTCCTCAAACTCACAAAAGAGGCAAGGGACTAAAAGTATGAGGAAAGTGTTCCTCCAACAAAGTTTCTCCCTATTCTCATATCCATAGTGAACACTGTTATTTTGTCCGTTGACTTGACTTGTTACTTTTCCTTTTGGTTTTGAAATCTACTTCTTCATTCCATGATGCTGGGTTTTTGGATAGTGGCAGTTTATTGACTAGTTTTTGATTCTGACCTTTTTTTTTTTTTTCCTGTCAAAACATCAGCACCTGGCCTGCAGGTTAGATTTTCTCCTTTCATGATAAATCTTAAAAGTAGGGAAGGTATATTTGCTGGGAGTCAGCATGGGGAATCCCGCCCATGGCAAAGGTCATGAGGAAGGGGACCTGACAAACGTAAAGGCGGGATCAGGCCTCAGGGGTCCCCCTGGATTTTCTCGAGCATCTACCCCTAAAGTCAGAGTCTGCCTGCTTTACTGTGTTATGCTTTCCACCTACTCTTCTGACATTAACAGGGGGCTGTCTCCCCACCACCTTTTTCTGGAAAAAGTTAATTTAGAGCTATTAGATAATAAGTCTCTTGGGCATAATAAGAGTGTTTCAATCCAAAAACCCCTCTGATGGCTTTCTAGCCTGCCTGACAGGTTTGTCTGAACTCTTACAGCTGCGCATGTGATTGTTTGCGGCCTCCTGACTGTGAGAGGCACAGGAACCTTAAAACACCCTAGGAATGTAGGGGCTTCCGAGGAGTCAAAACCATTTGAATAGGACTGATTAAGCGTTTCATTGTTGAGCCAATACTTGCTGCCAAGTTTTCATATTTTTTATTTGTTGATATAGTTGGTATGTAGAAAAAACAGGTAGTAGCCCTGGCATTAGCAACATCAGATCTTTGAGTTAAGTACTTTATTTGTTATAACCCCCTGCACCTTTGTTCTACAGGAATGTAACTTTATTTAGTACTTTGAGGGTGATGCAGATTAAAGAAAAAACACTTCCAGGGAAAATGAGTTTTCTGGTTGATAGACATTTATCTAGGAAAAAAGCCATAAAAATGTTAACAGGCCCCCTGGCCAGAAGATGATGTAAAACCACCTGAGACCTTTTGTATATGGGAAGGTATGCAAAAAGAAAGCCTGGTCAAAATAAGGGTCAAGACTGCTGCCCTTGTATAACTCTGCATATTCCATTATTTCTTTATGTACAACTTGGGGTATATAAGCTGCTTTTGAAAATAAAGCTGTGGGTCTAGCACCAATGCTTGGCTCCCCCATGTCATTCTTTTCTCCCTTTTGAGGCTGAATTCCCGTCTGGAGCACAGAGCCTCTCCGTGTCTGCTTATTTGCCCTGGCTTCTAAGACCCATGTGAGTGGGAGCCCAAGGTGGGGCACCTTCCGCTATTCAAGTGGGTGCCAGTGGCCTACATAGATGGTTGAAGCCCCTTGTCTTGGAGCTTTACTGGTCTCCTGTGTAAACCAAGGAATACAGCCTCTTTTCTCCTCTATTTTCTCTCCTCTCTCTCACTACACTCTTATTTCCTTATCTTTCTTTATATCACTAAATAAATAAATCTCTCCTCGCTGACTCTGTCTCCACTACGAATTATCCTGGATCCACCAGGGCTGGACCCCCGCATATATTATTCTGCATTGAGAATGGAAACAGAAGAAAAAAGTAATGGTTGGAAGATATGGGTAGATGTGAAGATTAAGGGGAGCCAAAGGAAACTGCCATTGCTTGTGCTTTCAATACGCAACCATTTTGAAGAGACAAAAACAAAAGAGAATACTATTTGCTTTTCTTAATTAATGTCAATAGATAAAATTTATAAGAGCCTTAATAATAGGATTTTCCTTCAGCTATTTCAATAATCATCATTGGATTTGCCTGTGTGTACCTGTCTTCACCGACTATCTTTTTAACTCAAAGTGGAAATATGAGATAATTTCTACCTAGAGATATCTTTTCCTCAGTAGATTTATATGAATAATAAGCAAGAGATACATGCTTTCTGATTGGAGATAATTTTAGTATCAATTATGAAAATATCACTGCCAATGCTCATATATGTAACCAGGTATATCTAATCATCTGGTCAGAGATTTCTTTTTCTGAAAGTAAAAATTTAATACAATAAACATTTATTAAGTTTTTATTTACATGATAGACAAAGTGGGCCAGACAACTATGTTTCACCACATATACCAGTCAGATGTGGGTAATTTCAAGGGGTTATTTATATTCATTACACAAAGTCAGCTATATTTGCATGGCTCAGGAGACAGGAGGAGAGTGGCATATTGACTCTATCTTAATATATACTTTTATAATGATTGTACTCTAAATATCCCAGGAGAATCATTATTAGAAGAGTATTGCTACCTTCTTTTACCATGTACAGAGTAAGATAAATAGTTTGGAAAATAAAAACTTCAAAAACAAGGTGCTCAGAGATGTTAAGTGACTTGGACAAGGTCATATGCGCTGCACAAGGTCGTGAGAATAGCTTCACTGAATTAAAGTTAGAGAATTGACTTCCCTGCTTCTCAGACACCCTAAAACACAAGACTAGACTGCCTTGAAAATGCTGTCATCACACTAGTAATTTAGTTACTTTTTTATAACTCCTTTGTTTTTGGAAGCCATGTTTTTGAAATTTTGGACAAATGATTTAATAGGTTAACTTTATTGAATGCAAACATAAATTAGATGGTGACCCACTCCAGTGTTCTTGCCTGGAAAATCCCACTGATGAAGGAGCCTGGTAGGCTACAGTCCATGGGGTCACAAAGAGTCAGACACAACTGAGTGACTTCACAGCAACACAACTAAATGAAACTAATGTAATATATTATTCTTTAGTTTAATCATAACTGAGTTTTAGTATAATATTTAATGGGAATGATTAAACACAATAGGAGAACCATCTATCATAGGCTGCCTCTGAAAATATTTAATTATTGTGGAGAACTGTAAAGGCAATTAAAATGCCCCACAAATAGATGGAAAGAGGGAAAGTTGCAGCAAAAAGATAAAGTACCATTAAGAAGATCCCTGTGTGATAAATAATAAAGGGAAGATGGTTCTAACAAATCTTGATAGAAAGATTAAAAATACACTGAAACTCAAGAACATAATCTCATTATGTTGGTTAGATAATAACCAGACCCTGATATTCTGCCCCACATTTTTTTTTTAATTCTAGCAAAATCAAAGCCAGAAAATATTGACCTTTAATACATAAGGTACATATCATGAATCTATTCTGAAGTGAAAGTGAAAGTTATTGGGACCTAACAAACGCCATGATAGGCTTCAGGGACTAAGGTAGGACTCACGGGAAAGGCTGAGTCATTGCCCAGTGAAGTCATCCCCGCAGATGCCAGGACTTGTCTAATCAGCATACTCCCCGTAACCTGGTTTGAGTTTATCAGGACGTGAAAGACATCACCCTGCAGCCAATAGCCAATTAGTAAATACCAGGAAACCCCTGCAGCCAATAAAGATTAGCCAATTAGTAAATACTGGGAAACTCCTGCAGCCAATCAGCCCTTGACAACGCTCTGTTCTAAAACCTATAAATACTGCTGTAAATCTCGGCTCGGGGCTCCGTGCTCCACTCCACTGCATTGGATGTGGTGGGAGCCCTAGCTCGAGCTAGAAATAAAACCCCTTCATGCTTTTGCATTGCTGTGGACATCTTATTCTCTCGGTTTTGGGGACTCGGACTCGGGGCATAACAAAAGTCACTCAGTCCCATCTGACTCTTTGCATGACTATATAGTCCATGGAATTCTCCAGGCCAGAATACTGGAGTGGGGAGGAGTCCCTTCTCCAGGGAAATCTTCCCAACCCAAGGATCAAACCCAGGTCTCCCGCATTGCAGGCAATTCTTTACCAGATGAACCACAAGGGAAGAATACTCCAAGAATAATGGAGTGGGTAGCCTATCGCTTCTCCAGTGGATCTTCCCAACCCAGGAATGGATCCAGGGTCTCCTGCATTGCAGGAGGACTCTACCAACTGACCTATGAGGGAAGCCCTTGAATCTATTCTGAAGATCTTCAAAAACATTACATATGAGGTTACTATAACCCCATGAAAATCTGCAAGCATTCTTACTTACAGGACTGAATCAGTATATTCCACCTGCTGTAAACTCTTTACACACAGTAAACACAGTAATCCAAGTCTATGCCCCAACCAGTAAAGCTGAAGAAGCTGAAGTTGAATGGTTCTATGAAGACCTACAAGACCTTCTAGAACTAACACCCCAAAAAGATATCTCTTTCATTATAGGGGACTGGAATGCAAAAGTAGGAAGTCAAGAGATACATGAAGTAACAGGCAAATTTTACCTTGGAGTACAAAACGAACAAGTCAAAGGCTAACACAATTTTGCCAAGAGAACATGCTGGTCATAGCAAACACACTGTTTCAACAACACAAGAGAAGACTCTAATGCGGACATCACCACATGGTCAATACCGAAAACAGATTGATTATATTCTTTGCAGCCAAAGATGGAGAAGCTCTATGTAGTCAAGAAAAACAAGACCAGCAGCTGACAGTGGCTCAGATCATGAACTGCTTATTACCAAATTCAGACTTAAATTGAAGAAAGTGGGAGAAACCACTAGACCATACAGGCATGACCTAAATCAAATCCTTTATGAATATACAGTGGAAGTGACAAATAGATTCAAGGGATTAAATCTGATTAATAGAGTGCCTGAAGAACTAGGGACAGAGTTGAAGGAGGCAGTGATCAAGACCATCCCCAAGAAAAAGATATGATAAAAGGCAAAATGGTTGTCTGAGGAGGCCTTAAAAATATCTGAGAAAAGAAAAGGCAAAGGAGAAAAAGAAAGATATACCCATTTGAATGCAGAGTTCCAAAGAATAGCAAGGAGAGATAAGAAAGCCTTCTTCAGGGGTCAATGCAAAGAAATAGAGGAAAACAGTAGAATGGGAAAGACTAGAGATTTCTTCATGAAGATTAGAGATACCAAGGGAACATTTCATACAAAGATTGGCACAATAAAAGAAAGAAATTGTATGGACCTAACAGAAGCACAAGATATTAAGAAGAGGTGACAAGAACATGCAGAAGAACTATACAAAGATCTTCACGACCCAGATAATTGTGATGTTGTGATGAGCCACCTAGAGCCAGACAACTGGAATGCGAAGTCAAGTGGGCCTTAAGAAGTATCACTATAAACAAAGCTAGTGGTAGTGATGGAATTTGAATCAGTTCTAAAGAGGTAGGTGAAACTGGAGCCTATTATACAGAGTGAAGTAAGTCAGAAAGAAAAACACCAATACAGTATACTAACACATATATATGGAATTTAGAACGATGGTAATGATGACCCTATATGTGAGACAGCCAAAGAGACACAGATGTATAGAACAGTATTTTCGACTCTGTGAGAGAAGGTGAAGGTGGGATGATTTGAGAGAATAGCATTGAAACATGTATATTATCATATGTAAAACAGATCTCCAGTCCAGGTTCGATGCATGAGACAGGGTGCTCAGGGCTGGTGTACTGAGATGACGCTGAGGGATGGGATTGGGAGGGAGGTGGGAGGGGGTTCAGGATAGGGAACGGATGTACACCCATGGCTGATTGATATCAATGTATGGCAAAAAACACTACAATATTGTAAAGTATTTAGCCTCCAATTAAAATAAACAAATGAATAAAATAAAATCCTAACAGATAATGCTGTGAAAGTGCTGCACTCAATATGCCAAAACTTTGGAAAATTCAGCAGTGGCCACAGGACTTGAAAAAGTCAGTTTTCATTCCAATCCCAAAGAAAGGCAATGCCAAAGAGTGCTCAAACTACCACACCATTGCATGCATCCCACATGCTAGTAAAGTAATGCTCAAACTTCTCCAAGCCAGGCTTCGACAGTACATGAACCATGAACTTCCAGATGTTCAAGCTGGATTCAGAAAAGGCAGATAAACCAGAGATCAAATTGCCAACATCCCTTGGATCATCGAAAAAGCAAAAGAGTTTCAGAAAAACATCTACTTATGCTTTATTGGCTATGCCAAAGCCTTTGATTGTGTGGATCACACTAAACTGTGGAAAATTCTGAAAGAGGTGGGAATATGAGACTACTTGACCTGCCTCCTGAGAAACCTGTATGCAGGTCAGGAAGCAACAGTTAGAACTGGACATGGAACAACAGACTGGTTACAAATAGGAAAAGGAGTACATCAAGGCTATATATTGTCACCCTGATTATTTAACTTATATGCAGAGTACATCATGAGAAATGCTGGGCTGGAGGAAGCACAAACTGGAATCAAGATCGCCAGGAGAAAGATCAATAACCTCAGATATGCAGATGACACCACCCTTATGGCAGAAAGTGAAGAAGAACTAAAGAGCCTCTTGATGAAAGTGAAAGAGGAGAGTGAAAAAGTTGGCTTAAAACTCAACATTCAGAAAACGAAGATCATGGCATCTAGTCCCATCACTTCATGGCAAATAGATGGGGAAACAGTGGCTGATTTTATTTTTCAGGTCTCCAAAATCACTGCAGATGGTGATTGCAGCTATGAAATTAAATGATGCTTACTCCTTGGAAGCAAAGTTATGACCAACCTAGATACCATATTAAAAAGCAGAGACATTACTTTGCCAACAAATGTCCATCTATTCAAGGCTATGGTTTTTTCCAGTGGTCCTGTATGGATGTGAGAGTTGGACTATAAAGAAAGCTGAGCACCGAAGAATTAATGCTTTTGAACTGTGGTGTTGGCGAAGACTTTCTAGAGTCCCTTGGGCTGCAAAGAGATCCAGCCAGTCCATTCTTAAGGAGATCAGTCCTGGATGTTCATTGGAAAGACTGATGTTGAAGCTGAAACTCCAATACTTTGGCCACCTGATGCAAAGAGCTGACTCATTGGCAAAAACCCTGATGCTGGGAAAGATTGAGGGCAGGAGGGAAAGGGGACGACAGAGGATGAGATGGTTGGATGGCATCACCAACTCAAAGGACATGGGTTTAGGTGGACTCTGGGATTTGGTGATGGAAAGGGAGGCCTGGCATGCTGTGGTTCATGGGATTGCAAAGAGTCGGACACAACTGAGTGACTAAACTGAACTGAATGTAGGGATTTACTATATTCTTGGAAAATTTAATTTCTAGATATTCAGTTCAATTCAACAATGAGTTATATTATCATCACGAGCAAAGACGGTTTGAGCTAGATATTGTGGTGGACACTACTAAGAAAGAATAAATTAGTCTCTGCTGTCAAATATCTCTTAGAATTAGACTGGGTCATGGTGAAATAAAAGATAGGCAAATAAATAATTACATTACTAAGCAAACCATGGTAAACAGTCAAGAATAGCTATGAACTACTTTTGCAAATTAGTAAATAAATTAAATGAGTTGAAGTTCTACTATATCCTAAAATACATTGTTGAATTGGTCAGTTATTGCTGAATAATAAGCAACCACAAAAATTTTACAGGCATTTATTTATTTCACAAGGTTGTGAATCAGTTAGGAAATGGCTAATATAGTATAGTACAGGCTATTCACCGTTATGGGAATTGACTGGGCTTTCTTAAATATCCTCAGTTGACTAATATTTACTTACCCTAGTCTAAGTCTAGCTGGGGCAGCTTAGCTAAGGCAGCTTCTTTTTATATGTCTTTCATTCTCCTCTTGGGTCTAGCAAGGTATGCTCTTCTTATGGCAGTTCTATGGGAAGAAGGAGAAAAAGTCTAAATTTGGAAACACTTTACAGGTCTTTTTCTGTAACATATTTTCTAAAATCAGATGGGCCAAAGTCATAGCCAACCCCAGAATGACAGTGAGAGGGCACTGCAAAGTTCATGGCAAAAGATGTGATTATATAATCTTGTCACAAAGGATAGAAAAAAGATTTGGAATGATACAATCTACCCCAAATATAAAGTTTATAAAGCAAGTTGTATAGATGAAGGCACAGGCAGGCATATCATTGGAACAAAATTATAGGCCAAATTAAGACAGAGGAGTATCAACTTAATTTATAATAAAAGGCATTATTCAAAACCAAAGTGAGGCTTCCCCAGTGGTTCAGTGGTTGACAACCCACCCTGCAGGGCATGGAATACTGGTTCAATCCCTGGTCCTGGAAGATCTCACATGCCTGAGGTCAACTAGGCCTGTGCACCACAACAGCTAAAGTCTGAGCACCGAGAGCCTGCGCTATGCAACTAGAGAGTGGCCCCCACTCGCCACAGCTAGAGAAGGCCCGAGCACAGCAGGGAAGACCCAGCACAGCCAAAAATAATAAATTAATTAATAACACAAATTAAGAAAAAAAAGGTGAGTAAAGTCCAGGTTAGTAAACAAAAGATGTTGGGAACTTTAGCTCACAGTTTATAAAAACTGTCAGGTTAGAGCCTTATCACATATAATAAATACATCCAAATAAATTCCACATGGTTTAAAAGATGAAATATAAAAGATGAAATAATAACATCTAGAAGAAAATGTTGGTAAATATGTGATCAATCTTGAAAAGGGAAGGACCTTCTAAATCTCAAAGAAAAAAATCAACTGATAGCAAACATATAAAATGAACATTAATAGCAAAAAATTTAAAGGACAAAAATAGAAAATATTTCAAATAAAAGCTCATAATCTTTATATATTAAGCTTTTTAAAAAAATTCATAATAAACTTCAATTCAGTTCAGTTCAGTTCAGTTCAGTCGCTCAGTCGTGTCCTACTCTGTGTGACTCCATGAATTGCAGCACTCCAGGCTTCCCTATCCATCACCAACTCCAGGAGTTCACTCAGACTCACATCCATTGAATAAGTGATGCCATCCAGCCATCTCATCCTCTGTTGTCCCCTTCTCCTCCTGCCCTCAATCCCTTCCAGCATCAGAGTCTTTTCCAATGAGTCAGCTCTTCGCATGAGGTGGCCAAAGTACTGGAGTTTCAGCTTTAGCATCATTCCTTCCAAAGAAATCCCAGGGCTGATCTCCTTCAGAATGGACTGGTTGGATCTCCTTGCAGTCCAAGGGACTCTCAAGAGTCTTCTCCAACACCACAGTTCAAAAGCATCAATTCTTTGGCGCTCAGCCTTTTTCACAGTCCAACTCTCACATCCATACATGACCACAGGAAAAACCATAGCCTTGACTAGACGGACCTTAGTTGGCAGAGTAATGTCTCTGCTTACTAACACTCAAATTTAAAATGGACAAAGACAATCAAGCACAAAAAGCAATTCATGAGTGACATGAGAGAAGATAATAGAACATGATATTTTAGAAATCCATCCTTCCACAGAAATAACAAACTGTCAGGACCTATCTAAAGCAACTATTTTGGAAATCTGAATTGACTATAACACTTGCAGCATCTGGGGGAGAGCTTGGTGAAAATTTCATGAAGAGGATAGTAAATTTCAGTCAATTTTGGCCATTATAGTTATTAGCTACTATCCTCCAACCACTAACCCTATGGCAGGCAACTATGCAGAAAACACCCCATAACACTGATACTACTTGCTAAAGCCAAATAGACGAGCAGTAAAAACTTGTTCCCTAGGGATACAGATTTTGAAATTTGATTGCAGATTGCTGCTTTTTATCACTGAGGGACTGGCATAGAGATCAGCCACTGTTTCAACACCAAAGGGGTAACATGCCTTCCTAGCCACAGTTCAGTCGCACAGTTGTGTCCGACTCTTTGCGACCCCATGAGTTGCAACACGCCAGGCCTCCCTGTCCATCACCATCTCCCGGAGTTCACTCAGACTCAAGTCCATCAAGTCTGTGATGCCATCCAGCCATCTCATCCTCGGTCGTCCCCTTCTCCTCCTGCCCCCAATCCCTCCCAGCATCAGAGTCTTTTCCAATGAGTCAACTCTTCGCATGAGGTAGCCAAAGTACTGGAGCTTCAGCTTTAGCATCATTCCTTCCAAAGAAATCCCAGGGCTGATCTCCTTCAGAATGGACTGGTTGGATCTCCTTGCAGTCCAAGGGACTCTCAAGAGTCTTCTCCAACACCACAGTTCAAAAGCATCAATTCTTCGGTGCTCAGCCTTCTTCACAGTCCAACTCTCACATCCATACATGACCACAGGAGAATCCATAGCCTTAACTAGATGGACCTTAGTCGCAGGGGATTTAAAAGACACAAGACTACTTCATCCACTATTGAGAGCCAGATATTTAAGGAAATCTTGCCAGGTCACCAGTTGACTGCAGGGGGGATAAAAATGAAAGAGAAACTTCAGTGACCACATAAAACAAAGATACACAGTTTACAAAAATAGGTCAAAAAATCATGAAAGGATAGTTTCAGCTCTCAACAAGCAAAGAAACAGCAATCCAGGAGGAATGAGAAAATTAGATTTCCGGAGTTATCACAACATAATACTCAGAATGTCCAAACCTCAATAAAAATTTACAAACCATGCACAGGAACATAAAATAATGGCCTATTCACAGGGAAAAAATGATTAAACAGAAATCATCACCCAGAAAGTCCAGACGTTGGAAATATTAGTTAAAGATATTAAATCAACTGCATTAAATAGATTTGATAAACTAAAAGAAACCAAGAAGATAGAACAAAACGAAATCGAGAAAACAATGTCTGAATTAAATAAGGCATATATGAACAGAGTATCTTTATAGTATTGAAATTAAGTTGGTATTATTTGAACTAGAATGTTGTAAGTTTAAGATGTAAATTGTAATCCCCAAATTAACCAACAAGAAAATAATTAAAAAAAAAAAACATACAAAAAAGGAAAAGAGAAGGAAACCAAAATGGTATGGAAAGTAAATTTTACAAGGTTGGTAATGGAAGAAGTGAAGAACATAAATATATGACATGTAGAAAATATAGCTAAATTTAAGAAATAAAATGTTCTTTATTTTAATCACATTAAATGTAAATAGATTTAATTATCCCATTAAAACACAGAGATTGGCAGATTTGATTAAAAGCATAGAAAAAAAATTTTTTTGTTTAGTCACTAAGTCATGTCTGACTCTTTTGCAACCCATGAACTGTAGCCCACCAGGCTCTTCTGTCCATGGGAGTGTGTTGCCATTTCCTTCTCTAGGGGATCTTCCCAACCCAGGGATCAAATCCACATCTCCTGCATTGGCAGGCAGATTCTTTACCACTGAGCCACCAGGAAAACCGATAGAAAAAGATATTCCATTCAAATAGTAACCAAAAGAGAACTGTTCACACAAAAGAGACATTAAGTCAGAAAAGATTACGAAAGAACAGGTCAATACAAGATATCTGAAAATTATAAGCAGGCACAACCCGACTTACTGGAAAAGACCCTGATGCTGGGAAAGATTGAAGGCAGGAGGAGAAGGGGAGGACAGAGGATGAGATGGTTAGGAGACATCACTGACTCAATGGACATGAGTTTGAGCAAACTCTGGGAGATAGTGAAGGACAGGGAAACCTGGCATGCTGCAGCCCATGGAGTTACACAGAGTCAGACACGACAGAGCGACTGAACAACAACAAAAAGCTGCAAAATATATGAAGAAAAATGGACAGAATTGAAGGGGAAAATAGAAAAGTCCATAATAACTTAAAATTTTAATACTCCCACTTATAATAAGGTATAGAACAATCATATATAAAATCAATGCTGCTGCTGCTGCTGTGTCGCTTCAGTTGTGTCTGACTCTGTGCGACCCCATAGATGGCAGCCCACCAGGCGCCCCCATCCCTGGGATTCTCCAGGAAAGAATACTGGAATGGGTTGCCATTGCATTCTCCATAAGAATATACAAAAATTTAACTACACTATTAGCCTATTAGAGCTGACAGAGACCACTTCACCCAATAAAAAGAGATACACATCTCCCTTAAGTGCACCTGAAAAATTCTCTGGGGTAGACAATATTTAGGCCAGAAAAAAAATCTCAATAAAAATTTTATTTATTTATTTATTTATTTATTTACTTTACAATATTGCATTGGCTTGTCATACATTGGCATGAATCTACCATGGGTGTACATGTGTTCCCCATCCTGAACCCCCCTCCCACCTCCCACTCCATCCCATCCCTCAGGGTCATCTCAGTGCACCAGCCCTGAACACCCTGTATCATGCATCGAACCTGGACTGGCAATTCGTTTCACATATGATATTATGCATGTTTCAATGTCATTCTCCCAAATCATCCCACTCTTGCCCTCTCCCACAGAGTCCAAAAGACTGTTCTATACATCTGTGTCTCTTTTGCTGTCTCACATACAGGGTTATCATTACCATCTTTCTAAATTCCATATATATGTGTTAGGATACTGTATTGGTGTTTTTGTTTCTGGCTTATTTCACTCTGTATAATAGGCTCCATTTCAACCATCTCATTAGAACTGATTCAAATGTATTCTTTTTAATGGTTGAGTAATATTCCATTGTGTATATGTACCACTACTTTCTTATCCATTCGTCTGCTGATGGACATCTAGGTTGCTTCCATGTCCTGGCTATTATAAACAGTGCTGTGATGAACATTGGGGTACATGTGTCTCGTTCCATTCTGGGTTCCTCGGTCTGTATGCCCAGCAGTGGGATTGCTGGGTCATAAGGCAGTTCTGTTTGCAATTTTTTAAGGAATCTCCACACTGTTCTCCATAGTAGCTATACTAGTTTGCATTCCCACCAACAGTATAAGAGGGTTTGCTTTTCTCTACACCCTCTCCAGCATTTATTGCTTGTAGACTTTAGGATCGCAGCCATTCTGACTGGTGTGAAATGGTACCTCATTGTGGTCTTGATTTGCATTTCTCTGATAATGAGTGATGTTGAGCATCTTTTCATGTGTTTGTTAGCCATCTGTATGCCTTCTTTGGAGAAATGTTTTTTTGTTCTTTGGCCCATTTTTTTGATTGGGTCGTTTATTTTTCTAGAATTGAGCTGCAGGAGTTGCTTGTATATTTTTGAGATTAATTCTTTTTCCGTTGCTTCGTTTGCTGTTATTTTCTCCCATTCCAAAGGCTGTCTTTTCACCTTGCTTATAGTTTCCTTTGTGTGCAGAAGCTTTTAATTTTAATTAGGTCACGTTTGTTTATTTTTATTCTAGGAGGTGAGTCATAGAGGATCCTGCCATGGTTTAGGTCAGAGAGTGTTTTGCCTATGTTCTCCTCTAAGAGTTTTACAGTTTCTGGTCGTATGTTTAGATCTTTAATCTATTTTGAGTTTATTTTTGTGTATGGTGTTGTAAAGTGTTCTAGTTTCTTTCTTTTACAAGTGGTTGATCAGTTTTCCCAGCACCACTTGTTAAAGAGATTGTCTTTCCTCCATTGCATAATTTTGCCTCCTTTGTCAAAAATAAGGTGTCTATAGGTGTGTGGATTTATCTCTGGGCTTTCTATTTTGTTCCATTGATCTATATTTTTGTCTTTGTGCCAGTACCATACTGTCTTAATGACTGTGGCTTTGTAGTAGAGCCTGAAGTCAGGCAGGTTGATTCCTCCAGTTCCATTCTTCTTTCTCAAGATTGCTTTGGCTATTCAAGGCTTTTTGTATTTCCATACAAATTGTGAAATTATTTTTTCTAGCTCTGTGAAAAATACTGTTGGTATCTTGATAGGGATTGCATTGAATCTATGCATTGCTTTGGGTAGTATACTCATCTTCACTATGTTGATTTTTCTTCCAATCCATGAACATGGTTATATTTCTCCATCTATTTGTGTCTTCTTTGATTTCTTTCACCAGTGATTTTTAGTTTTCTATATATATATATAGGTATTTTGTTTCTTTAGGTAGATATATTCTTGAGTATTTTATTCTTTTCGTTGCAATGGTGAATGGAATTTTTTCCTTAATTTCTATTTCTGTTTTCTCATTGTAAGTGTATAGTAATGTAAGGGACTTCTGTATGTTAATTTTATATCCTGCAACTTTACTATATTCATTGATTAGCTCTAGTAAGTTTCTGGTGGAGTCTTTAGGGTTTTCTAAGTAGAAGATCATGTCATCTGCAAACAGTGAGAGTTCTACTTTTTCTTTTCCAATCTGGATTCCTTTTATTCTTTTTCTGCTCTGATTGCTGTGGCAAAAACTTTCAAAACTATGTTGAATAGTAGTGGTGAGAGTGGGCACCCTTGTCTTGTTACTGTCTTTAGGGAAAATGCTTTCAATTTTTCACCATTAAGGATAATGTTTGCTGTGGGTTTGTCATATATAGTTTTTATTATGTTGAGGTATGTTCCCTCTATTCCTGCTTTCTGGAGGGTATTTATCATAAATGGATATTGAATTTTGTCAAAGGCTTTCTCTGCATCTATTGAGGTAATCATATGGTTTTTATTTTTCAATTTGTTAATGTGGTGTATTACATTGTTTGATTTGTGGATATTGAAGAATCCTTGCATCCTTGTTGTCTGTTGGTCATGCTGTATGATCTTTTTAATGTGTTGTTGGATTCTGATTGCTAGAATTTTGTTGAGGATTTTTGCATCTATGTTCATCAGTGATATTGGCCTGTAGTTGTTGTTATATATATATATATATATATATATATATATATATATATATATATGCATATATATATATATATGTATATATATATATATATATATATATATATATAGTGGCACCTTTGTCAGGTTTTGGTATTAGGGTGATGGTGGCCTCATAGAATGAGTTTGGAAGTTTACCTTCCTCTGCAATTTTCTGGAAGAGTTTCAGTAGGATAGGTGTTAGCTCTTCTCTAAATTTTTGGTAGAATTCAGCTGTGAAACCGTCTGGACCTGGGCTTTTGTTTGCTGCAAGATTCCTGATTACAGTTTCAATTTCCATGCTTGTGATTGGTCTGTTAAGATTTTCTATTTCTTCCTGGTTCAGCTTTGGAAAGTTGTACTTTTCTAAGAATTTGTCCATATCTTCCAAGTTGTCCATTTTATTGACATATAATTGCTGATAATAGTCTCTTCTGATCTTTTATATTTCTGTGTTGTCTGTTGTGATCTCTCCATTTTCATTTCTAATTTTGTTGATTTTTCTCCCTTTGTTTCTTGATGAGTCTGGCTAATGGTTTGTCAATTTTATTTTTCTTTTCAAAGAACTAGCTTTTGGCTTTGTTGATTTTTTGCTATGGTCTCTTTTGTTTCTTTTGCATTTATTTCTGCCCTATTTTTTAAGATTTCTTTCTTTCTACTAACCCTGAGGTTCTTCATTTCTTTCTTTTCTAATTGCTTTAGGTGTAGAGTTAGGTTATTTATCTGACTTCTTTCTTACTTCTTGATATAAGCCTGTCTTACTATGAACATTTCCCTTAGCACTGCTTTTACAGTGTCCCATAGGTTTTGGGTTGTTGTGTTTCATTTTCTTAATAAATTTTAAATGTTTGAAATCGTACAAAGTATCTTTTCTGATAACAATAAAATGAAACCTGGTTAATAGCAGAAAGAAACAAAAATATCCACAAACATGGAAATTAAACAACACACTAATAAATAATCAACACGTAAAAAACGAAATTGTAAAGGAAATTAGAAAATACTTTGAGACAAATAAAACACAACATATCTAGACTTATAAGATGTAATGGAAGTAGTACTATGAGAGAAATCTACAGTTTTAAATGCATACACTGAAAAAAAAAAAAGAAAGAGCTCAAGTCAAGAATGAACTATACACCATAAATAACTAAGAAAAAAAAAAAAAAAACTAATCCCAAAGGTAGCAGATGGAAAGAAATAATAAAGATTAAGTGGCAATGGATAAAATAAAGACTAGCAAAACAATAAGATATTCAACAAAACCAAAGGTGGTTCTTTGAAATGATTAACAGAATTGACAAAATTTAGCTACATTTACTTAAAAAAAGAGAGAAAACAAATAACTAAAATCATAAATGAAAACAGGGATATTACTAACAATATTACAAAAAAGAATTATGAGAGAACACTATGAATAACTATACACCAAAAGATTAGATAACGTAGATGAAATGAACAAATTCCTAGAAATACACAAACTACAACAAAAGACTCAAGAACAAATAGAAATTTTGACTAGATCCATAACAAGTAAGGAGTCTGAATCCATAATCCAAAACCTCTAACACAGAGAAGCCTAAGTCCATATGGCTTCACTGTTGCATTCTACGAAAATATTAAAAAGGATATAATGTCAATTTTTCCTAAATCCCTCCAAAAATTGAAGAGGAGTGAACACTTCTTAATTCATTCCATGGGTACAAAATTATCCTGATACCAAAATCAGACACAGTATAAGAAAACCACAGACTAGCATCCCACATGAATACTGATATAAAACTTCTCAACTATATATTAGCAAACAATTAAGAAGTATGTTAAAAGGATTATACATTATGATCAAGTGAGAATTATTGTTGAAATGCAAGGATAACTCAACATACAAAAATAATATATTAAGAAATTCAAGGAAAAAAAATCATGATTATCACAGTCGGTGCAAAAAATGCATTGGTGGCTCAGATGGTAAAGCATCTTCTTGCAATGAGGGAGACCCGGGTTTGATCCTTAGGTTGGGAAGATCCCCTGGAGAAGGAAATCTCAACCCACTGAAGTACTTTTGCCTGGAAAATTTCATGGATGGAGGAGCCTGGTAGCCTACAGTCCATGGGGTCACCAAGAGTCAGACACAACTGAGCAACTTCACTTTCCTTTCCAATACCTATTCATTATTAAAAAAAAAAATAAACTAGGAATATAACTTTCCCAACATAATAAAGGCCACATATGAAAAACTCAAAGCTATCAAAATACTCAAAGGTGAAAGAAAGCAAGCTTTTCCCCTAACAACAGGTGCAAGACAAAGATGACTACTTTCGCCACTTCTGTTCAACATAATAATGGACTTTCTAGTCAAGAAAAGGAACAAAAAGACATTCAAACTGGAAAGGAAAAAGTAAAATTCTCTGTTTACAGATGACATGATTTTATAAGTAGAAAATTCGCAAAAATTATACATACACACACACACAAATAGAACTAAGAAATTCACCAAAGTTATAAGACATAAAGTCAAAAGACAAATATCAGTTGCATTTCTCATACTAACAATGAAAAAATCTGAAAAGGAAATTTTAAAAAATTCACTAGAATCAATAGGAATAAAATATTTCTGAATAAATTTAAACAACGAGGTGAAAGAATTGTCCCCTGAAAACTACAAAATATTGCTGAAAGACATTTTAAAAGATACAAATGAAAAACAACTTGGGGGTGGTGGCCAATATGGCTGAGTAGGAAGGTCCTGAGCTCAGTTTTTTGCACAGACATACCAACATTACAACTATTGATATTAACAGAGAAACTATCTAAGAAAACAATCAGCAAAAAAGATTTTCCACAATCAAAGATATAAAGAAGGAATCACAGTGAGGCTAGTAAAAAAGATGGAGATGCAATACAGTTGAGCCTCAAACCCCAAGGTAGGCAACTCACAAATAGGAGGATAATCACAACTGCAGGAGTTCTCCAGAAAAAAAGTGAGGAGTCTAAGCCCTATATCAGACTCTCCAGCCAGAGGTCTTGTATTAAGAAGATGAGTCTCCAGAATGTCTGGCTTCGAAGGCCAGTGGGGCATGAAAACAAAAGAGTGAAAAGTCTGTAGGAAACAGAGGCTACTCTTAAAGTGGCAAGAATACCTCACATACCCTGAGTCCCAGTGCGGGGCCAGAAATTTGAAAGGAGCCTAGTCAGACTCACTTGTTGATCTTGTAGAGCTTTCTGAACAATCAGGAAGCAACTGGGAACCCTCTTGGGGACCCAGACATATCAGCAGACATTTGGAGGAGCTTGTTCTACCAAGAGGACACTAGTGCTGGCAAGCACCATATTGGATTCCTCCCTGTACCATTTTAGCCCTGGGACTTACCTGCCCAACAACAGCTGGCAACTTGATGCCTGGGCTCAAGTAGGCAGCCACCTGGGGACCTGGCCCCAGCTACTTGTGGGCCACCACCAGGTTTGAGCCTCCACACCAACCCAGCAGCCAGTGAGATGTTGGGACCTAATTTTGCCCAGCAGTGTGCCAGCATAATCCCACTTCACCCAGCCCCTGAAGCCAGCCACTCCCAGGACACAGTCCCATAAAGCAGGGGGCCATAACCAGCTCTGAGCCTGGGCCCATGGGTCAGGCAAACAGCCACATGGGGATCCAGCTCCACCACCCAGTGGTCACCAGCTCCAAGTCTCCCTGAGCTACACAGACAGCCATCTGAGAAGTCTACTATGCCTTCTAGAAGGACTGCAGCCACTGCATGAGGCACAATCTTGTAGCCAACTAGGCCAGAGCCAGTCCTGCCTATGAGAATGTCCATATTGGTCAGCCCCACCACAGCAAAAGGACATACATAGGGAGAACTTTTGGAATATGGAGCTCTGGTGACCAGAAGTTAGTGTGCTTCTGGACTCATAGGATGTCTTCTACATAGAACTACTTTTCCAAGATTAGGAAATGAATCCAACCTAACTAATACGAAGAAATAAGTGCAGAAAATTGGACAAAATGAGGAGACATAAGAAAATGTTCCAAACCAAGGAACAAAACACGACATCAGAAAAAGAACTAAAAGTGGAGATAAGAAACCTAACATACACATGGACTGCAAGAATTAATATTGTAAAAACCACAATACTACCCAAGGCAAGTCCCTTGGACTGTAAGTAGATCAAACTAGTCAAGCCTAAAAGAATTCAACCCTGAATATTCATTGAAAGGACTGATGCTAAGGCTGAAACTCCAATACTTTGGCTACCTGATGAAAGAGCTGACTGGAAAAGACTCTGTTGCTGGGAAAGATTAAAGGAAAATGGAGAAGAGAGCAGCAGAGGATAGCATCACCAACTCAATGAACATGAATTTGAGTGAACTCTGGGAGATAGCGGAGTCCAGAGGAGCCTGGTGTGCTGCAGACCATGAAGTCACAAAGAGTCAGACATGACTTAATGACTGAACAACAGACAACAATAATCCAAGGCAATCTATAGGTTCAATGCAAACCCTATTCAAATAGCAAGGGCATTT
Source organism: Ovis canadensis (assembly GCF_042477335.2). Classification (NCBI taxonomy): domain Eukaryota; kingdom Metazoa; phylum Chordata; class Mammalia; order Artiodactyla; family Bovidae; genus Ovis; species Ovis canadensis. The sequence continues at coordinate 141,204,518 of NC_091727.1, read as the reverse complement.
TTCACAGTACTAGAACAACAAATAATTCTAAAATGGTATGGAAACACAAATGACACTGAATAACCAAAAGAATCTTGAGAAATAACAATGCTGAGAGAATCATGCTGATTTCAAACTATATTTTAAAAAAACCCTACAATATTATTTATCCTTTCAAAGAACCAGCTTTTGGCTTTGTTGATTTTTGCCATGGTTTCTTTTGTTTCTTTTGCATTTATTTCTGCCCTAATTTTTAAGATTTCTTTCCTTCCACTAACTCTGGGGTTCTCCATTTCTTCTTTTTCTAGTTGCTTTAGGTATAGAGTTAGGTTATTTATTTGACTTTTTTCTTGTTTCTTGAGGTATGCCTGTATTGCTATGAACTTTCCTCTAAGCACTGCTTTTATAGTGTCCCACAGGTTTGGGGTTGTTGTGTTTTCATTTTCATTCGTTTCTATGCATATTTTGATTTCTTTTTTTATTCTTCTGTGATTTGTTGGTTATTCAGAAGCGTGTTGTTCAGCCTCCATATGTTGGGATTTTTAATAGTTTTTCTCCTGTAACTGAGATCTAATCTTAGCACATTATGGTCAGAAAAGATGCTTGGAATGATTTCGATTTTTTTGAATTTATCAAGGTTAGATTTATGGTCCAGGATGTGATCTATCCTGGAAAAGGTTCCGTGAGCACTTGAGAAATAGGTGGAATTCATTGTTTTGGGGTAAAATGTCCTATAGATATCAATTAGGTCTGACTGGTCTATTGTACCATTTAGAGTTTGCGTTTCTTTGTTAATTTTCTGTTTAGTTGATCTGTCCATAGGTGTGAGTGGGGAATTAAAGTCTCCCACTATTATTGTGTTTTTGTTAATTTCCCCTTTCATGCTTGTTAGCATTTGTCTCACATATTGCGGTGCTCCTATGTTGGGTGCATATATATTAACACCACACACAAAAATAAACTCAAAATGGATTAAAGATCTAAACGTAAGACCAGAAACTATAAAAATCCTAGAAGAGAACATAGGCAAAACACTCTGCGACATAAATCACAGCAGGATCCTCTAGGATCCACCTCCCAGAATACTGGAAATAAAAGCAAAAATAAACAAATGGAATCTAATTAAAATTAAAAGCTTCTGCACAACAAAGGAAACTATAAGTAAGGTGAAAAGACAGTCTTCTGAATGGGAGAAAACAATAGCAAATGAAGCAACTGACAAACAACTAATCTCAAAAATACACAAGCAACTTCTGCAGCTCAATTCCGGAAAAATAAATGACCCTATCAAATAATGGGCCAAAGAACTAAATAGACATTTCTCCAAAGAAGACATACGGATGGCTAACAAACACATGAAAAGATGCTCAACATCACTCATTATCAGAGAAATGTAAATCAAAACCACAATGAGGTACCATTTCACACCAGTCAGAATGGCTGCGATCCTAAAGTCTACAAGCAATAAATGCTGGAGAGGGTGTGGAGAAAAGCGAACCCTCTTACACTGTTGGTGGGAATGCAAACTAGTACAGCCACTATGGAAAACTGTGTGGAGATTCCTTAAAAAACTGCAAATAGAACTGCCTTATGACCCAGCAATCTCACTGCTGGGCATAAACACCGAGGAAACCAGAATTGAAAGATGCACATGTACCCCAATGTTTATCGCAGCCCTGTTTATAATAGCCAGGGCATGGAAACAACCTAGATGTCCATCAGCAGACGAATGGATAAGAAAGCAGTGGTACATATACACAATGGAGTATTACTCAGACATTAAAAAGAATACATTTGAATCAGTTCTAATGAGATGGGTGAAACTCGAGCTGATTATACAGAGTGAAGTAAGCCAGAAAGAAAAACACCAATACAGTATACTAACGTATATATATGGAATTTAGAAAGATGGCAATGATGACCCTGTATGCGAGACAGCAAAAAAGACACAGATGTATAGAATGGACATTTGGACTCTGAGGAAGAGGGAGAGGGTGGGATGATTTGGGAGAATGGCATTGAAACATGTATACAATCATGTAAGAAACGAAGTGCCAGTCTATGTTCGATACAGGATACAGGATGCTAGGGGTTGGTGCATGGGGATGATTCAGAGAGATGATATTGAGTGGGAGGTGGGAGGGGGATTCAGGATTGGGAGCTTGTATACACCCATGGTAGATTCATGTCAATGTATGGCAAAACAAATACAGTATTGTAAAGCAAAATAAAGTAAAAATAAAATTTAAAAAATAAATACAAATAAAAAAGCTACAATAATCCCCAGTGTTCATTGCAGCACTGTTTACGCTAGCCAGGACATGGAAACAACCTAGATGTCCATCAGCACATGAATGGATAAGAAAGCTTTGGTACATATACACAATGGAGTATTACTCAGCCATTAAAAAGAATACATTTGAATCAGTTCTAATGAGATGGATGAAACTCAAGCCGATTATACAGAGTGAAGTAAGCCAGAAAGAAAAACACCAATACAGTATACTAACGCATACATATGGAATTTATAAAGATGGTAATGATAACCCTGTATGCGAGACAGCAAAAAAAGACACAGATGTATAGAACGAACTTTTGGACTCTGAGGGAGAGGGAGAGGGTGGGATGATTTGGGAAAATGGCACTGAAACATGTATACTATCATCTAAGAAACAAAGTGCCAGTCTATGTTCGATTCAGGATACAGGATGCTTGGGGCTGCTGCACGGGGATGATCCAGAGAGATGATATAGGGTGGGAGGTGGGATGGGGGTTCAGGATTGGGAACTCATGTACATCTGTGGCAGATTCATGTCAATGTATGGCAAAACCAATACAGTATTGTAAAGTAAAATAAAGTAAAAATAAAAATTTAAAAATAAACTACAATAATCAAAACAGTCTAGTGTTGGCACAAAAACAGATGTACAGATCAATGCAATAGAAGAGAAAGCCCAGAAATAACCCACAATTATGAGGCTTATTAATTTAAGACAAAGAAGGCAAGACTATATAATGGGGAAAAGACAGCCTCTTCAGTAAATAGTGTTGGGAAAAATGGACAGCTACATGCAAAAGAATCAACCCGGTCTACTTGTTCATACCATATATGAAAATAAACTCAAATGGATTAAAGACCAAAACATAAGACCTGAAACCATAAAAGTCCTAGAAGAACATAAGCAGTAAGGCATTTGACATCAGTCTTAGCAATGCTTTTTTGGACATGTTTTCTTAGGCAAGGAAATCGAAAGTGAAATAAACAAATGAAACTTCGTCGAACAAAAAGCATCCATCAACAAAAAGAGAACCCACTGAATTGGATAATATATTTGTAAAGAAAATACCCTGATGCTGGGAAAGATTGAAGGCGGGAGGAGAAGGGATGGCAGAGGATGAGATGATTGGATGGCATCACCGACTCAATGGACATGAGTTTGAGTAGGCTCCAGGAGTTGGTAATGGACAGGGAAGCTTGGCATGCTGCAGTCCATGGGGATGAAAGAGTCAGACACAACTAAGTGATTGAACTGAACTAAAACAGTATATCTCTGAATAAGGGTTAGTATCCCAAATATACAAAGAACTCACACAGCTCAGCATCAAAAAATAAACAACCACAATTGGGTTTAAAAATGGAAAGAGTACAGGAATAGACATTTTTCCAGAAAAGACATGAAGATATCTAACAGGCACATGAAAAAATGATCAGTATCACTAATCATCAGTTCAGTTCAGTTCAGTCTCTCAGTTGTGTCCAACTCTTTGCGACCCCACGAATCGCAGCATGCCAGGCCTCCCTGTCCATCACCAACTCCCTGAGTTCACTCAGACTCACGTCCATTGAGTCCGTGATGCCATCCAGCCATCTCATCCTTGGTCGTCCCCTTCTCCTCCTGCCCCCAATCCCTCCCAGCATCAGAGTATTTTCCAATGAGTCAAATCTTTGCATGAGATGGCCAAGGTATTGTAATTTCAGCTTTAGCATCATTCCTTCCAATAAACCCCCAAGACTGATCCCCTTTAGGATGGACTGAGGGAACTCCCTGCAATCCAAGGGACTCTCAAGAGTCTTCTCCAACACCACAGTTCAAAAGCATCAATTCTTGGGTGCTCAGCTTTCTTCACAGTCCAAATCTCACATCCATTCATGACCACTGGAAAAACCATAGCCTTGACTAGATGGATCTTTGTTGGTAAACTAACGTCTCAGCTTCCAAATATGCTATCTAGGTTGGTCATAACTTTTGTTCCAAGGAGTAAGAATCTTTTAATTTCATGGCTGCACTCATCATCTGCAATGATTTTGGAGCCCAGAAAGATAGTCTGACACTGTTTCCACTGTTTCCCCATCTATTTGCCATGAAGTGATGGGACCAGATGCCATGTACTTCGTTTTCTGAATGTTGAGCTTTAAGCTAACATTTTCACTCTCCTCTTTCACTTTTATCAAGAGGGTTGTTAGTTTCTCTTCACTTTCTGCCATAAGGGTGGTGTCATCTGCATATCTGACGCTATTGATATTTCTCCTCGCAGTCTGGATTCCAGCTTGTGTTTCTTCCAGCCCAGCATTTCTCATGGTGTACTCTGCATATAAATTGAATAAGCAGGGTGACAATATGCAGCCTTGACGTACTCCTTTTCCTATTTGAAACCAGTCTGTTGTTCCATGTCCAGTTCTAACTGTTGCTTCCTGACCTGCATACAGATTTCTCAAGAGGCAGGTCAGGTGGTCTGGTATTCCCATCTGTTTCAGAATTTTCCAGTTTATTGTGATCCACACAGTCAAAGGCTTTGGCATACTCAATAAAGCAGAAGTAGATGTTTTTCTGGAACTCTCTTGCTTTTTCCATGATCCAGTGGATGTTGGCAATTTGATCTCTGGTTCCTCTGCATTTTCTAAAACCAGCTTGAACATTTGGAAGTTCACAGTTCACATACTGCTGAAGCCTGGCTTGGAGAATTTTGAGCATTACTTTACTAGTGTGTGAGATGAGTGCAATTGTGCAGTAGTTTGAGCATTCTTTGGCATTGCCTTTCTTTGGGATTGGAATGAAAACTGACTTTTTCCAGTCCTGTGGCCACTGCTGAGTTTTCCAAACTTGCTGGCATATTGAGTGCAGCACTTTCACAGCATCATTTTTTAGGATTTGAAACAGCTCAACTGGAATTCCATCACCTCCACTAACTTTGTTTACAGTCACGCTTTCTAAGGCCCACCTGACTTCACATTGCAGGCTGTCTGGTTCTAGGTGAGTGCTGACACCATCATGATTGTCTGGGTCCTGAAGATCTTTTTTGTACAGTTCTTCTGTGTATTCTTGCCACCTCTTCTTAATATCTTCTGCTTCTGTTAGGTCCATACCATTTCTGTCCTTTACCAAGCCCATCTTTGCATAAAATGTTCCCTTGGTATCTCTAATTTTCTTGAAGTGATCTCTAGTCTTTCCCATTCTGTTGTTTTCCTCCATTTCTTTGCATTGATCAGTGAGGATGGCTTCTTATCTCTCCTTGCTATTCTTTGGAGCTCTGGATTCAGATTCTTATATCTTTTCTTTTCTCCTTTGCTTTTCACTTCTCTTATTTTCACAGTTATCTGTAAGGCCTCCTCAGGCAGCCATCTTGCTTTTCTGCATTTGTTTTCCGTGGGGATGGTCTTCAATCAGTTATTAGTTATATATTCTGAATTTCAGTTGCACTCATCTGTCCCTATCTGTAGATCAGACAGAATGGTCCTTCTACAGGCTGTTGCTATATTCCTTAAGTCTGCCTAAGAGAATGTTTAGAATCACCGTCTATGCAGAGATTAGGAGAGTTATATCATTCTGAATTGACTTTATATTAATTTCGATTGGGAACTAGGGACATAGACCTCCTAACTATACTAATAAAATAAATGATCTTTGCTCTTTTATTCCCTAAGTCCATTCTCGTATTTGTCAATGCTTAAATCAATTATCTACATAATTGACTCAGTACTCTCCTTCCTTTTAATCAACTTGCTGTAGAGTCTTAACTGTAGATATTGACTATTCTGTGTTTTCTAACTGCTCATCTTAATAAAGTCTCAGATATGAAAGTAATCTGTACCATGAGAGTTGGACTGCGAAGAAAGCTGAGCACTGAAGAATTGATCCTTTTGAACTGTGGTTTCAGAGAAGACTCTTGAGAGTCCCTTGGACTGCAAGGAGGTCCAACCAGTCCATCCTAAAGGAGATCAGTCCTGGGTGTTCATTGGAAGGACTGATGCTAAAGCTGAAACTCCAGTACTTTGGCCACCTCATGAGAAGATTTGACTCATTGGAAAAAACCCTGATGCTGGGAGGGATTGGGGGCAGGAGGAGAATGGAATGACAGAAGATGAGATGGCTGGATGGCATCACAGACTCGATGGACATGAGTTTCAGTGAACTCCAGGAGTTGGTGATGGACAGGGAGGCCTGGCGTGCTGCAATTCATGGGGTCACAAAGAGTTGGACACGACTGAGCGACTGAACTGAACTGAAATAGAGCAAAGGGGGTCTCTAGTGAAGATGGTGGAGTAGATTCATGTAAATATATCTTTAACAGGAAAATATGGAAAATAAAAAAGATACAGCTAAGATGGACAAAACAGATCAGTAATGTCCCAGAAACAGAACTGAAGAGTAATGAAGTTTACCCGCCTTCCAGTTCAGTAGACTCAGGTTCATTGCCTGGTCACAGAACTAAGATCCCATGTGCCACAGGGCGACTAGGCCCACATGCCACATCTAAACCCATGTGCCCCAACTTATGACCCTGCATGCCAGAGCTAGAGCCCACACACTCTGGAGTCCATGTGTCACAACTAGAAAGAAGCTCATGCACTGCAAGGAAGAGCCCATGTGCTTCAACTAAGATCTAATGCAGTCAAAAATAAATAAATTACTTAGATATTAAAAAATAAAGACACATTTTTTTAATCAAGGGAACAAGAATCTCTATTTAATGTGAAATATTCAAAGAACAAGGAAGTAAAGCCACAACTTGCTAGTAAATTTGTATAGCAAAAAGAACACGCATACACTGCCTGTTGCTGTTGTTCTGTCACCGTCATATCCAACTCTTTGCAATCCCATGGACTGCGTCATGCCGGGCCTTCCTATCCCTCACGATATCCCGAATTTTGCCCAAGTGCATGTCCATTGCATCGATGATGCCATCCAGCCATCTCATCCTCTGAGGCCCTCTTCTCCTTCTGCCCTCAATCTTTCCCAGCATAAGCGACTTTTCCAATGAGTCAGCTCTTAACATCAGATGACCAAAATACCAGAGCATTAGCTTCAGCATCAATCCTTCCAACAAGTATTCAGAGTTGATTTCTCTTAAGATTGACTGGTTTGATCTCTTTGCTGTCCAAGATTCTCTCAAGAGTCTTCTCCAGCACCACAGTTTGAAGGCATCAATTCTTTGTCATTTTGCTTTCTTTATGGCCCAGCTTTCACAACTGTACATGATCACTGGGAAGACCACAGAGCCTTGTTGGGAGAGTAGTGTCTCTGCTTTTCAACACACTGTCTAGGTTTGTCATAGCTTTCCTGCCCAGAAGCAATAGTCTTCTGGTTTCATGGCTGCAGTCACCATAATGATGTGCTCAGTGTGTTGGTAAAACAGGGCGACAGCTGACAGCCCTGTCATACTCCTTTCTCAATCTTGAACCAATCTGTTGTTCCACACAGAGTTCTAACTGTTGCTTCTTGACACGCATACAGGTTTCTCAGGAGACAGGTAAGGTGGAATGGTATTCCCAGCTCTTTAAGAGCCTTCCATAACTTGTTATGATCCACACAGGCAAAGGTTTTAGTATAGTCAATGAAACAGAGGTAGATGTTTCTCTGGAATTCCCTTGCTTTCTTTATGATCCGCAAATGTTAGCAATTTGATCTCTGCTTCCTCTTCCTTTTCTAAACCCAGCTTGGACATCTAGAAGTTCTTAGTTCGCATGATGCTGAAGCCTAGAATGCAAGATTTTAAGCATGACCTTACTAGCATGGGAGATGAGTGCAATTGTCTGATGGTTAGTACATCTTTAGTACTACCTTTCTTGGGAATTGGGATAAGGATTGACCTTTTCCAGTCCTGTAGCCACTGGTGGGTCTCCCAGACTTGCTGACATATTGAATGCAACACTTTAATGGCATCATCCTTTAGGGTTTTGAATAACTCTACTGGAATTCCATCACCTCCACTAGCTTTAACAGCAGTGCTTCCTAAGGCCGCTTGTCTTCACACTCCAGAATGTATGGGTCTGGGTTACTTATCACATCATCATAGTAATCTGGTTCATTAAGATCTTTTTTATACAGTTCTTCCATGTATTCTTTCCATCTCCTCTTGATCTCTTCAGCATCTACTAAGACTCTAACCATTTCTGTCCTTTATTGTGCCCATCTTCAGACAAAATGTTCCCTTGATATTTCTAATCTTCCTGAAGAGAGTCTTTCCCCTTCTGTTGTTTTCTTCTAGTTTTATGCACTTCGCGGATCACTGCCTTGTTATGGTGAAGGGGCTTGCATAACTCATGAAGCTATGAGCCATGCCATGTAGGGCCACCCAAGACAGACGGGTCATAGAGGAGACTTCTGACAGAACGTGATCCCGTGGAGGAGGGAATGGCAAACAACCCCAGTATACCTGTCATGAGAACTTCATGAACTGTACAAAAGGACATAACCTGATGCAAATGTAAATAACTTCATGTACAACAGTCTCCAACATACAATGCTTCAACTGACGAATTTTGACTTTATGATGGTGCAAAAGTGATAAGCATTCAGTAGAAACTGTACTTTGAATTTTGATCTTTTCCCAGGCTAACAATATGCAGTACCATACTTTTTTGTGATGCTGGGTGACAACAGGGAGCAGCAGCTCCCAGTCAGCCCCGTGACCACTAGGGGAAATAAATTGATACACTTAGGACATTCTGAACCCATATAATCATCCTGTTTTTCACTTTCAGTAGAGTGTTCAACAAATTATATGAGACATTCAATACTTTACTATAAAACAGGCTTTATGTTAGATGATTTTGCCCAACTGTAGGCTCACGTAAGTGTTCTGAGCACTTTCAAGGTAGATGAGGTCAACTATGATGTTTGGTAGGTTAGGTGTATTACCTGCATCTTCAGCGTACAATATTTTCAACCTATGATGGACTTATCAGGATGCAATCCCACCAAAAACCAAAGAATATGTATACATTATCTGGATGGCAACTTGGCAATATTTAGCAAATGTGATGATAGATATACCTTTTGATTCAATAATATCAGTATTAGGTATAAAACTAGATAAACACTTCATACATTTGTAAAGAATATCCTTATAATACTTTTATTTTTTTCTTGTAGAGCTACTAGAAATACCTAAAAAAAAATTGAAAGAACCTAAAAGTCCATCAACAAGAGAGCAAACTGTGGAATATGAAAACAATGGAGCAGTACATAGTAATTAAAATGTAAGTAGAGCTACTTGTATCAATATAGATTTAACTCAAAAATATTAGCTTGAGCAAAATAAGCTAGGTTGCAGAATGATAGAGCTGAAATGTTACTATTCATATGCAATTTATATACAATTTTAAAATATGCAAACCAATCTTATAAATGATATAGATATATGCATATGTATGAAAATATATTAAAAAATGAAGGTTGCTGGTTACATCTAGGGAATAGATGAAAGTAATAGGAACAGGAAAAACATCTCTGTTTTACTTGTTTCAGAAAATATCTGGATCAAATGCCAAAAAATGGTAAGGCTTAGATGTATGTACAAAATTATTGATTTAGTGGTCATCTATTCCTCTCTAACAGTTAGATATAGCTCAGAATTTTAAAAAAGAGGGGAAAACACACTAAGTTATTGATATGAACTGTATATAAGTCAAAGCGTGCCACTTGATACTTAGATGTACTGGGTATTTGATGAATGAGTGAATGAAGTAATGTATAAAACTCAGCCATATAAATCAAACTTATTCCATTTATCTTACCTTTATCAACAGCAACTCTTTGTGTTATCCCAATGCCAGCTAGCATAAACAATATCATTAGGAGGCACTCTAATTGAAAAAATCTGGAAACAAAAGTAAGGAAGAAAAATTAATCCTTTGCCTTTTTGCTCTGAGTATCTGGTGTCTCTACCACAACACCCTCCCTTTAGAATAGTGATTTTTTAAAAAATTTTCTTCTGGGATGTTCCATATATTCCTCTGATTCTGACTCATTAAACGCAAGCATTATTGTCTGAAACATATTCTAAACCTCTCTCTTGAAGTGTGGGAACAAAATTATATGGTCTTTATTGAAGGACATTAATGTATCACAGAAAAGAAGATTAACTCATACAAACAATGAACTGTTGTTCTTTTGTCAATAAATCTGTCAGCTTGTTTATTACTGCACTGCTGAAGAGTTTCAAGATTTTAAAAGATATAGATATTATCATACTTCAAGGCTGATTTGTTTCTTAAGATGACAAAAGAGAACAGAGGGCTTCAAGATGGCTGTTATAACTCTCTAAATAAATCAAAAATATTCTTCAAGAGAGGTTGAAAACCAGAACCTAATAACAAATTCCATTATCTGATAAAGGTAGTCTTAAAACAAGAGATTACAGACATTCAGAGATAATAAAGAACATAAAAATTCTAAATCTCTTTGTATGTCCGTAATATGTCTGCTTTTTTTTCTACTTGCCAATTTTACAATCTTTTTTCATTACAGTGTAATAGATTTTCAAGATTGTGCTAGTTTTAGGTGTACAACAAAGTGTTTCAGTTATACATACTTATATATGCATTTTTTCAGATTATTTCCCCTTATAGGTTATTACAAAACAATAAGTATAGTTCCCTGCACTATACAGTAGGTCCTTGTTGGTTATCTATTTTATGTATAGGTTAATCCCAAACTTCTAATTTATCTCTCCCAGCCCTTCCCCCTTGGAATCATTAGTTTGTGTTCTCTGTCTGTAGGTCTATTTCTGTTTTGTATATACATTCATTTATATCGTTCTTTTAGATTCCACATATAAGTGACATCATATGGTATTTGCCTTTCTCTGTCTCACTTATTTCACTTGATATGATAAACTCTAGATCCATTCCTGTTGCTACAAATGTCATTATTTCATTCTATTTTAAAAATTTTATTTCAATATAGTTGATTTAAAATGTATTAATTTCAGGTGTACAGCAAAGTGAATCAGTTATACATACACATATATCCAGTCTTTTTTAGATTCTATTCCCATATAGGTCATCACAGGGTATTGAAAGGTTACCTGTACTATACAGTAGGACCTCATTAGTTATCTACTTTATATATGTCAACCCCACTCTCCGAATTTATCCCTATGCCTCCCCTTTCCCCCTGTTAACCATGTTTGTTTTCTACATCTGTGAGTCTATTTGCCAATTTTCTTATTTTAAAATAAAACTAAATATCTAAATATCTTCCTTTCAAAAGAATAATGTAGGGTCCAGTGAAGGAAAGTGAAAATCATCCATACAGCAAAGTTTTGACCAGAATATTAGTCTCCTGATCCTTGGTTTAGTGCGCTTTTCACAAATGTCTTACCCATAGTTGCAACAATTTATTATTATTATTGGAAATTCAGTGAGTGAAGGGGGCAGCAAGTATGCACTGTTGGAAGTACTGTGTTTCAGACATTTAACTTCAATATAATCCAAGATTTAATTCAATTCATGCAACATACAGAATAGAGTTCAAGCGCCAACTTAAACTAAAGGAACCAGCTACCTCCCAGAATACTAGAAACAAACCTGAGCAGTTTTACCAGCCTTTCATCAAAGAAAAAGTTCACTGAGGCTTCAGGGAAGAATAGAAATTTTGACTCATTTCATAACTTTAGAAATATAACGCATGGTTCATTTGGTTGTATCTGCTCACTATTTCTTTACTGTAGCAAATTTACCTTAAGAATGTAAAGGATCTTTTACTGGTCTCAAGCCTAGAAACAAAGACACACACACATGCACATACACAAAGACACATACATATACAAGGAATTTTTATATCAATTGTCTCAGCTGATGCTGATAAGGATTAAGGAGATGTATCTAAATAGCAGGAATACTAGAAAGCTGCTTTTTACTGGATTTTGCTAAGTGGGATAAGTGTATTATAACCAAGATAGGGTGAATGTGAATCTTCACAGCAATAGTATTTGCCTATCATAAAATTTGGAGAGGAAAAGTAATGGCTATCCCTTAGCATCCGTGCATCAGAGCTTGCGTTGGTTTGTCTGATGCTGAGATGAAATGAGCCACTAATTCACGCAGTAATATCATACAGGAACTTTTGATTAGGGAAAACCAAGTAAGGTTGAGTGATCTAAATAGCAGCCACCTGCAGCCTATGCAGTGTAGGCATATGTCTAATGTAGAAATTCAAGAATCTTTCAAAAAACTAACTTCTCCAAATAACTGGGAAGCTCTACACATTAAAAAAAAAGAATAAGAATATGAGAATTTAAGATTATTTTATAAAACCCTCTATTTACATACTCATTGATCCTGCACTCTTGGCTAATGGCATGCACTGCTCAGTCTACCCACTAAGTGACAGCAACCTAAGATGACAAGAGGTGCTTTAGTGACTATGAATAATGACTTATTGAAAAGAGACTGAGTATGAGATTTTATACTAATACCAAGGGCTTCCTTGGTAGCTCAGATGGTAAAGCATCTGCCTGCAATGCAGGAGACCCAGGTTCGATCCCTGAGTTGGGAAGATCCCCTGGAGAAGGAAATGGCAACCCACTCCAGTATTCTTGCCTGGAAAATCCCATGGACAGAGGAGCCTCATAGGTTCCACTCCCTGGGGTCGTAAATAGTCAGACACAACTGAGCAACTTCACTCACTCACAAGATTTCCTAAATATGATGAGATTTTTTTCTCTAGGTCCAAAATAAATGCGAAATTAATTGGAAAATTCAAGAATTTAGAGATTGTTTCACCAGTGAAAGAATTATGAAAGCCTAAGTAAAGGTAAAATAGAATCTGTGAAACTGAAATTATAGCAAACAGAGATTTTCAAAAGAAAATGCTCTAGTGCACTTAAGTACACAGAAACAAGGCACTTTCATGTTCAACTTTTAAACAGATGACCATGAAATAAACAATCCAGGACAAGACCCAGCCACACATGGTAAGAAGCTTGTAACTATATGTATGCATGCGAGTTCAGTCGTATCTGACTTTGTGACCCTATGGACTGTAGCTCACCAGGCTCCTCTGTTCATGGTATTTTCCAGGCAAGAATAAGTTGCCATTTCCTATTCCAGGGGATCTTCCCTACCTAGGAATAGAACCTGCATCTCTTATCGTCTCCTGCACTGGTAGGTGGATTCTTGACACTTGGGAAGCCCAAGAAGCCTACAAGATGCAGTTAATTATTTTACAGTGAATACTTCATTCTGAGGTTATCATTACTTCTTTGTATGCTTCAATAGCATTGTGCAACCACATTCAAAGGAAACTCATTGATATATACTGGCATTGCTGGATACATTTTCTTGTTGAATTTTTTTGGCAAGATACACAGGTGTGAAGGAGAAAAGAGCAAAACCAAATTTAACAGACTATATAATTGATGCCTATTCATCAAGGCTGTATTTTCACCCACTCTCAGTTAACACAAAGGGATCCATCACTACCTACACACTTAAAATCTGATCACTTTTTATAACTCACACTTGATGCTGTTTGGAGGAGCTTTTATCTTTACTCACTCTCAACAATAACGACACACTGCCCTAGATTTTCTTACCAATTATGACTAAAGAAAAACAGTATTAGAGTTCAGTGTAGAAGACATTTTGGTTAATCAAACTTTTCCATATAGGTCACACAATTACCATCTGTATGCCCATCTGTCAGTAATGGAACCATCATAACTTATGAGGTCATAGGTATTGTTTTTCTTCTGAAATGGCCAATTATATTCAAAAGTAGCTGTCCGCTATTTGTAACAACATGGTGCATATGGAAAATACATTATTTCAGCACTGGGCTGAAATTTAAGAACACTTTAGATATTTTAAGACTCATATTAAGGACTGGCAAGGAAATCCTTGGTTAAACTGAACTAAGAAAGGTAAGTAAAGTCAGCCTCTTAAAGAGGACTATTTGGTGCATAATTGTGTATGTAACAATACAGTTATAAGAGTATTCTGTATTCTCAACATTACTATTAACAAACAACTCAAATATATGAGTTGCTCCATGTATTCTCTGGGCAAATGAAGGTCTAGCACATAGGAGTAATTTTTATTTTTTCTTTAGCTTGTCATCCTCCAACCAATTTCTTTAATAATCAACCCCAAATTTCCATTTTATTCTATATCTGTATAAAATAAATCATGATATGAAGTTTTAAAAAATAGGTCAGTACAATGCCCCTAAAAACTACTTTTGCATGAATCGATCTCCTGATATTCCTCCATTAGAACAGAGGTTGACGACATGCAGATGATCCAGGGGAGGCTCCAGGAGGGCCATGATTTCCTGGAAATAGTGTGCAAAGTTGTGAGTATGTGTAGGTATGCATGTGTGCGCACATATTTGCAGGTTCTTCAACAATGGATTTATATATTTCATCAAATTATCCTACAGATACATGAGGCCAAAAAAAGGTAAAGAAGCACTGATGCATAAATAGCTCAGAGATTGAGGCTGAGAACATGCTGTGGTTTCCATGTGGTTGTCATTTAGAACACATGCAGTTAACAAGATAGGAGCATATAGTTTCAGAAAAACTGAGTACAAGGCCCTGTTTCACCACTATGTGATATTGGGCAAGTTACTTAGTCTCTTTGAGCCTCACGTTCCTATATTTAATGTAAAAATTTGAATAATTGTACCTATCTTATAAATTGTTCTGAGGATTAAATGAGATATAGTATGTACAGTTCTATGAGCCACACATGTTAAGTGCTGAATAAATAGTTGATATCATTAGGGAAGCTTTAAAACAATATAAATGAGAAAAATTCATATGTCTAAACCTTCATAGTAGACATATTGTCATAAACTCAAATATAAAAATTAAAAACTTCAAATCTTCTCCCTACTTAATCCGGGTTCTCCCTACACCTTTCATAAAATCAGACTTAAATGAAGAATCAGATCTGATATAAGCCATATCTGAAATATATTTATTTCCATTCAGGAATAATTTGATAGAAAAACAACAATATATTATGGTTTATACATGTTATACATATATATGGTTTTAACAATTCAAAGAGTTACATCATTTCCTGTTCAATTAATCTTTCCTTCATATTTGCCTATTTTTCATTTACATTATTTGACTTTTGCTTTCTATTATTTTTATTAAGCTCTCCATCTATTAAGGATAGCAATCTGCTAAAATAATTGCAAATATTTTCTCAGTTTTCTTTTGAAACTGTTCATAGTTTTAATTTTACTGTATTTTTGGAGGATATGAGTTTTAATTGTTTACTTAAAAAATACAGTAAAAATTTCATTTATGACACCTGTAGCTACTCTCTTGCCTAAAGATTTTTTTGAAAACCACTAAACTTCCCTCTGGGTTTCCCTGGTGGCTCAGTGGTAAAGAATCTACCTACAATTCAGGAGCCACCAGAGACTCAGGTTCTATCACTGGGTCAGGAAGATCCCCTGGAGGAGGGCATAGTAACCCACTCCAATATCCTTGCCCAGAGAATCCCTTGGACAAAAGAGCCTCGTGGGCTACTGTCCACAGGGTTGCAAAGAATTGGACACAACTGTAGCAAGATAGCTTGCAAACTTCCCTCTAATAGTACCATATTCTATTTCTTGACATTTATTTCAGCATTTCATTTTGAATGAACAAAAGTAAATTTTGTATATGTTGTAAAATAAGGATATTTATTTATTATTATCTGTATGAGTAAGAAATTATGCCAACACCATTATTTCAGAAAACCATCATTTCCATACAGAAGAAAAAGATAATATTTGTCAAATATTCAGTTCCAACATATATCATTGTGGTTTAGTCACTAAGTCATGTTTGACTCTTTTGCAACCCCATGGACTATAGCCTGCCAGACTCTTCTGTCCAAGTGATTTCCCAGTCAAGAATACTGGAGTAGTTTGCCATTCCTTCCTCCAAGAGATCTTCCTGAACCAGGGATTAAATCTGCATCTCCTGCTTGGCAGGTGGACTCTTTACTGTTGAGACACCAGGGAAGCCCTCCAACATTTATACTTAGGTTTGTTACTGGATTTGATGATGCCCTCCAGCTACTGTTGCTAAAAACAATTAGAACCTGACAGGGCTTAAAGATATAAATATAGATTTTATTCAAGATTATTGCAATAAGAGAAAAGAAACTTCAGTAGAGAACTGAGTTCAAATCCAAATACACCAAGGACAAGTGAGGAGTTATAGGTAAGGAGTAGGCTGGGGGTGGGGTGTTGGGTTGATGATACAAAATTAATAAGAGGATTCAGGAAGGGTAGGGGGAATTCTTGCTATACTGATCTAATAAGATTTGTGGTGAAGGCTGGCCAAGGCGATAAGATAAAACCTGGGGTATGGCAGGAAATGAGAAATTTGATCAGATATCAATGGTAGGGGGTTCTCACTAAATTGACTTAACAAGATTCTTTCTAAAACTGGGCAATGCAAGCCCAATGAGGAGGGACACTAAAGTCCAAGTTCAAGGCCTCACTGAGAAGAGGACGAGAGGACCTGACAAAATTTTGGTCAAGGAGAGCATCTAGGTTGTTGTTGTTCAGTCGCTAAGTTGTGTCTGACTCTTTGAGACACCATAGACTGCAGCACTCCAGGCTCCCATGTCTTTCACTATCTCCCAAAGTTTGTTCAAATTCATATCCATTGAGTAAGTGATGCTCTATAACCATTTTATCCTCTGTCGTCCCCTTTCCTTTTGCCTTCAATTGTTCCCAGCATCAGGGTCTTTCCCAATGTGTCAGCTCTTCACATCAGGTGGCCAAAGTATTGAAGCTTCAGCTTCAGCATCAGTTCTTCCAATGAATATTCATGGTTGATTTCCTTTATGATTGACTTATTTGATCTCATTGCAGTCCAAGTGTCTCTTAAGAGTGTTCTCCAGCACCACAACTCAAAACCATCAATATGGACATTTGTTGATAAAGTGATGTGTCTGCTTTTTAATATGCTGTCTAGGTTTGTCATAGTGTTTCTTCCAAGGAGCAAGTATATTTAATTTCACGGCTGCAGTCACAGTCTGCAGTGATTTTGGAACCCAAGAAAATAAAATCTGTCATCGCTTCCTCTTTTCCCCTTCTATTTGACAGGAAATGATGGGACTGGATGCCATGATCTTAGTCTTTGGAATGCTGAGTTTTAAGCCAGCTATTTCACTCTCCTCTTTCACCCTCATCAAAAGGCTCTTTGGTTTCTGCAATTAGAGCAGTATCATATTCATATCTGAGGTTGCTCTTTCTCCCAACAATCTTGATTCCAGCTTGTGATTAATCCTGCTCAGTATTTTGCATGATGTCCTCTGCATACAAGTTAAATAAACAAGATGACAATACATAGCCTTGTAGTACTCCTTCCTCAATTTTGAACTAGTCTCTTGTTCCATGTTTGGTTCTAATTGTTGCTTCTTGATGCACATACACGTTTCTCAGGAGACAGGTAAGGTGGTTTGCTATTTCCATCTCTTCAAGGATTTTCCAGTTTGTTGTGATCCACACAGTCAAAGGTTTTAGTGCAGTCAATGAAGCCAAAATAGATGTTTCTCTGGAATTTCCTTCCTTCTTCTATGATCCAAGGGATGTTGGCAATTTGGTTTCTCTGTCTTTTCTAAACCCAGCTTATATATCTGGAATTTCTCAGTTACATACTGTTGAAGTCTAGCTTGAAGGATTTTGAGCATAACCTCACTAGCATATGAAATGAACACAATTTTACATAGTTTGAACATTCTTTGGCATTGCCTTTCTTTGGGATTGGAATGAAAACTGACCTTTTCCAGTCCTGTGGCCACTGCTGAATTTCCAAATTTGCTGCATATTGAGTGAAGCACTTTCACAGCATCATCTTTTAGAATTTGAAATAGCTCAGCTGGAATTCCATCACCTCCATAAGCTTCATCCGTAGTAATAATTCCTAAGGCCCACTTGACTTCACATTCCAGGATAACTGGCTCTAGGTGAGTGATCACACCGTCATGGTTATCTGGGTCATTAAGACCTCTCTTGTAGAGTTCAAGTGTGTATTCTTGCCACGTCTCCTTAATCTCTTCTGCTTCTCTTATTTCTTTACCATTTTTGTCCTTTATCATACCCATCGTCGCACAAAATATTCCCTTGATATCTCCAATTTTCTTGAAAACATCTCTACTCTTTCCTATTCTATTGTTTTCCTCTATTTTTGCATTGTTCATTTAAGACCTTCTTTTCTCTCCTTGCTATTCTCTGGAACTCTGCATTCAGTTGGGGATATCTTTCTGTTTTTCCCTTGCCTCTCACTTCTTTTCTCAGCTATTCCTAAGACCTACTGAGATAACCACTTTACCTTCTTTCATTTTTCTTTTGAGATGGTTTTGGTCACTGACTCCTGTACAATGTTATGAACTTTCATTCATAGTTTTTCTGGCACTCTGTCTATCAGATCGAATCCCTTGAATCTATCTGTCACTTCCATTGTATAATTGTAAGGGATTTAATTTAGGCCATACACAAATGGCCTACTGGTTTTCCCTACTTTCTTCAATTTAAGTCTGAATTTTGCAATAAGGAGTTCATGATCTGAGCACAGTCAGCTCCCGGTCTTATTTTTTCTGACTATATAGAGCTCCATTTTCTGCTGCAAAGAATAAAATGAATTTGATTTTGGTATTGACCATCTGGTGATGTCCAAGTGTAGAGCTGTCTCTTGTGTTGTTGGGAGAGGGTGTTTGCTATAACCAGTGCATTCTCTTGACAAAACTCTGTTAGCCTTTGACCTGCATCATTTTGTACTCCAAGGCCAACTTGCCTATTATTCCAGGTATCTCTTGTCTTCCTAGTTTTGTATTCCAATCCCCTCTGATGAAAAGGACATTTTTTTGGTGTTAGTTCTAGAAGGTCTTGTAGGTCTTCTTAGAACCATTCAACTTCAGCTTCTTCAGCATTACTGGTCAGGGCATAGACGTGGATTACCATGATATTGAATGGCTTGCCTTGGAAATGAACCAAGATAAATCTGTCGTTTCTGAGGCTGCACCCAAGTACTGGATTTCAGACTCTTTTGTTGACTATGAGGGCCACTCCATTTCTTCTAGGGGATTCTTGCCCATAGTAGTAGATATAATGGTCATCTGAATTATATTTGCCCATTCCAGTCCATTTTAGTTCAGATTTCTAAAATGTCAATGTTCACTCTTGTGAACATTGCTTGACTACAGCCAATCTACCTTGATTCATGGACCTAACATTCCCAGTTCCTATGCAAAATTGTTCTTAGAGCATCAGAATTTACTTTCACCACCAGACACATCCACAATTGAGTGGCATTTTCACTTTGGCCCAGCCAGTTCACTCTTTCTGAAGCTATTATCAATTGCCCTCTCTTCCCCAGTAGTGTGTCAGACACCTTCCGAGCTGGGGGCACTCATCTTCTGGTGTTATATCTTTTTGCTTTTTCATATTGTTCGTGGGGTTCTCGCAGCAAGAATACTGGAGTAATTTGCCACTCCCTCCTCCAGTGGACCATGTTTTGTTAGAACACTGCACTATAACCCGGCTGTCTTGGATGGCTCTACAAGACATGGCTCACTGTTTTAAACAAGCCCCTTCACCATGACAAGGCTATGATCCATGAAGAGGAGCATCTATGTAGACAGATAATTTTTATCTATCACCTATCCATCTATTCTGATGGTACTATTAATATCTGACAAAGCTAATCCCTATGAAGCATTCTTATTATCATAGGTTTCTTAAATATTGTCAGGCATTAATTCTTCCATTTGAACTTAAACAATTCCATCTAATTTCAACTTAAAAGTATTCAGGATAGTGTATGAGTACATGTGCACGTGTTTGCATGTGTGTTTTAGTGCATTACATTTCACTGGGATGTAACTGGCATTTTAAAATATTCTTTTATACAGAAACATAGTATCACTTTCCATTTGGGGAGACCTTTTGAAAATCTTTCAACAAAATGTTGTAACTCTTTTCATGTAGGTCTTATAAGTTTCTTTACTAAATTTAATCTCAGGTATTTCATATTTTTATAGTTATTACAAATGTGATATATTTTCCATGTGGTTTTCTAATTACTTCTTCCTAGTATAAATAAAAGCTATTTATTTTCTATAGTTAGAGTTTATCCTTTTTACTTTATAACATTAACTTGCAAATGCTTCTATGTTTTATTTTCTTTTGGATTTTCAATACATACACCTTCATGACATGCTTGTAATTGTCTCTTCATTTCTAAAATTTGTATCATTTCTCTACTGTTTCAGTGCATTAGCCAGATCTCCAAAATAATACCTACTATTGCTTAAAATGAACATTCCTGACTTGATCCTGACTTTAATGGGAATTTAATAACTTTAGTATATCTCACTTTATAATATTCCTATGGCACGTAATAAGAAGTTTTACTATGATAATGGTTTCTAGTCCAAATATACCCTGAGATAGTTTTAGAAATGCTGGCTGAATTTTAGTAAACAGCATTTACACATTTACTGATATAAATATATGGTCTTTCTCCTTCAATTTGGGCGGGGGGGGGTGAGTAATGCATCATGTTCATAGATTTTGTTATGTTGAAGCATCTTTATTTTTCTATAAACTGTGTGCAATTATAGGGTATTTTCCTTTAATGAACTGATTCAATCTGTTAGTATTTCATTTAGAATCTGGTAAAAGAATAAGAATAAGGTAGAAGAATAAGTACATTAGAAATATAGTACATTAGAAATGTACTACATTAGAAATATAATTCTCAGGTTATAGCTCAAAAATAAAATCAGAAACTTTTTGGTGGGTCCTAGACATGAGCATTTTTCTTTTTTTTTTCTTAATATAAATTTATTTATTTTAATTGGAGGCTAATTACTTTACAATATTGTATTGGTATTGCCATACAACAACATGAATCCACCACGGGTGTACACATGTTCTCCATCCTGAAAACCCCTCCCACCTCCCTCCAATACCATCCCTCTGGGTCATCCCAGTGCACCAGTTCTGAGCATCCTGTATCATACATCAAACCTGGATTGGCGATTTGTTTCACATATGATATTATACATGTTTCAATGCCATTCTCCCAAATCATCCCACCCTCGCCCTCTCCCAGAGTCCAAAAGACTGTTCTATACATCTGTGTCTCTTTTGCTGTCCCGAATACAGGGTTATCATTACCTTAATCTTTCTAAATTCCATATATATATATATATATATATATATATATATATATATATATATATACTGTATTGGTGTTTTTCTTTCTGGCTTATTTGATTCTGTATAATAGGCTCCAGTTTCATCCATCTCATTAGAACTGATTCAAATGTATTCTTTTTAATGGCTGGGTAATACTCCATTGCATATATGTACCACTGCTTTCTTATCCATTCATCTGCTGATGGACATCTAGGTTGCTTCCCTGTCCTAGCTATTATAAACAGTGCTGCAATGAACAATGGGGTACACATGTCTCTTTCAATTCTGGTTTCCTCGGTGTGTATGCCCAGCAGTGGGATTGCTGGGTCATATGGCAGTTCTATTTCCACTTTTTTAAGGAATCTCCACACAGTTCTCCATAGTGGCTGTACTAGTTTGCATTCCCATCAACAGTATAAGATGGTTCTCTTTTCTCCACACCCTCTCCAGCGTTTATTGTTTGTGGAATTTTGGATAGCAGCCATTCTGACTAGTGTGAAATAGTATCTCATTGTGGTCTTGATTTGCATTTCTCTGATCAGAAGTGATGTTGAGCATCTTTTCATGTGTTTGTTAGCCATCTATGTGTTTTCTTTCGAGAAATGTCTGTTTAGTTCTTTGGCCCATTTTTTGATTGGGTCGTTCAATTTTCTGGAATGGAGCTGCAAAAGCTGCTTGTACATTTTTGAAATTAATTCTTTATCAGTTACTTCATTTGCTATTATTTTTCCCATTCTGAAAGCTGTCTTTTCACCTTGATTACAGTTTCTTTTGTTATGCAGAAGCTTTTAATTTTAATCAGGTTCCATTTTTTTATTTTTGCTTTTTTCCCAATATTATGGGAGGTGGGTCATAGAGGATCCTGCTGTGATTAATGTGGGAGAGTGTTTCGCCTATGTTCTCCTCTAAGAGTTTTATAGTTTTTGGTCTTACATTTAGATCCTTAATCCATTTTGAGTTTATTTTTGTGTATGGTAGCAAGAAGAGATAAGAAAGCCTTCTTCAGTGATCAATGCAAAGAAATAGAGGAAAACAACAGAATGGGAAAGACTAGAGATTTCTTCAAGAAAATTAGAGATACCAAGGGAACATTTCATGCAAAGATGGGCTCGATAAAGGACAGAAATGGTATGGACCTAAAGAAGCAGAAGATATTAAGAAGACGTGACAAGAATACACGGAAGAACTGTACAGAAAAGATCTTCACAACCCAGATAATCATGATGATGTGTTCACTAATCTAGAGCCAGACATCTTGGAATGTGAAGTCAAGCGGGCCTTAGAAAGCATCACTACGAACAAAGCTAGTGGAGGTGATGGAATTCCAGTGGAGCTGTTTCAAATCCTGAAAGATGATGCTGTGACAGTGCTGCACTCAATATGCCACCAAATTTGGAAAACTCAACAGTGGCCACAGGACTGGGAAAGGTCCGTTTTCATTCCAATTCCAAAGAAAGGCAATGCCAAAGAATGCTCAAACTACTGCACAATTGCACTCATCTCACATGCTAGCAAAGTAATGTTCAAAATTCTCCAAGCCAGGCTTCAACAATACGTGAACTGTGAACTCCCTGATGTTCAACCTGGTTTTAGAAAAGGCAGAGGAACCAGAGATCAAATTGCCAACATCTGCTGGATCATGGAAAAAGCAAGAGAGTTCCAGAAAAACATCTCTTTCTGCTTTCTTGAATATACCAAAGCCTTTGACTGTGTGGATCACAATAAACTGTGGAAAATTCTGAAAGAGATGGGAATACCAGACCACCTAACCTGCCTCTTGAGAAATCTGTATGCAGGTCAGGAAGCAACAGTTAGAACTGGACATGAAACAACAAACTGGTTCCAAATAGGAAAAGGAGTAAGTCAAGGCTGTATATTGTCACCCTGCTTATTTAACTTATATGCAGAGTACTTCATGAGAAACGCTGGACTGGAAGAAACACAAGCTGGAATCAAGATTGCCGGGAGAAATATCAATAACCTCAGATATGCAGATGACACCACCCTTATGGCAGAAAGTGAAGAGGAGCTAAAAAGCCTCTTGATGAAAGTGAAAGAGAAGAGCGAAATTTTGGCTTAAAACTCAACATTCAGAAAACGAAGATCATGGCATTTTGTCTCATCACTTCATGAGAAATAGATGGGGAAACAGTGGAAACAGTGTCAGACTTTATTTTTGGGGGCTCCAAAATCACTGCAGATGGTGACTGCAGCCATGAAATTAAAAGACACTTACTCCTTGGAAGAAAAATTATGACCAACCTAGATAGTATATTCAAAAGCAGAGATATTACATTGCCGACTAAGGTCCGTCTAGTCAAGGCTATGGTTTTCCCTGTGGTCATGGATGGATGTGAGAGTTGGACTGTGAAGAAGGCTGGTCACTGAAGAATTGATGCATTTGAACTGTGGTGTTGGAGAAGACTCTTGAGGTTCCCTTGGACTGCAAGGAGATCCAACCAGTCCATTCTGAAGGAGATCAACCCTGGGATTTCTTTGGAAGGAATAATGCTAAAGCTGAAACTCCAGTACTTTGGCCACCTCATGAGAAGAGTTGACTCATTGGAAAAGACTCTGATGCTGGGAGGGATTGGGGGCAGGAGGAGAAGGGGACGACTGAGGATTAGATGGCTAAATGGCATCACGGACTCGATGGACGTGAGTCTGAGTGAGAAAGTGTTCTAGTTTCATTCTTTTACAGGTGGTTGACCAGTTTTCTCAGCACCTTTTGTTAAAAAGATTTTCTTTTCTCTATTGTGTATTCTTGCCTCCTTTGTCAAAGATAAGGTGTCCATAGATGCATTTTTCAAAAGTTCACCAAATGATTATACTGTGTCGCTAGCACTGAGTACCACTGACCTACTTTTCTTTTTTGTACTTACCAGATTTGGTATCATGTTTATCTGTAAAGAATGAATCAGGGAAATCTTACTCTTTTGAAATAACAAGAATTATTTGTAAAATGGGAAATTTTTCTTTTTGAAATTTAAAAAAAAACAATTTGGATCCATTGATTTTGAAGGCAAATTTAAATTGGTCAATTAATATATGACATGCCGTTCAATTTTATTCATGTAAAAGTGCAAATAAAAATGATGATATACCATTTCGATCCTACACCTTGTTGAGAAGCATTTCAAAAACTGATAACTTTTAGTGCAGTTAAACTACAGAAAAACAGACACATATTTTTGGTGTGAGAAAGAATTGCTAAACATTGTAGTCAATACTCTGGCCAAATCTATTAAACGTTATATATAAAACCATTGACCCAGTAATCCCATTGGCAATCCTGCTTATCATATAGAATATCCATCATGGAGGAATGGTAAAGGAAACTATACTATGAGATATCATGTAGCTACAAGAAACTAGTTAAAAATTATATGCAGGAATCAATCAGGTATAGAAGTGAAAACATTAATTGTGGGCTTCCCTGGTGGCAAATCTGGAAAACTCAGCAGTGGCAACAGGACTGGAAAAAGGTCAGTTTTCATTCCAATTCTAAATAAAGGCAATGCCAAAGAATGCTCAAACTACTGCACAATTGCACTCATCTCACACGCTAGTAAAGCAATGCTCAAAATTCTCCAAGCTAAGCTTCAGCAATACGTGAACCACGAACATCAAGATGTTCAAGCTGGTTTTAGAAAAGGCAGAGGAACCAGAGATCAAATTGCCAACATCTACTAGATCATTGAAAAAGCAAAAGAGTTCCAGAAAAACATCTATTTCTGCTTTATTGACTATGCCAAAGCCTTTGACTGTGTGGATCACAATAAACTGTGGAAAATTCTGAAAGAGATGGGAATACCAGACCACCTGACCTGCCTCTTGAGAAATCTGTATGCAGGTCAGGAAGCAACAGTTAGAACTGGACATGGAACAACAGACTGGTTCCAAATAGGAAAAGGAGTATATCAAGGCTGTATATTGTCACCCTGCTTATTTAACTTATATGCATAGTATATCATGAGAAATGCTGGGCTGGAAGAGGCACAAGCTGGAAGCAAGATTGCTGGGAGAAAGATCAATTACCTCAGATATGCAGATGACACCGCCCTTATGGCAGAAAGTGAAGAACTAAAGAGCCTCTTGATGAAAGTGAAAGAGGAGAGTGAAAAATTTGGCTTGAAGCTCAACATTCATAAAACTAAGATCATGGCATCTGGTCCCATCACTTCATGGGAAATAGATGAGGAAAGAGTGGAAAGAGTGGTTGACTTTATATTTTGGGGTTCCAAAATCACTGCAGATGGCGATTGCAGCCATGAAATTTAAGACGCTTACTCCTTGGAAGAAAAATTATGACCAACCTAGATAGCATATTAAACAGCAGAGACATTACTTTGTCAACAAAGATCCGTCTAGTCAAGGCTATGGTTTTTCCAGTAGTCATGTATGGATGTGAGAGTTGGACTATAAAGAAAGCTGAGTGTCAAAGAATTGAAGCTTTTGAGCTGTGGTGTTGGAGAAGACCCTTGAGAGTCCTTTGGACTGCCAGGAGATCCAACCAGTCCATCCTAAATGAGATCAGTCCTGGGTGTTCATTGGAAGGACTGACATTGCAGCTGAAACTCCAATACTTTGGCCACCTGATGCGAAGAGCTGACTCATTTAAAAAGACTCTGATGCTGGGAAAGATTGAGGGCAGGAGTTGAAGGGGACGACAGAGGATGAGATGGCTGGATGGCATCACCGACTCAATGCACATGAGTTTGAGTATACTCTGGGAGTTGGTGATGGACAGGGAGGCCTGGCGTGCTGCGGTTCATGGGGTTGCAAAAGTCAGATACCACTGAGTGACTGAACTGACTGACTTACTGGTGGCTCAGTGGCAGAGTATATGTCTGCTAAATTAGAATACAAGGGTTTGATTACTGGTCTGGAAGATCCCACATGCATGGAGCAACTGAGCCTGCAAGCCACAACTACATAAGCCTGCATGCTATAGAGCCTGGGAGCTGCAAGTTCTAAGCCCAGGTGCCACAACTACTGAAGCCTGTCCACCATAGAGTCTATGCGCCACAACAAGAGAAGTGACCGCAGTGAGAAGCCCATACATCACAACTACAGAGTAGCCCCATTCCCCACAACTAGAGAAAGCCCAAGAAGCAACGAAGACCAAGCACAGAAAAAATAATAAATAAATAATAAATAATATTAAAAAACAATTTGCAGAAATGAATTTTGCAAAAGAAAATATATGCACGTATATGTGTGCATGAACATAGAAGGCATGAAACTCGACAGACCAAACTCTTAACATTGGTTATCTAGAAGGGAATAGCAAAAGAATTGGGGTGGGATAAAAGATTATTATTTTTTTAAATTTTATGTGCTTTTTAAGCATTATTATTTTGTACTTTCAATCTAATGAGGAAATTAAGGATAAAGTGAAAGAAACAACTAAGAAATCAACTCTGCTGAAATGAGTAGAAAATTTTAAGTCTACTTGCCTATACAAATCACTCCCTAATCTCTGGTAACAGTTTTTTGGATATTCTTCAGAAAACATTTTGCACATAACTGCAAATATATATTATAGCAGAGTGAGTCAGGGCAAATTCAACAGTGTAATGTGGGATAAATTAAGGGAAAGCTTTACTGGGGAAGCTAAGTGATAGCTAGAAAAATCATGAGGTTTTTCTTCCATTGACATCCAACAGAGAAACCCACTGTCTGTTGGAAATACCATGGCTGTGTCCCAGGAAAGGGACCAGGCCCACTGCTGCTCCCTATTGGAGGGGGGGGGGGTGTCAGCACAAAAATGGCTTTTCTAGAGAGAGGAAAAAATACTGTGAGCTCCAACAGAGAAGGGCGTGAGTGTCAGCTGTTTAAAAAGTGCTGAAAAACCCCAGATGCAAAGCATCTAGAGAGCCTGGAACCCACGGTAACATGCAAACCCTCATGTTGGAGAGAAGCTACTAGGCCAGTGGGAATCTGGGTTTTGGACTTGCTCTTGCAGTTTGGGCAAAAGTGGTCCTCAGGTGGCCCAGCAATCCCAAAGGAGCTCCCTTTTGGGGGTTGCTCCCAGCATTCTTGGACCGGTTACTTACTAATGGTATCACACTATACTGTGGCTTACAGTTTTCACTTAATATATTTTAGATATCGCCCCATAACTGCATAAGCAAATCTAACTCATTTTTCTACTACTGCATTATATTAGTATACCATAATTTATTTACTGATCCCCTATTGATGGACATTGAAATTTTTCAGTTTACTATTACTGTAGATAATGCTGCAATGAACATCCTTATGGGCATATTTGGCACACTTTTATGAGTGTATCATTTAGTAAATTCCTAATTGTGGAATTGAGAGATTCAAGTGATTTTGAATTTTAATAGCTATTGCAAAATTGCTCTCTAAAAATGTTGTCCCAGTTTATACTACTATCGGTCATGCATAGAGCATCTGCTTCCTGTACCTCTCCAATAATAGGTACTATGTTTTTTAATCATGATATTTATTAATCTTTTTAAATCTGATCTAGGTGACATGGAATTACATTGCTGTTTTACTTTGCAACCCTTTAATTATGAACAAAGTTGAGCATCATTTCATATGTCTCTTTTAAATTTATATATCCTTTACTGTAAGCAGCCTGTTTCTATGATGTTGCCCATCATTTTGCTTACTGGCATATAGGAGTATCTTGTAAATAAATTTAAAAAAAGTCCTCTGTCATATGTATACAAATTATTTTCCCAGTTAAATTTTTAGACTTTTTTCACTTTTACACTACAACATATTTCCATTGCTTTGTATTTTAATTTTTATAGACAAATGCATGGCTTGTGGGTTTTTAGGTCCTAGTCATAAAAATCTACTGAACTTCAAGATACAAATACACAAAATCACTTTTTTTCAGTACTTTTATGACATATTTAAGTATTTGATTCATTTGAAATTTGTTTTGGTGCAAATCAAGAGGTAAGAATCCATGCTTATTTCTTTTCCTCTTGTCTCAAAACCATGTATCCTTTCTCTATTGCCAAGAAATGACTGTGTTAATATAGATCAAATATCCACATATTATTTTGATCTTTTTATGGACTCTTCATTGTAATCCATTTACTTCTTGCACAGTTTTTTTGCAGTGCATAGCTGTGTTAATTATTGCAGATTCAAAATATATGTTAATATGTATTAGGAATTCTCATATAATGTGTATCATGTCTACACATACCTACTGAGGAAATTCAATTTTCAAAAAAATTTGATGCAGTGAAACAAGCTTTATTTATTTGTTTTACAGTACACCAAATAGTTTAATTTGTTTAAGCTTTTCAACAAGCTGTTTTGTTTGATATCATATATAATTAACACCCTCAAGAATTTTGATCCTTTATACAATCTGTATATACAATTTACCCCTTCTAATATCAACATGAATCTTATTTTGCTCTGGTTTATTATGGAATGTTCTTTGAATGAGCTACAGTCTTACTTATGTTGATGTGTAGAGCCAAAATGTTAAGATCTATGGTTTCCTAGGCTAATAGAGTTTTGGCAAGAAAACACACTGGTAACAGCAAACACCTACTTCCAAAAACACAAGAGAAGACTCTACACATGGACATCACCAGATCATCAATATTGAAATCAGATTGATTATATTCTTTGCAGCCAAAGATGGAGAAGCTCTATACAGTCAGCAAAAACAAGACAGGAAGCTGTGCTCATATCATCAACTCCTTATTGTCAAATTCAGACTTAAATTGAAGAAAGTAGGGAAAACCACTAGATCATTCAGGTATGACCTAAGTCAGATTCCTTAAGATTATACAGTGGAAGTGAAAAATAGATTCAAGGGATTAGATCTGATAGACAGAGTACCTGAAGAATTATGGATGGAGGTTCATGACATTGTACAGAAGGCAGGGATCAAGACTATTCCCAAGAAAAAGAAATGAAAATAGGCAAAATGGCTGTCTGAGGAGGGCTTACAAGTAGCTGTGAAAAGAAGAGAAGTGAAAGCCAAAGGAGAAAAGGAAAGATAAAGCCATTTGAATGCAGAGTTCCAAAGAATAGCAAGGAGAGATAAAAAGCCTTGCTCAGTGGAAAACAATAGATTGGGAAAGACTAGAGATCTCTTCAAGAAAATTAGAAATACCAAGGGAATATTTCATGCAAAGATGGGCACAGTAAAGGACAGAAATGGTATGAACTTAACAGAAGCAGAAGGTATTAAGAAGTGGTGGCAAGAATACACAGAAGAGCTATACAAAAAAGATCTTAATGACCCAGATAATCACATTGGTGTGATCACTCACTAGAGCCAGACATCTTGGAATGTGAAGTCAAGAGGGCCTTAGGAAAATTCACTATGAAAAAAGCTAGTGGAGGTGATGGAAATGTAGTTGAGCTATTTCAAATCCTGAAAGATGATGCTGAGAAAATTCTGAGCTCAATGTGCCAGCAAATCTGGAAAACTCAGCAGTGGCCATAGGACTGGAAAAGGTCAGTTTTCATTCCAATCCCAAAGAAAGGCAATGCCAAAGAATGCTCAAACTACTGCACAACTGCACTCATCTCACACACTAGCAAAGTAATGCTCAAAATTTTCCAAGCCAGGCTTCAGCAATATGTGAACCATGAATTTCCAGATGTTCAAGCTGGATTTAGAAAAGGCAGAGGAACCGGAGATCATATGGCCAATATCTCTTGGATCAGTGAGAAACCAAGATAGTTTCAGAAAAACATCTACTTCTGCTTTATTGACTATGCCAAAGCCTTTGACTCTATGGATCACAACACACTGTGGAAAATTCTTTAAAAGTTGGCAATACCAGATTATCTGACCTGCCTCCTGAGAAATCTGTATGCAGGTCAGCAAGCAACAGTAAGAACTGGACATGGAACAACAGACTGCTTCCAAAACAGGAAAGGAGTACGTCAAGGATGTATATTGTCACCCTAATTATTTAACTTATATGCAGAGTACATCATGAGAAATGCTGGACTGAATGAAGCACAAGCTGCAATTAAGATTGCTGGGAGAAAGATCAGTATCCTCAGATATGCTGATGACACTGCCGTTATGGCAGAAAGTGAAGAACTAAAGACTCTCTTCATGAAAGTGAAAGAGGAGAGTGAAAAAGTTGGCTTAAAGCTCAACATTCAGAAAACTAAGATCATGACATACATTCCCATCACTTCTAGGCAAATAGATGGGGAAAAAATGGAAATAGTGACAGACTTTATTTTGGGGAGCTCCAAAATCACTGCAGATATGGTGACTGCAACCATGAAATTAAAAGATGCTTGCTCCTTGGAAGAAAAGCTATGACCAAACTAGACAGCATATTAAAAAGCAGAGACATTACTTTCTCAACATAGGTCCATCTAGTCAAAGCTATGGTTTTTCCAGTAGTCATGTATGGATGTGAGAGTTGGACTATAAAGAAAGCTGAGCACTGAAAAATTGATGCTTTGAACTGTGGTATTGGAGAAGACCCTTGAGAGTCCCTTAGACTGCAAGGAAATCCAACCAGTCCATCCTAAAGTAAATCAGTCCTGAATAGTCATTGGAAGAACTGATGCTGAAGCTGAAACTCCAATACTTTGGCCACCTAATGGAAAAAACTGACTCATGTAAAAAGACCCTGATGCTGAGAAAGATTGAAGGCAGAAGGGGAAGGTGACCACAGAAGATGATGTAGTTGGATGGCATCACCGACTCAATGGACGTGAGTATGAGTAAACTCCGGGAGTTGGTGATGGACAGGGAGGGCTCTTGTGCTGCAGTCCATGGAGTCGCAAAGAATCGGACATGACTGAGCGACTGAACTGAACTGATGGTTTCCTTTATAACAGTTACTATAAATGAATTCTGAATTCCAACTGTCTAGAAGGAAAGCTAATCTCTGGTTTTGATGCATCAGTTCAGTTCAGTTCAGTCGATCAGTCGTGTCCGACTCTTTGTGACCCCATGAATCGCAGCACGCCAGGCCTCCCTGTCCATCACCAACTCCCGGAGTTCATTCAGACTCACGTCCATCGAGTCCATCATGGCTTCCAGCCATCTCATCCTCGGTCGTCCCCTTCTCCTCCTGCCCTCAATCCCTCCCAGCATCAGAGTCTTTTCCAATGAGTCAACTCTTCGCATGAGGTGGCCAAAGTACTGGAGCTTCAGCTTTAGCATCATTCCTTCCAAAGAAATTCCAGGGTTGATCTCCTTCAGAATGGACTGGTTGGATCTCCTTGCAGTCCAAGGGACTCTCAAGAGTCTTCTCCAACACCATAGTTCCAAAGGATCAATTCTTCGGCGCTCAGCCTTCTTCACAGTCCAACACTCACATCCATACATGACCACAGGAAAAACCATAGCCTTGACTAGACGAACCTTAGTTGGCAAAGTAATGTCTCTGCTTTTGAATATGCTATCTAGGTTGCTCATAACTTTTCTTCCAAGGAGTGAGCATCTTTTAATTTCATGGCTGCAGTCACCATCTGCAGTGATTTTGGAGCCCCAAAAAATAAAGTCTGACACTGTTTCTACTGTTTCCCCATCTATTTCCCATGAAGTGATGGGATCAGATGCCATGATCTTCGTTTTCTGAATGTTGAGAGCTTTAAGCCAACTTTTTCACTCTCCTCTTTCACTTTCATCAGGAGGCTTTTTAGCTCCTCTTCACTTTCTGCCATAAGGGTGGTGTCATCTGCATATCTGAGGTTATTGAAATTCTCCCGGCAATCTTGATTCCAGCTTGCATTTCTCCAGTCTGGCGTTTCTCATGATGTACTCTGCATATAAGTTAAATAAGCAGGGTGACAATATACAGCCTTGACATACTCCTTTTCCTATTTGAAACCAGTCTGTTGTTTCATGTCCAGTTCTAACTGTTGCTTCCTGACCTGCATACAGATTTCTCAAGGGGCAGGTTAGGTGGTCTGGTATTCCCATCTCTTTCAGAATTTTCCACAGTTTATTGTGATCCACACAGTCAAAGGCTTTGGCATAGTCAAGAAAGCAGAAAGAGATGTTTTTCTGGAACTCTCTTGCTTTTTCCATGATCCAGCATATGTTGCCAATTTGATCTCTGGTTCCTCTGCCTTTTCTAAAACCAGCTTGAACATCAGGGAGTTCACGGTTCACATATTGCTGAAGCCTGGCTTGGAGAATTTTGAGCATTACTTTACTAGCATGTGAGAAGAGTGCAATTGTGCAGTAGTTTGAGCAGTCTTTGGCATTGCCTTTATTTAGAATTGGAATGAAAACTGACCTTTTCCAGTCCTGTGGCCACTGCTGAGTTTTCCAAATTTGCTGGCATATTGAGTTCAGCACTTTCATAGCATCATCTTTCAGGATCTGAAATAGCTCCACTGGAATTCCATCACCTCCACTAGCTTTGTTCGTAGTGATGCTTTCTAAGGCCCACTTGACTTCACATTCCAAGATGTCTGGCTCTAGATTAGTGATCACATCATCATGATAATCTGGGTTGGTGAAGATCTTTTTTGTACAGTTCTTCCGTGTATTCTTGCCACGTCTTCTTAATATCTTCTGCTTCTGTAGGTCCATACCATTTCTGTCCTTTATCGAGCCCATCTTTGCATGAAATGTTCCCTTGGTGTCTCTAATTTTCTTGAAGAAATCTCTAGTCTTTCCCATTCTGTTGTTTTCCTCTATTTCTTTGCATTGATCACTGAAGAAGGCTTTCTTATCTCTTCTTGCTGTTCTTTGAAACTCTGCATTCAGATGCTTATATCTTTCCTTTTCTCCTTTGCTCTTCGACTCTTTTCTTTTCACAGCTATTTGTAAGGCCTCCCCAGACAGCCATTTTGCCTTTTTGCATTTCTTTTCCATGGGGATGGTCTTGATCCCTGTCTCCTGTACAATGTCAAGAACCTCATTCCATAGTACATCAGGTACTCTATCTATCAGATCTAGGCCCTTAAATCTATTTCTCACTTCCACTGTATAATCAAAGGGGATTTGATTTAAGTCATTCCTGAATGGTTTAGCGGTTTTCCCTACTTTCTTCAATTTGAGTCTGAATTTGGTAATAAGGTGTTCATGATCTGAGCCACAGTCAGCTCCTGGTCTTGTTTTTGTTGACTGTATAGAGCTTCTCCATCTTTGGCTGCAAAGAATATTATCAATCTGATCTGATTTCAGTGTTGACCATCTGGTGATGTCCATGTGTAGAGTCTTCTCTTGTGTTGTTGGAAGACGGTGTTTGCTATGACCAGTGCATTTTCTTGGCAAAACTCTATTAGTGTGCCTATATGATATTAAGTTTATATAATTTTAATTATATACAAGTGTTATCACTCCTTTAAATATTTTCACTCACCCAAAATGGACCTTGTTGTATCACTCATCAAAATAATCTTTTCATACACAGCAAATAGATTTTATTTCTCCTGGGTATACTTCATTTTCTTTTTTGTTTTTTTGTTTTCTGTTCTTTTAACTTTTTATTTTTACTTTATTTTACTTTATAATACTGTATTGGTTTTGCCATATATTGACATGAATCCACCACGGGTGTACATGCGATCCCAACCATGAACCCCCCTCCCGCCTCCCTCCCCACAACATCCCTCTGGGTCATCCCCGTGCACCAGCCCCAAGCATGCTGTATCCTGCATCAGACATAGACTGGCGATTTGATTCTTACATGATAGTATACATGTTTCAATGCCATTCTCCCAAATCATCCCACCCTCTCCCTCTCCCTCTGAGTCCAAAAGTTTGCTATACACATCTGTCTCTTTTTTGCTGTCTTTCATACAGGGTCATCATCTCATTTTCTTTTTTGAAGTTCACACTACTATGTCATTGATTCTTACCTGTTATGCTTATTAAGACAAAATGACTTTCATTTCTTAGTGCATTTAATATCCCAGTCATTAACAATCTGGGTGGAGTATAATATTTTTTATTTAATCTTTCTAAATTAATTAATTATCCATATAACAAATCCTAAAACATTTCTAAGGAACTCCAGTGTCTGATCAGCACACATAGAGAATTATTTTATGAAGATTCTACAAGAATAAACAAGAGAAAACTCAACAATTCACACTTTATTGTGCAAGGAACCTAGATTATAGCTACTCTTTATCAAATGGGGAAATTAAAGCTGTTAATAGTCAAAATAAAGAGCACACCATCAAATGATTTTATATACCCTTAAAATTATTTTTCCATGACTTTCTCTTTAATGAACTCTATACTTATGAGAGAGATAAGCAGGCATGGTAATGATTTTTTCATCAGATATGACTGAGCAACTATTCTTTCCATTCTTTCATCAAATCTGCTTCCATTTAAACATGTGTTCTTTGTTAACAAGGCACATTAAAATTTTGTACTAGTCTCCTGTACATGCAAAGGGAAAGACTGAACACTTCTTCTTCTGCATGCTGTATCCAGATGGACTGAGAAAGTGACCTAACCTATAGGGATCAGCCTCACATATATCATCTGTGATTTCATTTCTGATCCTCAAGTCAACTGTCCTCCCAAGGTCACAGAGCTACAGAATGAAGTGTCACTTCTATTACACTCTACTGCTTTGAAATTTCAATAGTTAAGAATCGGCAGTCTGGGACTTCTCTGTGATTGAATGGAAGCCACCTTCCAATGCAGGAGAAGTAGATTTGATTTCCGGTCATGGAACTAAGATCCCACATGCCACAGGGCAACTAAGCCTGTGCACCGCAACTAGTAGCCCTAGTGCTACAACAAGAGAAGTTCATGCAGGATGCAACGAGGGAAAGGCCATGCACCACAATGAAGACCCAGTGCAGCCAAAATTAAACAAGGGGAAAACCATGTTCAGTTTCACATGCATAAGAGAGTTCACAGAAATATGTGATCCAAGCAAGTGCCCAAAGCAGGTGGATTTTACACATTTTAGACAAAGAAAAAAATGAAGCTGTGAAGAACTGTCAAGACAAAAAAAACTGGGCTTCAGATAGGATATTAGTGATGAAACAGCAATGGGTTTTTGCTTATGCAGTCTCCTGTATCTGGTGAGAAGAATGCCTTCTACCCTCCTGGTACAGGGAAGCTACCTTTCACATGGGAGATTTATATCCTGCTTTCAGAAGGACAAAGCAGGGTCATAGTGTCTCTCTTGCAATGGCTGCATCTTAAGTAACTTTAACTCAAAGAAACAGTACACAAAAATGGCATATTTTAGAGTGGCATATTCTGCTCCATTCAAATAGGATCACTTGTGGTTCTAAAAGTTTCTTAATGTCTCTGTGCTTTAGGGTCCTCGCCTAATAGCAACAAAAAGACCCTATATCAGGGTTGTTATGAGAAATATATATATATATATATATATATATATATATATATATATATATACACACACACACACACACTCTTAGTCGCTCAGTCATATTCAACTTTTTGAACCTTTGGACTATAGTCCACCAAGCTTCTCTATCCATGGAATTTTTCAGGCAAGAATACTGGAGCAGGATACCATTTCCTCCAGGGGATCTTCCTGACCCAGGGACCAAACCCAAGTCTCCTGCATTGCAGGTAGATTCTTTACCACTGAGCCACCAGGGAAGTCCCTGATATGGTGATATATAGAGTGCTTAACATACTGCCTGGTATAATAAGTACTCAATAAATGTTGCCTAGTATCAGTTATTGAGGTGCAATGGGATCAAATGGAGAGCTTGTTAATAGGCAAATTTCAAGCATTGTCTCAGACATTTGGGCATTTTTATTAAGCATCTCAGGGTATCCTAATGCAGATAGCCCAAGGAGCCCACTCTTTGAGGCACACTGTATTAGTCAATTCATAGAATAGTTTCAGCCACAACCTACACCTATACGGATCCTGTGCTGTGCTTATTCGCTCAGTTGAGTCCGACTCTACAGTC
Source organism: Ovis canadensis (assembly GCF_042477335.2). Classification (NCBI taxonomy): domain Eukaryota; kingdom Metazoa; phylum Chordata; class Mammalia; order Artiodactyla; family Bovidae; genus Ovis; species Ovis canadensis. The sequence continues at coordinate 141,168,225 of NC_091727.1, read as the reverse complement.
CAACTCCATGGACTGTATCCCACCAGGCTCCTCTGTCCATGGGATTCTCCAGGCAAGAATATTTGAGTGGGTTTCCATGCCCTCCTGCAGGGGATTGTTCCAACCCAGCGATCGAACTCAGGTCTCCCACATTGCAGTCAGATTCTTTGCCATTTAAACCACCAGGGAAGCTCACACCTATATGGATAATTGACATTATATATAACCGTTGGACTGCAAGGAGATCCAACCAGTCCATCCTAAAGGAGATCTGTCTTGGGTGTTCATTGGAAGGACTGATGTTGAAGCTGAGGCTCCAATACTTTGGCCACCTGATGTGAAGAGCTGACTCATTCGATACAATATTGTAAAGTAATTAACCTTCAATTAAAATAAATAAATTTATATTTTAAAAAAAGATCCTGATGCCAGGAAAGATTGAAAGCAGGAGGAGAAGGGGACGACAGAGGAAGAGATGGTTGGAAGGCATCACCGACTCAATGGACATGGGTTTGGGTGGACTCTGGGAGTTAACGATGGACAGGGAGGCCTGGCGTGCTGCAGTTCAGGGAGTCGCAAAGAGTCGGACATGACTGAGCGACTGAACTCAACTGAATGATTATGTGCATGTGTGCTCAGTCATGTCTGACTCTTTGTTATCCCAGGGATTGTAGCTCGCCAGGCTCCTCTGTCCATGGAATTTTCCAGGCAAGAATATTGGAGTAAGTTGCCATTTTCTACTCCAGGGGATCTTCCTGACCCAGCGATTGAACCCACGTCTCTTGCATCTCCTGCACTGGCAGGCAGATTCTTTACCACAGTGCCACCTGTGGTTATAGACCTCCTCCAATTCAACACAACCAATTATTTGGCTTAATTGAACATCAACTTTGAGTCCAATAAGGACAAAGAAATATAACAGAGGTAGGATACATAGAGCCTGTCTATCTTCCTCATCATTCGATTCCTAATGCAGGAATCTACAGGAACAAAGTATTGGGAAGTTTCTATCATCACTGCAAGAATGTACTGATAGTGATTACCAGTAGCAGAATTGTCATCTCTAAAATATTCAGGGATGTGCATAGGTAAATAATCCAGATAGTGCTCCTAGGAGTGCAAGAAGTATCATGCCAAAACTTGGAATATTTCAGAGTTTTAAAAAGGCAACAATAACAAAAATCATTGCTATATGTAAACAAGCACTTCAACACAAACAACATATGGAAGTTTCTTAGGACTGATCCAGGGTAAGCACTATGGAACCATAATCCCATAACGAAAGACATCTATGTATCTCTTCCTACATTGACTTATCATACACATTGAAACATGCAAGCCTTTATATATTCAATAAAATAAGTTTTGGAGAGTCTCATCATTGCAATATTTCTAATGGTCCAGGCACAGTTCCATATGATAATATGGATACTGTCCCATCATCACATTTTTCAAAGGAAATAAGAAATGAAACCAGAATCTGATGAAAAGGGGAAGGTACAGAATGCAATCCCATCCATGCAAAGATTTCATTCTGAAATCTCTTTCAGATGACTACAAAAATTCTTTTTTAAGATCCAGAAATTACAATGCCATTACTTGCTGTAATATCCCCCCATTTCCCTCCTCCTCTCCTCCCACCACAAAAAAAAAACTTTATAACTACTATAAATTTACCTTGATATTTCCCATTCAGGTAAAGATTATATTTTTTCCCTATGCTCCCAAATTCTACTTTCAATAACTCCCAATCACAGTATCAGAATCACATTAATAATTCAAATCATGGCTATTAAAAAGAAAAATTCTTAGCAGACGTTAACCTGCAAGAAAAGCTATTTAATGTGCCAGAAACTCTCCATGTTAACAATTTGCCTCTCTTCTACCCTCCCAGACCCTTAGTCCTGAAGTATACATGGTGCTTCTCTTTCCCCTCCCAACTCTATTCTCATACACCTTTGAATTGTTTTCATCAGCCTGATTCTGAACTACCGTGTTCCAGATCACACTTTCAGCTTCTGACAGTTCACAGTTCTTGGTTAAGAGGAATGGCTCTGGTGGAAAGAATATTTAGGTTTGAATCTCACTGACACCAATTTTTAGTCACAGAGTTTGGGCAAATTATTTAACCATTCTAACTCAATTTATCATTAGTAAGTTGTTTTTTATTTTTTTAAATAAGGTAAAGTGAAAGTAAACGAGGCAATGTGTTCAGGACTTAGAAAAATGCCTCAATAAATGGTACATGACTTTTCCTCAAACCTCATTCTTGCTTTTATGCCCAGCTTGTTGCCTAACACCTAGTAATTCTCTGAGCTCTATTTGTTCTGAGCTTTCTGATCCTGTTCTCTCCTTTGATTCTGGCCTCCTCCTCTGACAGTGACTTGATAAGTTAAGAAATAATCCTTATCTAAATATGTCCCCAAGGCTTTCAAGTATCTCAACCAGATTCAGCTTAACCAAGGGCCTTTTTTTCCAGACTCCCCCCCACAGGTCTTTCAAAACCACTTCAGAATATTGGTTTACACAGATGTGTATAACGGACTTTTGGACTCAGAGGGAGAGGGAGAGGGTGGGATGATTTGGGAGAATGGGAATTCTAACATATAGACTATCATGTAAGAATTGAATCGCCAGTCCATGTCTGACATAGGGTGCAGCATGCTTGGGGCTGGTGCATGGGGATGACCCAGAGAGATGTTGTGGGGAGGGAGGTGGGAGGGGCGGTCATGTTTGGGAACGCATGTAAGAATTAAAGATTTTAAAATTTAAAAAATAAAAATAAATAAATAAATAAAATAAAATAAATAAATAAATAAATAAATAAATTTGAAGAAGCCAACTGTAGCAACTGCTAGGAATACCTTCCTAAAAACCTACAAACATAGGTTAGAATGAGTGGTAGCTTTCTCTGCAGTCAACATAGATAGTTAACCATTATTTTGACCCCCAGAAAACATTAAGCAAAGAGATTTAACCAAAGGATTAAACTGTATAATCAGGGTTTATTTTACTATATTTAAAGTGAGTTGTTCTTGTTGCTATCCAGTTGCTCAGTCATGTCTGACTCTTTGCGACTCCATGGATTGCAGCACACAAGGCTTCCCTGTCCTTCACCATCTCCTGGAGTTTGTTCAAATTCTTATCCATTGAGTTGGTGATGCCATCCAATCCCCTTCTCTTCCTGCTCTCAATTCTTCCCAGCATCAGGGTCTTTTCCAATGAGTCACCTCTTAGCATCAGGCGGCCAAAGTGTTAGAGCTTCAGCATCAGTCCTTCCAATGAATATTCAGGGCTGACTTCATTTAGGATTGGCTGGTTTGATCTCCTTGCAGCCCAAGGGACTCACGGGAGTCTTCTCCAGCATCACAGTTCAAAAGAAGTGAGATATACATACTTTCTAATGGGGTTTCCAGGTGGTGCTAGTGGTAAAGAACCCACCTGCCAATGCAGGAGATGTAAGGGACATGGGTTTATCCCTGGGTCAGGACGATGCCCTGGAGGAGGGAATGGTAACCCAGTCAGGTGTTCTTGCCTAGATAATCCCATGGACAGAGAAGCCTGGCAGGCTACAGTCCATAGAGCGGCAAAGAGTTGGACACAACTGAAGCAACTCAGTATACCCTCATACCTTCAAATGTCTTACAAGTAGAGACACTGCGTCAGCTACAATCCATGGGGACAAAGGCAACTTGCCTCATCAAGTGACAAGATAGATGAAATCAAGCTCTAGCCATATGCCAAAATAAAATATCTTCAGTATCAGTTGAAAAAAAAAGAAAAAAGAAATAATTCTTTGAGCATATTGGATGGCAAAAATTTATGATTACCTCAAAAAGTATACCTAACTCCTGATGCAGTTATTCAGATAATCAAGATATGCAGTTCATTTATCCAGCTAACACAAAATACCTAACAAATCACTAGACCATGAACTTCGGAAACTATGGCTCCCTGGAGCATTTATCTTTCTTACAAAATCTATCCAGAATTCTGTCATACCAATAGCACATAGTCTATTTGGCATCATGAGTCTAGACTTTCTTCAGTTATTTGGAACTGCCTTTCTTGCTAATCCTCTAGCAAGGCTGGGATCTCAACTCAGGGATGCCCTTGGATATGAATGAACGAATTTCCCAAAAGATAACACTTTAAGAATCAGAGGAGTATTCATGTCATTTTATAGAGTAAGTACTCTGCGATTACTGGGCTCTGAAGACAACATTCACTATTCCTATTATCTGTGTGCGTAATTGCCCTTCTGCAAGTGTTTTCTTGAGATAAGATTGGCTTTGAAAATATTTCTAAATCTTGGAAATATTTCTAAATTTAGGCATATAATTCTATCATTCAACTGTGAGTTCCCTGAGGTCAAGGAATGTGTCTCTTTTCATTTTTATCCTTGATATTTAGCACACTTAGTAAACATTTAATTTACTGAATTCTTTTATTGAATTCTGGTTCGACTTGGAGATTGATTTTTCTGATATTCTAATGAAAAGGTGACAATAATTTTGAGAAGAGATTTTCCTGGCAGGTTGCTGGAAACTTCTCTGTGAATAATTGCTAGGAGCTAAACTGGAATTGTTTGCTGCTTTGCTTTCCTTCTTTCTCTGGGAAAAAAAAGAGCTGGAGAATAATATTACTATGAAGACTGTTTTTAAAATTATTTTAGCATTTTTTGCCAGAAATAAGTGCAGCTGAAGCCCTAACCAGCAATTTGTGGTTTTCTTGATGTTTCTGGCTCTCATTTTATGATTACATTGTCAAGTTTTTGTAATAATTTTTTGATAAATGAATTTATTCATAGTAGGAGAGGGGGACTTTTAACAAATCCATTATACTCTTGCTATTGACAGAAAGGTTTAGAGGTTAGTGATCAAGTGTCTTAGAATAAGATATATGCAATCATTCCAAACTACAACAGTCCCTTTTGACACAGATCAACATCTGAAGCATAGTGGCTGCCCACAGGAATCTGATAGAGTGGCAGAGACTCTTACATGATGGAAGAAAGCAGACTGCTTATTCCCAATTATGCCTGTTTCCTGGTCCATACCTGAATCCTGCCTTGCATTTTTTCAGTATTATGAATCTTCCTAGTGTTTTCTCTCAGGCTAAACTGACCAATTACATCCTGTGATGTCCTTAAATAATCCAGTGATAGGAGGCTTCAGTTGTACAGGGAGTCTAATGACACGCCAAGAAATTTTCATCCAATTCTCACCTGTGTATATACCACCAACAGGTTAAATTTACAATGCCCCCAATAGATCTCAGTTTCCATTCCAAATTTATCCCTCCCTGTACTTCATATTTTCCATATTTGAAAAACCATATCCTATCACTATTACTGTTGAGGCTTAAAATAGCAGGGTAATCTTGGGCTTTTCTCTTTCTCTTACCTCCCTCATCCAATCAGTGACTAAGCCCTCCTGATTTCCCCTCTTTCATAGCTCTCTAACTAAAATTTACTTCTTATTTCTAATGCTACTATCTACTCAATTAATTAATATAATAAATATTTATTAGGTGCATACTTTTGTCAGGCACCTTATTAAGGGTTGAGGATGCCAAGATATATTTTTACCTTCTCTCTACTCTTAGTTATCTTCCATAGCTATGTATATTAGTATAGAAGTCTGAAAGTGAAGTGAGGCATACCTGAGGGAATGATCAAATATCCCTTGGGTTAGTGAGAAAGTCTTCAGAGAGGACCTTGACATCTAACTAAGTATGTACACTATAATTCAATTAAAAGTCTAAATATAGACAAATACCATATATCACTTATACGTGGAATCTAAAATAGGACATAATGAACTTATCCATGAAATAAAAATCAACTCACAGACATAGAGAACAGACTTGCGGTTGCCAAGAAGGAGGATTGGGGAAGGAAGGATGGGGAGTTTGGGATTAGCCAATGCAAACTATTATATACAGAACAGATAAACAAGGTCCTATTGTATAGAATAGGGAACAATATTCAGTATCATGTAATAAACCATAATGGAAAATATTTATAAAAGAATATAAATATATAACCAAATCATTTTGTTGTCCAGTAGAAACTAACACAACCATGTAAATCAACAATACTTTCATAAAATAAAATTTTTAAGTCTAAATATAGAACTGAAGGTAAGGAAAGGTAATCAAGGCAGGGAAAATATATTGAAAGAATAATGTGCAACAGAAAGGCAATTCAGTAGAGATAAAGCTGGAGAAGAAAGCAGGAGACAGTTCATGGAGGGTCTTGCATGCCATGCTAGGAAGATTCTACTTGAACTAGTTGTCACTGAAGAATTTTAAGCAAGATAGTATATTTTTCAGAGAAAACCAGACCTCTGTTCAGAAATATAACTGGTAACAGATCAATAAATAGACTAGAGATGGGGAAAGAGTTGAAGTAAAAATATTAGTTAAAAGATTAAGTATTGCAAGAGAATAATGATTAAGGTCTAACCTAAATCTGTAACAATAAAGATTAAGAAGAGAGGACCGTTAGAGTTCAAGGGGTGGTCAAGTTCATAATTCCTATCTAGCATCTGTCTGGGTCACATTAACTGAGATTGGAAACGTAGGAAGGGAATTAATTAGAAAAAATCACTTTATCTTTCAGTTCAGTTCAGTTCAGTCGCTCAGTCGTGTCCGACTCTTTGCGACCCCATGAATCGCAGCACGCCAGGCCTCCCTGTCTATCACCATCTCCTGGAGTTCACTCAGACTCATGTCCATCGAGTCCGTGATGCCATCCAGCAATCTCATCCTTGGTCGTCCCCTTCTCCTCCTGCCCCCAATCCCTCCCAGCATCATAGTCTTTTCCAATGAATCAACTCTTCTCATGAGGTGGCCAAAGTACTGGAGTCTCAGCTTTAGCATCATTCCTTCCAAAGAAACCCCAGGGTTGATCTCCTTCAGAATGGACTGGTTGGATCTCCTTGCAGTACAAGGGACTCTCAAGAGTCTTCTCCAACACCACAGTTCAAAAGCATCAATTCTTCGGTGCTCAGCCTTCTTCATAGTCCAACTCTCACACCCATACATGACCACAGGAAAAAACATAGCCTTGACTAGATGGACCTTAGTCGGCAAAATAATGTCTCTGCTTTTGAATATACTATCTAGGTTGGTCATAACTTTTCTTCCAAGGAGTAAGTGTCTTTTAATTTCATGGATGCAGTCACCATCTGCAGGGTTTTGGAGCCAAAAAAAGTAAAGTCTGACACTTCATTTTTAAACATGCTGAATTTGAGATGTGCATGGCTATACATGAGTATAAACTCAGCAAGAAATCCCAAATCAACCAAAGTTTAGGAGAAAGACAGTGACCTGGAATTATGAATCACTGATACACAGATTATATTATAAGCCTTATAAGAATGCTTAACATTACCCATTAAATTAGTTAGAAGTTGATTTGGCTAAAAGTGACAGAAATTTAAAAAAAAAGCAGCAGCTTAAATAAAAAGAAGTTTATTTCTTTTTCTGAAAGCAAACAGTTCAGGGTAGCTAGAGTGGCTTCTCAAAGTCGTAAGGAATATAGATTCCTTTCATGGTCTGTTCCATCATTCTCAAGCCATGGCCTTTACTTCATGAACCATGATAACTGCTTGAGTTCCAGCAATCATACCTATATTCCAGCAAGCATGAAGGAAAGAGAGAAGGAATGCTCCTTTCCTATGAGTGCTTTCTGAGCACTGCATACAATATTCCTACCTAATTTCCCCTGGTCAAGAAGTTTGAATGGAGTCATTAGTAAGGGAATCAGGTTTCAGGGAGCTGAGAAGTAAATATAGGGAAGAAAATGGAGACAGCAAGTAAACAGTACTCTTGGCAAATTTACCTTTAAAAAATAAGAGAAAGTGAAATCCATGGATACAGGAATCTTTTATTTTTGCATTGGGAGAGGTTCATGTATATGGAATACTGGAGATGAGCCATTAGAAACAAACAAACAAAGATATTTCAGCCAATGGAATAAGGCTAATGCTTCAGAGAAAGCAGAAAGAAATAGGAGAAAGATGGCAAGTGAAAAAAATCAAACTTGAACAGAAGAAACTGCTCTTCCTAGGACTGAAGGAAAATTTTAGCTCAGGTCTGGCAGAAAATGAAGAAGAACTAAAGAGCGTCTTGATGAAACTGAAAGAAGAGAGTGAAAAAGTTGGCTTAAAGCTCAACATTCAGAAAACTAAGATCATGGCATCTAGTCCCATCACTTCGTGGCAAATAGATCAGGAAACAGTGGCAACAGTGGCAACAGTGGCTGACTTTATTTTTCTGGGCTCCAAAATCACTGCAGATGGTGATTGCAGCCATGAAATTAAAAGATGCTTACTCCTTGGAAGGAAAGTTATGACCAACTTAGATAGCATATTAAAAAGCAGAGACATTACTTTGTCAACAAAGGTCCGTCTAGTCAAGGCTATGGTTTTTCCAGTGGTCATGTATGGATGTGAGAGTTGGAGAGTGTGAAGAAAGCTGAGCGCTGAAGAATTGATGCTTTTGAACTGTGGTGTTGGAGAGGACTCTTGAGAGTCCCTTGGACTGCAAGGACATCCAACCAGTCCATCCTAAAGGAGATCATTCCTGGGTGTTCATTGGAAAGACTGATGTTGAAGCTGAAACTCCAATACTTTGGCCACCTGATCAAAGAGCTGACTCATTTGAAAAGACCCTGATGCTGGGAAAGATTGAGAGCAGGAGGAGAAAGGGATGATAGTGGATGAGATGGTTGGGTGGCATCACCGACTCGATGGACATGGGATTGGGTGGACCCCGGGAGTTGGTGATGGACAGGGAGGCCTGGTGTGCTGCAGTTTATGGGGTCACAAAGAGTCGGACATGACTGAAACATTGAACTGAAGTGAACTGGCATTTCAGAGGTTGAAAGTTTTTATTGTCTGAGTTGTGGCACATGCTTAAAATGAAGCAGTGCCAAAACACAGTTACAAAAATAGTAAGACTTATTTTCCAACACTTAATAATTTAGTAGGAAGACTACCTTACTTTTAGTCACTGTTCCCAGTATATTTCTTGGATTTCCTAATTTCTGTACCTTTGCTCACATTCTTCCCCAACTGGATTGTACCTCAACACCTACTTACAGTCCAAAATCAAACTCTAGTGTCCTTTCCTCTATTCTTCCTCTGCTCCCTTAGCTAGGAATTATTTTTTCATCCTCTAGCTTCCTGAGCACTTACACGTACCTTTCTTCTATCATTTATATTTTTCAGTCTTAATTTATTTTCTTTTTTGTTAATTGCTTTGTCAAATGTGGGTCCTAGTTAAATTCATTCATTTATCTCTCTCACCACTAGAATAGTTCTAGACATGAAATGCACAATAAAGAAATATTTATACAGTCAATGAAGGCACCAAGGTGCTCCCTACATGAATCTTGATCAATGGCAATGATGAACATTAGTTCACATGCCCATCCCTAGGCTTTCCAAGAGAATGTCTAAGTCAGAAATCCAAAGTACATGCTTTCTTTTTGTCTAAATACAAATAGCTGTTTCTTTAAACAAAAGCAAGTCACAAGTCCAAAGTATGGACAACTTTAAGCAAAGGAATCGAATCTCATTATGAAATCATTTGCTGAATGTCTGTCCACCCTGGCAGTAGCACAAACACCAAGAACCCACTGATGTTCAAACTCAAGCAACATAGTATTGCAGACTACAGACAGGAAGCAGCAGTTGCACCTGCAGGAAGACCATGCTGTGATGTGACATTTTAAAATATAATGACTCAATCTGAACTTACAAGTTCATGCATGTTAGGCAAAGAAGGAGACTAAGAACAGAGTGCAATCAGTGACACAAGATAAGAACATAAAGGCACAGCCATTCAGATATAATGGCAGGGTCCATGGGTCAGAGATGGGTCATGTCAATCTCGCCCATCCTCATAAAATATCCATAAGGAGGCCACATGGACTTGCAAGAAATCAGGTCATATCCTCCCCTTTCTATAAACCAGAAAAGTATGGCAAATTATAATAACCATTTTATGCTCACACAGAATCAGCCAGGGGAGAACAGTTTCGAAAATTCCAGGATTCCCTTCCTGGAGAAAAAAGAAAACTTAAATAAATACATGCTGGTATGTATGAAAGGCTCTGCTTATAACAATGTGCTTATACATAATATTGGGGTTTATTAAAATCAGATATTTAAAAATCATCATCTAAGAAATCCAAGAGAAAAAGCTAATATGCGCTGGAATCAAGACTTAGTCCTTGTTGAAGGAGAAAGCCAAAATAGCTTACTTAATTTGTTCTTCTGATTAAAAAATAGAGGTAGGAGTCAAAGTATCTGATATAAATATAACAACTCATTTTTCCTTTTGAAACAAAATACAATTGAAAATTATAAAGCAAAACTCAGGAAATAATTTAGTTATTCCTTTTTAATGCCTTTACCTATAAAGGCACTTGTACAGTCACAGAATTTTAGAGATTTAATGATCTGATAAATCAGTTGCTTTAAGCATCTCAATCTCTTACACACACTGGCATTCCTTTTTGCTGAATGAATAAATGCATGAATAAATGTGTTGTTAAAGTACTCTAATATGACATTTTTCATATAGGTAATTTTTTTTTCCAAAAAACTGAAAATAATTGACCAAAAGCACTCTACTGTTGAGAAATCTGGGCTTCACTGTTGGCTCAGTGGTAAAGAATCTGCCTGCCAAAGCAGCAGAAGCAGGTTCCATCCTTGAGTCAGGAAGATCCCCTGGAGAAGAAAATGGCAACCCACTCCAGGAATACTCTTGTTTGGAAAACCCCATGGAGCCGGGCATGCTATAGCCGGTGGGGTTGCAAAGAGTCAGACGAGACTTAGCAACTCAATAGCGAACAACAGCAGTGGGTAATCTAGGACTAGAAATGAGGTTTCCTAAGGTTTTCTTTTATAAGAGCATAAGAGGAGGAGATCTTAGGCACCTATCAGGGTACGACTTTAGCTATCAGTTTTGGAGATGCTAGAAGCTGTGTGTCAGAAAAGAGAAAGCAAACACTCTATATTAATCCCAGTTTACACTTACCACTGTCATGCTACTGTCTTTTCTTGAAAAATTATTAAATTAGTATTAAACAATAGAGTTGGAAAGGACCTCACTCATTCAACAAACATTTATTGAGCATCTACACTGTGCCAGACACGGTTCTAGGTGCTGGAGATACATGAGAAGGAAGAGACAAAATTTTTGTCCGCATAGAATGTACATTCTAGTGAACTTAGAGATGACAAGTCCCTCCATTAAAAAAAAATATTTTTATTAACATATGGGTTGATTTACTGTGCTGTGTTAGTTTCAGTTATATAGCAAAGTGATTCAGTTATACATGCACATACATGTCATGTGTGTGTGTATATATGCATATATATGTGTGTGTGTGTGTGTGTTCTTTTTCAAGTTCTTTTCCATTATAGGTTATTACAAGATATTCAATACAGTTCCCTATTCTATACAGTAGGTCCTTGGTGCCTCTGTTTCTTAAACAGATAAGGAAGCTGATCCCCCAACAGTAGAAGTAACTTAGACCTCTGTCACACAGTGATCGTGTAATAAGTCTGAACTTGGAACTCAGGTTCCTTAGTATATTTCACTTTCCACTATGCCATGCCAGCTTACAAGTTTCTAAAAAAGCAGGCCCACTGCTTTCCAATCTCTCTTTCTCTCTCTCCCTTCTTCATTCTCTCTCTCTCCTTTTGCACTCCCTCTCTCTCATCCTCTTCCCCTCTCATCATCCCAGGTCACTCTGTATCAGCATCACACTGGCTATCAATAGCCAAGGTTTTGAATCAATTTATGACAATAATAGAAAACAGAATTAACATAGTTATAGCACCTAGCTACTTTTAAGACTATGTCTCTAAAATTGCTTAAGTCTGGAGCAAGGGAAACAAAAGAAAAAAGAAGGAAGGTAGGAAAATAAAAAGAAACAAAGACAGCTACAAAAGAAGGAGGAGGGTGGGAAAAAAAATCAAGCAAGCAATGCCTTAAAAGTGCACACAAACTGCAAAGCAGGTTTCCAATACTCTGCCAAAATGTTGATTGCTGCAGTTTAAAGGGGAAAATTGCAGTCAGATACAAATGTCCTAGGTCTAAGTTGAGAATGAAAAACAGTTAAAACTGTGGAGACTTTTTCATAAACAAAACACCCTTTACTATTTGGATGCTTAAAACCCAAGAAGCATTATTTCAGTGATTTTTCTTATGTTAGTCAACTAAAATATTTAGAAAAACAGAACATGAATGATACAAATAAAAACTGTCCTTAGAACCTCAGTGTGTATTGTAGCAGTAGTCATAACATTCATGAATATACACTTTAAGTGGCAGAGCTGGAAACTAGCTCTTTGAACCCAAATCTGTTGATCATCAGTTTCATTTGGCTATATTTCTTATGTTTGAAAAAAAAAAATCGATGTTCCTACAGAAGGATAAAATGGATTATATTAAAAGAACAGAAAATACTTAAAAATTCAAAACATCTTATATTTTTAATTTTTTTTTTACCTTTTAAAATGTGAAAAGAACATTTCCATTTCATCTGGGATCATAGCATTGAACCAAAGTCAACGCTATTGATGGAACAAAGAGCAGTTAAACCAAAGAGGCAGTTAGAACAATATATACTACATTTATTTGATTGGACATTTCTACAAATATCTTATATAGGTCAAGTTACCAGTGTCATTTTTGATCACTTTTATACTGCCTTTTCCCCATTTTTTACTGTGTATTTTCTAATTACTAAAACATGTAGAGTAAAGTAAACTTTCCCTAAGACATAGTAAAACCAGTCTTTGTATTTGAATTAAATTAGTAGCGTCCTACCAACATGGACCTACATTATAGCACAGGGAACTGTACTCAATGTTATGTAATATATATACTACAATGAAAAAGTCAGTTGACTAAATTCAATAAAATTGTTTCTCTTTTTGTTTTGCTTTGTTTTTGTATTATATTTATTCAAACCATTTTGCATTAAGCAAGTGTGAATGGTTACAAACCACTTTTAAAAAGTCTACTGAAAGCTTTGAACTATCTTTTGTAAAAATAAACAGTCAACAAATAATAAAGTATGCAAGATTCTTTAAAATACTGAACACTAGGCTTAATGCTTTAATTATCTAAAAAGAATGGGAAGCATTCAATAAATCTAACCCACATTTTCTAATTGAAAAAAATTGATCATAAGTATGTACAAATTCTGTTATGCAAAAACCTTGAGACTCTTACAAAATGATTTTTCACATTTTACTCACCATTCAAAATCTATGAATAGCTTAGATTATTTCTCTAAAAATTTACTTAAAAGTGAGGTGCTTCTTTTTGCATTGAAGAAGTATGCTCTATGTTATCTAAATGAATTTTACACATAATTTAAACTATAATGTCAAGTATGAAAACTGTTAAATTTCAACATATATAACGATAAAAATAAGAGGGAATTCCCTAGTGGTCCAGTGGTTAGGGATTCTTCATTTTTCCTGCCAAGGGACTGAGTCTAATCCCTGGTCAGTGAAAGACCCACAAGCAGCAGCAAGTGGCAAAAAAAAAAAAAAAGTAATAAGAAAATGATGTCCATTATAACTACCATAAGTTAATATTTTTCTGGGAATATTAGTCAACTTACTACTATAAAGGGAAAATACATTGCAAAATAAAGAGGTATTTACTATTTTCCATAGTTAGTGTGATTGTCTAGTAGAAATTTCATGAGAATCAACTGCTGCTGCTGCTGCTGCTGCTGCTAAGTCGTTTCAGTCATGTCCAACTTTGTGCAGCCCCATAGATGGCAGCCCACCAGGCTCCCAACCCTGGGATTCTCCAGGAGAGAACACTAGAGTGGGTTGCCATTTCCTTCTCCAATGCATGAAAGTGAAAGTGAAAAGGAAGTCTCTCAGTCATGTTCGGCTCTTTGCGACCCCATGTGCTGCAGCGTACCAGGCTCCTCTGCCCATGGGATTTTCCAGGCAAGAGTAGTGGAGTGGGGTGGCATCGCCTTCTCTGGAGAATCAACTGGATGAACCATTAAAATGCATATGAGAGTTTAGAACAGTGATAGTGAGAGCAATAAAAAATAAATACATAAAATGAATGAAAACATAATGGAAGGAGATATACTATTTAAAACAGGAACAAAAGATTACAAAATAGTTAATGGTGAACTAAGAAGTATCCAGGAAGTAGAACTCAACTCTACTATAAGATATAAAAGAATATGCATACAGATGCAAGGAGGTATGGACTCTCATAACTCAATAAAGGAAAAGAACAAAATAACTCAAAAATAGAGAAAAGAAAAATTAGAAAAATGAAAAGGTATATGCCAACTAAAATTGGAAAAAAAACTCACTGATGATAGATACAAAATATATCCTAAATTACAAATATAAAATCATGTTAACACAGAGCTGTTTCGGTTTCAGTTCAGTCGCTTAGTAGTGTCCAACTCTTTGCGACCTCATGAACTGCAGCACACTGGGCCTCCCTGTCTATCAACAACTCCCAGAGTTTACTCAAACTCATGTCCATTAAGTTGGTGATGCCATGCAACCATCTCATCCTTGGTAGACCCCTTCTCCTCCTGCCCACAATCCCTCCCAGCATCAGGGTCTATTCAAATGAGTCAGTTCTTCGCTTCAGGTGACCAAAGTATTGAAGTTTTAGCTTCACCATCAGTCTTTCCAGTGAATATGCAGGGTTTATTTCCTTTAGGATGGACTGGTTGGATGTCCTTGCAGTTGAAGGGACTCTCAAGAATCTTCTCCAACACCACAGTTCAAAAGCATTAATTCTTCGGCACTCAGCTTTCTTCATAGTCCAACTCTCACATGCATATATGACTACTGGAAAAACCATAGCCTTGACTAGACAGACCTTTGTTGGCAAAGTAATGCCTCTGCTTTTTAACATGCTGTCTACATTGGTCATAGTTTTTCTGCCAAGGAGCAAGTGTCTTTTAATTTCATGGCTGCAGTCATCATCTACAGTGATTTTGGAGCCCAAAAAAATAGTCTGTCACTGTTTCCACATCTAGTTGCCATGAAGTGATGGGACCAGATGCCATGGTCTTACTTTCCTGAATGTTGAGTTTTAAGCCAACTTTTTCACTCTCCTCTTTCACTTTCATCAAGAGGCTCTTTAGTTCTTCTTCACTTTCTGCCATAAGGGTGTTGTCGTCTGCATATCTGAGGCTATTGATATTTCTCCTGGAAATCTTGATTCCAGCTTATGCTTCCTCTAAACCAGTGTTTCTCATGATGTACTCTGCATAGAAGTTAAATAAGCAGGGTGACAGTATACAGCCTTGATGTACTCCTTTTCCTGTTTGGAACCAGTCTGTTGTTCCATGTCCAGTTCTGACTGTTGCTTGCTGACCTGCATACAGATTTCTCAAGAGGCAAGTCAGGTAGTCTGGTACTCCTATCTGTTGAAGAATTTTCCACACATTGTTTTGACCCACACAGTCAAAGGCTTTGTTATAGTCAATAAAACAGAAGTAGATGTTTTTCTGGGACTCTCTTGCTTTTTCAATGATCCAGCAGATGCTGGCAATTTGATCTCTGGTTCTTCTGCCTTTTCTAAAACCAGCTTGAACATCTGGAAGTTCATGGTTCATGTATAGTTGAAGCCTTGCTTGGAGAATTTTGAGCATTACTTTACTAGCATGTGAGATGAGAGCAATTGTACAGTAGCTTGAGCATTCTTTGGCATTGCCTTTCTTTGGAATTGGAATGAAAATTGACTTTTTCCAGTCTTGTGGCCACTGCTGAGTTTTCCAAATTTGCTGGCATATTGAGTGCAGCACTTTAAGAGCTTCATCTTTTAGGATTTGAAATAGCTCAACTGGAATTCCATCACCTCCACTAGCTTTGTTCGTAGTGATGCTTCCTAAGGCCCACTTTACTTCACACTCCAGGATGTCTGGCTCTAGGTGAGTGATCATACGAAACTGATTATCTGGGTCCTGAAGATCTCTTTTGTATAGTTCTTTGTGTATTCTTGCCACGTCTTCTTAATATCTTCTGCTTCTGTTAGGTCCCTACCATTTCTGTCCTTTATCGAGCCCATCTTTGCATGACATGTTCCCTTGGTATCTCTAATTTTCTTGAAGAGATCTCTAGTCTTTCCCATTCTATTGTTTTCCTCTATTTCTTTGCTTTGATCATTAAGGAAGGCTTTCTTATCTCTCCTTGCTTTTTTTTGGAACTCTACATTCAAATGGGTATATTTTTCCTTTTCTCCTTTGCTTTTCATTTCTCTTCTTTACTCAGCTATTTGTAAGACCTCCTCAAACAACCATTTTGCCTTTTTTCATTTCTTTTTCTTGGGGATGGTCATTATCATGGTCTCCTGCACAATGTTACAAACCTCCATCCATAGGTCTTCAGGCACTCTGTCTATCAGATCTAATCACACAGCTGGGGTTGCCACAAATGACTGCATATCTCTTAAAGGTTCTTCAGAAGTGTAAGACAAAGTCATTCAAATTATTCATTCCCTTTAATTCAAACATTACATTTGCAGGTTTCAAGGAAATAATCTTATTTATATGTAAGTACATTACTATAAATTGTTCTTTTCAACATCACTTACAATTATGAAAAATTGGAAACAATCTGAACATTCAATCATATGTCTGTGTGTGTGTGTGTGTGTGCACGCTCAGTCACTCAGTCATGTCCAACTCTTTGGGACCCATTGGACTGCAGCCTTCCAGGCTCCTCTGCCCATGGGATTTTCCAGGCAAGAATGCTGAAGTGGGTTGCCACTTCCTACTCCAGGGCACCTTCCTAATCCAGTGATTGGACTCACATCTCCTGCATCTCCTATATTGGCAGGCAGATTTTTTTTTTTTTAACCACTGAACCACCTGGGAAGCCATTCAAGCATATATGATTAGCTACATAAGTTATTCATTTGTTTGATGAATACTACACAGATTGTGCTTCCAGGTGGCTTAATGGTAAAGAATTCACCTGCCAAGCAGGAGACATGGGTTCAATCCCTGAGTTGGGAAGATCCTTTGGAGAAGAAAATGGCAATCCATTCTAGTATTCTTGCCTGCGAAGTCCCATGAACAGAAAAGCTGGGCCAGCTATAGTCCAGGGGATCTCAAAAGAGTCAGACAAGACTTGACAATTAAAACAATAACAACACAGACATTAAAAATGACAAATGTGTTAATTATACTTTAAATGTAAAATCATATAAAATAATTTTATTTTTGCTTATACCTATATTTATTTTTTCCTTATTTATTAAATAAATTATGTTAAACATGTGTTTATCTTTTCTCAATGTCTCAGGGTCATTTTCTGTTAATTCACTAACCATTAATCATTAGTGAATATATATTAATGTGTTTGTTATTGATAGTTAACTGTAATTTAGGCTTCCCTGCAATATGGTTAAGAATCCACCTGCAATGCCGGAGACCTGGGTTTGATCCCTGGGTTGGGACTATTCCCTGGAGGAGGGCATGGCAACCCACTCCAGTAGTTTTGCCTAGAGAATCTCCATGGACAGAGGAGCCTGGCAGGCTACAGTCCATGGGGTCCCAAAGAGTTGGACATGACTGAACGACTAAGCACAGCACATACTGGTCTCCAAAAAGTGACTTCTAGGTGACCTAGAGTTTACTAAAGGGTATAATTTTTTATGACCTCTCACTAAATGGCATCAGAGGGTTCTCTCTCATCTTCCAGGCTGGTAGCAGCAAGGAAAATAGAGGTTTAGGTTGAAGCCTATCCTAAGTGCAGAACTTGGCATTTTCACCCAAGAGATACTGTTTCTGGAGGCCATGGTAAAATTCAAAATGTTTCATCTTGGAAACAAGCTAAACCTGTATGTCATGCAAACCATCCAAATCCAAACAGAGAGAGAAATTCTGGGCATAAAATCAAGACAATGAAAACTGTGGGGTAAATATATAAAGCAAAGAGTTGGAACAGTCTAGAGTAATTTCCTAAGCCAAGTATTTGTCACTGCAGTGGGGACTTTTTATGCTTCTGTGGCTCAAGATGAGAAATAAACTATGACCTAAAGTGTTCAACTCAGAGCAGAGGCACGTACACAGTGTTCTGCTTTTTAAGTTTCTAGGTTTTATCATTATATTTTCTCCCTCTTCTTTTTCCTTTACAACCTGCCACTTATGCTGTCAGTGTGTCTTCCCTTTTTCTGAATATTCTCTCTTCTAATTTGCTTCTTAGCATTTGCTAGAGACTGGAAAATCACATAGCCAAATATGTCTGAAAGCCTTCAGTACAAAAAAAGTGATGATAAAACTGATGGCATTAGAAAATCACCATTTTGCAACCATTATACTAATAATTTGTTCTAAGAATCACCAACAGCCACTAAAACTATTAGGTGATATTTGAAGAATGATATATTATATTTACATAGCATCAAAGCACTTCTCCACAAATTACCTGTTAATTAGAAACAGCAGAGCAAACTAGCAGACATCATGTGAAAATAAAAGTTAACATCACTGGTGATGGGAAATGCAATGTAGCCTAAAAGACACAACATTACTTCTATGATATTTTTACCCCAAATGAATGACTTGAATTTAAACATAAGGAGATATAAGATGAATACAAACTGAGGCATATTCTGCAAAATATATTGTCTATAAAATTCTCTAAGCCAGGCTTCAACAGTAAGAGAACCAAGAACTTCCAGATGTTCTAGCTGGGTTTAGAAAAGGCAGAGGAACCAGTGATCAAATTGCCAACATCCACTGGACCATAGAAAAAGCAACAGAGCTCCAGAAAAAAACATATACTTCTGCTTGACTGAGTATGACAAAGCCTTTGACAGTGCGGATCACAACAATGTGTGGAAAATTCTTCAAGAGATGGCAATACCAGATCAGCTTACTGCCTCCTGAGAAATCTGTATGCAGGTCAAGAAGCAACAGTTAGAACCAGACACGGAACAAAGGACTGTTTCCAAATCAAGAAAGGAGTACTTCAAGACTGTATATTGTCACCCTGCTTATTTAACTTATATACAGAGTACATCATATGAAATGCCAGGCTGGATGAAGCACAAGCTGGAATCAAGACTGCTGGGAGAAATATCAATAACCTCAGATACACAGATGACACCACCATTATGGCAGAAAGCAAAGAAGAACTGAAGAGCCTCTTGATGCAAGTGAAAGAGGAGAGTGAAAAAAAACCTGGCTTGAAACTCAATATTCAAAAGACAAAGATCATGGCATCTGGTCCCATCACTTAATGGCAAATAGATGGGGATACAGTGGAAACAGTGGCAGACTTTATTTTGTGGGGCTCCAAAATCACTGCAGATGGTGACTGCAGCCATAAAATTAAAAGACACTTGCTCCTTGGAAGAAAAGCTATGACCAACCTAGAAAGCACATCAAAAAGCAGAGATATTACTTTGCCCTCAAAGGTCCATCTAGTCAAAGCTATGGTTTTTCCAGTAGTCATGGGTGGATGTGAGAATTGGATCATAAAAAATGCTTAGCGCCGAAGAATTGATGCTTTTGAACTGTGGTGTTGGAGAAGACGCTTGAGATTTCCTTGGACTGCAAGGAGATCAAACAAGTCAATCCTAAAGGAAATCAGTCCTGGATATTCACTGGAAGGACTGATACTGAAGCTGAATCTCCAACACTTTGGCAACCTGGTGTGAAGAACTGATTCATGTGAAAAGACCCTGATGCTGGGAAAATTGAAGGCAGAAGGAGAAGGGGACGACAGAAGATGAGATGGTTGGATGACTTCACCGACTCAATGGACATGAATTTGAGCAAGCTCTGGGAATTGGTGGTGGACAGGGAAGCCTGGCTTGCTACAGTCCATGGGGTTGCAAAGAATTGGATAAGACTGAGTGACTGAACTAGCTGATTGAATCTTCAAAAATGTCAATATAATAAAAGACAAAGAAGGGCTGAAGTAACATTCACATTATAGACTAAAGTTGAATGGCAAACGGAATGAAAGTGTGATCCTGCTCGGCTGAAAACGACATTATTGGGACATTATTGGAGCAACTGGTAAAATTTGAATATAAACTATAAGCTAGATAATAGTATTATGTGTATTATCTAAGAGAAAGTATAATTAAGGAACAGTGGTAAAATATTAACAACAGGTGAATATGTGTGAAGGATAGTTGGAGTTCTTTGTGCTATTCTTAAAGTGACTCTGTAAGTCTGAAATTAATTCAAATTAAAATTTTAAAATAGGTAATGATGAAGTATATACTTTCATTTCCCCAGAAGGCTTGACTGATATATATTTTGCTACTCAGATACTTTCTTGGCTAAATACCTTTTTCCTAATTAAGACAAATACAGAGAAATTAAATGTTAGTAATTTATAAATTCTTTACTGTTATGCACTGAGTATTTAATTTATTGATACCAAATCACACTTATATGGTTTTTTGAGTCATAATTCTATAAGTCTGCACTATTCATGATCACTTACCAGTAATGAACTAGAAATTACCTGAACAAAGGAAGAATGTTGCAGACTATATAGAAACATCAAAATATGTTAGCCTAGGGCTTCATAAAATGATTTCATCATTCAAACTGAATTAATTATAGGTTATGCTCATATTCAGAAAGCTGATACTTTTCTAGATGTGTGGTCAGAGTAGTTGTATTGTCTAATGGTGGCAAGCAAGCAGGAGTACATAATTCAATAACATCATTAAAAAAAAAAAAAAAAGCCCTGAGAAGTATTTATCCAAAAGCAAAAGAACTAACTTGGCAAAATCATCAACTTTTTTAGTGACAACTTAGAGTTTCCAGTAGTTCTAGATGGCTCAGGGGTTAAGGAGAAGGCAATGGCACCCCACTCCAGTACTCTTGCCTGGGAAATCCCATGGACAGAGGAGCCATGGTAGGCTGCAGTCCATGGGGTCGCTAAGAGTCAGACATGACTGAGCGACTTCCCTTTGACTTTTCACTTTCATGCATTGGAGAAGGAAATGGCAACCCACTCCAGTGTGCTTGCCTGGAGAATCCCAAGGACGGCAGAGCCTGGTGGGCTGCCGTCTATTAGGTTGCAGAGTCGGACACGACTGAAGCGACTTAGCAGCAGCAGCAGCAGGGTTAAAGCGTCCGACTGCAATGCGGAAGACCTGGGTTCCATCTCTGAGTCAGAAAGATCCCCTGGAGAAGGAAATGGCCACCCACTCCAGTATTCTTGCCTGGAGAATCCCATGGACAAAGGAGCCTGGTGGGCTCCAGTCCACGGGGTCGCAAAGAGTCGGACACGACTGAGTGACCTCACTTTTACTCAAGCTAAATAAGAGTGGCTATAGTGTTCTCCACCACTACTGTGAATCAGTATTTCTCCAGTAAGGAGACACAGTGCTATTAATCCACCATTGTTATGATTCAGACAGCCAACAGGAAATATAACTAGACTAGAGAAAAATTCAGCCTATATGGATCTGATGTTAATAGACAGAAATCATCCATTATAAATGAAAGACTAACAAAATGTGCTCAGACTGAAACTGCTTGATTTTGTGTGATAGTAAAAATCTATCATCTGAATGGAAGTGATTTTATCATTTTATTTCTGAGGCTTGCTATTTTGTCTATGTTAAAAAAATGGCTTACCAATTAATTGGTATGCTTGAATATGTTTTAATTATACAATATACATGATAATATTACTTTTGCTGACCAGATCACAATCATAATGATTCTTTCCTTCAACATAATTCCACAGAATTTTAATCATGTGTATTTTGAATAATAGTAATACTGTAAATATAGCAACTACTATTAATATTAGTTGAGCACTTATTACTACTCCTATGAGTAATAAACATAATACTTCTTATGTGCTTGACACTGTTCAAAGCATTATGTATAGCATTAATGTCACCCTCCTAATGACCATATAAGGTAGACATTATCATCCATTTTAACAATAAGGAAAATAATGTTAAATTACTTGCCCAAGATAAAATTCCTAGTAAGTGGTGGATCCGGAGTTTGAACCAAAGAAGCCTGGGTCTAGAGTTCATTCTTTGAACCATATACTAAACTTCCTCAATTACTATGTTCATACACTGAGCTAAACACTCTACAAACCTCTATTTTGGTTGAAAGTCACCTAAAACATTTAACCTCACTTAAATAAGGAAATGAGTAGAATTCACGAAAGACTTAGTTCAGAAATAAGACAAATTCAGGTTGGTTGCTTCAGCCTTTACTGACATCCTCAAGACACCAGATTCTTTAAATTTCTCCACTGCTACCCACAATGTCCACTCTATCCTACAGCTTGTTTTCCATGGCTCTAGGAAAGCTTACAAGAGCAACTTGAATGACAGGTTTCTACATTCATGTCTGTGTCAGTTTGGCTCCTCTGAGAAGCAGAAAGCAAGATGGAATTGTACATGGAAGATATTTGGTGGAGGAATGCCTGTGAAGGATAAAGTGGGGAGGGAAGAGTAGAAGTATTCTTCAACTTCATGTCCCACAGGAGGACATCTAAAGAAAATGTGATTTTTTAGAAACTTTGCATGGAAAACAGATGGCAGGTTAACCATGACCAATATCCCTTACATATCTCACAAATTCTCTGACATTTGATGCTTTAGAAACTATCAAATAGGACTTAAAATTAAGGTAAAGTGAAACAGGAGAATAAGGATGGTGGAATACAAGGACGTGGAGCTAACCACTTCCCAGAAATACATCAAACATAGGTCTACATGTGAAAAACAAGATAAATAATCTTTCACTTGTTTACAAAAAGTCATGAACTTGTAACTTCTTTCACTGAAAATTACTTCTCATGAGAAAGAGCCAAATTATTCACTTTAATAATGATCAAAGCAGCAAAATTAAATACCTCAAAATCTGAAGTCAATTTATTTTCTGGTTTCTATCAACAGAAGGCACTAATTAGAGTTTAGTATGAGTTAATTGGAATGCCTATTCTGAGGGTATTCTCATGGTGCCAAAAGCACTGTTCAACATTTTTTAAACCATGTATTCCCATCAGAATCTTAAATTTATTGTGTATTTTCTGTCTACATATATAAATGCTTCAGAAAAATTTTCCCTAAGCTACCATAATATTTAAGAATTTTTCTGAGCAAGTGATAAGTTCTGTCATTGAAACAAATATAGACTTGGAGTCTGAAATTCTGTATTCAGGCCATGCTCTCAAATTTTGTCTCTTTGGTAAGCCTTGTCACCACATTTAGCTCAGTTTCTCCATCTTTGAAATGTGAATCAATGCCCACCTCCTGTATCTGTCAAAGAACATAATGTAATGATCAATTTTAAAGCAATTTATAAACTGTAAAGTGTTAATAATCTATCAGTTTAGTTCAGATCAATTGCTCAGTTGTGTCTGACTCTTTGCAACCACAGGGACTGCAGCACCCCAGGCTTCCCTGTCCATCACTAACTCCCGGAGCTTTCTCAAACTCATGTCCATTGAGTCGGTGATGCCATCCAACCATCTCATCCTCTGTCATTCCCTCCTCCTCCTTCATTCAATCTTTCCAAGCATCAGGGTCTTCTCAAATGAGTCAGTTCTTTGCATCAGGTGGCCAAAGTATTGGAGATTCAGCTTCAGCATCAGTTCTTCCAATGAATATTCAAAACTGATTTCCTTTAGGATTGACTCATTTGATCTCCTTGCAGTCCAAGGGACTCGCAAGAGTCTTCTCCAACACCACAGTTCAAAAGCATCAATTCTTTTGTGCTTAGCTTTCTTTATGGTCCAACTCTCACATCCATCCATGACTACTGGAAAAACCATAGCCTTGACCAGATGGACCTTTGTAGACAAAGTAATGTCTCTGCTTTTTAATATGCTGTCTAGGTTGGTCATAGCTTTTCTTCCAAGGAGTAAGTGTCTTTTAATTTCATGGATGCAGTCACCATCTGCAGTGATTTTGGAGCCCAAGAAAATAAAGTCTCACTGTTTCCATTGTTTCCCCATCTATTTGCCATGAAGTGATGGGACAAGATGCCATAATCTTCGCCTTTTGAATATTGAGTTTTAAGCCAGCTTTTTTTCAGTCTCCTCTTTCACTTTCATCAAGAGGCTCTTCAGTTCCTCTTTGCTTTCTGCCATAAGGGTGGTGCCATCTGCATATCTTAGGTTATTGATATTTCTCCCAGCAATCTTGATTCCAGCTTGTTTCATACAGCCCTGCATTTCCCATGATGTGCTCTGCATATAAGTTAAATAAGCAGGGTGACAATATACAGCCTTGATGTACTCCTTTCCCAATTTGGAACCAGTCCATTGTTCCATGTCCAGTTCTAACTGTTGCTTCTTGACCTGCATATAGATTTCTCAGGAGGCAGGTAAGCTTGTCTGGTATTCCCATCTCTTTTAGAGCTTTCCACAGTTTGTTGTGACCCACACAGTCAAAGGCTTTGGCATAGTCAATAAAGTAGAAGTAGATGTTTTTCTGGAACTCTCTTGCTTTTTCTATGACCCTACATAATCGTACAAACTAGCAAATGATAGAGTCTATATAAAAACAAGAGTACATTTACATCACAAAGCTTTAAGACACTGAGGTTGAGTACATGCTTAATGAAGTTAACTGAAAATAATTGTGGTAAAAAAATTATCCATAACAATCTTTCTATATGTGGGGGGAAAAGGCCTCTAGTATTTCTGGATTAGTTGTCCAGTCCAATCAACTAGTTGATTTTTTCTTTATGTAAATAAATTCCTTAATTTAGCAGAAGGTTTGTAAATAAAATGATCAAGGATACACCATAGTCTCTATAAAGTCTGTCTTCCTGTGGTACATAGTAAGTTCCACCAATTTCTATAGTTATGGAAGCTATTCAAAAGCCACTACAATTACACGGGATGCTGTAATACCTAGAACAGTCCCTCATACTAAATCTGAAAAGTCTCATGAGAGTGTCTATATGGTGCTATCTCTTTCACAAAAGTCAGTTTGATCATGCACTCTGTTGGGTTTTTTTCCTATTCATCTATATTAATGTTCAAATGAGCTATTCTGAATCACAGAGAGAGATTTCTCATTCACTGCCTTACAGTCAATACTGAGCCTGTTCCTCCTTCTTAACACCAACATTATCCCTGGGGTGAGTACCATGAAAGGCATGTGAAACAGCCTACTTAAGCAGCAGATATTCCGTAGGTGAATGATAGTGGACAACGGATTCTCTCCATTTATATACAGAAGAAAGTTCATCCCTTTTCCTTGTGAAAAGAGGGAATGGACAAAAAACTTTTGCTCTTTTGAGGTGAAATGGAAAGGAGCCTAGATTCTTCCTTACACTTTAGGAATATAAATACATCTTTCCAAGAGTCAGATAAACCTTAAATATTTCCAGGTTTTAAGTTCTAAAGACGTCTTCAAGAGTAACATCTGGGAAGTGCCTAGGAAGATGGAGCTCCAGGCTTTCTGCCACCTTGGAGCTTCACCTATGGACTTCCTTTGGACTGTAATCATTTGCCCCCTTGAATCAGAACAATTAATTATACAGGTGGCTACAGATCTCCTTTTCATAATATGTGAACCGTAAAATGTTCCTAGAAGTAAAAGCAAACAATGCTTGATCTTTATATAATATACATATATTTTGTGTCAGAGGACTGGAGGTTTTTATAGGACCAATGATAAATCCAAGGAAGTTTTCTTTCCCCATAGTCATTTATTTAAAATATAAATTTGCAAACCTACTTACGCTGTCCCTAAAGGGTATGACTTACTGGAAATTATTCTTTTACAATAGCCTTATATAGTAAAAGCAAAACAGGAGAGAGTTTAGGAAATTTACATCAATCATTCAATGAACAATTTGTAAAGGGTGCTTCTCTTTCTACAGAGTAAAATGTAGTTGATATACACATAAGCATATATAAATACATAAGCCATATTTATATATCACTTTCATTCATTTTTTTACCTAATTATTCACTCTAAAAGGACTGCTTAAATCCTGTAGTCCACTGCTACTACTGGAGCCATTACAAAAACTGCCCTGTTCATTTTCATTGCCTGGAAAGATAGACTTTTATTCCAATGATTTTTTGTCAGAGAGAGTGATGGCTTAGCAAAATGAGAGTCATGTTGCTTAACTACATAACTGGCCAGGGACTTCTGAGTACCTTCAAGCTTTATAAAATCTTTCATCCTAGTTGCTGGGGAATGAATGTACTCTGTTATTTTATTTCACTCACTATATATCAATAAAGTATAGCAATCAAAACAATAGTTACCACAGCATGGCGTTCTTTGTAGACAGCAGATGGCACTACAAGAAACTCTTAAAGTGGCACTCCCGAGTGCTTCTTCTAGGAATATTCCCTCCCACACAGACTATTCTTCCTTCAAAAAGTTTAAGATGTGAAGGTGACCTAGGCTCTTTGCATTCTCTCCAGTCAACGGCATTTCTGTTTTCTCAGCTTTAGTTTCACGTGCATACAGTAAATTTGCATCTCAGCTTCTCCACCCATTTTGACTCCCTTGATTCTGATTGTCTGTAAGCTCTTTCATTGAATTTTCTTCTGCAACCTAAAATTAGGTTGTGATCAGAATGATTCCACATAACCCTTAAATTCCTCATCACTCTCAGCATTACTCCTGATACTGACTAGTTGCCTGGAAATCATTTTTGAAATCTCTGTAATTATCTCTATGTGTTTCCTGGACCTACCACTGATTTTACATTTTCTAATCTAAACCCTAATCCTGCCACTCTGAGATTAATGCCACATACTCCTTTCTCCTAACTTGTCCGTATCAGTCGGCTGTACTGTGTGAATTCTCCTCGTCCTTTCTCTTGCTAACATCTCATATTTTCTCTTATGGCCTTCAAATTTAAGGAGAAGGTAGTATTACTCAAATAGAAAAAATTGCACATTATCATTAAATGGAAATCTTTCATTCTCCCTCCTTTCAGTGATCTCGATCCTAGACAGCATGGAAGTATTTGTATAGTTCAAGACAAATTTCACAGCTGAATGTGTCCCTGTGATTGCCTTGCTGAGAACCATTTTATTATTTTCCAAAATTTGTGAAATTTCTGGCCCCACAATCCCAGGGAACCAAAGATAACACAAGGAAATTAGCATAATAACAAATCTATCCAAACAGTAGAGAAACCAGAAAGGTACAGAACCAAATGCTTTCACTAATCTGCACCGTGTTTCACAATAACAAAGAAGCAATGAGACTGAACATTGAATCATTGCATGGCAGATATGCAAATTTCATTTTAAAACCTCATACTCATTGAAGAAACCTTGTTAATGGAATGTTGGAAATTAGCCTCTCATCAAATATAGCATGAGACAACTGCTAAGAATTTTACCAAAATTAAAATCAAAACATTTCACAGCCAAGACAGAAACCTGCCATATGTCTTCTGATAAGAACAAGGTAAATTAAAATATTAAAGTGGATGCCCATTGTGTTGAGACATCAAGAGACTGCTGACAGCTTTGTTTACAGCTTAACAATACATTTCCTCACATGACTTAAAAATAATTGAGACTTTTCCCTGTGCACTGTTCAGTAGCTTTTTCAAAGTAGCTATAAATTCTCAAATGCTTTTTATTCCTTAAATAAAGAACACATTTCTCACGTTTTAGGAAACTAGATTTCTTACACTGAAAATAAGTCTTTTTGAAGAACAAAAATATTAGGGACATTTTATAAAGAGACAAAGAGAGGAGTTTTCTTTATTTCTGAAGGTAAGATCATCATCTGTTGTGCATACATTGAACATTAATTAAATACATACACTGAACATTAATTAAAGCACATGTTAGAGTTTTCTACTTTTTGAACATAGTAAAGGGTTGGATGGGCTTTGTTAATTTTAGCTTTGGGACAGAAGACTGGCATGGAGTTGGCAGGCATTAATTTTTTGCTTCATGCAGTTTCCAAAGATGATATATTATTGTCAAGAGTTCTTTTCAAGATTTGCAAAGTATTATTAAAGTACTCTATCTAGTCTCATCACAGAAAATATTTCATATAATTTACCTGTTTCTCTGTACAATAAGTATAGCTCAATTTATAAATGAAAATTTATTATTTTATTTTTGAGTCCGACTTTCTTTCTGTCATGACCAGTGTTTTCAAGCTAACATGCAAAAATGTCTACAGGATCAATGATCCTATTATAAAAAGAAAAAAAAAAACCTTACCTTGTCAAAAGTGGTGGTGGGTGAGGACAGCATGAGATTCTGTGAATTCCAATAACTACATGTGGACAGCAATTTCAAAACAAACTTCTGATGAAACTCTCTACCATAATGGATTAGGAAACCTCTACCCTATTTCTTCTAATGGAAAGAACACTCATTCTTTTAAATCTGAACCTATATCATAACATAATCAAAGCAAGTCCATTACCCAGTCAATATTCTATGTTATTTTTAATTAGTAATCTCTACATTCCTGGTGTGCATTTTTTCCCTTGCTCCTTTAAACAGTCTCTTAAGGCAATCTGCAGTATAATAGATATTGACAAATGATGTCACTATCGGAGAAGGCAATGGCACCCCACTCCAGTACTCTTGCCTGGAAAATCCCAGGGATAGAGGAGCCTCATGGGCTGCTGTCTATGGGGTCGCACAGAGTCAGACACGACTGAGTGACTTCACTTTCACTTTTCATTTTTATGCATTGGAGAAGGAAATGGCAACCCACTCCAGTATTCTTGCCTGGAGAATCCTAGGGATAGAGGAGCCTCATGGGCTGCCGTCTATGGGGTCACACAGAGTCGGACACGACTGAAGCGACTTAGCAGCAGTAGCAGCAGCATGTGCAACTGGAGATGACCAGAGAAAGATTAACCTCTTGAAGGAATTGAGTTTACTCAGCCATATAATAATAATTATCCTTGTGCAATGTGATAGACTCACAAGGCTATGAATCCAAAACAAGCATGTGGTTATCCAATCTATTCCACTGACTCTGAGCTGAAACAAATGTAAGATTCCTAAAGTATCCATGCCAACTCTTTCCTTTCCCCTTTTGGCACTTCTCCTACCTCCTGCTGATGAATAGCAAAAAAAAAAAAAAAAAAATCCGTCTTTCACTTTCTTTACACTTCAACATCTTTCCAGTCTAGTAGATGTACTCTCACAGCTTCAAGTGTTACCTCTTTTTTGAAGACACTCCAGGATTTAATCTCTGCATCAAACCCTTAGCTCTAATTTGTAACATCCAACTGGGCATTTCTACCTGGATTACCTGCCACCAAATGCTATCAAAAATGAAATATCTTTTTCCTTCTGCACCCAAATACCCCTCATAACATATCTATTTGATTCATCTAGGCCCCAAGTCTTGGAAACTCTTCTGGTAATTAATTACCAAGTTCTACGAATATTTTTCCTTTGGTTTTGGCACTCATTACTTCCTTTCCATCCAACTACTATTGTTTTTCAAACTCTCATTACTTCAGGTATAATTTATTACAAATGCCTTCTAAACTGCCTCCCAAACTTCTGTCTATTCTTTTCAGTTTTCATATTTTTTACTGAAGTTGTGTTAATTTCTGCTACAAAGCAAAGTGATTCAGTTATACCTATATAAATTTTTACATTGCTTTCCATCATGGTTTATCTCAAGATACAGAATATTGTTCTCTGTGCCATACAGTAGGTCCTTGCTGATTACTCATTCTATATATAAAAGCTTATGCCTGCATTCTTTATTTTCAACAAACCACAATGCACTATGTTACTCAACTTTTCAAAAAACACATACTTCTTGTCATTTAAATTTCTACCAAAAACCATATCAACATTTCCAATTACCTAATGCGATAATCCCCACCAGTTTTGTAAAATTCATGCTGGGCCAACTATGACAAAGGCCATTGAGAATGAGAAGGAAGTTGGGAGTATGTTAAGGACAGAACTAGGCCAGTAGTTCTCAAACTTGAGCACTTCTCATAAGTAGAACTGTATAAAGAGTTTGTGGAGCCCCATGCAAAATGAAAAACTGGGCATCTTGTTCAAAATGATTAACAATCTCAAGAGACCAACAGCAAAGCATTAAATCAAGTACAGGACCCTTCTGAGTGCAAGGCCCAGTGAAATGACACAGATCACACTTCCAGGAAGCTGGCTCTGTGCAAAAGACTTGCCTGGTTCACTTGTTTTAAAATGTGGATTCTTAGAGATCAGCCTGTCTGGGTACAACCTGAGGCCCTGCATGTTTAACAAGCATACTAGGAGATTTAGAAGTTATTATCAGTAGAATATACTTTAACTATCGCTTAGGGAAATAACATGAGAGCTAACATTGCTTCACAGAGAAAGGTCAAAAGTTTCAATGATAGTGTCAAGGGTTGATGACTTATCTTGACTAATCTGGTGGGAGGGACATAGTGAGAGGAACCTGAAGCAGTGAAAGTGAAAGTGCAGTGGCTCAGTCATGTATGACTCTTTGCAACCCATGGACTGCAGCCACAAGTCTCCTCCACCCATGGAATTTTCGAGGCAAGAGTATATGAGAAGGTTGCCATTTCATTCCCCAGGGGATCTTCCTGACACAGGGATAGAACCCGGGTCTCCCACATAGCTGGTAGATGGTTTAGAGTCTGAACTACCAGGGAAGACTTGGAGCAATGATGCCACTCTAAAATCAGACCAAGTCAAGCAGTTCAGTTCAGTTCAGTCGCTCAGTCCTGTCCAACTCTTTGCGACCCCATGGACTGCAGGACGACAGGCCTCCCTGTCAATCACCAACTCCCAGAGTTTACACAAACTTATGTCCATCGAACTACCACACAATTGCACTCATCTCACACTCTAGAAAAGTAATGCTCAAAATTGTTGAAGCCAGGCTTCAGCAATACATGAACCGTGAACTTCTAGATGTTCAAGCTGGTTTCAGAAAAGGCAGAGGAAGCAGAGATCAAATTGCCAACATATGCTGGATCATCAAAAAAGCAAGAGAGTTCCAGATAAACATCTATTTCTGCTTATTTGACTATGCCAAAGCCTTTGACTATGTGGATCACAATAAACTGTGGAAAATTCTGAAAGAGATGGGAATCACAAACCACCTGACCTGCCTCTTGAGAAACCTATGTGCAAGTTAGGAAGCAACAGTTAGAAGTGAACATAGAACAACAGACTAGTTCTATATAGGAAAAGGAGTACATCAAGGCTGTATATTGTCACCCTGTTTATTTAACTTATATGCAAAGTACACCATGAGAAACGTTGGGCTGGAAGAACCACAAGCTGGAATCCACATTGCCAGAAGAAACCTTATGGCAGAAAGTGAAGAGGAACTACAAAGCTTCTTGATGAAAGTGAAAGAGGAGAGTGAAAAAGTTGGCTTAAATCTCAACACTCAGAAAACTAAGATCATGGCATCTGGTCCCATCATTTCACGGGAAATAGATAGGGAAACAGTGGAAATAAGGTCAGACTTTTTTTTTTTTTTTTTTTTTTGGACTCCAAAATCACTGCAGATGGTGATTGCAGCCATGAAATTAAAAGATGCTTACTCCTTGGAAGGAAAGCTATGACCAATCTAGATAGTATATTCAAAAGCAGAGACATAACTTTGCCAACAGAAGTTCATCTAGTCCAGGCTATGGTTTTTCCAGTAGTCATTATGGATGTGAAAGTTGGACTGTGAAGAAAGTTGAGCGCCAAAGAATTGATGCTTTTGAACTGTGGTTTTGGAGAAGAATCTTGTGAGTCTCTTGGACTGCAAGGAGATCCAACCAGTCCATTCTGAAGGAGATCAGCCCTGGGTGTTCTTTGGAAGGAATGATGCTAAAGCTGAAACTCCAGTACTTTGGCCACCTCATATTAAGAGTTGACTCATTGGAAAAGACTCTGATGCAGGCAGGGACTTGGGGCAGGAGGAGAAGGGGACTACAGAGGATGAGTGTATGGCATCACTGACTTGATGGACATGAGTTTGAGTGAACTCCGGGTGTCGGTGCTGGACAGGGAGGCCTGGCTTGCTGCAATTCATGGGGTCACAAAGAGGCAGACACGACTGAGCGACTGAACTGAACTGAATGTCCATCGAGTCGGGGATGCCATCCAACCATCTCATCCTTTGTCATCCCCTTCTCCTCCTGCCCTCAATCTTTCCAGCATCGGGGTCTTTTCAAATGAGGCAGCACTTTGCATCAGGTGGCCAAAGTATTGGAGGTTTAGCTTCAACATCAGCCATTTCAATGAACACTCAGGACTGACATCCTTTAGGATGAACTGGTTGGACCTCCTTGCGGTCCAAGGGACTCTCAAGAGTCCTCTCCAACACCACAGTTCAAAAGCATCAATTCTTTGCTGCTCACCTTTCTTTATAGTCCAACTCTCACATCCATACATGACTACTGGAAAAACCATAGCCTTGACTAGACGGACCTTTGTTGACAAAGCAAAGTCTCTACTTCTTAATATGCTCTCTAGGTTGGTCATAAATTTCCTTCCAAAGAGTATGTGTCTTTTAATTTCGTGGCTGCAATCACAATGTGCAGCAATTTTGGAGCACACACACACAAAAAGTCTGACACTGTTTCCACGGTTTCCCCGTCTATTTCCCATGAAGTGATGGGACCAGAAGCCATGATCCTAGTTTTCTGAATGTTGTGCTTTAAGGCAACCTTTTCACTCTCCTTGTTCATTTTCATCAGGGGCCTTTTTGTTATCCTTCACTTTCTACCATAAGGGTGGTGCCATCTGCATGTATGAGGTTATTGATATTTCTGCCAGCAATCTTGATTCCAGCTTGTGCTTCTTCCAGTCCAGTGTTTCTCATGATGTACTCTGCATAGAAGTTAAATAAGCAGGGTGACAATATACAGCCTTGATGTACTCCTTTTCCTATTTGGAACCAGTCTGTTTTCCATGTCCAGTTCTAACTGTTGCTTCCTGACCTGCATACAGATTTCTCAAGAGGCAGGTCAGGTGGTCTGGTATTCCCATCTCTCTCAGAATTTTCCACAGTTTATTATGATCCACACAGTCAAAGGCTTTGGCATAGTCAATAAAGCAGAAATAGATGTTTATCTGGAACTCTTGCTTTTTTGATGATCCAATGGATGTTGGCAATTTGATCTCTGGCTCCTTTGCCTTTTCTAAAACAAGCTTGAACATCTGGAAGTTCACAGTTCACATATTTCTGAAGCCTGGCTTGAAGAATTTTGAGAATTACTTTACTAGCACGTGAGATGAGTGAAATTGTGTGGTAGTTTGAAAATTACCTTTCTTGGAAATTGGAATGAAAACTCACCTTTTCCAGTCCTGTGGCCACTGTTGAGTTTTCCAAATTTGCTGGCATATTTTGTGCAGCACTTTCACAGCATCATCTTTTAGGATTTGAAATAGCTCTACTGGATTTCCATCACCTCCACTAGCTTTGTTCATAGTGATGCTTCCTAAGGCCCACTTGACTTCAGATTCCAGAATGTCTGGCTCTACATGAGTGATCACACCATCATGATTATCTGGGTCCTGAAGATCTTTTTTGTATAGTTCTTCTGTATATTCTTGCCACCTCTTCTTAATATCTTCTGCTTCTGTTAGGCCCAGAACATTTCTGTCCTTTATTGAGCCCATCTTTGCATGAAATGTTCCCTTGGTATCTCTAATTTTCTTGAAGAGATCTCTAGTTTTTCCCATTCTACTATTTTCCTCTATTTCTTTGCACTGATCACCAAGGAAGGCCTTTTTTTTTTTTAATCTCACCTTGCTATTCTTTGGAACTCTGCATTCAAATCAGTATATCCTTCCTTCTCTCCTTTGCTTTTTGCTTCCCTTCTTTCACAGCTTTTTTTAAGGCCTTCTCAGACAGCTATTTTGCTTTTTTGCATTTCTTTTTCTTGGGAATCATCTTGACCCCTGTCTCCTGTTCAATGTGCTGAACCTCCATCCATAGATCTTCAGGGATATTGTCTATCAGATCTAATCCTTTAAATCTATTTGTCACTTTCCATGTATAATCATAAGGAATTTGATTTAGGTCATACCTGAATGGTCTAGTGGTTTCCCCCCTTTTTCAATTTAAGTCTGAATTTGGCAATAAAGAGTTCATGATCTGAACCACAGTCAGCTCCCAGTGTTGTTTTTGCTGACTGTATAGAGCTTCTCCATCTTTCACTGCAAAGAATATAATCAATCTGATTTTGGCATTGACCATCTGGTCATGTCCATATGTAGAGTCATCTCTTGTGTTATTGGAAGAGGGTGTTTGCTATGACCAGTGCATTCTCTTGGTAGAACTCTATTAGCTTTTGCCCTGCTTCATTGTGTACTCCAAGGCCAAATTTGCCTGTTACCCCAGGTGTTTCTTGGCTTCCTACTTTTGCATTCCAGATCCCTATAATGAAAAGGACATTTTTTTTTTAGTTTAGTTCTAAAAGTCTTGTAGGTCTTCATAGAACCATTCAACTTCAGCTTCTTCAGCATTACTGCTCAGGGGATAGACTTGGATTACTGTGATATTGAATGGTTTGCCTTGGAAACGAACATAGATCATTCTGTCTTTTTTGAGATTGCATCCAAGTACTGCATTTCGGATCTTTGGTGACTATGATGGCTACTCCATTTCTTCTAAGGGATTCCTGCTCTCAGTAGTAGATATAATGGTCATCTGAGTTAAATTCACCGATTCCAGTCCATTTTAGTTTGCTGATTCCTAGAATGTCGACGTTCACCCTTGCCATCTCTTGTTTGACCACTTCCAATTTGCCTTGATTCATGGACCTAACATCCCAGGCTCCTATGCAATATTGCTCTTTACAGCATTGGACCTTGCTTTTATCACCAGTCACATCCACAACTGGGTGTTATTTTTGCTTTGGCTCTGTCCCTTCATTCTTTCTGGAGTTATTTATCCACTGATCTCCAGTAGCATATTAGTCTGGGGAGTTCATCTTTCAGTGTCCTATTTTTTTTTTATTTGCCTTTTCATACTGTTCATGGGTTCTCAAGGCAAAAACACTGAGGTAGTTTGACATTCCCTTCCCCAATGGACCACATTTTGTCAGAACTCTCCACCACGACCTGACTGTCTTGGGTGACCCTATACAGCATGGCTTAGTTTCATTGAGTTAGACAAGGCTGTGTTCCATGTGAGAAGCCAAGTCAATTATCTACAGGATTAAATTAACCTTGCTAGCCTAAATCTCAAAAGTGAAAGTGAAAGTGAAAGTTGCTCAGTCATGTCTGACTCTTTGGAACTCCATGGACTATGGAAGTCTCCAGGCCAAAATGTTGGAGTGGGTAGCCTTTCCCTTCTCCAGGGGCTCTTCCCAGCCCAGCAATTGAACCCAGGACTCCCACATTGCAAGTGGATTCTTTATCAGCTGAGCCACAAGGGAAGCCCAGCCTAAATCTCAAAGGGTAATATTGTCACTGCTTCATCCTGATTTTGTTTACTTGCCACTCATTACTTCCCAACAAGAACTCTCCTCTCCAGAAAATGGTAAATATTCAGATTCACACTATGATGACAGAGCTTACACTGTCTTCCTTTCCGAGTATTGACTCCTTTTGCTCTACCCTTTAACATCCAATTCCAATTTCATCTCCCAAACATAAATATCCCTAATTCATAGAACCTCTAAATTTTATAGTTGGAAATTTACCTAGAAATAATCTAGTTCAATGGTCTGGTCTATAGACAATAAAATCAAGACTCAGAAATTTAATGACTGATATAAAATTATAGATCCAGTGAGCAAATAATGACCATAAACCCCAAGCACCCTTCTTGATACTGTAGTTCAGTTGCTCAGTCATGTCTGACTTATTGTGACCCCATGGACTGCAGTAGTCAGGCTTCCCTGCCCTTCACTATCTCCCAGAGTTTGCTCAAACTCATGTGCACTGAGTTGATAATGCCATCCAACCATCTTATCCTCTATTGCTCCCTTCTCCTCTTGCCCTCAGTCTTTCCCAGCATCAAGGCCTTTTCCAATGAGTTGGCTATTCGCATCAAGTGTGCAAAGTATTTGAGCTTCAGCATCAAACCTTCCAATGAATATTCAGGATGGATTTCCTTTAGGATTGATGGGCTGGATATCCTTGCTTGTTTCCCATAGTTTCCAGCAAATGTGTAGAACTGTTTTATGAGCTGAAAGATATTTAACAGTTGTGGCCCCCTTCCATGAAATGCCAATAGCATTCCAGTTCTCGTGACCCTTAAAACTGTCCCCACATATTTGTGTACACATTTATTGGACAGAATCATCCCCATGTACATAGAACTATCCTAGGTTGAGAAATACTGCCCTAATACAATGTTTTGCACATAGTATTCATAAAACATTTTCTTGGATAACACTTTTAAAGAAACTCAAAACAAGTTTCATAGATGATATAAGAACTCATAGGATGAAGAATAGACCAAAATTTGAATCTCATGAGAAATAACTGAGAATAAAACAATTTTTGTGGGCTCTTATTAGCAATATAAGATATGAGTAGTGGTATCCCTACATTTGTCCAGGCACCTTACAAATAACTGATCTGTCATTTGAATTTTACTTATTTTGAATTTTTAAAAATCCTGAATATTCTGTATTATATCGTTTAAGTTTCTCCTTCAGTTTCCCTTTGTCTTCTTCCCTTCTTTTTGGAGGAGGTTATGTCTAAAGCCATTTTCAAGGAGGAACAACATCTGTACCCTTGAACCCATCTTCTGGAACTGTGACCATACTCTTACTAATAATACCTATTTCCAAAAAAAAAAAAAAGGAATCAATATTAATGATTATTTATCACAGTTCTGCATCCTGATATATGATATATCTCCATTCTTAACTGCACTTCTGCAAATAGTATTTATTTTTACATCAATTCTATATAGTAAATGGGATGACTCTGGATGGACAGATGAGTAAAACTGGGATCACAAAATGTTAAATGATTTGCCTATAAACATATATCAGGACAATGGGAGAGCCAGCAAATAAATAACAGTTTCTTGACTATAAATTCAACAACTTTTCCATATTCAACACATTTCCTACCATATTCCTCCTTTTTTGAATTTTCAGTCTTTTCTACAGCATTGATAACTTCTCCCTCTCTTCTAAATATATACTCAAATGCCACTGTTAAGAAAACAAATCAAAAACCTACACTCTGCCTGCCTTTCCCTTAAATTCTCCTTTTCTCTCTCTTCATTGAAAACTACAGGAAAGAATTGTCTACTATTTCTCACCATTGAGTCATTCCCAAATTGATTACAATCTAGCTTCTGCTGCACAACTCTAATGAAGCTGCTTTCAATAAGGTCACCACTGATTTTCTAAGTATCAAATTGTGTGGACTCTGCACAGTTCTCTTAATAATCAGCCTATCTATAGCAGCCGAGGCAATCACAACCTCTCCCATATTCAAATATTCTCCTCCTTTGGCTATCATGAAACTACACTCTCTAGTTCTCATATATCTTTTTTTGCATTCAATTCAACCCATTAGCTTTTTCGTCTTTCTACACTTACCCTTAAAGTAGACAGAACTCAAGGCTCTACCTTTTTTCACTGCCATGATTCCTCCCCTTAGATACCCTCATCCTCTCACATGGCTCCTGTCATGACCTTCCCACAGATAAATATAGATAGTTCTTGGCATCTTACCTCCAAATATATGTTTCATGATGCTCCATGAATGTTTAAATGGAAAAATTTTTGCCACTCCTCAAATTCACCTTTCTCTCAACTAAAATCTGCTTCTTTTCTTGTGATGCTTATCTAAACTAACATTAATCGTATTTCAAAAAGGCATCCATTACCCATCCATATAACCTCTGCAATTTTCCTCATCTCTATCCAAAAAGGACATCTTTTGGGGTGTTAGTTCTAAAAGGTCTTATAGGTCTTCATAGCACCATTCAACTTCAGCTTCTTCAGCATTACTGGTTGGGGCATAGACTTGGATTACTGTGATATTGAATGGTTTGCCTTGGAAACTAATAAAAATC
Organism: Ovis canadensis; assembly: GCF_042477335.2. Taxonomy (NCBI): domain Eukaryota; kingdom Metazoa; phylum Chordata; class Mammalia; order Artiodactyla; family Bovidae; genus Ovis; species Ovis canadensis. The sequence goes on along the minus strand of NC_091727.1, from coordinate 141,130,269 downwards.
ATTCATTCATTTTTGAGATTGCATCCAAGTAATGCATTTCGGACTCTTTTGTTGACCATGATGGCTACTCCATTTCTTCTGAGGGATTCCTGCCCGCAGTAGTAGATATAATGGTCATCTGAGTTAAATTCACCCATTCCAGTCCATTTTAGTTAGCTGATTCCTAGAATGTCAATGTTCACTCTTGCCATCTCCTGTTTGACCACTTCCAATTTTCCTTGATTCATGGACCTGATATTCCAGGTTCCTATGCAATATTGCTCTTTACAGCATTGGACCTTGCTTCTCTCACCAGTCACATCCACAGCTGGGTATTGTTTTTGCTTTGGCTCCATCCCTTCATTCTTTCTGGAGTTATTTCTCCACTGATCTCCAGTAGCATATTGGGCACCTACTGACCTGGGGAGTACCTCTTTTAGTATCTTACCATTTTGCCTTTTCATACTGTTCATGGGGTTCTCAAGGCAAGAATACTGAAGTGGTTTGCCATTCCCTTCTCCAGCGGACCACATTCTGTCAGACCTCTCCACCATGACCCACCCATCTTGGGTTGCCCCACAGGCATGGCTTAGTTTCATTGAGTGAGACAAGGCTGTGGTCCTAGTGTGATTAGAATGACTAGTTTTCTGTGAGTATGGTTTCAGTGTGTCTGCCCTCTGACACCCTCTTGCAACACCTACCATCTTACTTGGGTTTCTCTTATCTTGGGCGTGGGTATCTCTTCACGGCTGCTCCAGCAAAGCACAGCTGCTGCTCCTTACCTTGAATGAGGGGTATCTCCTCGCACTGCCCTTCCTGACCTTCAATGTGGGATGGCTCCTCTAGGCCCTCCTGCACCCGCACAGCCACCACAAGACCTTTTAGAACTAATACCTAAAAAAGATGTCCTTTTCATTATAGGGGACTAGAATGCAAAAGTGGGAAGTCAAGAAACACCTGGAGTAACAGGAAAATTTGGCCTTGGAATGTGGAATGAAGCAGGGCAAAGACTAATAGAGTTTTGCCAAGAAAATGCACTGGTCATAGCAAACACCCTCTTCCAACAACACAAGAGAAGACTCTACACATGGACATCACCAGATGGTCAACACCGAAATCAGATTGATTATATTCTCTGCAGCAAAAGATGGAGAAGCTCTATACAGTAAACAAAAACAAGACCAGGAGCTGACTGTGGCTCAGATCATAAACTCCTTATTACCAAATTCAAACTCAAATTGAAGAAAGTAGGGAAAACCGTTAGACCATTCAGGTATGACCTAAATCAAATCCCTTATGATTATACAGTGGAAGTGAGAAATAGATTTAAGGGCCTAGATCTGATAGATAGAGTGCCTGATGAACTATGGACTGAGGTTCGTGACATTGTACAGGAGACAGGGATCAAGACCATCCCCATGGAAAAGAAATGCAAAAAAGGAAAATGGCTGTCTGAGGAGGCCTTACAAATAGCTGTGAAAAGAGGAGAAGTGAAAAGCCAAGGAGAAAAGGAAAGATATAAGTATCTGAATGCAGAGTTCCAAAGAATAGCAAGAAGAGATAAGAAAGCCTTCTTCAGCGATCAATACAAAAGAATAGAGGAAAAGAACAGATTGGGAAAGACTAGAGATCGCTTCAAGAAAACTAGAGATACCAAGGGAACATTTCATCCAAAGATGGGCTCGATAAAGGAGAGAAATGGTATGGACCTAACAGAAGCAGAAGATATTAAGAAGATATGGCAAGAATACACAGAAGAACTGTACAAAAAAGATCTTCATGACCCGGATAATCACAATGGTGTGATCACTGATCTAGAGCCGGACATCCTGGAATATGAAGTCAAGTGGGGCCTTAGAAAGCATCACTATGAACAAAGCTAGTGGAGATGATGGAATTTCAGTTGAGCTATGCAAATCCTGAAAGATGATGCTGTGAAAGGGCTGCACTCAATATGCTGGCAAATTTGGAAAACTCAACAGTGGCCACAGGACTGGAAAAGGTCAGTTTTAATTCCAATCCCAAAGAAAGGCAGTGCCAAAGAATGCGCAAATTACCACACAACTGCACTCATCTCACACGCTAGTAAAGTAATGCTCAAAATACTCAAGGCCAGACTTCAGAAATACATGAACCGTGAACTTCCTGATGTTCAAGCTGGTTTTAGAAAAGGCAAAGGAACCAGAGATCAAATTGCCAACATCCATTGGATCATCAAAAAAGCAAGAGTTCCAGATAAACATCTATTTCTGCTTTATTGACTATGCCAAAGCCTTTGACTGTGTGGATCACAATAAACTGTGGAAAATTCTGAGAGAGATGGTAATACCAGACCACCTGACCTGCCTCTTGAGAAATCTGTATGCAGGTCAGAAAGCAACATTTAGAACTGGACATGGAAAACAGACTGGTTCCAAATAGGAAAAGGAGTACGTCAAGGCTGTATATTGTCCCCCTGCTTATTTAATTTATATGCAGAGTACATCATGAGAAACGCTGGACTGGAAGAAACACAAGCTGGAATCAAGATTGCCGGGAGAAATACCAATAACCTCAGATATGCAGATGATATCACCCTGATGGCAGAAAGTGAAGAGGAGCTAAAAAGCCTCTAGATGAAAGTGAAAGAGGAGAGTGAAAAAGTTGGCTTAAAGCTCAACATTCATAAAATGAAGATCATGGCACCTGGTCCCATCACTTCATGGGAAACAGATGGATAAACAGTGGAAACAGTGTCAGACTTTATTTTTGGGGGCTCCAAAATCACTGCAGATGGTGATTGCAGCCATGAAATTAAAAGACGTTTACTCCTTGGAAGAAAAGTTATGACCAACCTAGATAGTATATTCAAAAGCAGAGACATTACTTTGCTGACCAAGGTCCATCTAGTCAAGGCTATGGTTTTTCCAGTAGTCATGTATGGATGTGAGAGTTGGACTGTGAAGAAGGCTGAGCACTGAAGAATTGATGCTTTTGAACTATGGTGTTGGAGAAGACTCTTGAGAGTCCCTTGGACTGCAAGGAGATCCAACCAGTCCATTCTGAAGGAGATCAGCCCTGGGATTTCTTTGGAAGGAATGATGCTAAAGCTGCAACTCCAGTACTTTGGCCACCTCATGCGAAGAGTTGACTCATTGGAAAAGACTTGGATGCTTGGAGCGATTGGGGGCAGGAGTAGAAAGGGATGACAGAGGATGAGATGGCTGGATGGCATCACTGACTCAATTGACACGAGTCTGAGTGAACTCCGGTTTTTGGTGATGGACAGGGAGGCCAGGCATGCTACAATTCTTGGGGTTGCAAAGAGTCGGACACGACTGAGCGACTGAACTGAACTGAACTGAACTATCCAAAAATCTACTCTCTCAGCCTTAAACCAAGCCCTTAACAACTCTGAAATCTGCAATATATAAGACATATATCACCTACCTTACAGGACTATGGTTGAGTTAAACATGTGAAAGATCATTGAAATTGTTGAGCAAATGCCAATATTCCTTTCATTGTGTGAATCCCCACAAACTGTAAAACAGTTCTTAAAGAGATGGGAATACAGACCACCTTAAATGCCTCCTCATAAATCTGTATGCAGGTCAAGAAGCAACAGTTAGAAATAGACATGGAACAACGGACTGCTTCCAAATTGGGAAAGGAGTGTGACAAGGCTATATATTGTCACCCTCTTTATTTAACTTATATGCAGAGTAAATCATGCAAAATACCAGGCTAGATGAAGCACAAGCTGGAATCAAGATTGCTAGGAGAAATATCAATAACCTAAGATATGCAGATGACACCACCCTTATGACAGCAAAGAGGAACTAAAGAGCCTCTTGATGAAAGTGAAAGAGGAGAGTGAAAAAGTTGGCTTAAAGCTCAACATTCAGAAAACTAAGATCATGGCATTCTGTCCCATTATCTCACAGCAAATAGATGGGGAAACAGTGGAAACAGTGGCAGACTTTATTTTTGGGGGCTCCAAAATCACTGCAGATGGTGACTGCAGCCATGAAATTAAAAGACGCTTGCTCCTTGGAAGAAAAGCTATGACCAACCTAGACAGCATATTAAAAAGCAGAGCCAACAAAGGTCCGTCTAGCCAAAGCTTTGTTTTTTTCCAGTAGTCATGGATGGATGTGAGAGTTGGACCATAAATAAAGCTGAGTCATGAAGAACAGATGCTTTTGAACTATTGTGTTGGTGAAGACTCTTGAAAGTCCCTTGGACTGCAAGAAGATCAAACCAGTTAATCTTAAAGGAAATCAGTCTTAAATATTTGTTGGAAGGACTGATGCTGAAGCTGAAGCTATACTACTTTGGCCACCTGATGCAAAGTACTGATTTCTTAGCAAAGACCTTGATGTTGGGAAAAATTGATGGCAGGAGGAGAAGGGGACAACCAAGGATGAGATGGTTGGACGGCATCATCAACTTGTTGGACATTAGTTTGATCAAGCTCTGGGAGGTGGTGATGTACAGAGAAGCTTGGCGTGCTGCAGACCATGAGGTTTCAAAGAGTCAGACACAAATGAGCAACTAAACTGAACTGAACTGAATTGCCAGTATAATTCATAGAATCTAATACTCATTTTGAAATATGACCTATTTTAAATTTAGTAAAACATTGCAATTTGTAATTTTGTTGAGGCATGAATTTGAATCAAGTGTCCGTAGGGAATAGTGGTCCAGTCCACCATTTATTTCAATGTATTTTGCCTCACCCCACACTGCTAACTTCTATTAAGTGATCACAAATTTTGTTACTTTGAAGTGGGGGTAAAAAACCCTGAAAATAGAGTCAATCACTGGAGTTGTTGGAGAATATAAAGACAAAATTAAAAGATAAAAAAAAAAACACTGATAGCCTACCTATGGAAGTTTAACAAATTCTGAAGTAACTCCTAGATTAAAAAACAAACTATAATGGACATTATAATATATTTAGAACTAAAACAATAAATTGCATTTTATTAAAGTGGGACACAAATAAAACAAAATTGACATAAAATATATAGCATAAAATGATCATAGTAGAAAAAAAAATATGAGCCCAACCTTAGTATTAATACCAATCAGGGAATGCTCATTATAAAGCAAAACTAACTACATTATACACTTTCCAGACTACAGACATAAAAAACGTTAGAGAATACCAAGTATGAAGCTATGAGAACTCTTACACTCCGGTACACTGCTTGCTAGACTGCAAATTGGTACCTGGTGAGACTGTAAACTAGTATAACACTTGGATAAACAGTTTACCATGTTAAAGTCTACTGATATTTCTCCCAGAAATCTTGATTCCAGCTTGTGCTTCTTCCAGTCCAGCGTTTCTCATGATGTATTCTGCATATAAGTTAAACAGGGTGGCAATATACAGCCTTGATGTACTCCTTTTCCTATTTGGAACCAGTCTGTTGTTCCATGTCCAGTTCTAACTGTTGCTCCCTAACCTGCATATAAGTTTCTCAAGAGGCAGGTCAGGTGGTCTGGTATTCTCATCTCTTTCAGAATTTTCCACAGTTTATTGTGATCCATACAGTCAAAAGCTTTGGCATAGTCAATAAAACAGAAATAAATGTTTTTCTGGAACTCTCTCGCTTTTTTCATGATCCAGTGGATGTTGGCAATTTGATCTCTGGTTCCTCTGCCTTTTCTAAAACAAGCTTAAAGATCAGGAGGTTCACGGTTCACATATTGCTGAAGCCTGGCTTGGAGAATTTTGAGCATTACTTTACTCGCATGTGAGATGAGTGCAGTTGTGTGGTAGTTTGAAAATTCTTTGGAATTGCCTTTCTTTGGGGTTGGAATGACAACTGACCTTTTCCAGTCCTGTGGCCACTGTTGAGTTTTCCAGACTTGCTGGCATATTGAGTGCAGCCCTTTCACAGCATCATCTTTCAGGATTTGAAATAGCTCAACTGGAATTCCATCACCTTGACTAGCTTTGTTCGTAGTGATGCTTTCTAAGGCCCACCTGATTTCACATTCCAGGATGTCTGGCTCTAGGTGAGTGATCACACCATCGTGATTATCTGGGTCCTGAAGATCTTTTTTGTACAGTTCTTCTGTGTATTCTTGCCATCTCTTCTTAATATAGTCTGCTTCTGTTAGGTCCATACCATTTCTACCCTTATGGCAGAAACTGAAGAGGAACTCAAAAGCCTCTTGATGAAAGTGAAAGAGGAGAGTGATAAAGTTGGCTTAAAGCTCAACATTCAGAAAACGAAGATCATGGCATCTAGTCCCATCACTTCATGGGAAATAGATGGGGAAACAGTGTCAGACTTTCTTTTTGGGGGCTTCAAAATCACTGCAGATGGTGATTGCAGCCATGAAATTAAAAGATACTTACTCCTTGGAAGGAAAGTTATGACCAACTCAGATAGCATATTCAAAAGCAGAGACATTATTTTGCCAACAAAGGTCCGTCTAGTCAAGGCTATGGTTTTTCCAGTACTCATGTATGGATGTCAGAGTTGGATTGTGAAGAAAGCTGAGCACCGAAGAATTGATGCTTTTGAACTGTGGTGTTGGAGAAGACTCTTGAGAGTCCCTTGGACTGCAAGGAGATCCAACCAGTCCCTTCTGAAGGAGATCAGTCCTGGATGTTCTTTGGAAGAACTGATGCTAAAGCTGAAACTCCAATACTTTGGCCACCTGATGCGAAAATTTGACTCATTGGAAAAGACTCTGATGCTGGGAGGGATTGGGGGAAGGAGGAGAAGGGGACGACAGAGGATGAGATGGCTGGATGGCATTCCTGACTCGATGGACGTGAGTTTGAGTGAACTCCAGGAGTTGGTGATGGACAGGGAGGCCTGGCGTGCTGCAATTCATGGGGTCGCAAAGAGCTGGACACGACTGAAGGACCAAACTGACTGAACTGAACTGATGTTAAAGGCTAGCATACACAAACCTTATGGGTGAGCACTTCTGCATCTAGTATACAGTCGAACTCTTGCCCCAAGAGGCATATACAAGAATATTCATAAGAGAATTATCTGTGGTAACAAGAACCTGGAAATATTCAAATGTTTAATAACAGTACACTGGATATATGTAGTGTGTTACATTCACAAAATTGATTACAACAATGAAAGTGAAAGAATGAATTTAATAGAGATAATATTAGGAAAAAATAAAGTTTATAAAAGATATATTATGCTTTGTTCCATTAAATGTAAAGTTCAAAAACAGAAAAGGTTAAACTATATTGTCTAGGGATGCATATTTAAGTAATAAAATTTTAAATTAATAAAAATTATATGTCACTGCAGAAGTGGTCACATGTGGAGGGTAGAGGTTATACGATCAGGGGCACAGGATGACTGTGCAGAGGACTAATAGAGTTGGTAGTTCTCTATTTCTTGATCTGACTTTCTGTCAACACAACGACACTCTCAGATGGATAGCTGCTAACAGAGAGAATAGGAATCTGATAAGTATGATGTTATTTGTAAACTCCTGCTTTGAAATTGTGTTCAAAATCACATTCTGAGCTACATCAGGTGATCGGTTTCATTACGTTAGAGTCACACTTCATGTTTTGACCCAAATACTGTTAGCAGTTTGATTGCTCACCCTGTTCATGAGATCTGACTCTGAATGACTTTTGCTGTTTCAAAAACCCAAGTCTCCCACATTGTAGACAGATGCTTTACTGTCTGAGCCACCAAGGAAGTCCCCCAGGTCACTAGGTGTCCAATATGCTACTGGAGAAGAATGGAGAAATAACTCCAGAAAGAAGGAAGAGGTGGAGCCAAAGCAAAAACAATGCCCAGTTGTGGATGTGACTGGTGATGGAAATAAACTCCAATGCTATAAAGAACAATATTGCATAGGAACCTGGAATGTTAAGTCCATGAATCAAGGGAAATTAGAAGTGGTCAAACAGGAGATGGCAAGAGTGAACAATGACATTTCAGGAATTAGTGAAGTATAATGGACTGGAATGGGTGAATTTAATTCAGATGACCATTATAACTGCTACTGTGGGCAATGGAGTAGCCATCACAGTCAACAAAAGAGTTCGAAATGCAGCACTTGGATACAGTCTCAAAAACAACAGAATGATTTCTGTTCATTTACAAGGCAAACCATTCAATATCACAGTAATCCAAGTGTATGCTCCAACCAGTAATGTTGAAGAAGCTAAAGTTGAACAGTTCTATGAAGACCTACAAGACCTTCTAGAACTAACACCTGAAAAAGTTGTCCTTTTCATCATAGGGAACTAGAATGCAAAAGTAGGAAGTCAAGAAACAACTGGAATAACAGGCAAATTTTGCATGGAGTACAGAATTAAGAAGGGAAAAGGATAACATAGTTTTCCCAAGAGGACGCACTAGTCATAGCAAACACCCTCTTCCAACAACACAAGAGATGACTCCATATGGACATCACCAGATGGTCAATACTAAAATTAGATTGATTATATTCTTTGCAGTCAAAGATGGAGAAGCTCTATAAGGTCAGCAAAAACAAGATCAGGAGCTGATGGTGGCTCAGATCATGAACTCCTTATTGCCAAATTTAGACTTAAATTGAAGAAAGAAGGGAAAACCACTAGACCATTCAGGTATGACCTAAATCAAATCCTTTATGATTATATGGTGGAAGTGAGAAATAGATTTCAGGGACTAGATCTGATGGACAGAGTACCTGATGAACTGTGGACGGAGGTTCGTGACATTGTACAGGAGACAGGGATGAAGATCATCCCCAAGAAAGATAAGTGCAAAAGGTACAATTCTTGTCTGAGGAGGCCTTAAAATAGCTGAGAAAAGAAGAGAATCTAAAGACAAAGGAGAAAAGGAAAGATCTGCCCATCTGAATGCAGAGTTAAAAAAAATAGCAAGGAAAGATAAGAAAGCCTTCTTCAGTGATCAATGAAAAGAAATAGAGAAAAACAATAGAATGGGAAATACTAGAGATCTCTTCAAGAAAATTAGAGATGCCAGGGAACATTTCATGCAAAGATGAGCACAATAAAGGACAAAAATGGTATGGACCTAACAGAAGCAGAAGATATTAAGAAGAGGTGGCAAGAATACACAGAAGAACTGTACAAAAAAATCTTCATGACCCTAAACCACAATGGTGTGATCACTCACGTAGAGCCAGACATCCTGGAATGTGAAGTCAAGCGGGCCTTAGGAAATATCACTATGAACAAAGCTAGTGGAGGTGATGGAATTCCAGTTGAGCTATTTCAAATACTAAATGATGATGCTGTGAAAGTGCTTCAATATGCCAGCAAATTTGGAAAACTCACCAGTGTTCACAGGACTGGAAAAGGTCAGTTTTCATTCCAATCCCAAAGAAAAGCAATGCCAAAGATTCTTCAGATTACTGCATTATTGCAGTCATCTCACACATTAGCAAAGTAATCTTCAAAATTCTCCAAGCCAGGCTTCAACAGTACATGAACCATTAACTTCCAGATGTCCAAGCTGGACTTAGAAAAGGCAGAGGAACCAGAGATCAAATTGCCAAATATGTTGGATCATTGAAAAAGTAAGAGAATACCAGAAAAAACATCTACTTCTATTTTATCGATTATGCCAAAGCCTTTGACTGTGTGGATCACAACAAACTGTGGAAAATTCTTCAAGAGATGGGAATACCAGACCACCTTATTTGCCTCCTGAGAAATCTGTATGCAGGTTAAGAAGCAACGGTTAGAACCAGACATGGAGCAAAGGACTTGTTCCAAATTGGAAAAGAAGAGTGGCAAGGCTGTATATTGTCACCCTGCTTAATTAACTTATTTGTAGAGTACATCATGTGAAATGCCCAGCTGGAAGAAGCACAAGCTGGAATCAAGATTGTTGGGAGAAATATAAATAACCTCAGATATGCAGATGACACCACCCCTATGGCAGTAAATGAAGAGGAACTAAAGATCCTTTTAAGGTAAGTGAAAGAGTAAAGTGAAAAAGCTGGCTTAAATCTCAACATTCAGAAAACTAAGATCATGGCATCTGGTCCCATCACTTCATGGCAAATAGATGGGTAAACAATGAAAACAGTGACAGACTTTATTTTGGGGGGTTCCAAAATCACTGCAGATGGTGACTGCAGCTATGAAATTAAAAGACGCTTGCTCCTTGAAAGAAAAGCTAAGACCATCCTAGATGGTATATTAAAAAGCAGTAGTTTCAAGACTTCATTCTCTATACAGCACCGTTGATAAAACATCTAGGTTAAAGATGAAGGTGGATTCATGTTGACGTATGACAAAACCAATACAGTATTGTAACGTAAAATTAAAAATAAATAAATAAAAATTAAAAGCAGAGACATTACCTTGTTGAAAAAGGTCCGTCTAGTCAAAGCTTATGGTTTTTCCAGTATTCATGTATGGATGTGAGAGTTGGAGTATAAAGAAAGTTGAGTGCCAAAGAATTGATCCTTTTGCCCTGTAGTGTTGGAGAAAACTCTTGAGAGTCCCTTGGACTACAAGATAAAACCAGTCCATCCTAAAGGAAATCAGTCCTGAATTTCATTGGAAGGACTGATAATGAAGGTGAAAGTCCAATACTTTGGGCACCTGATGCAAAGAACTGACTCCTTGGAAAAGTCCCTGATGATGGGAATGGCTGAAGGTAGGAGGAGAAAGGGACGACAAAGGATGAGATGGTTGGATGACATCACCGACTCGATGGACTTGGGTTTGAGCAAGCTCTGGGAGCTGGTGATGGGCAGGGAAGCCTGGCGTGCTGCAGTCCATGGGGTTGGAGTCAGACACGCCTGTGCAAGTGAACTGAATTGAACCTAACTGAGATCTATAGAATTACTATAATTTTAAATTGGTCGTTAAACTTCTGTTACATTTTACTGTACTTTTCCAAACAAATTATATGTCAAAGTGTATTTGCAAATGAGCCATCTATCATGAAGATTAAAATATTGCCTTCTACTTTACCTCCCTGATGCTAATTTTTATGTTTCCAGTCTATTCTTCCTAATACTTCCATTTAGCTTTCAAAACAGTGATTTGATTATAGTTCCACTCAGACTTTCTATGTCTTCTCACTATTTTTCAAGAGTTTTGGAGGGACCTCATGCAGAACTCAACACCTCTGTTCTTTTATAAAGAAAACAATATAGTTAATTAGGGTTCAGCTTTCTTTAGTTACAAATTCAATCTAAAGATATACCCTGATCACCTTGATTAGGCACTAGATGGTGAGAAACTGGGGAGCTATTGATTAGACTACTCTATTTTCTAAGACTGTTTAGCAAACACATGGTGTCTGTAGATCAAGTCTATAAATAATCTCATCAGTATATGCTGATTTGAATTCATTTCATTCTCAAAAGGTAAGCTTTTCCTGATCTTTTTCCTAAAATCTCAAGGAATCTCACTACAGTCTCTTTCTGTGACTACTACCATCTCAACATACTTTCTTTAAAAAAATGATTTATTTATTTTAATTGGAAGATATTACTTTACAATATTGTGATGGCTTTTGAAATCTAATTCTCCTGAGAGAATGTTCTAGTTCTGACAGATTCATGGCTTTTCTCCCTAAACAATCCACACTTACTTCTATGACATAGCTCATCCATTCTCTAGATATGGGATGCCTTATTCCATCCTTTTTACTCAGCAAAGCCTTTCAAAACCATCTCATATGCTAACTACTCCTTCATATCTATATTTAATGAACATTGCTATGTGCCAATGACTATGCCTGGTGTTTAACATGCATCATTAAATTCTCACAACAACTCAGTGAAGTAGGAACTATTACAATCTTCATTCTACAAATGATAAAAATGAGGTCCCATGGGATTATTTGGCAAGCCTACAAACTAAAGAAGGCTGAGTGCCAAAGAATTAATGCTTTTCAACTGTGGTATTGGAGAAGACTCTTGAGAGTCCATTGGACTGCAAGGAGATTCAACCAGTCTGTCCTCAAGGAGATCAGTCCTGAGTGTTCATTGGAAGGATTGATGAAGCTGAAACTCCAATACTCTGGCCACCTGATGCGAAGAACTGACTGATTTGAAAAGAGCCTGATGCTGGGAAAGAATGAAGGCAGGAGAAGGGAACTACAGAGGATGAGATGGTTGGATGGCATCACTGAATCGATGGACTTGAGTTTCAGCAAGCTGTAGGAGATGGTAAAGGATAAGGAGGCCTGGTGTGCTGCATTCCATGGGGTGGCAAAGAGTGGGACATGACTAAGCAACTGAACAAAAACAAATAGTAGCAGAGTTGAGAGTAATGCAAGATTTGATTCCAAAGACCATTCAGTATTAAGCAATTATAATCTTACTCATTAACACTGATTCATACTTGCTTTAGTCTCCTAGAGAATTTAGAACATTGTTTGAATTATGCTGCCACCAGACTATATGAAGCCACATATGATTTAGTAATGTTACATATACTCAGTTTTATATCCAGAATACAACTATATGTTCCATGAAGATAGACTCCATATATCACATTTTTTCTCTCTCATAGAAACTAATATATATTTGTAAAGACTTAAAATATGCTGTCTTATTAATTTCATTTTATTGAAACTCTATATTCTATTTTCTGATTTCTTCTTCTATCTGGCAACCCTTGAAATTGTTCCTATATTTTTACTCTATTTAAAGAGTTAGTAAATATCAGGAAGTTGAAGTTTCAGGGCAAATAGGTCTTAATTTAAATCATTACTAAATGAAACTCAATGCTAAAATTGTGACATACATGAACTGTGTGCATTTGTATAACTATATAAATGTGCAGTGGACCTAAATCTCCACCTGCAGACTCTCGAAAGGCTTTCCTTTTCATTTTTCTCCTCCACCTCAACGAAATCTTGCCTCCTCTTAGGAGCAGGATGTCATGCTCCAATCCCTAGTGTTGTCTATTTCACTCTATTTTCTATGCTCATAATAACTTTTAAGGAGTTAGTGATGAAGAGAAAGCACAATAAGGACAAGGTAACATGACAGGGAATAAACCTTCCTGGTTGATATTTCAAAAATATTACCTTTATGCATTGTTCTCTCCAGTACATATTTGCACCTCCATGAAGAAAGCTTACTTCTCATCTAGATGCCTATATATGGACACACACTTGCAACCAGTACCCAAAGAAGGAGGAAACTGAGTCTCTGTCCTGAATTTGTTTCTACAGAATGCCATTATTTTCCCATGTTTTCCATCTCAACACTGGATCTCCTTCCACTCCTACTCTGGGAGTTTAATCCTCTTTCACAGTCAGAATACAGCTGTGATAGATCTTACACAAAAAGAGCAAGAGTCAGTAACTTAGCTTAAAAGCTTCAGGTTGGAAAAATCAGAAAGAGCAATTAAGGAATCAATCTCATTCACCATTGCAACAAAAATAATTAAACATCTAGGAATAAACTTACCTAAGGATACAAAATAACTATACACAGAAAATTATAAGACACTAATGGAAGAAATCAAAGATGACATAAACAGATGGAGAGATATTCCATGTTCCTGGGTAGGAAGAATCAATATTGTGAAAATTACTATACTACCAAATGCAATCTACAGATTTAATGAGATCCCTATCAAATTACCAATGGCATTTTTCACAGAACTAGAACAAAAAAATTCACAATTCATATGGAAACACAAAAGACCCCAAATAGCCAAAGCGGTCTTGAGAAAGAAGAATGGGGCTGGAGGAATCAACCTTCCTGACTTCAGGTTATATTACAACGCTACAGTCATCAAGACAGGATGGTACTGGCACAAAAACAGAAATATAGACCAATGGAACAAGATAGAAAACCCAGAAACAAACCCATGCACCTTTAGGTACCTTATCTTTGACAAAGGAAGCAAGAATATACAGTGGGGCAAAGACAGCCTCTTCAACAAATGGTGCTGGGAAAACTGGACAGCTACATAAAAGAATGAAATTAGAACACTTCTTAACACCATACACAAAGATAAACTCAACATGGATTAAAGGCCTAAATGTAAGACCAGAAACTATAAAACTCTTAGAGGAAAACATAGGCAGAACACTCAATGACATGAATCAAAGCAAGATCCTCTATGACCCACCTCCTAGAATAACAGAAATAAAAACAAAAGTAAACAAGTGGGACCTGATTAAAAGCTTTTGAACAGCAAAGGAAACTATAAGGAAGGATAAAAGACAACCCTCAGAATGGGAGAAAATAATAGCAAATGAAACAATGGACAAATAATTAATTTCCAAAATATACAACCAGCACATACAACTCAATACCAGAAAAACAAACCACACAATCAAAAGTGGGAAAAAGACCTAAGCAGACATTTCTCTAAAGAAGACATACAGATGGCTAACAAATACATGAAAAGATGCTCAACATCACTCAACATATTAGAGAAATGCAAATCAAAACTACAATGAGATATCCCCTCACACCAGTCAGAATGGCCCCCATCAAAAAGTCTACAGACAATAAATGCTGGAGAGGTTGTGGAGAAAAGGGAATGTTCTTGCACTATTGGTGGGAATGTAAATTGATACAGCCACTATGGAAGACAGTATGGAAATTCCTTAAAAGCTAGGAATAAAAACACCATATGACCCAGCAATCTCACCCCTAGACATATATCCTGAGGAAACCAAAATTGAAACAGACACATGTATCCCATTGTTCATTGCAGCACTATTTACAATAGCTAGAACATGGAAGCTGGAGAAGGCAATGGCACCCCACTCCAGTACTCTTGCCTGAAAATCCCATGGATGGAGGAGCCTGGTGGGCTACAGTCCATGGGGTCACTATGAGCCAGACACACTGAGCGACTTCACTTTCACTTTTCACTTTCATGAATTGGAGAAGGAAATGGCAACCCACTCCAGTGTTCTTGCCTGGAGAATCCCAGGGACTGGAGAGCCTGGTGGTCTGCCATCTATGGGGTCACACAGAGTCAAACATGACTGAAGCAGCTTAGCAGTAGCAGCAGCAGCAAAATATGGAAGCAACCTAGATGTCCATTGACAGATGAATGGATAAAGAAGTTGTGGTATGTATACACAAAGGGATATTAGCCATAAAAAGGAACACATCTGAGTATATTCTAATGAGGTGGCTGAACCTAGAACCTATTATACAGAGTGAAGTGAGTCAGAAAGAGAAAGATAAATACTATATTCTAACATATACAGAATCTAGAAAAATGGTACTGAAGAATTTACTTACAGGGCAACAGTGGAGAAACAGACATAGAGAATAGACTTATGGACATGGGGAGAGGGGAGAAGAGGGTGAGATGTATGGAAAGAGTTACATGGAAACTTACATTACCTTAGGTAAAATAGATAGCCAACGGGAATTTGCTGTATGGCTCAGGAAACTCAAACAAGGGCTCTGTATCAACCTAGAGGGGTGGGATGGGGAGAGAGATGGGAGGGAGTTTCAAAAGGGAGGGGATATATGTATACCTATGGCTGATTCGTGTTGAGGTTTACCACTGAACTGAACTACACTTTTGGTGGGAATGTAAATTCGTACAGTCACTATGGAGAACAGTATGGAGGTTCCTTCAAAAACTAAAAATAGAACTACCATATGGCCCTGAAATCCACTCTTAGGCATATATCGAGACAAAACCATGCTCTGAAAGGATATGTGCACCCAAATGTTCACTGAAACACTGTTTACAATAGCCAGGACATGGAAGCAAAATAAATGTTCATCAACAGATGACTGAGTAAAGAAGATGTGGTACATATATACAATAGAATATTCAGTTCAGTTGTCTCTCAGTTGTGTCCAGTTCTTTGGGACCCCATGGACTGCAGCACGCCAGGCCTCCCTGTCCATCACCAACACCCAGATTTTACTCAAACTCATGTCCATTGAGTCTATGATGCCATCCAACCATCTCATCCTCTGTCATCCCTTTCTCCTCCTGCCTTCAATCTTTCCCAGCATCAGGCTCTTTTCAAATCAGTCAGTTCTTCGCATCAGGTGGCCCAAGTATTGGAGTTTCAGCTTCAGCATCAGTCCTTCCAACGAATATTCAGGACTGATTTCCTTTAGGATGGACTAGTTTGATTTCCTTGCAGTCCAAGGGACTCTCAAGAGTCTTCTCCAACACCCCCTCATTCAAAAGCATCAATTCTTCGCCACTCAGTTTTCTTTATAGTCCAATTCTCACATCCGTATATAACTACTGGAAAAACCATAGCTTTGACTAGCCAGACCTTTGTTGGCAAACTCATGTCTCCTCTTTCTAATAAGCTGTCTAGGTTGGTCATAACTTTTTTTTTTTAATTTTAGTTTTTTATTTTTTAAATTTTAAAATCTTTAATTCTTACATGCATTCCCAAACATGAACCCCCCTCCCACCTCCCTCCCCATAACAACTTTCCAAGAAGCAAGTGTCTTTTAATTTCATGGCTGCAGGCACTATCTGCAGTGATTTTGGAGCCCCCAAAACAAAGTTTGTCACTGTTTCCTCTGTTCTCCATCTATTTGCCATGAAGTGATGGGACCAGATGCCATGATCTTAGTTTTCTGAATGTTGAGTTTTAAATCAATTTTTTCACTCTCCTCTTTCACTTTCATCAAGAGGCTCTTTAGTTCTTCTTCACTTTCTGCTATAAGGGTAGAATATTGCTCAGTCATTAAAAACACTGAATAATATCATATAACATCCCATATATGTAGAATCTAAAAAGAAATGATACAAATGAACTTAGAAAACAGAAAGGGACACACAGACTTAGAGAATGAACTTATGGTTTCTGGGGGGAAGGATCAGGAGAAGGGGTAGTTAGGGAGTTTGTGATGGACAAGTAAACACTGTTATATTTAAAATGAATAACCAACAAGGACCTATTGTATAAGCACATGGAACTCTGCTCAATGTTATGTGGCAACCTGGATGGGAGTGGAGTTTGGGGGAGAATGGATACATGTATATTTATGGCTGAGTCACTTTGCTGTTCACCTGAAACTGTCACAACATTGTTTGTTAATCAGCTATATCCCAATACAAAATAAATACAATGTTAAAAAAAATTATTGCATTGACTTAATTTCTTAGTAACTGTGTTACAGATTCCTCTTCTTATCCTTGCCTCACTATGTGGTTCAATAAGCCTTGCTGCAATGCCTCATATAACTGCCAATGAGCATGCTATTTTTCAGGTCTAAAAGAGTGCCTCTGTTTCAGAAGCCAGAGCTTGTCCCACGGAAGTAACCCTTCCCTGTTCAGGAAGAGGTTCAGTTATTTTGGAAATTTAGTCCACGATGGAGCTCAATGCCAACCTCTAACAAGGGTTCATTAGAACCTCTTTTCCAAGCTTCTGCTCAATGACCTGCATCTAAAAAAGAAATTCAAAGCCTTCTTGAGTGAATTTTAAAACCCATTTCCCTCACAGCCCAGTAGAATTACTTTTGAAATCATCAATGTATTCTGTGCTTAGTCGCTCAGTCATGTCCGACCCTGCAACTCCATGGACTATAGCCCACCAGGCTCCTCTGTCCATGGGGATTCTCCAGGCAGGAATACTGGAGTGGGTTGTCATGCCCTCCTCCAGGGGATCTTGCCAACCCAGGGATCAAACCCAGGTCTCCTGCACTGCAAGTAAATTCTTTACCATCTGAGTCACCAGGAAAGCCCAAGAAGACTAGAGTGGGTAGCCTATCCCTTCACCAGGATCTCCCCAACCCAGGAATCAAACCAGGGTCTCCTGCATTGCAGGAGCTTTATCAGCTGAGCTTCCCGGGAAGCAACTAGGCATCTACCAATGTCTCTATCGTCACTTATTTGGGCACAAAATAGTATATTAATATATTCTGATGCTTCTGGTTCATGAGGGACCATAAGACAGTCTGCCTCTGGTCCACTTGCCTAAATATAGCACACACTTACTTCTATTCTACTACTCCCATTGCTTTGTAGGATGGAGTGGGAAAATGGAGTCTCAGACCTTAACATTCCATGATTATTATTCAAGAAAAAAAGGGTGAAATATGATCCTGCCATATGTGACTAAATAACAAAATATTGCTATTATTCATCTCTAAGGTTGGTTATACTATACTCATTGATAGCACGTGGTTTTAGGCATTTTATGGTGTTAGTAAAGACCTACCTCTAACGGGTCGCCATTTTTTCTTGTAGCCAAAGGTTTGCATATCAGTCATTCAGGGTTAGGATCAATGCAGGTTGTCTTTGAACAGAGCAATATCCAATTGCCTACATGGGAATCAAGCCAGATACCTTGACATTGCTAATAAGTGGTCACAAATACACCAGCAGATTTACACAGAGTATTATTTAACCATCTGCCTATTTTCAAAAATAAAATATTTGAATCAGTTTACTATGCATGGCACCTACACAAAAAGACTTTAAGGTTGAGGAAGAAGATAATTATGTGAGAAAACTACATGCTGAGGTTAATTACTGAAATTCATCAATATATTTAACTGTGAGCTTCCTAATAATCAAGGCAAAATTCAAAATATAATTAATTATGTTGTATTTATTGTTTGATTAAAAATACCAATTCATCTGGATATACATTTTTTTTTGCTTTTGCCTGAAACTAAATGATTAAAGGGGGTTTTCATGAATCTCTTTATATAAGAAACATTCGATCTAAGAGGAAATGTACTTGCAGCAAAATTTTTCACTGGCTATTTTAAAAATATATCCTCAATAAAACCTGGGTATAGTATTAAATTATAATTTTGAGAAGATGTTTCTACAAAGAATTATATTAACAATGTCCAGGTAAGTGGTGAGCTCAGTTGATTCAGAGTTTTTAGTTCACACTAACCTGTCATTTATCTACATTTTCTTTTTTTTCTCCAATATCAAAAGCCTCAGCCTTATGCTTAAATCATTCGTGTTAATATGGGAAGCAACTATTACTGGTCTATCTTCCTCAGAATTTATAAAACCTGCATAATAATGATCTCATGTGTCTTTGCAACACAACCTAGAGACAGTTACTATCACACTTTGCAGATGTATCACCAGCAGTGCAAAATGAAGTCACTCATCCAGAAACCACAGGCTTGACTGCTATTGAGCTAAGATTAGAACACCTCACTTCTGGCCTGATGCATTTCCCATTAGTGTTCTGCATAGAGTATATAATAGACAAATGTCCACATAACTTGGGAATGAAACAGTCTCAACAAGATCACAGGCACAATATATCTACCAAATATTACATATAATAAATGTTCTCTATTACTTAAGGATAAATACCTACTAGGCATAATCAAGGGGTTCATTTCCTTAATTTTTAAGCCCACAAATTATACAATCTTTCCAAATCCCAGAATTCAAAATGTGCTTATAAACCAAGCTGTTAAGATTTTTCAAAATGAACAAATACTCTGACAGTAAAGTGCTCAGAAAAGGTAGAAAGAACCCAGGCATCTTAACTCAGTAGGTTACTGCAGCCTCCCTGGCTCTCCTCTGCCTTTTGTTAGTACATCCTTAGTCACTCAGTCATGTCTGACTTTTTGTGACCGCATAGATTGTAGCCTGTCTTCTTCTTTCTATGGGATTCTCCAGGCAAAAATACTGAAGGGGGTTGCCATGCCATTCTCCAAGATATCTTCCCAACGTAGGAATCAAACCCAGGTATCCTGCAATGCAGGCTGATTATTTATTTATTTATTTATTTATTTATTTATTTATACCAATGAGCCATTAGGGAAGCCCTTGCTTTTTGTTAAGCATTATTTAAAAAGTACACCCGAGGTACTTCCCTGGTGATCCAGTGGTTAAGTATTCCTCACTCCCAATAAAGGGGACCTGGGTTTGATCCCTGGTCAGGGAAGGACATCCCACACTCCACAACTAAGAGTTTGCATGCTATAACTAAAGATTCTGTGAGCCATAGCTAAGACTCAAACAAATTAATTAAGCAGCCAAATACATATTTTTTAAAGTAAAAAAACACACTGGAAAAGTATCCATTTAATAAATGAAACTCTACACCACTAGTCCATCGCCAACAAAGAGTCATTCTCCCATTAAAGACCAAATTTTTATTCTGTAAACCCAGAAAGCCAAAAAGAAAGGAGTGAAAACAAACTTTGAATACACTGGATATGGGAAGGCTGTGCTCTCTCTTATAAGAGTCCAACAGACTCTGGAGCTTGAAGATGGGTAGTTCACAAGGAAGCTGCGGCTGCTGCCTTTTCTTGCTGCCAGTCTCAAACAAAGCAGCAGTTTCTCCCCTCTGTGTTTGCCTGGGGGCTCACTTGCCTTTTCAGACTAATGACAAGCATTTTTCTACCTCTTGTAGGTCAAAAACCCTAAAAATGCTGACAGGAAATATCCTCGCTGCCTAACCGAGGTTCTCTTTTGTATCATGCTTTCACCTAGATTTTCTGGTTTACTCCTCAGAGAACATCTGAACAGTAAATATTATTTTTTCCATGTGGCAGATGAGGAATTGAGGTTCAGAACTGTTAATTCATGTCAAACTAGTACATGCCTTAGCAGAACTCCAGTCTGACTCTGCCTATGTTTTCTTGGGACCATAGTGATCATTGTGTCTTAAAATGGTCCTCAATTCTCTAGAACTAATCACAATGAACAGAGTAAAAGAGATTGAACAGAATCAAACAAATATTTGGAGAACCCATGTATCAGTTGAGGTTTGGCCTTCAACTTGCACTGAACAGAGATCAAGGACAGAGGAATGACAACAGAAGCAAAGCAATGGTTGGAGTAAATCTTCAAGAGGAAATAAGTAATATTATCTGATAAACCACAATGTAAAAGAATATTATATATATATATATGCACTTTATATATACATTTATATATTTTATGCATATAAAACTGAATCACTTTGCTTTATAGCAGAAATTAACATAACACTGTAAATCAACTATGGTTCAATTCAAAAACAACAGCAACAAAAGAGATTAATAGGAAGAGACATAAGAGACATTTATTTTGAAAGGTGGACTCAGTTTTGTTTTGTTTTGTTTTGTTTTTTAAAAGCCTAAACCCTACACAGCTGGAGCATGCATGCTAAGTCGCTTCAGTCACGTCCAACTCTTTGCAACCCTATGGACTGTAACCCACCAGGCTCCTCTGTTCATGGAAGTATCCAGACAAGAATACTGGAATGGGTTGCCGTGTCCTCCTCTAGGGTATCTTCCCAACCCAGGGATCAAGCTTGTGTCTCTCACATCTCTTGAATTGGCAGGTGGGTTCTTTACCACTAGTGCCACCTGGGAAACCCACACAGCTGGAGAGGGGAGTGTTTTAAGGAAAATAATATACAATTAAAAGTATAAACACTCAATATTTTCTTATAATCTGTGAGGGAAAGAGTCTGAAAAAAAAAGATATGTATGTGTGTGTATCTGAATCATTTTGCTGTACACCTGAAACTAATACAACATTGTATACCAACTATACTTCATTTTAAAAAAAGAAACGTACAGGATCTTGGAAGGGCTAATGCGAGTAAGGAAGCCTATAGCTTAAGCTTCAAAGTAAATCTGTCTCTGCTTACAGTATTTAACAAAGATAAACTCTGGAGCAAAAACAGTCAAGAAACTGTGCATAGAGGTAAAGAGATATGGGCTTAAGCTTCTGGAGTAAAAGAGATAGCTCTGCTTTGAACTTTCTACTTCAGCTCAAAAAAAGAAAACAGACTTAGCAAGAAATTAACCTCTGCCAAGTAAAAAGGATGAGCAGAAATGATCAAATGCTCTCTTTTTTCTCCTATTTCCAGCCACCATTCTTCAGTAACAGAAATATCTTCACTTGAGATCACTGCCCACCCCACTTACCACACAATATACAAGATGCCTCTGAAAATAATGGACTTAAAAATACAGGATGGAAAGAAGAGAAATAGAATGTGTATAACAATAAAAAATGGAGCAGAATGAGCAGATAAAAAGGAATGGGTACATTTGGGAGAAGAGCAGTATTTATACGAAGACAATGTTATGTTTACATGCAGTGGTATCAACCATTCTACAGATTAAGCAATTTAAGTCATCTCCTTATATAAGGGCTACTATCACAGTAATGGATCCATTGATCTCCGTCCATGAAAATGGCTGAAAATACTATTTCTGTTGGTCTTCATTCCAGTGCTTTGGTTAGGTAGATAAAGCTAGTGTGTGGATGAAAAGCCACAGGAGCCTTGGGAAAATAAAAATAGATTTGAGAATATTATGATATAACAGTATATCCAAGGTGTGACTATGGCTTTTCAGACCAATTTGTTCACAAACATAACAGAAATGGGACAATCAAATGAACATTATTCTTCAAAGTGGTCACCCACTGATTTTAACAATGATGCTACTACAGAAACATTTCTGGAATTACCCAGTGGGATTAGATAAAGATGATCTTATATGAGAGACAGCAAAAGAGACACAGATGTAAAGAACAGACTTTTGGACTCTGTGGGAGAAGGCAAAAGTGGGATGATTTGAGAGAATAGCATTGAAACATGTATATTACCTAATGTGAAATAGATCGCCAGGTTCAATGCACGAGACAGGGTGCTCAGGGCCAGTGCACTGGGACGACCCTGAGCGATGGGATTGGGAGGGAGGTGGGAGGGGGGTTCAGAATGGGGGACAAATGTACACCCATGGCTGATTCATGTCAATGTATGGCAAAAACCACTACAGTATTGTAAAGTAATTAGCCTCCAATTAAAATAAATTAATTAATTATTTAAAAATTCAAAAAAGAATAAGTAAAAAAATAAAAGAAGAAGAATCTGAGAGACACTGTCATGAGCATCCTCGCTGATGGCAAATCTTGGTCCTCTGAGAGGAAGATTTGGGTTTTTGAAACAGCAAAAAGTCATTCAGAGTCAGATCTCATGAACAAGGTGAGCAATCAAACTGCTAACAGTATTTGGGTCAAAAAATGAAGTGTGACTCTAATGTAATGAAACTGATCACCTGATGTAGCTCAGAATGTGATTTTGAACACAATTTCAAAGCAGGAGTTTACAAATAACATCATACTTATCAGATTCCTATTCTCTCTGTTAGCAGCTATCCATCTGAGAGTGTCAGTTGTGTTGACAGAAAGACAACACTTGGCATGACCTAGCTAATTAAGGCCTGTTTGGTTTAAACAGACAAAAGTCTCTTCCATATTCAGAGACTTCACCCTAATACAACTTCATAAATACATGTTTCAGATCAGAAAATAGAAAAAGAATAGCTCAGGGAAGGGAAGACTGAAGGGAGAATAGGGAGGAAGAAGATAAAGAAAGATAATTTGTTCATAGCAGTTTTCTAGAACTTTTACTGGTCCTTCTTCTAGGAATCATGCTAATTTTGCACTGAAAGTGTTAGTCATTCAGTTGTGTCTGATGCTTCGTGACTCCATGGACTATAGCCTGCCAGGCTCCTCTGTTCATGGGATTTTACGAAAAAGAATACTGCAGTGAGTTGACACTTTCTTCTCCAGGGGATCTTCCCGACCCAGGGATTGAACCCAGGTCTCCTGCACTGCAGGCAGATTGTTTACTGTCTGAGCCACCAAGAAAGCCCGATTTTGCACTAGGTACTTTGGATACCTTTTAATATTTAATATCCTTGTTCCACAGAATATATAATTTAACATACTGCTGAAGAATTACAATAAATCTAAGGGATACAGATCATTATTTGCATATGTACTAGAGCTGAGGCACAAAGTGACTGGATAACGTATTCAAGGTCTCACAGCAAATAAATGGCAGAACCAGGAAAGAAATCCCTGTGTGGTTAACTACAAACCACTGTTCTCTGCAAGATACTGTGATGTACCTGTCCTCTTACTGTGAGCATTTGTAGTGTCAGTTACTTATCCAACAAATATTTATTTGTCACCTACTATATCCTGGCACACTTGTAGATGCTAGAGATACAGCAAGAAACAGGACAAAGCCCTACCCCTAGTGAAGGTTACATTCTAGTAGGAGAAGAGAAGCAATAATGAGATAAATAGGCAAAGGAAATAATGTGTTAGCTAGTCATAAGTAGTATGTTGAAACACAAAGGAAGAGTGGAGACAGAGAGAGAAACAGCTGGGTTCAGGGTATAGGAAGGTGATCAGAAAGCATCATATTCTGGATTTTCTATTGTATATAGTTGACTTACAATGTCATGTTAGTTTCAGGTGTACAGCACAGTGATTCAGTTTTATACATATACGTATACATATTTATATACATTCATTTTTCAGATTCTTTTCCCTTATATATTATTCCAAAATATTGAGTATACTCGCTGTGCTATACAGTAGGTCCTTGTTGGTTACTTGTTTTATATATAGTAGTATGTATCTATTAACCCCAAATGCCTAACTTATCCCTCACCCACCCTTTCCTTTCTTGTAATCATTAGTATGTTTTCTGTCTGTGGGTCTATTTCTGTTTTATAAGTTCATTTCTATATTTTTTTCTCAGATTTTACATATAAGCAACATCATATGAAATTTGTCTTTCTCTTTCTGGCTTCATTTTAGTGTGATAGTCTATAGGTCAATGCATGTTGCTGCAAAATAGCATTATTTCATTCTTTTTTATCACTAACTCATTTTCCATTGGATATATTTTGAAAGTAGAAACAATAAGATTTGCTGGTGGATTCAATTTGAGATGAAAGGATGTAAGGAATTAGACGAGGCCAAGATTTTTTTTCTTTAGTTTTTGTTAAGATTGTGTAATTCTGTATGTATCACAGAACAACTGTGCTATTACATATTCTATTAAAAAAAAAACCTGTGGTCAAATAAGTGTGGGAAATTCCTGATTCTGTAGTATATCCTCTCCTCTTGAATGTTACGAATGCAATTAGCAGATTATAGGTTCCTGGAATACTGATGTAAAAATAAACAAATGTATGGGTGAATGAGGGAATAAACAAATAGAATGTTCTCAATTATTTTGGACACAGAGCCCAATTTTTCTGGCATAGTTAGGTTCTGGAGGCACTTATTAGTATATCTTGCAACTATTTTCCTTAAGGCATGTAGGAATATATAACAATGCAAAAGATTATTCATGATCTTTTCATGATTGAATTATTTCAAGATACCACTCTGAGCGCAGGAGTTCCAATCAAGTGGCAAAATACTCAGTCTCAGGTTTCCACAGGAATAGTAGCATCTGTTAATACTGTTCAGTTCAGTTCAGTTCAGTGGCTCAGTCGTGTCTGACTATTTGCGACCCCATGGACTGCAGCACGCCAGGCCTCCCTGTCCATCACCAACTCCCAGAGCTTACTCAAACTCATGTGCATTGAGTCAGTGATGCCATCCAACCATCTCATCCTCTGTAATCCCCTTTTACTCGCATCTTAAATCTTACCCAGCATCAGTGTCTTTTCAAATGAGTCAATTCTTCACTTGAGGTGGCCAAAGTATTGGAGTTTCAGCCTCAGCATCAGTCCTTCCAATGAACATTCAGGACTTATTTTCTTTAGGATAGATTGTTTGGATGTCCTTGCAGTCCAAGGGACTCTCAAGAGTCTTCTCCACCACCACAGTTCAAAGCATCAATTCTTTGGCACTCAGATTTCTTTATAGTCCAACTCTCACATCCATACCTGACAACTGGAAAAAACATACCTTTGACTAGATGGACCTTTGTTGGCAAAGTAATGTCTCTGCTAATACTGAACTTTAGTTGTGATTTGTGGGAGACAGTCCTCAACTGATAACAAACTGTGAGTTGTTAAAGAACTATAACACCTTCTCCATAGGAAAAGGTCAGGAGTTACAAGGTGTTAACACTCAAACACCTTGTAACATCTGGAATGGGTGAATTTAACTCAGATGACCACTATATCTACTACTGTGGGCAAGGACCACTTAGAAAAAATGGAGTAGCCATCACAGCCAACAAAAGAATTATAAATGTAGTACTTGGGTGTAATTTCATAAACAACAGAATGATCTCTGTTCATTTCCAAGGCAAACCATTCAATATCACAGTAATCCAAGTCTATGCCCCAACCAGTAATGCTGAAGAAGCCAAAGTTGAATGGTTCTATGCAGACCTACAAGATCTTCTAGAATTAACACCCAAAAAAGATGTCCTTTTCATTTTAGGGGATTGGAATGCAACAGTAGGAAGTCAAGAAATACCTGGAATAACAGGCAAAATTGGCCTTGGAGTAAGAATGAAGGAGGACAAAGGCTAATAGTTTTGCCAAGAGAAAGCACTGGTTGTAAAAAACACCCTCTTCCAACAACACAAGAGAAATCTCTATACATGGACATCACCAGATGGTCAATATCGAAATTAGATTGATTATATTCTTCACAGCAAAAGATGGAGAAGCTCTATATAGACAGGAAAAATGAGACCGGGAGCTGACTGTGGCTTAGATCAGTTCAGTTCAGTCTCTCAGTCCTGTCCGACTCTTTGCAACCCCATGAATCACAGCACGCCAGGCCTCCCTGTCCATCACCAACTCCTGGAGTTCACTCAGATTCACGTCCATCGAATCAGTGATGCCATCCAGCCATCTCATCCTCTGTCATCTCCTTCTCCTCCTGCCCCCAATCCCTCACAGCATCAAAGTCTTTTCCAATGAGTCAACTCTTCGCATGAGGTGGCCAAAGTACTGGAGTCTCAGCTTTAGCATCATTCCTTCCAAAGAACACCCAGGGCTGATCTCCTTCAGAATGGACTGGTTGGATCTCCTTGCAGTCCAAGGGACTCTCAAGAGTCTTCTCCAACACCACAGTTCAAAAGCATCAATTCTTCAGTGCTCAGCCTTCTTCATAGTCCAACTCTCACATCCATACATGACCACTGGTAAAACCATAGCCTTGACTAGACGGACCTTAGTCGGCAATGTAATGTCTCTGCTTTTGAATATGCTATCTAGATTGGTCATAGCTTTCCTTCCAAGGAGTAAGCATCTTTTAATTTCATGGCTGCAGTCACCATCTGCAGTGATTTTGGAGCCCCAAAAAATACATTTGAATCAGTTCTGATGAGATAGATGAAACTGGAGCCGATTATACAGAGTGAAGTAAGCCAGAAAGAAAAACACCAATACAGTATACTAACACACACACACACACACACATATATATATATATATATATATATATATATATATATATATGGAATTTAGAAAGATGGCAATGATGACCCTGTATGCAAGACAGCAAAAAAGACACAGATGTGTATAGCGGACATTTGGACTCAGAGGGAGAGGGAGAGGGTGGGATGATTTGGGAGAATGGCATTGAAACATGTATACTATCATGTAAGAATAAAATCGCCAGTCTATGTCTGATGCAGGATACAGCATGCTTGGGGCTGGTGCATGGGGATGACCCAGAGGGATGTTGTGGGGAGGGAGGTGGAAGGGGGGTTCATGTTTGGGATCGCATGTACACCCATGGTGGATTCATGTCAATGTATGGCAAAACCAATACAGTATTGTAAAGTAAAATAAAGTAAAAATAAAAATTAAAAAATAAATAAATAAAGTCTGACACTGTTTCTGCTGTTTCCTCATATGTTTCTCATGAAGTGATGGGTCCAAATGCCATGATCTTCATTTTCTGAATGTTGAGCTTTAGGCCAACTTTTTCAGTCTCCTCTTTCACTTTCATCAAGAGGCTTTTGAGTTCCTCTTCACTTTCTGCCATAAGGGTGGTGTCACCTGCATATCTGAGGTTACTGATGTTTCTCCCAGCAATCTTGATTCCAGCTTGTGTTTCTTCCAGTCCAGCGTTTCTCATGACATACTCTGCATATAAGTTAAATAAGCAGGGTGACAATATACAGCCTTGACGTACTCCTTTTCCTATTGGAACTAGTCTGTTGTTCCATGTCCAGTTCTAACTGTTGCTTCCTGACCTGCATACAGATTTCTCAAGAGTCAGGTCAGGTGGTCTGTTATTCCCATCTCTCTCAGAATTTTCCACAGATCATTAACCCTTTATTTCTAAATTCAGACTTAAATTGAAGAAAGTAGGGAAAACCATTAGAACATTCAGGTATGACCTATATCAAATCCCTTACCACTCACTATACAGTTGAAATGACAAAGAGATTCAATGGAATAGATCTGATAGAGAGATTGCCAGAAGAAGTATGGAAGGAAGTTCATGACATTGTACAGGAGGCAGAGATCAAGACCATCCCCAAGAAAAAGAAATGCAAAAAGGCAAAATGGTTCTCTGAGGGGGCCTTACAAACAGTTATAAAAAGAGAAGTGAAAGGCAAAGGAGAAAAGGAAAGACATACTCATTGAATGCACAATTCCAATGAAGAGCAAGGAGAGATAAGAAAGTCTTCCTCAGCGATCAATGCAAAGAAGTAGAGGAAAGCAATAGAATAGGAAAGACTAGAGATCTCTTCAAGAAAATTAGAGATTCCAAGGGAACATTTCATGCAAAGATGGGCTCAATAAAGGACAGAAATGGTATGGACCTAACAGAAGCAGAAAATGTTAAGAAGAGGTGGCAAGAATACACAGAAGAACTGTACAAAAAAAAAAAAAAAAACACTTCATTACCCAGATAATCACTATGGTATGGTCACTCATCTAGAGCCAGACATCCTGGAGCGTGAAGTCAAGTGGGCCTTAGAAAGCATCACTACGAACAAAGCTAATGGAGATGACAGAATTCCAGTTGAGCTATTTCAAATCCTAAAAGACGATGCTGCGAAAGTTCTGTGCTCAATATGCCAGCAAATTTGGAAAACTCAGCAGATGGCTTCCCTGGTGGCTTAGAGGTTTTAGCATCTACCTCCCATGCAGGAGACCTGGGTTCGATCCCTGGGTTGGGAAGATCCCCTGGAGAAGGAAATGGCAACCCACTCCAGTATTCTTGCCTGGAGAATTCCATGGACTGAGTAGCCTGGTAGGCTACAGTCCACAGGGTCGCAAAGAATCAGACACAACTAAGCGACTTCACCTTCACAGCAGTGGCGACAGGACTGGAAAAGGTCAGTTTTCATTCCAATCCCAACGAAAGGCAATGCCAAAGAATCTTCAGGTTAGGTTAGGTTAAGTCGCTCAGTCGTGTCCGACTCTTTGCGACCCTATGGACTGTAGCCCACCAGGCTCCTCTGTGCATGGGATTCTCCAGGCAAGAATACTGGAGTGGGTTGCCATTTCCTTTTCCAGGGGATCTTCCCAACCCAGGGATTGAACCCAGGTCTCCCGTATTAGAGGCAGATGCTTTAATCTTCAGACTACCACACAATTGCACTCATCTCACACACTAGCAAAGTAATCTTCAAAATTCTCCAAGCCAGGCTTCAACAGTATGTGAACCATGAACTTCCAGATGTTCAATCTGGATTTAGAAAAGGCAGAGGAACCAGTGATCAAATTGCCAAATCTGTTGGATCATTGGAAAAGTAAGAGAATACCAGAAAAAACATCTACTTCTGCTTTATTGATTATGCCAAAGCCTTTGACTGTGTGGATCCCAACAAACTGTGGAAAATTCTTCAAGAGATGGGAATACCAGACCACCTTATTTGCCTCCTGAGAAATCTGTATGCAGATCAGCAAGCAACATTTAGAACTGGACATAGAACAACAGACTGGTTCCAAATAGGGAAAGGAGTACGTCAAGGCTGTATACTGTCACCCAGGCTACTTAACTTGTATGCAGAATACATCATGCCAAATACCAGGCTGGATGAAGCACAAGTTAGATTCAAGATTGCCGGAAGAAATACCAATGGCACCACCCTTCTGGAAGAAAGTGAAGAAGAACTAAAGAGCCTCTTGATGAAAGTGAAAGAGGAGAGTGGAAAAGCTCGCTTAAAGCTCAACTTTTAGAAAACTAAGATCATGACATCTGGTCCCATCAATACATGCAAATAGATGAGGAAACAATGGAAACAGTGACAGACTTTATTCTTTGGGCTCGAAAATCTGTGCAGACGGTGTCTGCTACCATGAAATTAGAAGAAGCTTGCTCCTTGGATGAAAAGTTATGACCAACCTAAACAACATATTTAAAAGCAGAGACATTATTTAGCCAACAAATGTCCATCTAGTCAAAGCTATAGTTTTTCCAGTAGTCATGTATGGATGTGAGAGTTGGACTATAAAGAAATCTGAGTGCCAAAGAATGGATGCTTTTTTTTATTTTATTATTTTTACTTTATTTTACTTTACAATACTGTATTGGTTTTGGCATACATTGACATGAATCCTCTATGGGTGTACATGAGTTCCCAATCCTGAACCCCTCTCCCACCTCCCTCCCCATATCATCTCTCCGGATCATCCCCGTGCACCAGCCCCAAGAATCCTGTATCCTGTATCGAACATAGACTGGTGATTCGTTTCTTACATGATAGTATACATGTTTCAATGCCTTTCCCCCACATCATCCCACCCTCTCCTTCTCCCTCAGAGTCCAAAAGTCCATTCTATACATCTGTGTCTCTTTTGCTGTCTCGCATACAGGGTTATCATTACCATGTTTCTAAATTCCGTATATGTGTGTTAGTACACTGTATTGGTGTTTTTCTTTCTGTCTTACTTCACTCTGTATAATCGGTTCCAGTTTCATCCACCTCATCAGAACTGATTCAAATGTATTCTTTTTAATGGCTGAGTAATACTCCATTGTGTATATGTACCACAGCTTTCTTATCCATTGGTTCTTACTATGAAAGCTTGAGGAGCTAATTCAAACTCTCCATTATCTCTCCAAGATCCTATCCAGATTCTAGGGCATAACATGAACTCTGAAGGTGATAAGCATCTATTTGCTTGAAAAAAGTTCCCACAACCAAGTAGTTCATGACGGGAATGTTCCCTTTTCAGAAATATTCCAAGTAATAAATGAAAAAGGAATGATATGCAAACTACTATTTATACAATGGATAAATACCAAGGTCCTACTCTATAGCACAGGGAACTATGGTCAATATCTTGGAATAAACCATGATGGAAAAGAATATGAAAAAGAATATATACGTATAACTGATATATATATATTTATATATAGATACATATATATATATATATATATATTTGCTGTACACCAGAAATGAACACACTGTAATCAACCACACTTCAGTAAAATGTTTTTTAAAAATACATATGTATATACAAAGGGGCTTCCCAGCTGGCCCAGTGGTAAAGAATCTACCTGGCAATGCAGGAGATGCAGGACGCACGTTCAATCCCTGGGTCAGGAGTAGGAAATGCAATGTATTCCAGTATTCTTACCTGGAGAATTCCACGGACAGAGGAGCCTGGCAGGCTATAGTCCATAGGGTTGCAAACAGACATGACTTTATATATATATATATATATATATATATATATATATATATATACACACACGTGTGTGTGTATACACTATATATATGTGTACACACAAAGAATAAGGAATCATAGAACTAGAAGACAACCATTTTTTGAAAGCCCTACGAGAAAAAAAAGAAAAACTGGTTAATGTTTATCCAATGCCTGCTAATATTTAAAAAGAGAGAGATAACCAGAAATGAAGCATCTCCTGAATGAACAAATTAACACTGCCTATGAAGCATTCTGTCAAAAACATTAAATCTAATCTGACCAGTCCTCAAGATCCAACTGCTAGTTTATAGAAAATTGAGACGTCAAAGGAAAAAAACTTCACCACAAGAATTCAATCCACAAAATTCAAACTCTGGGAAAACCTACATAGCAAATGATCAATGAGTAACATGGATCAAAAAGAGAAAGACAAGCGGAGTTACAATATCTATCAACCAACTACAATGTATGGATTTTTTGTAATATGTATATATTTGCCTGTGTCAGGGCTTAGTTGAAGCACATGGGACCTATGATTTGCACTGTGGCATGTGGGATCTTTAGTTGCGGTGTGCAAACTGAGTTGCATCATGTGTGATCTAGTTCTCTGACCAAGGATTAAACCCAGGCCCCCCGCACTGGGAGCACAGAGTCTTAGCCACTGGACCACCAGGGAATTCCCACAACATGTGGATTTATTGAAAATTTGATTCAAAGAAACTATAAAGCAATATTTGTGATACAATGAGAGAAATTTGTACACTAACTGGATATCTGATGATATTAAGAAATTATTGTTCATTTTTTAGGTGTGTTAATGATATTGTAGTTATGGGTTTTTAAAGCTATCTTTTAAAGATATACAGCAAAATGTTTATAGAAGAAATGACATGATATCTGAAATTCTAGGATTTCCTTCCAAATAATCCAGGTGGGAGAACAATAGACAAAACAAGGTTATCCATAAATTTAAAACTATTGCAGCTGGGTGATGAGTATATCCAAGTTCATTATACTAATCTCACTCTTTTTGTATCTGTTTCAAATTCTTCGTGATAAGCAGCGTAGAAGGGGAAAAAAAGAAAAATTCCCTTGATTTCTCTACTACCAATCCTCATCCCATAAGTCTTATTTCCTGCAGCAGAATGATTTTAAATTATTTAAACCTTTTCTCCTATAACATAGATTCTAGACTCTTTGCCATTGTAGTTACCCTATTCTGGGAAAATCAAACTCCTCCTTGAACACAGTCTCCCAAATGTGGTCTGAACACTACTGAGAGAATATTACCTCCTTTAATCAAAATAATGTCATTATACTGAAAATCTAAACTGTGAGCTGGCTTGTCATTAATATCATATGTTCAAATCATACTGACCTTACAGTCAACTAAAACCACCAAGTTTTATTCACATGAGATGTAGTTTATTCAATATATTCTGCTCCTCCATTTGTACAATTGATTTTCATCTTAACTGCTAAATTCCATCTTTTGTTTTAGCTCATATATCTGGCCTGTAGAAGTAATCCTGGTTGTATGAGTACCAAAAAATAGAAGTTACTATTTATTATTTTCTAGGTGATCATTTAGTCTTCCTGAGTTAGTAAAAAGTAATTCACTCCAGGTCACACAGCTAGTAACTGAGGCAGAATGCATCCAGGACTTCAATCTTCCCAACTTTCAAACCCATATTTTTATACTTTCTGCTCTCTGCCATACTAGTTATTCTCCCTAATGTCATCTGCATGGGCTTCCCTGGTGGCTCAAATGGTAAAGAATCTGCCTGCAATGCAAGAGACCTGGGTTCGGTCCCTGGGTTGGGATGATCCCCTGGAGAAAGGAATGGCTACCCAATCCAGTATTCTTGCCTGGGAAATCCCACAGACAGAGGAGCCTGGCAGGCTTCCATCCATGGGGTCTCAAAGAGTTGGACACAGCTGAGTGACTAACACCACTTTTCACTTTCAATGTTATCTGCATTCTTTACAACAATGTATTCTTAGAAATCTTTGATCTTTGATAAACACTGTTTATCAGGACATGAATAAGAATAGAGCATGGGGTATCATTAGAGGAAATCACTTGGTACTAATTTAATAATCAATGTACTCAGTTTATGATTAGTCAATTATAAAATTTATTTAACTTTATTCTCACCCACCTCACATATCCCTATCTATTCTAAATGAATAACATGCTACAGATTCTCAAAAGTTTGCAAAACAAGATAGCTTCCTATCTGTCAAACCAGTAATGCAACAACAAAAAAAAAATCAAGTGAGGTTATTTTAGTATGACTTATTCCTAGAAGAAACCATCTGGTTCCTAGTGATTACCATTTTCTTTTCATAGTGTGCATAAGACATTTATTTCACAATCTAGTCTAGAATCTTGCCAGGAAAATATGCCCAGATTATAGTTATGTATTGTCAGGAATTCATCTTTTTCTCCCTCTTAAATCACCACAGATGCCCATCTCCTGCCCCTTAAAAAGTCTCAAAGATGACTGAAATAATTCTAAAATCACATTTTCAGATTATTTCAACACCACAAAATGGAATTTTTCTGGCTCTGGAAATTTGCCCCCAATGGGAGTTTGTAGCCTGGTTGATTTAAAACTACATGTGATCTTTATTCAAAAGGCACAATTATTGTAAATGTAGTCCATGATATGGGACTTAGAAATGGCAGAAAGGAGTCCATGTGGACTAGAGTGCAGAGGAAGAACATCATAAAGAGGTGAGACTGAGAACAATGTTGAGAAACACGCAGATGTAAAATGAGAATTGATTAATTTCATTTTTTGATTGCTGTCTCTCCCAGTCCTTTTAACTCTCGCTCCAAATACAGATCTTTAAGTGTTTTAATATTCCTCAGCTTCTTAGAATTTTTCAAATAACAATTTTCAGCTTCATTCTTGATTAGTCGATTTTTTCCCATGGGCAAACAGTACCCAGGGCCCCTTCTAGAGACACAATTCTGGAAGTCTGGCATCAGTAGAGAGGTCAACATGCAGCGATGAAGTATATCTTCTGGGACAAAGCCAGGTTAGGAAGTAAAGGCCATGCCAAAGTGGAAAAAGACAGAAGAGTAGAAAAAAGCAAGAAATGATCCAAAATGAAGTGTGTACAACCAGTGGCAGACATGACCTGGTAAGCATGTTTGAATGGCGTAGACCAAGGAAAGTTCTTGAGAGATGAGTCAATACAAAGGGAAGAAAGCCTATTATATAAGCAAAAGAAGGCCTTACAGTCTTCTTAAAATTGCTTTGAACAGTGTTTACACTATTCTTCAGGATGGAAATGATGTTTGTACCATTTAGTGTCTTAAAGTATTTACTTTTTTAAAATTGAAGTATAGTTGATTTACAATGCCACATTAGTTTCAGGTGTACAGCACACTGATTCTGTTAACATATATATATTAACATGTTTGATGCATGCTAAGTTGCTTCAGTCGTGTCTGATTCTTTGCAATCCCATGGACTGTAGCCCACCAGGCTCCTCTGTCGGTGGGGATTCTCCAGGCAAGAATACTGGAGAGGGTTGTCATGCCCTCCTCCAGGGGATCTTCCCAACCCAGAGACCAAACCCACATCTCTTATGTCTCCTGCACTGACAGGCAGGTTCTTTACCACTTAGCTTAATTTATCTCTCTCCCTCTCTTTCTCCTTTGGTAACCATAAGTTTGTTTTCTATGTCTGTGGGTCTGTTTCCATTTTGTAAATAAGTTCATTTGTATCCTTTTTTTAGATTCCACAAATAAGCAATCTCATTCTGATATCTGTCTTTGTCTGACTTATTTCCCTGAGTATGATAGCATCTAGGTTCATCCCTGTTGCTGCAAATGGAAAGTAGTTACTCTTAACCAGAAGGAATGGTAATTTAGAAAATCTACTATCAAGAATAAATATTATGGATTTTCTTGAATAATGTACTCTTGTTCAAAATAGCAAAATGACACCTGTAGCTCAATCAATTAGCATACATTTACTGTCGCCTACAATGTGCAATTAACAGCAACGCACCTTTGATAAACAATATAACAGATATGACAAGTATGTTTAAGACACAAATCTGAGAAGCAGAAACTTTATAATCCCATCAGGCAGATGAGACATGAATATTGAAATATTTAAATAAATTATATGAGACTGTAAATAAGGGCAAAATGATTGATACGAACATTATGCTACAAATGTTCAGAGATAGGAGAAAATTCTCAGTGGCAGTAATCTGATGGGTTCACAAAAGCAGGTCCCAAAGAATCTGATAGGAAGAAAAGATTAGAAAGAGCATTTCGTGAAATTCCTTACAGGCAATGTAAACACAAATGTCCCCTTCTAAAATGTGCTTGACTAACCAGATTGAGTTCCACACAATCCTTTCTTCATTTTGTACTCCAAAAATTGCTGTTTCCTTTATGCCCCATAGCCAATATTGGGAGATGTTGAATGAGGAACTTCAAAGATACAGAAAGCCATCGAGAACATTTTGTAAATGAAGAAAAAAAAAAATATGGTCACCCTGAGGCTCCACGATGGTAATCACTACTAAATACAAAATTTCCATCTGTCCTTTGGGTATCTCTTTCAATCTACAACAAGCCGAACTTCCAAAGCTAAGGTTATAATAAAGCCCTTTGCTAATGGGCCACAAAAAAAAAAAAAAAAGGGCTGTTCAACAGCTTAACATTTGCTTTTGTTTGCAACTCACAGAACAGCTGCTCTCTGGCTTGTTAATAAATTTCAGTGGGTGTCCTCTGCCTTTTACAGTCCATCAGCATTTCTGGGAAAACACTGGAGTAAATCATGTAGTCAAGAGCCTGGAGTTATGTATGCTTTGACGTTCATTTCCTCCATTACAGTTAATGGGGACAACAGATGCCAAAAGAGTCATGCAATTAGTTTACTTCATTTCAGAGACTCTTCCGTCAGTGGAAAGCAGTAGAATTTTACCTTAGTAAAGGTGGAGGCAACTTTCAGGTTTAGTCACTGTGACATTTAAGAATGAATAGGCAATAGTTTAGCAATAAGAAGTGATATATTATGATTTACCACTTTCCTTTATTGACTTCTAAATCAATAATACAGTGGGCTCTCTTACCACAGAGAGCTGTAGGACACATTTTTAGAGATTCTTTTTATTTATTTATTTATTTTAATCGGAGGTTAATTACTTTACAGTATTGTATTGCTTTTGCCATACATCAACATGAATCTGCCGCAGGTATACACATGTTCCCCATCTTGAACCCCCCTCCCTTCTCCCTCCCCATACCATCCCTCTGGGTCATCTCAGTGCACCAGCCCCAAGCATCCAGTATCATACATCGAACCCGGACTGGCGATTTGTTTCATATATGATATTATACATGTTTCAGTGCAATTCTCCCAAATCATCCCACCCTCTCCCTCTCCCACAGAGTCTTTACTGTTCTATACATCTGTGTCTCTTTTGCTGTCTCGCATATAGGGTTATCGTTACCATCTTTCTAAATTCCATACATATGTGTTAGTATACTGTATTGGTGTTTTTCTTTCTGGCTTACTTCACTCTGTATAATAGGCTCCGGTTTCATCCACCTCATTAGAACTGACTCAAATGCATTCTTTTTAATGGCTGAGTAATACTCCATTGTGTATATGTACCACAGCTTTCTTATCCATTCATCTGCTGATGGACATCCAGGTTGCTTCCATGTCACGGCTATTATAAACAGTGCTGCGATGAACATTGGGGTACACGTGTCTCTTTCCATTCTGGTTTCCTTGGTGTGTATGCCCAGCAGTGGGATTGCTGGGTCATAAGGCAGTTCTTTCTAGTTGCAATTTTTTAAGGACTCTCCACACTGTTCTCTATAGTGGCTGTACTAGTTTGCATTCCCACCAACAGTGTGAGAGGGTTCCCTTTTCTCCACACCCTCTCCAGCATTTATTGCTTGTAGACATTTGGATCGCAGCCATTCTTTCTGGCATGAAATGGTACCTCATTGTGGTTTTTGATTTGCATTTCTCTGATAATGAGTGATGTTGAGCATGTAGGACACATTTTTAAACCAAAAAGCAAGCTGAAACATGTCATAAAACTTGAGCATCTATTAAAATTCCCTAGGGATCAATGTTGACTACTTGGATTTCTTCTTAAACAACCAGAATTTCATTGAGTTCCAATGACATGATTAAAAAAAATGTGTGAATTTCCAGTTTTTGCAGATGAAATATTATAATACCTTAAAGCAATACCAAAAAAAAATGAATGCATTTTGTGTTAAGTGACATAACCTGGTTGAACAAAAGCCTTAAAAAAAATTTCAACTACATCAAAGGATAAAATAGAATCAAATGTGCTGTCTCTAGTTATTTATTCATTTGTTCATTCATTCATTCAAAGGCACTTTTCTTGAACTATGATGTGAGTTTCCTGAGATGAAAAGACATGGTTCTTGCCCTCAAGACACGTACAGTATGGTCAAGGAAACAGAATATGAACAACTGTGATAAAAGCAAAAAAGAAAGAAAGGCTAAAAGAGAAGTGCAGGTAAAGGATTTTCTAAGTTCAGAGAAAAAACAAAAGAGAAACTAAATATGAGTACCTATCCCAGACTAGGCCTATGCTCAGTTCAGTTCAGTTCAGTTCAGCCACTCAGTCGTGTCCGACTATTTGCAACCCCATGAATCGCAGCATGCCAGGCCTCCCTGTCCATCACCATCTCCCGGAGTTCACTCAAACTCATGTCCATCGAGCTGGTAATGCCATCCAGCCATCTCATCCTCTGTTGTCCCCTTCTCCTCCCGCCCCCATTCCCTCCCAACATCAGAGTCTTTTCCAATGACTTAACTCTTTGCATGAGGTGACCAAAGTACTGGAGTTTCAGCTTTACCATTAGTCCTTCCAAAGAACACCCAGGACTGATCTCCTCTAGAATGGACTGGTTGGATCTCCTTGCAGTCCAAGGGACTCTCAAGAGTCTTCTCCAACACCACAGTTCAAAAGCATCAATTCTTCGGTGCTCAGCTTCTTTCACAGTTATTAGTGAACATTAAAAGCATTTTCTCACAATAACACAATAACATGATCTTCCTTCTTCCTTCTACATTCTAATCCAAATACAAATATTTTTAGGCAGTTAAAAGTCCTTAAAAGTTGGTTTTATATTTTGGAAATGACATAATGGAAAACAGATCAACATTTTTATAAAAAGCAAAGAAAAAGAGTTATAATAAAATTTTTCAAAATAAAGAGATACTACTATGTTTTACAAAGCACAAAAACATACCCCACTAATAGAAAATGCAACAATTAACTAGATTAAAAGTGTATAATCTCTCAAAACTTAAAAGTCAACATTCAAAAAACTAAGATCACAGCATCCAGTCCCATCACATCAGGGCAAATAGATGAGGAAACAACAGAAACAGTGACAGACTTTATTTTCTTGGGCTCCAAAATCACTGCAGATGGTGACTGCAGCCATGAAATTAAAAGATGCTTGCTCCTTGGAAGAAAAGCTATGACCAACCTAGACAGCGTATTTAAAAGCAGAGACACTTTACCAACAAAGGTGCGTCTAGTCAAAGCCATGGTTTTTCCAGTAGTCATGTATAGATGTGAGAGTTGGACCATAAAGAAAGCTGAGCCCCAAAGAATTGATGCTGTTGAACTGTGGTATTGGAGAAGACTCTTGAGAGCCCCTTGGACTGAAGGAGATCAAACAAGTCAATCCTAAAAGAAATCAGCCCTGAATATTCATTGGAAGGACTGAAGCTAAAGCTGAAGCTGAAGCTCCAATACTTTGGCCACCTGATGTGAAGAAATGACCCATTGGAAAAGACCCTGAAGGGGATGAAAGAGGATGAGATGGTTGGAAGGCATCACCAACCCAATGGACATGAGTTTCAGCAAGCTCTTGAAGGTGGTGATGGACAAGGAAGTGTGGCATGCTGCAGTCCACGGTCTCAGAGTCAGACGTGACTGAGTGACTGAACTGAACTGAACTAATCTCTTAAAGAATTGGTAAAATAAAAGTATGGTTGTAGTGGTTTAGCCTCTAAGTTGTCTGACTCTTTGCAATCCTATAACCTGCCAGGCTCCTCTGACCATGGGATTCTCCAGGCAAGAATACTGGAGTGGGTAGCCATTTCCTTCTCTGGAAATAAAAGCATACTTTGTTTTATTTATAAATTTGCAATGTTTTCTTTTTTCCTTAATTTTAAAGAACAAAATACTGGAAAGTGTACCAACAAGCCCTTTTCAGGCAATAGTATAAATTTATACACCATTAGAAGGGATAACTCATAAGTACAAAACAAATGTTTAAAGGGGTTATAATAGGAAAAATCACTTCTTCAATTCTATCTTAAGGAAAAAATTCATCATACTATTATGTATAATTATAAAATTTCATATAAACCTAAAAGTTTCAGTCTATTAATAGGAAAATCTTTAAATTACGACTGATTGACTTGACAAAATTGATTTAAAATGTTTACAAGTATGTTAACATGAAAAATATTTATGTATCACTATTAAGAGGCAGTTTTAAAAAACTGTGTAATAACATAATCCAAAAATATTTTCTTTTCTGTTTTATGCACAGAGACTGTACATCTATCTATGTGAAGAGAGAGAGAGAGATCACATACTATTTCACCAAACTATTAACATGTATGTTAAGGTCATGAAATTATAAGTTATGTTATTTTATATTTTACTGCTGTAACTTTCCATGTTT
Organism: Ovis canadensis; assembly: GCF_042477335.2. NCBI lineage: Eukaryota > Metazoa > Chordata > Mammalia > Artiodactyla > Bovidae > Ovis > Ovis canadensis. The sequence goes on along the minus strand of NC_091727.1, from coordinate 141,090,299 downwards.
TCTTCTGAGTCATAATTCACATAACACAAAATTCACCATTTTAAAGTATACACTTGAGGGGTTTGTAGGATATTCACTATGCTATACAACCATCAACATTAATTTCAGAACATTTTCATCAACACTAAGAGAGTTCCTGTAACTATCAGTGATTAGTCCCAATCCTTCTCTCTCCCCTTCCCACGGTAACTGCTAATCAACTTTCAATCTATATGCAGATTTAAATGGTTTAATATAGACATTTCATGTAAATGGAATATGTGGCCTTTGTGTTAGAGTGCTTTAATTTAGTGTAATTTTTAATGTTATACTACATCCATGTTGTAGCATATATAAGTATGTCAAACATTTTTATAGTTAAATAATATTCCATTGTATGAATATACTACACTTGCTTTATCTACTCATCAGCTAATGGACATTTGGGTTAATCTCACTTTCTTGCAATAATGAATAATGCTGATATGAGCATTAATGTACAATGTTTTGTGTTAACAGTAGTTTTCAATTCTCTTGTTTGTATATCTAGGAGAACTTTTAAGGGACCACCACATTGTTTTCTATAATGTACTCACCATTTTGCATTCTCACCAAAAATGTATGAGGGCTCTGGTTTCTGCACATCCTCATCAAGACTTGTTATTATCAGTTTTTCTCATCATAGCCATCCTAGTGGTAAGTAGGGGTTTCCACTGTAGTTTTGATTTGCATTCCCAGGTCAGGAAGCAACAGTTAGAACTGGACATGGCACAACAGACTGGTTTCAAATAGGAAAAGGAGTACATCAAGGCTGTATATTGTCACCCTGGTTATTTAACTTCTATGCAGAGTACATCATGAGAAACGTTGGGCTGGAAAAAGCACAAGCTGGAATCAAGATTGCTGGGAGAAATATCAATAACCTCAGATATGCAGATGACACCACTCTTATGGCAGAAAGTGAAGAGGAACTCAAAAGCCTCTTGATAAAAGTGAAAGAGGAGAGTGAAAAAGTTGGCTTAAAGCTCAACATTCAGAAAACGAAGATCATGGCATCTGGTCCCATCACTTCATGGGAAATAGATGGGGAAACAGTGGAAACAGTGTCAGACTCTATTTTGGGGGGCTCCAAAATCACTGCAGATGGTGATTGCAGCCATGAAATTAAAAGACTCTTACTCCTTGGAAGGAAAGTTATGACCAACCTAGGCAGCATATTAAAAAGCAGAGACATTACTTTGCCTACAAAGATCTGTCCAGTCAAGGCTATGGTTTTTCCAGTGGTCATTTATGGGTGTGAGAGTTGGACTTTGAAGAAAGCTGAGCGCCAAAGAATTGATGCTTTTGAACTGTGGTGTTGGAGAAGACTCTTGAGAGTCCCTTGGACTGCAAGGAGATCCAACCAGTCCTTTCTAAAGGAGATCAGCCCTGGGTGTTCATTGGAAGGACTGATGCTGAGGCTGAAGCTCTAATACTTTGGCCACCTCATGTGAAGAGTTGACTCATTGGAAAAGACCCTGATGCTGGGAGGGAATGGAGGCAGGAGGAGAAGGGGACGACAGAGGATGAGATGGCTGGATGGCATCACCAGCTCAATGGACATGAGTTTGAGTAAACTCTGGGAGTTGGTGATGGACATGGAAGCCTGGCGTGCTGCAATTCATGGGGTCGCAAAGAGTTGGACATGACTGAGCAACTGAACTATACTGAACTGAAAATCTAATGATGTTGAGCATCTTGTGCTTATTGGATATCTGTGTATCTTCTTTGAAGAGAAAAATGGTATGAGGAGGGAGGTGGGAGGGGGGTTCAGGATGGGGAACATGTGTGCACCAGTGGCGGATTCATGTTGATGTATGGCAAGTCCAATACAATATTGTAAAGTAATTAGCTTCCAATTAAAATAAATAAATTTTTTAAAAAGAAAAAAATTATTCAAATCTTGTGTCAGTTTTTAAATTGGGCTCTTCACAGTTTTCTTTTTAAAGTTATGGTTGGGGTTAAGATTAACCCTAGTTTTTATATGTTCTATATACTAGACTTAGATATTTAATTTTTAAATATTTTCTCCCATTATGTAGATTATCTTTCACTATCTTGATAGTGTCCTTTGACAAACAAAAGTTCTTAATTTTGATAAAGTCCAATTTTTCCCCCCTGAGGTTGGTTTGTGCTTTTGGTGTCATATCTAAGAAACTTAGATATCTTACCTGTGTTTCCTTGCAAGAGTTTTATAGCTGTTTTTATTTTTTAATTCGTGTGTTTTGGGATCCACTGCATCTTAGTTGTGTGCGGCATGCGGGCTTCTCTCTAGTTGTAGCACGAGACTTCCAGAGCATGTGGACTCTAGAGTTGTGGCTTAGTTGCCCCTCGGCATGTGGGGTCTTAGCTCCCAGACTAGGGATCAAAGCTATATCCTCTGCACTGGAAGACAGATTCTTAACCACTGGACCACTAGAGAAGTCCCAAGTTTTATAGTTTTAGCTTTTATATTTAGATTATTGATCTATTTTGAGTTAATTTTTGTATATGGTGTGAAGTATGGTAGATCCTTGCCTATAATAGTACTATTTATTTAAAAGACTATTTTCTCTAGATTGAATAATTTTGGCACCCATGTTAAAATCAACCAGCCATAGACAAATGGGTTTTACTCTGAACTGTCAATTTTTTTCACTTATCTATCAGAATGCATATAATGGTATGCTTAATTGTTTCCCACAGATCTCTGAGACTCTATTGACTGTTCTTCATTCTTTGTTTCTTTCTATTCCTTACGTTGGATAATTCAAGTAGATCTACCTTCAACTTGCTGTCTTTTTCTGCTTGCACAGATATGTTTTTGAGTCTTTATGAAATTTTCATTTCAGTTGTTGTCCTTTCCAAGTATAAAATTCCTATTTGATTCCTTTTGATGAATGTTATCAATTGATATCTATTGATATGAGAAATTGTTCTCATATTTTCCTTTATTTCTGTAGACATTTTTTTTTGTTTGTTTGTTTGGCTTGCTGAGCATATTTAAAACAGTTATTTTAAATCCATCGTCTTTCTAGAAAGTCCATAGTATTGGCTTCCTCAAGCATAGCTTCTATTGATTTCTTGTATTCCTGTGTATCGTCCATATTTTCTTCTTTCTTTGTATACATCCTATTTTCTTCTGGAAAATTATCTTCCAGTTGAATACTGAATATTTCTAAAATTATAATGTGGCAAGTCTGGCAATCAGATTTTCCTACCCATTATTTATTGTGGTTACTGCTTGTAGTTATTATTCGTTTAGATGACTTGTTGAACTAATTCTGTAAAGTCTGTCTTTTCATGCGTGGCCCCTGAAGTCACCTCTCCAATAATTTAGTGATCACCAAATGACTGGACAGAGATTTCTTTGAACATCAATAACCAAAAATCTACCAGTCTTTGACAAGAAGCTCTGTATATGTTGGTCACACCCTCAACACTTAGCCAAATAGCTTGCTACTCTGCCTTTATTTCTTGCTTCAACAAAGCTTCAGTGTCAGCAGGATATGAGAACTTAGGGTATCTCGTGAGGTCTTTCCTCAGCATGTAGACAGCCCTTACCATTTACACAGAAGTCTAGATTCTCAGGAAAACATTGGGGCTTTCCAAAAACATTAATGATTTCTAATTCTTTGGCTATTTCTCCCAAGCAGTTTTGATTAGTCTATTATTTCCCTCAATTCTAATAAATGGCCTCTGATAAAAGTAACTAACACATTAGCCTGTAAAAGTTTTCAACAAGGGGCTTCCCTGGTAGGCTCAGTGGCAAAGAATTTGCCTGCAATGCAGGAGCCACAAGAGATGCAGGTTCAATCTCTGGGCCGGGAAGATCCCCTGGAGGAGGGCATGGCAACTCCCTGGAGAAACCCATGGACAGAGGAGCCTGGCAGGTTGCAATCCATAAGGTTGCAGAGTCAGACACAACTAAAGGGACTTATCATGCACGCACGCATTTTCAACAAATGCTCCTTGGGAAGCAATTTTAGCAGTAAGCTAATTTTGAATTAAGGAAAAATAAAGCAAATCTTTTGAGTCAGTCTTCTCAAAAGTCACCAGACAGGGCAGAAAAAATAATTAACAATTCTTCTGAATGATAAGAATTAATTAATTACAATTCTTCTGAATGAAGTTCTGCTTCTTCAAGTACTGAAAATGTGGAGTGTTATTTCCACAGCTACTACTGAGCTTAGGTACAAAAGATGGGGAAAAGGAAGTTAAAATTCCATAAAATTTATTGTTCTTACTTAAAATCCACCATTTTCCTTGAAAAAGCATTCTCTTGTTGTAAACCTTCGGTTAATTTCCACAGCAAAAGTTGATTCTGAAAGTTTTTGACCATTTTTATGGCTTTTATGCGGGAGAAGAATTTGGTGCTCCTCACTTTGAAATTTTTGCCACCATTGTTCCATATTTTGTTAATATAACACTAGCTTTTTTGTATGTTTAATTTACATATAATAGCTAAGTCAAAGAACTTTTTCCTAGTTAACTATGTGCATAATATGAGGGGAAAGTGGGTTTGTTGAACAAGGCCTTAAAATATGAATTTGCTCTTTTTGAAAATTTTGGTACTCTTAATGATGCTCTATAATCAGATAAATCCTTTAAAGTAAAATATGAAAAATATACTTCTTAAAGGTATTATTCCAGAAATTTCTTAATCATCAGCATTATCTTTATACAAATAATTTAGGACGCACCTGTCTAATCCAATATAAAATAGGTTAAAACAGATTTATTACACCTAAGACTTAACATTATAAGGTCACATCTGTGATGAAAAACATTGCCATGAAACAATAAATTTATTTCAAAACATTAAGGATGCAAAAAAATTTAATGATGCTAGGAAGACAACCAATTTTCCAGAAATTGGGTGAAATAGCATTTGGCCAGATGTACAAATAATGGAGGGGAGGCAAGGATACATATTATCCAATTGAAAAATAATCACTTTTCTTGTTATATAAGCAGGTACCTGGGACATTAATCAAACATATATATCTTAACAAAATTGTGAAACATACATTAACAAACAGGCTCTCATGTGAATTGCAATAGTAAAGTATGTATAAATAGTAAGGTACTAATAAGATCAAAAGGATTTCTTGATTTACTTTTACCATTTTAAAAGGCCTCCTGGATTCACAAACTCTCTTGGTGACAGGAAGTAGAGAACTGACTGAAAGCAGACTGCCACCAAAGAAGAATGAAATGTATCAGATAGAGATGACAGCTTGGGAGAATGGACACTGAATACATTTTTGAGCAGAAAGAAGAATATGGAAAACAAGACCACCAGAGAAGTGAGACCACCAAATCACTGGATGAGGGACAGATCTACGACATAATATCCCTAAGGGTCACACACTTGAGAGACTGAGAATTCAAATTGCACCTTTCATGCCAAGTTTGTTCACAACCTTTACTTACTGAAAATTATTTATAGTGTCTCCTTTTTGTGTTTGTACTTTACTACTAAATCTACTTACCTGTATGTCTCAATTCTAAAATAAATAAGATTTGTGCTTATTATGAAATGGAATTAGTCAGTTCAGACCGCCATAACAAAATACCACAGACTTGGTAGCTTAAAAAACAGAAATTTCTTTTCTCACAGTTCTGGAGGCTGGATGTTCAAGTTGAGAGTCCCAGCATAGTCAGGTTGTGGTGAAAGCCTTTTTTTCTGCCTTTTCAATGTGTCCTTGTGGACACTAATCCCATCAGGAAGGTCCCACCATCAGGATCTCATCTAAACCTAATTATCTCCCCAAAGCCCTATCTCCAAATACTATGACAAACCTAGACAGTGTAGTAAAAAGCAGAGACATCCCTTTGCTTACAAGTTCTGCATAGTCAAAGCTACAGTTTTCCTAGTACTCATGTACAGATGTGAGAGTTAGACCATAAAGAAGGTTGAGCACCAAAGAATTGATGCTTTCAAACTGTGGTGCTAGAGAAGACTCTTGAGTGTCCCTTGGACTGCCAGGAGATCAAGCCAGTCAATACTAAAAGAAATCAAACCTGAATATTCATTGGAACTCCTGATGCTGAAGCTGAACCTCCAATACTTTGGCCATGTGGTGCAAAGAGCCAACTCATTGGAAAAGACCCTGATGCTGGGAAAGATTGAGGGCAGGAGGAGAAATTGGTGAAAGAGGATGAGATGGTTGGATGACATCACCAACTCACAGGACATGAATTTTAACAAAGTCCAGAAGACGGTGAAGGAAGAGGAAGCCTGGGGTGCTGCAGTCTGTGGAGCAAGAGTCAGAAACAACTTAGTAACTGAACAACAAGACTTCAACATGTGAATTGTGGGTATTCAGTCCATACCAGAAAAAATGATACCAGTTATACTATATTCTTCTCCTAAGATTGCTATTATAATAAATACTAAGGAAACATTATATGTGTTTATATATTTCTTCATGTCAGCTTAATTCAAAGATGAAGTCAAGAGAGACCATTGTTAATCAAATGAAACGTGAATATCAAAGTCTTAAGAGGTTATATGTCTTGTTATCTAAGGAAATGATCCCCTAAGAAGTAGGTAATAGCAAACATGAGATTCTCAGACATAACTAGAGCAGATACTGGCAGTGGAACCATTCAAACAGTGTTTCTCTGAGCAGCTTTAGTGATCTATCTCATATCACTTGGGCTGTATTGAGAGGTTTATTGAAGCATTGTGATTTCTTCAGATTGCAGCTTTAATGAGCCAGTCATTTCACTTTTATCTTAATTTAGCAGTTTAACTCACTTACTAATTGTTCTAGTATACTGATCACTGGAAAGCTGAAGGATTCCGTGATCTACAAGCTTTTGACATATGCATACATTTTCATCATTAAAATTTCTCTTACTTCCAGCTTCAGTTCAGTTCAGTCGCTCAGTCGTGGCTGACTCTTTGCAACCCCATGAATTGCAGTAGGCCAAGCCTCCCTGTCCATCACCAACTCACGGAGTCCACCCAAACCCATGTCCATTGTGTCGGTGATGCCACCTAACCATCTCATCCTCTGTTGTTCCCTTCTCCTGCCCTCAATCTTTCCCAGTATCAGGGTCTTTTCAAATGAGTCAGCTCTCCACATCAGGTGGCTCAGCTTCAACATCAGTCCCTCCAAAGAACACCCAGGACTGATCTCCTTTAGGATGGACTTGTTGGATCTCCTTGCAGATCCAAGACTTGGTAATCCAAGTTTATGCCCTGACCAGTAATGCTGAAGAAGCTGAAGTTGAACGGTTCTATGAAGACCTACAAGAACTTTTAGAACTAACACCCAAAAATGATGTCTTTTTCATTATAGGGGACTGGAATGCAAAAGTAGGAAGTCAAGAAACACCTGGAGTAACAGGCAAATTTGGCCTTGGAGTACAGAATGAAGCAGGGCAAAGGTTCATAGAGTTCTGCCAGGAGAATGCACTGGTCATAGCAAACACCCTCTTCCAACAACACAGGAGAAGACTCTACACATGGACATCACCAGATGGTCAACACTGAAATCAGATTGATTATATCCTTTGCATCCAAAGATGGATAAGCTCTATACTTCTAGCTTGGGTGCTGCCAAAAACATTTAAAAAAAAAAAAAACAGAATAATGACTCTGAAAATAATTAGATCAAGATTTCATCATTCCCAATATCACAGGGCAATGGTCTCATTTTGTATTTAAAACATTTGGTTAAGATGAAATATCTAGAGACTTTGTTAATACTGAGGTTGAAATACTTAGTTCAAAGAACCTTTGATCCTTTAATTATTCTCATAATATTTTACATTTAAGGGAATTATATTTATCATTAGCCACAAAAAATAATCTAGTAAAACTACTGATGTAAATCTTGATTATAGTATGTTTGAAGAAATTGTTTTCCTTGGTTTATTAAATGTCTATCTCTAAAAAACAAGTGAAATTGATTAGTGTGTAGCAAGCAACTATTTCTAAAGATGATTCATACTAAGGAAAGCTGTCCTCTTAGGATTACTTAATTTGAAAAGAGGGAATGAAGGCCTAGCCAATATAACCAGCAAGAGAAATGTTAGTTGAGAAAATTCACCATGTGACAGTAGGTAGGTCTTATGGTTTTCTTTGCATTTTCAGAAAACTTTAACACTTCAAACTGATTTTCCTTGGTGAATGCTATGTTCTTTATGCCCATTTTAACACTAATACTTCATTTATAAAAATAATAAGTTCTTTATGTCTTGAATGGAAACAGACTCACATATAGAAAACAGAGTTGTGGTTGCAAAGAGGGAGGGGGGCTGGAAAAACTGGGAGTTTGGGAGTAGCAGGTGCAAACTAGTATATATAGAATGAATAATAGAATAGAACTATATTCAATATCTTGTGATAAACCATAATGGAACAGAATCTGAAAAAAGAATATGTACATGTGCATAACTGAATCACTTTGCTGCACAGCAGAAATTAAAATAACTTTGTACTTCAATATTTTTTAAAATAGCTTTTGGAGTAGAGGGGGGAAAACCCTAAGTCTTAAAAGCCAATATAGTTTATAGAGGCATTTTTAAATATAGAGCCTGAACCCCACTCTGAAGCACAGAGATTAGTAGCAAATTAGTTGCAAAATGGAGCCCAGGCAGAGAAAATCTTGTTTAATTAAAGATTCTGCCTCCACTGTAATCTCTATAGGTAAAAAATAAGCCTCAAACTGAATTCATTGACTTGGATCATATTATTCACATTTCCAAATGGCTGTCTTGGCTCTATTATATGCAACTGATACATCTGAGAGTCAGAATTATGTCAAGCAAGAAACGATTGAAATCTTTCAAATGAATCATTACTTCACTTTTGCAACCTAGATAATATGTCAAATATGTATTCTGCTATGGTTTCATAAAACTATAACACTATAATGTCATTTTACTCCAAAATGAAAATTGCTGAATCAGTAACATTTAAACAAATGCTGATCCCCCTCACAACTATCTTAGCTACAAAAACAAGGTCTGGTTTTGTTTTTGTTTAAATAAAGCATTTATTTGGCTGCCTTTTAAAATAGAATTTCAGCAGATCTGGACATATAACTGGTAGCTTTTTTCTTGTCTGCTTCAGATTATGTATTCCTATCAATCAAATAAAGTACATTATAGTAAAAATAGCAAAGACTTTTAAAAAGAGAAAAATCAAGCGTATCAAAAATGAAATACAAGACTTCCCTGGCAGTCCAGTGGTTAAGACTCCATGCTTCCACTGCAGGGGGCACCCCTTCAATCCCTGGTCAGAGAACTAATAAGACTGTAGGCCATCCACACACACACACACATACACATACAAAAAAAAAAAAAATCAGCATACTTGCTTTAATCATACCTGTGTAGTATGCTAACTAAATTCTACTAATTAATAAATTTGAACTTTGACCCTATAGAAAATCAAACTGGGTCTTAATGTCAGGGAGTAGTCCTAGACTAAATTGGATTAAAAAATATAAAAATATATAGGGACTTCCCTGGTGGTTCATTGGTTAAGAATTTGCCTTGCAACACAGGGGACACAGGTTCAATCGCTGGTCAGGGAAATAAGATCCCAAATGCCATGGGGCAACTAAGCCCTCCCACCACAACTACCAGGCAATGCAAAGAAAGATGCTGTGTGCTGTAACTTAGACCTGACACAGTCAAATAAGTAAATATTTTGATAAATTATAGGTAAAATAAAAATACATTAAAAATAAATATATAAACTAAGGTTATCAACAAGATGTCATGCTTTTATAATTGTCTGTTTAAAAGAAACTTTACCCATTAGACTGGGGAGCATGGATTATATCTTATTTATTATTTGTATCTTTTATTTATTTTTCATTCCAATCCCAAAGAAAGGCAATAACAAAAATGTTCAAACTACTGCACAATTGCACTTCTTCTCACATGCTAGCAAAGTAATGTTCAAAATTCTCCAAACTAGGCTTTAACAAGTACATGAACCGAGAACTTCCAGATGTAAAATCTGGATTGAGAAAAGGCAGAGGAACCAAAGATCAAGTTGCCAACATACTCTAGATCACAGAAAAAGCAAGAGAATTTCAAAAAAAAAAAAAAAAAAGCATCTACTTCTGCTTCATTGACCACTAAAGACTTTGACTGTATGGATCACAACAAACTGTATAAAATTCTTTCAGAGATGGGAATACTAGACCACCTTACCTGCCACCCAAGAAACCTGTATGCAGGCCAAGAAGCAATAGTAAGAACCGGACATGGGAAAATAAACTGGTTCAAAATTGGGAAAGGAGTACATCAAGGCTGTATATTGCCACCCTGATTATTTAACTTCTATGCAGTATACATCATGCAAAATGCTGGGCTGGATGAATCCCAAGATAGAATCAAGACCGACAGGAGAATATCAACAACCGCAGATATACAGATGATACTACTATAATGGCAAAAAGTGAAGAGAAACTAAAAAGCCTCTTGATGAAGGGGAAAGAGGAGAGTGAAAAAGTTGGTTTAAAACTCAACATTCAAAAAACTAAGATCATGGCATCCAGTCCCATCATATCATGGCAAATAAATGGAGAAAAAGTTGAAAAGTGACAGACTTCATTTTCTGAGCTCCAAAATCACTGCAGACAGAGACAGCAGCCGTGGAATTGAAAGACGCTTACTCCTTGGAAGAAAAGCTATAACAAAACTAGATAGTGTGTTAAAAAGCAGAGATACCAATTTGCCAACCAAGGTCCACATAGTCAAAGCTATGGTTTTTCCAGTAGTCATGTACAGATGTGAGAGTTGGACCATAAAGAAGGTTGAGTGTCAAAGAATTTATACTTTTGAACTGTGGTGCTAGAGAAGACTCTTGAGAGTCCCTTGGATAGCAAGGAGATCAAATCTGTCAGTCCTAAAGGAAATCAACCCTGAATATTCATTGGAAAGACTGAAGCTGAAGTTCCCATAGTCTGGCCATCTGATGTGAAAAGCTGACTCATTGGAAAAGACCTTGATGCTGGGAAAGATTGAGGGCAGGAGGGGAAGTGGGAAACAGAGAATGTGATGGTTGGATGGCATCACTGATCCATGGAGATGAGTTTGAGCAAACTCTGGGAGATGGTAAAGGACAAGGAAGCCTGGTGTGCTGCAGTCCATGGAGTTGCAGAGTCAGACACAACTCAGTGACTGAAAAAGTTTATTATGTATATAATACAAATATTTCTTCATACTGTTCATGGGGCTCTCAAGGCAAGAATACTGAAGTGGTTTGCCATTCCCTTCTCCAGTGGGCCACACTGTGTCAGACCTCTCCACCATGACCCGTCCATCTTGGGTGGCCTCACACAGCATAGCTTAGTTTCATTGAGTTAGACAAGGCTGTGGTCCATGTGATCAGATTGGCTAGTTTTCTGTGATTATGATTTCAGTGTGTCTGCACTCTTATGCCCTCTCGCAACACCAACCATCTTACTTGGGTTTCTTTTACCTTGGCCATGGAGTATCTCTTCACAGCTGCTCCAGCAAAACGCAGCTGCTGCTCCTTACCTTGGAGGAGGGGTATCTCCCAGGGCCGCCCCTCCTGATCTTGAACATGGAGTAGCTCCACTCAGCCTTTCTACACCCACCCATAAACAGTATGAAAAGGCAAAATGATAGGATACTGAAAGAGGAACTCCCCCGGTAAGTGCCCAATATGCTACTGAGATCAGTGGAGAAACAACTCCAGGAAGAATGAAGGGATGGGGCCAAAGCAAAAACAATATCCAGTTGTGGATGTGACTGGTGATAGAAGCAAGGTCTGCTGCTGTAAAGAGCAATATTGCATAGGAACCTGGAATGTTAGGTCCATTAATCAAGGCAAACTGGAAGTGGTCAAACAGTAGATGGCAAGAGTGAACATCAACATTCTAGGAATCAGTGAACTAAAATGGACTGGAATGGGTGAATTTAACTCAGATGACCATTATATCTACTACTGTGGGCAGGAATCCCTCAGAAGAAATGGAGTAGCCATCATGGTCAACGAAAGAGTCTGAAATGCAGTACTTGGATGCAGTCTCAAAAACGACAGAATGATCTCTGTTTGTTTCCAAGGCAAACCATTCAATATCACAGTAATCCAAGCCTATGTGCCAACCAGTAATGCTGAAGAAGCTGAAGTTGAATGGTTCTATGAAGACATGCAAGGCCTTTTAGAACTAACACCCAAAAAAGATGTCCTTTTCATTATAGGAATGCAAAAGTAGGAAGTCAAGAAGTACCTGGAGTAAGAGGCAAATTTGGCCTTGGAATATGGAATGAAACAAGGCAAAGACTAATAGAGTTTTGTCAAGAGAACACACTGGTCATGGCAAACACCATCTTCCAACAACACAAGAGAAGACTCTACACATGGACATCACCAGATGGTCAACACCAAAATCAGACTGATTATATGCTTTGCAGCCAAACATGGAGAAGTTCTATACAGTCAGCAAAAAAACAAGACTGGGAGCTGACTGTGGCTCAGATCATGAACTCCTTATTGCCAAATTCAGACTGAAATTGAAGACTGTAGGGAAAACCACTAGACCATTCAGGTATGACCTAAATCAAATCCTTTATGATTATGCAGTGGAAGTGAGAAATAGATTTAAGGGCCTAGATCTGATAGACAGAGTGCCTGATGAATTATGGACAGAGGTTTGTGACTCTGTACCGGAGACAGGGATCAAGACCATCCCCAAAAAAAGAAATGCAAAAAGGCAAAATGGCTGCCTGAGGAGGCCTTACAAATAGCTGTGAAAAGAGAAGCCAAAAGTAAAGGTAAAAAGGAAAGATATAAGCATCTGAATGCAGAGTTCCAAAGAATAGCAAGGAGAGATAAGAGAGCCTTCCTCACAGATCAATGCAAAGAAATTGAGGAAAACAACAGAATGGGAAAGACTAGAGATCTCTTCAAGAAAATTAGAGACACCAAGGGAACATTTCATGCAAAGATGGGCTCGATAAAGGACAGAAGTAGTATGGACCTAACCGAAGCAGAAGATATTAAAAAGAGGTGGCAAGTATACACAGAATTAACTGAACAAAAAAGATCTTTACAACCCAGATAATTACGATGGTGTGATCACTCACCTAGAGCCAGACATCCTGGAATGTGAGGTCAAGTGGGCCTTAGAAATCATCACTACGAACAAAGCTAGTGGAGGTGATGAAATTCTAGTAGAGCTATTTCAAATCCTGAAAATGATGTTGTGAAAGTGCTGCACTTGATATGCCAGCAAATTTGGAAAACTCAAGACTGGAAAATGTCAGTTTTCATTGCAATCCCAAAGAAAAGCAATGTCAAAGAATGTTCAAACTACTGCACAATTGCACTCATCTCACACACTAGTAAAGTAATGTTCAAAATTCTCCAAGCCAGACTTCAGCAATACTTGAGCTGTGAACTTCCAGATGTTCAAGCTGGTTTTAGGAAAAGCAGAGGAACCAGAGATCAAATTGCCAACATCCGCTGGATCATGGAAAAAGTAAGAGAGTTCCAGAAAAACATCTATTTCTGCTTTATTGACCTTGCCAAAGCCTTTGACTGTGTGGATCACAATAAACTGTGGAAAATTCTGAGAGAGATGGGAATACCAGACCACCTGACCTGCCTCTTGAGAAACCTATATGCAGGCCAGGAAGCACCAGTTAGAACTGGACATGGAACAACAGACTTGTTCCAAATAGGAAAAGGAGTACGTTAAGGCTGCATATTGTCACCCTGCTTATTTAACTTATATGCAGAATACATCATGAGAAATGTTGGGCTGGAAGAAGCACAAGCTGGAATCAGAAGTGCCGGGAGAAATATCAATAACCTCAGATATGCAGATGACACCACCCTTATGACAGAAAGTGAAGAGGAACTAAAGACCTTCTTGATGAAAGTGAAAGAGGAGAGTGAAAATGCTGGCTTAAAACTCAAGATTCAGAAAACTAAGATCATGGCATCTAGTCTCATCACTTCATGGGAAATAGATGGGGAAACAGTGGAAACAGTGTCAGACTTTATTTTGGGGGGCTCCAAAATCACTGCAGATGGTGATTGCAGCCATGAAATTAAAAGATGCTTACTCTTTGGAAGGAAAGCTATGACCAACTTAGACAGCTTATTAAAAAGCAGAGACATTACTTTGCCAACAAAAGTCCATCTAGTCAAGGCTATTGTTTTTCCAGTAGTCATGTATGGATGTGATATTTGGGCTGTGAAGAAAGCTGAGCACTGAAGAATTGATGCTTTTGAACTGTGGTGTTGGTGAAGGCTTTTGAGAGTCCCTTGGACTGCAAGGAGATCCAAGCATTCCATAATAAAGGAGATTAGTCCTGGGTGTTCTTTGGAAGGACTGATGCTAAAGCTGAAACTCCAATACTTTGGCCACCTCATGTGAAGAGTTGGCTCACTGGAAAAGACTCTGATCCTGGGAGGGATTGGGGGCAGGAGGAGAAGGGGATGACAGAGGTTGAGATGACTGGATGGCATCACTGACTCGATGGACATGAGTTTGAGTAAATTCCAGGAGTTGGTGATGGACAAGGAGGCCTGGCTTGCTGCAATTCATGGGTTCACAAAGAGTCGGACATGACTGAGTGACTGAACTGACTGACTGACTGACAAATATTTTGCATGTAGGTACTTCATTTTCCTTAGTTATTTTTTTTAACATAATGTCTAATTATGAAATATTCAATACTTTGTTGTTAAATTAGTAGCTTAGTAGATCCCAAACAACTGGTGAAGAAAATAAAATTTTAGTTAAACTTAGATTATGTTGGTGGCTCAGATGTTAAAGAATCTCCCAGCAAAGCAGGAGACCCAGATTTGTTCCCTGGGTCAGGAAGACCCCCTGGTGCAGGGACTGGCAACTCACTCCAGTATTCTTGCCTGGAAAATCCCATGAATGAGGAGCCTGGCGGGCTACATGGGGTCACAAAGAGTCGGACATGGCTGAGTGACTAACATTCATATTTGGTATTTTTCTTGTATTTGTATCACCACTTCAAAATGCTAACTGATTTAGATGTAATGAAACCATAATTCATGACTTTTAGTCAACTATTCATTAAACATAGATATTTCAGAATGATACTGCTCAATAGATTTGAATCAAAGGCTTTCAAATTTGGGCATATTAACATATTTTCTGAGATATGAAATTTTTAATGACATCTCTTACTGCCTTACCATTTATCAAAGTAAAGATCATAGAACTAAAAAAGACCCTAAAAACTTCTTGTCTTTAGACACTCAACATATTACTATGCAAAATTTATAAGGGAGGTAACTAAAGCCCAGAAAAGTTTATAGTTGCTCCATATATTAAAATTTATAAGTGGTAGGAGGAAAATTTAGACTATAATTCATGTTCATATGTGTTATAAATGTTCATTAAAATTATTATTAAAACTATTTGCATCTCTACTTGACCAGGATTAAGTGGTTAATGAAGAAGATGTACTGATTGATGAAGAAGATGTATTGGTTGTTACTCCCATTTTTTCCCCACTTTCATGCCTAAGTATTAACTTTTCAACTATCTCCAGGACACCTGAATTTAATAAAAGGCGAAAAGCTTATCTCAGTTTAAATTTCAAACTAATATCACTGAAACAATTTTGATATCGACATCTCAATGTTGATTCAACATATTTTTGTTCTTACAAAGTCATATTTCTGTACCTCAGTGAAATAATATGTAGAGAAATACATCATTCTCATTATTACATAAGTAAGGCACTCTGCTCATAACACTTCCCCTTTTACATGTACAATAAAGTCAAAGAACTTAGCCTAGCATTCTGAACAAATGAAACTAAACAAAAAACACATAAATCAAGCTTGTCTACTTAGTATTACAGAGGGTAGCTTATCTAAAATTCTCTTTTGGTGGCTAATTTTCAAAAAGTGTCCCTTTGCCTGAGACCACATCGAGTTAGCCAGAGTCACAATCATCTGAACTCATTCATAGAAAATGATGCCAATATTCACGAATAGGTTTTTCTTTTGCCACTCTCATCACTCAAATCATCCTAGTTTACATCCATACATATCAAACTTTTAGATGATATAAAGGAAATTCTATCTCTGAATCTGGGTTATCAATAAGTACCTAAAGCAAACTGACTGTGCTTTGTAAATATACAAAGTTATCATTAATCCCTCACCACTCAGATATTTGTAACTCAGGAATCCACTTTATCTCTCAAAATTCAATCTGTGTTACATAGCATCAAATTTCCTGAGTGCCACATTACTGAATTATTTGTTATTATTTTCTGATTATTAATATCTTTTAGCATTGGTGGTGCTGGTTTAGTCACTAAGTCATGTCTGACTCTTGCGACCCCATGGACTGTAGCCCGCCAGGCTCCTCTGTCCTTGGAATTTTGGATTGCCATTTACTTCTCCAGGGAATCTTCCTGACCCAGGAATCAAACCCAGGTCTCCTGCATTGCAGGTAGATTCTTTACCGACTGAACTATGAGGGAAGAATTAGATGGAGCAATAAAGTACAGGCCTTTCTTTTATCTTTCAATATTTTATGCTAAAATGAGTCATTTCAGGAAATCTAAGATACTGCACTAATTATAAATCCAGATCTAATTAACTATTGCACCCTAAAAAAAAAAAAAACATTAGTTTTAATCAGGATTAATAGCCATAAGAAAATACATTTCTACTATAGATGAATGAGAGTATTCCATTGCACATAGAAATATTAGTAATTTGTGACACAGAGGCCTACAAGAGTATATTAAGAACATTAGGAGATCTCCCTTAAACAGATGGCTCAGGCCAAACAAATATTCTTGGATTTCAAACTTTCAGTTCAATATGATCCAACATATTTTTATGTGCTTAGTCTGCATAACATAAATAACCACATGCTGATTTGCACCTTGTAATTACATGAGAACTTGAGCTCCCTATGGAAACTGTAAGTTGATTACTATCAAGTACACCATAAATGAGATTAGATTTCTTCTAATTTCTTCTCAAATGGGGGTGAAAATGTCTCAGATTTATGGTCCTCAGAAACCTTGCTCCTCTTGTTCAATGTCTTTCTTGAATAGCTTAGCAAAATGAACACAGTGAAATATACAAAGTGCAGTGAAATGACTAACTTGTTCCTTGTGTAGTACTTAGCCAATCTCCAAAACTTCCTGTAGCAATTAACAAATACAAGTAAAAAAAGGGGGGGAGGGGGATGAAGGAAGGGAAAAAGGAACTAAAATCATAATTAATATTAAATTTAATTTTCATCATCTATCTGTTCACATGCTTTAATATGGTATAAACTGAAGAATTAATTAATACAAGTTCATCAAATGTTAAAACTTCTTATGATATAATTTTATCTGTGCTGGCTAAGGTTACATTTGGAAAATTATGCCAAATATTACAATACTCTCGATATTTTCTGTGAGAAAAATTAAAATTACTTCTATTCATGACAGGATTTTCATTATATGAAAAGAGTTTCTTAATTATCAGTTATTTTTCTTCTAATCACTCTGGACTGAAGATCACCTAATGTGAAAGCTAAACTTTATTTAAGTCCAAATGATTCAGAACCATAGTAGCTAAAGCTTCACAACTACTAATTGACACTTGGAATCTTTCCAATCAAAAATCTTTCATCTAAAGTTTCTAAAATGATTTTATACATGCTCTCTAATCCATATATAGAATTTCTTCATTAATTCTGATCTGAAAAAAAAATGAGAGGTGTTGTCTAGAGGCTATTAACATTAGAGACATTTTGCTCATAGTTATGGCAAAATTCTCTTTTTATCTTTGTGATCTAAATTTTTCATATAAAATTAAATTTTACTTGAATATTGAAATTAATAATTCACACCATTTTGGGGACTCACTTGCTTCTAGTTATGAAAGGCCACCCCCCCCCCGGATGGTGAAGTGAAAAGTACGAGAAAAAGTACACAATGTTAAGAAATCTTATGCCAAATGAATTATATTGTTGTCTGATGTTTTTTCCACAGTAAACTTGAATATGAAAAAGAACACAAAGATATATCCTTCCTGTAGAGAAGATTATGAGGCTCAGTTAATTGCATATTAAAGTCAACTTATATGGTATTATATATGTTTCAATGCCATTCTCCCTAATCATCCCACCCTCTCCCTCTCCCACAGAGTCCAAAAGACTGTTCTATACATCTGCTCAAAATTCTCCAAGCCAGGCTTCAGGAATACGTGAACCGTGAACTCCCTGATGTTCAAGTAGGTTTCAGAACAGGCAGAGGAACCAGAGATCAAATTGCCAACACCCACTGGATCATGGAAAAAGCAAGAGAGTTCCAGAAAAACATCTATTTTTGCTTTATTGACTATGCCAAAGCCTTTGACTGTGTGGATCACAATAAACTGTAGAAAATTCGGAAAGAGATGGGAATACCAGACCACCTAACCTGCCTCTTGAGAAATCTGTATGCAGGTCAGGAAGCAACAGTTAGAACTGGACATGGAACAACAGACTGGTTCCAAATAGGAAAAGGAGTACGTCAAGGCTGTATATTGTTACCCTGCTTATTTAACTTATATGCAGAGTACACCATGAGAAACGCTGGACTGGAAGAAACGCAAGCTGGAATCAAGATTGCCGGGAGAAATATCAATAACCTCAGATATGCAGATGACACCACCCTTATGGCAGAAAGTGAAGAGGAGCTAAAAAGCCTCTTGATGAAAGTGAAAGAGGAGAGTGAAAAAGTTGGCCTAAAGCTCAACATTCAGAAAACGAAGATCATGGCATCCAGTCCCATCACTTCATGGGAAATAGATGGGGAAACAGTAAAAACCCATGCCTCTTGCATCTCCTGAATTGGCGGACAGATTCTTTACCTCTAGCGTCACCTGGGAAGCCCAAGGCAGGCTTCCCCACACTTGGCAAAAGACCTTACCTCTTACTTTCCAGTAAAAAGTAGAAGATAACCAACAGTAGGAAGTACTAATAGCAAGAAAGTTGTAGGAAGTAACTTGGAAGCAGCAGAATGCCTTTTCCAAACTATAGTCATAATGCATCAACCCTGTCCAAGCCCTCCTGGAGGACCACATACATGTTGCACTGTTCACCCTCTGTCATTGTGAGTGAAATTCACTCAGTTGTGTCTGACTCTTTGCAACCCCCTGGACTATACAGTCCATGGAATTCTCCAAGCCAGAATACTGGAGTAGGTAGCCGTTCTCTTCTCCAGGGGATCTTCCCAACCCAGGGATTGGACCCAGGCCTCCCACATTTCAGGAGGATACTTTACCAGCTGAGCCACCAGGAAAGCCCAAGAATACTAGAGTGGGTAGCTTATCCCTTCTCCAGTGGATCTTCCTGACCCAGGAATCGAACCAGGGTCTCCTGCATTACAGGCAGATTCTTTACCAGCTGAACTAACAGGGAAGCCCTTCTGTCACCATAAGGGCTTCAACGTCTAATGTCTCTAGTACTGCCCTGACCCATTTACTTGTCATTCAACTAAACATCTACTTAAAAAGAAAAAAAAAAAACTAAAGATATTTTCAATAAAGATGGATATTTTTAAATTGATAGACTGGCAAAACCAATACAAATTGTAAAGTAAAATAAAGTAAAAATAAAATTTTAATAAAAATAAATAAATTGATAGACTTTCACTGTAGATATAAAGAATCCATATGTTTTAATAAAAACAGAAATTAACAATTGAAAAAAACTGAGTGGTTAGAAGCAATGGATTAAAAAAAATACTTGCCAAAAAGATGGATAATAATTGACCAAAAAAATTGACAAAAGTTGACTACAAGCATACCTCAGAGATATTGCAAGTTTGGCTTCAGACCAACAACAGGCAAATATCTCAACAAAGCAAGTCACATGAATGCTTTCGTTTCTCTGTGCATATAAAATTTATGCTTACAATATAATGTAGTCTATTAAGTGTGCAATAGCATTATGTCTTAAAAAACAATGTATGCACCTTAATTGAGAAATACTTTACTGCTAAACAATGTTAACCATCATCTGAGGCTTCAATGAGCCATAATTTTTTTTTACTGGTGGAGGATCTTTTCTAGATGTTGATGACTGCTGACTGATCAGGGTAGTGACTGCCAAAGGTGAGGGGGGGATGACAATTTATTTTTTTTTAAATGAGGTTTGTCACATGGATTGACCCCTCTTTTCACAAATGATTTTTCTGTAGCAAGCAATTTGGTTTGACAGGACTTTACCTACAGTAGAACTGCTTTCAAAATTGGAGTCATTCCTCTCAAACTCTGCCACTGCTTCATCAACTAAGTTTACTCTGAATCTTTTCTTGTCATTTCAACAATCTTCACTGCATCTTCACCAGGAGTTATTCTATCTCAAGAAACCACTTTACTTGCTCATCCATAAGCAACTCCTCATCCATTAGTTTTATCATGAGATTGCAGCAATTCAGTCACATTTTCAAGCTCCACTTCTAATTCTACTTCTCCTGCTACTTCCAACACATCAGCAGTTATTTCCTCCAGTGAAGTCTAACCCTCCAATATCATCCATGAGCGTTTGAATCAACTTCATCAAAATTCCTATGAACACTGATATTTTGACCTCTTACCATGAATCACAAATGTTCTTAATGGCATCTAGAATGGTGAATCCTTTCCATAAGATTTTCAATTGACTTTGCCCAGATCCATCCAAGAAATCACCATCTATGGCAGCTATAGCCTTACAAAATGTATTTCTTAGATAATAAGACTTGAAAGTTGAAATTACTTCTTGATTCATAGGCTTCAGAATGAATGTTGAAGCTTGAAAGCAACATTAATCTCATTGTACCTCTTTGCCAGAGCTCTTGGGTAACAAGGTTCATTGTCAATAGCAATAATACATTGAAATATATATATTTTTTTCTGAGCAGCAGATCTCAACAGTGGGCTTAAACTATTCAGTAATGTTGTAATCTAAGCTTTGCTGTTCCATTTACAGAGCACAAACAGAATGTTTTGCATTATTCTTAAGGACACTAGGATTTTCAGAATGGTAAATGAACACTGGCTTCAGCTTAAAGTCACCAAGAGAGTCAGCTTGCCCGTCGAAGCTTTGAAATCAGGCATTGACTTCTCCTCTCTACCTATGAAAGTCCTAGATGACATTTTCTTCCAATATAAGGCTGTTTTGTCTAAATTGGAAACCTGCTGTATAGTGTAGCTACATTCATTATTATCTCAACAAGATCTTCTGAAAAACTTGCTGCAGCATCTACATCAGTACTTGATGCTGTTATGGAGATAGCTCCATTCCTTAAACCTCATGAACCAACCTCTGCTAGCTTCAAGCTTTTATTCTGTATCTTCCTCACATACCTCAGTCTTGATGGAACTGAAGAGAGTGAGCTTTGCTCTGGATTAGGCTTTGGTTTAAGCAAATGTTCTAGATTGGTATTCTATCCAGATCATTAAAATTTTCTCCATATTTGCAATAAGGCTGTTTTGCTTTTTTTTTTAATGTGTGTATTCACTGGAGTAGCACTTTTAATTTCCTTCAAGAATTTTTTAATTACAATCACAGCTTAGCAAACCATTTGGCACAAGATGCCTAGTTTTCAGCCTGTCTTGGCTTTCACATGCCTTCCTCACTAAGCTTAATCATTTTGAGCTTTTAATTTAGAGAGATGTGTGATCTTCCCTTCACTTGAACACTTAGAGACCACTGTAGGGTTATTCACTGATCTAAGTATGGTTGTGTCTCAGGTAATAGAGGGCTTCCCCGGTGGCTCAGTGATAAAGAATACACCTGCAGTGTAGGAGCCACAAAAGATGTAAGTTCAGTCCCTGGGTTGGGGATCCCCTGGAGCAGGGCAAGGCAACAAACTCCATTATTCTTGCCTGGAGAATTCCATGGACAGAGGAGCCTGGCGGGTTACAGTCCATAGGGTCGCAAAGAGTCAGACACAACCAAAGTGACTTAGCATGCATGCAGGCAATAGAAAGGCCCCAGGAGAGGAAGAGAGAAATGGGGAAATGGCCAGTTGGTCAGAACGTATGCAGTTTATTAAGTTCACCATCTTACATGGCAGGATTTGCAGAGTCCAGAAATAATTATAATAATAACATTAAAGATCATTGATCATGTATTCCCATAACAGATATAGTAATAATGAAAAGTTTAAAATATTGTGAGAATTACCAAATGTGACACAGAGATAAATGAGCAAATGCTGTCTATCTGAAAAATGGCACAGATAGCCATGCTCTATGCAGGGTTGCCATATGCCTTCAATTTAAAAAAAAAAAAGTGAAGTGTAATAAAAAGAAGTATGCCTGCATATAAAATAAGAAAAATAATAATGACTAAATCTGAGTATATTTAGTTTCACATGGTGAAACCAAAATATGAGACAGCACTAACATTTAATAAGACATAGTGTTAATCAAGGTTAAAGTAGTTTAAAGTTCACTTTATTTAGGGACAAGAGTAGAAATGTTGATTAACATTTATTCTTTACTAATGATTCATAATGACAATTTAAGAGTAACATTAAAATAGTATAAATTTGATGTTTAACCTGAAAATCAATAGATTGTGGAATACCTGGAAAAAGAAACTCAATAATTCAAATAAAAGTAGAGAAAGGAAAAATTAAAAAAAAAAACATGATAAATAGAAAAGACAAAATATAGTGGTAAAAATATATACAAATATATTAGTAATGTAAGAAATGCCTATGTAATAATATTAAACTTACCAGTCAAAAACAGATTATTAGAATATATTTAAAATAAGTCTACAACATTGATGTGTGGAAATGCAATATGTCACAACCACATTGGAAAACAGTTTAACCTTTTCTTCTAAATTTAAGTATACCCCTACTATGTGGTTCTGCAATTACTCCTCTAAGTATTTATCTAAGAGAAATGAAAACATATATTCATAAGGACTTGTACATAAATGATATGAAGTATCAACTTCATTTACGGTAATTGAAAACTGGAGAAAAAATAAAAACAAATGTCCATCAACAGGTAAATAGGTAAATAAATTGGGATATGTTCATTCATTCAATGGGATGATACTGATCTATTTGTCAAAACTTATTGAACTATACCCTCAAAATGGGTGCATGAAGTTTAACATATATAAATTTACCATAATAATTTTCTATCTAGCCACATTGTTTTGACCACCTCTTATGCATTTCATTGGTAAAGATGGGATTCGCCCATCCTAAATGGTACAAGATGGCTGAACACATGCCACCAACACCAGAGACAGATGAGACTGACAGCAGTTTATTAATCACAAACACAGCTTGAAAGAAGAGAACACTGCACACCATGTAGAGTTACACTGGAGTCAGACTCAGGAGCAGAATGAACTGGAAGGGGTATGGTACATCCTCACACTTTAGTAACAGGAAATGAGATGCCCCCTGCACAAATGGACAACTTTAGACCTCAACAAAAAATAATGGCAATCCCAAGGGAAGGAAGAGAAGATTTCCAGAGTAACCATATTATAGTGTTCAATATGTCAAGTTCATAGCAATGAATGCCTACATTAAGAAAAGACAAAGAGCTTAAGTAAACAAACTCACTTTACAACTCAAGGAACTAGAAAAGTAAAAACAAAAATAATCCCAAAGTTAGTAGAAGGAAGGAAATAACAAAGATCAGAGAGGAAATAAATGAAATAGAGGCTAAAAAGATAATATGTGTGTGTGTGTGAGTCACTCAGTCGTGTCTGATTTTTTCCGGTCCCATGAACTGTAGCTTGCCAGACTCCTCTGTCATGGAATTCTACAAGCAAGAATGTTGAGTGGGTTGCCATTCCCTTCTCCAGGGGACCTTTCCCAACCCAGGGATGGAACCTGAGTCTCCCACATTGCAGGCAGATTCTCTACCATCTAAGCCACCAGGGAAGCCCCAAAAGAAAACGGATCACTGAAATTAAGAGCTGGTTCTTTGAAAAGATAAACAAAACAGATGAACCTTTAGCCAGACTCATCAAGAGAAAAAGAGAGCACTCATAAATAAAATCAGAAATGAAACAGGAGACATTACAACTGATACCACAAAAATATAAAGGATAAGAGACTACTATAAATAATTACATGCCAAAAAATTGGATAACCCAGAAAAATGGAAAATTTCTAAAAACATACAACCCACCAAGACTTAATCAGAAAGAAACAGGGAATATGAACAGACTGATTACTAATAAGGAGATTGAATCAGTAACCAAAAACCCAGGCAAGCAAAAGTCCAGGACCAGATGATTTCACTGGTGAATGCTGTGAAACATTTAGAGAATTAATACCAATCATTCTTGAACTCTTCCAAAAATTGAAGAGGAGTGAATATTTCCAAATTTATTTTATGAGACCCACATTACCCTGATACAGAACCCAGACAAGGAAACTACAAGAAAAGAAAACTACAGGCCAATATCCCTGAAGAACACAGATGCAAAACTCCTCAAAAAAATATCAGCAAACCAAATTCAACACTACATTAAAAGGATGATACATACATCATGATCAAGTGGGATTTATTCCAGGGATTTAAGGATGGCTCAACATCTGCAAATCAATTAACGTGATCTACCAAATTAACAAAATTAAGTGTAAAAATCATATGATCATCTAAATAGACTCAAAGAAAGCATTTAACAAATTTCAGCATCTATTTATGATAAAAATTCTCAGCTAAGTGGGTATAGAAGGAACATATCTCAACATAATAAAAAGCCCTGTATGACTAGTTCAAAGCTAACACCATAAGCAATGGCAAAAAACTGAAAACTTTTCCTCTAAGATCAGGAAAAACACAAGGATGCCCACTTTCATCACTTTTATTCTACATAGCACTGGAAATCCTAGCCAGAGCAATCAGGAAAAAATAAAAGGCATCCAAACTGGAAAGGGAGAAGTAAAACTGTCTCTATTTGCAGATGACATAATATAATCTATAGGAAACCATAAAGACACCATCCAAAAACTGTTAGATCCAATAAATGAATTCAGTAAATTTGCAGAATATAAAATTGATATACCAAAATCTGTTGTGGTAATAAACTCTTAGAAAGAGAAATTAAGGAGAAAATCCCAACTACAACTGCATTATCCATTAAAAAGTAAAATATTTAGCTACACATTTAACCAAAGAAGTGGAAGAACTGGAAACCATAAGAAATTAATGAAAGAAACTGAAGACAAAAATAAATGGAAAAAATTCCAAGCTCATGGATTGCAAGAATTAATGTTGTTAAAATGATCATACTACCCAAAATGATCATACTACCCAGTGCAATCTACAGATTCTATGAAATCTCTATCAAAATTACAATGGCATTTATCACAGAAACAGAATCAATTTTTTTTAATTTGTATGGAATCACAAAATACTCAAAATAGATAAAGCAACCTTGAGAAGAACAAAATGGAAGGCATCACACTTTATGATTCCAAACTATATTACAAAACTATAGTAATGAAATAGTATGTCATTAACATAAAAACAAACACATAGATCAATGGAACAGAGTAGAGAGGCCAGAAAAAATAGCCAATGCATATATGGTCAATTAAGTAACAACAAATGAACCAAGAATATACAATGGGGAAACGATATTCTCTTCCATAAATGGTGTTAGATAAATTGAATAGCTAGAGGCAAAATAATGAAACTGGACCCCATCTTACACTACACACAGAAATAAACTCAAAATGAATTAAAGACTTGAATGTAAGACCTGAAATGATAAAAATTCTAGAAGGAAACACAGGGGGTAAGTCCCTTGACATCAGTCTTGGCAATGACTTTTTGGATTTGACACCAAAAGCTAAGGCAACAAAAGAAAGATAAACAAATGGAACTATATCAAACTAAAAAGCTTCTGTACAGAAAAGGAAACAACCATCAAAATAAAAAAGCAACCTACCAAACAGAGGGAAATATTTTCAAATCATATATCTAATAAGGGGTTAATACCTAAAATATTTAAAGAACTAACAACTCAACAGAAAAAGAGTCAGATTAAAAAATGGGCAAGAAACCTGCATAGAGATGTTTCCAAAGCAGGCACATAGATAGCCGATAGGCACATGAAAAGATGCTCAACATCACTGATCATCAAGGAAATGCAGATCAAAATCACAATGAGATATCATCCCACGTCTGTTATAATGGCTATCGTCAAAGACAAGAAATAATAAGTGTTGCGTAGAACATGAAAAAAAGGCAACCCTTGTGGACAGTTGATCGACATGTAAATTGGTGCAGAAACTATGGAAAACAGCAATGGAGGTTGCTCAAAAAATAAAAACAGAGCTACCATATGATCCGGGAATTCTGCCTCTGGGTATTTACCAAAAGAAACGAAATCGTTATGCTGAAGAATCCATATACAAGGCAGCATCATTTACAATAATCAAGACATGGAAACAACTTAAGCATCTATCAATGAATAAATGGATAAAGAAAACATGGTATATAATGATATACAATGGAATACCATTTGGTCATTAAAAAAAAGAAAACCTTACTATCTGTAACAACAATAATATGGATACATCTTGAGGGCATTATGCTAAGTGAAAAAGTCAGACAGAGAAAGACAAATACCATATCGTGGTATCATGGTATGATCTCATTTATATGTGGAATCTTAAAAAAAAAAAAACTCATAGATACAGAGAACCGATTGATAGTTCCTTGGGGACAAAGGGGCGAGAGGTAGGCAAGATGGGTGAAGACAGTTAAAAAGTACAAACCTCTAGTTTTGAAATAAATAGGTTCTGGGAATGTAATATATAGCATGTTGCTATGGATAACAATATTGTATTATATATTTGAAAGTTTCTAAGATAGCAGATCTTAAAAGTCCTCATCACAAGAAAAAAATTTTATAACTATATTTGGTGATGGGTGTGAACAGAATTTATTGCAGTAATTATTTTGCAATATATACATAAATCAAATCATTATGTGTACACCAAAAAGTAATACAATGTTGTATGTCGAGTATATCTCAATTTAAAAATACTATAGAGTTAAAAAAAATCTACATGGTAATCTGAATTGCTGACTCTTATAGATCAGACCCAGTTTCAAATAGTTTAACTCAGTTTCCTACAAATACAGACACTCCATGATTTACAATGTTTTGACTTAGGATTTTCCCACTTTACAATGGTACAAGAACAGAATGCATTCAGTAGAAACCATACTTTGAATTCTGATCTTTGCCCAGGCTAGTGATATGCTGTACCATACTCTCTTGTGATGCTGGGGAACAGCAGCAACTCACAGCTCCCAGTCAGCCCCACAATCACAATGGAAAATAACCAATACATCTACAACCATCTTGTACCTACAAAAGCTTTTTTTTTTTTTTCACTTTTAGTACAAGATTCAATAAATTACATGAGATACTCAACATTTTATATAAAAAGGGGTTTGTGATAGAGGTTTTCACCCTACTGTTGTTGTTGTTCAGTTGTTCAGTCATGTCCAACTCTTTGTGACCCCATAAACTGCAGTATGTCAGCCTTCCCTGTCCTTCACTGTCTCTGAGTCTCTAGGTGCCCTACTATAAGCTAGTGTAAGTGTTCTGAGCACATTTAAGATAGGCTAGGCTAAGCTATGATTTTCAGTAAGTTAGGTATATTAAATGCATTTTCCACTTGCAGTATTTTCAATTGATGATAGGATGTGGTCTCATCTTAAATTGAGGCAGATCTGTACATACAAGACTATCAGAATATGTGTTCTGACTGTGTGTCTGGAAAATGGGATCACTCAATTTATTAAGTCATTTGGAGCTTACAGGAAAAAGTAATGCAGCATGGGTTTAAAACTCCATTGAAAATTGTTGTTCAAGTAATACATACTTGGTACATAAAAATCAAATAATACAAAATGGTATAAATTGAAAAATGAAGGTCCTACTCCCTAGATAACTACTATTGTTTATTATGGTTCCTTATAGATATTTTCTATATACATAAATCATCTCTCTGTCTACCCCCCTCTTTTTCAACAAATGAAGTTTTAATATACAGCCTGTTCAGTGTTTTGCATTTTTCAGTGAATATAGTTTAAATGTATTTTTATATCATGACAATGGCAATAATCCATATGTAGAACAGGGTTATCAATCCATCTACATTTGCTGAGCAGATAACATAAATTAGAGGAATGAGTTGGATAGAAGAAAACCAATACAATATTGTAAAGTAATTAGCCTCCAATTAAAATAAATAAATTTATATTAAAAATAATTTTCCTTTATAATAAAAATTAAAAAATCAAAGATTTAAAATTTTGGGGCATCAAAGGACATTATCAACAAAGTATAAAACACAGTCTATACTAAGGAAAGAAAATATTAATAAATCATATATCTAATAAAGGTCTAGTGTTCAGAATAAATAAAGAACTCTTACAACTCTACAACAAAAAGACAACTCAATTAAGAAATGGGTAACAGAGTTGAGTATCCATTTCTCCAAAGAAAATATACAAATGGCCAATAAACACAAGAAAAGATGTTCAATTTCATTGGCCATCAAGGAAATGCAAATTAATCAAAAACACAACGACATACCACTTTCAGTTCAGTTCAGTCGCTTAGTCATGTCCGACCCTTGGCGACCCATGAATTGCAGCATGCCAGGCCTCCCTGTCCATCATCAACTCCTGGAGTTCACTCAAACTCACGTCCATAGAGTCGGTGATGCCATCCAGCCATCTCATCCTCTGTTGTCCCCTTCTCCTCCTGCCCCCAATCCCTCCCAGCATCAGCGTCTTTTCCAATGAGTCAACTCTTTGAATCAGGTGGCCAAAGTATTGGAGTTTCAGCTTTAGCATCAGTCATTCCAATGAACACCCATGACTGGCCTTCGTTAGGAAGGACTGGTTGGATCTCTTTCCAGTCCAAAGGACTCTCAAGAGTCTTCTTCAATACCACAGTTCAAAAGCATCAATCATGTAAGAATTGAATCGCCGGTCTATGTCTGACGCAGGATACAGCATGCTTGGGGCTGGTGCATGGGGATGACCCAGAGAGATGTTATGGGGAGGGAGGTGGGAGGGGGGTTCATGTTTGGGAACGCATGTAAGAATTAAAGATTTTAAAATTTAAAAAATAAAAAACTAAAAAAAAATAGATAAATTTAAAAAAATAAAAAAAATTAAAACCAAGCAAATAGAAATGAAAAAACAAAAAAGCATCAGTTCTTCAGTGCTCAGCTTTCTTCACAGTCCAACTCTCACATCCATACATGACCATTGGAAAAACCATAGCCTTGACTAGACAAATCTTTGTTGGCAAAGTAATGTATCTGCTTTTTAATATGCTATCTAGGCTGTTCATAACTTTCCTTACTTTACACTCACTCAGGTAACTATATTTTTTAAGGGAAAATATGTGTTGGTGACAATGTGGAGAAATAGGAACCATCATACACTGCTGGTGGGGATGTAAATATTGTAGCCTCTTTGGAAAACAGTATGGCACATCTGCAAATGATTAAAAGAAGTGTAACCATACGACTATACAATTCCACTACTAGGTATACCCCAGAGAAATGGTAACACATGTTCACACAGAAACTTACAGCCTAATGTTTACAGCAGTATTATTCATATTAGCCAAAAGATGGAAACAACCCAAATGTCCATCAAAAATGAAGGGGTCAACAATTTGTTATACATACATACAATGGAATATTACTCAACCATAACAAAGAATGAAGTACTGACATATGCTAAAACTTTGATAAACCTCAAAAAATATTATACTAAAGCAGTGAAACAGAAAGGGTTACATATTGCATGACTCTTTTTCTATGTAATATGCAATATAGGAAAATCCATATAGACAGAAAGTAGATTAGTAGCTACCAGCAGTCGAGGTGGAGAGACGAAGCGAAGAGCAATTACTTAAAGAAAACAGGGTGTTCTGCTGGGGTGACAAAAAAGTTTTCACACTAGTGAGAAGTGGTGGATGCAACAACATTATGAATGCATTAAGTGCCATTTAAGTGTCCACTTTCAAATTATTGATTAATTGTATTTTACATGAATTTCACCTCAATTTTTTAAAAGAAGATTGCAAGGGGAATGTTTAATTTGCCCAAGAGAACTACTGTCCTCAAGGGACCTAGTCTATTAGCTTTTGTTGAACTAAAGACAAGTGAGTTTTCCACACTCTTTAAAGCAGACTTGGGATTTGGCTTGAGAGGCAATGAACTAAAGAGGAAATAATACAAGACTCAAGAGGAATGTTCTTGATTACTTGCTGTACATTTTGGAAAAGAATAAAATGAAATACTGTTTTCCATTTTTTTAAAAAAATGTAACAAGAGAAACGAGGGTAGCAGCTTATTTAAGAAACCAATAAGAAATGTTTTCAAAAATCAGTAAGAATGATCTTTTTTTTTTTTAAGGGGATAGACCATTTTGAAGTCTTTACTGAATTTGTTACAATATTGCTTCTGGTCTATGTTTTGGTTTTTTGGCTGAGAGGCCTGTGGAATAATTAGCTTTGCAACTGGGGATCAAGCCCACACCTACTGCACTGTAAGACAAAGTCTCAACCATTGGACTGCAGGGAAGTCCCAGGAATGACTTTCTGAGAGGAAAAAACAATAGTTACATTGAGCAGATAAGAACCAAGATGAGATGATGCAAGTTCTCCCCTCCTAATCATGTTAAAAGCCTTGAACCACACTGTTTATTTTTTTAATTGTCTTCATACGGAGGAAATTTTCAACCTGTGCCAGAGAGTCATTTCATCACAAATAGCACTATTATGAGCAAACAGCCCACAGGGAATGTTCTTACTCCTCTCCATTCTTTGGCCTGACAGAAGTTTTCACTGTGGGTATAATTCTCTATTTCTGCACTGTGGTATGGTAGTCCCCGAGTGGTGAGCCCATTATCTAAAGCTGTTGAGCTTTATGTTGTGGTGGGGACAGGGAGTCACACCCCTTTCTGGCCTTCAGAGTTTAACAATAAATACTGGAGAGGGTGTGGAGAAAAGGGAACCCTCTCACACTGTTGGTAGGAGTGTAAATTGATACATGCACTATAGAAAACAGTATGGAGGTTCCTTAAAGCATTAAAAATAAAGCTACCATATGACCCAGAAATCCCACTCCTGGGCACATACCCAGAGAAAACCATAATTCAAAAGGATACATGCACCCCAATGTTCACCGAAACACTATTTACAATAGCCAGGACATGGAAGCAACCTAAATGTCCATCAACAAAGGAATGAATAAAGATGATGTGGCACACACACACACACACACACACACACACACACACACACACAGATATACAATGGAATATTACTCAGCCATAAAAGGAATGGAATTGTACCACTTGCCGAGACATGGATGAACCTACAGCCTGTCATACAAAGTGAAGTAAGTCAGAAAAAGGAAAAACAAATATCATACATTAACACATACATATGGAATCTAGAAAAAAGGTACAGATGAACCTATTTGCAAAGCTGAAATAGAGACGCAGATGTAGAGAAAAAACATATGAATATCAAGGCGGAAGAGGAGGTGGGATGGATTGGGAGATTGGGATTGACATATATATTTACTGGGCTTCCCTTATGGCTCAGATGGTAAAGAATCCGCCTGCAATGCGGGAGACCTGGGCTCAATCCTTGGTTGGGTAGGGAAAGGTTACCCACTCCAGTATTCTGGCCTAGAGAATTCCATGGACTGTATAGTTCATGTTATCGCAAAACATCAGACACAACTGAGCGACTTTCACTTTCATTGTATATACTACTATGTACAAAGTAGATGGCTAATGAAATATAGCCCTGGGAACTCTACTCAGTGCTCTGTGGACAAAGTGTGAGTGTGTGTGTGTGCTCAGTGGCTCAGTCATGTCTGATCCTTTGTGGCCCCATGGACTGTAGCCCACCAGGCTCCTTTGTCTATGGGATTCTCCAGGAAAGAATACTTGAATGGATTCCCATGCCCTCCTCCAGGGGATCTTCCTGACCCAGGGATTGAACTCGCATCTGCTGCAGCTCCTGAATTGGCAGGCAGATTCTTTTACCAGAGCCGGACAAAGTACATATATGTAGGTTATAGCTGATTCACTGAGATGTACAGCAAAAAGTAACACAACATTGTAAAGCAATTAAACTAAAAGAAAAAACTACTTATAATTTTCTCATACAAATAAAGTAAAAAAATAATCGCTGTATCCCAGAATCTTAGAACAGCAAATATGAGAAATTGTAGTACTATAGTTAAAACACCAACTTCGGGACGTATTTCTCCACCAAAACTTACATAATTTCAACTCTTCTCCTCCCTCCACATTTCCCTGGGAGGCAAGAACAGCAGGTCAAAGAGACGAAAGGAAAGGTCACTCCAAGAGATAAAAGTGGTAAGGAGCAAGGCTGTGGGCTATGAGTTCAGAATCTTAGCCACTAGGTTCGCACTATCCTGAGCACCATGCCCTGCTGAGTCCTCCAGAGAATATGAGTTGTGTGGCCACTGGAAATGTAGCTTACAAGGGCGCACACCAGACAGACACATTCATTTCTTCATAATTGGAAAAGCCAAAGATCTGAGTCGGATTTTGATCTGCAGCCCTCAGGGGTTTTCCCACAGAGACTTTATGAATAATCAAGTTTGATTCTTCTCAAACCTAAGACTCGGGCTTCCTAATGGCTTATACTGAAACCAATATGTAGTTCATAGGAATTCTATAATTTCATCCTCCTTAATTATCAGAACCTTAACAGTTTATCAAAAGCTATATTAAGTGTATTGGAAATCTCTATAATATTTAAAAAGATATATAGGTAAAAATTATTTTAAACAACTAATGTTAAGATTCACAAAATCTTCACAAATCTGAGAGATACTCATCATTTTTCTTTATTAAAGTATAGTTGATTTACAATATTGTGTTACTTTCAGGTGTAGAGCACAGTGATTCAGATATATATAAACATACATATATACACATACATGGGAGAAGGCAATGGCACCCCACTCCAGTACTCTTGCCTGGAAAATCCCATGGGTGGAGGAGCCTGGTAGGCTGCAGTCCATGAGGTCGCTGAGGGTCGGACACGACTGAGCGACTTCACTTTCACTCTTCACTTTCATGCATTGGAGAGGGAAATGGCAACCCACTCCAGCGTTCTTGCCTGGAGAATCCCAAGGACGGGGGAGCCTGGTGGGCTGCCGTCTGTGGGGTCGCAGAGTCGGACAAGACTGAAGCGACTTAGCAGCAGCAGCAGCAGCATACACATACATACATATTCTTTTTCAGATTCTATTCCCATATAGGCCACTAAGAGTATAGCATAGAGCACCCTGTGCTATACAGTAGGTCCTTCTTGGTTATCTATTTTACATATAGTAGTATGTATATATTAGTTCTAAACTCTTTAAAGTATAGGCAATTAGAATCTTTAATTAGTTCCTTCCTACCCCTGTTTTTTTCTCCTATGTCCACACTGTCACATTCGTCCCATTCATCGTTAACAAAGTGACTAGGGCTATATTTTCCAGTATTACTTAAACCTATCTTGACCAATAGAGTTTTTGGTTGTTTTACCATTATTCTAAATATGAATATTTTAAGACTAGATGGGGTACCTCCAAAGATTCCCCAAGGCCAAATGAAAAAAACTTGCAAGTTTTTTTTCAAGAACCTTTAAAGATAACTACCCATTGTATTTTACAAAGTTAGACTAACCTTCATAAGAGATCTTGATGATTATAGTTTCCAAAAGATTCATTTCACTTCTGAACAGAGATGTAAGACCCTGAATAAAATCCTGGAAAAGAAAATTCAATAATAAAAGAATCACTCACCATGATCAAGTAAGTTTTATCTCAGCAAGGAAGGCAAGATACATTCCTGGAAAATCTATCAATATAATAGATTGTGCCAATGAGTCAAATAAGTCATTTTTTGACAGTGGCAGCAGAAAACAAAAACAACATTCATATACATTTCTTAGTTTAAAAAACATGTAACCACTACAAACCTATTATAACAGATAAAAATCAAAGAGACTGATAATACAAAGAGGTGGAGATGATGAAAAGCATATGGGACTCTAATGACAGTGACTGGGATGAATATGCAAACAAGCTAAACTGTTCAAATTTCTTTTCTTAAGAGGAGTTGCTTAACTACTTGTGGCCATTTATAGAAAGCCTGTCTGCAGTGGGAAACAATGAGGCCAAAGAGGGATAATTAGAGTTGAAAAAATATATAAAATTACTATATAATTTTTAAACATATATATATATATATATATATATATATTGGGCTTCCCTGGTGGCTGAGAGGTTAAAGCATCTGCCTGCAATGCGGGAGACTGGGGTTCGATCCCTGCATTGGGAAGATCCCCTGGAAAAGGAAATGGCAACCCACTCCAGTATTCTTGCCTGGAGAATTCCATGCACAGAGGAGCCTGGTGGGCTACAGTCCATGGGGTCACAAAGAGTCGGACACAACTGAGCAACTTCATTTTTCATGTATATATAATAGTTAATTTTGTGTCAAATTGACTGGACTAAGGGATGCCCAGAGAGCCAGTAAAACATTCTTTCTGGGTGGGTCTGTGAGTGTTTTCTGGAAAATATTAGCATTTGAATCTACAGGTTGAGTAAAGAAAATCACCTTCAACAATGTGGATGGGCATCAAACCTTGAGGGCCTCAATAGACTACATGGGAGTGTTTTGTTACCCACCAGGCTCCTCTGTCCATGGGGATTTTCCTGGCAAGAATACTGGAATGGGTTGCCATTTCCTTCTCCCTGGGATCTTTCTGACCCAGGGATGAAACCGCTGACTCCTGTATTGTCAGGAAAGTTCTTTACCACTGAACCAGGGAAGCCCCTACAAGGAAGAAGGAAGTACAAATTTGTTCTGTGCTTGAGCTGGGACACCCATCTTCTCCTGCCCTCAGACACTGGCATTCCTGGTTCTTGGGACTCAAACTGGACCTTATACTATCTGCTCTCTTGGTTTACAGGCATTCAGGTTAGGACTGAATTATACCAACTGCTAAATTATACCACCAGTTTTCCTGGTTCTCCAGGTTGAAGAAAGCAGACTGTGGAACCTCTTGTCACCCTCAATGGCACAAAGCAATTCCTATAATTAATTTATACACACACACTCACAGACACACACACAGAGAAACACACATAAATACATATTTACTGGCTCCTATTGGCTCTGTTTCTCTGGAGAACTCTAATACAGTATGTAAGGGGGAGAGATGACCTGCAGTACTGAAGAAGGAAATGGCAACCCGCTCCAGTATTCTTGCCTGGAGAATGACATGGACAGAGGAGCCTGGTGGGCTACAATCCATGAGGTCATGAAGAATTGTACATGACTCAGGGGCTGAATGAACAAACAAACAAATGATTGACTCCCAGACCAGTATTAACTGAACACAATTTCACTTTTGGGATTGTCACTAATATAAAACCATAAATTTCCATTTATTCTCATGCTCATTTGAATAGTTCCTTTTGCTTTCAAGAGAGTTGTCACTAATGGAGAAGTAATGTTACACTGGATGCAGACTGCATATACTGAGCACCTATTATGAACAAAAAGCTATGCAAGATAAATAGAACGGAGATTCTGCCCTCAATATTAACTGCTGATTAATCAAATACACTAAACAGACTAATAATATGCATGAATTGAATTTCAAAACAATGCTTTGCAACATGTGATTTCATGTAATACAGACTTGGTTGTTTTCTTTGTTGTTGTTGTTGTTGTTGTTGTTGTTTTGCCATGCCACACAGCATGTGAGATTTAGTTCCCCAACAGGGCATGGAATCCACACCCTCTGCAGGGAAAGCATGGAGTCTTAACCACTGGACAGCCAGGAAAGTCCTTAGTAATAACAATATAGAAGACCCTACTTTAAAGCGATAGGGACAATTCTATTATTAATAATTATATATTTTAAAATTTTATTTATTGGCTGTGTTGAGTCTTAGTTGCAATATGTGGGATCTTTGTCGCAGCACAAGGACTATCCAGTTGTGGCCCATGGCCTCTAGAGTACGGGGTGAGTGGCTGAGGGGCACAGTCTTAGTTGTTCCAAGGCATGTGGGTCTTAGTTCTTCCCCAGTGAGTGATCAAACCCATGTCCCATGCATCGCAAGGTGGATTCCTAACCATTGGACCACCAGGGAAGTCACCGCTATTAATTACTGAAAGCTTTATTACTGAAATACAGTACCTAGTACTGAAAGAGAAAGTTTTCTCTTCTTCTGTTTTCAAACACAGTCTGAAAAGTGACATATTCAGTCACTCAACCCAACAGTTTGCATTAGTGATATGTTTCCTATTTTTAAAAACTGATTTATCTTTTAGTTTGGAATACTGACACAATCCTAACAATGTTTCTTTGTAGTAATCAGGAAACGAATGAGATATTTACAAGAGATGAAATTTCTTAAACTTCCAGAGAGATAGGGACAGAGAGATAAGATCGTTCTTCTACCAATATCATCACCTCTAGAATCTGAACATTTAACTGTGAAACATATTCATATGTCATTAACATTGTACTGGATGTATATATAAATATATATATATATATATAATACAAAAATTATATACATACACACATATATATATTCAGTGGCTTCCCAGGTGGCACTACTGGTAAAGAACCTGCCTGCCAATGTAAGAGATGCAAGAGACATGAGTTCGATCCCTGGGTCAGGAAGATCCCCTGGAGGAGGGAATGGCAACTCAATTCAATATTCTTACCTGGAGGATACCATGGATAGAGGAGCCTTGAGAGCTACAGTCCTCAGAGTCAGAAGCAACTTAGCACACAACTGAACAACTGAAGCAACTTAACACACACTCACGTATACATATTCAGTACAATATTCAAATTCCTATCAAGGCTTATGTTTTTGTATGCCTATCCTGTTTTAATCAGATTAATACAACAGATTTCTGAAGTCCCAGTGGCTACTTTCATTCTTTAATTTCTATCACCTATGAGCAGCATACTTGCATAATTTAACTGTAGTCGCATTATGAACCTTTCATAGTTGACAGTTCATGCAACTAGAGAGTAGTCAAAATCCCATTATTTTTGTTTCTGGGGAAGCCTAATTACTGGATGGTTTCTAGGAAAGCATATTGACAAGTTGAATGAAATGGATGGTTCTCATATTAAATTCTCCTAGAAAGGAAAAGCAAGGTAATTCTTCTTAATTTTCATAATGTGACTTTTCTGATTCAAAATGGTGAAATTTCAGTTTTTCTAAGGCTATCTGGAATTTGCCCCTAAAGAGCTTTTGAATTGAGGCATAGAATATTTTTACAAAGAATTTGTCACAAGAAAACTTATAAAAACACTAATTAACTATATTAGGAAATGAGAGTGGACTAAGAAGAAACAAAACTCAAAAATTTTGAGCAACTCAAGATTCTTAAATCCACTATGGAAAATAACAATAATGAAATGCTACTTTCATGTAAAACAATTAAAGTTTCAAAAACACTTTCATATCAACAACTTCATTTGACACAATTGACTTATAAGAAAGAACAGGGATCAAGCCCTTCTGTCAGGTGAATCATTTTAGTTCAGTTCAGTTGCTCAGTCATGTCCGACTCTTTGAGACCTCATGACTCACAGCACGCCAGGCCTCCCTGTCCATCACCAACTCCCGGAGTTCACTCAGACTCACATCCGTCGAGTCCATGATGCCATCCAGCCATCTCATCCTCGGTTGTCCCCTTCTCCTCCTGCCCCCAATCCCTCCCAGCATCAGAGTCTTTTCCAATGAGTCAGCTCTTCTCATGAGGTGGCCAAAGTACTGGAGTTTCAGCTTCAGCATCATTCCCTCCAAAGAAATCCCAGGGCTGGTCTCCTTCAGAATGGATTGGTTGGATCTCCTTGCAGTCCAAGGGACTCTCAAGAGTCTTCTCCAACACCACAGTTCAGAAGCATCAATTCTTCGGTGCTCAGCTTTCTTCACAGTCCAACTCTCACATCCGTACATGACCACTGGAAAAACCATAGCCTTGACTAGACGGACCTTTGTTGGCAAAGTAATGTCTCTGCTTTTGAATATGCTATCTAGGTTGGTCACAACTTTCCTTCCAAGGAGCAAGCGTCTTTTAATTTCATGGCTGCAGTCACCACCTGCAGTGATTTTGGAGCCCAAAAAAATAAAGTCTGACACTGTTTCCACTGTTTCCCCATCTATTTCCCATGAAGTGAACAGAGAGACACAAATTTAAGTAATGAACTCACAGCCGTAAGTAACCATACACATATGCATTCGTTCACAGCATTTCTTTTTTTTTTTCTTTTTTTTTTTAAAGGCCCAGGAGGGCCCTACCTGGGCGCTCCGCTGCCCTCCAGACCCACCTCCAAGCCTGCTGGCCCGTGGGGATGCGCCGGACCCGGGCTTCCCGCGCACCGGGCCGGAAGGAAGAGAGGCTCAGCGCTGCCCTCACAGCATTTCTTGAAAGATCACTATGTGAAAGACATTGTACTAATTGCTAATGGAACATCCTTCCCTTCAAGGGCAGGCTGTTCTAGAGTGTTGAACACTCTAGAAAGGGTGACAAAAATGTTCGGCATGATATAATAAATGTTTTAAGGTGCTTTAGTCATTGGGAAAAAATCACCTTTAAATTCATGTGGAATTTAAAACATAAATGTCTCTTGAATGACACAAGTGAGATGTTCATGGGAAAAAAGTAATCTTTGAGCACAGAACCACGGAATGTTGGCACTGCAAAGAGCCTTAGAGATTACTGTTCCAACAGTTCCCTTATTTCACAGGCGAGGAAACTAAAACTCGTTTTCCAAGGATAATAAAACTAGAAAGCGGCAAAGTTTTAAAGTTTCTTAAGGCTATAAGTATAATTTTCAAACAACCTAAACGTAGAGAATCAAAAAAAAAAAGGGAGGGGGAAAGAAACAAAGTGTATAATAACTTGGATGTATTCAGTGAAGCATGATCGGTTTTACCACTACCCTTAAAGTGTTCAAAATGTCAACAGAAAAGAGGACTTTTGCATTAAAGCTATTATTTTATAATTTCCCAATGAATTAAAATAATTTTAATACTCAATGGTCAACCAGTATTCAAAAGGCAAAAATAAAATAAATTATGCCTGACATTACTTTGACCACCTGATGTGAAGAACTGACTCATTTGAAAAGACTCTGACGTTGGGAAAGATTGAAGGCGAGAGAAGGGGACGGCAGAGGATGAGATGGTTGGATGGCATCACCGACTCAATGGATATGAGTTTGAGTAAACTCCGGGAGTTGGTGATGGACAGGGAGGCCTTGCGTGCTGCAGTCCATGAGGTCGCAAACAGTCAGACATAACTGAACAAATGAACTGAACTGACATTACTTTTAAGATCATTGCTGATACCTCTCTGAATGAACAGACCTCACCATGCTAACTGCTAAGTAGTTACATCCTCAATACAAAGAACAGACAGTGGACACTGCAGTGCATTGAAATGTACAATCCCCAGTCTGTGACCATTGCTGGTCTACTTTTATATATGCATTTTTTCATAAACCCACAGCATTAACATCCATCAATATCATTCCTTCCAATAACACCTTTAACTTTTAGCAACGTGAATTTGTTGAGGAAAAGGCTATGTCACATTGAATTTTGAAATTTCCCAAAATAATGTAGCATGCCAATACCGCTGACTTTTTAGACTGAATTATATTCACATTACCTTTCTTCCAGTTCGCTTTGCTATTTCTAGTAGAGTGGTTCTGCCTACATGAATAAAATTGGATTACATTCTTATCCTTCACTGTTGGCTCTACCTTGACAGTCAAGTTTAATCACGCCAGATGTTGTTTTTGCAAAGCTCACTCCTTCTGCACAGATAATAGCCAGCCTGACCAATTCTTCCCCTCAAAGTACCACCCTCCCTCAGAAGTGTTATGTTCAGGGGATAATTCCTGACAATGAAGCAAACTCACCTGCTTTCAGTCAATTTGTGGGCTGCCATTTAAGCAGAAAGATCTGATCTTCATACTCTTTTAACCTGGCTAGTCTAAAATGTTCATAGTTTACTGCTTTTGTCTTCCTGTATGCTTCCTGAACTACAGAATCTCATACAGAGAATAGAACCATGAATGATAACTATAAAACAATGAAACACAACTTCCATATGAAATATAAAATTGATCACATTGCTTTTTTATATAAGCTACACCTATATTGATTTTTTTTTTTTTTGCTCTTCAAACACAGGTTAAAAAGTAATTGTTTACACCTCCAGTGACTCATCTCCCCCCAGTAGGGGCTACAAAATCATATGACTACAAAATCAGTGACTACAAAAGTCATTGACAAAATCATATTTTTACCAAGTGTATATCGCTCTGCTCTTAGATTTCCTTTTTCCTTCTATTTCTCTGTCTCTGTACATAAATATATCCCTTTCCCAAAAAGACTTACAGAGTTACATGTCACTCCTCCAAAGAACAGACTTCTAGTAACTTCAAACTTTAGGGGGAAAAAAAGCCACAAACCTTTATAAAAGGGAAAAAAAAAGATTTCTAAGAGGCCAGTTGTCAGAAAGCACATACTTATTTCATAAGAATAAAATTAAAAATGAGCTCTCCTTCCTCTAAGTTTCCCAAAGCTTATTATCTGTTCTTATCTCATGGCACTTACAATTTTTCCTTATTATTCTAGTTATTTATGTAAATGT
Organism: Ovis canadensis; assembly: GCF_042477335.2. NCBI lineage: Eukaryota > Metazoa > Chordata > Mammalia > Artiodactyla > Bovidae > Ovis > Ovis canadensis. The sequence goes on along the minus strand of NC_091727.1, from coordinate 141,049,540 downwards.
GTTATCTTCTTCACCAACCTGGAAGATCTTTGCCGGCAGGATCGAGGTCTAACTTATCCTATTCCCCAAAATGTCAGTTGCTTCATTTATGTTCTATAAAGAACCATTTCTCCATCCTTTAAAGCCCCATGAAAGTTGCAGAAAGGTCAAGGTAATGAGGATTGGAAAAAAAATTATTTGATTTGTCCAGTTTTTCACTAGTGTTTGACACTTAACACATACTTTTATTATAGGTTTTTTTACACACGTCTTATATTCCCAACTGCTCCAACTAAAAAGGCAGCTTTATAAGCTCCTTGAGGGAAGTTCCACCTGTTGCTCGTCTTTGTATTTCTCAAAGTTTTTAAATAGAACCTTGTACCTAATAGGCACAGAAATATAAATGAAATAACATAAATCAGATTAGAAGGATAAATAGCAGACCCCTATAAGGCATAACAGCAATGAACAGCATTAGAATATTAAAAAGCCATTTTTATTCATTAAACATTTATTAAGTGAATATTATATACTAACTGTGCTATGTACTAAAAGGAATAAAGCATAAAATTTCCCTCAAAGAAAACCTAGGTTAGTGGGGTAACTAGGAATCAAAAATTTTAAGCCAAAATTATGAGATTACTCCCTATTGATAAACTCAACTTTCTCAGTGCACATTATATTGTAAAAAGATATTTTAAATGAAAAAAAGCCATAAAACTTTGAGTATGAAAGTAGATAAGATTACATTAACTGAAACCCCCATGCCTAAGACATTACTTATTGTATGTTATCACCATTTCTTAAATGCTTATAGTCTAAATTAGATTGCTTTCCCAATATTCTTTGTATGCCATATCCCAAAGAGTAATAGATAAGAATAGTTGTTTTACATGGATTATCATATTTTAAGAGATATTTGTAAATATAATAAACAAATGTCATTATTAATAGCATTAAGCATTCAAATTTGTTTCTCTTTTTTATAAGGCAAGATTTCTCTAAATGCTTTATATAATATTCACAAAACTTACTAGGTATTTTAATCAAGCAGTTAGACAATTTCCAATAGTTCATGGAACCCTAAAGGCCTATTCCAATATCTACTCGATTATAGCAAGAATACTAGCTAGTGATTAAAATATTCAAGCATAGCCTTTGAGAATAATTTTATTCAACTTTAAAAGACACAGCAATTTAGTCTGCTATCATCCTCTTTTCTCCAGAAATGACTGACACTCTCATTGAATACCAAATAAATTTCATTTCCTTTCCTGTTGATAAATTAGGAGGGAAACAGGAATGAGAGAATTTTACCACCTTTATAGCCTTAAAGTGTTAATGGGCTCAAGACATTTAGCAGAATTATTTAGGCAAAAGAAGATACACAATGAGAAAAAAGGTTCTGATTTAGGTATCCTATATGCAGTTCTGGATTGTATACTAATGCAGCCAGTCATTTGCTATTACAGTTGATATTGTTGATATTATCATCGATAGCTGACTAAATTAATAACAGTAAATGGCAATGTGTAGTGCAGGCTACGCTCCCACTACAGATGTATTAGATAAGGAGTATATTGATATTTTAGGAGCAACTTTTCTCTCTGCTTAAAAAAATACATATTCATTCTAGAAAATTTGGAAGATTAGAAAAGAACAAATATTATAAAAACCATTATCCTAAAATTGATATATTACAAGTATTAACATTTTACTGTATTTTCTTCCATAATGTGTACATTGCGTGTGTCTACGTGTGTACATGTGCATGCATGCAAGTTTTATATGGTGTACACATGGATTCTTAGTATGTTTTTTCCCACTTCAGACATGGAAATTGTTCCCATGAGTAGATATAATTATAATTTCAAATAGTTACACAAAATACCATAGTATAAATGAACCATAAGGCATTTAAGCAATGGCTTACTGTAGGCTATTTAAGCTATTTTCAATTTTTCATTATTATAACTAACTATATAATAAACATATGTCTTTTGGTACATCACTGGGATTTTTTTGTAGGTAGGTAGATAGATGATAGATATGAGAGAGTCAGTTCTTAAGCAAATTGATAAGAAGTCCAGGAACCAGAGAACAAATTGCCAACATCCGCTGGATCATGGAAAAAGCAAGAGAGTTCCAGAAAAACATCTATTTCTGCTTTATTGACTATGCCAAAGCCTTTGACTATGTGGATCACAATAAACTGGAAAATTCTGAAAGAGATGGGAATACCAGACCACCTGACCTGCTTCTTGAGAAACCTGTATGCAGGTCAGGAAGCAACAGTTAGAACTGGACATGGAACAACAGACTAGTTCCAAATAGGAAAAGGAGTACGTCAAGGCTGTATATTGTCACCCTGCTTATTTAACTTATATGCAGAGTACTTCATGAGAAACGCTGAGCTGGAAGAAGCACAAGCTGGAATCAAGATTGCCGGGAGAAATATCAATAACCTCAGATATACAGATGACACCACCCTTATAGCAGAAAGTGAAGAGGAACAAAAAACCCTCTTGATGAAAGTGAAAGAGGAGAGTAAAAATAGTTGGCTTAAATCTCAACATTCAGAAAATGAAGATCATGGCATCTGGTCCCATCACTTCATGGGAAATAGATGGGGAAACAGTGGAAACAGTGTCAGACTTTATCTTTTGGGGCTCCAAAATCACTGCAGGTGGTGACTGCAGCCATGAAATTAAAAAATGCTTACTCCTTGGAAGAAAAGTTATGACCAACCTAGACAGCATATTCAAAAGCAGAGACATTACTTTGCCTACAAAGGTCCATCTAGTCAAGGCTATGGTTTTCCCAGTGGTCATGTATGGATGTGAGAGTTGTACTGTGAGGAAAGCTAAGAGCCAAAGAACTGATGCTTTTGAACTGTGGTGTTGGAGAAGACTCTTGAGAGTCCCTTGGACTGCAAGGAGACCCAACCAGTCCATTCTAGAGGAGATCAGTCCTGGGTGTTCTTTGGAACGAATGATGCTAAAGCTGAAACTCTAGTACTTTGGCCAGCTCATGTGAAGTGTTGACTCATTGGAAAAGACTCTGATGCTGGGAAGGATTGGGGTCAGGAGAAAAAGGGGACAACAGAGGATGAGATGGCTGGATGGCATCACTGACTCGATGGACGTGTGTCTGAGTGAACTCCAGGAGATGGTGATGGACAGGGAGGCCTGGCGTGCTGTGATTCATGGGGTCGCAAAGAGTCGGATACGACTGAGCAACTGAACTGAACTGAACTGAACTAAATCCTGTTATCCTAAAATATAAATTATGGGAGTGGGTCTAGTAAGATCTTTACCACCTCCAGACATTCTTTTGATTCATTGTAATAACTAATTAAAAGGTATATAACTTCACTGCTAACACTAGCAAGGGGGGTACTCTCTGACCCTCTTCTGATGTCTGTGTCAGAAGCTTTATCTCTTTTATGCTTTAATAAAACTTTATTACACAAAAGCTCTGAGCGATCAAGCATGGTCTCTGGGCCTGGATTGATTTCTTCTCCTCCAGAGGCCAAGAATCCCTGTGTCTTTCATGGTTCAGCAGCCTTTCAGATACATACATACACACATGCATACATATATATGCTAGTGAAATATTATTTTAAGTGAATAGCAGTTACTTACATCTTGTTTTTTGCTGAAATATTTGCCCATTTTTCTACTGACTACAGAGTATATCTTAATTTATTTCTTTAAATTTTATTTATTTGTTTTTGTTTTTGGCTGTGCTGGTCTTTGTTGTTGCAAGGAATTTTTCTCTAGTTGTGACAAGCAGGAGTTACTCTCTAATTGCGGTTCATAGGGTTCTCCTGTTTTGGATCCAGGGCTTTAGGGTGCACAGGCTTCAGTAGTTGCAGCAAGTAGGCTCAGTAGTTGTGGCTCCCAGGTTCTATAGCACAGGCTCAACAGTAGTGGCACAGGGTCTAAGTTGCTCTGCAGCATGTGGGATCTTCGCAGATCACAGATTGAACCTATGCCTCCTGCATTGGCAGGGAGATTCTTTGCCCCTGAGCCACCAGGGAAGCCTCTCAATTTCTCAGTGAACTGTCCAGTGCTGCTTGAATATACAATACTGAAATATTATCTGCTAATGAGGTTTACAATTTTATTATGAAAATATACAGAAAATTACTAAGAAAAATTATAATTATTTGCCTTTCAGAACTAATAAACATCAATTCAATTATAATTGCTCAACAACTTTCCTTTTTCTGAAAATGAGTAAAATTTACAGATGGAGTTAAATCCTCTTTGTATTCCTCCCCAAACCAATTACACTTTCTTCTTACCCAAGACCATTAATAATCACAAATTTGATATGTGTCTTTCCCATCATACTCTTACACATTGTGTTTTAATGAAAAATTATACAATATTGTTTGGGTTGCCTGAAAAAAGTTAAATATCATGTGAACCATTCTTCAGATTACTTTTTTCAACTCAACATTATGCTTTTCAGATCTATCCAAGTTGATATATAAATATCTAACTCATTAATTTATACCAATTTATCCATGTTATTTATATAACATTCATTCACTTTAACTGCTATATGATATTCTAGAATTCTATCTCATCAAGGCTTCATCACTTATCCATTCACCATGGTAGACATTTAAGTTGTTTCTGGGTTTTGCATTGCAAAAATTGATTTAGCAACCAACCTTGTGCATATGTGCAAAAATTTCTTTATATCATATATCTAAATATAAATTATTGAATCCAGATATTTCAATCATTGAATACCGAATTGCTGAATAACTTTCAACCTTATTATATATATTGTCATATATCTTTCAATTTCCTAATGTTTAAATAGGATTTTTGCATTTATGTTCAGAAAAGAGACTATAATTTTGGTTTGTTATATTTATCTTTCAGTAGTAAGTTAGTAATTTCCTAAAGTCAGTTGGGGAGCATATCTGTATTATCTAGACTCCAAAAATATTTCTGAAATGGGGATTATATATTTCTTGAAGATAGATAAAAATCATATGCAGGTAGGCCTGATTCCTTGAGAATGGAGTCGGCAATATTTTTTTTTCACTTTCAATTCAATGTTTTTAATGATAATCAGTTTTTAAAAATTTCTTTATTTTAATTGAAGGCTAATTACTTTACAATATTGTAGTGGTTTTGTCATACATTGACATGAATCCACCACGAGTGTACATGTGTTCCCCATCCTGAACCCCCCTCTCTCCTCCCTCTCCATCCCACCCCTCAGGATAATCCTAGTGCACCAGCCCTGAGCACCCTGTCTTATGCATCAAACCTGGACTGGCAATCTATTTCACATATGATAATATACATGTTTCAATGTTATTATATCAAATCATTGCACCCTCACCTTCTCCCACAGAGTCCAAGAGACTGTTCTATACATCTGTGTCTCTTTTGCTGTCTTACATGTAAGATTACTGTTACCATTTTTCTAAATTCCATACATATGTGTTAGTATACTGTATTGGTGTTTTTCTTTCTGGGTTACTTCACTCTGTATAATAAGCTCCAGTTCAATCCACTTCATTAGAACTGATTCAAATGTGTTCTTTTTAATAGCTGAGTAATACTCCATTGTGTATATGTACCACTGCTTTCTTATCCATCCGTCTGCCAATGGACATCTAGGTTGCTTCCATGTCCTGGCTATTATAAACAGTGCTGCGATTAACATTGGGATACACGTGTCTCTTTTAATTCTTCTTTCCTCGGTGTGTATGTCAGCAGTGCAATTGCTGGGTCATATGGCAGTTCTATTTCCAGGTTTTTAAGGAATCTCCACACTGTTCTCCATAGTGGCTGTACTAGTTTGCATCCCCACCAAGAGTGTAAGAGGGTTCCCTTTTTTCCACACCCTCTCCAGCATTTATTGTTTGTGGAATTGTGGATAGCAGCCATTCTGAACGGCATGAAATGGTACCTCATCATGGTTTTGATTTGCATTTCTCTGATAATTAGTGATGTTGAGCATCTTTTCATGTGTTTGTTAGCCATCTGTATGTCTTCTTTGGAGAAGTGTCTGTTTAGTTCTTTGGCCCATTTTTTGATTGGGTCATTTATTTTTCTGGAATGGAGCTGCAGGAGCTGCTTGTATATTTTTGAGATGAATTCAGTTGCTTCATTTGCTATTATTTTCTCCCATTTTTGAGATGAATTCAGTTGCTTCATTTGCTATTATTTTCTCCCATGCTGAAGGCTGTCTTTTCACTTTGCTTATAGCTTCCTTCATTGCACAAAAGCTTTTAAGCTTAATTAGGTCCCATTTGCTTATTTTTGCTTTTATTCCCATTACTCTGGGAGGTGGGTCATAGAGGATCCTCTTGTGATTTATGTCAGGGAGAGTTTAGCCTATGTTTTCCTCTAGGAGTTTTATAGTTTTTGGTCTTACGTTTAGATCTTTAATCCATTTTGAGTTTATGTTTGTGTATGGTGTTAGAAAGTGTTCTAGTTTAATTCTTTTACAAGTGGTTGACCAGTTTTCCCAGCACCACTTGTTAAAAAGATTGTCTTTTCTCCATTGTATATTCTTGCCTCCTTTGTCAAAGATGAGGTGTCCATAGGTGCATGGATTATCTCTGGGCTTTCTATTTTGTTCCATTGATCTATGTTTCTGTCTTTGTGCCAGTACCATACTGTCTTGATGACTGTAGCCTTGTAGTATAGCCTGAAGTCAGGCAGGTTGATTCCTCCAGTTCTATTCTTCTTTCTCAACTAATCAGTTTTTACTCAGAGTTTCTCTTTCTTCTGGCTTCATTCTGATAATATTTGCCTGAAAATTTAGCAATTATGTAAGCCTAGATTATTCCCTATATGGTGAAGTCTGAGACAAGAGCTTGTGTGCAGATAATATATCTGAAGATCATGAACCCAAGGAATGAGTATTTGACAATGAAGAAGACTGAAAAAAGGAATGAAGAAAAGCCTATTCAATAAATAAAGAAAATACGGTGTGTGCATGTATATATGCACACACACACACACACACACACACACACACACACACATATATATATATATATATATAGGTTGGAAAGATCCCCTGGAGAAGGAAACAACAACACACTCCAGTATTCTTGCCTGGAGAATCCTATGGACAGAGGAGCTTGGCAGGCTACAGTCCATTTGGTTGCAAGAGTCAGACTAAACCACTTAGTGGCTAAACTACCATGTGTGTATTTATATACACACACAATGGCATACTACTCAGGCATACGGAAAGAACAAATGCTAAGTAAGTCAGAAAAAGAAAGACAAATACCATATGATATCACTTCTATGTGAATCTAAAATATGGCACAAATGAACGTATCTGCCAAACAGAAACAAACTCACAGACAAGAACAGACTTGTGGTTTTTAATGGGAAAAGGGATGCAGGAAGGATGGACTGGGAGTTTAGGACTAGCAGATGCAAACCATTATATATACAATAGATGAACAGCAAGGTCCTACTGTGTAGCATAGGGAACTATATTCAATATCCTGTAAGAAGCCACAATGGAAAAGAAATCAGAAAAAGAATACAAAAAAAGTTGTCTTGAAGCTCAACAGTCAGAAAACTAAGATCATGGCATCTGGTCCCATCACTTCATGGCAAATAAATGGAGAAACAGTGGAAACAGCGGCTGACTTTATTTTGGGGGCACCAAAATTACTGCAGATGGTGACTGCAGCCATGAAATTAAAAGACACTTAGTCCTTGGAAGAGAAGTCATGACCAACCTAGACACCATATTAAAAAGCAGAGACATTACTTTGTCAACAAAGGTCCGTCTAGTCAAGGCTATGGTTTTTCCAGTGGTCATGTATGAATGTGAGAGTTGGACTATAAAGAAAGGTGAGCAGCAAAGAATTGATGCTTTTGAACTGTGGTGTTGGAGAAGACTCTTGAGAGTCCCTTGGACTGCAGGGACATCCAACCAGTCCATCCTAAAGGAGATCAGTCCTGATTGTTCATTGGAAGAACAGATGCTGAAGCTGAAACTCCAATACTTTGGGCACCTGATACAAAGAGCTGACTTATTTGAAAGACCCTGATGCTGAGAAAGATTGAAGGCGGGAGGAGAAGAGGACGACAGAGGATGAGATGGTTAGATGGCATCACTAATTCAATGGACATGAGTTTGAGTCAACTCCGGGAGTTGGTGATGGACAGGGAGGCCTGGCTTGCTGCAATCGATGGGGTTGCAAAGAGTCGGACAAGACTGAGCGACTGAACTGAACTGAATATGTGTGTGTGTGTGTGTGTGTGTGTGTGTGTGTGTGTGTGTGTAACTGAATCCCTTGGCTGTACACCAGGAACACAACATTGTAAATCAACTATACTTCAATAAAATACATTTAAAAAAGAAAAGCCTATTCAAAGTTGTGTTATTAAGCTGACCACTACTATTACCAGGGCTTGTTTCCACTAGTGACCTTATGAGGAGCTGTACAGAATGTACCTCAGAATTGTTTGCCATTCACCCAATGGCTCCTGCTCCTTATTGGTCAAGAATGGCCTCGTGGGCTATTAAATCGCAAAGAGTCAGACACGACTTAGTGACTGAATAACAACTTATGAGCTGCACATACATATAAGTGCTTTGGATTCTCACACAACAGAAAATAAGATGAAGTGGCCAAAATTATTAGGTTACACCAGTAAAAATCTGTTTGCCACAACAATGACTATAGTAAAAAGTGCATTGATGACATAAGAGATGGAACACAGGTGTCTTATACACTGTTTCATCTTAGTTTTCAAAATTATTTAGTTTCCTGATTTCCTGTATCTAGTCTCATGCTCCCTTTTTATTTCCAATATTATTTGTGCATTTTCTCCTTACTCTGCTTTCCTAGGGGTTCCTTTTGTCAGTTATTTTTAGCTTTTACTTTTATTGATTGGTTTTACTTTTTTTCTAGTCATTAATTTGTTTATATTTTTATTATCTCTTCCTTCAGCTGACTTTATCTATTTTTTTTTGGTGAGTGACTATATGCAAGATTTATTGGAGAAAAATATAACATTCTATTTGTAGACATTTTAAACATTCAAATAAATGACTGTACAATACTTATGGGCTAGAAAACAAAACATCTGAAAGATACCAATTTTCACAAGTTTACTATAGGTATAATGCAATCTCAGGAAGGATTTCATAGATTTTTTTGTAATATTTGATAGGCAAAATTTCTGCTGAGTTACAAAGGATAAAAAATAATGACACACTCTAAAAGAAGGATAACAAAATGAAATTATCAGAGATCACTAATTACTCTAAAGTGAAAAAGTGAAAGTGAAAGTTGCTCAGTCATGTCCAACTCTTTGCGACCCAGTTCATGGAATTATCTAGGCCAGAATAATGGAGTGAGTAGCCTTTCCCTTCTCCAAGGTACCTTCCCAACCCAGGGATTGAACCCAGATCTCCGGCATTTTGGGTGGATTCCTTACCAGCTGAGCCATCAGGGAAGCCCTAGTTAATGAAGACAGCATATTATTGTTGTAGGAATATACAAATAGACCAATGGAAGATAACTGAACTTAGAAACTGACTCGTATGTATGTGAACCCTTAATTTATGATAAAGTTATCATTAAAATGGAAAAGGAACTGGACATGGAACCACAGACCAGTTCAAAATAGGAAAAGGAGTACATCAAGGCTGTATATTGTCACGCTGCTATTTTAACTTACATGCAGAGTACATCATGAGAAATGCTGGGCTGGAAGAAGCACAAGCTGGAATCAAGATTGCTGGGAGAAATATCAATAACCTCAAATATGTAGATAACACCATTCTTATGGCAAAAAGTGAAGAGGAACTAGAAAGCCTCTTGATGAAAGTGAAAGAGGAGAGTGGAAAAGTTGGCTTAAAGCTCAACATTCAGAAAGCAAAGATCATGGCATCTGGTCCCATCACTTCATGGGAAATAGATGGGGAAACAGTGGAAACAGTGTCAGACTTTATTTTGGGGGGGCTCCAAAATCACTGCAGATGGTGATTGCAGCCATGAAATTAAAAGACAATTACTCCTTGGAAGAAAAGTTATGAGCAACCTAGATAGCATATTGAAAAGCAGAGACATTACTTTGCCAACAAAGGTTGTCTAGTCAAGGCTATGGTTTTTCCAGTGGTCATGTACAGATGTGAGAGTTGGACTGTGAAGAAAGCTGAGTGCTGAAGAATTGATGCTTTTGAACTGTGGTGTTGGAGAAGACTCTTGAGAGTCCCTTGGAGATCCGACCAATCCATTCTGAAGGAGACCAGCCCTGGGATTTCTTTGGAAGGAATGATGCTAAAGCTGAAGCTCCAGTACTTTGGCCACCTCATGCAAAGAGTTGACTCATTGGAAAAGACTCTGATGCTGGGAGGGATTGGGGGCAGGAGGAGAAGGGGGCGACAAAGGATGAGATGGTTGGATGGCATCACTGACTCGATGGATGTGAGTCTGAGTGAACTCTGGGAGTTGGTGATGGACAGGGGGGCCTGGCATGCTGTGATTCATGGGGTCACAAAGAGTCGGACATGACTGAGTGACTGAACTGAACTGAACTGAACTGAATGAAATGCACAGTTCTACTGACACATGTATTCAACTGACTTTAATATGTGTCCATTACAACAAGCTTCATGGTATCATCATCTAGATCTTCTACAATTTGTTTTCTTACCAGACTTTCCTTCTCTCTTCCCTAATTGCTCTATTTTTTTCCTATGGGGAACTCATGTCATGTGGTTCCAGTCCATTTAATTTTGCCAGGACTTCAGCCATATATGTAGTACTAGGAGAACAAGGCTTTGTCAAGCAGAGGGATCCCAACTCCTTACCCTCAAAGATGGTTTAGGAACGGGCATATAGTCTAAGCAGAACCACTCTGTTCTCTAAGAACTGCTTATGTGGATGCTAGGAGAGAAAGGAGCTCTCTTACTTGAATCATTTTAAGTGTAAAATTACATCAACTGAATGAATTATTCATATATAAAAATGCTTGGTAGAACATATGGGATTTATGAGGCACCAATTTATGTGAATACCCTCTTTTCCCCCTTTTCTGGCAACTATGTACTCAAATATAGGCTGAATCTATGAAAGAAAAATCTTCTCACTACTAAATACACATAAAGCATATGTGTGTGTGTCTGTGATCTTCTAACATTACATTTGCCCTAGGTATTTGTGTTTTAACTAATGTTGAAAAGTTTTCTAGAGGAATTTTAATCATTAATGGTGAAATTATTTGAGGCACTGTATTCTTTTTTTACTATGGTACAACCTAAAGATGGCTAGATGACCAAGTGCCCTTAATGCTGACTCTGACTGCTGAGGTAAATGAGGTATCTAACTCTTATTTAACCTAAGAGAAATTACAAGTTACTAGGCTTCCAGGAAATATATTCAAGGTGATTATATTTTCTGAGTTGCCCATGTATTTTCAGTCCATTCTGGCCAACACTGACATCAAGAAATAAATTTGCAACTTAAAAGTAGTAGCTCTGCATGCATTTCTAAAATATAATTAAATGCATTCATGTGCATCTATGGGTGGTTCCCTTGTGGCTCAGCTGGTCAAGAATCCAGCTGCAATGCTGGAGACCTGGGTTTGATCCTTGAGTTGGAAATATCCCCTGGAGAAGGGACAGGCTACCCACTCCAGTATTCTGTCCTGGAGAATTCCATGGGGTCACATGGGGTCACATGGGGTCACAAAGAGTCAGACATGACTGAGCGACTTTCATTTCACTATGCACATCTATCAAAGGGCATTTTGAAACACAAGCAAAGTTTCGGTTTGCTGGTCTGTAATTTAGAAATGCAAAGCAAAAATAAACAAATGGGATCTAATTAAAATTAAAAGCTTCTGCACAACAAAGGAAAATATAAGCAAGGTGAAAAGACAGTCTTCTGAATGGGAGAAAATAATAGCAAATGAAGCAACTGACAAACAACTAATCTCAAAAATATACAAGCAACTTATGCAGCTCAATTCCAGAAAAATAAATGACCCAATCAAAAAATGGGCCAAAGAACTAAATAGACATTTCTCCAAAGAAGACATATGGATGGCTAACAAACACATGGAAAGATGCTCAACATCACTCATTATTAGAGAAATGCAAATCAAAACCACAATGAGGTACCACTTCACACCAGTCAGAATGGCTGCGATCCAAAAATCTGCAAGCAATAAATGCTGGAGAGGGTGTGGAGAAAAGGGAACCCTCCTACACTGCTGGTGGGAATGCAAACTAGTACAGCCACTATGGAGAACAGTGTGGAGATTCCTTGAAAAATTGCAAATAGAACTACTGTATGACCCAGCAATCCCACTGCTGGGCATACACACCAAGGATCCAGAATTGAAAGAGACACATGTACCCCAATGTTCATCGCAGCACTGTTTATAATAGCCAGCACATGGAAACAACCTAGATGTCCATCAGCAGATGAATGGATAAGCAAGCTGTGGTACATATACACAATGGAGTATTACTCAGCCGTTAAAAAGAATTCATTTGAATCAGTTCTGATGAGATGGATGAAACTGGAGCCGATTATACAGAGTGAAGTAAGCCAGAAAGAAAAACACCAATACAGTATACTAACACATATATATGGAATTTAGGAAGATGGCAATGACGACCCTGTATGCAAGACAGGAAAAAAGACACAGATGTGTATAACGGACTTTTAGACTCAGAGGGAGAGGGAGAGGGTGGGATGATTTGGGAGAATGGCATTCTAACATGTATACTATCATGTAAGAATTGAATCGCCAGTCTATGTCTGACGCAGGATACAGCATGCTTGGGGCTGGTGCATGGGGATGACCCAAAGAGATGTTATGGGGAGGGAGGTGGGAGGGGGGTTCATGTTTGGGAACGCATGTAAGAATTAAAGATTTTAAAATTTAAAAAATAAAAAACTATAAAAAAAAAGAAAGAAATGCAGGCCATTCAGTAGCCAATATGTCAGTTCTTTAAAGCGAAAAACAAAGATCCAGGTGAAATTCCAAATTCAATATGAGTCTCATCTTTGCACAGGAGGAGTCAGGATGAAATCTGTATTACTTTAAGTTCTCTTGAGTGCAAAATATAGCAAATATTAAATTATTTACAAAGTCATAACTGTTCAAAGCTGAAATGCAAGTAGCCTGACTATTTCATAGTCCAAACTATCCACAACTTTATTTTCCTGGCAAATCCTAATAACAAAAACTTGATTTGGAGTGTTTATAATAGGTTATATGACATTGAATGATGGTTTGATTAACAACTTCAACAAAATTGATCCCTTATGTGGCACTCGAAAGGAATAATGACATTTCTTTGAAGGATCACTGAGGACCCATTCAAAGTACAATAAATAAGTCATTCAAAATACTTAGCAATATATGTGGCCTCATTTTTCTAGAGTTAGCCTAAACTATCCAGTATTTGCACTTATTTGAAATAAACTATACACTAGGCCTCTACACAGTGGTAAATTAAACTATGCATTAATTAGTCACTCTGAGGCTTTGTCTCACTCTGTCTTGTGTTGCCTTGCATGTTTGGGCCACAAGTTTATAAAGGAGATAACATTTGTGTATATTTTCCTCACCAGACAGTTATGAAGATAGTTGATTCAGGAAATGGTTTAAAATTTTGTCCTTGCAAAGAATTTCTGTCCTATGGGCAAATATCAACTTTTGCAAATCTTCTGCAAAGCTATTTGGTAATTTGTGTTAAGACTTAACACAGTTCTCATCTCTCAGAGGAACATCAGTGCCCACAAACGTTCATGCTTCAGAATTTTCATCTCAATGGTATATACAAGAGTGAAAACTTAGAAACACTGCTAATATCCAATCTTAAGGAAGTGGTTAAATAAATAAGACATTGGTAAATGAAATAATATGCAGTCATTGTGAAACATTTTTTCAAACATGAGAAAAATGGCTCATGTTTTTTAAAAAATTAAATACTATATGATCAATATATCCCCATTTGCACGTAAAAAGATGAAGTATATGTATTGAAAATGACTAAAAGGAAATGTACCAAAAGTTAAACCATTTTTTCTAGTCATAATTAGGTAATTATAAGTTTTATATATTCAATATTGTGAACATAAATTGCTTTTATAATCATTAAAATCAATAAATATTATTTTTAAAAGAACAACAACAACAACAACAAAAAAAAAACTTTGGGCCTAAAGGAACAACACAAATTCAACTAGGAGAGAAAACACAAACTCATCTGTTCAAAACCTAATATCCATTAAAAGGAGGACCAAGAAGATATTTGATGAATACCCTCAGTTACTTTCTTTGAAGTTTACCTATGATTTTTCAGGGGGAAGAAGCTACAAGACAGCATATTAAGTTTCATATCTAGAGTGGGTCAGCCTGTGTTTGAACACTGGCCTCAATACTTACTAGACGTGTGGCATTTTCTACATTGTTTACGTTTCACAAGCTTCAGTTCTCTTTCTATAAATGGGCACAAAAGCTATGCCTCATTCATAAGGTTGTTGTGAGGATGAAGTGTTTTGGTTATGTTTTAATACACTTAACACCACTGAATAACATATAAACACTCAATATACGACTAATTGGGCTTCCCTGGTGGCTCAGACCATAAAGAATCTCCCTGCAAAGTAGGAGACCTGGGTTCAATTCTTGGGTTGGGAAGATCCCCTGAAGAATGGAATGGCAACCCACTCCAGTATTCTTGCCTGGAGAATCGCATGGAGAGAAGAGCTCGATGGGCTATAGTCCATGGAATCACAGAGTTGAACATGACTGGGCAATGAAGCACTCATGCATATGACTAATCAATTATTATAAAGGCGTATTAGTGAAAGTTCTCCAGAGAAACAGAACCAACAGGATGTATACATCTGTAGAAAGAGATTTATTATAAGGAATTGGCTCGTGCAATTATGGAGAGGATGGCAAGTATTAATTTCTGTAGTTTCAATCAGCAAGTTAGAGATGCAGGAGAGTCCAAAGGAAGGACAACAGTGGATGTCTCAGTCTGAAAGTTGTTGGGCAAGAAAAAGTCTCCTTTTAAACAGATTTATCAAGGTATAATTGATAAAAATCATTATACCTATAGTTAACAATTCAGTATGGTACACTTAAAAATTTGTTAGATATCATGTTAAGGAAATCAACCCTACAATATGCATTGGAAAGAATGATGCTGAAGCTGAAGCTCCAATACTTTGGCCACCTGATGAAGAGCCAACTCATCAGAAAAGACCCTGATGCTGGGAAAGACTGAAGGCAGGAGAAGGGGACAACAGAGGATAAGATGGTTGGATGGCATCACTGACTCAATGAACATGAGTTTGAGCAAACTCCAGGAGATGGTGAAGGACAGGGAAGCCTGGTGTGCTGCAGTCCATGGGGTCAAAAAGAGTTGGACACGACTGAGCAACTTAACAACATGCAAAGTGTTCTAACAACACACACACACACACACAAACACACAAAGGGGCTCTAAGGCAGGAAGAATTCATCTTACTCAGGTGAGGGCCAGCCTTCCTGTTCAATTCAAGCCTTCAACTTATTGGATGAGGCCCACCTATATGGGCTTCCACGGTAGCTGTATAAGGTCTTCCCTGGTGGCTCAGATGGTACAGAATATGCCTGCAATGCAGGAAACCTGGGTTGGATCCCTGGGTCAAGAAGATCCCCTGGAGAAGAGCATAGCAATCCACTCCAGTATTCTTGCCTGGAGAATCCCCATGGACAGGGGAGTCTGGCGGGCTACAGTCCATGGGATTGCAAAGAGTCAGACATAACTGAGCAACTAACACATTCATGTTAGATAGAGCAATCTGCTTTTATTCAGTCTAACAGTTTAAATGTTACTCCTGACCCAAAACACTCTCAGAGATACACCAGAATAATGTTTGACCAAATGTCTAGGCACCCTGTAGCCTAGTCAAGTTGACATAAAATTCACCATCATGAATGGATATTAGTAGAATTATATACCATGCATATACAATGATACCATGATTTGTTAAAACTACAAGATGAATTCAAGTGTCTTACATTTCAATGTAATATCAAACAATCGATTTGAGTGAGGATTTTGTGTGAATTTAGTTTAGCATTTTTTGCATTGTTTTTTAACAAAGTTCCCAGTTGTTCAACTAAATTACTTGGTCAGTTTTCTCTAAGTAGTCAGTTGTGGCTACAGATAAATTGAGTGGAATTTTTACAGCCTAGTAATTCTTGAAAAGCAGCAAAGCTCTCAAACACAGAAGGTCATCCCTATACAGTACTAGGTTTGAAAACCTGTGAGCAATCTTTCCCACCATTAATCCTTAAATTGGATCAAAGAGCATTATGGAGTATATCAGATAAATAGAGGAATAAAGTGATACCAATGCAAAATTTTATTTTTTTAATATGTTCAAGTCAATGATTTAAAGTGAGAATTAAATGCATTGAAGGGAAAATAATTTACAGAATTAAAAAGGAGGCTGGAATTTTCAAAGAGGTAGCAGGAGTGGGAAAGAATGCATGACATAAAAATCACAATTAAATTTCCTAAGTTTAAATTGCAATTAATATTGCCCAGTACATCAAAGCTGCATTCAAGTCATTTTCTTTTAATTGACCACACTATGCTTTCTTACATATTTTCAACAAGTAGTCATGAAGATTTAAATTTTGATCAGATGGTTGATCATACTATAAAGCCTAAAACATGGTATTAAAGGAACATTTTTAAATCAAGTACAGTATTGAATAAAACCAAGAAAAATGATATACCTTTAAATCTAGAAAATTGTTCTGTACATGACAGAACACAATCTATCCCTTTCCTTAGCTCTCAGTTCATTTGTTTGATAAATGAACATTTAGTTGAAAATAAAGAGTTAAGAAAATACCTAGAGAATGTCTTGACTCTATTCCTAGATATTCTAAAAGTGAACACTTTTGGAAAAAAATTATATTTTTAAGCTGTTCCAGCCTTTAGTGGATGGATAACTTCTGGGAAGATAACAAATGCGTGCATAATACTTAAACAAAGAGCAAAATAAAATTGAAAGGTCTTAGCAAAATGTAATGACTATAATTTACTAACACCTTACTATGTTAGGAAGATAAGAACGCCTTACCTTTTAGTAACTTTAGTAAGAAAGACTTCTTCAGTGATCATTGCAAAGAAATAGAGGAAAACAATAGAATGAGAAAGACTAGAGACCTCTTCAAGAAAATTAGAGATACCAAGGGAACATTTCATGCAAAGATGGGCATAAAAAAGTACAGAAATAGTATGGACCTAACAGAAGCAGCAGATATTAAAAAGAGGTGGAAAGGATACACAGAACTATACAAAAAAGATTTTCGTGACCTAGATAATGATGATGTTGTGATCACTCACCTAGAGCCAGACAGCCTGCAATGTGAAGTCAAGTGGGCCTTAGGAAGCATCACTATAAACTATGCTAGTGGAGGTGATGGAATTCCAGTCGAGCTATTTCAAATCCTGAAAGATGATGCTGTGAAAGTGTTGTACTGAATATGCCAGCAAATTTGGAAAACTCAGCAGTGGCCACAGGACTGGAAAAGGTCAGTTTTCATTCCAATCCCAAAGAAAGGCAATGTCAAAGAATGTTCAAACTATCGGCAAATAGATGGGGAAACAATGGAAACAGTAACAGACTTTATTTTGGGGGGCTCCAAAATCACTGCAGATGGAGACTGCAACCACGAAATTAAAAGACAATTGCTCCTTGGAAGAAAAGTAATGACCAACCTAGACAGCATATTAAAATGCAGAGACATTACTTTGCCAACAAAGCTATGTGTTTTTTTTTTTCCCAGTAGTCATGTATGGATATGAGAGTTGGACTATAAAGAAAGCTAAGCATTGAAGAATTGATGCTTTTGAACTAGGGGTGTTGGAGAAGACACTTGAGAGTCCCTTCGACTGCAAGGAGATCAAACCAGTCCATCCTAAAGGAAATCAGTCCTGAATATCCATTGGAAGGACTGATGCTGAAGCTGAAACTCCTTTACTTTGGCCACCTAATGAGAAAAACTGATTCATGTGAAAAAACCCTGATCCTGGAAAAGATTGAAGGCAGGAGGAGAAAGGAACGACAGAGGATAAGATAGTTGGATGGCATCATGTACTCAATGGACATGAGTTTGAGCAAGCTCCGAGAATTGATGATGGATAGGGAAGCCTGGCATGCTGCAGTCCATGGGGTCGAAAAGATTCAGACAAGACTGAGTGACTGAGCTGAACTGAACTGAACTGATAATTTACATCTTAATATGTGGCAGACACTTTAGCAATATTATTTCTAGTTATCACATTCAAAACTTTCCTTAAAGATAGGTATCAGCTCTCTAGCCTCTCATTGCACCCCTTCCTCAATCACACACTCAGCATTCCCCCACTACAAATGAGGAATCTGAAACTCTGGGATATTAAGTAAGATATTAAGGGCTAAACCTAAACTCATAAAGCTGAGTGGATTGAAAGCCAGTTTCACATAGCATCAAACCTAATTGTGCCATTCTAGTTCTAAAGAAATATTCAAAAGTCCCAGGACCACAAGCATTACTTTTCTAAAGCAGTGTAGCAATTTTTTCTTTGAAAAGACAATTATTGATTTGTTTCTAACATTGTTAACATACATATTTACAGTAAAACATTTGTAAAATATAGAGAGGTGAAAAATAAAGAAAGAAAGAATCAGTAATTGCATCAGTAATATTACAGGGTAAGTCACAGATGCTGGACTATGCCAAACAGAACTCCATTTCAGAAAAAAAAAAAAAAAAACAGTTTATGCTTCATGCTAAAACCTATATGCAGGCCAGGAAGCAACAGTGAGAACTGGACATGGAACAACAGACGGGTTCCAAATAGGAAAAGGAGTACGTCAAGGCTGTACATTGTCATCCTGCTTATTTAACTTCTATGCAGAGCACATCATGAGAAACGCTGGGCTGGAAGAAGCACAAGCTGGAATCAAGATTGCTGGAAGAAATATCAGTAACCTCAGATATGCAGATGACACCACCCTGATGGCAGAAAGTGAAGAGGAACTCAAAAGCCTCTTGATGAAAGTGAAAGAGGAGAGTGGAAAAGTTGGCTTAAATCTCAACATTCAGAAAACAAAGATCATGGCATCTGGTCCCATCACTTAATGGGAAATAGATGGGGAAACAGTGCCAAACTTTATTTTCGGGGGCTCCAAAATCACTGCAGATGGTGACTGCAGCCATGAAATTAAAAGATGTTTACTCCTTAGAAGAAAAGTTATGACCAACCTAGATAGCATATTCAAAAGCAGAGACATTACCTTGCCAACAAAGGTCCGTCTAGTCAAGGCTATGGTTTTTCCAGTGCTCATGTATGGATGTGAAAGTTGGACTGCGAAGAAAGCTGAGCGCCGAAGAATTGATGCTTTTGAACTGTGGTGTTGGAGAAGACTCTTGAGAGTCCCTTGGACTGCAAGGAGATCCAACCAGTCCATTCTAAAGGAGATCAGTCCTGGGTGTTCTTTGGAAGGAATGATGCTAAAGCTGAAACTCCAATACTTTGGCCATCTCATGCGACGAGTTGACTCATTGGAAAAGACTCTGATGCTGGGACGGATTGAGGGCAGGAAGAGAAGGGGACGACAGAGGATGAGATGGCTGGATGGCATCACCGACTCGATGGACAAGAGTTTGGGTGAACTCAGGGAGTTGGTGATGGATAGGGAGGCCTGGCGTGCTGTGATTCATGGGGTCGCAAAGAGTTGGACATGACTGAGCGACTGAACTGAACTGAACTGAATATATGTTTTACAGTCTGGTTTCTTGGGAACCCAACCTGTAGCAACATATATCTGTCCAGGCTTGGAGGATGTATGTGTAAAATATAGGACCTATTGCACTGCAATGGTTAGTTACAAGGAAGAGCCAGAATGACTCTTGTGAAGCCGGCTCGCCACATCTAGAGACCACTCACCACAACAAAAAGCCCGTGAACCACCATGAAAGATTCTGCATGCCATAAATAAGACCCTATGCAGCCAGCTTCCCTGGTGGCTCAGAGGTTAAAGCGTCTGCCTGCAATGTGGGAGACCTGGGTTTGATCCCTGGGTTGGGAAGATCCCTTAGAGAAGGAAATGGCAACCCACTCCAGTATTCTTGCTTGGAGAATCCCATGGACAGAGAAGCCTGGCAGGCTAAAGTCCATGCGGTAGCAAAGAATCTGACACAACTGAAACGACTTAGCACTGAAGCACTGGAATTTTAACCAGGGCAGACATATTTCAGCGCTGGCACTCTTATCACTATCCATAAAGACTGTTACAAGAGAAAATAGGAAAGCAAACTGTCTCTACTTTAAAAAAACTGCTTGAGAGTTAAAAACATAGGTTTTGGAGCTATGTATATACTGAATCTGAAGACCCAGTCAACCATTCACTAGGTCTGTGACCTTAGGCAACTTATTTTACTTCTATATGCTTCAATTTTTCTCATCCATAAAATGAGAATAATAATAAAAACTACTCAAAGTTGTGGAAGTTCAATATCAAAAGTGCACAAAAAGCACTTAGGGCAGTGTGTGTCTGTGAAACCTTGCTTATTATTTTATATATAACAATATTACATACTGTCAAATCAGATAGCAGTAACAAGTTGCTGAAAGATAATATGGAGAGTTATAGTGTGTTGCCTAAATATCTCAAGAATGTACTTTCATATATTATTAAACAGAAAGTTGAATTTACTTTAAAGTTGACTAAGTATATTTTTAATATATGGTCTATCAATATCATTACACAAGTTTTCTTAGAAACAAATTCTGACTCCTAAATATGTAAAAATTCTTCTAAATGTCTTCACAGAATATCCGACTTTAAAGTAGAATGTGCAAAACTGCCAAGATATAATTGTATTCATTATTAAAACATTATTTGTTTCTTTATCCTAGGGTATTTTCTTTTGAGCTTGATAAAAAACAGCATGACAACTGTCAAAAAGATGTTTGTAATATAGTTTAGTATCAACAGCTACTAGGAATCAGGAAAAACACTAATATCTCATAGTCTTTGGACCTATTTTTATTTTATGACATATTGACTTTACATTTTAGAGATAGCCCTCTTTAACCCTGAGATATATAAATAAACAATTATGACTCAGAAGTTTCAAGATTCATTCTTATATTCATACTATAGATAAGAGGACCAAAGACTTCTCCAAAAAGAGGAGATTTTACAATATTAGTTGAATTGTTGTGTAGTATATAGAATTGAAATTCTATAGAATTCATTTTTCAATCTTCTCTTTCTTATGACAATAATAGATTGATTAGATTAAGCAATGGAGAAATGATTCAACTTCTTGGCTAATCCAAAGATATTAAATTAGTAGATATTCCATTGGTTATTAAATTAGAAGATATTCCATTGGTTTTCACTCTCATACCATAATTATATTTTTATAATTATTTGTATAATTACTTTCCCTCACTTTTATTTCAAGCTTTTGAGCAACATGATATTTAAAAAATGCAATTTAGTGATAGATTACTGGGGTTCAATCCTACTTCTGATGCTTTATTTGTTCTTTGTCTTGGATAAGTCATAAAACCTCCCAGAACCTTGAATTCAACAGAAATGGAATCTCACAGAGCTGATATGCAGTTTTAGTACAAATATATATGAAAATGTCTTATACATTATAAAGATTTATAGGAATGCAAAGTAGTTTTATTACTGCCTTTAGAATATTAATTTCAGTAATATAATAGTCCATTTTTGTTGAAACACAAATATAAATTTATAGACAACCATATACAAATTTCTATTTAAACACATGAGAAGGAATAGATTCTCTCATTTTTAAAGGAATATTTAAGTAATTAGACTGACCAACTCTCAGTGTAAACTCCTATTTTAAGTTCACAGTAGCTCACCCTACCCTTTCTTCAATTTGAAGTCTAAAAAGCAGCTCGTTCTGTTTGTTCTCCTCCCACCAACCCTTCCATCAGATGTACTATTTTTGAGTTTAAAACTAATTTTGAAAGAAAAATATTTTCTAGTTCATAAAAACAATTGTATTTCATGCATAGGGTTTAATACTATTCAGTTACTATTTTTTAATTTAAATTTATTTATTTTAATTGGAGGCTAATTACTTTATAATATTGTATTGGTTTTGGGGAAACCAGTATAGATAAATCTATACTGTTGATACTTGATTTTGTCCATAAGCACCTTCATTCCTGTTGCTGAATGAACATCAAGGACTGGATGCATAAAGGAGAGAAGTTTTATCTTTTTTTCATTTTCAAGAGTGAAAAGGGAAAATTAATTCTTCCATCAACCTCTGCCTCCCTAATCCATATAAAGTTATTATTTATATTTTGAGGCAGCTGAACTTCTAATCTACAGCTCAGACATTAAGCTAAATAATAGATAAATAATTCATGACACATCCATAATAGCTCAGTCATGCCATTATTGCTGAGGTTTGGTTTATTTGGGGAGATTCAGTTATATCAGAACCCAAGCTTTAAATTCAATATACTGTGAGCTTTCTTTGTCCATATTGAGTCATTTCAATGCTCATCAGGACTTTCAGCAAATATGTGGTATAAAATTTTAAATCAGTTCACATTTGTGCTGAATATTCCTATTGTCATACATCTGTGTGTACATATTCACATACACAAAAATGGCATTGGTTTGATTTGATCAAGTCATACTAAATAACCTCATTTCATTTCGTACAACCTCATGTCCTTCCCTTAAACTTTTCCATAGCCTTTTTTTTTTTCATGACACCATTCACTTAAGGATGCCAATTTAAGCTACCTGCTCAGCCTGGTCTTGTCTTAGCTAGCCTCACTAGATGTAATGATTCTGTTACATTCAGATAAGGAAACTCAAAAAAGAGACCAAGGTACCTCAGGAGCTTGACAAGTAGGATTCTTCATCCATGTGGTCATCCACATAGAGATGGGCATCAACCTAACTCCTAGTGACACTGAAAGACTCAACTATAACTGCACCTCCAAAATGAGCCCTGCTTTAGTCCCTTTACCACTTTTAAGGTGTCAGTACCTACTAGGTTTAAGCCTGGGAAAAGGAAAAATATCTACCTTTAAAAATAGAAGTTTCCCCTTACTCCAAAATTAATTTGTATCTAGTCTGAGTAAAAAAATTAACATAACTTCCCACAATGATCATTTCCTTCCTCTTTTTTACAATAAAATCTACGAGACCAACATCTGTTGGATCATCGAAAAAGCAAGAGAGTTCCACAAAAACATCTCTTTCTGCTTTTTTAACTATACCAAAGCCTTTGACTGTGTTGATCAAAATAAAGTGTGGAAAACTCTGAAAAAGATGGGAATACCAGACCACCTGATCTGCCTCCTGAGAAATCTGTATGCAGGTCAAGAAGCAACAGTCAGAACAGGACATGGAACAACAGACTGGTTCCAAATAGGAAAAGGAGTACATCAAGGCTGTATATTGTCACCCTGCTTATTTAACTTATATGCAGAGTACATCATGAGAAACGCTAGGCTGGAGGAAGCACAAGCTGGAATCAAGATTGCCGGGAGAAATATCAATAACCTCAGATATGCAGATGACACCACCCTGATGGCAGAAAATGAAGAACTAAAGAGCCTCTTTATGAAAGTGAAAGAGGAGAGTGAAAAAGTTGGCTTAAAACTCAACATTCAGAAAACTAAGATCATGGCATCGGGTCCCATCACTTCATGGCAAATAGATGGGGAAACAGAGGAAACAGTGACAGACTTTATTTTGGGGGGCTCCAAAACCACTGCAGATGGCGACTGCAATCATGAACTTAAAAGACACTTGCTCCTTGGAAGAAAGTTATGACCAACCTAGACAGCATATTAAAAAACAGAGACATTACTTTGCCAACAAAGGTCCGTCTAGTCAATGCTATGGTTTTTCCAGTAAAGAACTGACTCATTTGAAAACACCCTGATGCTGGGAGAGATTGAAGGTGGGAGGAAAAGGGGATGAAAGAGGATGAGATGGTTGGATGGCATCACCTTCTCAATGGACATGAATTTCAGTAGACTCTGGGAGTTGGTGATGGACAGGGAGGCCTGGCGTGCTGCAGTTCATGGGGTCGCAAAGATTCGGACATGACTGAGCTACTGAACTGAACTAAAGAGGAAATCATAATTAGACAAAGAGCAAGTTAGCACACATTTTATGGACCATTTTAATCCATAAGTAGTTACTCTGAAAGACTGAGGGTATTTTTAAATTTGGGGGGGTTACAAGGTTACATTTTATTCAACCAAATTCCTCCTTACAAAGTGTCTGTTTTATGGAGAAAATTCTACCAAAATTACTATGAAAATCTCCACAGCAGGGAAGTAAATTAACTACAAGAGTGAAAAACATAAGAAATTCTGGGCCAATCTTACGTACATTTCATCCAAGTTTCTATTTGTGTTGAGACATCCAGAGACAATTTGTGGATACTATGGCAGCATTCCTGCAAATTTTCTCCAAAATTTTCATAAATTACTAGTTTTTCATGAATTATATAACTTAACAGATGGTTCTTAATTGGAGGAGAAGGGTTTAACCCTTTGGAGAATCTGACAACTCATTTAAACTAGGTATTCATTCTTCGGAAATTGAAAATCTAATGAAAGCTACATACTTTATTCAAGAAAACGTGTATATATGTGTATGCATGAACACACACATACACAGAGTACAGATAAAGATTTCTATAAATAAGTTCATGGAGTTAATGGGACGAGCCTAAGAACTACTCTGCAGAGAATGGAAATTGATAAATATACTCATTTTTTAAAGTAACTAAGAAAACTATATTTGATAGCATCATATATAAAGCATACTTGATTGGAAAAATAAACCATGCAGATTACACATGTATCACAAAGATGGTGAATAAAAAGCATGGCCTTCAAAAATTAGCATAAAGTAGATAAATTTGGTCTTGAGTGACGTAGGAATCTCTAATGGTTAATACGTGAAAAGGGTGGAGATGGTGATGAATAAGGGTAAGGATGGAGATATAGTAAAAAAAAAAAAAAGAGATGGAGAGAGTAGAACTGATTAGTCTCTGAGAGGGTGGAAATCTGGCTTAACAGGAGAAACACAGAAGTTTCTCTGTGATTTGCACCTATCTATACATGTTAGTCTGTAGTTTCCCTTTTTTTTCAAGTTTTTTTCAACTTTGATTTCAAGGTTCTGTTAATCTGTTAAAATGAACTTGGAAGACTTTCCTTTTTATGTATGCTCTGGAGTAAGTTTAATCACCAGGTTCACTGGCTATTAATATATGTAACATAATGATCTGATCCTTTACAGTTTAACAGAACTTCTCTGGCATCTTGTGAGTCATAGATCATTTGATAAGTATATATTACTTTCATGGTAGCACAGTGGTAAAGAATCTGCCTGCAGTGCAGGAGAGCCGGATTCAATCCCTGGGTAGGGAAGATCCCATGGAGAAAGAAATGGCAACCCATTCCAATATGCTTGCCTGGAGAATTCTGTGGACAGAAGAGCCTTGTGGGCTGTAGTCCATGGGATATCAAAGAGTCAGACATGACTGAGAGACTGAGCACCTTAGCATCTTATATCACTTTTATAATCGGGAAAAAATTAAGTACATTCCCTTTAAGAATCTAATTAAAGCTATGAAAATTTATCTACTGCCCAAACCAATCTAAAAAAAAAAAAAACCTACAAAATTGGGTTTACAATTTCAAGATGGTTCATAGAAGCCTTAAAATCTATTCATGAAGTCCCTAAAGATTGATCAATATAGGTTAGGAAACTGTTCCCTGCCTTTCCTGATTCTATTTTCAGTTGTTCTGTCTCTTGGGATAAAACTTTAGGATATGTTTACCACCTTGTATATGAATCATGTTCTTACAGTTTTAAATATATAAATCTGGAGTGACATCAGCAAAATAGCACACTAGGAAACTCCAATCCTTTGCTTTCCTATGGAAACATCCAAAAAAAAATGACTACTATAACTTTATAGGAAACAGGAAATAAGGGACAAAAAAGCTATAAGACATACAGAAAACAAATAACAAAATGGTAAATGTGAGTCCTTCCCTATCAGTAACTGTTAATCCTCTGAATGGATTAAATTGCCCATCCAAAAGGCTTAGATTGGCAGAATGGTTTATAAAAAAAATGATTTAACTAATGCTATCTACAAGAGACTAACTTTAGATCTAAGGACTGAAATACCCTGAAAGTGAAGAATGTAGAAGGATATTCATACCAATAGTAACCAAGGAGGGCTGGGATAGCTACACTAATACCAGATGAAATAGACTTAAAAACTGTTACAAGAGACAAGTAAGTACATTGTATGTCGGTGAAGTGAAGTGAAGTTGCTCAGTTGTGTCTGACTCTTTGCAACCCTGTTGACTGTAGTCTACCAGGTTCCTCCATCCATGGGATTCTCCAGGCAAGAATACTGGAGTGGGTTGCCATTTCCTTCTCCAGGGGATCTTCCTGACCTAGGGATCGAACCCAGGTCTCCCACATTGCAGGGAGATGCTTTAACCTCTAAAAAGTTTAATTCACCAAAAGAATATGGCAGTTATAACCATCTACATATCAAAACATCAGACCTCCAAAATATATGAGGCAAACATCAACGGACTTAAAGGGAGAAAGAGACAGATATACAGTAATTACTAGAGACTTTAATACTCCACTTTCAATAACTGGAGAGAAAAACAGAAGATCAACAAGGAAACAGAGGGTTTAAATAACATTAAATAAATGAGTTGGGCCTAACAGACATATATGGAACATTCCTCCCAACATCAGAATAGATATTTTTCTCAAGTGTACATGGAACATTCTCTAGGATAAGCCATACATTAGACAACAGAATAAGTTTTAATAAATTTTTAAAAATTGAAAACATACAAATATCTTTTCTAATTGCATTGGAATGAAATAAGCAGTCAGTGGAAAGAAAATAGGAACACACACAAATATGTGGAAACAATACACTCTTAATCAGTGGATCAAAGAAATCACAAGGGATATTAGAAAATACCTTAAGACAAATGAAAAAACAATATACCAAAACATATGGGATACAGTGAAAACAGTACTAAGAGAGAAATGTATAGCTATAAGTGTTTATATTTTAAAAAGAAGAAAGACATCAAATTAACAACCTAATTTTACATCATTATACAATGGCCAAACCAAAACCAAAGCTAGAAGAAGGAAGGAAATGAAGATTACAGTGGAGGTAAATAAAACAGAGAATAGGAAAACAATAGAGAAAAGCAAGGAAACCAAGATCTAATAAAGCATACAAACCTTCATCTAGTTTGAAAAAAAAAAAAGACTCAAATTACCAAAATCAAAATATCAAAGCGAGTAAACAAAAAGGTCCTACTGTATAGCACAGGGAACTGAATTCAATATCCTGTGATAAACCAAACTGCACACCAGGTGACAGAGTAGAAGGATGTGCGTTCATCTTCTCCTGTGAGAACTCCAAAGTTACAACTCATTGCTGAACAAACATCGACAGAAGAATGATGGATCCCACCAAAAAAAGATACCCCACATTCAAGGGCAAAGGAGAAGGCCCAGCAAGATGGCAGGAGGGGCAAAATCACATTTAGAATCAAACCCCATACCCGCCAGAGATGCTCAGAGGGCTCAAACAACACCGTGTCTGCACCAGGACCCAGAGACCCCACAGAGATTGAGTCAGACCTACCTTTGAGTGTTTGAGTATCTCCTGTGGAGGTACAGGTCAGCAGTGGCCTGCTGCAGGAGCTTGGGGTGCAACAGATCTGGGTCACACAGTGTGTGGCATAAGCCCTCTTGGAAGAGGTCACCATTATTAGCCCTACCATAGAGCCGCTGAGCAGACAACCCACAAAACAAACTGCAGAACAATAATACCAAAGAAATTCTCACACTGTTAAGAAAGCTCTTGGACCTACAATAGATTTCCCAACCTGGGGATCTGGCAAAGGGACTGAGGACCGTCAAGGAATTTGACTTTGGAGTCCAGTGGGATTTGACTACAGAACATACATAGGACTGGAGAAACAGTCTATTGGAAGGCACATAAAAAACCTTGTGCACACCAGGATCCAGGAAAAAGGAGCAGTGACCCCACAAGAGACTGACACAGACCTGCCCGGGAGTGTCTGAGAATCTCTGGCAGAGGTGTGGGTTGGTGGTGGCCTGCTGCAGGCTCAGGGGCTGAGTGTGGCAGTGTGTGCAAAGGACCTTTTGAAGGAGGTCGCCATTATCTTCATTACCTCCACCACAGTTTGGTCTCAGGTCAAACAACAGCTAGGGAACACAGCCCCGTCCATCAACAAAAACTGAATTCAAGATTTGCTGAGCATGGCTCTGCCAATCAGAACAAGACCCAGTTTCCCCTACAGTGAGTCTCACCCATCAGGAAGCTTCCATAAGTCTCTTATACTTATGCTTCAGAGGGCAGACAGAATGAAAACCACAATCACAGAACACTAATCAAACTGATCACATGGACCATAGCCATGTCTAACTCAATGAAACTATGTATCATGCCATGTAGAGCCACCCAGGACAGAAGGGTCATAATGGAGAGTTCTGGCAAAACGCAGTCCACTGGAGAAGGGAATGGCAAACCACTTCACTATTCTTGCCTTGAGAACCCCATGAACAGTATGAAAAGGCAAAAAGACAGGATACTGAAAGATGAACTCCACAGGTCGGTAGGTGCCCAATATGCTACCGGAGATCAGTGGAGAAATAACTCCACAAAGAATGAAGAGACAGAGCCAAAGCAAAAACAACACTCAGTTGTGGATGTGACTGGTGATAGAAGCAAGGTCTGCTGCTGTAAAGAGCAATATTGCATAGAAACCTGGAATGTTAGGTCCATGAATCAAGGCAAATTGGAAGTGGTCAAACAGGAGATGGCAAGAATGAATGTCGACATTCTAGGAATCAGCGAACTAAAATGGACTGGAATGGGTGAATTTAACTCAGATAACCATTACATCTACTACTAAGGGCAAGAATCCCTTAGAAGAAATGGAGTAGCCATCATAGTCAACAAGTCCAACATGCAGTACTTGGATGCAAATCTCAAAAATGACAGAATGATCTCTGTTTGTTTCGAAGGCAAACAATTCAATATCGTGGTAATCCAAGTCTATGCCCCGACCAGAAAGGCTGAAGAAGCTGAAGATGAATGATTCTATGAAGACCTACAAGACCTTCTAGAATTAACACCCCAAAATGATGTCCTATCATCACAGGGGATTGGAATGCAAAAGCAGGAAGTTAAGAGATATCTAGAGTAACAGGTAAATTTGGCCCTGGAGTACAAAATGAAGCAGGGTGAAGGCTAAAAAAGTTTTGCCAAGAGAACACACTGGTCAGAGCAAACACCCTCTTCCAACAATGCAAGGGATAACTCTACACATGGACATTACCAGATTCTCAACACCAATGTCTGATTGATTCTATTCTTTGCAGCCAAGGGTGGAAAAGCTCTATCCATTCAGCAAAAACAAGACTGGGATCTGACTGTGGCACAGATCATGAACTCCTTATTGCAAAATTCAGACATAAATTGAAGAAAGAAGGGAAAACCACTAAGCCATTCAAGTATAATGTAAAGCAAATCCCTTAAGGTTATACAGTTGAAGTGACAAACAGATTCAAGGGATTATATTGAATAGACAGACTGCCTGAAGAACTATGGACGGAGGTTCATGCCATTATACAGGAGGCAGTGATCAAGAACAGGCCTTACAAGTAGCTGAGAAAAGAAGAGAAGCTAAAGGCAAATGAGAAAGGAAACCTATACCCACTTGAATGTAGATTTCCAACCGACTCGATGGATGTGAGTCTGAGTGAACTCCGGGAGTTGGTGATGGACAGGGAGGCCTGTCGCAAAGAGTCGGACACGACTGAGCGACTGAACTGAACTGAGTAGAGGTGACAGGATTCCAGTTGAGCTATTTCAAATCCTGAAAGATGATGGTGTGAAAGTGCTACACTCAATATGCCAAGATATTTGGAAACCTCATCAGTGGCCACAGGACTGCAAAAGGTCAGTTTTCATTCCACTTCCAAAGAAAGGCAATGCCAAAGAATGTTTAAACAACACCACAATTGGTTTCATCTCACATGATAGCAATGTAATGCTCAAAATTCTTCAAGTCAGGTTTCAATGGTATGTGAACCATAAATTCCAAATGTTCAAGCTGGATTTAGAAAAGGCAGAGGAACCAGAGATCAAATTGCCAATATCTGTTGGACCACAGCAAAAGCAAGAGAGTTCCAGAAAAATATCTACATCTTCTTTATTGACTACACCAAAGCCTTTGACTGTGTGGATCACAATAAACTGTGGAAAATTCTTAAAGAGATGGGAATACCAGACCACCTAACCTGCCCCCTGAGGAATCTGTATGCAGGTCAAAAAGCAACAGTAAGAATTGGACATGAAACAATGGACTGGTTCCATATTGGGAAAGGAGTACCTCAAGGCTGTATATTGTCAACCTGCTTATTTAATTTATATGCAGAGTTCAGTTCAGTTCAGTTCAGTGGCTCAGTCGTGTCCGACTCTTTGCGACCCCGTGAATCACAGCACACCAGGCCTCCCTGTCCATCATCATCTCCCGGAGTTCACTCAAACTCATGTCCATCGAGTTGGTGATGCCATCCAGCCATCTCATCCTCTGTTGTCCCCTTCTTCTCCTGCCCCCAATCCCTTCCAGCATCAGGGTCTTCTCCAATGAGTCAACTTTTCACATGAGATGGCCAAAGTATTGGAGCTTCAGCCTCAGCATCAGTCCCTCCAATGAACACCCAGGACTGATCTCCTTTAGATTGGACTGGTTGGATTTCCTTGCAGTCCAAGGGACTCTCAAGAGTCTTTTCCAACACCACAGTTCAAAAGCATCAATTCTTCAGTGCTCAGCTTTCTTCGCAATCCAACTCTCACATCCATACACGACCACTGGAATAACAATAGCCTTGACTAGATGGACCTTTGTTGGCAAGGTAATGTCTCTGCTTTTGAATATGCTATCTAGGTTGGTCATAGCTTTCCTTCCAAGGAGTAAGCATCTTTTAATTTCATGGCTGCAATCACCATCTGCAGTGATTTTGGAGCCCCTCAAAATAAAGTCTGACACTGTTTCCTCTGTTTTCCCATCTATTTGCCATGAAATGATGGGACAAGATGCCATGATCCTAGTTTTCTGAGTGTTGAGCTTTAAGCCAATTTTTTCACTCTCCTCTTTCACTTTCATCAAGAGGCTCTTTAGTTCTTCTTCATTTTCTGACATAAGGGTGGTGTCATCTGCATATCTGAGGTTATTGATATTTCTCCCAGCAAACTTGATTCCAGCTTGTGCTTCTTCCAGCCCAGCATTTCTCATGATGCACTCTGCATATAAGTTAAATAAGCAGGGTGACAATATACAGCCTTGACGTACTCCTTTCCCGACTTGGAACCAGTCTCTTGTTCCATGTCCAGTTCAGTTGCTTCCTGACCTGCATATAGGTTTCTCAGGAGGCAGGTCAGGTGGTCTGGTATTCCCATCTCTTTCAGAATTTTCCACAGTTTATGTGATCCACACAGTCAAAGGCTTTGGCATAGTCAATAAAGCAGAAATGGATGTTTTTCTGGAACTCTCTTGCTTTTTCGATGATCCAGCGAATGTTGGCAATTTGATCTCTGGTTCCTCTGCCTTTTCTAAAACCAGCTTGAACATCAGGGAGTTCACGGTTCACGTATTGCTGAAGCCTGGCTTGGAGAATTTTGAGCATTACTTTACTAGCATGTGAGATGAGTGCAATTGTGCGGTAGTTTGAGCATTCTTTGGCATTGCCTTTCCTTGGGATTGCAATGAAAACTGACCTTTTCAAGTCCTGTGCACTGCTGAGTTTTCCAAATTTGCTGGCATATTGAATGCAGCACTTTCACAGCATCATCTTTCAGGATTTGAAACAGCTCAACTGGAATTCCATCACCTCCACTAGCTTTGTTCATAGTGATTCTTTCTAAGGCCTGCTTGACTTCACATTCCACGATGTCTGGCTCTAGGTGAATGATCACACCATCATGATTATCTGGGTCGTGAAGATCTTTTTTGTACAGTTCTTCTGTGTATTCTTGCCACCTCTTCTTAATATCTTCTGCCTCTGTTAGATCCATACCATGTCTGTCCTTTATCAAGCCCATCTTTGCATGAAATGTTCCCTTGGTATCTCTAGTTTTCTTGAAGAGATCTCTAGTCTTTCCCATTCTGTTGTTTTCCTCTATTTATTTGCGTTGATCATTGAGGAAGGCTTTCTTATGTCTCCTTGCTATTCTTCGGAACTCTGCATTCAGATGCTTATATCTTTCCTTTTCGCCTTTGCTTTTTGCTTGCCAGGCTGGATGAAGTGCAAGCTGGAAGGAAGATTGCCAGGAGAAATCTCAATAACCTCAGATATGCAGATGAAACCACCTTTATTGCAGAAAACGAAGAAGAACTGAGGAGCCTCTTAATGAAAGTGAAAGAGGAGAGTGAGAATGTTGGCTTAAAACTCAACATTCAAAAAGCTAAGATCATGGGATCTGGTCCCATTGTTTCATGGCAAATAGATGGGGAAACAACAGAAACAGTGACAGACTTTTTTTTTGGGGGGGGGGGTGGGGTGGCTCCAAAATCACTACAGATGGTGACTGCAGACATGAATTTAAAAGACACTTGCTTCTTGGGAGAAAAGCTATGGCCAACATAGACAGCACATAAAAAAGCAGAGATATTTCTTTGACGACAAATGTCATCTAGTCAAAACTATGGTTTTTCCAGTAGTCATATGGATGTGAGAGTTGGACCATAAAGAAAGCTGATCACTGAAGAATTGATGCTTTTGAACTGTGGTATTGGAGAAGACTTTTGAGTGTCCCTTGGACTGCAAGGAGATCCAACCAGTCCATCCTAAAAGGAATCAGTCCCGAATATTCATTGGAAGGACTGATGCTGAAGCTGAAACTCCAATACTTTGGCCATCTGATGCAAAGTTCTGCCTAATTGGAAAAGACTCTGATGCTGGGAAAGATTGAGGGCAGGAGGAGAAGGGGACGACAGAGGATTAGATGGTTGGATGGCATCATTGTCTAGATGGACATGAGTTCGAGCAAGCTCTGGGAGTTGGTGATGGACACAGAAGCCTGGTGTGCTGCAGTCCAAGGGGTTGCAAAGAGTCAGACATAACTGAGCAACTTAACTGAACTCTACTGATAAACCACAATGGAAACGGATATGAAAATGAAACTATATATTATGTATAACCAGATCACTTTGATGTACAGCAGAAATTAACACATTAGTAATCAATGATAAGTCAATAAAATAAATTTTTAGAAAGTGAAAGTGGGGGCATACTGCCTATTTTGCTTAAATAGTGAGCTTCCTAGGTGGCACTATTGGTAACGAACCCACCTGCCAATGCAAGAGTCCTAGGAGACACAGATCCCTGGCTTGGGAAGATCCCCTGGAGGAGGGCATGGCAACCCACTCCAGTATTCTCGCCTAGAGAATCCCATGGACAGAGGAGGCTGTTGGACTACAGTTCAAAGGGTCACAAAAGTTGGACATAACTGAAGTGACTTAGCACATACCAGAAAATATTACAAAAGATTATTACAGACAATTGTATGCCTGCAAATTGGATAACCTGGGTAAAACACAGACATTCCTAAAAATATACAACCTATGAGGACTGAATCATAAAAAAACAGCAGAATATCTCAATAGACCTATAAATAGTAAGGTGATTGAATCAGAAATCAAAAACTTCCCAACAAAGAAAAGACCTGAATAGATGGCTTAACCACTGGATTCTACCAAACACCTGAAATAGAATTGACATCAATCTTCCTCAAATCCTTTCAAAATACTGAAGAGAAGACTTTCCCAGATTTCCAGTGATTAAGACTCTGTACTTCCACTGCAGGGGTTACACATTGAATCCTTGGTGGGCAAAGTTCCACATGCTGTGAGGTTCAGCAAAAAAAAAAAAAAAAAAATTCAAATACTGTAAAGGAAAGAACATTTTCTGATTCATCCCATGAGTCCAGCATCACCCTGATACCAAAGCCAGACACAGATGCTGATACTACAAGAAAAGAAAATCACAGACCAATGTCCCTTGAATATCAATACACAAGTTCTCAACTAAATAATAGCAAACTAAATTCATCAGTGTACTAAAAAGATTGTACACCATAAACAAGTAGAATTTATTCCTGGAATGCAAGGACATTTCTACACTCAAAAATCATTCAATGTAATACAAATGCCTAAATGTAAGCATTAATACTATAAAACTCTTAGGAGAAAACAGAGTAAAAGCTTCATGACATTAGATTTAGCAATTATTTGTTTAATAAGACACCATAAATATAGGCAACAAAAGAAAAAAAATACACCAAAGTTGCTCACCAGAATTAAAAACTTTTATATATCAATGGATATTAAGAAGAAAGCAAAAAGGCAACCTACAGAATGGGAGAAAACACTTGCAAATCATATACCTGATAAGGGATTAGTATCCAGAATTTATAAAGATCTACAACTCAACAACAACAACAACAAAAGACTCAATTCAAAAATGGGCAAAGGACTTGAATAGAAGCTTCTGCAAAAAATGATATATAAATGGCCAGTAAGCACTGAAAGTTGAGATGTTCAATATCACTAATCATTAGGGAAATGCAAATCAAAACCAAATGAGATACCACTACACATCTGTTGCTGCTGCTGCTGCTGCTTCTGCTAAGTCGCTTCAGTGACTCTATGTGACCCCACAGACAGAAGCCCACCAGGCTCCTCTGTCCCTGGGATTCTCCAGGCAAGAATACTGGAGTGGATCGCCATTTCCTTCTCCAATGCATGCATGCATCCTAAGTCACTTCAGTCATGTCCGACTCTGTGTGACCCTATGGACAGCAGCCCACTAGGCTCCTCTGTCGACAGAATCCTCTAGGCAAGAATACTGGAGTGGGTTGCCATTTCCTTCTTCCACACACCTCTTAAAACCACTATTATTTAAAAAAACAACGTGTTAGTGAGAATGTGCATAAACTGGAATATTCATTCATTGCTAGTGGAAATGTAAAATGACATGCCATAAAAACAATATGAATCAAGGCAAATTGGAATGATCAAAGAAGAGATGGCAAGAGTGAACATCAACATTCTAGGAATCAGCGAACTAAAATGGACTAGAATGGGTGAATTTAACTCAGATGACCATTATATCTCCTACTGTGGGCAGGAATAACTCAGAAGAAATGGAGTAGCCATCATGGTCAACAAAGGAGTCCGAAATGCAGTACTTGGATGCAGTCTCAAAAATGACAGAATGATCTCTGTTCGTCTCCAAGGCAAACCATTCAATATCACAGGTAAGCTGAAGTTGAACAGTTCTATGAAGACCTACAAGACCTTTTAGAACTAACACCTAAAAAAGATGTCCTTTTCATTATAGGGGACTGGAATGCGAAAGTAGGAAGTCAAGAAACACCTGGAGTAACAGGCAAATTTGGCCTTGGAATGCAGAATGAAGCAGGGTAAAGACTAATAGAGTTTTGCCAAGAAAATGCACTGGTCATAGCAAACACCCTCTTACAACAACACAAGAGAAGACTCTACACATGGACATCACCAGATGGTCAACACCAAAATCAGATTGATTATATTCTTTGCAGCAGAAGATGGAGAAGCTCTAT
This sequence comes from Ovis canadensis, assembly GCF_042477335.2. Taxonomy (NCBI): domain Eukaryota; kingdom Metazoa; phylum Chordata; class Mammalia; order Artiodactyla; family Bovidae; genus Ovis; species Ovis canadensis. The sequence goes on along the minus strand of NC_091727.1, from coordinate 141,013,754 downwards.
ACAGAAAAAAAAAAAAAAAAAAAAAAAAACACAAGACCAGGTGCTGACTGTGGCTCAGAACATGAACTCCTTATTACCAAATTCAGACTCAAATTGAAGAAAGTAGGGAAAACCGCTAGACCACTCAGGTATGACCTAAATCAAATCCCTTATGATTATACAGTGGAAGTGAGAAATAAATTTAAGGGCCTAGATCTGATAGAGTGCCTGATGAACTATGGAATGAGGTTCGTGACATTGTACAGGAGACAGGGATCAAGACCATCCCCATGGAAAAGAAATGCAAAAAAGCAAAATGGATGTCTGAGGAGGCCTTACAAATAGCTGTGAAAAGAAGAGAGGTGAAAAGCCAAGGAGAAAAGGAACGATATAAGCATCTGAATGCAGAGTTTCAAAGAATAGCAAGGAGAGATAAGAAAGCCTTCTTCAGTGATCAATGCAAAGAAATAGAGGAAAACAACATATTGGGAAAGACCAGAGATCTCTTCAAGAAGATTAGAGATACCAAGGGAACACTTCATGCAAAGATGGGCTCAATAAAGGACAGAAATGGTATGGACCTAACAGAAGCAGAAAATATTAAGAAGAGGTGGCAATAATACACGGAAGAACTGTACAAAAAAGATCTTCACGACCTGGATAATCATGATGGTGTGATCACTCATCTAGAGCCAGACATCCTGGAATGTGAAGTCAAGTGGGCCTTAGAAAGCATCACTATGAACAAAGCTAGTGGAGGTGATGGAATTGTAGTTGAGCTATTTCAAATCCTGAAAGATGATGCTGTGAAAATTCTGAGCTCAATGTGCCAACAAATCTGGAAAACTCAGCAGTGGCCACAGGACTGGAAAAGATCAGTTTTCATTGCAATCCCAAAGAAAGGCAATGCCAAAGAATGTTCAAACTACCGCACAATTGCACTCATCTCACATGCTAGTAAAGTAATGCTCAAAATTCTCCAAGCCAGGCTTCAGCAATACGTGAACTGTGAACTTCTTGATGTTCAAGCTGGTTTTAGAAAAGGCAGAGGAACCAGAGATCAAATTGCCAACACCCGCTGGATCATCAAAAAAGCAAGAGAGTTCCAGAAAAACATCCATTTCTGCATTACTGACTATGCCAAAGCCTATGACTGTATCACAATAAACTGTGGAAAATTCTGAGAGAGATGGGAATACCAGACCACCTGACTTGCCTCTTGAGAAATCTGTATGCAGGTCAGGAAGCAACAGTTAGAATTGGACATGGAACAAGAGGCTGGTTCCAAGTCGGGAAAGGAGTATGTCAAGGATGTATATTGTCACCCTGCTTATTTAACTTATATGCAGAGTACATCATGAGAAACGCTGGACTGGAAGAAACAAGATGGAATCAAGATTGCCAGGAGAAATATCAATAACCTCAGATATGCAAATGACACCATCCTTATGGCAGAAAGTGAAGAGGAGCTAAAAAGCCTCTTGATGAAAGTGAAAGTGGAGAGTGAAAAAGTTGGCTTAAAGCTCAACATTCAGAAAACGAAGATCATGGCATCTGGTCCCATCACTTCATGGGAAATAGATGGGGAAACAGTGGAAACAATGTCAGACTTTATCTTTTGGGGCTCCAAAATCACTGCAGATGATGACTGCAGCCATGAAATTAAAAGACATTTACTCCTTGGAAGGAAAGCTATGATCAACCTATATAGCATATTCAAAAGCAGAGACATTACTTTGGCGACTAAGGTCCGTCTCGTCAAGGCTCTGATTTTTCCAGTCATCAGGTATGGATGTGAGAGTTGGACTGTGAAGAAGGCTGAGTGCCAAAGAATTGATGCTTTTGAACTGTGGTGTTTGAGAAGACTCTTGAGAGTTCCTTGGACTGCAAGGAGATCCAACCAGTCCATTCTGAAGGAGATCAGCCCTGGGATTTCTTTGGAAGGAATGATGCTGAAGCTGAAACTCCAGTACTTTGGCCACCTCATGCGAAAAGTTGACTCACTGGAAAAGACTTTGATGCTGGGAGGGATTGGGGGCAGGAGGAGAAGAGGACGACAGAGGATGAGATGGTTGGATGGCATCACTGACTCGATGGACCTGAATCTGAGTGAACTCCAGGAGTTGGTGATGGACAGGGAGGCCTGGCGTGCTGCGATTCATGGGGTTGCAAAGAGTCGGACACGACTGAGTGACTGAACTGAACTAAACTGAACTGAAAAACAATATAGCAGGTCTGCAAAATCATAAACATAGAATTACCATATGATCCAATAATTTATTTCTGGGTATATATCCAAACAATCAAAATCAGGGACTCAAATAGATATTTGTACAACAGTATTCATAGCAGCATTATTCACTAGTAGCCAAAAGTAAAAAACATTCATTGATGGATGAATGGATAAACAAATGTGGTATATATATGAAATAGAATATTATTCAGCTTTAAAAAGTAATGAAATTCTAATACATGTTTGAACCTTGAAAATATCATGCTAAGTGAAACAAACCAGACACAAAAGAAGATTCCCCTTATATGAATTACTTAAAATATAAAATTCATAGGGATTGAAAACAGAATAGTGGTTATCAGGGAGAAGAAAGGAATGGCTATGAGAAGTAATTGTTCAATGGAGGTCATTGATAGTGATAATTGTTGCACAGCATTGTGAATGTATTTAATGCCACTGAGTTGCAAAGTTTAAATTATTAAATGCATTAATTTTGTTATGTATATTTTAACACAATAATAAATTTATCTTCAGTTCAGTTCATTTCAGTTGCTCAGTTGTGTCCAACTCTTTGTGACCCCATGAATTACAGCACGCCAGGCCTCCCTGTCCATCACCAACTCAAGGAGTTCACCAAAACTCACATCCATCGAGTCAGTGATGCCATCCAGCCATCTCATCCTCTGTTGTCCCCTTCTACTCCTGCCTGCAATAGCTCCCAGCATCAGGGTCCTTTCCAATGAGTCAACACTTCGCATGAGGTGGCCAAAATACTGGAGTTTCAGCTTCAGCATCAGTCCTTCCAATGAACACCCAGTACTGATCTCCTTTAAGATGGACTGGTTGGATTTCCTTGCAGTCCAAGGAACTCTCAAGAGTCTTCTCCAACACCACAGTTCAAATGCATCAATTCTTCGGTGCTCAGCTTTCCTCACAGTTCAACTCTCACATCCATACATGTCCACTGGAAAAACCAGAGCCTTGACTAGAAGGACCGTTGTTGACAAAGTAGTGTCTCTGCTTTTGAATATGCTTTCTAGGTTGATCATAACTTGCCTTCCAAGGAGTAACCATCTTCTAATTTCATGGCTCCAATCACCATCTGCAGTGATTTTGGAGCCCAGAAAAATAAAAGTCAGACACTGTTTCCACTGTTTCCCCATCTATTTCCCATCTGATGGGACCAGATGCCATGATCTTTATTTTCTGAATGTTGAGCTTTAAGCCAACTTTTTCACTCTCCTCTTTCACTTTCATCAAGAGGCTCTTTAGTTTTTCTTCACTTTCTGCCATAAGGGTGGTGTCATCTGCATATCTGAGGTTGTTGATATTTCTCCCGGCAATCTTGATTCCAGCTTCTACTTTATGCAGCCCAGTGTTTCTCATGACGTACTCTGCATATAAATTAAATAACCAGGCTGACAATATACAACCTTGACACACTCTTTTTCCTATTTGGAACTAGTCTGTTGTTCCATGTCCAGTTCTAACTGTTGCTTCCTGACCTGCATATAGGTTTCTCTAGAGGCAGATCAGGTGGTCTGGGATTCCCATCTCTTTCAGAATTTTCCACAGTTTATTGTAATCCACACAATCAAAGGCTTTGGCATAGTCAATAAAGCATAAATAGATGTTTTTCTGGAACTCTCTTGCTTTTTTGATGATCCAGCAGATGTTGGGAATTTGACCTCTCGTTCCTCTGCCTTTTCTAAAACCAGATTGAACATCTGGAAGCTCATGGTTCACGTATTGCTGAAGCCTGGCTTCAGAATTGGAAAATTACGTTACTAGTGTGTGAGATGAATGCAATTGTGTGGTAGTTTGAGCATTCTTTGGCATTGCCTTTCCTTGGGATTGCAATGAAAACTGACCTTTTCAAGTCCTGTGCACTGCTGAGTTTTCCAAATTTGCTGGCATATTGAGTGCAGTACTTTCACAGCATCATCTTTCAGGATTTGAAACAGCTCAACTAGAATTCCATCACCTCCACTAGCTTTGTTCATAGTGATGCTTTCTAAGGCCCACCTGACTTCACATTCCAAGATGTCTGGCTCTAGGTGTTTGATCACACCATCATGAATATCTGGGTCATGAAAATCTTTTCTGAACAGTTTTGTGTATTTTTGCCACCTCTTCTTAATATCTTCTGATTCTGTTAGATCCATACAATTTCGGTCCTTTATTGAGCCCATCTTTGCATGAAATGTTCCCTTGGTATCTCTAATTTTCTTGAAGAGATCTCTAGTCTTTTCCATTCTATTGTTTTCCTCTATTTCTTTGCAGTCAATATCACTTTAATCCAAGCGTATGCCCCAACCAGTAATGCTGAAGAAGCTGAAGTAGAATGGTTCTATGAAGACCTACAAGACCTTTTAGCTCTAACACCCAAAATAGATGTCCTTTTTATTATAGGGGACTGGAATGCAAAAGTAGGAAGTCAAGAAACACCTGGAGTAACAGGCAAATTTGGCCTTGGAATGCGGAATTAAGCACGGCAAAGGCTAATAGATTTTTGCCAAAAGAACGCACTGGTCATAGCAAACACCCTCTTACAACAAAACAAGAGAAGACTCTACACATGGACATCACCAGATGGTCAGGTTGATTATATTCTTTGCAGCTAAACATGTATATAGAACCTCTATACAGTCAGTAAAAACAAGACTGGGAGCTGACTGTGGCTCGATCATGAGCTCCTTATTGCCAAATTCAGACTGAAATTAAAGAAAGTAGGGAAAACCTCTATACCATTCAGGTATGACCTAAATCAAATCCCTTAAGATTATACAGTGGAAGTGAGAAATAGATTTAAGGGCCTAGATCTGATAGACAGAGTGCATGATGAACTATGGGTGGAGGTTCGTGACATTGTATAGGAGACAGGGATCAAGACCATCCCCATGGAAAAGAAATGCAAAAAAGCAAAATGGCTGTCTGAGGAGGCCTTACAAATAGCTGTGAAAAGAAGAGAAGCAAAAAGCCAAGGAGAAAAGGAAAGATATAAGCATCTGAATGCAGAATTCCAAAGAATAGCAAGGAGAGATAAGAAAGCCTTCCTCAGTGATCAATGCAAAGAAATAGAGGAAATTTATCTTAGACTCACTCATAGATTCCAGGGAAAAAATACTAAAGCTATGCCAGTCAAGACATGAAACAGTGTTGGGAAAACTGCACATTTTGTTGGTTTGTTATGTAATATTTGTCACACCCTAATAGCATTTTGGCTATGGTTTTCCCAGTGGTCATGTGAGGGTTGGACTGTGAAGATAGCTGAGTGTCGAAGAATTGATGCTTTTGAACTGTGGTGTTGGAGAAGACTCTTGAGAGTCCCTTGGACTGCAAGGAGATCCAACCAGTCCATTCTGAAGGAGATCAGCCCTGGGTGTTCTTTGGAAGGAGTGATGCTAAAGCTGAAACTCCAGTACTTTGGCCACCTCATGCGAAGAGTTGACTCATTGGAAAAGACTCAGATGCTGGGAGGGATTTGGGGCAGGAGGAAAAGGGGACGACAAAGGATGAGATGGCTGGATGGCATCACTGACTCGATGGTTGTAGGTGTGAATAAACTCCGGGAGCTGGTGATCGACAGGGAGGCCTGGCATGCTGTGATTCATGGCGTCTCAAAGAGTAGGACATGACTGAGCGACTGACCTGAATTGAACTGAATAGCATTTTTACACTTACATGAATGCCTATAAATGTACCCTGGTGTTCTCTTTTATCGCAGACTGAACCACAAATAAAAATAGAACATAAAAACCAGAAACCTGTATAAGCTTGGGACATATGTTTGGTGGGGGTGTTTTTTGTTTTGTTATGTTTGGCTTTGTTTCAGTTTTCACATACACAAATAATTCATTACTTGTCTGAACAACATTAAAAAAAGACACTCAAATTTTAACCTAGAATATTCCAGTTTTCACTTCACATCTCTAATGTACAAAGAAAGAATTGACTTATTGTATCACTCCTCACTACCTTTCTGTTCTGTTGGTATCAGCCTCCTCAGGTACAGATTTGCACAGGTGATTAACAGAATTTTCATGGATATAACTTGGTCTACTACAGAAAATATTAATTCTGCTAGTTTCCCCCAAAGATTGTATTTGTGCTCCCTTCCCTTTGAGTTTCAAATCCTAGTAATGTTACATATGTGGGGATAATAACAACACTTATCTCATTAGGTTGTGAGGACTTAATGGGATAACAGAATGCAAAATACTTAGCGTAGCATCTGGCACACTAATAAATAGCAGTTCCCTTTCTACCCTACATTTGCAGTATAATATTATGCCTATGATGACCATATAACTTGTAATCTTCAGTATAGTACCAATATCAGGTATGTTGCTTTCCTAATACCATAATATATTTCTATAGATCCTAATCCTCATGTCAGTACTCCGAATACAGAGTATGTGCTCATATGATATTAATATATACTCCTTAAGCAATAATAATAGATGTTAGATTTTATATGCTGAGTATGTTAACCATGTCAGGTGCTCTTCATACAATATGTCACTTAAATCTCCCAACATTCCTATGAGATGTACAGTATCACTGCCATTTAATAGATGAAAAAATACAGAGATCAATTAGCTTGGCCAAGGTCATATATCTGGTAAGTAGTATAAGCAGGTCTCCTGACTCCCTGGTCGGTGCTTTTCCCACTTTCTCAGAGGATCATAGTTCTGGTTAATCGACATACAGGAAAACAAATTTTTTTTTTAAGTAGTGCTACTTAGAAAAATACAGACTACTTTTAAACACTGCTAGATATTTGATTAGTTGTTGTGTTCTATTGTCTGAATGTGTGTATCCCTCCAAAATTCATTATATTGAAATCTTGATGCCCACTGTGATGGCGTCAGTGTCGCCACCTTTGGGAGGTGATTAGGTCACAGGGTGGAGCCCTCCTGAATGAGATTCATACCCTTATAAAAAGAGGCCCTTTCTGCTGTGTGAGGACACAATGAGAAGTCTTCAGCCTACCATGCTGGCACACTGATCTTGGGCTTCCGGCCTCCAAAACTGTGAGAAATAAACGTTGGTTGTTTATCAGTCACCCAATCTATGTCATTTTGTCATTGCAGTCTGAATGGACTCAGACACATTCTGAACAAAGAAAGCCAGTAAGCAGTATGATGGAATCATTCTCATACAATAAAAACATTAAGTACTTCTGTTTCCTTGTCTCTAAATTAGGACCGGTTTGTCTCACAAGATGGTAAAGACTGATAGGGAAATTGTTAATAAAGAATCTCCATATTTGAAGCACAAATCCTCAGTAACAGAAATATAGATACAGAGCAAGATATCTTGAATACTTGAGCTTATTCTTTGAAAAGGGATTGACAAGAAAAAAAGCTTGATGTTGAAAATGGCTCAGTTATATTCAGTTGCTGAAGTTATTCTGACAATCAGGTACAATGCAGAAGGGCAGACATTCTCAGGAAAGGTTAAGGTTTCCTTGGCAACTATCAAATGCACTGTTAATATCCCCTAGGAAATTTTTGGTCAATAATGACTGAAGGGCTAGAAAACTATTTTTAAACTATCTTTTGAATTAATTCTATTCTCCTTTCAAAGTTCTTTTTCCTTCAAATTTATTTTAATTGCTTAATTAATGGTTATTTGGTGAAGGTTACTAAACATTCTGTTGAAGGAAAGGTTTTGACTCGATCAAATAGAATTAAAGATGACAATGAACAAGGAGCTGTTTTGAAAAGATTTGAGCAAACTTTAATGTAAGTGAAGAGTCAACCCTTCAAGTGTTCACCCAAAGTTACAGTCACAAGTGTCTATCTAAAATTATCATTAATATATATTACAGAACTTTTGTATTTGCAAACTTCTTAGTAATTCATTTGTATTGGTTATTTCACATATCAGTCTAGCTAAAACAGTCAATGTTTATCCCTATTCTAAGGATGAAAAACTTGAGACCAATTAAATTTAAAATAGCCAGATTTTTTGACCATTCTTTAGAAGATAATCATTGACATGTATTGATGAGAATCGTTTTATAATTTAGAATTGGTATATTACATTACTTGCAATTCTATCAAGTAATACTTGATAGGATTCTCGGTACCCCAAGAATGGTGGACAAGCTAAAATTAATCAAGCCTCGGCACAAACCAAAGACGTGTTAGAATATTTAGAGAGCCTCTGATATTAAAATACCTAATGACAACGTCATTTATTGTTACCATCAGTTGGAGTCTTTGATGTTTGTGGAGTATGCTCTCAACTCTACCAGAAATGAGCAGTTATTTTCAATTAAAATCTTCATTATACTTCACCCAGTTTCTTTTCTTACTGGTTAGGGACATTCAAAGTATGGTTCTTTTTACTAAGCAGAATAACTGTTAAAATGAGTTGTAATAATAATTAACTGTTACTGAGATATTGCAAAGAATACTCTATTGATTTTTAAAACTCTCTAGTACAAATGTAATTATCTTAGAAAGGTAATTGATATAGCAACTTCAATAACACAATTCCAGGTTTGTATCTATGTCTCAGTGACAGGCACCATAATACGATAGAAAGGAAAATAGATAAGAAAAAAAAAAAACTATTATGTGGTTATTTAAGAATAGCCTTGAGAAAGATATTGGTTTACTTACAAGTGGTTTTATCTCTGTCCGTCACCACCCCCTTTTTTTTTGGTCTCACAAATCAGCATGAGAATCCCTATCTACTTCCTGTGTTGGAGCTTTTTTCTTATTTTCTAAAAGTAAATATACCTCAATTAATTTCTATATCTGGAAATCAGCCCTTATAGCATTTGCAAAAAAAATTTTAAAGCTGCAAGACTGGATGCTTTACTTACTTCAAAATATAACTCCCCTAGAAAGTACATGTTCATTTCAGCACCTGGTATATTCAGGAGGCAAACAGAAACTAAACAATCAGAGAAAGTAACAAGAAAAATAACTATGCTAAGTATTTTTTTTTCTCTTCCTTATTTTTTAAAAACAGGAATGAAAAGTTCCAAAGTGAGTTGAGAAGGAGCTAAAAACAATGTCCTATTAAGAGTATCACTCAACATATTTTGACTGCTCTTAAGGAAAATGAAACCTATGTACAACTTAACACTACAAACACAAACAACAAAAATACTTCATCATAACAATCAACAAAAGTCATTTTTAAATGTCTGCTATAGCCACTTTTTCACAACAAACTGGAAAGACATGATAGCTGCCTCTAATGGTGCTATTTTCTCATCACATAAAGCCCTGGGTACAATGCCTAGTACATAGTAGTTACTGAATAAACAATAGTTCTTCCTCCACCTACTAATACATACAAGAAAACTTCCACTGGTTGACCACACATCTCCCTTTGCCATGTTCTGACCAAGAGAATAGAGGTGGTCATGATTAATGTAGAGATAAAGGGAAGCATGGTGAGTTAGCTAATCATGGTAGTACACAGGGATGAGAATATAGGTAAAAAGACTTTTAGATGCAAGGAAGGCTAGTTGGCCAAGTGAAAATGTTTGAGAAATGGAAAAGAAAAAAGTAGGAAAAGAAGGAGAAATCATGACATCATCTCAAGTATGTATACTTTTAAGGGAGGTCACAAAGTAAGGTTTATTCCTCTGATTCACATTTTATCTCCCAATGTACTAACCTAGGACACCATGATACTCTGATATTCGAAAGCATCTGCTTCATGTTACTCATCTTCTGAATGAAGCATTCAGAAGCTTCCTGTGAGAAAACCCCCACGTTTTGCATCATGTGACACTTCAAACTTGGGCACACTTGAAATAGAGGGCAGTCATCAGCTAGATCACTTAACCAATACTTGCTTAATAAATAATATCCTGTACCTGCAACAAAATTTATATTAATTCTTCTTGCAAACTGCATACCCTTCATGGTCAGGTTGTTGCTGTTCACTTGCTAAGTGAGGTCCTATTCTTTGCATCCCCATGGACCACAGTGCACTAGGCTTCCCTGTCCTTCACTATCTCCTAGAGTTTGCTCAAACTCATGTCCATTGAGTCAGTGATGCCATCCAACAATCTTATCCTCTGTCACTGCCTTCTCCTCCTTCCCTCAATCTTTCCCAACATCAAGGTCTTTTCCAATGGGTTGCCTCTTCGTATCAGGTGGCCAAAGTACTGGAACTTCAGCATTGGCATCAGACCTTTCAATGAATGTTCAGGGTTGGTTTCCATTAGGATGGACTGGTTGGATCTCCTTGCAGTCCAAGGGACTCTCAAGAGTCTTCTCCAGCACCACAGTTCAAAAGCATCAATTCTTCAGTGCTCAGCATTCTTTGAGGTGACAAGAATATGCAGAAGAACTATTAAAAAAGATCTTAATGGCCCAGATAACCACGATGGTGTGATCACTCACTTCAGTGAGAAATCTTGGAGTATGAAGTCAAGTGGGCCTTAGGAAGAATAACTAAAAACAAAGTTAGTGGAGGCGATGGAATTCCAGCTGAGCTATTTCAAATTCTAAGAGAAGATGCTCTTAAAGTGCTTCATTCAATATGCCAGCAAACCTGGAAAACTCAGCAGTGACCACAAGACTGAAAAAGGTCTGTTTTCATTCCAATCCCAAAGAAAGGCAAAGCCAAAGAATGTTCAAACTACCACACAATTACACTCATCTCACACGCTAGCAAAGTTATGCTCAAAATTCTCCAAGCTAGGGTTCAAAAGTGCATGAACTGTGAACTTCTAGATGTTCAAGTTGGATTTAGAAAAGGCAGAGGAATGAGAGATCAAATTTCCAACATCCATTGGATCATCAAAAAAGCAAGAGAATTCCAGAAAAACATCTATTTCTGCTTTACAGATTATGCTAAACCCGTTGACTGTGTGGATCACAACAAACTGTGGAAAATTCTTTAAGAGATGGGAATATCACACCACCTTACCTGCCTCCTGAGGAATCTGTATGCAGGTCAAAAAGCAACAGTTAGAACCAGACACGGAACAATGGACAGTTCCAAATTGGGAAAGGAGTACATCAAGGCTGTGTGTTGTCACCCTGCTTATTTAACTCATATGCAGAGTGCATCATGCAAAATGCCAGGCTGGATGAAGCACAAGCTGGAATCAAGATTGCCAGGAGAAATATTAGTAACCACAGATATGCAGATGACACCACCTTTATGGCAGAAAGCAAAGAGGAACTAAAGAGCCTCTTGATGAAAATGAGAAAGGAGAGTGAAAACCTTGGCTTAAAACTCAACATTCAAAAGCCAAAGATCATGGCATCTGGTTCCATCATTTCATGGTAAATAGATGGAGAAACAATGGAAACAGTGACAGATTTTATTTTGGGGGCTCCAAAATCACTGCAGATAGTGCCTGCAGCCATGAAATTAAAAGACTCTTTCTCCTTGGAAGAAAAGTTATGACCAACCTAGACAGCATATTAAAAAGCAGAGACATTACTTTACCAACAAAGGTCCATCTAGTCAAAGCTATGATTTTTCCAGTAGTCATGTATGGATGTGAGAGTTGAACTATAAAGAAAGCTGAGTGCCAAAGAATTGATGCTTTTGAACTGTGGTGTTGGAGAAGACTCTTGAGAGTCCTTTGGACTGCAAGGAGATCCAACCAGTCCATCCTGAAGGAAATCAGTGTTGAATATTCATTGGAAGGACTGATGCTGAAGCTGAAACTCCAATACTTTGGCCACTTGATGCAAAGAACTGACTCATTTGAAAAGATCCTGATGCTGGGAAAGATTGAAGGCAGGAGGAGAAGAGAGCGACAGAGGATGAGATGGTTGGATGGCATCACCGACTTGACGGACATGATTTAAGCAAACTCCAGGAGTTGGTGATGGACAGGGAAGCCTGGCATGCTACAGTCCATGGGGTTGCAAAGAGTCAGACATGACTGAGTGACTGAAATGACTGACAGCCTTCTTTATGGTCCAACTCTCACATCTGTACATGACTACTGGAAAAATCAGTTTACGGATTATATGGACCTTGGTTGGCAAAGTGATGTCTCTGCTTTTAAATATGCTGTGTAGATTTGTCATAGCTTTCCTTCCAAGGAGCAAGCATCTTTTATTTTTGTGGCTGCAGTCACCATCCACAGTGATTTAGAGCCCAAGAAAACAAAATTTTTCACTGATTCCACTTTTTCTTGTTCTATTTGCCATCAAATGGTGAGACCAGATGCCGTCACTTTAGTGTTTTGAATGTTGAGTTTTAAGCCAGCTTTTTCACTCTCCTCTTTCACTCTCAAGAGGCTTTTTAGTTCCTCTTTACTTTTTGCCATTTGAGTGGTATCATCTGAATATCTGAATTTGTCGATTTTTCTCCCAGCAATTTTGATTCCAGCTTGTGCTTCATCCAGCCCAGCATTTTGAATGATGCATTCTACACAGAAGTTAAATAAGCAGGGTGACAATATACAGCCTGGACATACTCCTTTTCCAATTTTCAATCAGTCCACTGTTCTATGTCCTGTTCTAACTGTTGCTTCTTGACCTGCATACAGATTCATCAGGAGGCAGGTAAGGTGGTCTGGTATTCCTGTCTCTTAAAGAATTTTCCACAGTTTGTTGTGATCCACACAGTCAAAGGCTTTGGCATAGTCAATAAAGCAGAACTACATGTTTTTCTGGAAGTCTCTTGCTTTTTCCATGATCCAGCAGATGTTGGCAATTTGATCTCTGATTCCTCTGCCTTTTCTAAATCCAGCTTGTACATCTGGAAGCTCTTAGTTCACATACTTTGAGGCTTAACTTGAAGAATTTTGAGCATAATCTTGCTAGCATGTGAGATGAGCACAGTTGTCTGGTAGTTTGAACATTCTTTGGCATTGCCCTTCTTTGAGATTGGAATGAAAACTGACATTTTCCAGTCCTGTGGCCACTACTGAGTATTCCAAATTAGCTGACATATTGGGTGTAGCACTTTAAGAACATCTTCTTTTAGGATTTGAAATAGCTCAGCTGGAATTCCATCACTACCACTACTTTGAGATCATAGTAATATTTCCTAAGGTCCACTTCACTTCACACTCCAGGATGTCTGGCTATTGGTGAGTGATCACACCAACATGATTATCTGGGTCATTAAGAACTTTTTTGTTTAGTTCTTTTGTGTATTCTTGTCACCTCTTCTTAATCTTTTCTGCTTCTGTTATGTCTTCACTGTTTCTGTGCTTTATCATGCCCATCCTTGCATGAATTCTTACCTTGATATCTCCAATATTCTAGAATAGATATCTAGTCTTTCCTATCCTACTGTTTTATTCTATTTCTTTGTACTGTTCACTTAAGAAGGCTTTCTTATCTCTCCTTACTACTCTCTGCAACTCTGAATTCAGTTAGGTATATCTTTCCCTTTCTCCTTTGCCTTTAGCTTTTCTTCTTTTCTCAGCTCTGTGTAAAGCATCCTCAGACAACCACTTTGCCTTCTTGCATTTCTTTTTCTTTGGAATGGTTTTGGTCACTGCCTCCTGTACAATGTTATGAACCTCCATCCATAGTTCTTCAGGCACTCTATCAGCTCTAATTTTTTGAATATATTTATCATCATGACTATATAATCATAAGGGATGTGATTTAGGTCATACCTGAATGGCCTAGTGGTTTTCCCTATTTTCTTCAATCTAAGCCTGAATTTTGCAATAAGGGTGATCTGAGCCACAGTCAGCTCCAGGTCTTGTTTTTGCTAACTGTATAGACCTTCTCCATCTTTGGGTGCAAAGAATATAACCAATCTGGTTTCAGTATTGACCATCTGGTGATGCCCCTGTGTAGGGTCATCTCCTGTGTTGTTGGATGAGTGTGTTTGCTTGATCATTGTGTTCTCTTGATAAAACTCTGTTAGTGTTTGCCCTGCTTCATTTTGTGCTCCAAGGCCAAACTTACCTGTTACTCCATTTATCTCTTGACTTATAAAATATATCACAAGACTCTTTTAACTCTCCCCTATAGATAACATAAATGGTCACTATACTAAGTTGTTTTTCCAGGAACATGGAACTTGTCTTGCCCAGTTCAAACCACCTGAGACCACAGACCATTCAACTGAGACTGTATAAGTATCTGATAGGTAACCTTTCGACATCAGAGGGCCAAAAACTCCACCCTTGAATCATGCTACAGCAGCCATTCTCTGAACACATACTCCATGAAGAAGCATGTAACTCAGATATGCCGGTGTAGAACACTAGTTTTGTACTGGATAATGGCACCATCTCAAATATGAAGTCAGGTTCATACTAGAGATGAGGGGATTTGAAACTCCAAAGACCTTGCAAAGGATCAAGAGATGCAGACAACATAATGAGAACAAAGGCTTAAAGGGAAATGGCAACAACACAGTAAGCAGAGTCCAAAAGGCAGTGAAAAGCAATGAATTTGACGGCTGAGGGGATTTGGCAGCAATATACATAGGCAGAATCCTGGTAGGAAGAAGCAGAAGAGAGATCCTGTATCCTGAGAATTACCAAGCACTAGATATGCTTCTGGTACACTAGGGTTGTACACTATTCTAAATATGATCTTTCAGTCAAATGAGAGATAAAATGTGCAGATGGGTTATCTCAGTACTGAAATGGTTTCAGTGCTTCCTCACTTTCTCATTTGCCTTTACAATTGACACACTGACAGAGTAAAATTGAGATTGCTGCCATTCCTCGTGAAAGGGAGCAGAATTTATTACCCCGAAATATGCTACTTTGGGATGAGGGTTATTTTGAGCTAAACCCCAGCAGATTCAGGAGAAGCTCTTTATCCCCCCTCAACTGCTTAAATTTACATGGAAAGGGGACCTGCACCAGGGACCAGAGAGCCTGCACTAGAGGTACATTTTAACCTAAGAAACTTATCTAAACAACAAAAGAAACTTTTTTCCCCAAACATCTTCTTTGAATTCCTGAATGGCTTTTCTCCCCCCTGTATCACCAAACCCCAACTCCTGTTCTCAGTTCAAGATGTCATGCAAGTTTCAATTCCATGGCTGCCTTTTGAGTCTTCACATTTTTACTGGGCTCCCGTATGCACAAAACTGTGTTTGTTTTCTCCTGTTAATCTTCCTTGTATCAACTTGATTATTAGACCAAAGAACCTAGAAAGGAAGAAGAAACATTTTTTTCTGTCCCTACGCTTGCAACCATAAGTCACAAAAAACATCCTTAGGCATAGGAGAGTAACTATCCAGTCATTGTTTATGGCCTCCTCTTCATTGTGGAGTGCTGAAAACAAGCCAGATACCATGGGGTCAATGAAGGCACAAATTCTTTCCATGTTCCCTGGTTCTTATCTGTAGGAAACAGTTTTAAGCCCTCTAAACCTTCCTGAATACCAAAGGGCAGATTCAAACAGCTGCTAATCAAGGGAGGGAGGGGATGCAGAAACAAAGGAGGAACAGTCAAGAAACAGTAGTATAGCAATTAAAGCAAGATCGTGGTTCCTTCTCAAGTTATATATATTTAACAATACCATTGAGCTGTTCTTGAGGAACTAAGGCCCCCATCCAGGTGAAGGATGGTCATTTCAGGCTGAGCGCAAGACTCCTAGAGCACTACCCTGTTACCTCACCAGCAACCAATCAGAAGAAAATCATACACCCTGTAGGCTCTACTTCAACTGTTCAAATGTTCTTCCCCAAAAAATCTTCTTCCCCCAAACCACCAGGGAGTTTGGAATTTCTGAGCACCAGCCACCCACTCTCCTTGCTTGGCCCATACAATAGACCTTTCTCTGCTCCAAACCCTGACCTTTTGGTTTGTATGACCTCACTGTGCATTGGCCACATGAACTTGCATTTACTAACAGTGCCAGCCATCAGAGAAGGAGAGACACCCAACACCAGTCTGGAGATGTGGGACCTATACCAGGTTGCTTTTGTTTGCAAGTAACAGAAAAGCCTGTATCAGACAGTTTCTTAAAATAAGATGTTTTAAATCTTACATACTAAAAAGTTCATAGGTAGGGCAGACACAAGTATGGTATGTCAAAGCTCTGTCTTTACTTCTCTGTGGTTCCCTGTTATTGGCCCTTCTTTGTCTGTAGACTTCACCCTCAGGTGTAGAGCAAGATGCTGACAATAGTTCTAAGAGGGATAATAAAGAAACATTTTCCAGAAGGCTTTCCAGCATTATTTCATATACTTATGTTTCTACCAAAAAGTCTTTGGCAAGGAAAATAGGCCTGTCAAGACAATCTTAGATCAATTTGGACTCACTGAGGCAGGAGATAGCTGGGCCCCAGGCTGAGCAGATAGAGTTTGTCCCCTGTGGACAGAAACTCCATAATAGCAGGATAATTTGATAGGCTGAGCCCAGCCCAGATATAAGACAGAAACCACATATTTCTCATTCTCAAAGTTAATGAGACCTCCCAGTCTATAAAGCTCCTTGGAGGTCAAAAGGGGAGTGATGTCAATCTATCCATAGGCCACTTCACTGGCATGCATCTTGGCTAAGAGGTAGGCACACACATGGGAGGATCATGAGATAAACCAAATGTAGACTCAGAACTGGGCTTTCCAGGTGGCACAGTGGTAAAGAATCTGCCTGCCAATGCAGGAGACAAAAGAGACGCAGGTTCAATCCCTGGGTTGGGAAGATCCCCTGGAGGAGGGCATGGCAGACCACTCCAGTATTCTTGCCTGGAGAATCACATGGACAGAGAATCCTGGTGGGCTACAGTCCATGGGGTTGCAAAGAGTTGGACACGAGTGACTGAGCATATACATATAAACTCAGAACCAGGGAAAGCAAGATGACTGGCTAAAAGAAACCTAGAAGAAATGCCCCAAATAAGTGATTCAAGCTACCACAAGGGTGTGATTCTCTCTCTGAGCTCACCCATGTATCTATTTACAAGTACTTGTTTCACTACTTTCCATCTTTGTGGGAATTCTTTTCTGCAAAGCCAAAGGCCCAGGGTCTTGCCACTGGCCACTGATCTAGGATTCAGCACTCTCAGTATCAAGGCCCAACCTCAGTCTCTGGCCAGGAAGCAAAACTCTGCCTCAAGCCTCCATAGAACAAAGCCACCAGAGATCACCACCTCCTATGGCTTAAAATAGGGTTGCCTTTATCAAAGAGGATTGATACCTGGACAAAATCCAGGCTTCATTAGAAAAAGAAAGACAAGTTGGGAGCATATGTTGGGTGAACTATCAACAGTATTTGTTTTAAGAATCATATCACACTACACTTGTAAGGCAAGGAAAAGGAGCTTACTGGATATGTTTTTTCTGAGATTCTCAAGCATATAACATTACCTCCTATTTTATTTCAAACAGTAACAAAGGTTCTGACAACAAAGTCTGTAATTAGAACACTTCTTCCTTGTCACTATGGTGGCAGTCCTCAAATTATGCCATATTGATTTCCAATGATCCATCAACTCTTCCCATAGTATTAACTTACGACATTTAAAACTAACAGGGCACTAACCAATCTATTAATCAAATATTGATTAAGTGCCTACTATATGCCAGACACCATGCTAGGTGCTAGAGATAGAGAAGTAAACAACATACAGTTCCTTTTCTTCAGGATGCTCGGGGCTGGTGCACTGGGATGACCCAGAGAGATGGTATGGGGAGGGAGGTGGGAGGGGGGTTCAGGATTGGGAACTCATGTACACCTGTGGCAGATTCATGTTGATGTATGGCAAAACCAATACAGTAGTATAAAGTAAAATAAAGTAAAATTTAAAAAAAATACAAACATAATACAAGAATTCCTGGGCTTATAATGAATTTTATTGCTAGAGAAAGTACATACATGAAAATTAAGTTAAATCTTATTTTCCTAAATAAACAGTGAAGACTTCCTAACCAGGGATCTCTTCCTATATTTTTTATTAAATAATCACAAATTCCATACTCCATTAACTAAAATTATGGTTCTTGATAGGAGACCAGAATATGCCACCACAGATATGCCTTTCTGGCATAAGAATTATTTTGAGAAACAGCAGAAACAGGACAAGTTTTGAAAACAACATAAATTAGTCTTTTGTGAGGGAAATTAACATTTACCAGAAGATTTCCCTTTGTAAGGGTGTCTCTCACAGTCTGCTAGGAAGAGAAGGATTACCACAAATCTCCAGAAATTCTAATCAATGAACAAGTGAAGTGAAGTGAAAGTTGCTCAGTCATGTCTGACTCTTTGTGACCCCATGGACTATACAGTTCATGGAATTCTCCAGGCTAGAATACTGGAGTGGGTAGCCTTTCCCTTCTCCAGGGGATCTTCCCAAACCAGGGATCGAACCCAGGTCTCCCACGTTGCAGGTGGATTCTTTACCAGCTGAGCCACAAGGGAGGCCTTCAATAAGGCACACACTTAAATCTGCCTAATAAACCTTATTCTTATTTATGTTATTACTTGCTCACCTTCCCATAACTTATCTCCCTCATACCTTTCTTCCTTTGCTTTGGCCGAACATGGTATTTAAGTTCAAATTCTAAGCCACTTCTTTGAGTTACTCAGTTTGTTTTAGGTTTCTCCTAAACATGGGCTTCCCTGGTGGCTAAATGGTAAAGAATCTGCTTGCAATGCAGGAGCCCTGGGTTCGATCCTTGGGTTGGGAGGATCCCCTAGAGAAGGGAACGGCTACACACTCTAGTATTCTGGCCTTGAGAATTTCCTGGACTGTACAGCCCATGGGGTCACAAAGAGTTGAACGTGACTGAGCAAATTTCACTTTCACTGTCCCATGTACATGTGAGATATATCTATTAATAAACTTCTACTTGTTTTTCTCTTGTTAATCTGTGTTTTGCAACAGGCACCCCAGCTGAAATGTAGAAGGGTTAAGGAAAGAGGAGATCCTGGCGAAGGTAATGGCTACCCACTCCAGTATTCTTGACTGGAGAACTCCACAGGAGCCTGGCAGGATACAGTCCATGGGTTGCAAAGAGTCAGACATGACTGAGAGACTAACACAAATATATCTGCATACTATAAAGATTTTTAAAGAGTATGTAAACTGATTAGTCGGCTAATCAGCAGTATGTAAACCGCTGCACGACACAGGAGCAGTTGAGAGGAAATACACCACGTCCAAGGTAAGGAGCAGCGGTCGACATGAGATAGCCCACGTCCAAGGTCAGGAGTGGCAGCTGTGAGGAGATACTCCACATCCAAGGTAAGGAGCAGTGGCTGCGCTTTGCGGGAGCAGCCATGAAGAGATATCCCATGTCCAAGGTAAGAGAAAGCCAAATACGACCGTAGGAGCCAAGACAGGGCATCAGAGGGCAGACAGACTGAAACCACAATCACAGGAAACTACCCAATACGATCACATGGACCACAGCCTTGTCTAACTCAATGACACTAAGCCAAGCCATGTGGGGCCACCTGAGACAGATGGGTCATGGTGGAAAGGTCTGAAAGAATGTGGTCCACTGGAGAAGGGAATGGCAAACCACTTCATTATTCTAGCCTTGAGAACCCCATGAACAGTATGAAAAAGCAAAAAGATAGGACACTGAAAGATGAACTCCATAGGTGCCCAATATGCTACTGGAGATCAGTGGAGAAATAACTCCACAACGAATGAAGGGGTGGAGCCAAAGCAAAACAACACCCAGGTGTGGATGTGACTGGTGATAGAAGCAAGGTCCAATGCTATGGAGAGCAATATTGCATAGAAATCTGGAATGTTAGGTCCATGAATCAAGGCAAATTGGAAGTGGTCAAACAGGAGATGGCAAAAATGAATGTTGACATTCTAGGAATCAGCAAACTAAAATGGACTGGAATGGGTGAATTTAACTCAGATAACCCTTATATCTACTACTGTGGGGAGGAATCCCTTAGAAGAAATGGAGTAGCCATCATAGTCAACAAAAGAGTCTGAAATGCAGTACTTGGATGCAATCTCTGAAACAACAGAATGATCTCTGTTCATTTCCAAGGCAAACCATTCAATGTCACGGTAATCCAAGTCTGTGCCCCAACCAGTAATGCTGAAGAAGCTAAAGTTGAACAGTTCTATGAAGACCTACAAGACCTTTTAAAACTAACACATGAAAAAGATGTCCTTTTCATCATAGGGGACTGGAGTGCAAAAGAAGCCAAGAAACACCAGGAGAAACAGTCAAATTTGGCCTTGGAGTACAGAATGAAGCAGGGCAAAGGCTAATAGAGTTTTGCCAAGAGAATGCACTGGTCATAACAAACACCCTCTTCCAACAAAAAAAGAGAAGACTCTACAAATGGAAATCACCACAGGGCCAACACTGAAAACAGATTGATTATATTCTTTGCAGCCAAAGACAGAGAAGCTCTGTACAGTCAGTTAAGATTGGGAGCTGACTGTGGCTCAGATCATGAACTTCTTATTGCCAAATTCAGACTTAAATTGAAGAAAGTAGGAAAAACCAATAGAACATTCAGGCATGACCTAAATCAAATCTCTTGTGATTATAAAGTGGAAGTGAAAAATAGATTTAAGGGACTACATCTGATAGACAGAGTGCCTGATGAACTATGGACAGAGGTTTATGACATTGTACAGGAGACAGGGATCAAGACCATCCCCAAGAAAAGGAAAGGCAAAAAAACAAATTGGCTGTCTGAGGAGGCCTCACAAATAGCTGTGAAAGAAGGGAAGCAAAAAGCAAGGGAAAAAGGAGAGATATACCCATTTGAATGAAGAGTTTCAAAGAATAGCAAGGAGGGATAAGAAAGCCTTACTCAGTGATCAATCCAAAGAAATAGAGGAAAACAATAGAATGGGAAAGACTAGAGATCACTTCAAGAAAATTAGAGACACCAAGGGAACATTTCATGCAAAGATGGGCTCGATAAAGGACAGAAATCGTACAGACCTAACAGAAGCAGAAAATATTAAGAAGAGCTGGAAAGAATATAAGAACAATTGTACAAAAAAGATCTTCATAACCCAGATAATCACGAAGGTGTGATCCTTCACCTAGAACCAGACATCCTGGAATGTGAAGTCAAGCGGGCCTTAGGAAGCATCACTACGTACAATGCTAGTGGACGTGATGGAATTCCAGTTGAGCTCTTTCAAATCCTAAAAGATGATGCTGTGAAAGTGCTTCCCTCAATATGTCAGCAAATTTGGAAAACTCAGCAGTGGCCACAGGACTGGAAAAGGTCAGTTTTCATTCCAATCCTAAAGAAAGGCAATGCCAAAGAATGCTCAAATTACTGCACAATTGCACTCATCTCACATGCTAGTAAAGTAATGCTCAAAATTCTCCAAGCCAGGCTTCAGCAATACGTGAACCATGAACTCCCTGATGTTCAAGCTGGTTTTAGAAAAGGCAGAGGAACCAGAGATCAAATTGCCAACATCTGCTGGATCATCGAAAAAGCAAGAGAGTTCCAGAAATACATCTATTTATGATTTATTGACTATGGCAAAGCCTTTGACTGTGTGGATCACAATAAACTGGAAAATTCTTAAAGAGATGGGAATACCAGACCACCTGACCTGCTTCTTGAGAAACCTATATGCAGTTCAGGAAGCAACAGTTAGAACTGGACATGGAACAACAGACTGGTTCCAAATAGGAAAAGGAGTACGTCAAGGCTGTATATTGTCACCCTGCTTATTTAACTTATATGCAGAGTACATCATGAGAAACGCTGCACTGGAAGAAACACAAGCTGGAATCAAGATTGCCAGGAGAAATATCAATAATCTCAGATATGCAGATGACACCACCCTTATGGCAGAAAGTGAAGAAGAACTAAAAAGCCTCTTGATGAAAGTGAAAGCGGAGAGTGAATATTTTGGCTTAAAGCTCAACATTCAGAAAACTAAGATCATGGCATCTGGTCCCATCACTTCATGGGAAATAGATGGGGAAACAGTGGAAACAGGGTCAGACTTTATTTTTGGGGGGCTCCAAAATCACTACAGATGGTAATTGCAGCCATTAAATTAAAAGACGCTTACTACTTGGAAGGAAAGTTATGACCAACCTAGACAGCATATTCAAAAACAGAGACATTACTTTGCCAACAAAGGTCCGTCTAGTCAAGGCTCTGGTTTTTCCAGTGGTCATGTATGGATGTGAGAGTGGACTCTGAAGAAAACCTGAGTGCTGAAGAACTGATGCTTATGAAATGTGGTGTTGGAGACGACTCTTGAGAGTCCCTTGGACTGCAAGGAGATCCAACCAGTCTATTCTAAAGGAGATCAGTCTTGGGTGTTCTTTGGAAGGAGTGACACTAAAGCTGAAACTCCAGTACTTTGGCCACCTCATGTGAAGAGTTGACTCATTGGAAAAGACTCTGATTCTGGGAGGGATTGGGCGCAGGAGGAGAAGGGGACAACAGAGGATGAAATAGCTGGATGACATCACTGACTTGATGGACGTGAATTTGAGTGTACTCCGGGAGTTGGTGATGGACAGGGAGGCTGGCGTTCTGTGATTCATGGGGTCGCAAAGAGTCGGACACGACTGAGCGACTGAACTGAACTGATAGTTTGTTGACTATTCCACTCTTGTTTCTGTATCCTCTCCCGTCCCTAGTTAGCAACTGTTTGAATCTGCCCTTTGGTATTCAGGAAAGTCTAGGAGGCAGAATGAAATCTATTTTCTACAACAGAAAGAAAGGGGACATGGAAAGGATTTGTACCCTAAAGGGTCCCACAGAGTCCTGCTCAGTTTCACCCTCTGTCTCGGAGTAGATAGCTCTATTTGACTTCAGTCCTCTCCATTCATGAGGAGGTATAGTATTCCCTACATCACCTCTGCTAAAATGAAAAATAAAGATTGAAAACATTTTAGCCCAAAGTTTGAAAGTAAAAAGAACTTCTGGACACTGGAATCAATGCCTTCCTAGTGAAACATAAAGGAAGGGGGCAGGACACAACCTTTGAAAGAAGGACACAGCCTGAGAACACAACATGACCTGATTAGAATAAAATGGATCCAAGATGGCAGACAAACTAACTTTGACTAGACCTAATTGTAACATATCAACAAGCTAAATGATACACCTAGAAGCACCATAACAGTTCCAAGGCCAACCATCCAAGATCAGAAAATAAGTTGTGGTCCAATTCCTGGAAATTTCTACCCTTTCCCTGAAATAGTTGCAATAATCCTGCCACTCATTAGCCCGTGAAATTACCCAGCCCATAAAAACTAACCACGTCACATTGTAAGGCTGCACTCACCCTCTGCAACTATCCACACTCTGTCTATGGAGTGTGTTTCTCTTTAAATAAATACACTGCCTACTTATCACTTTGTCTCTCACTGAATTCTTTCAGAAAAACATCTATTTCTGCTTTATTGACTATGCCAAAGTCTTTGACTGTGTGGATCACAATAAGCTGTGGAAAATTCTGAAAGAGATAGGAATACCAGTCCACCTGACCTGCCTCTGTATGCAGGTCAGGTAGCAACAGTTTAAACTGGACATGGAACAACAACAGGCTTGTTCCAAATAGGAAAAGGAGTACATCAAGGCTGTATATTGTCACCCTGCTTATTTAATTTATATTCATTGTACATCATGAGTAACACTGGGCTGGATGAAGCACAACCTGGAACCAAGATTGCCAGGAGAAATATCAATAACCTCAGATATGCAAATAACATCACCCTTATGGCAGAAAGTGAAGAAGAACTAAAGAGCCTCTTGATGAAAGTGAAAGAGGAGAGTGAAAATGTTGGCTTAAAACTCAACATTCAGAAAACAAAGATCATGGCATCTGGCCCCATCACTTCATGGCAAATAGATGGGGAAACAGTGGAAACAGTGTCAGACTTTATTGGGGGGGGCTTCAAAATCACTGTAGATGGTAACTGCAGCCATGAAATTAAAAGATGCTTGCTCCTTGGCAGAAAAGTTATGACCAACTTAGACAGCTTATTAAAAACCAGATATTACTTTGCCATCAAAGGTCCAACTAGTGAAGGCTCTGGTTTTTCCAGTAGTCATGTATGGATGTGAGAGTCGGATTGTGAAGAAAGCTGAGCACTGAAGAATTGATGCTTTTGAACTGTGGTGTTGGAGAAGATTCTTGAGAGTCACTTGGACTGCAAGGAGATCCAACCAGTCAATCCTAAATGAAATCAGTGTTGAATATTCATTGGAAGGACTGATGCTGAAACTGAAACTCTAATACTTTGGCCACCTGATGTGAAGAGCTGACTCATTTGAAAAGACTCTGATGCTGGGAAAGATTGAAGGCAAGAAGAGAAGGGGATGACAGAGCATGAGATGGTTAGATGGTATCACCAATTCAATGGACATGAGTTTGAGAAAATTCCGTGAGTTGGTGATTGACAGGGAGGCCTGGCATACTGCAGTCCATGGAGTTGCAAAGAGTCAGACATGACTGAGTGACTGAACTGAATTCTTTCTGTGATGAGACATCAAGAACCAGAGTTTCATTACGTCCTGAAACCAGGTCCGTGATATCAGTTGGAAGACCATGGGTTTTGGCTGTGTTTGAGTCCCAGCCACGTTGGGTTAGGGTCCCAAACTGGGTTTTAGCCAGGATTGAGTTGTGGCACATGACTTGAAGTTTCAGTCTAAGGTAAATGATTTCACTAGTGCCTTCTTACTTCCTTTTTGTCTTCACGTTCATTCACTGAAGTTTTTCACTGTTAAATATGCCAGATACTATTCAAGGCACCAGGACTATTACAATGAACATGACAAAAAAGAATCCTCAAGGAACTTACATTCTAGCTGGGGATATAGGTAATAACACAGAAACAACAACAACAAAAATAGTTTATATTTTACATAGTGATACATGCTAAGAAGACAAAAATGAAACTGCAGACAAAGGAGAATCTCTGAAAACTAACTAGAAGTCACCTTTTCTAAGAGACAATTACATGCATAAGGGAGATCTCCATTTTTAAGGTTGTCTCCCTCAACATACCAGGAAAGAACAGGGTATGAACTTATTTCTAAAGATTCTTATTAATGCAGAAGGCACCAACTTAAATCTGCATTACAATCTTATCCTCATTTACTGTGCTTTTCCTGGTCACTTTCCATAACTGAATCCCCACCCCCAATAGCTTTTGTCCTTAACCAAAGATGGTATTTAATTAAGGTGAGGGCTTCTGCCATTTGGAGAGTTACACTCACTTTTCCTGGCTCTCCACCATGTTATTAAACTTTTATTTGTTTTTTTTTTTTTTTTCTCAATCTATCTTACATCAGTTTAGCTACTAAATCAGCTAAAGAACCTAGAAGAAAAGAAGGGAAAGTTCTTGGAGTAGTTGGCAGGCCACTACAATGATTGGACACTACCCTCTCCAAAGCTGCTGCAGCTGAGATATCCTGGCAGAAGGTAAGAGTTCTTACCATTCAGTCCCCTAGCTCTCTGCCTGCAGGGTCTAATGGAAGTAAGAGTGTTAGAATCCTTTTTCTTTTCCTAAATTTACATTATCAGGAGAAAATAATTGTGGAATTTGTTTCTTAATTATGGAGAATTTGGAAAAATGTATGTGTACACTTGTTTGCTACTCTCCTTGTACTCCCATTGTTTCCTTAGGTCTCTGTTGTCCTTTCCTGTCTCCTGAGAGCTTGTCCTCATGACCAATGAGAATAGTCTCTCTAGTCTCCACCAACTGAAGGATGCATATACCAGCATGCATCTGGCAGGCATCAAAAAAGGCTACAGATCCAAGAAGCAGCATTCCTTTTGTCCAAATGTGCAGGCTTTCAGAGGAGTCTGTCACAAGGAGCCCCAGTCCATAGGGGGCCTTTGTCATCTCAACTTTCATTGTCTCACTGTTGCTGGAAAAGTCCCATTAGAGTAGCATCTGCCTCTTGTCACAGATTAGCATGTCTGTGACTGAAGGCATCACATATTCTCATGGGAAGCCAAAGATACATTTGCACCACACTATTCTTAATGCCAGGCTTCCCTTATAGCTCAGTCGGTAAAGAATCGGCCTGCAATGCAGGAGACCTGGGGGCTCAGTTCCTAGGTCGGGAAGATCCCCTGGAGAAGGAAATGGCAATCCACTCCAGTATTCTTGCCTGGAAAACCCCATGGACAGAAGAGACTGGCGGGCTACATTCCATGGGGTCGCAAGAGTTAGACACGACTTAGCGACTAAACCACCACCATTCTTAATGCCTGTGACAATGAAATCTTTCCTTTCTTAGGCTGCCTCTGTGAGTGAACTTTCTGAACCTTGTGAGGAATGTTATTTTTTTAACTCTTACAAAACATCTCTTACATCTTTGGTTAAGTCACAAAAATGTTTACAGGTTTGAGTTGCTATTGAGATTAATACATTATCTCTAACATCCAGACATTTTGAGTTGGAATATTTAAAAACTAATTTTTAGAGACCTCTCATCTTAAACTATTGTCTTATTTGTACCTGTGGAAATACCAAATTAAAAAGTGAATACACAGAGTTCCTGGTGGCCTAGTCATTAGAATTCTAGGCTTTCACTGTGTAAGGTGAGTGCAGGGAAAAAGAGAGTGAGCTGGACAGTCAGGAAATAAAAAGGAAATTTACTATAGGGAAAAGAGAGGGTGACTGGCCCTTAAGGAGAACCAGTGTCCTCCCTTTCTGACTGAATCCTTCTTATACCCCACCAATGAAAAATTATCTGAAGGGATGGTCACGTAACTGGAGGTCTGGAATCTGGTGGTCTCGCAGATTTGAGAAGATAGGTGCCAGTGAGAAAACAGCATGCCATTTAGGCACTTTGGTCAGTCTTACAGATCACTGTGATTTTATTCCTTGTTTGTGAGGTCAACATAATGAAACATCTTATCAATGAGACCCAATGTGGGCCTTATCACACTGCTGTGGCCCTGTGTTCACTCCCTCATCAGGGAACTGAAATCATGCAAGCTGTGCAGCATGGACAAAAAAAAAAAAAAAAACACACACAATAATAATAAAATATAAAAAATTTTAAAAGTATATACAGAGAAGTATACTAGCTAGTCCTAGGAACTCCTGGTGGAGGTAAAGGAATTCCAACTGAGCTACTTCAATTCCTAACATATGATGCTGTGAAACTGCCACACTCTATATGCCCACAAATTTGGTAAACTTAGGAGTGGCCACGAAACAGGAAAAGGTGAGTTTTCATTTCAGTCCCAAAGAAGGGGAATGACAAAAATGGTCAAACTACCAGACAACTGCACTCATCTCACATGCTAGCAAGGTAATGCTCAAAATTCTTCAAGGAAGGCTTCAACAGTGTGTGAACTGAGAACTTCCAGATGTATAAGCTGGATTTAGAAAAGGAAGAGGAACCAGAGATCAAATTGCCAACATCCACTGTGGTGCAGGAGAAGGCTCTTTAGAGTTCCTTGTATAGAAAGGAGATCAAAACAGTCAATCCTAAAGAAAATCAACTCAGAATATTCACTGGAAGGACTGATATTGAAGCTGAAGCTTCAATACTTTGGCCACCTGATTAGACAGCTGACTCATTGGAAAAGACTCTGATGCTGGAAAAGATTGAGGGCAGGAGAAGAAGGGGGCAACAGAGGATGAGATGTTTGGCTGGCATCACTGACTCAATGTACATGAATTTGAGCAAATTCATGGGAGTTAGTGAAGGACAGAGAAGCCTGGCATTCTGCAGTCCATAGGGTCACAGAGTTGGACATGACAGTGACTGAACAACAAGGAACTCTCTTGGGCTTCCCTGGTGGCTCAGCAGTAAAGAATTCACCTGCCAATGCAAAAGACACCAGTTTGATCCCTGGGTTAAGAAGATCCCCTGGAGAAGGAAATGGCAACCCACTCCATTATTCTTGCCTGCAAACTCCCAAGTACAGAGGAGCCTGGCAGGCTACAGTCCATGAGGATGCAAAAAGACACAACTTAGCGACTAAACAGCAAAGGGAACTTCTTTAATAAAATGAAAAAAATAAAATAAAAATTAATCTTCCCATCCAATGTAAATATTCTGTTCTTAAAATCCAAAGAGTTAAAGGCACCACCTCCCAACACTTTTACTTATTTTTGATCTAAGAACTGTAGTTCCAGAAGGAATAGATATCTACAAAAATGACAGAATCTTACCAAGCTTGTTTTGTGTCCTCACAACTTAGTTCAGTAACTGCCAGGTTATAGGTTCTAAAATATAGCCGAAGAAATGTGGGCTGCACCCCATCTACAGCTAGATATCACTAGTCAGAAAATGCTAGTTAAACTCCATGTGTGTCTAGGAACCTACCAAACTGCTGCCAGCCCTCAAGGGAATTGCAATATAGAATTACAATGGTCATTAAGTAGAAGTTCCAGTTAGATAAAATCATTTAAGAAGTGCACTTAAAATCAAGGGCTTACAATTCAAATAAAATAGGGTATGCAGAAGCCTCCAAAAGGCTTGAAAATTCCAACATAGCTTCACTGAAAGATTTGCTACAAAAGACCAATATAAGAGGTACCCAAAACAAAAGCCTAAAAGATTGACGTGGCCCTACTAATTCCCTCCACTTTCCCTTGAGTATTCATTCTAGTAATCCTTTGTCTAAATTACATTTGCACTATAAAGAAACTGCTAAACAGTTACCTTTTAAAATAAGAACACCCAAGGTGACAGGCAATTCTTTTTGGGTCAAACGCCAAACTAAAGGCCATAGTTTAAAATTTTCTTAATCCCAGGGAGGATCCTCAAAAACTTTATAAATGGATTGTCTTCTGAGATTAACAGATAGACAGAAAGGCAGAAAATAAGATGAGAGGGAAACAGTGTGTAAGAACTTCTGACCATAACTATATTCAGACCATGAGACTTTGAAAAGATTTTTTTTTTAATTTTTAATTAATTTTTATTTGTTTATTTATCTCTCCTAAATAAAATAAAACTATGTACCCAGCGGGAAAGGAACAAACTAGAGATAATTTATTTAGATAGGTGGGTCAGCCCATTGATATTCAGGCTGCAGTCCAGTTCTTTGAGGAAATGGAAACAGCTGTCTTTGCCTTGCAAAACTCTACAAAACCAGAAATGTGGTTCTAGGAGCAATTAAAACCCCACCAATATTCACCAATCACCAAACCTCACCTATTTATCTCAAAATGCCTATAAGCATTGAGACATTAGAAACAGAATTGTCTTGGACTAAAGAAAAATTAAAAAAAAATTAACAGTAACTACTCAACTTCTGATAATAGGCAAATATGTCCAAAACTCCCGAGGAAACTTGGATCCTTTCTCTATGTCTGTTTTGTGAAGATTTTCCATTCCCATGTTCTCTAGGAACTAA
Organism: Ovis canadensis; assembly: GCF_042477335.2. NCBI lineage: Eukaryota > Metazoa > Chordata > Mammalia > Artiodactyla > Bovidae > Ovis > Ovis canadensis. The sequence goes on along the minus strand of NC_091727.1, from coordinate 140,984,357 downwards.
GAGCCATACTTTGTAATCCAAACTTAAGGAAGATGTTTCTAATATCAAAAAAAAAAAAAAAAAGATGGGTATCACCCTCTTCCAACAACACAGGACAGGACTCTATACATGGGCAACACCAGATGGTCAATATCAAAATCAGATTGATTATATTCTTTGCAGCCAAAGATGGAGAAGCTCTATACAGTCAGCAAAAAAACAAGACTGGGAGATAACTGTACTCAGATCATGAATTCCTTGTTGCCAAATTCAGACTAAAATTTAAATTGAAGAAAGTAGGGAAAACCACTAGACCATTCAGGTATGGCCTAAATCAAACCCCTTAAGATTATACAGTCAAAGTGACAAACAGATTGAAGGGATTAGATCTAATAGACAGAGTGCCTGAAGAACTATGGACATTGCACAGGAAGCAGCGATCAAGACCATCCCCAAGAAAAAGAAATGCAAAAAGGCAAAATGGTTGCCTGAGGAGGCCTTACAAATAGCTGAGAAAAGGAGAAAAGCTAAATGCAAAGGAGGAAAGGAGAGATATACCTATCTGAATACAGAGTCCCAAAGGATAGCAAGAAGAAATAAGAAAGCCTTCCTCAGTGAAGGCAATGCAAAGGAATAGAGGAAAACAACATAATGGGAAAGACTAGAGATCTCTTCAAGAAAATTGGATTTATTAATCAAATATGTTCATCTTTTATATTTCACAAAATTTGTCAGCAAGAAAAATAGCATGGGGTGATGGCTGACTTTGTCTAATGTTCCATGAATTTTCGTGAGTAGTCTAAACATAATTTGGGGGAGCAAATGATTTAGATAACTCACCCGCCAATGCAGGTAGATGTAAGAGACAGGTTCAGTCCCTGGGTTGGGAAGATCTCCTAGAGGATGGCATGGCAACCCACTCCAGGATTCTTGCCTAGAGAATCCCATGGACAGAGGAGCCTGGCAGGCTGCAGTCCATAGGATCGTACAGAGTCAAACGCGACTTCAGTTCAGTTCAACATCAGTCCTCCCAGTGAACACCCAGGACTGATCTCCTTTAGGATGGACTGGTTGGATCTCCTTGCAGTCCAAAGGACTCTAGCAAATGGGATAAGATTTTTAAGCCACAATAATTATGCTTTATGGTCACCTCAGTTCACTCGCTCAGTCATGTCAGACTCTGCAACTCCAGGGGCTGCAGCACGCTAGACCTCCCTGTCCATCACCAACTCCCAGAGTTTACTCAAACTCATGTCCATTGAGTCGGTGATGCCATCCAACCATCTTATCCTCTGTTGTCCCCATCTTCTCCTGCCTTCAATCTTTCCCAGCATCAGTATCGTTTCAAATGAGTCAATTCTTCGCATCAGGTGGCCAAAGTACTGGAGTTTCAGCTTCAGCATCAGTCTTTCCAATTAATATTAGGGACTGATTTCCTTTAGGATGGACTGGTTGGATCTCCTTGCAGTCCAAGGGACTCTGAAGAATGCTTGATGGTATTTTTAATTAAAAATAACATCCAAAATCTTTTTAGTAACTTTAAACTTTGGAGCTTTGCTAAGTTAATTTAAATGATGGAAATTTACTGAACATCTAGATAATTTCCAAATAAAATAAAATAACATAAAATAGTGAAACATTAATTACTAAGCATAGGTTTATCTACTTTTGACTTTCTATTACAGAGTAACTAAAGATATTCAGGTATATTATTAATGGTAAACATTTTCTGTGCCACATTGGAAGACTGTACTATGAGAAACAGTACATTTTTGAATGTATGTATTTATAAATTTTCCAATCTAAAGAACACTGGTGTAACAGACAACCCATAATTTTTTACTATTTAGTTTTCACTATAAATTAAAGTTTCTAAGGGTAAATTATCTTGGTCATCTGATGCAAACAGCTGACTCTTTGGGAAAGCCCCTGATGCTGGGAATGATTGAGGGTATCAGAGGATAAGATGGATGGATGGCATCACCGATGCAATGGACATGAAGTTGTGCAAACTTCAGGGGATGGTGACAGTCAAAGAGGCCTGGCGCGTAGCAGTCCATGAGGTTGCAGAGTCAGACTCAACTGGGCAACTGAACAACAACAACAAGGGTAAAGAATTTTCATAAATGTAATTAAAACTGCTAGAATTAATAAGGGGACCATCTTTGTATACAAGGAAAGTATTGACAGGATGTATGTTTTCAGTAATAGAAGTTATGAATAATGGGGATATATCTTTGTTGAAAGAAAAAAAAGTTGAAGGCTTATTAAAAAGGAGTCTTTGGAAAGGATTTTTCTTGTTTTGATATGTCAGAATTGCCTAAGGGTAGAATGAATGAGTCAATATCAAAAGTAAGCCTGTACAAAATTAGAATTTAGCTTTCTCTGTTAAGAGGTCAAAGTTTTCTTAGACTTTTGGTCTGCTTTTGTAACAGTCGGTGAAAGTTTCTTTACCTTTTAAAGCAATATCTACCTAGTAAGCAAAGCTTTTTTTTTTTAATCAAAATAATATCATGTGTTGTTTCTATCATGTCTTCAGTTACTTAGTAAAACTGAGTTTTCTTAATATTAAAAGAGTTAAATTTTGCTTACAACTACATACCCTTTCATATTGCTTTTGAAATCCTCATCACTTTGATTAACTGGATAATTGAGTATTGTTTCATAATGATCTGTGATCCTATTTAGGCATGTGTCCAAAACTCTTTGATATTTTCTACGAATTTTGCCAAATCAATTTCTAAATGAAGTCTTTATTGACCTCAAACAAATTTCAATTTTCCCAGAGGTCCTCCAGAGCATTTCAAAAAATTTGTTCTGTCATGGTGTAAAACAGAAGATTTAACACTAATTGAGCTTATTGATATGTTAAATTACATGGAAAGTAATGTCACATAAGTGACACTAAGTCTCCTTTATGTCTTTTTGTCTATAAGTATTCCAGAAATTGTATGTAATACCTAGAAGTCTGATATGTCCTGATATAATGTTCAGCTCAGTTCAGTCACTCAGTCGCATCTGACTCTTTGCGATCCCATGGGCTGCAGCACACCAGGCTTCCCTGTCCATCACCAACTCCTGAAGCCTACTCAAACTCATGTCCCTCACACCAGTGATGTCATCCAACCATCTCATCCTCTGTCGTCCCCTTTGCCTCCCACCTTCAATCTTTTCCAGCATCAGGGTCTTTTCCAATGGGTCGGTTCTTCGCATCAGATGGCCAAAGTATTGGAGTTTTAGCTTCAGCATCAGCTTCATTGTAATGTATACTCAGGACTGATTTCTTTTAGGATGGACTGGTTGGATCTGCTTGCAGTCCAAGGGAATCTCGAGAAGCTTCTCCAACACCTCAGTTCAAAAGCATCAATTCCTTGGCACTCAGCTTTTTTTATAGTCCAACTCTCACATCCATACATGACTACTGGAAAAAAAATAGCTTTGACTAGATGGACCTTTGTTGGCAACATAATGTCTCTGCTTCTTAATAAGCTGTCTAGGTTGGTCATAGCTTTTATTCCAAGGAACAAGTGTCTTTTGATTTCATGGCTGCAGTCTTTTGGAGCCCCCAAAAATAAAATCTGTCACTGTTTCCATTGTTTCCCCATCTATTTGCCATGAAGTGATGGGACCAGATGCCATGATCTTCGTTTTCTGAATGTTGAGTTTTAAGCCAACTTTTTCACTCTCCTCTTTCACTTTCATCAAGAGGCCCTTTAGTTTTTCTTCACTTTCTGCCATAAGGGTGGTGTCATCTGCATATCTGAGGTTATTGATATTTCTCCCGGCAATCTTGATTCCAGCTTGTGCTTCATTCAGCCTGGCATTTTGCATGATGTACTCTGCATATAAGTTAAATAAGCAGGATGACAATACACAGCCTTGATGTACTCCTTTCCCAATTTGGAACCTGTCTGTTGTTCCATGTCCAGTTCTAACTGTTGCTTCTTGACCTGCATACAGATTTCTCAGGAGGCAGATAAGGTGGTCTGGTATTCCCATCTCTTTAAGAATGTTCCACAGTTTTTTGTCATCCACACAGTCAGAGGCTTTGGCATAGCCAATAAAGCAAAAATAGATGTCTTTCTGGAATCTCTTACTTTTTCAATGATCCAATGGATGTTGGAAATTTGATCTCTGGTTCCTCTGCCTTTTCTAAATCCAGCTTGAACATCTGGAAGTTCACAGTTCATGTACTGTTGAAGCCTCACTTGGAGAGCATTACTTTGCTAGCATGTGAGATGAGTCCAATTGTGCAAGTAGCTTAAACATTCCTTGGTATTGCCTTTCTTTGGGACTGGAAGGAAAACTGAGCTTTTCCAGTCTTGTAGCCACTGCTGAGTTTTCCAGATTTGCTGGCATATTGAGCACAGCACTTTCACAGCATCATCTTTCAGGATTTGAAATAGTTCAATTGGAATTCCATCACCTCTACTAGCTTTGTTTGTAGTGATGCTTCCTAAGGCCCACTTGACTTCACATTTCAGGATGTCTAGCTCTAGATGAGTGATCACACCATCATAGTTATCTGGGTCATAAAGATCTTTTTTTGTATATAATGTTAATCAGTCATAATCTAGTTATTATCTTAAAATGTTGTATGTTAAAGAAATTACCAAATTTCCTTGTCAACTGTATTACAATGAACTCTCATCAGATCTTTAAGCATGGCCATTTTTAAGTATTTTGTCATTTATACAGAGTTATTGTTTTAGACAGATGCTTTTACAAAAGTATTCCTTAAAAAAAAAAAGTGCCTTATCTTCAAGAAGATTCATTGAAAGAACTTTCAACAAATACAGGTTTCTGATAACCTTAAGAACATAAAACTGAACTGGGTAAGAGTTTGCAGAACTCCAAGGAAAAACTGAATTCATAAAACTACTAAAAAAAGATCAAGATCAATAAGAATTCATTACATGAGACTGAATGAACTAATGAGGATGATACATAATTTTTGTGGCTTTTTGTTTTACTGCTGGTTCTCTAATGTTTTGGTTCTCTAATGTTTTGCTTCTCCAGATCTTAAGAAAACTTTTTCTCTTTTCTCTTAAGCTATCAAAAATTTGATAAGATATATCTTTGTGAACAAAGACAAAACATTTACCTTTTTTCCCTACCTCAGCCTTCCAGCTTTCAGAAACCCTTAAATTTTCTTTTCATGGAAATATATTTATTTGCATACATTCAATAAGAATCTGTTGTAATTGTAAGGCAATACTCCTGGAGTGGATGCTATTTCCTTCTCCAGGGAATCTTCCCAACCAGGGATCAAACCCGGGTCTCCTGCATTGTACACAGACGCATTTACCATCTGAGCCACCAGGGAAGTCCTTAAATATTCTTTTCATGGCAATATATTTATTTGCATACATTCAATAAGAATCTGTTGTACTTGAAAAAAGACACAATTAGAAACATTTGGTTATATTACCAAGGCTTTGACTGGAATACCATATTTGAGACAGGTATACAGAGATTCAGATATGACAGTTTTAAGGAACTCATACTGACTTTATGGAGTCACTAAAGGCCCTTGGAAAAACAGTCTGGTACCATTCCTACAGAGTTCCCAGCAGTCTTTTAGAGTGAGTAAGAAATGTCATTTCTTGGCAGCTGTAGAAACCTCAGGATACTTGGGGATGGAACATTAAGACGAGAGGAATTCACCCAAATCTATAGGTATTGTACACAAAGTCTGATGACAAGTATTGGCTTCACTTCCTAGCCTTGTGAGCCTGTTAACAGTTCAGTCTGAGATTCCTTATGAAAAGTTCCAGCATAATATACTTAAGAGAGCCTAAATGATCAATCATTATTCTTGCTGCACTTATGTAAATAACCAGACCAAGTTTATTGAATCTAACCTTAGTTTGCCAAAAAAATTAGTCTTAATTTGGCTATCTTTGGTAGAAATTAGGGTAATTTTAGAAACGAAAACTTATGTTTCAATAGCATACCTTTCTGGACATTAGATTCTAGTGTTGTTCTTTGTATCTGAGATTTTGTTATATACTTATAAACTAGACTGGATCCTAAATTCTTCTAGTTTCCTCAAATATCTGACTATGTATCTCCAAACTAACATCTCCAATTTTATCCCACCTTTTTGACTTGAAATCACTGAAAACTAAAGTTGCCCTTTCTTTCTGAAGCCCTGAAAACTGAAGCTAGATGAGTTGATATAAACTTCAGTAAAATCACTATAATAACTTATGTTTATATAATTTTCCTCATGCCTGTTGCTGTATGAGCTGCTCAGAAACTTTACCCAATGATACTGTCAGAAAAATTCAAACTACAAACCAGGAAAATCTGTCAAATTGCCACTGCCTGGACTCACTCCAACTAAAGGCGCTTCGAGTCTGATATCGAGAAATCTTCTCAGCTCTCAGCTCTCAGGACTCAGACACTGGACTTATCATTTGTGCCAATCATTAGCCTTTGTTTCCTTAGAAATTCCTCTTATTAAATACCTGATTTCTTACACAATATAGGTCTAACTTTGGGAGCCCAGCTGCATCTCTTGTCTCCTAAAATGAGACACAACTGTTTAACTGAACTGACCTACTCTCAAGGAGTGAGAAACTGGTTCAAAGAGATGAAGCAATCTATCAACTTGGCTTCTGGATTGTAAAATTTCCCAGGGAAATTTCAAAGGCAGGACTGGGGGGAGCAGAATTTGTCACCGTGATATATGGCTCTTTGACATAAGGATTATTTTAGGCTGATTATTTGTTTTTTAAGTGCAAACACAGGAGAATTTTGAAAACAGCAGAAGCTGCACTTTTGTGGGGAAAATTAATATTTATAAAAGAATTCTCCATTTGTAATCTCCCTCTCTGTACCAGGAGGAGATGAATGACCACACCTCTAGAAACTCTTATCAATGGAGAAGGCATTGACTTCAATCTGCATAATAACCTTACCCTTTACTGTGCTTTTCCTGGTCACCTCCTATAATTGACTCCCCACTCCCAACATCTTCTTTTGTCTTCAGTCAGAGATGGTATTTGGCCATTTCAGAGTTAAGTCAGTTTTCCTGGGTATCTCCATGTGTACAAGAGGTAAACATGTAATTAAAATTCTATTTGCTTTTTTCTTGTTGACCTGTCCTTTATTAAGGGGGAGGGGGTGGTCTCAGCCAGGAACCTAGAAAGAGAAAAATTATTTTTCCTCCCCTACACTGCATTTCCATATTACTATTACTTTTCAGGTAGCAATTTTCAGTCTGAAATTTACTCAGTCATCTATATACTATGTGCTGTGGACAGGTGTCAATTAGACAAAGACTCTAATCTACCACTTGTCCAAAGATGGCATAATTATCCAGGCTAAAATACGTGTCTTCTCTGACAAGTACTAATTAACTGTTGGGTCAGAAAGCCCTCCACAGATACAAGAGGACTTAAGTGGCCCCTCAAACACAAGTTGACAAAATGTTCAATCGTGTGATTGGTTATAGGTTAGTCATTAACACAAACTAACAATAGCACACAGATGCTTACTCCTTGGAAGAAAAGTTATGACCAACCTAGATGGCATATTCAAAAGCAGAGACATTACTTTGCCAACAAAGGTCTGTCTAGTCAAGGCTATGGTTTTTCCAGTGCTCATGTATGGATGTGAAAGTTGGACTGTGAAGAAAGCTGAGGGCCAAAGAATTGATGCTTTTGAACTGTGATGTTGTAAAGACTCTTGAGAGTCCCTTGGACTGCAAGGAGATCCAACCAGTCCATTCTAAAGGAGATCAGTCATGGATATTCTTTGGAAGGACTGATGCTGAAGCTTAAACTCCAATACTTTGGCCACCTCATGCAAAGAGTTGACTCATTGGAAAAGACTCTGATACTGGGAGGGATTGGGGGCAGGAGGAGAAGGGGACGACCAAGGATGAGATGGCTGGATGGCATCACCAACTCGATGGACATGAGTTTAGGTGAACTCTGGGAGTTGGTGATGGACAGAGAAGCCTGGCGTGCTGCAATTCATGGGGTCGCAAAGAGTCGGACACAACTGAGCGACTGAACTGAACTAAACTGAAGCCGTGCCTGACTCTTTGCCACCACGTATTCTCGGTTAAATCAGTTATCAAACCTGAAAAGTATATACATTTTTTTAAAAAGTCAAGTCAAGGATTTATCATAAATGGACATCTGTAATAAATGACATATTTATAGAGGAGTAAAAAGTAAATATCCCTTACTTCTCTATCATTGTCAAAAAAAGCTTGAGGATGAAGAGATTTAGCCAATTATGGATTTCTGTCTGGAAAAGCTACCACTGCTAGTTTGTACTATTCTTCTCCAATAAACATGAGCATGTAATGACCTGTAACAAAATTTCTAAATTGTTGATTGTGTTCCCCACTGATCACAGAACTTCCATTTCTAATTATCTCATGGTAATCAAATGTGAAATCACCAGCTTAAATGAAGAGGCGAATACATACTTAACTCCTAGGTAAATTTAGCAATGTACAATCAAATCCCATGTAATTCATCTAAGAAGAGTAGAAAATAAAATCCTATCATTTGTCCAAGAGTACAGAAGAGATCCTGACAAAGCAGGATACAACCAAAAGTGGGGACACAGAAATCCAGTTAGGTGACCCAACCATACATGATAGTTTTTATCCATACCATATGAATTTGTTTACTGTTTCTCGGTAGTGAGACTAAAGTCTTAACCTTCAACTGCTTCTCTAATGAAGAAGGTATAAACTGTACTGCTTTAAACCTATGTCATGTCTCAAAGGTGCCATGTTGTCTGCTCACACTGAAATAAAATGAAAACACAAATGTATGCCAAGTCACGCAGCTGCAAAGGGATGAAATGAAGCCATTGCTGCACTAGTATATGGATTAATGTTGCCTTTTGCTGTCAATTCTAACAAACACTACATCAAATTTGTAGCCGTGGCTGATTCATGTTATAACAGTCACTCTCAGATTTTTCTCTCCAGAAAGCCTATTCCACAGTTTATGAAGCTGGAGAGACACGAGTTGTGCATAACCTCAGAAAAGCTAAGGGGCATCACATTCACTGGTATGGATCAGTGGGCAGATAGTTAATTATTTTGCTCACAGCCAAAAAGGAACATTTTTCCATTTCAAGATTTTACCCTATATATTTGGGGAATGTGTAGGTCTGTGCATCAGTTGGTTTAAAAAAGAAAAAAAATGTTGTAATCAACCTCTTGAAAACAGGCATTGCAAAGGTTTATTACATTATTTTTAATATTTCTAAAATTCTAGGAGGAGGTGAGCTAAGATGGCAGAGGAATAGGACAGGGAGACCACTTTCTCCCCCACAGGTTCATCGAAAGAACATTTGAATGCTGAGCAAATTCCACAAAACAACTTCTGAATGCTGGCAGAGAACATCAGGCACCCAGAAAGGCAGCCCATTGTCTTCGAAAGGAGGTAAGACCAAATATAAAAGATAGAGAGACAAAAGAGCTAGGGATGGAGACCCGTCCTGGGAAGGGAGTCTTTAAAAGTAAAAATAATAATAATAATAATAATAAAATTTTTTTTAAAAAAAGAGAAGTTTCCAAATACCAGGAGACCCTCTCACCAGCAGGTCTGTGGGGATTTTTGGAATCTCAGAGGGCAACATAACCAAGAGGGAAAAATAAATAAGTAAAAACCACAGATTATGTGTCTAACGGCAACTCCCAGCAGAGAAGTAGCCCAGACGCTCGCATCCGCCACCAGCAAGCAGGGGCTGAACAGGGAGGTGCAGGATCGGGCCTGAATGCACTGAAGGCAATCTGAGGGAGCTAATGTGAGATACCAACCTAAACTGTGGGATAGGCAGAGAGAGAGAGGGGAAAAAAAAAAACAGAGAGGGAGAGAGAGAGAACCATCCCTCGAAAAGCTCTAACCTAAGGCACTGCTGGCCCACTCACAGAACAAAGGACTGAGCGAATACCAGAGGAGAGCTAGCCGGCTGCAGACCGGCCCATCCACCGCTGGAGGCAGGGAAGCAGGCCAGCGGCAGCCAGAGGCAGAAGGGGGCAAACTCGGCCCAAGTGATGGCCTCCTCTACCAAACTGCAATCAGGCTTCTGGCTGCTAACCAAGACTTCCTGGGATTCTGGATGGTTGACATCCACCAGGAGGGTCTCAGCCATAGATCAGCTCCCCAGAAGAGACACAGGCGCCTCTGCCACCCAGGAAACCAAGCAGGTGGGATCAGGGAGGTGATAAGATGCACCCGTCACCTCAGGAGAGTGTGCTCCCCAAGCACCTGGTCACCTGAGCTGCTCGGACCTGGGAAGGGCACAAAACACAGGCCCAGCCATCTGCACCTTCGGAGAGTACCTGAGAACCTGAACCTGAGCGGCTTAGACCTGGGAAGTGCACGCAAGCCAGGGCCCGCTTTAGACAGTTCACATGCAGAGCAACCTGGAACCTGAGTACTGTAGGCTGGGAAAGCACACATGCCGTGAGCGGGGGCAAACCCAGTGTGACCGAGACTGAAAGCACTCCCCACACACACCACTGACATTTGTTTGCAGTGTTCTTCTCTCCCCACACCACCACTGAACAAGTGAGCCTAAATAAGTGACCACCTTTGCCCCGCTGTGTCAGGGTGGAAATTAGACACTGAAGAGACCTGCAAAGAGAAGAAGCCAAAATAAACAGAGGGAACAGCTTTGGAAATGACAGGTGCAACAGACTAAAACCCTGTAGTTAGTGCCGACTACACTGGAAGGGGCCTACAGATCTTGAAAAGTATAAGCTAGAACAAGGAACTATCTGAAACTGAACTGACCCCACACTGCCCACAACAGCTCCAGAATAATTCCTAGATATATTTTTACTATTATAATTTATTTTAATACTAATTTTATTTAATTTTTAAGTCCCCTATTACTCCTTTAATTTTCATTTTTATAACCTAGTATTACCTTGCAAAAAAAGGACCTTATTTTTAAAACAAACTTCATATATACATTTTATAATTTTTGTGACTTTTTTTAATATTGTATTTTTGATAGTCTTACCTCTACTCTAGATTTTTAATTTTTACTTTTTAGTATTTGTTATCAATTTTGTACCTTTAAGATTCCAATCTTCACAACCCATTTTTACTTAGGAGTGTGATTACTGGCTTGATTACTCTCTCCCCCTTTGAATCTCCTTTTTCTCCCCCAGGTCACCTCTATCTCCTCTCTCCCCCTTCTCTTCTCTACCCAACTCTGTGAATCTCTGTGTGTGTTCTGGGCTGAGGAGAACACTTAGGGAACTGATTACTGGCTAGATATTTCTCTCTCCTTTTGATACCCCCTTTTCTCCTCCTGGTCACCTCTATCTCCTTCCTCCCTCTTCTCTTCTCTATGTAACTCTGTGAACATTTCTGAGGGTTCCAGACTGGAGAGCACATAGGGAGTTGATTAATGGCTAGAATCCTCTCTCCCCTTTTGATTCCCCTCTTTTCCTCCTGGTCACCACTATCTCCCTCCTCCCTCTTCTCTTCTCCATGTACCTGTGAACCTCTCTGGGTGTCCCTCACTGTGGAGAATCTTTTCACCATTAACCTAGATGTTTTATCATCAGTGATGTATGGATGGAGAAGCCTTGAGGCTACTCTAAGAATAAGACTGAAAACCAGAGGCAGGAGACTTAAGCACAAAACCTGAAAACACCAGAGAACTCCTGACTCCAGGGAACATTAATCAATAAGAGAGCATCCAAAAGCCACCATACTTCACACTGAAACCAAGCACCACCCAAGAGCCAACAAGTTCCAGAGCAAGACATACCATGCAAATTCTCCAGCAATGGAGGAACATATCCCTGAGCTTCAATATACAGGCTGCCTAAAGTCACATCAAACCCATAGACACCTCAGAACTCACTGCTGGACACTTCATTGCACTCCAGAGAGAAAAAACTCAGATCCACCCACCAGAACAATGACCCAAGCTTCCCTAACCAAGAAACCTTGACAAGCCACTCATCCAACCCACCCACAGGGAGGAAACTCTACAATAAACAACTACCACAAACTGTCAGAATACAGAAAGGCCACCCCAAACACAGCAATCTAAACAAGATGAAAAGGTAGAGAAATACTCAGCAGGTAAAGGAACATGATAAATGCCCACCAAACCAAACAAAAGAGGAGGAGATAGGAATCTTGCCAGGGTCCAGCCCCGGTGGATCCAGGGTGATTCGAAGGTGGGGATGGAGTCGGCGTCTTTGGAAAAATACATATTTAATCACAGATATAGAGAGATTGGAAATGGATAGTGCAGTAGGAAGATTAGTGGAGAAAAAGAGGCTGAATAACTTGGATTACGTGGAATAGCATCCATGCTCCAGATGGGAATTCAGCCAGAAAAACGGGGAGCAAGAAAGAAGCGACATGGGGGAATCAGTCTTTCCGGAAACTGATCTGATTTTTTTATTTTTGGGTTTGCTTATATACCTTTTGTTACACATAGGGATGAATACAGAGTCACGTGGGGGTCAGCAGTCCTGACCTTTGTCAAAATCAGGTGCTTCACATAAATGTATATAAAAAAAAAAAAGGTCTTAGGGATATTACATCATCTTCTGGCCATGAGTGAGACCTGCTTACATTTTATGATCCTTTCTTTCTGATAACCAAAAAAACTTATTTCTTCCAAGGGTGTTTTTTCTTAAACCAGGCACCACCCTCCAAATAAAGTTACATTCCTATAGGGTGAGGGTGTAGTGAGTTACAATCAAGAAAGGAATTTATTCAACCCAAGGTTAACATGATTAGTCTTAAAGGTTAATACTTATTTCTCCTATATGCTTAAAGGTTAATATTTATTTCTTCCTATATGCTAGTTATATTCATTATAAGGGTAGGGGACATGGAGATTTAGCAGCAAACATCAACCCAACAAATGAAAATCCTTTCACCAATGCTCCCCTTAAGATCTATTTAGTCTTAAGATATGATAAAGTTACATTTTTACACAGCAAGGACACAGTGATATATAACAAAGTACAGTGATCTATTACAAAAGAGAAAATCCATTAACTCAAAAAGTCTAGTATTGCTAACATCAAAAACTACCATATTTCCTTTGCTATATTCCAAATACATTGATTAATATATTCCCAGGTACCTAAGGATATAGAGGTCTGGCGGCGATCATTGACTCAACAAGAAGAAAAAGTCCTACACTAATTAAGACTCTCAAAATACTCCAAAACTCTCTGTGCTGTTTATGGTTGAGAGGTAGTAAACAATCATGTGCCTAGTGGCGGCAGTAAGGATAATCCTGTCACACAAGCTAGTCTGTCAGCAGAGAGGTTTGACCTGAGACATCCTTGTCCCACCCAGCGCAGGGAATTAGCAACAATTATTGACATAACAAATGAAGAACCCTTCACCAAATAATTCCTAACCAACACACTATACTAATAATTTCTAACTCCCCAAAAGATTTTGCCTTTACTAAGTCTAAAACATCTCGTGCCTCTCAGATTTGGAGGCTGTAAACAATCACATGTGGCCGGACAAACCTATACAGGTGGGCTAGATAACCTTCAGAGGAGTCCGTAAGCTGAAACACTCTTGTCACACCCAGGAATTTTTATTGCCTTGGAGCTGCACGTTTACTCCTTCTCTGAGAGAAACGGTTATGGGGGAGAGCCCCCCGTAAAGTCAGAGGTGTAGGTGAGAGCATAAAACAGACTCTGGCTTTGGGGTTAGATGCTCGGGAACAGGGGGTTTCCTGAGGCTTGATCACGCCTTTGCGTATGCCAAGCCTCCTTCCTCATGACCTTTGCCATGGGTGGAATTCCTCACGCTGGCCCCCGGCAGAATCTAACTGAAAAAGAATTCAGAATAATGATAGTAAGAATGATTCAAAAATCTTTAAAACAAAATGGAGTTACAGATAAATAGCCTGGAGGCAAGGGTTGAGAAGATGCAAGAAGTGTTTAACAAGGACATAGAAGAAATAAAGAAGAGTCAATCAATAATGAATAATGCAATAAATGAGATCAAAAACACTCTGGAGGGAACCAACAGTAGAATAATGGAGGCAGAAGATAGGATAAGTGAGGTAGAAGATAGAATGGTAAAAATAAATGAAGCAGAGAGGAAAAAATAAAAAAATAAAAGAAATGAGGACAACCTCAGGGACCTCTAGGACAATGTTAAATGCCCCAACATTCAAATCATAGGAGTCCCAGAAGAAGAAGAAGACAAAAAAAAAAAAAAAAAAAAAAGGCCATGAGAAAATACTTGAGGAGATAATAGTTGAAAACTTCCCTAAAATGAGGAAAGAAATAGTCATTCAAGTCCAAGAAACCCAGAGAGTCTCAAACAGGATAAACCCAAGGCAAAACACCACAAGACACATATTAATCAAATTAACGAAGATCAAACACAAAGAACAGATATTAAAAGCAGCAAGGGAAAAACAACAAATAACCCACAAGGGGATTCCCATAAGGATAACAGCTGATCTTTCAAGAGAAGGTCTTCAGGCCAGGAGGGAATGGCAGGACATATTTAAAGTGATGAAAAAGAAAAACCTACAGCCCATATTACTGTACCCAGCAAGGATCTCATTCAAGTATGAAGGAAAAATCAAAAGCTTTACAGACAAACAAAAGCTGAGAGAATTCAGCACCACTGAACCAGCTCTCCAACAAATGCTAAAGGATCTTCTCTAGACAGGAAACCCAAAAAGGGTGTATAAACTCGAACCTAAAACAACAAAGTAAATGGCAATGGGATCATACTTATCAATAATTACCTTAAATGTGAATGAGTTGAATGCCCTAACCAAAAGACAAAGACTGGCTGAATGGATACAAAAACAAGACCCCTATATATGCTGTCTATAAGAGACCCACCTCAAAACAAGGGAAACATACAGACTTAAAGTGAAGGGCTGGAAAAAGATGCTTCATGCAAATGGAGAACAAAAGAAAGCAGGAGTAGCAATACTCATATCAGATAAAATAGACTTTAAAACAAAGGCAGTGAAAAGAGACAAAGAAGGACACTACATAATGATCAAAGGATCAATCCAAGAAGAAGCTATAACAATTATAAATATATATGCACCCAATATAGGAGCACCACAATATGGAAGACAAATGCTAACAAGTATGAAAGAAGAAACTAACAATAACATAATAATAGTGGGAGACTTTAATACCAAACTCACACCTATGGATAGATCAACTAAACACAAAATTAACAAGGAAACACAAACTTTAAATGATACAATGGACCAGTTAGACCTAATTGATATCTATAGGACATTTCACCCCAAAACAATGAATTTCACTTTTTTTTCTCAAGTGCACATGGAACTTTCTCCAGGGTAGATCACATCCAGGGGCATAAATCTAGCCTTGGTAAATTAAAAAAATAAAAAAGAAATCATTCCAAGTAAGATTAGATGTCAAATACAGGAAAAACACTATTAAAAATCCCAACATATGGAGGCTAAACAACACTCTTCTGAAAAACCAACAAATCATAGAAGAAATCAAAAAAGAAATCAAAATATGCATAGAAACGAATGAAAATGGAAATACAACAACCCAAAACCTGTGGTACACTGTAAAAACAGTGCTAAGGGGAAGGTTCATAGCAATATAGGCATACCTCAAGAAAAAAAGTTAAATAAATAACCAAACTCTACACATAAACTAGAAAAGGAAGAAATGAAGAACCCAAGGGTTAATAGAAGGAAAGAAACCTTAAAAATTAGGGTAGAAATAAATGCAAAAGACACGAAAGAGACCATAGCAAAAGTCAAAAAAGCTAAAAACTGGTTCTTTGCGAAGATAAATAAAATTGACAAACCGTTAGCCAGATCATCAAAAAACAAAGGGAGAAGAATCAAATCAATAAAATTAGAAACAAAAATGGAGAAATCACAACAGAAAAAAGAGAAATACAAAGGATCATAAGAGACTACTACCAACAACTATATGCCAATAAAATGGACAACTTGGAAGAAATGGACAAATTCTTAGAAAAGTACAATTTTCCAAAACTGAACCAGGAGGAAATAGAAAATCTTAACAGACCCATCACAAGCATGGAAATTGAAACTGTAATAAGGAATCTTCCAGCAAACAAAAGCCCAGGTCCAGATAGCTTCACAACTGAATTCTACCAAAAATTCAGAGAAGAGCTAACACCTATCCTTATGGCAGAACGTGAAGAGGACCTTAAAAAAGCCTCTTAATGAAAGTGAAAGCTGAGAGTGAAAAAGTTGGCTTAAAGCTCAACATTCAGAAAACTAAGATCATGGCATCCGGTCCCATCACTTCATGGGAAATAGATGGGGAAAGAGTGGAAACAGTGTCAGACTTTATTTTGTTGGGCTCCAAAATCACTGCAGATGGTGATTGCAGCCATGAAATTAAAAGATGTATACTCCTTGGAAGGAAAAGTTATAACCAACCTAGACAGCATATTAAAAACCAGAGATATGACTTTGCCAACAAAGGTCCATCTAGTCAAGGCTATGGTTTTTCCATTGGTCATGTATGGATGTGAGAGTTGGACTGTGAAGAAAGCTGAGCACCAAAGAATTGATGCCTTTGAACTGTGGTGCTGGAGAAGACTCTTGCGAGTCCCTTGGACTGCAAGAAGATCCAACCAGTCCATCCTAAAGGAGACCAACCCTGGGTGTTCATTGGAAGGACTGATGCTGAAGCTGAAACTCCAATACTTTGGCCACCTCATGTGAAGAGTTGACTCACTGGAAAATACCCTGATGCTGGGAGGGATTGGGAGCAGGAGGAGAAGGGGACAACAGAGGATGAAATGCCTGGATGGCATCACCGACTCAATGGACGTGAGTTTGGGTGAACTCCAGGAGTTGATGATGGACAGGGAGGCCAGGCATGCTGCGATTCGTGGGGTCACAAAGAGTCGGACACGACTGAGTGACTGAACTGAACTGAACTAAACTGAACTGAACATCTATCCTACACAAACTCTTTCAGAAAATTGAAGAGGAAGGTAAACTTCCAAACTTATTCTATGAGGCCACCATCATCCTAATACCAAAGCCTGACAAAGATGCCACAAAAAAAGAAAACTACAGGCCAATATCACTGATGAACATAGATGCAAAAACCCTTAACAAAATTCTACCAAACAGAATCCAACAATATATTAAAAAGATCATACATCATGACCAAATGGGCTTTATCCAAGGGATGCAAGGATTCTTCAATATTCTCAAATCAATCAATGCAATATACCACATTAACAAATTGAAGGATTAAAACCATATGACTATCTCAATAGAAAGCAGGAATAGAAGGAACATTCCTCAACATAATAAAAGCTATATATGACCAACCCACAAGCAAACATTATCCTCAATGGTGAAAAATTGAAATCATTTCCCCTAAAGTCAGGAATAAGACAAGGGTGCCCACTCTCACCACTACTATTCAACATAGTTTTGGAAGTTTTGGCCTCAGCAATCAGAGCAGAAAAAGAAATAAAAGGAATCCAAATTGGAAAAGAAGAAGTAAAACTCTCTCTGTTTGCAGATGACATGATCCTCTACATAGAAAACCCTAAAGACTCCACCAGAAAATTACTAGAGCTAATCAATGAATATTGTAAACTCGCAGGATATAAAATCAACACACAAAAATCCATTGCATTCCTATACACTAACAATGAGAAAAAGGAAAGAGAAATTAAGGAAACAATTCCATTCACCATTGCAACGAAAAGAATAAATACTTAGGAATATATCTACCTAAAGAAAGAAGGCCTATATATAGAAAACTATAAAACATTGATGAAAGAAATCAAAGAAGACACAAAAGGATGGAGAAATATACCATGTTCATGGATTGGAAGAATCAATATAGTGAAAATGAGTATACTACCAAAAGCAATCTATGGATTCAGTGCAATCCCTATCAAGCTATCAATTATATTTTTCACAGAACTAAAAAATAATAATTTCACAATTTGTATGGAAATACAAAAAATCTTGAGTAGCCAAAGCAATCTTGAGAAAGAAGAATGGAACTGGACGAATCAACCTGCTTGATTTCAGGCTATACTACAAAGTTACAGTCATCAAGACAGTATGGTACTGGCACAAAGGCAGAGATATAGATGAATGGAACAAATAGAAAGCCAAGAGATAAATCCACATGCCTATGGACACCTTATCTTTGACAAAGGAGGCAAGAATATACAATGGAGAAAAGACAATCTCTTTAACAAGTGGTGCTGGGAAAACTGGTCAACCACTTTCTAACACCATACACAAACATAAACTCAAAATGGATTAAAGATCTAAACATAAGACCAGAAACCATAAAACTCCTAGAGAAAAACATAAGCAAAACACTCCGACATATATCACAGCAGGATCCTCTATGACCCACCTCCCAGGGTAATGTGAATAAAAGTGAAAATAAAGAAATGGGACCTAACTAAACTTAAAAGCTTCTGCACAACAAAGGAAACTATAAGCAAGGTGAAAAGACAGCCTTCAGAAAGGGAGAAAATAATAGCAAATGAAGCAACTGACAAAGAATTAATCTCAAAAATATACAAGCAGCTCCTGCAGCTCCATTCCAGAAAAATAAAAGACTCAATCAAACAATGGGCCAAAGAACTAAACAGACATTTCTCTAAAGAAGACATACAGATGGCTAACAAACACATGAAAAGATGCTCAACATCACTCATTATCAGAGAAATGCAAGTCAAAACCACAATGAGGTACCATCTCACGCCAGGCAGAATGGCTGTTATCCAAAAGTCTACAAACAATAAATGCTGGAGAGGTTGTGGAGAAGAGGGAACCCTCTTACACTGTTGGTAGGAATGCATACTAGTACAGCCACTATGGAGAACAGTGTGGAGATTCCTTAAATAACTGGAAATAGAACTGCCATATGACCCAACAATCCCACTGCTGGGCATACAGACCAAGGAACCCAGAATTGAAAGAGACACGTGACCCCAATGTTTATTGCCAGGACTGTTTATAATAGCCAGGATATGGAAGCAACCTAGATGTCCATCAGCAGATGAATGGATAAGAAAGCTGTGGTATATATACACAATGAAGTATTACTCAGTCATTAAAAAGAACACATTTGAATCAGTTCTAATGAGGTGGATGAAGCTGGAGCCTATTATACAGAGTGAAGTAAGTCAGAAAGAAAAAACACCAATACAGTATACTAAAGCATATATATGGAATTTAGAAAGATGGTAATGATAACCCTATATGTGAGACAGCAAAAGAGACACAGATGTATAGAACAGTCCTTTGGACTCTGTTCGAGAAGGCTAGGGTGGGATTATTTCAGAGAATAGCATTGAAACATATATATTATCATATGTGAAACAGATTGCCAGTCCAG